>NC_083282.1:76149054-77349054 GCF_963506605.1 Zootoca vivipara | reverse complement strand
TATAAAAGCCTGAGGTTTGGGGGGTATTTCTATCACTGTTTTGAAAGCTGCAATAAAGAGCATGAAGTCACTACAGGACTCCAAGTATATTTCTCTCTCTCTCTCTCTCTCTCTCTCTCTCTCTCTCACACACACACACACACAGGATCCCAAAGGAAAATACACAAATAAATATGCAAGCTTTTGAGCTCATCAGAATTCATCATCAGCCTGGAGGGGGGAGAGGTATTAATTTGTATGCCAAAATGGTCGCTAAGTGGTTTATAAGTATAAAATCGGTTATAAAATCCATGCCTAAACAAAATACAGAAGAAATCCATTCCATCAAAACATTAAAACCCATCCATGAGTAAAATTTACAATAAAAGAGTCCCATTAAAATGGTTGCCCAAATAGGCGTGTATTGAGGAGCCGGCTGAATGCCAATGATGATGGGTCTTTTTCTTATTACAGCACAATACAGGTGCTACCAGTGAAAAAGCCAGCCTCCATGTTACCACAAGCTGATAACCATCAGGCCGTGGCAAAACTAACTGGATTCCATTTGCTGAACGTTTATTAATCATATAATGGTAGAGTTGAAAAAGGGACCCCAGGCATAGCTGCCAAGTTTTCTCGCGAGGAAGCCTATTCAGCATAAGGGAAAATCCCTTTAAAAAAGGGATAACTTGGCAGCTATGACCCCAGGGTCATCTAGTCTCAACCCCCTGCAATGCAGGAATCTCAACTAGATGATACATGACAGATGACCATCCAACCTCTGCTTTAAAACCTAGAAGGAAGGTTGGGAGTCTGGAAGTCTGTTCAGCTCTTTCTTTTTAGCCACCCTGGGGGCACATTCCTTCCTTGCGTGGCCTCTGCTCTGCAATGCCGGCCTCTAGATGGAGCTCGCTCCTTCCCCTCTTCCCCATCTCCCTTCTCCTCCAACTTCTAATCCGCTCGAGCCAAACTCCGCGCAACCAGAATCGCAGGGCGAAGCTGGAGGCTCAGGCTGGACTTGTTGATCTCCGTTAGCAAGAAGCGAGAGAGAGAAAGAAGGAAAGGCGACAAGGAGGGAAGGAGACACACACACACAGGCCCGCGCTCCCTGACTGAGCGGCGGGCGCTTCCTCCCCGCTGGGCCCGGGCCCCGCGCGCGGCGTCGGCGGAGCTGAAGGTGGGGCTTGGGCAAGAAGCGCAGCCGGATCGGCGCGAGGGCCTGCGAGACGCTTGTTGCGACAGGGAGGGGGGCGACTCTCGAGACCCACGGAGACGCCTTGACCCAGGGTGGGGGGAGCTGCTGCCTTCGCTCTCCCCATCCAGCTACGGAAGGGGTTATCCTGGGATTTCGTCCCCGGTGGGGGTTTTCTTTTTCCCCTGCTCGCCCCCCCCCCACCTCTCGCCGCCGCCGCCGCCGAGGATGCCCGCGACGCCTGCCTGCCTGCTGAGCTAGCCCAGAGCAGGATGTAGCGAGCGAGCGAGCGAGCTGGCCGACCGATGCCCTCGCCGCCCCCCGGAACCCCCCGGCGCCTCCTTTCTCCGGGATCGTGGCAAGAGAAGTGAGTGGCGGAATTGGGGGGTGGGGAGGCGGGGACCCAGGGGTGGGGAGAGGGGGAGACGGGGGCAAGCCCTAGGCGGAGTTGGGAGCTAGAGGATCACATCTGCCCGGGGCAGCAGCTCCTGTGTGTGGATGCGCAGGCTGGGCTGGGGAGCTGCACGAGGGTCCTGCTTCTCAAATCGAGGGTTGGGTCCCCGTCGATGAGGGGGGGGATCTGACTCCCCCCCTAAATCCCTTGTAGGATTGTAGTCAGGCGTGGGGAAAGAGAAGGAACCGTTCCTCCTCCTCCTCTTCTTCTCCCGGATTTCTCCCATCTTGTATAAGCAACAGTGTTGCTAGCTCTTTCTACTGGCTGCATTTTTTTTTTAAAAGGCTGTTGTTATGACGACTCCTATTAGTTATTGCTGAGTAGAGGGGGAAATAAATGGAGGAGATGGAAATTCTTTAACACTCCCTCCCATAGAAACCCCACATTCTTTTTTTCTTTCTTTTTTTAAGAGCTGGAAATAAATGTGATGATTGTTCCCACTCAGGTTATAAACTCGGGTTCTCTGTCTCCGCACCATCTCCATCAACAACGTACACACACCGTGGTGTAGTCTTTCTTTCTTGTAGACTTAAATGGAAGAAGTGTGCCAGTCTTTCTTTGAGCTTAATGGCCCCAATTTCCCTGGAGGCATTTGCCCCAAATTCACCAACAGATGTAGCCAACTTAAGCTCAGCAGACTTTGCTTTTCCAAGTATCTTACTTAAATGAATTAAAATAGGTGTGCCGCTCCCCTATTCACTCATTCCACTAGAGACCTTTATAAGGTGAGAGTTTTCCCCCGCTACCCCACCACAATACACCCCCCCACACACTGATGTAATCTGTTCTAGCATGGGGCCATTGCAAGCCCACTAACCCATTCACAGACCACCCTTTGTAAGTGGTGATTTACATTGGGTCACGAAGAGTCGGACACGACTAAACGACTAAACAAAAGATTAGTCTCTGACATATCTGCCTTTCCAGAGCTTACTAGAGAGAGGAGAGAATACGGTAATAGCCATAGATATGGCTTGTTTCACCCATACCCAATGTGAACAGGACTATCAGACTGTGAATGTCATTCAACTTTGCTCCATGCTAGACTTTCTGGATGTAGAACGGTGTGTGATCAGGTGCTGCTGTGTAAACTATTAGTGCCAGCCTGTGCCTCTGATGTCTCTGAGTTAAATTTATAACGGGGACAGATTAGAAGCACATGTGAGGAGACTAGATTAGAAGCATTTCTGTTTCTCCCAATAGCTAAAAAAATAATGGGGGAAAGCCCTCCATGATTCTCTTTTAAAATTCATAGCAGAAGAGAGAAAACTCTTAAAGAGCATGTAGAAGACCTCTTAAAGAGCATGTAGAAGGAAAAAAAGGAAAACCAGTGAATAAAAATTGCACACTACTTTCCCAGTCTTAAAACTTATTAACCTGGAAGGAAGTGCTATTGGTTGAACTAACTTCAAAACATGGGGTTCCTAAATATCCCAGCCTTCATTCATGTATGATTTGAGGAGGGAGTATAAAAAGGCATATGACAATTTGATGTGTAGAGTTTCTTGCAGAATTATAGTGATTTTAATGTCCCCCCTTGTATCCTACCCCATATACAATGTTGTATGTAGCATGTCTTCAGAGAAGAGTTTGTATGAAAGGTTCGTGCTTGGATCACAAAATATGCCTCTTGGTGGGTGTGTACCTGGTTTTCCCATTTATGTCTGGGATTCACCCACTTCTCTAGGGAAAGGTGTTTGGATGTCTCAATTAGCCTTACCAGTTGAAACAGTGGGGCTCAAATGAACACCAGTGGCTGTAGCTTGGGTAGGAGATGATTCTGTACATCAGATTTCCCACTTACTCCCTTTCCAAAATCCAAAAAATTATGGTTGTACAAACTAGGGACATCAAAATTCTCATCATGCCTAGAATCAAGCTGGGACATCTATTTGCATGTTTGTGTGAGAGAGAGAGTGGGGAAGGAATGAAAGGGTGAGGGACATACTGGGCTTATAGCAACAAACTGTTATGTACTGTACATTGCCTTTAAACCACAACATGCAGGTCTCTTTTCTTAAGTAACCAAGTATTTCAGCTTTCACTTGATTGTTCAATGTAACACATACCCAAATGCTTTGATGCATCAGTTTGGGGGAGGGAGTCTACAAATCTAAGTAAAGGTTCAGAAGAAAAGGAGGGTGGGTAGTGGTAATGAGAATACAGAATACATATTACTTCAAGGAGAGCAAAATTAATTACAATGGAAGCTGCTCCAATGAGCTGTCAACTGGGGTTCATGGGGTCTTCCAGATTCCACTACACACCAGTGGGGCATCTTAGTAATTTTAGACTCCAGACTCAATGGACATATGGGGGGTGGGAGACTCTTTAGGTGGTAACTTCAAAAACATGGTAAGCTGCCTGTGAGCCACATAGGGGCCCACATGCTCTCTCTCTCTCTCTTGCTGAGTGGGGACTTGTCCCAGCACCCTAGCCTGACAGCACCACTGCCCCAAACACAAACACTGCAATAGCTCAGTTGGTAGAGCTTGACATCCTCAATCTCAGGATTATAGGTTCAAACCCCATGCTGGTTGAAATATTCCTGCACTTCAGGAGGTGGGACTAAATGGGCCTCATGGTTCCCGCCAGCTCTACAATTCTGTGATTCTGTGACATGGCACTGGTATTTTCCCAGAGGCTGAAAAACTTGTTTTACGAAATCTATTTCAGCACCTGGGGTGTGGACAGCGCACAGGGTTCCCTTCCATTGCAATGAGTTCTTGCCATGTATACCGGTAGATCAGGCAAAGGCTGCTCTAAAGTCTTGCTGGGCTAGTGGCAAGAAAAAGCTAGCCTGATTGCCTCCCTGCACCCTTCCCCCAGCTCACCACTCTTAAGACTCTCTGTTCAGTTTCAGCACCATTAAGCTGAACAGCGACCTGTGCTCTTACAGCCAGCCTTCTGTCCCTGCTGCTCCTTCAAGCAGACTAACAGAGCTGTTTGTACAGCTGCCTGATTAATTGATCAAGCAGGCAGCCCATAAACAAAGGAAGAGGCTCTCATTTGATCCCCAGAAGTCGCCAGTAGCTCTGTGGATTTTTTTTCTCTTCCAGGCATGGAGGAGAAGGAGGGCAGATGAAGAGGTCCTGCTGAGAAGTGTGAGTGCCCTGGAAGCTTTCATCAGCCTGTTCCAGCCTTCCTGAGACAAGCAATGCCTGCGGGGATGAATAAGCATGGATCTCGATCGACTACCTCTTTGCCTCCCGATCCCATGGAGATTGTCAGGAGCAAGGCCTGCTCCAGAAGGGTTAAGCTTAATGTGGGTGGCTTGGCCCATGAGGTTTTATGGAGAACCCTGGACAGGTTGCCACGGACAAGGTTGGGTAAGCTCAGAGACTGCAACACCCATGAATCCCTTATGGATATATGTGACGACTACAACTTGGAGGAGAACGAGTATTTCTTTGATAGGCACCCAGGGGCATTTACTTCTATCTTGAACTTTTACCGCACTGGCAAGCTGCACATGATGGAGGAAATGTGTGCCTTGTCCTTCAGCCAAGAACTGGACTATTGGGGGATCGACGAGATCTATCTGGAGTCCTGTTGCCAGGCAAGGTACCACCAGAAGAAGGAGCAGATGAACGAGGAGCTCAAGAGGGAAGCAGAAACAATGCGAGACAGGGAAGGAGAGGAATTTGATAACACCTGCTGCGCCGAGAAGAGGAAAAAGCTCTGGGACCTTCTGGAGAAGCCCAATTCTTCTGTAGCAGCCAAGGTAACGTCTAAGCTACACATACTTTATCTCTTGCGGAGACGGCATGTACCTATTGATCAGAGTAACGGCTGGGGAATACTGGGCTTTGAGTGTTTTATTGTACTATCCTGGCTGTACTGCCCGCAGCATCAAAAGGGATTGCCACAATCCAGTGTGCCATTCAAGTCTTTTCTTTTCTGTACTTTCATATTATGGAGTTATGATTCGGTGTTGTTTTTAAGAGAGAGGATTTGGGGACATAGACACAGATTGACCTGTCATTCTGCACTTCCTGCATTTTTACTGACACAAGAGTAGAGGACTTTCTGTGGGGGACCAAAGCACTTAATGGAAAGTTTAAAAGGGCCATGGACACATTATGCAAACACTTCACATAGCCAAAGCCAGATATGTAATATATTCATAAATCATGAATGGATGCATTGGAGCTTTGCCAAATCTCCTGAAGAGTGTTTGGTGTTAGTATCCCAAAAAGGATGGATTTTGGTGTCATTGCAATATAGCATATTTCAATTCATTACCTAAAGGTTCATTTTCCTTCCACTGGTATGTGCTATGAAAATATTACTCGTGTCAATTGAATTGTTGATTTGGTAGCAGCTAAGTTCACTATATTGATATACCATTCACATTATGCAGACTATAGTTACTTAAGTTCTGTGTTTAAATTCAACAAGTGTGCTACTCTTCCCATTCCCCACCCCCACCCCTGGACAGTGATGGCTTCCTAATGTTTGTTCCAGCTGCTCCATTCTCTGGATGCAGTGTTCTAGTGGTTATGTTGATAGCCCCCTCTCCTGGACCACCACCATTTTTTCATTTCTAGTCTCAGGCACTTTTGGAAGATCTGAAAACATTATTTTTTCTTGTGATTACAGAGGACTGACCTTGTTTAAAGAAGGAAAAAAGCACAGTATCTGCATGGGGTCTGGTACTACCAGATTGGTAGGATTCCATAATTAGGTATAGAAAGTTAGAGGCTTCCACTCTGATAGTCTCAGCCTGCCACTTAGATAAGTTCTGAGACTGCTAAAGGCCCCAATTTGGGGGGCGGCTTTTGTGTGTTTGTGCAGGGGCATATATATATTTTATTGTGAACACCAAGCAACTTGATAGAAGTGGGTGATGTTCTGCCCTGTCTTTCAATCAAGAACTGAATGACAGGAAGTCATGAAAAAAGGGCAGAAGAGGGTCCTTGGCCTAGTGATAAGTGCATGCAGAAGGTTCCAGGTTACTTCATTGGCATTTTCAGTTCAAAGGATCTCAGGCATCAAAGTGATGAAAGAATTCTGGTTGAAGACCCTGGAGATCTTCTGCCAGTCAGAATGGGTCAGCAATGGGGAATACAGACCCAACAGCAAAAGGTAACTTCAGGTGAAACTTGCTCTAACCTGGCTGCCTAACAGATGGGCAAGGAGCTTGCAACACTGCTGCCTTAGGCTATGCTAATCAAAACATGATATATATACACACACCACATCTCTTGTGAAGGGTGCATGGTTGTATCAATCCCTTTCCCTTTTAAAGCACTCCAAAGTAGTGACCTAACCCTTTCATACCCTTGTGTATTTAAAGAAAAGTATTGATTTAAATCTCCTATTGCTACCCATGCAGTATTTCATACTTGTACCATCTAGAAAATATAATGTGAAAAACGATACTTCAGGCTCAGCATTTTTTTGTTTGAGGGGTAGGTGGGTGAGATACACCTTGGAAAGACTAAGGCTCCAAAAGTCACCATCACCAGTTTATGACCTTGAAGCTGCCAGTGTGGTGTTGCTGCAAGAGTGCCAGACTAGGACCTGGGAAACCAAGGTTCAGGGTGACCTTGGGCCAGTCGCTGCCTTTCAGCACAAGGTTGTTGTGAGGATTGATTAAAGAGGAGGAGATCCATGTACCGGTATATACCACATTGAGCTCCTTGGAGGGGGAAAAAGGTGGGTTACAAATGCAATAAACAAACAAATAAACACCAGCATAACCACAAAGAAACTGGGTGCAAATGTGAAGGCTATCATATTAGCAATGTGTAGCATTAAATTTGAAAACGTCAGATGGTCAGCTATTAAGAAACCATGTGGGTCTCATAGTAAAGCAGTGGTTTTCAAGCTGAGTTCTGTGGAACCCTGAGGCTCCTGGGAAACTTACCAAGAGTTTCTCAGTGAGAAGATCAGTAAAGGTTAGAACAAAGGAAACTGCCTCCTACTGTGTCAGACTGTTGGTCCATCTAGCTCAGTATTTCCTGGATTTCAGGCAAGGGTCTTCCACAGCCCTCCATGGAGATGTTGGACTCATGGACCTTCTGTAGGTTACACCACTGAGCTACATTCGTTCCCCAAGCTTCCTGGAGTGGCAGCTGGTTATCAACCTTCCTTTGTATGGTGCAGCAAGAGAGGAATGTTGTCAACTGTGTGCTCAGTTGAGATGTGGCAGTGGTGACATCCCCAAAGCCTTGAGTGTCTTGGATGAGGGCAGCAAAACACCTCCCAAAATCTTCTGCGATATGCAGAACTTCATTGCATAAACTACGGGGCATTTCAACAAGTAGTATTTTCTGAGAGCCAGTGTGGTGTAGTGGTTAAGAGTGGTAGACTCGTAATCTGGTGAACTGGGTTTGCGTCTCTGCTCCTCCACATGCAGCTGCTGGGTGACCTTGGGCTAGTCACACTTCTTTGAAGTCTCTCAGCCCCACTCACCTCACAGTGTTTGTTGTGGGGGGGGGGAGAATGTTAGCCGCTTTGAGACTCCTTCGGGTAGTGATAAGGTGGGATATCAAATCCAAATTATTCTTCTTCTTCTTCTTCTTCTTCTTCTTCTTCTTCTTCTTCTTCTTCTTCTTCTTCTTCTTCTTCTTCTTCTTCAAGAATCTTTGAAAACCACAACCATTAAACAAATTGGCATGGAAGCAGTTGCCATTTTTCTAGTCAGTGGGATGGTCTCGGAATACGCTGTGATATGCAAATTGCACATTCTAGCAAGCAGACTTTACACTTCGTTTTCGTAAAACCTGGATTAGATGCTTCTGCATGAGCACAGCCCGGTGATCGTAAAAGAAACTGATAGTTCCTTTAAAGTTCTGGGAAGGCGTTTCAAGGATTGAGGGACATCTGATGCAGCGTGTCAGGAAAAGGGATGTTGTGTGGCTTTCAAAAAAACCAATTGTCGTTTTTATTTCTCACAACAGACAGATCCAGGCTGCCTTTTTAAATATATATTTCAGATGTCACAGTGCTGAATGTGAATAATTTATCAGGGTGTTTTGGCATGCGTACAGAATCCCAAAACGTCGGCCTCCGGCTTAGGCCGGCTATGGCACAGAATCAAAATCCATTAGAGGCTGTTGATGTTTCATGATTTATTGTATATGAGGGTGATCATCCTTGCCAAAGAAGTGTCTTTTGTGATTTATAAGTCAAATCCATTCTAAGGTTTGCTTTCTGGAGAGAGAGGGAGAGAGAAATCCAGTGTAAATGCATTTAGCAATTGCAGGCTTATGTACTAATTTAGAGAGGATTGTGGAAGCACATTGCACTTCCTTGCAAGCTTCCGCTGCTGAGATTCCAAGCACAGGCTCAGATGCTGAGTTGCTCCTCTGTTCACATAAGAGGGCATGGTTCCACCAAGTCTTCCTGCTTCTTCAACCTGCCCCACAAACATACATTATATCCAAATCATTCCCAGGGAGAGGCTCTTGCTCTTTCTAGTATTTCTGTGGCAATTGCCCTTATTGCCTTTTTTGGCAGCAAGATGGAATGTATTTGCCTTTTCATACCTTTGAAATGCTCTAAGATTTTGCTTTGAGCTTTAATAATTTGTATTGTTTGTACTTGATTCTGTGTGTTGATTATTCGTGAGCCACCTTGGTGGTGGTTTTTTTTTTTTTAAAGCCAAAAGGCAGCATGTAAACAAACAGTAACATTTAGGGTATCCCCACACCACTGCCAAGTTTTCCCCAACCCCCTAAGCACATTTTCGGGGGGGGGGGGTGCGCTGAGAACTGCAGAAGAAAGCAAAAGGTGGAGAGACCTTTTCCAGGAATATGAACTTGATGTTTCTTTCATAGAAGGAAAGTTAAGCTCCAAGCTGGGATATCTGATGAACTGGATCTCAGCAAATCCCCATGTGTCAGACTGACCTAATCTGCACCAACACATGGATCATAATTTAGCTATCTATCAAATAAATGTTGCAATGCAGTAGTGGTCAGCAAGGCAAGGGGGCATTGCTTGATTGCCTCCCAACATTGGCACTGCTACGGCTTAATTGGAGTGAGTGCAGTGTAAATTCCCCTGTGGAGTGAATCCAGTGCTGCCACTGATGTGTCTGCAGTACACTGATCTTGTTGCTGCCTCTCTTTTCTCCCTCTGGGTAAGCTGCAGTGATGCTGGTGATGAAAAGTAAATCACTTTTTTTTGTAAACCGCTTTGAGGATTTTTTAATGATCCAGCGGTGGATAAATTTTCTGATCAAGCGGTGGTTAAATTTTACTAGGTAACTAAATAGAAATTGCTACCCCACCAACTGCTACTGTTGCAGTGTAATTCTTGGTGGTTTAAATGTATCAAAACCCATTTAATGCAGTGGTCCCTTGGTTTTCAAACTTAATCTGTTCCGGAAATCTGTTCCAAAACCAAAGCGTTCCAAAACCAAGGCGCGCTTTCCCATAGAAAGTAATGCAAAATGGATTAATCTGTTCCAGACTTTTAAAAACAACCCTTAAAACAGCAATTTAACTTGAATTTTACTATCTAACGAGACCATTGATCCATAAAATGAAAGCAATAAGCAATGTACTGCAGCTACACAATCAATCAGTAGCTGACCTGGGTTCTACACAGTCGCAAAAACAAAAGAAAAAAGCCGCAAAAACATAAGTGCAAAATAAATAGCAAAAACAGTCAGACCTCAGTGTAACACTCAAAACACAAGTGTGGCACTCAAATTGGAATCGTAACACTCAAATCATCAGCGTAACACTCAAAATGGAAGTGTGCCACTCAAAACGGAAGTGTGGCACTCAAATTGGAAGTGTAACACTCAAAACAGAGCACATTCGGGTTCTGAAAAATGTTTGCGAACTGGAACACTTACTTCCTGGTTTGCAGTGTTCGGGTTCCAAGTTGTTTGATTACCAAGGCATTTGAGAACCAAGGTACCACTGTACAGTACCGTGTTTCTCATATTATAAGACACGTCTTATATTTATTTTTTCCTCAAAAAAACACACTATGGCTTATTTTCAAGGGATGTCTTATTTTTTTCCTCCTCCTCCTGCCGCGGCCGGCATTGCTGCTGCTCCTATCACTATGTCTTATTTTCGGGGTATGGCTTATATTCCTTGAATGCTTAAAAATCCTGCTATGGCTTATTTTATGGGGATGCCTTAAAATATGAGAAACAGGGTATGTGTATTCTGAGTGAAAATAAATTTAAATCCTTATTTAAATACCGGTATGTACTGAAATGTGAAACTCATGTATATATGTTTTAACAACAATAACAATCACAGATTAATGTGGAAGGGGGGTGGGATGGGTTAATGAGTAAATGCATCTGCCATTGACACTGACCAGCAACTGGCTGGCTCATCTATCCAAGCAAAGCCATGCAAAATGGGACTGTGATATCTCTAGGATTCAGTTTGGTGCTAGAAAACAAAACCAACCACATTTACGTGATTTAACCGAGTAGGATTCACCTCTCCAAACTCAAATTTCTTTGCACCTTGTTCTCCAAGACTCCATTTTGCATTCATCAGAATCTGCTGTAACTTATTTCTCTAATATTTACTGGATAAGCAAAGGTGGGGATATTGAGCTGTTGATAAGATCACTTAAAAAAAGCCACCTGGTGCCTTTCAACACACACTAATCATACTATCATTATCAAAATCAGAGCTAGACATAAAAGAAGAACAGCATAGGCAAAATCAAACATTTCGATGTCCCATTGGTTTCAGTGGGTGAATGAAGAACAAATGTAACTTTCTTCAAATGAAGTAAACTGAACTTAAAAGTGCTTAACTTTGTCTGGATATTGGCATAAATTAATCTCCGCACTTTCCAATATAGTTATGGTAGTGCTATTCAGTGACCGTGATAACATTCCGGGTTGATTAATCTGTAACGCAAAGTAAGCTAAGTAAGCCTTGTACTTAAGCACTTTCTTGGTAGCAATAGGCAACAAGGAATCACATGCAGGTGAGTGGACTGTATTCCGCTGTACCACTGTATTCTGCTCTGATCAGACCTCACCTGGAATACTGTGTCCAGTTCTGGGCACCACAGTTCAAGAAGGATATTGACAAGCTGGAACGTGTCCAGAGGAGGGCAACCAAAATGGTCAAAGGCCTGGAAACGATGCCTTATGAGGAACTGCTTAGGGAGCTGGGTATGTTTAGCCTGGAGAAGAGAAGGTTAAGGGGTGATATGATAGCCATGTTCAAATATATAAAAGGATGTCATATAGAGGAGGGAGAAAGATTGTTTTCTGCTGCTCCAGAGAAGCGGACACAGAGCAATGGATTCAAGCTACAAGAAAGAAGATTCCACCTAAACATTAGGAAGAACTTCCTGACAGTAAGAGCTGTTCGCCCGTGGAATTTGCTGCCAAGGAGTGTGGTGGAGTCTCCTTCTTTGGAGGTCTTTAAGCGGAGACTTGACAGCCATCTGTCAGGAATGCTTTGATGGTGTTTCCTGCTTGGCAGGGGGTTGGACTGGATGGCCCTTGTGGTCTCTTCCAACTCTATGATTCTATGATTCTATGACTGGTAGAGGAAAGACAGAGTATTTATTCCTTCTCTCCTTTCTGCACTCAACATAGAAAACAATTGGGTTGTCAGAGGAGGGAAGTCCTCTCCATAGGCCCCAGCATAGAAAGGCCACAAGCTGCTGCTTCTCCTTGGTTTCTCATCTGCCAGGTGCCAGCAGGCTGGTGATTTGTTTATTTACTTACTTATTTTGCAGCCTAGTAATTTTGGGGGGGCTTATTTGCAGGGTTGCCGTAAACCTGCAGAGAAAGAGGAAAGCTACTCTTGGCAATACTTTTATTGTACACATGGGGAAGGGGAAATGGAATCTGGAGAAGTGTTGAGGATCTGAGGCAAAATGAGCATCGTAGATCGGTGTTCATCAAACAATGTGGCTTGTTTAGCCTCATATGTGGAGAGGTATGATGTTCGTTCCCTAGACTGAATGACCGTCTCTAGAAGAATGTGAGCAAACCAATGATCTATCATTGGACTGCATTACTTTTGTTTCTTTTACTTTAGAATGGGTGCAAAAGGCTCAGGAATTCATTAGAGCAGCTGTGCTGGATTGTTCAGCCCTTTCCCAGTACTGTTCCCCTAAAGCTGCTATTATAATGGTCAGAAGGAGAGTAAGGAGTGTGCAGGTCCAATAGAATTATTGGGGGGGGGGAGGGGAGACTTAAATTAGGGAAACAGCCTGAGCTGCTAATACTAAAGCACTCCCTTTCCTGGTGCTGCAACTTCCATCAAATTCAAAGTGCCCTGCTGCACCCATTGTATAATTTTTTGAAGATGCAGTAGATCCCATCACACACATCCTGCGTCACTTGTGCTTTGTCCTTGTCATAAGGAGTGCATCTTCTGTAAAAGGCAGGGTATAGATTTTAAGCTCTGCTCTTCTGTTATGAGTGAAACAGCTGTGCCTGATTACAATAATTTGGGGACTGCAATCTGCACACATTTCAAGTCAGCCCTAACCCATTGTATGCAGCCACTTCATAAATGTCATCCTTTGTGTTGAGCAGGTGGCATTGTCTTGCGACCGAAAGATCAACTGTCTCTTTCTCCTTTACTTATTTCTAAGGAAGGGCCTTTCATTTTCTTTGCCAGCAGTTCATCACATTCTCCTGTGTAAACCAATCCAGTGGAAGTAATTCGGGAATTGCTGGAGAGGAATCTCTAGCCAGCGTTACTGAGGCAGTCGGATGAACTCATCGTAATTGCTTCTGCATTCTTAAGAATTGATGCTTCTATGATCTGTTAAAGTTTAAGTCAGAGATGGGGAACCTATGGCCCTTGCAGATTATGTTGAGCTCCCAACTCCCATAACCCATAGCTAACATAGCCAGTAGTCAGGCATCATGGGAGTTGGAGTCTAATATCTGGAATGACACAGGTTCCCCATGGACGCAACATTAAATAAAAGCATAATGGATTGTAGTCGGCACTTAAAAGCTTCTTTTCTGACTCTTATTTTTCACAAAAAAAGAGAATGCAGTTGATTTTTCACTGTAAAAGTCATTCTTAATGCCATGAGTCACTACCATGCAACTTCCAAAGCTCAGTACATGCCTGTAGTGCACATGTTAGCACACTACTTGTGACACATACATTCCCTGATCAGAAGCAGCTATCCAGACTTTAGCTTTGAGAGCAGTGTTGAGACATGTGAAGCATTTAAGACTGCCAGGTTGTAACCTGGAGATTTCATCTTCTCAATTAGCTCTGATACTGGAGAGGGTAATGAGGCATCTACAGCTTCTGCTGCCTGCCCTCTCCCTGACCTACTGTGTGGCTCAACCGGAATCCAACTCACACCTTCTGTTTATATGTACAAAATGTCTGGGGGGAGATGCCAGAATACTGGTGAGATGCAGCTGTATGCCACACGTGGACAACAACCTAACAGAAGTTCTAATATGGTAGAGCTGCCATCTCTTGATCTGAAATAGTTGGGATGGGAACCACTGGATCATCATACATTATCAACAAGTTTGCTTGTTTGTTTGTTTGGGCGGTGTGAGAGGTTGGAGAACTCAGAGCTTGGTTGGTTGCCTTCAGTTAATTGCAGTGAGTTTTGTATGTGTGTGAGAGGCGGTGATGGGTTGTTGGGTTAAGTTAGCAATCTCGATTTGTATGTTGTTGGGAACAGAGACATTGTATGTACTCTTGTTGTCTATGAAAATCCTTCAATTATATTTATATATCTGAATATAAGCTGCACCCGCAAATAAGCCACACCTTTAAAATTCAAGGGGGGGGGGAGAGACAATTCCTGAATATAAGCCGCTCCCTTAAAATTCCGCAGGCACTCACACCCATAAATGGGGTCATCGATGGTAGGGAGGGCACACCTCCATGCAGCTCCATGGAAAGAGATGGAGCAAAAGGCGGGGGCAGAGCCGTGATTCCGCTTCCTAAAGATGGGAGCCTCCTTCCTGAATTCCTGGCCGGGCTTTTGGGCTCCTGCTATGCCCACAAGGAAGACTGAGTGAGGAAGGGATCTGGGTTTGTGAGGTTGTGGGAACTCGCATCCAAAAAGAATCTGCAGGGGCATGGAAGGAGGACTGAGGGGAGATCCCATCTACCCTCACCCACCCCATCATTAAAACGGAAATGGTTGGTGCGTAAAAGCCAATTTTTGTAAGGTCGCAAATTTAAGCCACACTTTAACTTTTCACGGTTGGAATTTGGAAAAAAGTGTGGCTTATGTTCAGGCCAATACGGTATATATTATACATTATCAATAAGTCTCAGTGTGCAGTTGGGTTGGAGACTGACTGGCTCTCTACCCCATGCCAGAGTCGGAATGGAATAATACTGAAGAATACCCTCTTCACGCAGAATCATTAAACAAACTGGCAAACTGCCTGGATTAGGAGGTTGCAATCCAGCTTCTTGCACACGGTTAAAACTCCTCAGTCCTATGGCAAGAGCACCCTAATCCTAAAAATATGTGTGCTTTGCTTCACTCTGCATCCCGGCATTTCCATAGTTATGGGCTGAACCCTGAGTGACAAAATCTGTGTGAAACCCAACCGCGTTATCATAGCTACTGTTGTGAAGCTGACAGCCATGTGTTCCCCAAGTACATCAGGCCAACCCTCTCCACCCTAAAACCTGGGCAGCTTTGATTCATAATTGCAGGCTGCCACAATGGCCATTGTCACGCTCCTTGAAGCTGCGAACATGGAAATTGCAGGGATGGAAAAAATCAGAACAGTGGTGACTCACATCCCAAATATGAAGCTGCAGTGAGGAGATCTCCATCTCTTTCGGAGGGATACAGATATAGTGATGGAAAGCACTTGGCAATACATTTTATTTGTGTTGAGTGCTTGGTCCTCTTCTTTGGGAAAATAAGCAAATAAATCTCATGTAGTCTAGCTCAACTGGACAACGCATAGGCAACAATCTTAAGCAAGAGTGATGGTACTCTTAATGCATTGAGAATTGGTCCTCTGTATTAATAGCTAATTACTAGGCTGTAACACCTATCAAGGCCTTTAGTGGATCAGTTTCTTCTGTCTCATCTGATGGCAACATCCTTGTCAAATTCCTGCAAATTATTTAGCTTGAAATAATCCCTGTTATGCTGCTAGGTGTTTGCTTTTGAGACAGTTCCTTTAACTCCTGTTTCTGCTTACTTTTCCAGCACTCCTGATCCTCCTTGCCCATTTGTTTATATTTGCCTTCTGCTTATAGGCTCCGCTGTTTCCTGTGTCTTTACTTAGTCATGCTTTCCTCGGCTGCCCTTGCCAATTGGATTGGATTTAGCTGGAATGAAAGTTGGGTTGCAGGTTATTTCCTTAAACGCCTTTTCTTTTCATGTGGATTTTTCAAGCGGAGGCTTCCTTAGAGGTGCTTTGCCACGACAATTAAAGTTAGCAAGGATTATTCCCCTTGCTTTTCAGTGTTTTCTCATTGAGAACACAGTGCTTTTAAAAATACCTGTATTGTTGTAGACATGAAGCAAATCTGCCCCCAAATATTGACCTTTGCGAATTTTGCTATTTGGATATGAACACACACACACCCTGGATGTTTTCTGAATATTCCAAACAGCATACAGATATCCTTCAAATGGGGACCGCATGATTGCTGTCAAACATGTTTAGCTAGGTCCTTGGCTAGTGCTGTGAGATTCCCACCCCCGTCCTTCCTCCTTCCTTCCTTTCACTGCACTGTCCCCAGAACTGCTCCAGAGGGTTGGGGGGAAGCCCTGAACAGATTTATGGGGTGCAGTGGGTGACAGAGGGGAAGAACATACCATTGAGCAAAGATAAATCCTTGCATTGACAGAACCATGTATGTAATATTACATTGAATACAATCCATTATCACTGATCTTCTGATAAGACCTGAGCCATGCCTCCTCCCCCCACCCCACCCTTGGATGTCTATAATGAAAAAAATCACCCAAACATTTTGCCTTGCCAGAAACCATGGGTCCCGTCCCCCCCAGACTTTGCTCATCTGGTGGAGTAGGAGGGGGAAGCCATTTTTGCTTATCTCCATCCCCACTGCTTGTAGCCACCACTGCAATCTCCCCACACTGTTCCGTTTCAGGAAAACAATAAAATACTTGATAGCTAGTAAAAATAAACCACAAACATCCTGTCTCTCTCCCCCACCACCCATAACAATACTAATAAATATATGACGGCACCCAAAATGAAATCGGAACACCACACAAGAAAAAAAAGCAAGGGATTGCCAAATCTGTCAGTTTTAGCTTCTCTTGGTTTCTCATTTTGCCAGGCTTAAGCTCAGTGTTCCACATCATTTCCGCATCAGTCTGCATTTTTTTTAAAGTCCTCATGAAAATTCCTCAGCATTTCAGTGTGAATTTCTCTAAATATGCACATTTTAGGTTGCAATTTTCCAAAATGTAATGCATGTGTGTATATTATGTTCACTAAAAATGCTTTGTTCTGCACAATTTACACCAGTATATGCACTTTTGTAAACATGAGTTGCATTGCAACATTTGGAGAAGTGCAGGTTTTGAAGGATGGCCATATTTTGGTTCACGTATGGTTTTGGAATGAATTGGGTAGCTTGGCTTGAAATACAAACAAAATCCAATTTCTCTGCCTTCCCTAGTCTTCATGGCTTTTCTAAACACATGGGGCATGTTCAAGCACAGCTGGCAAAGTGTTGCAGAGATGGGGGGCCCATGCAGAAAAGGCCCTTCCCTAGCACCTGTCAATCAAATTGCTCTCAGAGGCAGTGACCTAAGGAGGACCTCTGCTGCCAGCTTCCAAGTATGGGCAGGTTAGCATGAGTGGAGGTGGTTCTTCAGATAACAATTAGGGCATTGATTCATAGAAGTTATTCCAAATTAGCAAGAGATATTCGTATGACTCCAACCAGAATAGGGATTTGGAATCCATAAAGAAGCGGATAAGTTATACTTTGGAAGATTATATTAGCTCTAGTTAATGGATTTTATTCATACTTTAGCTTTGAGAAAGTCTCCATATTGAGCTGTGGCCAATAATGAAGATGATATTTATTTATATCTTGTTCTGTTTACTCTTCCCTCATTAAACATCCAAATGGATTTATGAGAGCCCTCACTGTTATACAAGTAGAATAAGTGTCAAATATATGCAGCCATTTGTTTCGGTGTGCAAAAATAACACTAGCAAAATAAATGTTGCTTTTGCCTAGCTGAGGCACCATATCAAGAAGTTTAAAATATTAACAGCTTTGTCATAAGATCAAACTAAGGTGGGCCAGAGATCTAATCGCCTGTCTTCAAAATCTATACCAGGCTAGTTTTAACACAGTTCATTATGGATGCTTATAATGGATGTGCTTTTGTAGAGGTTTTGTTGCATTTGGGGGGAATATTGACTGATAGTTTACAGTGATTGAAGTGCTGTTAGAAGGCAGCCCTCTGTTTGAATGGTTGTTTTGTCTAAGTCCAGTTTAAAGATAAAGAACCCTAAGAAGGAAGAGCAGGAGGAGACTTGCAGTGGTTTGTCAACAACTAGTTAGCACCAGGGTGGATAAAAATCAATTATTTTTTAAAGAATAAATTTTTAAAATCAGATTTTTAAAATTTAAATCAGATTTTTTTAATTGGATTTTTTAAATACTGTAAAATGCGTTTGGAAGAAAAATCTTTCAAAAGATAGTTTTCTATTTAATTTACATTATAGTCCAAAGGCTATTCATCGGGAAATAAGGATTTGTTTTAAGTTTTTCATGTATGCTAAAACTCAGTCTAAGGTTATTTTTTTTTAAAAAAAATCATTTCACCACATCAGTTAACAAACATGGATACATAGATTATAATGTTATTGTTTTAGTTAAATAAATAGTTTAAATTGTTATTAAGGAAATGATTATTTTTCTCCTTCCAATAAAGTGCAGCAGAAAAGTTGTCTAAATATAAACAATAATTTCATAATCATCTGTCTGTATTTCTAATAGTATAACCAAATCAGTAATTTTTCATATAACTGTAAAAACTACTCTGAAAATTTATTATTCCAAAAATGAAACCTTCATCTGGTTGTAAATATTAAGATTATACCAGCAGGAATGAGTCTTTCTGTAAAAAAGAAAAGAAAAAAGATTTAAATCAAGTCTTACTGACTAGTGATTTAAATTGTGATTTAAATCGATTTGATATAAATCAAATCCACCCTGGTTAGCACTGGGCAAACAGACATGTTTCAAGTTTCAATTCCCACATGCAAATTTTCTGCAGATCTCAGTAAGTGGCCACCCTAGATAAGAACATAAAAATAACCTGCTGGATCAGGCCAATGGCCCATCTAGTCCAGCATCCTGTTCTGGGAAAGCAGGCAATCAGGACCACTTGCTTGTCTCAGTAAGCCTTTCCACCCAAAGAAATGTTCAGATTTTCCCCCTCTGTTTTTTTTCCCTTTCCCCTTCCCCCCTTCCTCTCTATTCCAAAGGGGGGGGGGGTAAAAAACCAGTTGCGCAAAGTTTTGGGTCCTCTCTATGGTCTACTACCGAGCTACGTATCCTTTGTAAGTGCTAAAACAAAGGGGTTTCTTTCTCCCTTGCCACACGTAGACATGAGCAGAACACCAGGTCTCCATCACCAGCCTGCAGGTACATTATATGAGTATATTTATTTACCTGCCATATTCATAAATCACTCTTCCTTCAAAGAAGCTCAGGGCAATGTGCAATGCAAGAGAAACAGTACCATGCCTCAAGTAAAGAAAATATTTAACAAACCTGAAGGATTTACAAAGTAACCATCATTAAACACAGATCTACAATTTGGTGTTGGGGTAACACCACAACTGGGAAGCTCTGGTTGAGCAAAATGGTCTTCTGTTCATGTCTAAATCTCTGTAAGGCAGGGTACAGGAGCCTGTGGAGGGTGCAATTCTGCGTGTCCTCTGCCTATGAATCTTCACAGGTATTATGAGCAGAGAACCCTCATCAATCTTCAGGTAGGCTGGTATTGAAAGAGGCACTGCTGCATATATTTCAGCCCTGAAATGCGTAGGGCTTTATGAACTGTTCTCAGTAGCCTGTAGCTAGGGCAGATTGTTAATTTTGGTTCTGTGAGTTTCTCACTTTTCCATCCTTCAATGCAGTTTACCACATTTCCACAGTAATGTGCATTAAAAAAAATGGTCATGAACATTCATAAGAATTTTAGTGCAATTTTCTCCTGACCAATTTTTTTGTATGCAGTTTTGACTAATATACACTTTTTTTGCAAGCACCTTCCCCTGATATGGTGCATTTTTGTACATGTTGTTTTGTTGGAGATCTGCATTGCAAAAGTGCTAATTTCAAAGGGAAGCTGTGTGGCAGCTTGCATATTGGTTGGGGAAGTGTGAACTGCATAATTTCTCGTTAAGATGCAAACAAAATCCAATTTCTCCTACGTCCCTACCAGTAATGCACAGGCAGCCAACATAGTGCTTTTGCAATTGATGTTACATTCTCCCGCCTTACTGCCCCCATTAATAACCTAGCAGCCATATTCTGCGCTAGCTTTGGCTTCTGGCCTATTTTCAAGGGCAGCCCCACACAGTAGTATTGTAGTAGTCCAGACAAGGTCACCAGAGCATGAGTTACTGATACCAGATTATTTTAGTCCAGGGACAGACATACCTGGAAATAAGCACTCCTTGCCACCAAGATCACCTCAGCATTAGCTCCCACTGACAAAATATCAACAGTTCATTCCTTACCGTTCATAAACAAAAGACCATCATGCTACAGATGCTGGTAATATACCAAAGGATAGAGCTGTGTGCTATCCATTGGGGACGTGGGTGGCACCGTGGTCTAAACCACTGAGCCTCTTGGGTTTGCCGATTAGAAGGTCAGCGGTTCAAATCATTGCAACGGAGTGAGCTCCTGTTGCTCTGTCCTAGCTTCTGCCAACGTAGCAGTTTGAAAGCACACCAGTGCAAGTAGATAAATAGGTACGGTACTGCTGCGGCGGGAAGGTAAACAGCGTTTCCGGGCGCTCTAGTCCGTTGCATCAGAAGTGGTTTAGTCATGCTGGCCACATGACCGAGAAAGCTGTCTGTGGACAAACGCCAGCTCCCTTGGCCTGAAGTGAGATGAGCGTCACAACCCCATAGTTGCCTTTGACTGGACTTAACCATCCAGGGATCCTTTACCTTTATCTTATCCATTGGATTAAATCTACTCTATTGCATGATGGTACATTTAATGTTTTCTTCCTGCTGGAAATTCCAAGGCAATATTGATGCATAAAACATTCTCCAAGACAAAAATTAGCAACAAGGAACCTAGCCTAAGAATAGCAATTTGGTTGAGAATATTTTCTTATACCAATCTACTTATTGCTGCACTATCTCACTATCAATGTAATTAAAGTGGGAGGGCATGGGTGGAAGATGGAATCTGGCTTCCATTATGATCCAGGAAATGTTGTTACTGCTGCTGTGGGGAGTGGGGAAATTGAATTGACACTGGAACATATGCCAAGAGCTTCCTCATTTATAGAAAGAAGTTGTCTGGCAGAAGGAGGGTTTCCTGTGAGGGGGTCATTAGATATGGCATGTACTCTTGCCTCTCTATAACCGTCTGGTTGACAGAACCATTATAGAGGATTTATCTGTGCCTCTCTCAATTTTTGATTTGATTTGAGAAAGAGGCACTTGCTTCGATTTTGAAGAGCTGTACATAAACCTGAAACTGGAAGGACAGTTCTTTTACGCAGAGCCCTGGATCAGGCCAATGGCCCATCTAATCCAGCATCCTGTTTTCACAGTGGCCAACCAGATGCCCGAGGAAAGCCTGCAAGCAGGACACCAGCACAACAGCACTCTGCCCACCTGTGATTCCCAGCAACTGTTTATCCAGAAGCATTACTTCAGAAACATTACTCTAGCAATGGGTATACAGAAACATTACTTCCTCTTACTGTAGAGGCAGATCCTAGCTGTTGCCATCGTCATCATCATCATCATTCTTTGACCGCTGCTAGACATCCTCCATGAATTTGCCCAATCCTCTAAAAATTTGTCTAATCCCAAGATGGTAGGGCTGGCTGTATTGTTGGAACAGGGGTGGGGAGACTCAGATAAGTGTGGGTCATAACACAGGCATTCCTTGAATTTTGCACTTCTCTGAATTTTGCAATGCAATTTTTAGCTCAAAAAGCCCTATACCAAAATATGCATTGGGGGGGGGGGTAAGCATAGCTTGAGAGAGACTAATTTTAGAAATGTGAGCTTGGTTAGAAAACAACATTTAAAAATGCAGATTGAAATGCACATTTCATTATGAATTTTTGTACCCCATTTATGTTTCTAAAATTAATGTGGAAAACAGAGCAAAATGGATTTACGAATTAACACAAGTAGAGCTGACACAGGCCAGAAATAGACTCTTCCATCAATCCATCCCTACATACAGCTATTCTTACACTATTTTTCTCAGGTAACGGCCTGATTAATCACAGCAGGTGCTGCCACATTTAACCACACAAGATCCCCATCATGTTAGCTGTTACTATTTAAATACTGACACAAGAGCTACTCCATGTTTCAAAATCTCCTCTTAAGGTCTCCTATCTACCATTTTCAGGATGCATTTATATTAGCATCGCTGAATTAAAGAGCCAGTATTTTTTTTTCAGGGCTATATATTGTCAGGGAAAGTTCACAGTTGAGGATGGTGCCTGACTTTGGGGCATTCAGTTACTAATATTAGACTTTAAAAATTCCTCATGACAATTTGGGAATGTCAAAAGTAGAACTGATCAGAGAGCCAGCCCCAGCACATGGTGTTCTCGTTTCAAATGCATCCAAGACTCTACTTGCAGTTCAAGGTGACCTTGGCTGCTATCCTTGCCATGATCTTAAGGGTGTATTTTTGGTAGCATTTGCAAGGAATTTTTCATTCCCCAGAGGTTATTTTGCTGATTAGCAGGTATACGCTGCAATCCTGTCTGTTTACACACACAAGGTTATTTTATCGGAGTAATTGAAACCTCCTAACAATCCCACCAAATGCAAATGAAATGCGATCACCTCAAATGGTTGGATTAGTAGCCAGAAAGCAACTCTGTAGTATTGAATTTGCCTAGAGGAAAACAATGCTTTTCCAAAGAGATGTATAAAGACTCACTGATTTCAGGGCACACTGTTACCCAGCAGCCTTTGCTGAACATTGAGGTCAATCCAGTATATACTTCCTATAATGCTCAGCCTCCCTGGCTGCGTTGTACCCATGTGGCAGGAGAAACCAAAGCATTGTTGTGCCTCTCTCAGCTCCTTCCTTGCAGCCTAGATCTCTAGCAAATAACAGTGTGCACAGTGCACATCAAGTGAAGCCTTTAGACCAGGCATAGGCAAACTCAGCCCTCCAGATGTTTTGGGACTACAATTCCCACCATCCCTGACCACTGGTCCTGTTAGCAACAACTGGAGGGTCGAGTTTGCCTATGCCTGCTTTAGACCCATTTGTTTACCTGATGGCAGCTCCTATTACTATTAGTTAAGCAACACAATGAAAGAGGAACTGCCAAAACAGAGGACTAAAGGGAGCACAGATTTGCATTAAATGTGCTAATTTGCTCATTTGTCTGCAGAGATGCAAATTTAGAAGAAAACGAAGAAGAAGAAAATGATCCCCACAGTGGGGAAAACTGACCAGGTGTGTGCCTGCTGTCCACTCTCTGGGTGCTAATGGTTGATGGAAAAATTCAAGGCCCCAGTAATCGCCCTTCTTAAGAGTCCTCTATGGTTGAAACAAACTTGGGCTGGACAGACCTTCAAACAGAGACCTGCCCTATGACAGCCCTCCAGACAGAGAACTGACTTTCTGTAAAGTAGGATATGTGGCCACAGTGGCCACCTTTATCATCCTCATCATCACTGTTAAATTTATTAGGTCTCCTTCACCTGCAGTTCCCAGGGCCAGGTTACAAAACTTTAAAATTCGGAATGCGAAACACTTGAAACACATTACATTCACAAGAATAGGGTCAATCCTGAAAACACACAGCTCAGGTGCCAAAAGCCAGGGCAAAGTGCCAATCCCCTACTCTTTACTCATTTGCCATTTGATTTCAGTAGGACTACTCCAGAGCAGAGCAAATGTTTGAGAGTCCTTTCCCCCAAAAAACTGGAAGTGGAGTCTCACCTCAGATTTAGCTTGTGCCTGCAAAGTTATACAACTTGAAAATTAGTTTATCTTTATCTTTAAATTAAATTAAATTAGCTTATCTTTAGCTTTATAAGAATTCCACATATTCATTCATGCATCCCCCCCCTTATTCTTTTGAATGCTGAAGAAACACAGATGTTTTTCTAGCAGATTTTGTAGAAGGCAGTGGCATAGCATTGTACACGGCTAACTGATTTAAGCGTGGGTGGGCTTTTAAAAAAGCAATTTAGTTAAACAGGCGCAGGACTATTCTTAAAGCAACCTGCAACCTGGAATATATTGATCTGCCAGCATTTCATACGAAGCATGAAGCCTGCTTCTTAGGCTTCTTTACTCAGTGAGCTCAATAGGGCTTACTTCCAAGTAAGCATGCATAGAATAGCAGCATTATAAAGCAATTATTAGTTTAGCTTCTGTACCCAGAAGCTGAGCGAGACGTGTTGGATGTTTGCTTTCACAAATGGAGAGCTCCAATTTTGTCAGAGAACTATATTGTGACTATACCATACACCCATAAGAGAAGCGGAGCAGGGAAAATGTTTTTGCATGGAAAACATCTTTCACAAGTACAGTCAGAATACACACACACACACACACACACACACACACACACACACACACACAAAATCACTCCAGTCTAAAATCAAATCAGGGTCTTACTTTTGAATAGGAAATGCAATGCTTAATATAACTGCCAATAGTGGACAGTATGATGGTGTGGCACTGCTCACATAACCTCCAGTCAGTTGCGTTGCTGCTGCTTACTGGGAGGTAAAGGGGATGGAGCAAGGCAGCAGGGAGGCTGGCATGGTGCAAACACACCAGCAGAGTCAATAGGGAGGGAAGGGCTCATTCCTTCATAGGCAGCTTTCCAGGGGCTCCACGATGGTAAAGAAGTGCACAGAACAATGGATGCGACTTTTTGCCTTGGACACTCGGCCACATTCCAGCCAAGCAAACATCACAGGATTCTGTACTCCACACACTTCTCCATGTCCCATATAAACAAACACAGTTCAAGGACACATTCCAGCCGGGGGGAAACGCTTTCAAGGAGGGTGCAGAGTAAGACTGGTGAGGAGTTTGACCTCAAGACGTGACATTGCCTAGGGGAGGCTTGCAGGTCAGGTAGAGAGGCTTAGAGGGCTGGATTTGGCCCATGAGCTTGAAGTCCCCCACCCCTGCTTTACTGAGAAGAAGTAGCATGAAGAGGATAGCCTTTCCTAGAGATGCTATTGTTTGACCTTTGCTTGGTTATGTTTCCAGTCTCCTTTCCCCTTTGTACATATCTGCCCAACCCTCATTCTCCTTACTTCACTGCAGCTGAATTTCCTCCTGTAAATTGCTCTTCCTGTGGATAGACAGCCACATCAATCCCTCCCGTAAAGGCTGCTCCTTTGATGACAGGCTTTGAATGCGCTGATCTCTCTGTAGCCCTTCATGCTTGAATTCTTCTGGGTGCATCATTTCACATCTGAGGCATTGGGTCAGGTTTTGGCATCCTTTCTCATGCATCTTATTCAGCACAGGACTGGGTGGTTTATAAGCATTGGGAAGAGGGCAATCAGCTGCAGAAGAGCCCTCTGGTTTCCTCTAGCATTATTAATAGGGAAATGATCAAGCAACTGTTGCCATGTGTCTGGGGCGCTCCATTTGCTTACCGCTCCCTCCTGGATTTCTGGGGCTTCACCCCAAATGGTCTGCCATTATCCATGGCTGCTGACAGCATGGAAGACTGCCATGGCTTCCAGAAGGTCAATAAATTATCCCCTAAACCACCTTCATGAAATCATAGAATCATAGAATCATAGAGTTGGAAGAGACCACAAGGGCCATCCAGTCCAACCCCCTGCCAAGCAGGAAACACCATCAAAGCATTCTTGACATATGCCTGTCAAGCCTCTGCTTAAAGACCTCCAAAGAAGGAGACTCCACCACACTCCTTGGCAGCAAATTCCCCTGCCGAACAGCTCTTACTGTCAGGAAGTTCTTCCTAATGTTTAGGTGGAATCTTCTTTCTTGAAGTTTGAATCCATTGCTCCGTGTCCGCTTCTCTGGAGCAGCAGAAAACAATCTTTCTCCCTCCTCCATATGACATCCTTTCATATATTTGAAATGGCCATCTAGGTAGGAGCAGAACTACCATTGTGTTCCTCCCACCCTCAAACCTGAACAGCATATCTGGAAGGATGCCATGTTTGATGCTATCTTTTTTCGAAATCATTTTTATTTGATTTTACAAATGTAAATTTATTATAATACCAAATACAGATCCATAAAATGAGAATTCTCTGAATCTTGAGACTTCCCCCCATCCCCTTCATGGGTCCCATTGTCAACATTTCCAGCTGCATATTATTTCATAGTCAATGTTTTATATAGAATCATAGAATATCTCTCCATATTGTCCATAGTATTGTTGCATTACAAGTGAGGTTAAAATCCAGCTAATGTTTTCATCTGCTTACAGTGGTCTCCTAAATAAATCACAATTTCCCCCCCATTCTTAAAGTTTTTGTCTTCTTGGTTTCTGAGCTTTCTGGTCAGTTTTGCCATTTTGGCATAGTCTAACAGCTTGGTTTGCCATTCTTCTCTGGTAGGGACTCACTCTTCTTTCCATCTCTGGGCTAGTAGCCTCCATGCTGCTGTTGTTGCATACATAAAATCTATGTTTGATGCTATCAATTGCCACTGTAAGGTCCAAGTGATTCAACAGGCTCCACAGTCACTTACGGACTCATTGCTAAAATCGTATTTATGGAAGACAATCTTACTCGGCTACGAGTGATCGCCAAAGAAGAAGAAGATTCCCCTGTAAGAGCACCACAAAGGGCACCTGAGTTTCTTCCCTCAAGCCAAGCCTGAAACCCAGTTCTGTTTATTTCTCTCTTTACATGTGTGGTAATGATTAGCCATTTCAGGGTCTTTCTAGACACAGATGTGATCTCTTGATCTACCAGCATGAAATACACAGCAGCAAGCTGTCAGAGATGGAGGTTGTAATCATGCAAATAGGTGTTGTGAGAGCAAAGGGTTTGGTGGTACAGCGGCTGATTTCACAAAGGCATTGGACGCTGCATACAGGCACAGCAGTGTTGTGGCTTTCTCCTTTGCAAAAGGCATCTGAGGGCAGGATTTCTCCCAGGGGAACCAGTCCTAGATCATAATCTCCTTTCTTGTTGGGACCCATCCTAGTCCTCTAGCCTAGCCAAGCAAAACAGCTGGGCTGGGGGAAGTAGAGGCTTACAGATATGGAACACTAAATGGAAAGATGTATTTTTAAAAACTATTACCTTTAAAGGGGGGAATCTGAAGTGCAGAGTCTGGTTGAGCATCAAAAAATGCCAGGCAGCATTGTGTTATAAATAGTCGCTGACTATAGTGAGGTGGATTCCATAGAGGAAGTACGTAAGAGGAATACCTGTATTATAATTGACAGCCCTGTTTTTTACCCATGTTTTCTTATCCAATAAGCCTCACTGATATTAATGGGACTTTCCTCCCAGGTAAGTCTGCATACAGGCTGTAGCAGTCAAAGATCACTTCCAGCTCATCATACAAGTCTCCACATTCATGGCAAGGAGGATATGGACTTGTGCTGTTATTTAGCAAATATAGATCTAGGCTGCAATTCTGTACACGCTTACCTTGAACTTATTAGTGTGACTTATTTTTGATTAGACATGTTGAGGATTATACAGTTGGGTAAGATCCTGCACTTGCAAGGGGT
This sequence comes from Zootoca vivipara, assembly GCF_963506605.1. Lineage (NCBI taxonomy): Eukaryota > Metazoa > Chordata > Lepidosauria > Squamata > Lacertidae > Zootoca > Zootoca vivipara. Next base: position 77,321,572 of record NC_083282.1, on the reverse strand, counting down.
TATATCATCAGGCTTGTTTACCCTTGATGTGCCTTCTTACCCAGTTATTCTGTCATAGATCTTAGATCCTCCTTTGCCGACCTGGTGCCTCCAAGCACCCCCAGATGTTCTGGACTTCACTTCCCATCAGCCTCAGCCAGCATGCCTTCACCAGGATGACGAAGGCTGGTTGGCTTGTAGGATGGTTTGTCTTTCATTGGGACCATGATGCACTGGCACTGTGTGATCACTGAGAGCAAATCAACTACAGTACACAGTTTTCAGCTGTATTCCCTCTCCTCAGGGAATTCTGGAGGTTGTAGTTTGGCAAAATGGAGTTTCCAAGCAGCTTCTCAACACTAAACTCTAAATCCCTGGATTCTTTATGTAATTCCACTTTGCCTCTTAGTATTGCTATAATGATTGGCTCCCCAAATTCCTCTGTTGATGCAACACTTTCACTATAACGTAAAGGCAAGTTGGACAAGGTGGGAGTGTGGTAGGCTTTGTATCTGTTGATGTTACGCAGTTTATTTTCTTTCATTAGCTGTCTGCACAATTCTGGTATGAAATAGATTAAGCAATCTGATGAAGGATTACGTCCTCTCCCCCTCCCCCATTTAGTAAATCCCTTAGGAAAAATAGGAGATTATGAATTTGTCAGGTGTTGAGAACAGATTGCTTTAAAAAATAATAACCCCCAAAGAGCTAATATTAAAATGGGCAGATAGGGTGTATTTGATCTTATTTTTGTACCCAGACTGAAAATTTGTATATATAGTTAGTTAGAGCATGGTGTTGATAATGTCCTCAGTGTCACTTACAACTCTGCAATTCTATAATTCTATTATTGCAATGCTAAATTCAGAGCTACCTAACATGACACACCTAGTCAGAGGCAGCTTGCTAGCCACTCATAGCAGTCTGCTTGGCCACCTCTTCTTGCCTGGTGGTCTGCATTGCACTTGATGGGTCACTGCCTTCAGATATTTGAAGGTTCGTCATATGCATGGATGGAGTAAAGTTCTGTGGGCTGGAAATGCAAATTACAAGAAATGGGATTTTGGCTAAATATTAGCAAAAACCTTCCAATAGTACGAGCTGTTTGAGGGTTGAGCAGACTGCCTTGTATAGTGATTAACTCTCCTTCATTAGAGACATTAAGCAGAGGCTGGGTGATCTCCTGTCAAGGATGCTCAACAGCAAATTTCCTGCACTGCTGAGGGTTGGACTGGATGTCCTTTGAGGTCCCTTACAACTTGTATGATTCTGTAGACTGCAGGCAAGCTCTTGCATGAAATAGCAGAAAGGATGGCAAGAAACATTTGAGCAGCCCTGCAGTATCATTCTTTGCACATTTACAGTCACCTGCCTCCCTTCCCTCCCTCACCCATCACGGATGTAACAGGGTTATATCCTGTGTGGAAGTCACAACCTCTGACCTTGCAGCTGTGCTCTCTAATCACAGATGTTTGGGAACAGTCTATAGTCCAGGGGTAGCCTGTCAGTCTCAGCCAGCATTGCCAATAGTGGGTATTGTCCCAGTGGCCATGATGTGGAAATATATCTCAGCCTCTCTGTGCAGGAAAAAGAATAGCACACCCCTGCAGGAAGAAAAGAAACATCAGCCTGCCTTGCAGGCTGGCTCACATAAGGATTACTGGGGAAATACGTGTGAAGTGCTTTGAACGCTTAACACATGCCACAGGGAAGCTGCACACAATTAGTTTGCATCTGCTGGTGTTGAGCATCTCTTTTCTGTTCATGTCCAAACAGTATCAGACTCAGGGTCAGGGTCATTGATTCAAGGTGACATAAGGGCAGGAAGCCCCAGACTCATTTTATATAGTTAGATGTCTAATGAATGAATGCATGACTACGACAAACATGAAAAGGCATCCATCCATGTATTGCCAACAAATCTGAAAGAACGTTTGATTAGCATAATTGTATACTTTGTTTAGTACATCTGTCTTTATACTCATAATTTATGCTTTGATACACGAGTGCTAATTCCCAGGATATGTGGTGGAACAAACAATTGTTGAAAGAGCCTTTCTGAAGAGCAAAAACCTAGACTAGTGACTGGGAGTGGGGGTGGCCGCCGGGACCACATAAACACCGGTCCTGAGAGAGCTACACTGGCTCCCAGTATGTTTCTGAGCACAGTTCAAAGTGTTGATACTGACCTTTAAAGCCCTAAACGGCCTCGGTCCTGTATACCTGAAGGAGCGTCTCCACCCCCGTCGCTCTGCCCGGACACTGAGATCCAGCACCGAGGGCCTTCTGGCGGTTCCCTCATTGTGAGAGGTGAGGTTGCAGGGAACCAGGCAGAGGGCCTTCTCGGTAGTGGCACCCGCCCTGTGGAACGCCCTCCCAGCAGATGTCAAGACAATAAGCAATTATTTTACTTTTAGAAGACAACTGAAGGCGGCCCTGTTTAGGGAAGTTTTTAATGTTTGATGCTGTACTGTTTTTAATATTTGGTTGGAAGCCACCCAGAGTGGCTATTATTATTATTATTATTATTATTATTATTATTATTATTATTATTTTTCTGAGACATGTGCTTAGATTGGACCCGTTTAGGTTTGTAGGGACATTATTGTTATTCAAGTCTAATTGAAGATGGAGGGGAAATTGGAGAGAGAGGGAGTGAACATAAAATGAAAATTTATGAACATAAGAATGGCCCATGCAGTCCAGCATCGTGTTCTCACAGTGGCCAGCCCATGGGAAGCCCACAAGATGGTGCCTGCAAAGAGCAGGGCAAAAGGTAACTGTGAATAAGCCCTTAGTTACAAAAACTTGTTAGAGATTTAAGAAACACCACCAGCAACCTTTTGCCATAGCTTATAATGAAAAGTAACAACTATGCTTTCGTTTAGTGGGGGTCCTCCACCTTAGAGACTCATCTCAGCTGCTTCTGGTTACCAAATCCTGTCCACGCACTCCAACAACAAAAACATGGTTTTGCTACTTCAATTAATAGTGCTGAATAAATTCTGCTGGGGAGGAATGAAGGAAAAGAGAGGCCCTTTCATTTTGTAGGGAGGACAGCTCAGTCACGCCCTCTGTCCTTTGACTTCAATCTACAAGCATGCAGCTGCCTAGTCTAGGCTGATGAAAATTGGACGTCCCCAAAGTTGCTTCTAGGAGATAAGCGGATCACCATGCATTTGCCAGTTTTATAAATAAAGGGATGAAAACGTCAAACTGAGGGCCACCTCACAATTCATGGCAACAATGAGGATCCATGCTGTTCAACTGGGTCATGTTGGTAACTACAACAATGTGTCTAGAGTGCGAAAATGCCTACTTGAATCCCTTTGTAATTGTAAGGCTCCTGGTGTACGTCTCCTCTGATGGCAGCCATTGGTCAGTCGCAGCAGGTTCTTCTTCTTCTTTTGTCCTTGATATCTGTAGGGCCACAGGTTCCTGATCCTTCCTCTTAGGGAAACAGTGTTCAGAATTCCCCAGGCGCCAGGCACATTTTACTACTGGCACGGGTCCAGGTTGGCTGCTGACATCTCCATCAGGCCGGCTGACTCGTGCACAGCAAGACACACACGTTTGTGCTTCTCACTGCTGCACAAATCACGGACCCCTTGCTGGGCATCATAGCCCTCCATCATTACATCACGGAATGTTAAGTACAGAAACATTTGACTGTGCTGTGGCCTTTCCAAATGGAACTCACAGGCCACAGTTTAGAAACCTCTGCCTTAATGCCGTTTCCATTTCCACCGTATGTTTTTCCTTCTTGCGTACTGGGACAAGTGGATTGCTGTAAGAGCAAGCTACAGTCAAGCAATGTAGTTTTAAAGCATAGGATTGTAGAACTGTAGTGTTGGAAGGAACCCCGAGGGTCATCTATGGTGAATAGACGTTCTGTTGTGACGACTGTAACCTAGGTTTTCGGTGCCATTTGGTGTCCAGCTTACATATCTGGGTTTCTAACACCGCAGTGGAGGGAGGGAGATGCCAGGTACAGTGCAGTAGTGGCATTTCAGATGAATCATAGAATCATAGAGTTGGAAGAGACCAGAAGGGCCATCCAGTCCAACCCCCTGCCAAGCAGGAAACACCACCAAAGCATTATTGACATATGCCTGTCAAGCCTCTGCTTAAAGACCTCCAAAGAAGGAGACTACACCACACTCCTTGGGAGCAAATTCCACTGCCGAACAGCTCTTACTGTCAGGAAGTTGTTCCTAATGTTTAGGTGGAATCTTCTTTCTTGTAGTTTGAATCCATTGCTCCATGTCCACTTCTCTGGAGCAGCAGAAAACAATCTTTCTCCCTCCTCTATATGACATCCTTTTATATATTTGAACATGGCTATCACATCACCCCTTAACCTTCTCTTCTCCAGGCTAAACATACCCAGCTCCCTAAGCCGTTCCTCCTAAGGCATCATTTCCGGGCCTTTGACCCAGGTGGCGCTGTGGGTTAAACCATAGAGTCTAGGGCTTGCCGATCAGAAGGTTGGCGGTTCGAATCCCTGCAATGGGGTGAGCTCCCGTTGCTCGGTCCCAACTCCTGCCCACCTAGCAGTTCGAAAGCACATCAAAGTGCAAGTAGATAAATAGGGACCGCTCCGGCGGGAAGGTAAATGGCGTTTCCGTGCGCTGCTCTGGTTCGCCAGAAGCAGCTCTGTCATGTTGGCCACATGACCCAGAAGCTGTCTGCGGACAAATGCCGGCTCCCTCGGCCTATAGAGCAAGATGAGCGCCACAACCCCAGAGTCGGACACGACTGGACCTGATGGTCAGGGGCCCCTTTACCTTTTTATCACATCACCCCTTAACCTTCTCTTCTCCAGGCTAAACATACCCAGCTCCCTAAGCCGTTCCTCATAAGGCATCGTTTCTGGGCCTTTGACCATTTTGGTTGCCCTCCTCTGGACACGTTCCAGCTTGTCAGTATCCTTCTTGAACTGTGGTGCCCAGAACTGGACACAGTACTCCAGGTGAGGTCTGACCAGAGCAGAATACAGTGGTACTATTACTTCCCTTGATCTAGATGAGCTGCAGAGCAGCAGCTGTTGGATGGGTCTTTTGCTTGCCTCCATGCTTCTCCCTCCCACAGCTCTAGGTCTTTCCCCAAGAGCTCAGTGTCCAAGAGCCAGAAGGGAAGGAGCCATAGGTGAGCTGCCCCCTCACCTGGGAGTCATTTGCCCAATTACATATTGCCGTAATAGAGAAAACATGTCATAAAACGAAAGAGGACGCAGATTTGAATATATATATATATCTGCAGATTTAGAAATAATTGCTATGGTTTAAATAGCAAGACAATGATCTTATCCTAATGTTGAAGGCTGAGAATAAGTCACCTGTGCACCTGCTCAGTTTCCTTGACCAGGTGCCTGCTATTGATGGCCAACTTCAAGAACCTTCCTGCTTTCCCTTCTTATTAGGGTTGCCAGACTCAATAGAGGACAGGACTTCTGTGCCTTTAATGGCCCTGCTCTCTTTTGAGTCTGGAAACCTTAAAGAAAAACCAGCAGACCCTTTGCTTGGAAATTAAACAAAGGGTCTGCTGGTTTCTCTTTACGTTTTCCAGACTCAAAAGAGAGCAGGGCAATTAAAGGCACAGAAGTCCTGTCCTCTATTGAGTCTGGCAACCCTACTTCTTATTGTTCTTTATCTTTACATTAGACTTGGACTGCACATTGGATTGCTGCACATTGGATTGTAGAAACACTAGATTCCCAGCAAGAGATCGAAGCAGAAGAGCTTTCTTTTCTTAGATGGGAATACAAAATAACTCATCTCATATGTTAGGTACTAAAGATACGTATCTGCATCTTCCAGAATGGCCCCCAGGTGGAACAGATCAAAACAGAGAGATGGTCTGGAAAATGTCAGATTCCTAAACACTAATACGATTTTCAAAATCCAGGACACCCTCTAAGTCTGATCCCTCACAGCCAAGTATAAGCAAACATGTGTGTTTAAATATGCACTTAGGAAGAACACATGTTTGAAAGGGCCAGGACAAATGTATTTGAAAGAGATTGATGCCCAGTATTTAACCCCTACCTTTTGTTACCTTGTATGCCAAACAGCAAAAACAGAACATAATAATTCATCAAAGAGCTACTCACAAAGACCTTATTTGGGTGGTGGCCATGGATGGCTTGATTCAATACCTGGAGGCCCTTTCATCTCAAATGATAATCTCAGTCATTAACTGGCTACATCACGACACAATTCTTCTGCAGATGAAGAATCACATGGTCATAAAAGTTCTGTAATATAAACAAGGGGGACCAGCTCCAAATCCTATTTGGACAGATTTATCACTTGATTATGGAGCAGAAGACCTTGTCTGGGCTCTGTGCCACAATAGATTAATATTCAAGTCACACTGTTTTCCCTCTGGATAATGTAACCCTCTCATGCATCTGTAGTTTCTCCCTCTCTCCCCACCCTTTTTTTGGTACTGTAAGGCTGAAGGCTGATTCTCTGTGCAGACAAACATATTCTGCTCCAAAGTCCACAATTGCATTTCCCCTTAGAAAGAAATAATAATTTCACCAATATGGTATTTATTGACTTTTTCAACGGTGGCTTCTGTTCTCCCATGTAGTCTATAGTGTTAGTACTGTCTCCAACTTTGGTTTCTTCCGTGTCATTCCTTCCCTGCCCCAAGTTCTGTGGGCTAAAGCGATTGGCGGTTTGCTCCTCTTTCATCACAGTTGTGCAAATACTGGGTTGTATCCAATGCAGTACTAAGTTGACATCACTAGATGATAGATAGATAGATAGATAGATAGATAGATACTTTATTGTCATTGTACATAGTACAACGAAATTGAATGCCATCCCATAAAAACAAAAAGACAATTACAGCCACACACACACACACACACACACACACACACACACACACCACAACTCCCCAAGATCATACATTCAGTTACAGCATTTAAGATGGTTATAGCTCTTGGATAAAAAACTGTTTTTAATGTATTTGTTCTTGATTTAATTGTTCTGTATCTCTTGCCAACGGTGCAAAAAGACTATATCCAGGATGAGATGAATCCTGCAAAATATTATTTGCTTTTTTAAGGCAACAGGAATTGTATAATTCTTCCAGAGATGGGAGGGGATGACCATAATCTTTCAGTCTGTGGTTATGACCTTCTGGAGCACTTTCCTATCCATGACTGTGCAGCAGGAAAACCAAGCACAGATACAGTATGTAAGAATGCTCTCTATGTAGCCTCAGTAGAAGGACACCAGCAGTCTCTCACTCAGCTTGTTCTTTTTTAAAAGTCTGAGGAAATAAATTCTCTGCTGGGCCTTCTTTACCAAAGCTCAATGTAACATCCAAAAACTTAAATACAGCCACCCTCTCCATCCGGTCCCCGGCAATTTACAGGGGCTGAATGTCCCTTGCTCCACTGGTGAAATGTTTTGCACCAGCAGGATATTGTTGCACAAGAGAATGCACAAGCAGCTTGCTGGTAAAACATTGTGCAATCTGTTGTGTTTGATTCCTCTGTTGTGCAACATAGAAACTGACTTAACCTTTAGTGCAACACCCCTTGCTCTAGCAGGCAGAGGACATTGGCTACAGTCCACTGACTTGAGTCATGAAACCATAGAATTGTAGAGTTGGAAGGGACCCTGAGGGTCATCTAGTCCAACCCCCTGTAATGCAGGAAACTCAGCTATAGCATCCATGACTGCTTAAAAAACCTCCAAGGAAGGAGAGTCCATAACCTTAGCTGAAGCTGCATTCATTTATTTATTGCATTTATATCCCACTTTTTTATCCAGTGAACTCAAGGTGATGTGTGCAGTTCTTCTCCTCCTCACTTAATCCCCACAAGAACCCTGTGAGGTAGGTTAGGCTGAGAGGCAGTGACTGGCCCAAGGCCACCAGTGAGTGTCATGGCCGAGTGGGGATTTGAACCCTGGTCCATAGCTGCCAAGTTTTACCTTTTCTCGCGAGGGAGCCTATTCAGCATAAGGGAAAATCCCTTTAAAAAAGGGATAACTTGGCAGCTATGCCCTGGTCTCCCAGGTCCTAGTCTGACAATCTAACCACTACATCACCCTGCATTATAAAGAAATGGCCCCCGTGCAACTAGGTTAAGTGTGGCATTTTAGTTCAGGGCTATATAATTTAGAAGAAGAAAATGTAAGCAGGTTGGGGGTGATGACATGGGCTCCCTCAGGAGGATAGGAGGGAGTATAAATTCCACAAACAGGTGGAGCTGTATAAAATTGTAGATTATGTGGAGAAAGTGGCCAACACGCGCTCTCTCAACACCAGAGCTTGGGAAGTGGAATAGTGCAGGCATCCCCAAACTGCGGCCCTCCAGATGTTTTGGCCTACAACTCCCATGATCCCTAGCTAACAGGACTAGTGGTCGGGGAAGATGGGAATTGTAGTCCAAAACATCTGGCGGGCTGAAGTTTGGGGATGCCTGGAATAGTGGAAGATTCAGGACAGAAGAAAGAACTTCTTCACACAGTGCATAGCTAAACTTTGAATGGGGATTAAAAGCAGGGAGAGCACTGTTGCCGCGCCCCCCCCCCCGACCCTGCTTGTGGGCTTCTGAGAGGCCACAGTGAGAACAGGATGCTGGACTAGATGAGGTTTGTACCTGATCCAGCAGGGCTCACCTTACATTTCTGCCTGGGGGGGGGGGGCTGGAGACCTAGAATAGGCATAGGCAAACTTGACCCTCCAGATGTTTTGGGAACACAACTCTCATCATCCCTGACCACTGGTCCTGTTAGCTAGGAATGATGGGAGTTGTAGTCCCAAAACCTCTGGAGGGGAAGGCCAAGTTTGCCGATGCCTGGCTTAGAATAACAGGAAATCAACAGTGTGGTCCCATATCTGTCTACTTAGGAGTAAACCCTGTTGAGAGCTCGGTTGTACTGACTCCCAGGTCAGTGGTTATAGGACTGTAGTCTCAGCCTGGGCTAAGCAACGTGTCAAATGTCCTGCACAGCCACCGAAAATGTGTTATAGGCTGCAGGATCTCTGGGAGCCTTGTGTGCATTTCTGAAGATTGGGAGGCTTGTCTACAGCAGAGGTGTAGCTGCAGGTTACTGGAAGTGAGTAATGCACACTGCATTAAAAATGACCCACTTGATCTAATTATAGAACCGACATCTGTGTTATAATTGATGTTTTCAAGCTAAGGCGGAACCGCTGGGCTGTGAGAATGGGAGGGGAAGGGGGACAAGGACCGAAATGCGTCTACATATTTTGTGTCTTACATTAGCAGTCAGCTGGAAGGGCCAAGGTCGCAGATAACACAGGGATGTTTCAAGGCAGGCTCTGATTACCAGATGCCCTCCTAATGTTGTACATCTGCCCTCTTGTCTGTCTTTCTTTTGGCAACCTGCATGCTTTGGTACATTATTCATTTCGTTCTTTTGGTGTGCTATCCTTTTCCTTCTTGATTTTCAGCTTTCAGGAACATGAAAGTCAAACGGGAGGGAAGGAGTGCTAAAAAAAATCTCTCTCTTTTTAAAGAAACGCACATTCATCTGAGCACACTTTAAAAGTTTAATGGTGTTCAAATTTTCTCACCCCCCCCCCAATTTTTTTTTAAAAAAGAACTATAGCAGTTTAGAGAAGCATTTTGCAGTCAGATGCCAGGGGCAAAAGTGTGGAGAACAACAAAGGTGAATTTTACCTTTTTACTGTAGGCTAAGTTATCCCTTTTTTAAAGGGATTTTCCCTTATGCTGAATAGGCTTCCTCGCGAGAAAAGGGAAAACTTGGCAGCTATGGGCTAGTTTCTAGACTGGTTGGACAGTGTTCTCGATGCTACCAACATGAGTCTGTCCAAACTGCGGGAGACAGTGGAAGACAGGAGTGCCTGGCGTGCTCTGGTGCATGGGGTCACGAAGAGCCGGACACAACTAAACAACAAAAACAACAAGTTTTTAGACACACAGAAATCCCTCTCTATTATCCATCCAGGCAAGCAAGAAGCATTATCAGAGTTCAGGGATGCATTTGTGCCAGGCAAAATCAGTCGGGGAGGATGCTGGTAAGGCTGGTAGGGCTGGGAAGGGGGTGTGGCTTGGAAGGGGTGTGGCCTGGGGAGAGTCCTGAGGGCCAACTAGAAGGGCCATTTTTGGCCCCCAGGGATGAGGTTCCACATCCCTGAATTATAGCCTAGTTATTACAGTGTTTCTCAAACTTGGGTCCCCAGCTGTTGTTGGCCTACAACTCCCATCATCCCTGATCACTGGTCCTGCTAGTTAAGGATGATGGGCATTGTAGTCTAACAACAGTTGGGGACCGCTGGCCCTATTAGTACACCTCGTACCACATACATGTATGATCTCAGGCTCGCGACTCAGCACCTCCATTTGCAGGGCTGGGAAAGATCTCCCTAGGAGAGCCTAGTGAGAGGCTGCCAGCCAAGGTAGACATTGCAGAGGTAGATGGCCCAAAGCACTGACCTGAGGCTCTTTCACATCTTTGTGAATGTAAATAGTCTTCTCCAACCTGGTGCTCTCTAGATGCTGTTGGACTACAACCCCCATCAATCTCGGCCGGCATGGGCAATTTGGAGGGCATCAGCTGGGGTGGACTGGTATATGAGAAATGTGGATATACAGTGGTACCTCTACTTACAAATAACTCTACTTATGAATGTTTCTACTTACGAATGGAGCTCCATCCGCCATCTTGGATGTGGTTTAGATAGGATTTTTTTCTACTTACGAATTTTTAGATAGGGTTGCTTCGACTTATGAATTTTTTCTCCCAATGCATTCCTATGGGATTCGACTTGCAATTTTTTTCTACTTATGAATGTGCGTTCGGAACGCATTAAATTCGTAAGTAGAGGTACCACTGTATATGGCATGTGATGGGAACATTGCACCAGGAAGTCTGGGGTAACAGTTGTTTGATGCAACATTGCCTAACCTGCCCCCAAACAAATCAGAATGAATGCTCAAAAAAATAGCTGCTGTTGTCTAACCTTCCGCAAACTATGCAGATGAGTCAGAATGAACCTTCAGTAAACGGATCATCTGGATGTGACCTGAGTCAAATTATTGTTGCAGGTAGCTCGGTATTGTTGGCACTGACTGACAGCAGGTCTCCAGGGTTTCAGACAGGGAACATTTTCATCCCTACCTGGAGATGCTAGGGACTGACCCTAAGACCTTCTGTAGCCATCCTGTCTCCCTATTCCTGCAGGAGCAGGTGGCAAAAATCTGCAAAACCTCATAAAATGGCTTCAGAATTAAATATACAAGTTGCTTGGAAAACAAACACAGCTGCATAAATGTTGATTCATGTGAGATATTGTTGGCACGGAATTCAAGTCCCCCCCCCTCTTCCAGTGTAGACTTTTACTTTTCTTTTCCTAATGAGAGTGGCTGCAGGCTGAGACTGGAGAACAATAACAGGATGACCCACTGAAATAACCATCACAGAGACAGGATGACACCATCCCTGGTCTTAAACATTCCTGAAATAGTTATGCATGCTGGCAGCCTGACATTATTTATATGCTCTAAGCTGGGTAATAAGGCTTTTAAAATACAGAGTAGATAAACTGATTTGCTCTAAGCATGCCTGGCTCGTCTATTGTATTATATTTTGCACATATGTGCTTCTAAAAATGTAATCCCCAGCGATTTAACATCCCAATCCCAGGACTTGCTGTGGCAGCAGCTAAGTAATTAGGTTGGGTCATGCTAACCTCTATACTGCAGTGTCATGAGCCTGGTGCTATGCTGTTATTGGCTGTTATGGGCCAAAAACTCAGGACCTTATTCAAGAAGCTGCTTCTGAGGTTGTCCTGTCACTCTGCACCAGGTGGGGAAGGAGTTCTTGCCAGTAGGGAGAAGGGGCATGGCATGGGAAACCGGACAAATTACATTTAGCTTACATTTAAAGTCAAAACTTACCTAATTCGTACTTTCTGAAACACTATGCGAGCCATTACTCAAAAACCATCCTTTGAAACACACACTTTGAAACTCATCCTTCGAAACTCACACTTTTCCAAATTTTGCAATGCAAATAACATACAGAAATGCATTGTAGGAGGAAAGCCGCTTTGCAGAAATGAGGAGAAATTTAGAACTGAAATTTGCAGCAGTGAGGGGGAATTTGCACTGAAATGCTGATGAAATTTCACAGTCATAAGAAAATCATAAAGTGGTATCGTAGTGGTTTACATGTATAGTGCAGATGTGGGCCTGTTTAAAAGTTTGAGGACTATTTACATGACTACATTGGATTCATCTACTATCCACATTTCTATTAGGGTGGCTCTTTGCCACTGCCCAGTTTTTGTTAAAGATCCGCACTAATTATTTCACAATTCATCATGGTTTATTCTTGATGACTCCATTTACTAGCAGGCTGAGAGCATGTTTATCTGCACTTCTCCTTCTCCCTGCTTCATATTCTTAAAGTCTTGTTGGCTTCATCTACACCTCCTGTCAAAAATATAAAAATGGTTCTTTTTGTTTCTCTGCTGGCAGACTTCTGTCTGTCTGTCTGTCTGTCTGTCTTTCTGTGTTTCTTCCAATGGGGCATTTCTTTTTTGAAAGGCAGGTGCATAAATTATGGCAAAAATGAAGTCAGGGAGAGGAAAACTCTTCAGTCTGAAGCCTGCTGACGGATTGTGGAGACTGGAAAGAATGAGTCATAAGATGATTTCTTCATTTAGACTTGGCTAATACAGCACCAGGCAGCTCTTGGAAAAGTACTCTGGAGGGAAATGATTGCACTTTTCCCCTGTCTCTCCATCTCTCCCTTTCCCATTTTATATAAAACGCCACATTTCAACACTTGTAACTCTTGTCAGAGATTCAGTAAGGTTAAAGGGTGACATTTTCCAACCATTTTTACTCTCAGTTTAGTGGTTTCTCTTAGATATTTTCACCCGGATAAAGTGGCACAGTTCCACCCAAATCAGCATGAAGCCATAGCCTTTGAAGTGACAGTGGTGGGAACAGAGAATTCCCAGAGACCAGGGCTTAACAGATTTTGCCATCTTTTTTTCGCTCACCAAGTAGTCCAGCTGAGAAGGAAGGATTGCACATCACAGATTGTTGATTCCTTCCTGAGGAATGACCAGGAGGTCAGGATTGCCACTGAAAGCCTTCCCTGCCCTGCTTCCACCCCCCACACCCCAGCTCACCACTGCACCAAACTGATAGTGCTATATTTATATTGCTTTAATTAACATTGGACACAAGGTCTAGCAAGGAGCTCTGCTGCGATCTGGCATCTCAGTCCCTGCAAAACTTGTCTTCTTGCCCTAAAACCCACTGGAATGGTTTTGAAGCAAAGACAGACTGAACATTGAAGCTGAAGTTGCCAAGGACTCTTCACTTCATCCTGTGACATCCAATTTTGCAGTTTGCATAAGAGATGCTCCTACCAGAGGATCAAAAAATAGGTCTATCAAAGGGACACAGACTTAATTGAAACTTCACGGGCACTTCTGCTTTGAAATTGAACGTGGCCTTATGTGGGGCTGTCCCCATCCTTCTATAAGGATGTCATATAGAAGAGGGTGGAAGGTTGTTTTCTGCTGCTCCAGAGAAGCGGACACAGAGCAATGGATTCAATCTACAAGAAAGAAGATTCCACCTAAACATTAGGAAGAACTTCCTGACAGTAAGAGCTATTCGACAGTGGAATTTGCTGCCAAGGAGTGTGGTGGAGTCTCCTTCTTTGGAGGTCTTTAAGCGGAGGCTTGACAGCCATCTGTCAGGAATGCTTTGATGGTGTTTCCTGCTTGGCAGGGGGTTGGACTGGATGGCCCTTGTGGTCCCTTCCAACTCTATGATTCTATGTGCTTTCATTATGCTGCTGCCCCATGAACAGCCACATTCATTTGGAAGGCAGAAATGCCACTACCACTGAACTGAGCCTGTGACCCTGTGCAAAACTGCTTCATGCACTGGGGAACAGAAAGAGAGTTCACAACTGGGTCCAGCCAACCAGGGCTCCACATAGCAAGTTGTTGCTGCCAGCTTCTTTACAGCTTGATGCTGGGAAGAAAAGGGCGCATCTGAATTTAATGTGGTGCAAACACTTGCAACAAGGCCCACAGCAGCCTTGTGAATCTTAGTTCTTTCCTCCAGGAAAGAAATCTGATCAGAAGCCAGCTACGTACAAAGTGGTAACTGGAGTCCCAAGTGGTGTGGAGTTGTTGCCAGCAGTGGTGTAGTTCTAATGGGCAGCTATAATCAGTGCATTTTCGATCTGAAGTTGTGTTGCTTCTTCAGCTAAAAATGCTTGGGCACAAACCAACATCAAGCCCTCTCTGTTCTCACTGATTTCACAACAGGAGGAAGCTAGGCATGCACATAACTCATCCGCTGAAAATCGTTGGGATTAAAATTTGCTTCATTTTTGCTAGAACTTGTTCCTACCATTTTGATGGGGTGTGTACATATTTGTACATTTGAGCAAGAGGAAAGTAAGTAAGTAAGCAGACAATATAGAGAAACAATCTATAAATGGATGCAAAGACAAACCCATTCATGCATTAGGAAGAAGCAATATGGTGTTTCCTGCCTGCTTGGCAGGGGGTTGGACTGGATGGCACTTGTGGTCTCTTCCAACTCTATGATTCTATGATTCTAAGAAGCAAATGTTTTCCATTTTTGATTTTTAATGGCAAAGGTTGCAAATTTGGTGGGGTTTGACACACAGTGCCGAACGTGGACTGTATGAATATCCACCTTTTACATTTTTGTTTGTTGCCATTACTTTCCCAGCTCCTGCATCTTCTTTGTTGCCATCACCACCCACCCACCACTGGCTGGTTCCTCCTCCTCTTGGATTAGTCACATAGGTAATCCTGCCCAATGAAGGATCCGTAGTGAATGGGAAAGTGCCATGTCCCTCTGTACCAAATTGGATTTGGATGTTTAACAGGATCATTGAGGGCAAGTGAGGGCAAGTGCGAATGAGGCCAAGTAAGGGCAACAATGACACCCCCCCCCCCATGAGTTCAAAATCTTTGAAAAAAGCACTGGTTTTTTTTTCAGCATTGTTGAAAGTGTCCGTAGAAAACAGTGAGTTAATCCTATTAATTACTAAACAGCATGTTTTCACAACTCCCTTGAGCCAGACTGCCCCTTCAATTTATATATACACCATTTCTCCTAAAGAAGGACAATTTGTGGCTTTGTTTATTATCGAACAATGTCCGTCCTTCTTCAGATTGTTCTTTTGTTGTATGTGCAAGTGCAAAGAAACAAAGAGAAAGAGCGAAGAGGAGAGGGAAGAAAAGGAGGATGGAAACAGGAAGGAATCACAATGGTATCTGCTTAGGACACACAATCAGTTGAAGTATTCACTTCTCAATCAGCCAGGGAATTACCCGGAGTGGCTGGTGTTCCACTTTGGGTTACTGAAATACCCCTGAAGCCCAACAACAGTGTAGTAGAATCAATTCCAGACCGATGCTTTATTTAGTTTTCCACCTCATTGAATTTGTAGCTGTAATTGGTCTGGCGAGGATGGCAATAGTGGGCCCTTATAGAGGAAATGCTGTCTGAATTGTGCATCCACTTATAAGTAAGTTCTGAACTGAAAATAAAGTCTGCCTCTTTTAAGCACCCACTTGCTTTTGTTTTCAGCAGATTAACTTTGGGTAGGGTGGCCAAGAATTTTATCTATGGTTGTTGTTGTTTTAAGTCCACCACTCAAAGAGCTCTGTGATCAAGCGGTTTATAAATACTCCAAATGCATAAGTACATTTATTTTGCCCTATTTTAAAGAGCGTAGTTCTCAGCTGGAAGGGATGTCAGAGGACAACCCTCTCTTTGGAGGAGTCCTCTGTTGGAAGGGCTTGTCCAAGTGTGGTTTTAAAGATAAAAAGAACCAGAAGAAGGGAGGACCATACTTGCCCGTCAACAGTTGGCACCACTCACTGGCTTGGGATTTGGCGAATCTTGGGATTCCCCGCTGAGCTGGGCCAGGGCCCTGAGCACAACTCGATCAAGGCTTTGCTCTCTCAGCCAGAGCTCTGCTGGTAGACCATAAGCCGCCATAACTTACACCAGCACAAGTCCCCAGAAGGGGACATGGTGGGAGCAGCAGGGAATGAAGAGAGACTTGCATCTATTCTGAACCCTTTTCAGATTGATCATGTGACTTGGGCCAAATGCTGAAAACTCAGCCTGCCTGGCTCATTCAGTGGTAGTGCCTCCCAGAGACTCCTGGGTGCAGTTTGGAACAGGGCTAACTTGGGCGAGCACAAGTTATGTCTTCCTAAGGTACGTCTGCTTCCTATAGTTGGTAATGCTCTGCTAGTGAGTTGGATTTATTTTTGGCAAAAGTTTTAATAGTTTCCCAATGCCTCTAGAATATGTAAAACACTCTGAACTGGTGCAGAGCTGCAGACAGAGAGTTGAACATGGGCAGGGAGCTCTGTGTTCAAATACTGGTTCAGCCAAGATGTTTATTGGTTGACCTTGTGCCCGGGACATTATGTCTCAAGTTAACATGTCTTACATGCTTGTTGTTGGCATAAAATACCGTAATCCCATGTGCATTATATTTATGGCAAAGGTGCATTTCATCACCTTTTTAAAAGCAAGGTATCATTTAAAAGCAAGACATAATGCTCCAGTAACACTGGACAAATAGGAGTTCCATCTCTGGGGGAAACCCTGCAGTGACAGTTCCAATGAAAATTGCAGTTAATTGGAAGAGGGAACTGCTTTCTCAAAATCAGGAGCCCTTTAAAAAAAAACAGTACAGGGAGATTCCAGGAGTTCTATGGTGCAAATAATACTATTTTCATTCTCTGTTTTTCCCCATCTCTGTGGCAGCGACCTGATTGCCCTAGTTTTCAAAGTTTGGCTTGTAGAGGTCTTTTAGTCAGACCTGGAGAGTCAAAACATTGCGTTATTGGAAGTCCATAGCAGTGGTGTTGAAAGGACACAAATACTTGTGAGGTGAAATAAGAGGTAAAGAAAGACAAAGCAACGTCAGTGGAAATCTAAGCTGATGACCCCAACAAGGTGAATGCAGATGGAGACACATTCTCAAGGGATGGAGCAAAGGCTTATGATCGCTAATGGAATGTAAGGAGAATGCTTTTCTTCCTTTCTTTCTTCCTTTCTTTCTTTCTTTCTTTCTTATAAAAAAAGCAATTAAATAGACAGATTTTTAAACCTTTGGGCTTCCCATGGGCATCTGGTTGGCCACTGTGAGAACAGGATGCTGGAAGAGATGGACCATTGGCCTGGTCTAACAGAGCTCTTTGCATGTTCTTATATCCCAAAGCAAAATTCTTGTTTTGTTAACATTAGCTCAGTCCCTGTTTGTTTGTTTGTTTGTTTGTTTGTTTGTTTGTTTGTTTGTGCATGTGTGCAACAAAGTCAAAATGAATTAGAAGAATTAAGTAAGCATTCAAGGGAAGGACTGTAATGTTCGAGCATCGCATGCAAGAATGTACCAGGCTCAGTTCCAAGTCTCTCCAGGTAGGGCCAGGTAAATCTCCTGCCTGAGATCCTGAAAAGCCGTTTCCCGTCAGAGAGCATAGTCTGTTCCAGACTAGATTAGATGAACCTGGTACAGTTTCCTGCGCTGCTCAGTTCATATAATTCCGGCTGTGACAATTGCCATTGTGGTGAAAATATTGGGGGAGGAAACGTGAAGACCTGGGGTAGCATAAGCAGCAGCAAAATTGCCATTTCTGATTAATGAGTGTGCTACTTAATAATACACATGTGCAGATAAAATTACAATGAGCAAAAGCTGCATCGCCTCAACATAAAGTAGAGAATGTTCAGAGCAAGCAGACGCTCCATTGAAATCGGTGGGTCTTAATTATACATTTGCAATGCCATCCAGTGCATGTCTAGGCAGAAATAAATTCATAGAATCATAGAGTTGGAAGAGACCACAAGGGCCATCCAGTCCAACACCCTGCCAAGCAGGAAACACCATCAAAACATTTCTGACAGATGGCTGTCAAGCCTCCACTTAAAGACATCCAAAGAAGGAGACTCTACCACATTCCTTGGCAGCAAATTCCACTGTCGGACAGCTCTTACTGTCAGGAAGTTCTTCTTAATGTTTAGGTGGAATCTTCTTTCTTGTAGCTTGAATTCATTGCTCCCTGTCTGCTTCTCTGGAGCAGCAGAAAACAACCTTTCTCCCTCCTCTATATGACATCCTTTTATATATTTGAACATGGCTATCATATCACCCCTTAACCTTCTCTTCTCTTCTCTTCTCCAGGCTAAACATGCCCAGCTCCCTAAGTCGTTCCTCATAAGGCATTGTTTCCAGGCCTTTGACCATTTTGGTTGCCCTCCTCTGGACACATTCCAGCTTGTCAGTACTGTATCCTTCTTGAACTGTGGTGCCCAGAACTGGACACAGTATTCCAGGTGAGGTCTGACCAGAGCAGAATACAGTGGTACTATTACTTCCCTTGATCTAGATGCTATACTCCTATTGATGCAGCCCAGAATTGCATTGGCTTTTTTAGCTGCTGCATCACACTGTTGACTCATGTCAAGTTTGTGGTCTACCAAGACTCCATTGTGGTCTACCAAAGATTCCATTGTGTTTATGGTTGGTCAGGTGTAGGGAACCTTTGGAGCTACAGATGTTGCTGAACTACAACTCCCATCATCCTCAGACAATGACCATGCTTGCTGGGGCTGATGGGAGTTTTAGTTCAGCAACATCTGTAGCTCCAAAGATTCCCCACATCTGATGGTAGGTGTTCATAGGTTTGCAGCTTTAATGAAAATATTCATTTCTGCCCAGAACTTGCCCCCCCTCCCAGCATTAACATGAGATTGGTACCTCCCAATGGAGGGCAGGCCCTCTCATTAGGCAGAGTGACATGGATGTGCTGCCTCCCATCTTCAGCCACAAATCCACAGACAGACTATGGGCCAACAGAATGAAGCTCATGGGCTACAAGTTTGGACTACAGTTTTGAAAGCCTTGCCCTAAATTGTCCATCAGCAATCAACCCCTGGACAGCAAGCTTAGTAGTTGTCCAGAGCTTCCCCATCTATTGCAAGATGTGATGTACAGTGGTACCTCGGTTTAAGAACAGCCCTGTTTACGAACTATTCGGTTTACAAACCCCGCAGAACCGGAAGTTTACCTCGGTCTAAGGACAGAATCCGAACGGTGGAAGGGCACCGGTGGTGGGAGGCCTCATTAGGGAAAGCACGCCTCGGTTTAAGAATGGTTTCGATTTAAGAATGGACTTCTGGAACAGATTACGTTCGTAAACCGAGGTACCACTGTTGTTGTTGTTTAGTCGTTTAGTCGTGTCCGACTCTTCGTGACCCCATGGACCAGAGCATGCCAGGCACTCCTGTCTTCAACTGCTTCCCGCAGTTTGGTCAAACTCATGTTCGTAGCTTCGAGAACACTGTCCAACCATCTCGTCCTCTGTCGTCCCCTTCTCCTTGTGCGCTCCATCTTTCCCAACATCAAGGTCTTTTCCAGGGAGTCTTCTCTTCTCATGAGGTGGCCAATGTATTGGGGCCTCAGCTTCAGGATCTGTCCTTCCAGTGAGCACTCAGGGCTGATTTCCTTCAGAATGGATAGGTTTGATCTTCTTGCAGTCCATGAGACTCTCAAGAGTCTCCTCCAGCACCATAATTCAAAAGCATCAATTCTTCGGCGATCAGCCTTCTTTATGGTCCAGCTCTCACTTCCATACATCACTACTGGGAAAACCATAGCTTTAACTATACGGACCTTTGTCGGCAAGGTGATGTCTCTGCAATTTAAGATGCTGTCTAGGTTTGTCATTGCTTTTCTCCCAAGATGCTGTATTTCTGTATTTCTATTTAAATTCTAGCAATTACCTCTAAATTGGCATATGCATTTTAAATATAGCCTCTTTTGCCTTCTGGTTTGGCAATGTGTACGTGGCCCCCAATCCCTCTGGTTGTATGGTTTTCAACAATCCATGAATAGGCCTGGTTCACAATCCTGCAGATCTTGGTGAAGATTGCAATGATTAATATTCCTGTTGCTTATGGGACAACCTCTGGCAGGAAGATGGTAAGCAGAAATGCAACACTTCATTATAAGCCCACGGCTATGGAGTCAGAAGCACCACACTCTTGCTATTGTAGGAGCTCAGTACCCACAGTGATCCATGCTAATGCGCTGCGCTTCAAGATCAGTGAATGCCACAGCTGAAAGATCCCTGTTTTGCATTCGTATTGTCGTGAATTTTCCTGACATCAAAGCCGGCTTCTTCTGTACTGTCATCATTACCATTTCAGAGTTTTAATATCTCTCCTTTCTCTACAAGCTCCATTATTCAGTTAACCCTCCTAAGGCTTTTTCTGGAGGAGGAAAGCCTAGTGAGGGCCTTACAGTGATGAAATATGAAGTGAAAATTGTGCTAGGGTTGTTATTTCCCACCCCCCTCAATACACGATATTTTTCATATGGAGTTTCCCCCATATGGTAGAGGGTAGAGAAATTTGACTCGGTGCACATTTAAAGCCAAATCGATCAACTCTCCACTTTCCGAAACAAATATGAAAACCAAAATACAGCTATACTTTAAAATTCACGCTTACACAAATTTTGCAGTACAGTTCCCCCAATAAGTATTGCATACAAAAATGCCTATATTTGGGGAAAATGTGCAGGAAAATTAAGATATTAGTGAAGATAACATACAAAAATGCATTATATTACAGGAAAATGCTTGCAGACATGTGTAGCTTAGTCAACATTGTCTATGAAATGTGTTCACTGGGAGAAATTCGCACTAAAATGCTGATTGTCACGAGGATTTAAAAACACATACACAAATTGCTGCAAAATGTAAGATGTTATAGTCATCTTCAAATATCTCAAGGGCTGTCAAATGGAAGATGGAGCATGCTTGTTTTCTCCTGCTCTGGAGGGTAGGACTCGAACCAATGGCTTCAAGTTACAAGAAAAGAGATTCCAACTAAACATCCAGAAAAAAACTTTCTGACAGTAAGAGCTGTTTGGCTGTGGAACAGACTCCCACAAGAAGTTGTCGACTCTCTTTCCTTGGAGGTTTTTAAGCAGAGGTTGGATGGCCATCTGCCGTGGATGCTTTAGCTGAGATTCCTGCATTGCAAGGGGTTGGACTAGATCAGCGTTTCTCAACCACTGTTCCGTGGCACACTAGTGTGCCGCGAGACGCTGGCTGGTGTGCCGCGACGTGCGGTGACGAGAAGGGCGATTTGCATTGTCACGTGCCTGGCGGCCGCCAATGCAACACACTGACACGCCGGAAAGCAATATTTGGCAAGTGTTTCTTACAGTCATAATTATAATATAGGGCGGCACAGAGTTAATTTTTTTAACTTTTTTAATGGTGGTGTGCCTCGTGATTTTTTTCACGGAACAAGTGTGCCGTGGCCCAAAAAAGGTTGAGAAACACTGGACTAGATGACTCTTGGCATCCCTTCCAACTGTATGAATCTATGTGGAGAACCCAGTTTAAAAATGGAAAAATGAGAAACAGAGAGGACTGAAATGAACCTGCTTGTAGGATATCTTAGAGGAGAACAAGGCACAGAATATGGCAACCAAAACGATCAGAAGGTTGGTGCACATTTTCTATCATGTTTGAGGTTTTGGAGCTTAGAAAAATGGTGGGATATAATCACCAAGGTTATTTACCTAACAAAGCAAGATGATCAGCCAGACCTGTTTGGCCAGTAGGTCCACTTTAGCTGACCTGTTCCCCAGCTCCCAATCTCCCCAACTGGGAAGGGACCCTGGAGGTTATCCAGTTTAACCACTCATCTGTAGCTTGCAATTATATCATTGTTATACTTTTATGGAGGGGTGTATTTGCCTTGGATAAGAAGTGCTTTACATTTTTCACATTTGATAAAGCATATTGACAAGGAGAGAGGTCTTCACCAAGCTTCATTTAGACGTGCAGTGGTGTGTGATTAAATCAAAGGACATGGCTCCTATAAAAGAAGGAATGACAGAAGTATGCCGCATTTTAAAAGCTCTGCGAGCCTAACTGCAGTTCCTCAAACCCCCTCCTCTGTTTCTGGTTTCCCTAGCAGGGGATTTAAATTTGGGCTTTCCCTGTTCAAAGCCAGCACTGTTATAGCAGCATTCAGGCTTGTAAAGCTCTACTTCCTTGATAAACAGGAACTGCACATGTTGCCATAGTGATCAGGCAAGCTCCTTGAACTCAGCAAAAATTCAAAGGCTAATGGAAAACATCAACACAACCAGAACTGCATGCAGTGCACTTATGCACAGGCAAAAACAACCTCGCTTCTTCATATTTTGTTTGAATATTTTATTCCTTAAAAAAACCCTGACAAAGAAGCGATATCTGCAATTAAATGGTTGCCTTCTTTTATTTTGTTTTTGTTAGGTACAAATGCAAGTTTTTTTTTCTTTCTCACTGGAGGGATCGAAAAGATTCCCAGTCCTGGAGAACAAGGGCAGCTACCCTTCAGATTAATTCCTCTACCATGGTATCTGGTATTCATTATTTATTCAAGTGCTCAGTCGGAATCCCTGGTGTAACTCAGAGAGCAGACTGACTTGATGCAACTAAAATGACACAGCAATCCCAAAGAAATATAAATCACCACAGCTGACTAACATAAAAAACAACATTTATTTGTGGTGCGTTGGGTGGTCCTTCAAGAGAGAGGGTTAGCTATAGGACAAAACAATAGTTGAAATATACATGCTGCTTCCCCTCTCGCTCTCCACCCTCTTTGGCATCTCTTTCCTTTATCTCCAATTATAAGATGAAGAATGAGCTTCTGGTGAAGTGCTCATACAGCAAAAGTCCTTGAGCCTGTTTAATTTAGGCTGCAGTAATAAGCGTGCTTACAGGGAAGTAGGGATGGGGAAGGAGTTGGATTAAATGTGGATTCACATTTAAAGATGAGCCTACCGGATCTGCACTTCGCAAAATAATATGGGAACTGAAACTCACCCATTCTTGAAAATTTGCATTTCTCTACATTTTGCAATGGAGTTCTCCAGGTGATGCAAGCGTATGCTGTTGCACACACGAGAGTAAAGAGTGCATCAAAATGCATGTATAATGGAAAATAACTGAAAAATGCATTGTACTGGAGAAAATTGCATTGAGAAAACTGCCTACTTTGCATCCAAAATTGGCTATCTTAGTAGAAATTCTCACTAAAGTGCTGCTGAATTTTCATGAGGACTTCTTTAAAAACAAATCGCAAACTGATATGGAAACGTGGAGAACTGAGAGAAACCAAGATTGACAGATTTGCCCATCCCTGCAAGGAAGCAGATCTCCATGGGTTCTACTTCTGTGTAAGCATGTATGGGATCAGGCTGTGGTTAGAATCATAGAACTGTAGAGTTGGAAGGGACCCCAAGGGTCACCCTAGTCCAGCCCCTGCAATGCAGGAATCTCAACTAGATAATACATGACAGATGGCCACCCAACCTCTGCTTGAAAACCTCTAAGGGAAGAGAGTCCGCCACTTCTGTTGGGAATCTGTTCCTCAGGTTCTTCCCGATGTTTTAGTCTGAATGTCATTTCTTGTAACTTCAATCTGTTGGTTCGGGTCCTAGCCTCCAGAGTGGGAGAAAACAAGGTTGCTCCATCCTTCACATGGCAGTCAGTGACTCCTATTCCTAGTTGGCTTCCTTCTACGGGCTAAGGACCTTGGCACTTGATATCCAGGATATCGTCCAACATTTCACAGATTTAAATAGGGACGCACTTTGAGCATCCCTGTTCGCATGCAGTGCCTTTCTCCTAATGACTGCTGTTGAAACCACACAAAAACAATTTCCAGCACTCTTAACAAACTACAGTTTCCAGCACTCTTTGGGATGAAGTCATGCAGGGGCATAGGAAGGGGGGGTGGCCCTTGCCCCACCCCACCCCCCATGCACAGCATTGCCGCCACTCTGGGCGTCCATGCAGCTAACTCCATCACTGACACTATGTTGCCTTGACATGTGGGTTGACAAAAAAAGTTCTGCACTGGGTACCACCTGACTTTTCGCCTCTGTGCTTCGAATGGTGTGGATTTGGTCTGCTTCAGGCAGTGGGATGTAGAGGAAGGGGCATGAAAGCAGGAATTGAAGTCCAAATGGTGCAATAAGTTCTCATAGAATCATAGAGTTGGAAGAGACCACAAGGGCCATCCAGTCCAACCCCCTGCCAAGCAGGAAACACAATCAAAGAATTCTTGACATATGCCTGTCAAGCCCCTGCTTAAAGACCTCCAAAGAAGGAGATTCCACCACACTCCTTGGCAACAAATTCCACTGCCGAACAGCTCTTACTGTCAGGAAGTTCTTCCTAATGTTTAGGTGGAATCTTCTTTCTTGTAGCTTGAATCCATTGCTCCGTGTCTGCTTCTCTGGAGCAGCAGAAAACAATCTTTATCCCTCTTCCATATGACATCCTTTCATATATTTGAACATGGCTATCATATCGCCCCTTAACCTTCTCTTCTCCAGGCTAAACATACCCAGCTCCCTAAGCCGTTCCTCATAAGGCATCGTTTCCAGGCCTTTGACCATTTTGGTTGCCCTCTTCTGGACACGTTCCAGCTTGTCAGTATCCTTCTAGAACTGTGGTGCCCAGAACTGGACACAGTACTCCAGGTGAGGTCTGACCAGAGCAGAATACAGTGGTACTATTACTTCCCTTAATCTAGATGCTATACTCCTATTGATGCAGCCCAGAATTGCATTGGCTTTTTAGCTGCTGCATCACACTGCTCACTCATGTCAAGTTTGTGGTCTACCAAGACTCCTAGATCCTTTTCACATGTACTGCTCTCAAGCCATGTGTCACCCAGGTGTTCTCCACTTCGGGCAGAAAAGGGTCTTCCACTGCCACTGTTTCCAGTGTCTCCCGTGCTTCCCAAGGAAGCTTCCCAATGACTTCCCAAGGAAGTCCACCGTCCTCCTGTAATTCTTGAGAGGAGACATCCATTTTGCAGACACCCATGTTTGGGCATTCCAGGAAGCAAGGGTGGACGGCAGGGGAAGCATTTCCTGTGCCATTTCAACAAGCAAGGAGGGTTGCTTCAAATATGCTTTTGACAGCTGCAGCAGCCTACCAAAGTGGAAAGAGAAATCAAAAATTCTCTACTGCAGCGACTCTTTAACAATGAGTTGAGCTTATTATCTTTTAATGGAGTTTAGGGCAGAGCCCATCTCCAGGCAGGAGTTGTCTGCAGAATACAGGAACAGCCTGAGAATGTTGCCTTGACCCCTCTCATAGAATTTCCATTATTCCTCTGGGAGAAGGAATGATGTTTAAAGCAGATAAATTCTGTAGCGGAGATACAGCCCCAAGGCCCATCGAGTCCAGCATTCTGTTCTCCCAGTGGCAAGCCAGATGCCTATAAGAAGTTCACAAGCAGGACTTCAGCACAATAGCTCACTGTCCCGCAAATTCCCAGAAACTGCTATATTTATATTTATTCATGTTTGGTTCAACTACACCAACAGAGACGGCCATTCACTGTAGAAATAGCTCAAGTAAATAAAGGAGCATGCAATCCAAGAGAGCCAGTATGATGCAGTGGTTAAAGGGTGGAACTGAGACCTGGGAGACCAGGGTTCAAATCCCCATTCAGCCATGAAGCTCACTGGGTGATCCCGGGCCAATCACTCACTCTCAGCCTAAGCTGACTCACAGGGTTGTTGTGAAGATAAAATGGGGAGAGCTGTATGTGCCACCTTGAGTTCTTCGAAGGAAAGCCCAAATGTAAATGCAAAAAATGAAACAAATAAACGAACACAGCAATGTTGTGAAGAATGCTGAGCTATAAAAGCTCTTAGATAATATGAAGTGCAGCCACTTGGGGTAGCAAAGTGTCTTGGACCAGCTCTGGAGCGGTTGATATTTTTAGCAGCATTGGTAGAAATCTAAAGCTATTGTTTCGTAGCCTGGAAGAACACCACTTATCTGGTGCTGTCCAGTTTTATGTTGCATCCAAGACCTTTGCTGTAAAATGTTCCAGATGGAGGGATGTCACTGAATACTTTTGGTTCAACACACACACACACACACACACACACACACACACACACCTCCCTGTAGGTCCACATGTCACATTTGTACATCAGAGTCCTCTGAATCTCAGGAGCACCTTGAGGTGCAGGGCTTAGGGTTCTGCAGCCAGAAAGGGCCAAGGAAAGCATGCGGGGAAATGCACACCGTTCCTTGGGCCTGAGCCAGGGTACCCACAACTGCATGGGAAACAATACCTTGCACTTCATAAAAGTCAATGGGAGAGTTATACTCAAGTCACACCACTCCTGCACTCTAATAAAGTCTCTTAAAAGTGCTTTTGGCTGGTTTATTTAAACAGCCATTTAGACAATATTTGGAGTTGGCATCAAACAGCTCAGTATCCAAGAAGATCTTTTAACAGTTTTAAAAATAGGAGCTTTTTTGTCTCGGTTCTGCTTTGTAACCAAGATTTGAATTTCAAAGGCCCTTAAGCGGCGCTGCCTCTCCCCCCCCCCCGCCCCCCACTGCTTATTGCAAAATATCTCCTGGTGAAGAAGCTTATGCTTTTCGTCACCAGGGCTGCTGACAGAAGTGCCATCTTTATAGACATAACACTTTTCAGGCCTTCAGAAGCACCCCGCTGCCACCCACATCAAACTGCATGTGAAAACCCAGTTAAGACCTGTCAGCATAAACGATCAGCTGGTGTTTCAAAGCAGATGGGGGGGGGGATACAGCAGAGTATTTTTTTCTTTCTTTTGAAAAAGAAAATATATATGAAATGCAAACATTAAGACAGAGTGTGCTGTGGCACTCCTGTCAAAAAGCCTGTTAGACTTCTGCCCACACTTTGTAAAAAACATTTCCACTCCCCACCACCTCCTCTCTCTTTCCACATGCCAACCAACTCACCCAGTTGATGCAGCTGACAAGCTGGACTCTGGCCCACAAACATTTGTGGCACAATACATTTGTTCGTCTTTAAGGCAGCCTTTCTCAACCTTGGGTCTGTGGGATAACCAGCTTCATATAACTAACATGCTT
The DNA here is from genome assembly GCF_963506605.1 of Zootoca vivipara. NCBI lineage: Eukaryota > Metazoa > Chordata > Lepidosauria > Squamata > Lacertidae > Zootoca > Zootoca vivipara. The sequence continues at coordinate 77,294,581 of NC_083282.1, read as the reverse complement.
AAGTCTAATTAATGCATGAAGGGCCATGAAGTAAGCTGCCCTGCTCAGTTTAGCTAGGTCACTCGTCCTCACCTTGGGAGGAAGGTCATCAAGCCTATTGGTCCTCTCTCAGTCTACCTAAGAAGCTCAGTGTGTAAAGAGGTCTGAGCTGGTTGCTCCCAGCTCAGACCGCATGGCTCTAACAAGCCTTTCTTGAGTTCCTATACCAATAGAAATTTTCACCCCTGTAACTAAGTTGTTTTACTGCCCATGCAACCTTTTCTGAATGCAATAGGGAAAAGCACATGAATCTGACCTTGGGAGAGTTTGCAAGTAAACCATCTTAAACTTACCAAACATGTAGTCGTTTTCTTTGCTAATGGAAGAGTGATGTTTTGGAAGTCACACGGGCATTTTAAAAATGTCTAACGGCCCATGTTTCTACATTTTACTTTGCTACATATTTTGGGTTTTTAAATCTCTGCTGGGGTTCTCTCACCAAAGAGTACTTGCCCCAAACCTGGATAAAACTAAGGCCCGATAGCTGTCACTTTTGATGAGACTTCAATTCCAAGTGTTGTTGACAGACAGTGTGGTGTAATGGTAGAGGACCACACTAGTAAGGTCCATATTGCTGCCATTTCTCATCATGGATTGCTCCTCAGTCAGTCACAACAGCCATTCAGCTCACATACTTAGCACTGGTGCTTTTAATGTGAACAAAAGTGCAGTCTGTGGTTCATTCAGCTTGAGTTTATTTTATTCTGTCTCCTTTTTACAGGAACCTTCTAAATGTCTCCAAAGGTTTAGTCTTCACTGGGAGGGAGGTCTGAGCCTCCTAACATTCCCCGGCACTGTAATCTTTTAGCAAAAGTGTTCTGCTTTTCTTCATACTTTCTTGCACTACTACTTGTCTCTCCTTGCACTGGCAGAAGACACAGGAGGTTTCCTTTGATAAGCATCAGAGGCAGGGGCTGAAGGAGAAGATGAAAAAGCTTTTGACCTTGCTGAGTTGAAAAAAATTGCAGGTCGCCGCAGGTTAGTTTGCTCTCAACTCTCTCACTCCACCACAAAAGCTTTTAGATTCCAGGACTTTTGGAAACAAGAAGCTGGCCCTTAGGAAACGCAGATCAGGGCCGGCCAGCCCATGAGGCAGACTGAGACAGCTGCCTTGGGTGGTGGAAGCCCATGGGCCAGCACTCCCACAGGCACCCTCATGCTGATGCTGGAAAAGCAAGGAAAAGTGGCGGCTTCTGGCTGGATCCTACCAGTAAGCGAGGTTTCAGAGGAGGGGTAAAAAGGGATGGGCCTCCCCCAGCCACAGAAAAAAATGCATTTTTAAAAAGTACACAATCGTACCTTGGTTTTCAAACAGCTTAGTTCTCAAACGTTTTGGCTCCTGAACGCCACCAACTCAAAAGTGACTGTTCTGGTTTGCGAACTAATTTTGGAAGCCAAACGTCCGATGGTGCTTCCGTGGCTTCCGTGGTCCCTTGGTTTCTGAATGTTTTGGAAGTCGAACGGACTGTACGACTGTATATGGCAAGCTTTCTGAACAAGTTACTGGTCCCAATTTGAGCCAGATTTCACAGGAAGTAAAAAGTAGGACCCGCCCATGAAATGTTGTCAGAGACTGCTTACTGATCACATGGCATAGCAGAAGCAAGATTTGAACAGGGGCTTTCCTGGTTCTCTGCTCACTCACTGCAATCATCACTGCCCTTTACTTGAGCTTTGTGACAAGATGACTCTAAATGCATAGGCCCAAGATCCAAAGAAATGTGCAAGCAGTGTCTGTCCTGGGCTTCTATTTCTCCAAAATCAATCACTCCGGCGTTGCTGCATGAGCATGCTGTTTGGAAACTCTGGCAGGTTTCAGAATGGTTCATGTTGTGGCATTGGTGGGATGTCTGTTGCGAAAAAAAGAAAAAGAAAACCACAAGCACACACATAGCTCCTTTAATCCTAGCTGTGGTTTTTCAGCTGTAGGTTACAAACTAAAGAGGGTTGATTTGCCAAAGCCGGTTGGTTCAGTATCATAGAAAACACTGTCCCAGTGTCCCATGCCATTTGACACACATGATGTTTGTACGATTGTTGTTGTTGTTGTTTAGTCGTTCAGTCGTGTCCGACTCTTCTTGACCCCATGGGCCAGAGCACGCCAGGCACTCCTGTCTTCCACTGCCTCCTGCAGTTTGGTCAGACTCATGTTGGTAGCTTCAAGAACACTGTCCAACCATCTCGTCCTCTGCCGCCCCCTTCTCCTTGTGCCCTTTCCCAACATCAGGGTCTTTTCCAGGGAGTCTTCGCTTCTCATAAGGTGGCCAAAGTATTGGAGCCTCAGCTTCAGGATCTGTCCTTCCAGTGAGCACTTGGGGCTGGTTTCTTTCAGAATGGATAGGTTTGATCTTCTAGCAGTCCATGGGACTCTCAAGAGCCTCCTCCAGCACCATAGCTTGTTACAGTACGATAGCTTGTTATTATTGTAGAAGAGACACATTCCCACACTTCTGCGTGAGCGGTATGCCTCTGAATACCAGTTGCTGAGAATCACAAGATGCTCTTGCATCTGCATGGCCACTGTGAGAACAGGATGCTGAACTAAATGGGCCTTTGGGCTGTTCCTGCAGGAATCTCCATCTGTTGTTCTGAATGATGATCCAGGTTTGTGTGAAGCTGCCGGGATGTACATGACAAGGCATGATTGTAGGCCTAGTTGTTTGCAGATATATCCCTCTGCCCCCAATCTTTGTGGTAATTAGATGCTAATCACATGCAAGGTCTTTTCTCCTCTATTGATGAATTAAGTGCTGTTATTTTACAACAAGGGATAGGCTGTGATTGACAGCCAAAGGACTCTGTAGCGACCAAAAATAGTTGGAGTTGGGCAATTAGAACTTATAAACAGCATCTCAGATGAATGGTGGATAATTTGATATGATTAAAGGCAAATTAGCCAAGCACAACAAGAGAATGATGAAGTGCATGGGGAGGATGTACACAGAATTCATGAATTGCTGCCATGAAAAAGTCCTTACAACAATTATGGGATGAATGATACTTCTCATAATTTGGTCACCACATCCCTGGCACAGAACTGCAGATTAGACAATGCAAGGATGCACCTTGATGCTCAAGTCTTTTGGAAATAAGTTTCGCAGGCATAATTATCACATTGAAATAAGCTCTCTGTTCTTTCAAAAAAATCTGGACCCATTTGTAAATTTGGCCACAAACTGAAATTTCCAATTACCAATACTTTCCTTAGAGCTCACAGCATTTCATATGATTTATTCCCCATCCAATTAAAGAAATTCCAGCCAGCCGATCATATCGATTAATATATGGGCTGAATTAACATTTGTATACAAGCTGTTTTTGTTTGAAGCAAAAAGTAAACTTCATTTTTAAAAAGATGATGCACACAAGTATCATATAAAGGTAAAGGGACCCCTGACCATTAGGTCCAGTCGTGACCGACTCTGGGGTTGCGCGCTCATCTCGCATTATTGGCTGAGGGAGCCGGTGTATAGCTTCCAGGTCATGTGGCCAGCATGACAAAGCCGCTTCTGGCAAACCAGAGCAGCACATGGAAACGCCGTTTACCTTCCCGCTGTAGTGGTTCCTATTTATCTACTTGCATTTTGACGTGCTTTCGAACAGCTAGGTTGGCAGGAGCTGGGACCGAGCAACGGGAGCTCACCCCGTCACAGGGATTCGAACCACTGACCTTCTGATCAGCAAGCCCTAGGCTCAGTGGTTTAACCCACAGCACCACCTGGGTCCCTGGTGTCATAGGAGTATCATAGGAGGCATCTTTTAGAAGAAGCACTTTGTCCTGTGTGTGTGATGAAGGAGGAAGAATGCCTCTTCCAAAATGGAGCTTGTCATCTGCAGTTTTTATAAGCATTTAAGTATATATATTTGTTTAAATCAAGAGTAATAGCATTATAAAAAACAACAATACATATCTCTTTCCCTTTTCCTCAATGACACCTTTTTATTCAACCCTATACCCAAAAACCTGGGAGTGAGCCTCTCATAACTCAAGAGTTGTTACTTCTGAGCAAGCATATATAACTGGTGTGGAGAACCGTTGGCCCTCCAGATGTTGTTGAACTATAACTCCCATCATCCCTGGCTTTGGGGGGAGGGTCTGGTAGAAGTTGTAGTCCAGCAATATCTGGAGGGCTGAAGGTCCCTCACACCTGATGTATAGGACTGTCAAAGTTGCAAACCTAATCAATATCCCCATATAACAGATGGAGAGCAGTACATGAGAGACAGCAGCTGCCCCAAGGACACATAGCAAGTTCAAGGCTAAGTGTGATCATGTGTCCTACTCTGCAGAGGTCAGTTCTCTATTTGAAGTGTTGTCAGGGGACAGCCCTCTCTTTCTGAAGGACTCCTCTGTTTCAAGGCCTTTCAGTCCTACAACAAAGAACTGTAAGATGGGAGAGCAGGTGCCATGAAATTCCCTGTCAACAAGTAGTATCTGGACTGAGCACGACATAAACATTTATATAAGACTATATTAACAGATAGGGACCCAGGTGGCGCTGTGGTTAAACCACTGAGCCTAGGGCTTGCTGATCAGAAGGTCGGCGGTTCGAATCCCTGTGACGGGGTGAGCTCCCGTTGCTCAGTCCCAGCTCCTGCCAACCTAGCAGTTCGAAAGCACGTCAAAATGCAAGTAGATAAATAGGAACCGCTACAGCGGGAAGGTAAACGGCGTTTCCATGTGCTGCTCTGGTTTTCCAGAAGCGGCTTTGTCATGCTGGCCACATGACCTGGAAGCTATACGCCGGCTCCCTCGGCCAATAATGCGAGATGAGCGCGCAGCCCTAGAGTCGGTCACGACTGGACCTAATGGTCAGGGGTCCCTTTACCTTTACCTATATTAACAGATATGTCAAGAGTCGCCAACTCTTTTGACCCAGTGGGTACATTGGAATTTTGAGAAAGGATTGTGGGTGCCAGTCACAAAACGGCAGCTGTGGAGACATGCCATCATGGTTCAAGTTACGCTTTTGGGTTTCCCATGGACAGCTGCTTAGCTAGTTGGTCCTTTGGCCTGATCCAGCAGGGTCCTTCTTATGCTCTTCAGTGTACAAGCCTGTGCAAACAGTCTGTCACGATTGCATATTTTTGAGGAGATATTTATTGAGACCTTTCACAGGTGCCATTGGAGGTTCTGGCAGACACACTGACGCCCATGGACACCATTTTGGTGACCCCAAGATAGGAGCTTGAATGTGACAGCAGAGTGAGAGTCAAAAGTCAGGTGGAATGGCATTTAAGTTATCGGGAGCTGCAAGAGAATAAGCATGTGTGTGCATGCTTGTGTGTACTTCTGTATGGTACAAGCACACATACAGACGCAATCTTGTGAGTCAAGTGTTGGGAGTGATTGGTGACTTTGCAGATCCAGCATCAATATTGGCTGAGCTCTCCATCTTCTGATTTTGCAAAAACCTTGGCCTGTGTCTGAAAGAAGGATATAAGGGGAAACCAGTTCTCATCAACTCAAGGTTTAGGAAAATTCTTGCTAAGGGATTTCAGCAGAACATCTGGGTGCTCAGACAAGTCCATGACCATATGTGGTTAAACGCTCTCCTGTTTCTAAGCTTTTTATCTTGGTATTGCAGCCGCATACACAGACACACAGCCCCACAAAAGAATTCCACAGTGACTGAGGAGAGGGGTAATGACAAAGTCATATTTCTTACAAAACTGCCAGGAGATGATCTTCTTCCACTGTGTTTTAGGAAATAACTGCAAGAACGGGGCATTTGCAAGGTTTCCATGGCAGCTGATTCTTGGTCTCAGAGCGAGGAGCTGTGACTAGAGATAATTAAAGCAAGAAAAATTGAGAATACAAAATACCTCTTTTTAAAAAAATTAATATCCTTCAGATCCCAGAACGTACCTGCCTTCTCATCCCCTATTTTGGCCTCTTCTCCTGACTTCAGTGATGCTAAACCACAATCAGACTCTGCCTATCCATTTTCACACAGGGATACACAGGCAGTCCCTGGTATCTACCATTTTGCTATCTTTATTTTCAGGGTTTTTTTTAAATTGGCAAATATAACTAGAAGAAAGGAAGGAAGGAACAAAAAACAACAACATTGCAGCTGACATTTGACAATAAAAATATTCAATCAGTTCCAATTTGAGTTGCATTGATTTCAGTCAAATAGATGGTTATTTTTTGTTGTTGTATATATTTCAACAACCCCAACATTTGAGAGTCAGTAGCACAGGTAGGGACCCAGGTGGCGCTGTGGGCTAAACCACTGAGCCTAGGGCTTGCTGATCAGAAGGTCGGCGGTTCGAATCCCTGTGACGGGGTGAGCTCCCGTTGCTTGGTCCCAGCTCCTGCCAACCTAGCAGTTCGAAAGCACATCAAAATGCAAGTAGATAAATAGGAACCGCTATAGCGGGAAGGTAAACGGCGTTTCCGTGTGCTGCTCTGGTTTGCCAGAAGCGGCTTTGTCATGCTGGCCACATGACCTGGAAGCTATACGCCGGCTCCCTCGGCCAATAATGTGAGATGAGCGCGCAACCCCAGAGTCGGTCACGACTGGACCTAATGGTCAGGGGTCCCTTTACCTTTACCTTTTAGCACAGGCATTGTAAAGGCGTGGTGATCTGTTGTGGCAAAACCCCATTGAAGAAGATGACAGTGGTTACCGAGCCCTCGTTGATGGTTATGAAGAGGCACCCATGACAGTCCAAGCTTCAGGGCCCCCAAAATGCAGGTCCCTAGCACTGTGTCACACACATATCAGGGCTTTATCCAAGACAAAGTTGACCCAAACAATGTGTACATTAGGTGGCCATGTGTCCTGCCTCACAGGAGAGTGTCCTCTGTCTGAAGGACAAGCAGAGGATTTTCCTTTGAAAGATAAAGTCAGAAAGAAGAGCAGGGAGGGCATTGAATCTGCCTCAACATTTATCCCTTGGGCAGCAGACTGTGCAGGCATACAGGACATCTGGCTACAGTCTTCCCCTCTATGGCAAGAGGTGTTATATTTTCATTTAATCACAGGAATTATTTCCAGTTGTGCACCTATGCATCTGAATTAGTGTATGCAAAATATACACAAATCTGGGTCCTCTTTATCTCTTTTGTTTTGGGCAGTGTGATATTGGTCACCCTACCTATGCATAGGGCTCAGTGGCGGAGAGCAGGTGCGCTGCCCCCAGTGACATGGCGCCTGTTCTGGGGGCGGGGCATGCCGTGCTCAATGATGTGATGTGCGTTTTGTGGGCAGGGTGCGCCATGCGCAGGGGCGTGCGTGTATTTGGGGGTGGGGCGGGCAGCGGCGATGGCGCCCGTGGGATCGCGTCGCCCAGGGCGCACTGCCCCCACTGCCCCTATCTTCCTACACCCCTGGCTACACTACAGCAATAGGCTTTCTCCCAGTAATCGGTCAGCAAACCCATATCACCATGTAAATGGCTGGACCTTAACAGGATTCATTGCAACAGGGGGAACTCCTAGCAGACCGTTCATGGGAGGAGGGGCTTTCAATAGATCTCCATTTTGCTTCCCTCCAGACTTCTACCAAGGGAAGCTTCAGACATCCTAAGTGGTGCTAAGTTATTAACGAATTGTTTATTAAATAGGCAGCGTGCATTCCGTGTGCAATTTGCTTTGGATGATTTAAGACAATTTGTCAGCTCACATGACACCTAGCAGTCAGCAGAGATTAGAGCCAAAAGAGAAAGCATCCAGCATGAGGCAGCAGCAATGAATTACCAGGGGGTCACTGGAGTACTTTTACTTTCTCATCATTTATTAAAGCAACACATATAGAAAACCTTTTCTTTTTCCCCCTGCAGGTTAGCTTAACCTGTCTCCTGCGTTGTCTTTCAGAAGCATCACCTGATTGTTAACTTAGAGCAAAAGGATGCGCTTCAGAGAATCTTAGGAAGGGATCCTGAAGATCATCTAGTCCAACCCCCTGCAATGCAGGAATATGCAGCTGTTCCATACGTGGATTGAACCTGCAACCTTGGCATTATTAGCACCATGCTCTAACCAACTGAGCTATCCAGGCTGACAAAAAGAGTACAAAGATAGATCATATTTGGAACTATTTATATTACCGTATGTATTTCCAGAGTCTCACCAAGCAAGCATGCAACATGGCCGCTTGTGCAGAAGTAAAAATCCCCCAAACCCCAAGTCTTTTCTTTGGTGTTTTGTTTCACTGGCATGCAAGCTCCTAACGCTCATGGTTGGTGAAGAAATGCCTGGAAATACCTAGGTGTTGGATGAAGGCTTTAAAAGGAAGTTTCCAGTTTCCACAGGGTGGGACTTCATTACTATTTTTATCACTCTCCCATGTTCCCTGGTTGGCCACCTTTATCACAGTCACTGGTGGAGGAAGAGGAGTGCGGGGGGAATGCACCGCCCGCGGCAGCGCGATCCAGGTTGGGGTGCCATCGTGGCTGCCCCCCCCCTGGCCCATGCTGGGTGCCACGCCACCTCAGACAGCATGCCATGACCCTGCGGGCAGCGCACCACACCCCAGGACACACGTCACGCCCCTAGGCTCTCTGCCACTGATCACAGTGTCCTTTCTTTCCTTTCTGTGATTCTCATCCGGGCTAAATAAAAATGCATTGGAAGCCTGTAGCTCAAAGGCAGGATCAGCGGTGCAAATTAGAGACATGTGTAAATTAATACGGTATGATTTGCAGAATTTATATAAAGCAGTAAATTCTGGTTTAGAATTCCAACAACACATAACGCACACTGACCTGGTCATTCCACTTCCCGCCACTGCAGCTGCTTTGATTTGCGAAAAGTCAACCACGTGTATTGCCCAATTAATCCCACTTTCCCCCTCCCCGTGTTTCTTCCTACAGATGTACTCTTGTTACTCTTGTGAATTGTTAGTGGCATATGCTGTATACTAACGAATGCAAGTCATTAAATGACATAACAGAAATGCAGTCATTCTGGATTACAAATGGCATGCTGTTTGTTAACTGACAGGTATGTTTGCATGTCCCCAGTTGTCATTCTTGGTTTTGTAAGAAACCTTGAGGCAGGCAGTGGGGCGGTGTGTGTGTGTGTGTGTGTGTGTGTGTGTGTTGGAGAGACCCTTTTCTGCACAGGTCAGACCAAAATACATATTTTATAATTCTGTCATCTGCCGGATGTCATTCTGTTCAATCAGATCAGATCTTAAACTGGGTTTGTACAGCAAGGGCTATTGCTTGCACTTTTACAGCAAAAGGTGTTCCTTGCACATGTATGGCAGGAACGCTTGCTTCCACCTGCCCAGGAAGGGCTATTGCTCGCAAAGACGCAGAGGCCAATTAATTTTTAAAAAAGTGTAGCCAGGGCGTTGGCTTTGGGTAATTTGGTTTGGGAGGGTTGTATCGTTCTGATGCTATTTTAGAGATTTTAAAATATGAAACAGTTTAGAAATGCTTTTAAATAAACCAAATGAATAAATATAACCAATCCAAGTAAAACTAGAGGATGAAGAGAAATCAAATTCCCATTCTCTGGTGGTTGTTGCTGTGTAGTACCGCCAAGGTGCATGGTTATTTACACTTACAAGAAGACAAGTTTCTAAGCAGAGAACTTACATTTGACCCAGGGAGTCAACAGAAGGAGAGAAGAGGGAGGGTGAAGAAACCAGAGGAATATTTCAGTCAAGCATATTTGGGCTTTGTATTAGGGGAGCAGAGAGTTTTGCTGAAGCCTTCACAGAAAGAAAGGTGGGGCTCAAGGAGGGATGGGAAGCACGAAAAGAAGTGTATGTTGGTGTTCTAGAAGGCAGTTCCATCTGCCAAGTGTACTAAAAACAACATTTTGTTTTAAAAGCAATCAAAAACAAGAGAGCCCTGCCACAAAATGCTGCAGCGTGTGGAGTGCTCCTGCTTGTTCGGAAGTTGTTCACAATTCTCGGGCCAACCAGCTATTCCTCTACCATGATTTGCCAGCTGTTCTCTCCCTTGAGAGATGTGATGGCTAGGTTGAGAACAACCAGATTTTGCAGAAGTCTGTGCAGCTTTTCGCTTAGCAAAGGCTGCACTGCCCTGCCCCAAGCTGCCCAGTTCCCATGATCCATGACCTTTTGCCATGCTGGCTGGGGCTGATGGACACTGGAGTCCAGAGGGCCATGTGTTCCCCAGCCCTGATCTTTAAAAATGTATAGGCCACCTTTCATTGCAAAAAAATAACAAGTCGGATTATGAAATAAAACCACTGTAATCAAACAACAATAAAATATACAAAGAGATATCCAAAGTTTGGTAGAAGTTGCACAAAGGAGCTGTGCTTGAGAACGCCTGTGTGAGCAGAACACTTGCGCAGCCCAACACTCAAAGCAGCCCAAATCTCATCTGCTAATTTAATTCTCCATGGTGCATTGCATTTAAGACTCTAACAAATGTGAATTATCTCTCACAGTTCAAAAGGCTCCATTTTCTTCAAGAGTTAAGTGTTTTTACTAAATTTATGGATATATACTCAGAAATAAGTTCCACTGTATTCAATGGCTTTGAACACCAGAAAATGTTAACTCTCAACTACTATCAGAAGTCCAACATGTAATTAATATCCCACCTACTTTCCTTCTATATTGGAACTCAAGGAAGCATGCCTAGCAGCCCCAGGCAATATTCTGTCTAGCCATTGAGGATTAGACCCAGACACATTTACGTACCGGTAGCTACAGCAAGGCTGCTGCATTATGCACCTTCAGACTATATTGTCGTGCAATCGACATAGGCAACCTTGTCAAATAAACACAGTTGCGGTCATGACACTTGAATTTGCTTGTTTAGTAATTTCGTTGTTCCCGCAAGGGGACAATGACAATAAAGATATCTCTCTTAGCTTTTCCCTCCCTGTTTTTTTCTCTCCTTTTGCATTGGGTCCATGAAATTATTTAAAAGCTTGAACCACCCCTTTTTTTAAAAAAAAAAGATCTTTATTTTGATTCTTTAAAACATTACAAAATAGAACAAAAACAAAGGATTTACAGAATATAAAGAAACAGAAAAAGATATGAGAATACCAAAAGCAAAACATAAAAATAAATGCTGATTATAAAATATCATCCAAACTTACACTCAACACAATACATATCAAATGATATATAAAAGGTTTAAATCAAGATGAAACCAGAACACAAAAATTTCAAAAAGAAAACAAGGAAAAAAGAAAAGAAAGAAAATAAACATTTAAAATACTTCCGATTGTTACCATATCGCTTCCTCTAACTTTCACCTCTCTTAACTCGCTTTCTTAAATTCCTTTATTTAAACCACCTACCCCAGGTGTGCCATCTTCCTTTGTCTAACAAATATCTCTCTTTATACATTACTTAACTTAAGCAAATCACCAGATCAGTTTTAATACCTTCTTTTTTCAGATAGTCCTCTACCAATTTCCACTCGTTTTGAATTTTTTGTTTGGGGATTTTTCCTTATATATAAGGAAAGCTTGAACCACCTTGAGTGCATTGGCAGAAATCTGTGCTTTAAATGTATAAATAAAGGGCGGGGGAGTGCAATAAAATGTATGTAACTGAATGCCAAATATTGAAGCCTGAATATCAAATGCTCAGAGGACATATCTGGAGAATATTCAAGATTTGAGCTACATCCTAGGCACAGCAATAGTTATTTCCTGGTGTACCTAAAACAGCAGGAGGAAGCAGGGGAACGCAGTGTCCTTCAGAGCCCTTTTCTACTGTCTGGCTTTTAAAGCTTTCAACACTGGGTGTCAGACCATCTGGGTCCATAAATATCTGCTTGAATTCTGTCCATGAGCCATTTGTCAAGGACCATCGAACTCCCTCTCTTTGTGTGAGTTTTATACCCAGTGGGATGAAGAGAGGCAGAACTGGTGAATTAAGTTTGGTATGACTCAATGAAACACGGATTTGGATCCCCTCCCTTGCCCACCCTTGTCGCAGCTGCCTCTTTTTCTTTGAAATGGCCTCATGCTTCTCTGGGAAAGCAAGAAAAAGCACATTTTGAGAAGGAGGGTCTGTGATGTTCTGGCGGGGAGGGCAGGAGAGATCTGAGATGTTTAGCAATCTGTTCCAATTGTTGTGACTCCGTGTTCTATAATAGTTAAACAGAGCTGTGTTGTGCACGTTTACTTAGATCATGTGAGTAAGAAATGGTGATGATGAATATGTCCCAAAGTGTTCGATGGGGCTCACTTTTAGAGAAGGAAGGGGAGATAGCAGGGGTGGGGTTCTGGCTCTGTGAGTCAGATCATTATCAGGATCAGACTTGCTGGCCAAATTTGAGGTGCCCATGGCCTCCCACCTGCCAGTCACCTGATGTCACATCACTTGACGTCTTCAGGAAGGCGTTTGCATCTGAATATTTACCAGTGCTTTCCATGGAATCTTGCCAAACTGGGAAGGATTTAACCCCTGCAGAGGTTAAATCAGGCATCCCCCAAACTTCGGCCCTCCAGATGTTTTGGACTACAATTCCCATCATCCCTGACCACTGGTCCTGTTAGCTAGGGGTCATGGGAGTTGTAGGCCAAAACATCTGGAGGGCCACAGTTTGGGGGTGCCTGGGTTAAATCCTGCTCCTGCGGGGCGGGGTAGCTCCTGCGGCTTTGGCTGCGGACCCCTCTTATCGGCGGGCTGGAAGTTCCCCACCCCTAGCATATAGGATTACAGTCTACGTGGGATGGTCATGAGTCCCACACTACAGAGAACAGTCTTCTGTTTGAAGGAGCTCCAGCAGACAGCCCTCCATTGGAAAGAGTCCTCTATTTAAAGGACTGTCCAGCCTGAGCCTGGTTTAAAGAAAAAGACTGAGAGTAAGAGAATGGAGTGGCTGTAGCTCATCAAGAGTTAGCATCTGAAGATTAGACTAAGCAGGTCATCTGCTGACTATCTTCGCCACTATGGTGAGATGTATTGTCCTATTTAAATTACCGCATTTATTTTTAAAACTGAACCTGTACATTTTATGCAAACCCCTGCCTTCTTTTGTCCTCTTTGAGAGAGGGGGTTGGGGCTTCATTCTTGACAATGTCTTAAGGCTAAATGTGCCAGAATCTGGAGCATTTCCATCTCAGGTTTTACTTAACATTTCTTGGTGGTTCCATATTTCAGCATTCTTTCACATTTTACCACATATCTGCCCCAAAGTTTGATAAAACTCTCCTTTTTATTGTCCTTCTTACCTCACTATCCTCAGACATTCCCTTATTAAAGTAATTTTTTAATGCAGAAGACACACACAAAATCCCAAAACATAGTAGCAACCGCCATAATTCTAAGTGGCTCTTAATAATCAAGACTTTAAAAATCAATCCTTTTCTTTCTCCTTCCTTGGAGGTTTTTAAATGGCCATCTGTCGTGGATGCTTTAGCTGAAATTCCTGCATTGCAGGGGGTTGGACTAGATGACCCTTGGTGTCCCTTCCAACTTTACAGTTCTGTGATTCCATGCTTCTATGATTCTACCCTCCAGACCTTCGGGAGTTTCCTTGCAGTCTTCTGTAAAAACCAAAGTAACTTTTTGCCAAAGTAAGTGTGTTGCACCATAGATAAGTTAGTTACTGCAGATAGTTCAAATGCAGCTGAAAATTAGTTCAAAAGCAATAAAGAATTTTTGTAGAGGCTTAAAGACTAAGAAATAGATATAGTAATACCCACTTACCTGGAAGTCTCATTGAACTCAAGGGGTTCTGTAGATGTGTGTAGGATTGCACTGTTGCTATTACATAACGTTTTAGAACCCACTTAATAGATTTCTTATCATGAGATTAGATCACTTAGAATTAAAGACATAAAAGGACATATAAATATTTTAAAACACCTTTATCCCATGCAAGTAGAGAATGAACCATACATTCAGAGCTCCAGGGTTCTGTGATTTTGATGTTGTTGTTCTGATTCTTTCCAAGAGTCTTAAGATAGCTCTGATGACTACATGGCTTTCATCCCACCCCTGACTTGGAGCAACTCCAGTAAAGTTGTCTGCCCTTTATGTAGCCAGAGGGAAGGAAAGAGTAGAGGACATGTTCATATCTACACACTTCAGGTCCCTGGACTAAACAGTGCCAAGCAAATTCAAGCAGCAATATGGGCCAGAATCGATGAACCACATCTCTGCTAGGTGATGGACTGGTTAACCTTTAAATTTAGATTCCCTGCAGATAAGTGTGCACAGTTACTTCCTGCAAGGGCCTGGCCCAGGAAAAGATGTGTCCAGCCACTTATTGCATGTGGCAGTCAGGATTAAATAATAGACTGGCGTTTCTAACTCACAGCATGATGCTTTGCCCTTTTAAGATAGAAGCCGCTCACACCGTACTGGACAAACCGTACTAATCGTTTTCAATTTAAGCCTAGTTCATCAGAAGGGGCAAGATTCCCAGCAAGGTTTGGAGACTTGATCTTGGATGTATTAAAAATTGAATTGCAAAAAAGCAGGGTCCTTTGAAAGCATTTTTGTGTGGCTGTAATGGGGGGGGGGGAGATGCTACTGAAGAATAATCGTGTTAGGAGTAGAACACAGAGGAGTTAGTGGCTGGCCCAATGCATCCCTTAGTAAAATGATCACCTCTGTTTGATCATCATCTTCTTATATGAATGAAGCATCTTAAAGGCAGGTGATAGATGGACTGGTTGGGTACTGCGAGATACCCAGAGATAATATATTAACAGAAAGGGATGAGAAAATCTGCAAACACAGAGAGAGGGGCCACATTTTGATGTCTGCAGTGTTTGCTGTAAGCTGCTGTGGGCACAGCTCATTGCGTGCCGAGGCCCCCAGAAAATTCCCCCCAATAACTCAGACAGACACATCATTTTAGGTTTTGTTTTTGGCATAATTTTGGCCACAACTTTATTCAAATTACAAATTTAATTTGAGTGTTGGCCTTAGGCTTTGGTTAATCTTCTGCCCCACGGTGGGACAGGACCAGCTCTGACTTTCCTACGGTAGGAAAGTCAAGTAAATGTTCCCCAAGGCTCGTGCTCTGTATTGGCCCCAGCCCCGCACCATTGCGGGGGTGTAAGGACAAGAGCCCCGGAGCCCCAGGATTCCTTTAATGGAATACTTCTATAAGAGCAACACTGAGGGGCATGCACCTCCATGTGATGCCCCTCCCAAACTCATCAACCAAAGCCTAACCACCTGCCAACCTAACAAGTTGTGACTATTGCTAAGCAGTAGGCGAAAAACCAAATGGCAACAGCCAATCAGCCAAATGGAAAAAAATCCTACTGGCCCCTGAATACAGGCGGCGCCATAGCAAGGTCACTCTAAACCTGTCAAGGAAAAGGAGGTGGGCGGGAGGGAGATTCAAATCACCTAGCAGGAGTGAGCTGGACGCTAAGACGCTGAGTACTTAAACACTCGCCCTGTCAATCAAGGAATGGATACATGCAATTTACCCCAGCAACACTCAGCCCTCCAATCACCTTACCTCCTTTAGTTTAGACCCACCCCTTAACACACACACACAGGCTTTTCTGCTGGGTCCGGCCGCAACACTCATTATTCCCTATGGGGTTAATGAGCATTGTGGAAAAGCAGCACAAAAGTAAACTCGATCAATCTGCACTACATTTAAAGCACCATGGTGCCACTTTAAACCAGGCATCCCCAAACTCCGGCCCTCCAGATGTTTTGGACTACAATTCCCATCTT
Source organism: Zootoca vivipara (assembly GCF_963506605.1). Classification (NCBI taxonomy): domain Eukaryota; kingdom Metazoa; phylum Chordata; class Lepidosauria; order Squamata; family Lacertidae; genus Zootoca; species Zootoca vivipara. Next base: position 77,278,931 of record NC_083282.1, on the reverse strand, counting down.
CCCCAACCACTGGTCCTGTTAGCTAGGGATCATGGGGGTTGTAGGCCAAAACATCTGGAGGGCCGCAGTTTGGGGGTGCCTGCTTTAAACAGTCATAGCGTCCCCAAATAATTCTAGGAGCTGCAGATTGTTAAGGGTGCTGGGGGTTGTTAGGTGGCCTCTGTACCCCTCCCAGAACTACAGTTCCCAGAGTGCAATGGAATCCCTCTTTACAGGGAACTTTGGGAACTTTAGCTCTGGGAGGGGAATAGAAGTCTCCCATCAACTCTCAGCAGCCTTAACAAACTGCAGCTCCCAGAATTAAACAACCATGAAGGTTTAAAGTGGTATCATGGTGCTTTAAATGCATGGCATGAATGTGGCTTCATTACTAAAAACAGTTTGTTTTATTTCAGCGCAAGCTGAACTTGCTTGGTGTCCATTTGTGGCGCAGGAGAACCAAATAAGAATATTTCTATGTGCCTCATAAACAAATCCTTTCCTCTTCCTCTCCCTTTCTTGAGAGGGAATCCTAATCAACCTGCTCTTGAAGTAGTTCCCTTTCTTGGCCTCAGGAAATCCCTCAAATAGGGTCGGGAAGAGTCGTCTGTGACTCAGAAAAGCATTTTCGTCCTATCTTTAGAACTGAATTATACAAGATTTGCTTCAACAGCGTCTGTGCGCTTGAAATACACGTCAGTACTTCGTGTAGGACCACTTATCCCATGTGCACCCATAGAGAGGAGATGTTGTGACACGCAACACAGCACCTGTATGCAGTGGGGCACCTTTTGTTCCTGTGCTTGCAGCTTATCGGCCTATCTGACTGTCCTCCTTCCTCCTTCCTCCTCCAGCTCCCTTCCCTCCGAGCAGGCAGGTTTTCAGATTCAGTTACAGTGTGTTCCTCTGGCAAGAGTCGGAGCTGTGTCCTTTTGACCAATTTCTAAAAAGGAATTATTTATGTCTCATGCATATTTCTGGGCTTGACTGCCAAAAATGGCAAGCAGCACTAGGGCATGCTGATAGCACCAGCGATGGAGAGAGAGAGGGAGAGAGATTCATGGCTTGTGACAAGCAAACAAACAGAACACAGAATGGCTGCCTTCTCCAATTCTCCCTTGATTTTTGCTTTTCTTGTTTTGGTTTATTTATTTATTATTTAGATAAATATATATATATTAAAAAACTACCTCTGTGAGTTGGGAAAGAAGAGGGGAGAGGGGGAAATGCAAAGACAAGCCTGGAAAAAAATACGCTTTGCCTTCCTTTTCGCTGTCTCAAAATAATCTTTGAAAGATCTCTGCAGTGTGTAGAAAATATTACGTTGTAACAGAGGCCAGATTTTCCCAACAATTATGTGTCAGGCATTGGCATTTCAGTCACGCTATATTAGTTTATTGCCACAGAAGTTTGCAGTGGGAATGAGAAAACAGGAGGATGGCTATCTCCAGGATGACCTTGTTTTGAGCTTTGCAAAGTTTTTCGCTGGCCCACTGCAAGAGACAGAGGCCTAAGACAAGAGGCAGTTTCCAATACTTGCTTTTTTTTTCCCAAAAAGGAAGCCCAACTGTTGCAGAGCATCAGCTTAGAAAGGAGGAGGAAAGGGCTTGGTGCTCGGAGGGAAACCCACAACCCAGATGGGGAGGCCACTCTGACCAAGGGGACACATCCTGCTCATAGCCAGAGCCTAAGGGTTCTCCACACCTGTTTTACACGGTGTGCACTTGAGAAGCTGGCTGTTCGCACCATCCTGATCAGTGTTGGGAGAAATTCAGGCATTTATGTGATAGGTCACATTAATGGTAAAATTGTCCTTGCCTCTTGGCAAGGTAATAACAGAGAGTCCGTACAGACAACTCTGTTACCTCATGGTACTCCCAGGGCCAGAGTCGGCACCTGGCATCCCTGGGCAGCTGGCAGAGCTCAAGCTCTGCTGCCCCAAAAGTGCTGGATCTAGCCACCTCTTTAAATTTCCCACAATGCCCCTGACCTAGGAGACTTGTGGGGAATTCAAAGAGTGGGTAGACTAAACCACTTGGCATTGCTCAGAGCACTGCCAGCACAGCCAGGGATGTTCACCAGAGCCCGCTGGTAGAGGGGGGACCCCAACAGTGGACACTTTGCCCAGAGTTTCCCCAACCTTGGTAGCTCAGGCCTTCTGTATCACCTGGCCAAGTGGTGAAGAGATTTTGACCACATATCAGTTGCTAATATATGGGTAGAGTGTGTGGGAAAACAGTAGCCTGGAAAGCCTGGGAATACTGCTTTACGAGTAAGGATGGAGGGAGATTTGATTTTGTCTGCGTTTTAATGAGAAACCATTGAATGCATGCTTTTTGAAACAATATGCAAACCGAAACACAGCTACCCTTCGAAATTCCATACTTCTCTGAAGTTTGTGATGGAGTTATCCAACCAAACACTGCGTACTAAAACACACATCCTAGGATAGTGTGTGCCTAAAATGCGTGCATTTGTGAAAATAAAATTAAAAATGCATTGTATTGGGGGGAATTGCTTTCAGAAATGTGTATATTAGTCAAAACTACAGACAAAAATGTGTGTATTAGGAGAACTTTGCACTCAAAAATCGTGTTGGTTTTTATTTAAAAACTTCACAAATTGCTGTGAAAATGTTGGGAATTAAATTTAAGACTGGAAAAGCAAGAAATAGAAAGAAAAGGGATTCTGACTGATTCACCCCACTTGTACAGCATTAAAAGAGAAATAGACAAATTCATGGAAGATAAAGCTCTGTCTGTATGCTTTTGAATACCAGTGCATGGAGACCGCAGGATGGGGCAAGTGCTGCTGGGCTCAGGTCCTTCTTTGCAGGCTTCCATATGGGCATTTGGGGAAGTGGAAAGCTGGACTAGATAGCTTGATCCTCCTGGGCTTTTCTTATGTTTCCATATTCTTATGCTGTGGTGAATTTCTGATTCGTAGGTGGTTCCTTGAATTATTTCCAATTGCTGAGCTTTTGGTCAGCATAGCAGAGGTTGTTTTCACTTTACACCATTTAGCGTTTTCCTCTAGCGAGCTGAATTATTAATGGTTAACATTACAACAACTTTCCCCCCTCCAATGTGACACTGCAGTGATTGCTTATGACTTTTTCTCCCTAGCTTTATTATATGCTCAGTGTGTGGTAACTTTATTTAACCAGTACAGCCGTACCTCAGGTTACGTACGCTTCGGGATGCGGACTTTTCGGGTTATGAGCTCCACAAACCTGGAAGCGTTTACTTCCGGGATCGCTGCGCGTGCATGCGCAGAAGCGTTCTGCGCAGTTCGCGCATGCGCAGAAGCTCACTTTCTTAGTTTTTCGGGTTGCGTACTTTTCGGGTTACCCCAGAACGAATCAGATACATAACCCGAGGTACCACTGTAACAATTTTGTCCAGACTCATTAGCTGGTGTTGTATGTGTGCAATGATGTGTTTTTAGACTTCTGGCTCTGAGTTAGTCTCGTTTTTTGTTTTCTGATTGCCTGTGGTTTATTGAAACGTTCTATATATAATTGCCATGTGTTTCTTTAAGCATCATATTGTTCCTCACTGCCTTGTGAGAAACTTTCTAAAAGGTGGGATACAAATCTATTAAATAAAAATGGGTTCATTAATTCATTCTGTGAATGGCCTCTGCTTCAAAAGTGCTGTGGTTTTAATATTGCCTATCGTTCCTTTTAATGTACTGTTCTAATTTAACAGAGCAATCCAACCCCCTGCCTCCCCCCCCCCTCAATGCCACACTGAGGGGGTTGGGGTTGGGTTGAGTGGAAGTGACCCTCCACTCAGATCTACAGGCTCAGATGGCCTCCCACCAGAATCCAAGTGTGCAAGGGGACAGTCATGGATACTGACAAATTATTGGCACCAGAGTCCACTACAAAGACCCGATATGGAATCTACCAAGGGGTGGGGCTGAGCTGGTCTAGGATCCCCTGGATCCTAAGCCAGTCTGACTGCTGTTGTAGAACAGTGCCTGGCCCAATCTGGACCTGATTGCTGCACCAGCTTGAAACTGGCTCAGGGATCAGCCCCTATTGATTTTCCCACTCCCCGCCTTCTACCAAAGCCACTATGAGCAGCATTCAGACTGTGGATGTTGTGATAGCTCCACCACTCTGGTAGGAGGTAGAGGGTTACTGATTGCATACTACATCCCATTTAGTTGAATGGAGCAACTGAGTACAGTGGTACCTCGGGTTGTGGACCCGATCTATTCTGGGGTGCCGTTCGCACCCCGAAAAGTCCGCAACCCAAGTGGCGCTTTTGCACATGCGTGAAAGCGTGATAGAGCGCCTCTACACATGTGCTAAGCACACAGAATGCTTCTGCATATGCACGAAGTGCACAGTACGCTTCTGCGCATGCGTGCACAGTGAAACCCGGAAGCAAGCACTTCCGGTTCCGCCGCATTCACAACACGAAAAAACGCAACCCGCAGCGGACGCAACATGAGGATGACTTTATAGGATTACAGCATGCATGTACTCATAACTATTATACCCCTGGGAGCATGTATGAAAGTGACCTGTGGGTTGTCCCATGACTCAGAAGTAATGGTAGGGGTACTTGCATGTTCATTGTGCAAGTCATGTTGAAATTTGTATTTGCTATGGAATACATTAGCTCTCACTTTAGGAACAAGCACGTTTCTAGCCTCTAGTAGTGCCTAGTGAAACCAAAAAGGAAATCTGAGTGGGGTTTCTCTTTGCATAGGCTTCAGTCTCGTGCACATAGCTCTTGTCCCTTCCATTGGCAAATGCTCCAAGGAATCAAGTAATAGCATCCTATTAGGGAGGGGATAGTCATCCAGTCTAGATGTGAAGTGCAGGCAAGAGTCCAAGAGCAGGCTTCCAAGACAACGCAGAGGCAGGCAGGTAGGGAGAGGATAGGCTGGCGACTGCAATGTAGGGAAGGCAGACTATTCAGCTGATGGAATCAGGGCCGTCCCAAGACATTTTCCCACCTGAGGTGAAGGGCAAGGCAACCCAAAAGCTTAAGCAGGGAAGTCAAAGCAGGAGCCACAAGGGTGAAGGGCTTCATGTTCCAGTGGAGGGGATGGTACAAGCCACTTTTTCTCTAGTGTACCAAAAAACACCAGGGATCAGATTCCATGCCAACCCATGGAATATGCAAGTTAGTTTGCCAGACCTATTTTTCCAGAATACTTCTCTGTGAATTAGACCTGTTTTCTTCTCAGTGCCAGCAGAGACATCACAGCAGGTGGGCTTGTTGTCCTGACAGAAATCTGGCCTTTGAACAAGAGCAAAGCCATTCCAAGAAAGTCATGGGCTTTGGCCGATTATATACCATTACTTAGTCTCTTCATCCATGTATGGACCCTGTGGAGAAACCACTTAGCTCTCCATATTCAGCCATGGAGAGAACGTGCCTTTTCGACTTAGGAGGCCAACCATGTCAGTCCCATACTAAAAGTTTTCTCCCTTTTTTGTGATGCCAAAGAAGTCACAAGGTGATATAACTGTTTTGTCTCATGAAATGGGCCTGAGACCCAATTTATACATGACTGGAAAAGTATGGAAGCAGCTTCCCAGAGTTCTTTGTAGGATGGCTACTTATGCGTCTCTGAAAAAGAGGACACACTACACCAAAAAGCAGGGTGCAGATTTGCCTGCAATTTATGTATGCAAATATGTTTGTATATAGATCCAAAGTTGGCTAATGCTCTTTTAAACTGTATGGGGTATTCAGTTTTCTGTTTTTGATATACTGCAAACTGCCCTGTGATCCTTGGATGAATCAATAGTAATAGATTGTAGAATGTTGCTATAACTTAAATAGAAATGCAATAGGCATCACCTTGATGAGTGGCTGGGGTTTAATTTTCAAAGCAATCTTGGAATGAACAGCCTATCAAATAGTGGATATGTTCAAATGGAGGACTGTCCTCCATAGAGGGGGACGTATGACTACCCTGGTGTCAAGCCACATTTAATATCTGTACAAAGGCTCAACTGGTTCCTCCCAAACCAGCATTGCACCTTCCCTTTTATAATGTAGACATTGCTGGAGTAGAGTTGAACTGGACCTCAGGGAATGGGCTACCTTGCCTGTTACAAAATATATGCATTGGACTACAGTGCCGTAGGGTGGGATCCAAGTAACTCGCTCCATCAGTGCAAGGCTTTCCACTAGCTCAGTAGAAGTGTCACACTCTGCTCCTCTCCCCACACCCTTCCCAAATCTTCTGGAGAGAGTTTGTATAGATAATGTAGAACAGATTTAGGGGTGCATTGGGGGAAGAGAGGGAGCAAGTTCCTTTGTGCAAGTGAGAACCTGTTTGCTGGTGGAACAATCACGTACCACCCATAATCAAAGGTCCATTTAGAGTGAACTGGGGGCAAAAATAGAAGGCTGCTCCATGGTGCTAGAATTTCTTGTAGTAGCCAGCTTCTCAGTGGGTAAGTACAGTGAAGTTTCTTTATCAGATTTTATTTTTTAAAAGGATGGATTTGTCTCCCCCCCCCATTTGTTTCGACCACTTGTCAACCATATCTCAGGAGCTCAGGACAGGCTACAATTAGGGATGAATTACTGGATCAATCACAGCTCAATCACTGAAGTTTTAATCACAGATTAAAAATTGCTTCCAATAATTGGTGGAACTAAGATTGGAAGGGCAAACTTTGCAAAGTGCATACCCATGTCAACCCCCTTTCTGCCCCTCCACGCCAAACTTTGTACAATAAAGGTGAGAGTGGCTTCCTTTCCACTTTGACTCTCAAACTAGCAGATAGTGAAACCGCTATCACTTTCTTTAACAACAACAAAAACCATAGGCAAAGCAACCAAGGGTAGAATTGCTCAGCTGAAGTTTTATTTATGGTTCTTTAACAATACTGATTATTTCTGAGGCTGCTTTGGTGCCAGTGTTTTAGCATAACAGACAGTACTCTCTATATTTCAAATTCAAAAACAGGATGTAAAAATACAATATTAGACACCCTTTCCTTCTTGTCTGTGTGCATGTTATCGTAGACAAATCCCCCTTTTTTGCATCTAAGGGTTCCCAGGCAAAGGCACAAGTGACCAAAGATGCACAATATATAATTAAGAGTTATTTTCATGGTTGCTAAGGGTTCTTCAGTGGGGATGTGACAGTTGTAACTGGCATGGTGAGGGAGAGCTGTCAAGCTGCCCTCTCAACCCCAACATCACTAGAGCTTACCTGAACAGGGATGAGGTGAAGCTGAGCAGTGGCTGCACAGGCAAACCAATGGGGCCAATCCATTACTCCAGCTATTGCATCCACAAAACCCCGACCTCACCACCACTGGCCCAAGCCCATCCAGGTAGGTTGTAGCGATGCCTCTTCCAGGAGCATGACTGCACCTCACTATACTGGCTGCTATTGATCACCAGGCATTGTGTCTGTGGTTTTCTGGGGAAATTCTGGAGGTGCATTAATTTCAAGCCCAAGAAGCACATTGTTTCGAGTCATCAAACGGAGGTACACTTAGAGTGAGTGCAGTGTTGGTTGAGACAGTTTCATATATGAGCCTCTAGTTCAGTTAGACAAATGGTGAGCCCCGGGTTGAATGACACACTAAGCCAAATCATGTCTTATCTTACAGCTGTGCAGCAGGAGCAGAACAGGAAGAGGCGCAATGTGGGCACAGTCTCTTCTCTGGGGGCCTGCATACTTACACACCCATACTAAGCCACTGTTTGGTCTTAGCACTGTGTGCAGATCAGGTCTGTGTCTGTTGTCCTTTGAGCTGTGTCTGCAAGTCAGGCCTGTGCAAGAATTCTTACGTTCTCGGCTTTAGGTCTTTTTCTTATTAATGTCAAACGAAATGAATTGGAAGGTACCTTTTGAATTCCATTGCATTCTTGCCTTGAGTTTTTGTCCTATTCAGAACACTCTATTCATTGAGCTCCTGTATGAATAAAATGGGTTTGAAGAAAACATGCTGAAAGCTCAGCCAACCCTCATCTACACAAATACACACACACATACCCAGAGCCAAGAACTTCACAATAATAGAGTCACAATAATAAATTGTTCCTTCTTCGCATCTTCCTTCCTTGTACAATCCTTCATTGTGCCTCTTTCCCAGTGGGGGGAGAGAATGAATTTACTTATCTTTTCGCGATGCATTTTCATTGTTGATGGCAGGAATAAATCATTGGTGATTAAAATCGGTGGAGAGCTTGGTCTCTTAATTTGTGGAGTTAAGGCTACACACTTACCTAGGAGTAAGTTCCATGGAACTCAGTAGGGTTTACTTCTTAGTAGGCATGTTTGAATTATGGTGTTGGAGGAGACTCTTGAGAGTCCCATGGACTGCAAGAAGATCAAACCTATCCATTCTTAAGCAAATCAGCCCTGAGTGCTCACTGGAAGGACAGATCATGAAGCTGAGGCTCCAATACTTTGGCCACCTCATGAGAAGAGAAGACTCCCTGGGAAAGACCCTGATGCTGGGAAAGATTGAGGGCACAAGGAGAAGGGGACGACAGAGGATGAGATGGTTGGACAGTGTTCTCGAAGCTACCAACATGAGTTTGACCAAATTGCGGGAGGCAGTGGAAGACAGGAGTGCCTGGCGTGCTCTGGTCCATGGGGTCATGAAGAGTCAGACATGACTAAATGACTAAACAACAACAGACATGTTTGAGGGTGCCTTTGACGATGTTTCCATTGCTATTTGCTAAATATCAAACAGGTAGAGGGGTGGTGTTGGTACAACTCCCATCAGCTAAAGCCAGCATGGCTGTGTTTTGCTAAACTTCTGGAGAGCTCCAGGTTGGCAGAGGCTAGACCCATTCTCTAGTTTTATCAGAATATGAGGAGGAGCCATGGTTCAATGAGAGAGAGCACCTGCTTTGCATCAATAGAATCACAGAACTGTAAAGTTGGAAGGGACCCAAGGCAATGCAGGAATCTCAGCTAAAGCTTCCATGACAGATGGCCATCCAACCTCTGCTTAAAAACCTCCAAGGAAGGAGAGTCCACCACCTTCCAAGGGAGACTGTTCCACTGTCGAACAACTCTTCTTCTCAGAAAATTCTTCCTGATTCAGAAGGTCTCAGTTTCCAGTAGCAGCCAGTGTGGTAGAGTGGCATTGCTCACCTGACTTCCCAGTGTAGAGGTTACTGGTGGTAACTAGGAGGGGTGAGGCATAGAGGTGGTCACCACAATGTAGGCGCAGCATAAGGAGTGTTGAATTGTGTCTGCTGCTGTGGCTGCCACTCTCTGATCTCCCTACCACCTTGCCCCTCTTGGTTACCAGTGGTTACCTCTGCACTGCAAAGCCAGGTGAGCAATGATTCCCCACTCCGCTCCACCAGCTGCACCTGCCAGGTTCAATCCTTAGTATCTCCAGTTAAAAGGAACAGATAAGTAGGTGAACAGATAAGTAGCGTGAAACCCTGGAGACCCTTGGTAATGTGTTGGCATCCATCTGTCTCGAGAAACAATGGAATCTGCCTCCAAGGGTGAGGACAAACCACTGTGTTAGCATCATCCAAGTGACCTCCCTGAGGGGTAAGCCTGATGAGTGCATATAGAGGTCCTGGGCTGCCCAGAGAACAAGACTCCTTAGCATCTTCTTCTCCTGAAGATGTCCTGCAAGGCAGCGGGAGTTTAGTATAAGAGTTTCCCTTCTCTGGATCCCCTACTTGTTTGATATTTAGACCTATTTCGCTAAGGAAATAAGACACCAGCCCTTGTCTCTGGAGTTGACATAATTTACTCGCTTGGGTTTTCCAGATGATCCCAACAATGTCACTGCCAGTCTTTGCATCCCAGTGTTACAACACTGGTTGCCTTTTAAGTCCCTGGTTTGTGGTGAGCTTTTCTGACATTTGATACAGCTGGAGGACCAGCTATTGAAGGATGGATTGGCAAAATGCTATTGATCTCAAAAACAGTTTGTAAGGCTCTATGACCACATCCGCCCCATATATTTAAAGCACTACGGTAATATTCCCCTTTAACAATTTTCAGAGTGGTTTAACCATCAGTCCTTCTTCTCCCAGGGGAACTCTGAGGATTGCAGCTCTCTGATAGGAATTGGAGTTCTCATAACAACTCAGCACCCTTAACAAACTGCAATTCCTGGTATTATTGGAGGGAAGACATGGCTGTTCAAAGTGGTACAATGTTGCTTTAAATGTATGGTGAAGATGGGGCCTTAAATACATTTTAAATATGTGCCACATGAGCGAATCCAGCACCACAGACAAGCTGATGTGCACGAAACAGAAAATAAAAGAATTCCTTCCAGTAGCACCTTAGATACCAACTAAGTTTGTCATACATCCCAGTAGAGATGTATGGAAATGAGAGCCAGACCATAAAGAAGGCTGATCGCTGAAGAATTGATGCTTTTGAATTATGGTGAATTGTGTCTGCTGCTGTGGCTGCCACTCTCTGATCTCCCTACCACCTTGCCCCTCTTGGTTACCAGTGGTTACCTCTGCACTGCAAAGCCAGGTGAGCAATGATTCCCCACTCCGCTCCACCAGCTGCACCTGCCAGGTTCAATCCTTAGTATCTCCAGTTAAAAGGAACAGATAAGTAGGTGAACAGATAAGTAGCGTGAAACCCTGGAGACCCTTGGTAATGTGTTGGCATCCATCTGTCTCGAGAAACAATGGAATCTGCCTCCAAGGGTGAGGACAAACCACTGTGTTAGCATCATCCAAGTGACCTCCCTGAGGGGTAAGCCTGATGAGTGCATATAGAGGTCCTGGACTGCCCAGAGAACAAGACTCCTTAGCATCTTCTTCTCCTGAAGATGTCCTGCAAGGCAGCGGGAGTTTAGTATAAGAGTTTCCCTTCTCTGGATCCCCTACTTGTTTGATATTTAGACCTATTTCGCTAAGGAAATAAGACACCAGCCCTTGTCTCTGGAGTTGACATAATTTACTCGCTTGGGTTTTCCAGATGATCCCAACAATGTCACTGCCAGTCTTTGCATCCCAGTGTTACAACACTGGTTGCCTTTTAAGTCCCTGGTTTGTGGTGAGCTTTTCTGACATTTGATACAGCTGGAGGACCAGCTATTGAAGGATGGATTGGCAAAATGCTATTGATCTCAAAAACAGTTTGTAAGGCTCTATGACCACATCCGCCCCATATATTTAAAGCACTACGGTAATATTCCCCTTTAACAATTTTCAGAGTGGTTTAACCATCAGTCCTTCTTCTCCCAGGGGAACTCTGAGGATTGCAGCTCTCTGATAGGAATTGGAGTTCTCATAACAACTCAGCACCCTTAACAAACTGCAATTCCTGGTATTATTGGAGGGAAGACATGGCTGTTCAAAGTGGTACAATGTTGCTTTAAATGTATGGTGAAGATGGGGCCTTAAATACATTTTAAATATGTGCCACATGAGCAAATCCAGCACCACAGACAAGCTGATGTGCACGAAACAGAAAATAAAAGAATTCCTTCCAGTAGCACCTTAGATACCAACTAAGTTTGTCATACATCCCAGTAGAGATGTATGGAAATGAGAGCCAGACCATAAAGAAGGCTGATCGCTGAAGAATTGATGCTTTTGAATTATGGTGCTGGAGGAGACTCTTGAGAGTCCCATGGACTGCAAGAAGATCAAACCTATCCATTCTTAAGGAAATCAGCCCTGAGTGCTCACTGGAAGGACAGATCATGAAGCTGAGGCTCCAATACTTTGGCCACCTCATGAGAAGAGAAGAATCCTTGGAAAAGACCCTGATGTTGGGAAAGATTGAGGGCACTAGGAGAAGGGGACGACAGAGGACGAGATGGTTGGACAGTGTTCTCAAAGCTACGAACATGAGTTTGACCAAACTGCAGGAGGCAGTGGAAGACAGGAGTGCCTGGCGTGCTCTGGTCCATGGGGTCACGAAGAGTCGGACACAACTAAACCACTAAACAACAACAAGTTTGTCATAGGTATGAGCTTTCGTGTGCATGCAGACCAACACGGCTACCTACCTGTAACTAGTGCTGATGTGCAGTTTGAACTCAAGCATCATGATTCAGAGCTCATTTTGGAGCTTGGGATGTGCAGGTGTGGCTTGGGTTTACAGTATAGTGCTTTTTCCTGCTGTGCTTTTTCCTTTTTCCTTTTTTGGTCCAGTGGCTCAGGAAGTTGCCTGGGGCTTGTAAGCTGTGGGATCAAATTCCTCTTTAGCCTTTCTTCTCTGGGCAGCCTCCAGCAATTCACTGTCTCTCGGCTGCGGCTTCACGTCTGTGAAAAATGAGAAGTCATAACGTTGCTTGTTTCCCACAGTTGGTGTGAGGATAATGGAGGAGCATCAAGGTGGCAGAGCGCTTTTTACTTGGAAAGTGCTAGTCACACAACATTTAATTTCAGGAACCTATGTAAAATATAGGAATAAACCCTCCAGTCTTTATACAAACTAAAAGAAGCAAGTATTCTGCTGTTTAGAACTCCTTTTCAAGACACACTAACTGTTGGACGCGGGTGGTGCTGTGGGTTAAACCACAGAGCCTAGGGCTTGCAGATTGGAAGGTCAGCGGTTCAAATCCCCACGACGGGGTGAGCTCCCATTGCTCGGTCTCTGGTTCTGCCAACCTAGCAGTTTGAAAGCACACAGTGCAAGTAGATAAATAGGTACCGCTCTGGCGGGAAGGTAAACAGCATTTCCATGCGCTGTTCTGGTTCGCCAGAAGCGGCTTAGTCATGCTGGCCACATGAGCTGGAAGCTGTATGCCAGCTCCCTCAGCCAATAAAGCGAGATGAGCGCCGCAACCCCAGAGTCATCTGCGACTGGACCTAATGGTCAGGGGTCCCTTTACCTTTAACTGTTGGTATTTTTAACGTTGTATTGTTCCCTTTTAAATGGACATAACTGCTGCCATTCTTATTCACTATAATGGATTTATTGCTCTTAATTTGCTTTGTGTTGTTCTGTTTTATTTTGACCTATTAAGGTAAACTGCTTTGACTTTCTCAGCAAAAAAAAGTCATATATGCAATGAACTAAATGAAAATTGAATTAAATATTGTCAAATATGCCTAGAAACCAAGGATGCCACTGTGTCTGGGCCAGCATCCTTCTTTAATTTTATTATGGCATCATTTTCCCCATTGGTCAGGGACAAAGCAAGCAGCACAGAACACCTTCTGCTACTCACCTGCTTCTTATGAATGCAAGCATCACCAAACAAGAGCACAGGCAGTCATTGGCATCAAAGGCCTTAGGCATCAAAGGCATCTCAGGACTTCCTTCCTGCTTGCTGCAGGAAGCAAGGAGTCCCATTCCATAACGTTCCTCTGAGGAATTAGGATAGGAACATAGGCCTCACACCAAGCCATACTATTGGTCCCTCTGGCCCTATTACTGGCACTGGCTGGTAGTGGCTCTCCAGGGTTTCAGGCCAGAGTTCTTCAAGCAGCAGACAGGGAGGGTAGTTTGTCCCTGACTTCTGGCTAGTTGCATTGCTGCTGCATGCTGGGAGGGAGGAAGGAGGCAGTGACAAGGTCAGCATGGTGTAAACACACTGGCAGAAACACCAGATAGGCCCTGCTGGTGTGTTTGCACCATACTGCCATTACCTTTCTCCTATCTACACTGACTGGTGGTAGTTATCCAGAATTTCAGGCAAGATTCTCTCCCAGCCCTCCCTAGAGATGATGGGGATTGAACCTGGGACTTTCTTCATTTAAGTAGATGCTCTGCAACTAAGCTATAGCCCTCCATAAAATATTGTTTTCACAGGGCATGATGGATCTGGAATAGAATGAGAATTGGGTTCAAAGGAACCGAGCTTTATTTTGATTTTGCGTGTAATAGTGCAATTTCCTAGCTTGGCTAGGTTGATGTTGCGTGACCACCTCTCCGTGTGCTGAATCACAGCCATTGTGCACTGAAGCAACTTTATAGTTGCATCAGGACAGAGCTGATAAGAAAACATCACCCTTGTTCAGATGCATGCTCAGAATGGGTGTGAATGCTGAAGCCCTTGTCCTCTTTTCTTGCTAGACAACATTCGGAAGCAAATCAGGCGGTGTTTGTTTCCTTTCTTGGTGTGAGAAACCAGAGCACTCTCTCTAGCTCCTAGGTTTTCATTCTCTGGTTTGAATGCACATCAAACTACCAGTGAAGAAAGATCAACACATCCTCCCAGGTCTAATTAATAAGCATATGCAGATTGCAGTGACTCAGTTCAACCCACAGGAACTAAAATGTGTCCAGCTTCTCTTTTATGTTGCTTTGGTTTGATCCACCTCCACATTCCAAGAACATATTTCACACAAGCTATTTTCAGCATCACAAGGTAACAAGACAAATATCAGCCAACGGTTGCCATTTAAACAGACAGTTTTAAGATTTCTTGGATGTGTGGTGGGGGTAGGGGGAATCAGTCTCAGTATTAAACTTAAAATTTAAGGTCCTTTGCAGTAAATGACTTATCCTGGCTGAAGGAGTCATTTTGCCACTTTCTTAAAAATAGCTTCCAACTAGGGCTGAACAAAGCCCTCAGTTGCACATTCATCAGAATTTTCTTCTAAAGGGCAGGGAGAAATTCAGAGCCATCCATGAGACAAGAGGAGGTGGCAAGGAATACTCAGGAATTTCAGCTGGGAAGCTTATAGTACTTACGCAATGTAGTGCAAGGCGGCCTGAGAGTTATTTTTTAAGCAGAGACATCACCTTGCTGATAAAGGTCCGTATAGTTAAAGCTATGATTTTCCCAGTAGTGATCTATGGAAGTGAGAGCTGGACCATAAAGAAGGCTGGTCGCTGAAGAATTGATGCTTTTGAATTATGGTGCTGGAGGAGACTCTTGAGAGTCCCATGGACTGCAAGAAGATCAAACCTATCCATTCTGAAGGAAATCAGCTCTGAGTGCTCACTGGAAGCACAGATCATGAAACTGAGGCTCCAATACTTTGGCCACCTCATGCGAAGAGAAGACTCCCTGGAAATGACCCTGATGTTGGGAAAGATTGAGGGCACAAGGAGAAGGGGACGACAGAGGACGAGATGGTTGGACAGTGTTCTCGAAGCTACCAACATGAGTTTGACCAAACTGTGGAAGGCAGTGGAAGACAGGAGTGCCTGGCATGCTCTGGTCCATGGGGTCATGAAGAGTCGAACACGACTAAACGACTAAACAACAAGAAAAGCGAAATCAAGCCACTTAGCTGAGCTCTCACTGTCAACATGGTTCTGCACAGTTTGTGGGTGGTAAATGGGGCTGCTAATGCCCCTGAGAAGGCGCCATGTGATGATGCAGCCGCCGTACCCAAGGCATTACCGTATACAATGGCAGCTCCCCTACGAGAGTGAATCACAGCACTGTGGGGGTAGCGCAGTTTTTATTGGGACAGCAGCATGGAGGGAAAGGACTGGCTCCTCCCCACCAACACCACCTCGTGTGCCATGGTCCTGATTTCTGCACCCAGACATGGCTGCTCCTTTAGATTGTGATCTGCATTATACATTCCGGGAATCAACTCACTTGGCCCACAAACATCGTGACAGCAACTTCCATGTGGTCACTTTCCCAGGAAACTTTGGCAATACATATAGCAGGGGTGGGGATCCCCTGGGCGCTCCAGAAGTTGCTGGACTTCAACCCCAATCAGCATGGCCAATAGGCAGGGGTGATGGGCACCATAGTGTAGCATAGTCCACACTTCGCTAACCTTGAACTCTAGGAAGTTACAATTTTGCGCTTCCACTGTATGGTCAATGCAAAGTTGTAAAACCTGACTTGGCTATCATTCCGTTGCCCATTTCTTCAACTTTCTCCTTCTCTCTCTCCTCAGTCCTACTCTCATTTCCCCCTCTACCCATTTCATATGTGGTTGGAGATCAGCATCACAAAATTCAAAGAAGTATGAGTTTTGAAGGACTCCACTCAGGGGTGGAGTAAATCTTTGAATGATCACTCATTTTATCTTATTTTCGAACCCTGCATGTAGGGAAAAAAATGTGTTATGGAGAAGGTGAGCTTGAAGACTTTTATTTTTTCAGTGGTGCGGGGGGGGAGTGTACTGCAACTTTATTCTGCTGATAGAATAAAGTGGCTCTACGGTGTGCCTAATTGCAAGCTAATTCTAATGTGTGAACATCTGCAGAGTGCTCAGAAGTGGTGCCTGCCACCTTTCCTGTGCATGCGATTGGGTTATGTCTGGAAATGGTCCACTTGGGGCTTAGGAGGCTTCCATAAAGCACTTAACACTGTCACTTGTCAGCACAGAAAGACACAAAGAGAGATAAGGTTGTGTTAGAGCGGAGAGACTGGGTTCAGATCCAAGGGAAAAAATTCTGGCTGTTAGTCAAGTCTCTTATACTACTATTTGAAGGATGATGATGATGAGGATACTGTAATAATTGTAATATGCCGTGTATATCTAAAAGGGAAATGTTAACCATTTACCTACTATATTTATTGGATCGTGCTGCAGCAGATCCATCATCACAGTGAGAAAAAACAGAAACATTCCTAGAGCACTTATCCCCTGGGACCTCTCCAGACATCCTTTCTGTGGTGCATTCATGACAATTTGTGTACATAATTCTATCAAGACAGTCATGCATGACCCCGCTTCCATACTGTTTGCAACTACAACAGTTTTGGGATGCTCACACTCCTTACCTTTCCATCAGCGTATGCCCCATAACTTCCTTCTGAAATCCTGTAACTTTGTATGCCAGATTTATTCTGGAAGGGACCCCTGACCATTAGGTCCAGTTGTGACCGACTCTGGGGTTGCAGCACTCATCTCGCGTTATTGGCCGAGGGAGCCGCCGTACAGCTTCCAGGTCATGTGGCCAGCCTGACAAAGCCACTTCTGGCGAACCAGAGCAGCACACAGAAACGGCGTTTACCTTCCCACTGTAGCGGTACCTATTTATCTAATTGCACTCTGATGTGCTTTTGAACTGCTAGGTTGGCAGGAGCTGGGACCGAGCAACGGGAGCTCACCCCGTCACAGGGATTCGAACCGCCAACCTTCTGATCGGCAAGCCCTAGGCTCTGTGGTTTAACCCACAACGCCACCCGCATATAGTTGAATAAACACACACACTCTGTCTCTCTCCTCTGCCCCCTCCCCAGAAAAGGAAAAGTGTTCCAAGTTCACCTTCTCCATGACACAGGTAGCCTAAAAACAATTCCTATGCAGGTGCAGACAGGGGGAAGTCACAACTTTTTAAAGGCTTGTTGAAAGAGAAAGGTCTTCAGTAGGTTCCTCCAGAAACATTTGGCTGCTTACTGTTAAAGCCAGGAAGCTGCCCTAGATGGGCCATTAACCTGATCCGTCAGGACTCTTCTTTCATTCTTATATGCATTTTGCTCATAAATTCTGTCAGTTCATGTGGCCTCCAGAGATTAGTAGTTGAGATGGTGCAGGCACAAATGTCAGACGCAGTGTTTTGTTTTTTTTTATCTAGAAGGCACTTTAGCCACTCTTACAACCTGGTATTTCAACAGTGAATCTAGAAACACATTGGGTATCCAGAAGGAAGAAATGAATGGCAGTCATCACCACCTCATCAGGGAGTTTGCTGTTCATCATTACTTTAAGGGCCTCCTGGTCCCTTATATACCAGTCATCAAGTTCCTCAGGGGAGTCTCTGTTGGGGGTCCGCCCATGGTGGTTCAGATACACAGCTCATATTCACCAAAAGCTGTAGATTCAATGTTGTGGGCCTCCTGGCTGAGATCAGACAGGCCTTCTTCCTGTAGAAATTTGGGCACCTGACAAAGGTCTTTCTTTTCCAACAGACATTTTAGGCACGCTTTCTGTTTTTTATGGCTAATTTTACTTGATTTTGTTCATTGTATCCTCTCAATAATCTTTATGTACACCACTTAGAAACTTCAGTATTTTAGTGGCATATGATTACCACAAATAAGTAAATAAAATTACTAGGTCTTGTGCGGGTTTCAGCTTAGCTTAGCTTGCCAGTACTTGATCATGAACACTGGGCAGAACGGCACATTACCAAACCCAAACACCTCCACACAAAAAACCCTCTGCATGACTGCCTCAAAAAAAAAGGGGCAACCACATTCTAATCTCCCTCCGCAGACTTCTAAAAAACATATTAAATAAATGCTTTCATTCATTTTATTTGCTGCTAGCTTCATTTATAACTGTTGCAGCTGAACAGTGGCCAGCTATAGGAATACAATTCAAAGCACATTGAAACTGCACAGTACAATTTAAAATTCTCATAAATCCTAAAAAGAGCAGAAGGGGGAGGACAATTGGCACCACCCGTGCCACTTTCTGTCTCTTGAAGTTAGCTGTGCAGTGAAAAGAATTTACTTTGCTTTCTAGAAGTTGCAAATAGATGTAGTCAAAGTAACATCTAGTAGGGAGGAACCAGAGGTGTCTGGAACCAGGGTTGTCTGAGGTGGGGGTTTCAAAGACCCATTAATATTTCTGCAGCAGAGTCCCAGTAGAGTCCGTGTCTCCGGTCAGTCATCATGAAAGAGAAGGTTTAAAGCCAATGCTGATCGGAGCCAATCAGAACAAAAGGCGGTGAGTCAGTCACAGAGGATTGGCTCTTATGGTCACGCTGCAGAAGTTGCAGGAAGAACACCGAGGAGTTGTTGTTCTGTATACGCCATAGCTAAGCATTTAGGAATACCGAAAACATAAGGCGGTTCCATTACAAAAGAACAGCTTGCAAGGTCTGTTCTGTAAAATGGAGCATCCAGGAAAACACAATGTAAGTCACTCCAATTCATTTGCCCATTTACCTGCAAAGAAAATAGACTGTGTAGTTGGAAGGCATTGCATGGAGATCTGCATTGATTATTGCAAAACACCCCGAATTATTATCATTGCTGTATAGTTGTAAGATGATTGTGTACTCCTAAAAGGTTGCATAAACGAAGAAGGGTGTGTTGCTGCGGCTGGTGACTTTCATGACTCTGCACTTTGGAATTTGCCACTAGACTATTGGGAGGGACTCCACGACTTAGCAGTCGCCACTGAAAAAGAGCTCTTCTCGTTGTACACGATGAACTAGTTTCCATAACTTACGAAGCTCAGAACAAGGCCTTAATAGATTGAGTACGTGGTGGAACATTTTAAGGGGGAAATGTACTTTATGCAGTATGCTGGACCCAGGCAACAGAGGACTCAGCACCATAAATTGACCCCAGAAACCTCTGAAGCTCCTGGTGACTATGGTTGTGCTTCAGTTTATGTAAATGTACATGAGAGTAGTCCTGGTCAATCAACCCAAAGGTCCATCTAGTCCAGGATTCTGCATTCCAATGGTAGGTCAGACACTTTACAGAGGATTGCCCTCTTATTTGAAGGTGTTTTCTACTTGAAGGGTTGTCTGGTCAAAGTCTGGTTGACAGTGTTGGGATTTTTATATATCCTCTGCTGCGTCAGCAAGCAGCAATTGTGTGTCTGTTGGTTTTCACACACTGGGTCTGAGTTGTAGTGTGAGAGAGGAAGTCTGAATGTTATCTCTTCCTGATCACGTGATGTATTGTTTCAGTACTTTTTTGCTTCTGGTTCTCAATGGAGGAAGAAGCAAGATGCCGAGCTCTGTTCTGATGGAGTTTTATGAGCAGAGAAACAGAGGGAATGGACTGTGTAAATAGCCTTTTAATAAAGTAGCTTTAGATATACATTTGGCTCTTTATTTCCTACTGCAAGATGCAGGGGGAATGTGTGTGCTGTTCTCTATGGAGCAGAGTCACATATCACTGGCCTCTGGGCTGTCAAGGCATCGGCAGCCAGGGACGGCCACTGGGAAGTGCATGGCCGAAGGGGCAGTTGGACATTGTTCCGAACACGCATTTCCTACAGACAGATCATGAACCTTAAGAAGGGAGAGCAAGAGGTGCCTTGAAGTTGCCCACCAGCAGCTACCGTTGGGCAGTGGACTGAGCAGATACAGAGGTCACCTGGCCACAGTCTTCCCCACTATAGGGAGATGCATTGTGTTGCAGTTTAAATCATTATCTAAATACACACCTGTCAGGGATGTAGTGACTACTCTTGAGTAATGACCTTCCACATGCTTGTCTTTCAGACGTTTTTATTGGTGCACATTATTTACAGTGTAACAAACTACTGATTCCATGTCTACCTGCTCGAGTCAGATTCCTGCACTGCCCCCCTCCACGTTCTGGACCAACATAAAAACCTCGGAACTGAAAAGCGCCTCCCTTTCCTCCTCCTCCTCAATTCCGGCGTCGGGGGGACGGGTCTTCTGTCTGACCGATTCCTGTCCTCTCTGTCCGCCTCCCTTTCTTCCTGCCTATGGAGCAGGGGCTCTTGGATGCTGCCAGAGCCCTGGCCCTCCCTCTCCGTTCTCTGACTCCTTCCATCAGACCCTTCACTCTCATGACTGCTGGGAGATGGGCTGCTTCGGATGAAGGGGGGGTTCTCTATAAGCCCTCTCCCTTACAGCACCCATACATCGAAATGAGTATATGAAAATTTGTATCCTCTTTTTAATGTTGCGTTTGCTCTTTGGAGTGATGCTGGCCCAACAGTAACCAGTTTCTGTGGGGCTTACAACAGGGCATGAGAACAACATCCCATCCCTGTTTGTGTATGTGTCCAGTCAAGTGTGGGAAATGTCAACACACTCTCTACTTTAGCTTCACACTCGCACATGCATAAACAGCTATATTTATACTCAGTGGAACATCTTAGATCTGAGACTACTAAAAATCACTGGGAAGCAGAATCCAGCACATTGCTTGGAGTGTTTGTTGTATTATTAACCATCCTCTTCATCAGGTACGGGGGTGTTTTTTAAGACCAGTGACACACACACACACACACACACCACTCACAATTTCTTTGTCATCCCAAATGATAGGTCCTACAAATGCCACTGCTAGCCTCCGAGGTCTAACATCTGCTAAGATGATGCTAGGCTTAACATTTCTAAATGCTCTGCCTGTGACCATAGCTGCCAAGTTATCCCTTTTTTAAAGGGATTTTCCATTATGCTGAATAGGCTTCCTCGTGAGAAAAGGGAAAACTTGGCAGCTATGCCTGTGACACATTTCCAGACAGCAGGTTAGGGACTTGTTAAAACTCAGGCAATGTTTGAGTTCTTCCCTTCTTTGCTAGGAAACCAGATGGTGCTAAATCCCTGTGGAGTACGTAGCATGATTTACTTCTCCTTCGATAACGTCTCTCTCTTTTTCTTTCTTTCTCTTTCGCTATTTGCATGATGGGAGAGAGATGATGTTGATATTATTTCTTTCATCTTCCTGGTGTGGAAGGGGGGGTCACATAAAACACAAATGTGGTAGGACCTCTGCCCTGAGAGTTTCTGGTTGTTGCTGGTTTTTTAAAGACAGCTTCTATGATGGAAGGTTATGCTTTAAAGGTAAAGTCAGCAACCTGTAGCCTAAAGGCTGCATGTGGCTCTTAGCCTAACTTGATGTGGGTGGCAGGGAGAAGGGAAAGTGGGTGGGAAAGAATGGAAGGGAGAGAGTGGAAGAAAGAGAAAAAGGAGGGAGAGATAGGTCTGGCTGATGTAGAAACAAGGGCTTCCACATCACCTCTTCCTCCTCCCACCTCTCCTGCTCCAGTGTCTCCCAGGATCAGGAGAGGGGTGAAGCAGGAGGGGCAGGAACAGGTTACAGGCAGGCGGACGGGATGCGGGTGGCGCTGTGGTCTAAACCACTGAGCCTCTTGGCAATAGGATGCATCTCTCTTTATTGGGAAGAATTGCAACTAGAATTGCAACTAAACACTCACACCTTTATTAACAAAAAACATTTAAAACAACAAATAAATGATATAGTAGGCTCTTAAGAAACAGCAGTATGTAATAAGGGGGGAACAAACCAGAAGGGGAAGTTGGAGGAAGCCCAGGAGGGGAGGGAAGAGGTGATGAAATAGAAATGTTATTGATATGAGATGTATGTAATGATATAAAAGAAAAGTAAATAAAAATTAAATAATAATAATAAAAGGAAGGTCGGCAGTTTGAATACCCACAACGGGGGTGAGCTCCTGTTGCTCTGTCCCAGCACTGCCAATCCTAGCAGTTCGAAAGCATGCCAGTGCAAGTAGATAAATAGGTACCGCTGCGGCGGGAAGGTAAATGGCGTTTCCATGCGCTCTTGTTTCCATCACGGTGTTCCGTTGCACTAGAAGCGGTTTAGTCATGCTGGCCACATGATCCAGAAAGCTGTCTGTGGACAAATGCCAGCTCACTCGGCCTGAAAGCGAGATGAGTGCCACAACCCCATAGTTGCCTTTGACTGGAGGTAACTGTCCAGGGTTCCTTTACCTTTTACCTTACATGCAGGTGGAGTCTCTCACCTGCTTGCACACAGCTTGGGTGGGGAAGATACATAAGGATTGGGTAGGGCCTCTCTGTTGTGGCAACTGCTTCATCAGGTGCAAACCTAAGAGTAGCTGAGAGATGGTGGATTGATGTGCATGACTTTTCCTAACTTGTAAGTGCACTTTTGACAAAGACTTAATTCCTCACTCAGGAAATTCCTTGCCTGACAGTGCCGTGGCATCTGGTGCATTCTTGTGAGCAGAAATAACTTCCATTCTCATCTTACGTTAGTTGGGTTTGGGGGGGGGGGTGCTCTCCCATGGTTTCATTAGTTAGAGCAGGGTTTCTGAAACTTGGGTCCTTATCCCTTGCTATCAGGACCAGTGGTCAGGGATGATGGGAGTTGTAGTCCAACAACAGCTGGGGACCCAGGTTAGAGACACACTGAGTTAGAGCATAATTGTCAACTTCCAGAAGCAAACGTAAGAGTAAAATTTGGTCTTGTATCAGTTATGACTTTATATTTCTTTGAATGCTTAAAAAAAACCCACAACACCCCCTGTAGCATTTTGCAGAGTAATAAATTCAACTGCTGGATTATTTACAGTGGTTTGACTACAAAACAGCTGCTAGAAAGAAATGCTTAGGCAACAGCTATAATATTCCACTGAAATGCTATTGGCAAATGACTAGTGGTGCAGAAAGATATGATATGATGGGATGGGGAGGGGAGGGGGGGGAGAGAGATTCATTTATTGGCATAAGATTGGCAGCATTATTAACTTAGCTTTTCTGAATGTTTCCTTTCTCTTCCTGAAGTTTCTTAAAGGGAAAATGCCATTATTATTCCTTGTGAGACATTTTTTTGCTCTTTTAGTCTTTGCTCCTTTTTTTCCTTCAGAAAGAGATGCAGTTGTTTACTTGTATCTGTAATATATACGGTGCTTATCCATCTTCTAATATCAGTTGCCTTTCAGAACACCTGATATTTATATATTTTACAACGATGTGATTCAATCTTGTAGCTAATATTGAGGACCATGTCTTAGCATCTACATTTAAAGGAGAAAATCGTATTTGTGAACCTGGTGGTGTTAGATCTTTATCTTTGCTTCATTCCGTGAGTTAGGCAATTTGTTGATTCTAGTGGCTGCTGCTATAGCTTGCAATAAGGGATAGACTTTGATTTTTCAGATACTACATTATTTGGATTTTGGTCTGTGATGCTCCCTCCCCCTCCGCCCATTATAATTTGAATTTTGCTAAGAGTTCAATATGTGATTAATATGTGTAGAAAATGGTCACAGGTTCACTTTCTGTGAAAGTGGTATAATTTTGTGCTCTCTGTTGGAACTAAACCAATCACTTCTTTTTTCTTCTTTTTTGCTTTGTGCTTGAAAAGCAGAATTTCGGGTGGTGAAACTTCGCACATCACGACATTCTAATGCCAGCAGAGGCTGTTCTTGTTGAGTATAGTATCAAAGACAAGAGCCCAGTTAGAAAAAAAATGCAGTGTTCATTCAAAGTAACATTGCTGTTACATTCCGGCCCACATTAACCACTGTGGAAAAACTAGTTCAACAGGGAGCTGAAGTTAAGCATTCCTTGGGTCCTAAAACCAGAAAGGAGGCACCATTCTAACACTGGTGGGGAAATTCAGTTCAGTTCACATTTAAAGGCAAACCTATTTAATTCTCATTTCCCAAAATAATACACTAACCAAAACACAGCTGCCCTTCAGAATTCGCACTGAATTTTTCAAGGCAGTTCTTCAGCCAATTAACATGTACAAAACCTCACATATTTTGGGAAAGTGTGTATAGGAAATGCATATACGTTAGTGAAAAATAACGTACAGAAATGCATTATGTTAGGAGGCTGGAAAACCTGTGCATATATGTTAGGAGAAACTTGCACTAAAATGCTGGTGCGTTTTCGTGATGGCTTAAAATAGTAATAATCCCAAAGTGATGTAGAAATGAAATGTATCAATGAATAGAGGCAAATGATGTGTGGTCAGGGGAGCCCATCCTGCGTTGTCACCTGTGACAAAATGGGAATGTGCCACTTCCTGCTTCACCACACCTGCCCCAACACATCTGCTGCCACCAAAACGCAGCAAGAAGTGGGCAACCATTCTAGCAGGGGCATAGCAGGTGTGACACTGCCTCTTGTGCTTCCACCACCTGAGACAGCTGCTTTAAAGGTAAAGGGACCCCTGACCATTAGGTCCAGTCATGACCGACTCTGGGGTTGCGCGCTCATCTCGCATTATTGGCCGAGGGAGCCGGCGTATAGCTTCCAGGTCATGTGGCCAGCATGAAAAAGCCGCTTCTGGCGAACCAGAGCAGCACACGGAAACGCTGTTTACCTTCCCACTGTAGCGGTACCTACTTATCTACTTGCACTTTGATGTGCTTTCAAACTGCTAGGTTGGCAGGAGCTGGGACCGAGCAACGAGAGCTCACCCCGTCGCAGGGATTCGAACCGCTGACCTTCTGATCAGCAAGCCCTAGGCTCTGTGGTTTAACCCACAGCGCCACCTGCTTCCCGAGACAGCTGCTTTACCCCACCTCAAATGTGTGCCAGCTCTGTCCCGAGGGCACTGAAAGCTCCTTGGAGCCATCAGATTTCATCTAGGCAGGGTTAGATGTGGGCTGCTCCAAAGGATGGGGCAGATGAAGCCCATCAAACTTTCACCATCAGTATCTTCCATCCCTTCCTTCATGTTGAATGATGCCTCTAGCTTTGGGCAGGAAGCAGGAGATGGGGAAGAAAGTTGTGGGGAGCTTGTGGGACAGGGAGAGACAGCATTCCTTCCTTCAGCCTTGGCAAAAGGACCACCCTGTCTGCCTCCCGTTTCATTATACTTCTAAGCATAAAGCAGATTGCCATCTCTAATTAACTCCACCATCGACATCCACACTAAATTACTTTGAAGAACTTATTGAATGGTGTTTCCAAGAATATGATCCGTATTGAAAGGATGATGGATCTACTGAACTCCAGAGATCCCGCTGGAAAGGGAAAGGGCCACTGGAATGGACTAGCTAAGACCCGGCCTCTCATTGATCTTCTTTCTTTAATGAACGTTCCTTGGAGCACCATTCTGACACAAACAGCATTCCTTTGTTGAAACTGGAGTCACAGCTGGACAGCTACATTTGTGGCAGTGAATGTGCCTCGTAGGTTCACCTTCCAAACTCTGTGGGCTCCAAACGCGACGCGAAATGCATGGTGTTGTGGTTAGAGGTTCAGACTAAGACGAGAGACACAGATCCAAACCCTCACTCAGCCATGAAGCTCATTGTCATGTTGGGCCAGTTTCACTCTCAGCCTGACCTTCCTCACAGTGTTGTTGTGAGAATAAAAAGGAGGAGGAGACCACATACAATGTCTTGAACTCCTTGGAGGAAAGGTGGGATAGAAATATAATTAATTAAACAGAGTTTTCTGGCTGGGCACTGCTGCCAATGGAATGCCCAGTAAACGGCACTGGTCCAACCAGGCTTTTTCTTATGTTGTTCTGAGTGTATTTCTCCCCCCCCCCCCCTGCAGTGATACTTTAAATTTTATATTTATTTTATTTGATCTTTTCAAGCAGCCCTCCGCAGTCTTATTGGCATGGATGGAGATTAAAATCCTAACCTCCCCGCTGGCAGTTAGATTAGAGGTGCTGACATTCTAAAACAATAAAAACCTTTTCAGTTCTATGGCACTTCAAAAAAGCCTTCTGTATATGATGGAAAAGCTTTGAAAGGAGAGAGGGGGGGGAGAGAGAGAGAGAGAGAGATTCAAATATGTGCTGAAACAGCTCGATGTGTGTGTGCTCCCCACCTCCACATAAACCCTTCATTTTTCAGTCTCTGCAGTAGCACAAACTTTGCAACATTTTGGAGCCACCCTAACAAATGTGTATATCATTTCCGTGTATTTGGTGTGTGGACTGTGTATTAGCAGAGCTGGGTGAGTGAGCTGGTGATTGATATGTAACGTAATAAAGGAGTAAATTGCTGCTGGCTGCCATTGGTTCTAACCCAGCCTTTCCTAATGCCTTCCCATGGCCGAGTAAGCCAAAGGGAATTTAGGAAATCATTTTGGCTCAGCTTCAGTGTCTGGGTTAGAAAATGATATAGCCCTGAGCAAGAATGGGAAGCGTGTCTCGTACAGGAGGGTAGTGAAATGGCTTAATTGAGTCACAAACACCATCTGTGTCTTGATGTTCAAGTAACTGCTTTGACACTTCCCATATAAACAGGTAGCTGGAGCTGAAATGTAAATGTGTCAGGGTCTGGACTGAGGAGGAATGGTGGGGGCCGCCACCCCCTTCCCCTGAACCATCCCGAGGGCAGGACGGTATAGATTTAGAACAGTGGTTTACAAAGGGGCATAGTCCAGAGGGGGGAATCTGGGAAATACTGGGTGAGGAACAGCTAGAAGAAGAAACACCAGGAGACAGTTGACAGATTCATAGCTGCCAAGTTATCCCTTTTTGAAAGGGATTTTCCCTTATGCTGAATAGGCTTCCTCGCGAGAAAAGGGAAAACTTGGCAGCTATGGACAGATTCAGTGTCCTTGGAAAGCATTCCTGAACCCCCTTCACCTATGTCTAGACGGGCTTTGAGAGTGATAGAACAGAGAGCTCACCGGCAACAAGCTCAGATTACCCGACGTAGGAGTGGTGTAGATTAATGGGGACAGAGGGGAGTAAACCTTTACTGGTAGCAATGCCATATTTTTTAGGGAGATATTTATTCCTTTGTCTCTCACTGTGATTATTAAATAAACTAACTGGTAAGAGGCTCTTTCCTTTGATCTGTTTCTTTACTGCCACTGGGGGAGGGATCCTATTCCCCGACATCTGACAGAATGTTGAGAATGAAGGCATTGTTCTCTGTTCGCTTAAAAATATATTAAAGAGCACACTGGAAATAGTAAATATTCTACATTAATAACCCTGCACCAATTGGCATTTGCAATGGGTGCCTCAAGTGATTAATAAGTTAAGCCATTGCAGAAGGTCCTTGGTTCAACCTCTGGCATCTCCAAGCTGAACTGGGAATGACTTCTGATTGAAACCCCGAAGAGCCACTGCTAGTCAGTGTATACAATACTGAGCTAGAAGGATCCATTTGGATTGGGAATCAAGCAGCTTCCAGTGTTCATAAGTGCCTAATTCATTGGTTGTGCTCCCTAAATCCACCTCTGGTAACTGGCAAGTGCGGGATCTGTCTTGGCTTGCTTCAAGCCCATGTTAGCTGATTCATTTGAATTAACTGCACATTTGGGGCCTGTGGCTGCTTTCAGAGATCATGTGTTCATACATCCTAGGGTATATTCTTCTTCTTTTCAGAAGAGCAGTTCTGATCACTTCTTCTCCATTAAGGAGCCACACTATTTATTCCCCGTCCCTCTTTTGTCCTTTTTAAAAAATAATGGGGGTGGGGAAGCAGCTACAGCCCTTTAATGGCAATTTATATAAGATGTGATGAAGCATTAAGTGCTAAAGTTAGAGCAAATTTGTAAGTGGGTTGTTCAATGGGGAAGGAAGCATGAATGATCATGCAAGAATCTGGGACAAAGGATAAGGGACATTAGATTCTGCTTGTTTGGCTTCAGTCAGCAGTAGGTGGTTTCACGGCAGCAAAGAAAGTAATTGGTTTCCCTGGCTGAACTCTCCATAATGTATAATGTGCATAATGTATGCTTTGTGCATTTTTGTTAAGGGACGGAGTTTTCTTCCCATACAGAATTAAATCAGCAGTGGCTTGGGGATCTGGCAGAAGGGATGGCAACATTGTCCTCGCTATTTGTGGCCAAAAGGGGTACCTCGCATGGCTGTGAGGTTGCCAGGTTAGGACTGAGAGCCAATTCACACGAACAGTTTGGCAAACTGAAAATCTGAGTTGTGTGTGTAATGTGGCAAAACGGTGTGCATCCTACCATTACCCAGCTCTTCCAACTGCAGACATAGAGTTGGTAATTCAAATGAATGAGATGACAGCATCCTAACCCATGTGGTTCCAAATCGCCTTTGCAAACCTTTGCTACCAGTGAAATCACAAAGTTGGCCCAAGAAATGTACAGGGACATCGGATGCTCAGAAGTGGGATATTCTCTCATAATGGTAGAAGCGAATAGATTGCAACTCTAATCTTTAAAAATTGCTGTGAGCATAGCAACCTCCTTCAGTACCCCCTCCAAAGAGGACGCAGATTACAAAAGTAATATCTACTATACTAAAAGTCCCTGGATTCCCCTTAATAAAAGCAGCTGGGTCTGGTAGCATATTCCAAACAATGCCCTGGAGCACTTTGTCAACCTGGTGTCATGCTGGCTGGAGCTGATGGGAGTTTTAGTCTTAAACAGCTGGAGGGCACCAGCTTGACAAAGGTTGTCCTTGAGCAGCCCTACAGGCCAGACTGCACATTATTCTTAAAGCATAGCATGTAGCAATCTCTCCTCTTACAAATTACAGGCGTGCAGCATGGGGGATACCTACTGGGAAGGCAGCACACAGAAAGAGGGGGCTTATTGCTCCCCAGTATGGTCAGACCTTAAATATCCCACCACCCCCTTGCACAGCTGGAACACTTTGGGGAGGAACCTCCCATTGACACCAGTGGGAATACTCCAAGCATGGGAAGTAGCTGCAGTGGGAGGGAAAATTTCAGTTCCAGTAATGCTGGGGGTAGACGAGATGAACTTATTCTCCCCTTATTGTAGACTCTCCTTCCATGGAGGTCTTTAAGCAGAGGTTGGGTGGTCATCTGCCTTGGATGCTTTAGCTGAGATTCCTGCATTGAAGGGGGTTGAACTAGATGACCCTTGGGTCCCTCCCAACTCTATGATTCTATTATTTCCCTGTGTGCTATATTCCTAGAAAAGGCCATCCCCTCCCCAAAACACACACACCCATGCCAATAATGAATAAAATAAAAAGGGAGAGAGAGCTACATGCTACACAGTAAGAGCTGCATGTAGTTTAGCCCTAATTCAGGTCGTTATAGGGAATTCAAATGGTGGCTCCCAACTTCTGGGTGGTGATTCAGCATGCTGCTCACTGCTGCCCCCACTGTTGCCACCTGGCAGGACTGACCAAGGTAGCAGTGGGGGAAACCAGGTCTGTTATGAACAAATGCAAACCAACTACAATCCCATGTGGGGGAAATTATATTGTACCATAGCCAATTGTACCAATAGCCAATTGTACCAATTATATTGTACTGTTGTGCGGAGGTTGAATGGAAGAAGGGAAAGTGACAGATAGCCAGTGTATTGCAGCTGCTCTTTCAGTAAAAAAACATCAGGACAAACAAGGGTGTGTTGGGTATATTCACGGTTAACAAGGTTCTAGTCCTTAAAGACTTCTGTCTGCATGGGAGTCAAGAGAATCATTGTCAAGGTCGCCTGAAAAGCAATGTGTACTGTAACCATAATTTGTGTTTTCCGTCGGGTTTTCAAGTGATCAATTATAAGGCACTCCTAAGGTTAATCTTGTATTGTCCTCTGGCCAGCAGCAATTACTGTTCTGTCCTCATGTTTTCCAGAAACAAAACAGTAACAGAAATGCTTGCTAGATTTGCAGTTGTGGGGGGGGGGGGAGGTGAGCACACACACACACACACACACACACACACACATTCACCCGTTCTTTTCATCTCACCTTCAGGCCATTTAACCTTATCTGCACAAAGCATCCCAGTTGTTATAGCAACCATTTAAATATCTACAATCCTCCCCTCCTTTCTTTTCATACATACACGCCCAGGTCCCACCCTTTATTTCTTGATTTAACTGTGCCATTGCAGGACCCAAAGCAGGACAATGCTATCATACCGCAGCTCGATCAAAACCCAACATCCTCTGGGATGCACAAGTCTGGAATGGGTGTTTCTTGGGCTGCCCCAGCTGACCTGAGGCTGAGCCAGCTGTACCTCACTCAATCTGACAGAGTCAGGGTTCGGCCAGGAGATCTTAGACCAGTGGAATTTATGCTACTGTAAGTCTGCTGGGTCAGGATGGTGTGGTGAGATGGGACAAGAAGAGACTTAATACCCGTTTTAAACCTGAAATATACTCGGAGTCGAGAGTGAATTTCATGCTCTTTATTCAGCTCATATTCATCAAGGAGAAGAAGAGAAGACGAAAGGCTCTTTTCCCAAAACCATCTGCTTATATACATTATTTACACAATGGGCCTTGCGTGATTGGCTACTTCAGGGCTACACCTGTGGGCCAATTATATTGTGGATTGACTTCTGCCTGCAGCCTGATTGGCTGCTCCTACAGGCCAATCAGGTAGCAGATTCACTTCTGCCAGCCGCCTGATTGGCTGCTCCAGCAGGCCAATCAGGTTGCGGATTCACTTCCACCTGGAGTTGGATTGGGTAGCTCCCGCTGATTCTGAATCCTATTGTTCTAGGATTCAGCTCAGTACATAACACCCCTCCCCTCTAAGTTCCAGTCCTGCCCGGGAAGTTGCATTCGTAGTCCCCAAGGTCTGCTGGCCGCCTCCGTGTGCGTTGTGGCCTGGGGTGTTCCTTGGTCAGGGGTTCTGGTTCTGGCTCGTGTTCCGAGGCTGCTGGCTGTGCCGGGGCTGTCTGGTCTGGCGCCACTGAACCACTAGGTTGTGACTCTGGTTCCGGTGTCCTTCCAGCCTCGGGGCGCCCCTCTGTGCCTACTGCTTCTGCTTCCCCTGCCCACCCCTCTCGCTCTACAGGCCTCACTGCCCTGCTGTCCCCTTGGGACCCCTCTGTCCCGCTCTCCTCCCGGGTTCCTCCTGGGAATCGTCGCCGTAGCTGGTCGCAGTGGCGGCGCCAACATTGCCCCCCTTCCGTTAGTACCTCGTACGACACGGGACCGGTCACCTTGGTGACTGTGGCGGGTACCCATGCTGGGCCTGCCCCAAAATTCTTTGCATACACTGGGTCCTGGGCCACAAATGTCCGGGGGTTCCTGCCTTTCCCCACCACTACCTCATCCTGAGCTCTGTCGGGGTGAAGTCGGTCCAGTCTAGTTGCAAGGCGCCGGCCCATGAGTAGTTCAGCTGGGCTCCGGCCCGTCGTTGTGCTTGGGGTGCTGTGCTGTGCTAGAAGAAATGCGGCAAGGCGGTATTCCCAGTCCCCTTGTGTTATGCGGCGGAGGCTGTCCTTGGTGGTCCGCACCATGCGCTCCGCTTGGCCATTGGTGGCAGGGTGGAATGGTGCTGAGCGGATGTGGCGGATGGCGTTCTGCGCTGTGAAGGTCTGGAACTCCTCTGACGTGAATGCGGTTCCATTGTCCGAGACGAGGGTGTCAGGGAGCCCGTGGGTTGCAAACAGCTTACGTAGTACCCGGATGGCTGCCGCCGTAGAAGTGGACGGTACCAGTGCGACCTCCAGCCATTTGGTGTAGGAATCCACCACTATGAAGAATGTTTTTCCCTGGAAGGGGCCAGCGAAGTCCACATGCAAGCGTGACCATGGATGTCGGGCGGACTCCCAGGGCTGGACTGGGGCCCTTGGGGGATCCGGGCGGGATTCTTGGCAGGTCTGGCAGTGTTGGACCCAGGCCTCTATCTCTCTGTCAATCCCCGGCCACCACACATAACTCCTGGCAAGGGCCTTCATCCTCACTACCCCTGGGTGTGTCTCGTGTAGGGCTGTGAGGACCCTTTTGCGGAGGGGCTGGGGAACAACAACCCTGCTTCCCCATAACAGGCACCCCTTGTGGGCCGACAGTTCATGTTTGCGGTTTGTGTAGCCAGCGAATTCTGGCCCGGGGCTGCTGCTGGGCCATCCTCGCCACACCCAGTCCAGGACCCGGGAGATGACCCTATCTTTTGTGGAATGGTGCGCAACTTCTTGTGCCTGAATGGGTCGGTCGGGAAGCAGCTCCAGGGTCATAACCTCTTGCGCAGGCGCTGGGTCGGGGCCTGTTTCTGGTAGTGGTAGCCTGCTGAGTGCGTCTGCGTGGCCCATCGCCTTCCCAGGGCGGTGGATTAGTGCATACTGGTAGCCGGCAAGGAAAATTGACCACCTGAGGACACGTGGAGACAACACTTGGGGGGTCTGCTTCTCGGGGGCAAACAGGCCAAGCAACGGCTTGTGGTCAGTCACTATGGTAAAGGGCCGCCCGTACAAGAAATCATGGAATTTTTTTACGCCCTTCACGATTGCCAGACCCTCCTTGTCAATCTGTGAGTAGTTTCGTTCGGCTGCAGCAAGCGTCTGGGAGAAGTATGCCACCGGCACCTCTCTTCCATCCGGGAGTTGGTGTCCCAGGACAGCGCCGATGCCATAGGGAGAGGCGTCGCATGCCAGCACCACTGGCAGCCTCTCGTCGAAGTGTGCCAAGACCGAGTTCGAGACGAGCAAGTCCTTGACTGCCTGGAATGCGGCCCTTTGTCGCTGGCCCCACACCCAAGGGGCCCTTTTATCTAGGAGTCTGTGTAGGGGCTCCGCTACCGCTGCCTTATGGGGAAGGAAGGCATGGTAAAAGTTCAATAGTCCCAAGAATGACTGAAGTTCGGGCTTGCTCTTGGGCGCTGGGGCCTCACAAATGGCCCGTACCTTGTCACCGGTTGGATGGACCCCTTCTGCGTCCACCTTAAATCCCAGAAAGTCCACCTGCGGCACTCCCAGTAAACACTTTTCCCGCTTCACCTTGAGGCCCGCCGTCTGGAAACGGTGCAGGACGGAGCGGAGGCGGTCCTCAAATTCCTCTGGTGTGGGCCCGGCGATCAGTACATCATCGAAGAAGGGGGTGACGCCAGGAATCCCTTTAAGGAGAGAGTCCATTAGATTCTGGAATATGCCTGGTGCCACGCTAACGCCAAATTGCAGCCGCTTTACTCTGAATGCCCCTCTGTGCGTCACAATCGTCTGAGCCTCTGCTGTGGCTTCGTCCACAGGCAACTGTTGATACGCTTGGGCCAAGTCCAGTTTGCCAAAGATTTTTGACCCAGCCAGGGTGGCGAGGACATGGCTGACCACTGGCACTGGGTATGCATGGGCCGTGAGAGCCTTGTTTATGGTGCATTTGTAGTCTGCACAGATGCGGACCGAACCGTTAGGCTTGACGGGTGTGACAATTGGAGTTTCCCAGGGGGCGTTGGGCACCGGCTCCAGCACTCCTTGCTCCACGAGCCGGTCCAATTCCTCGTCTATGCGGGGTTTCAGGGCGAACGGGACCCGGCGGGCCTTGTGCCTGATGGGTCGTACAGCGGGGTCTAGCTGTAGGGCAATGGGGGGTCCTGTATATCGTCCCAATGCCCCATCGAAAACCCCTGGAAACTCTTTGCATATGGCGTCCACGTCCACTTGTAAGCTAGTGCGGTTCACCCCGGTAACGGCTAGCCCCAGAGGTCCAAACCATGCCAGTCCCAGTAAGCTAACGTAGGGGCCCTTAACTACCAGCAAGTCCAATTGTTGCTTTCGCCCTCGATATTGCACCCTGAAGGTCCCCACCCCCATTGTAGGGACCTTACGTTTCTGGAAGTCCCGGAGGGTGAATGGGGCCGGCCTTAGTTTGGGACCCCCATTAGGGCACAGTTCCCTTAATGTTCGGGCCGAGATTATGGATAGAGTTGAACCCGTGTCCAGCTCCATGCGGCATGGGGCTCCCTCTATCTGTACCTCTATATAAATTTTCTCTGTGCTGGGATGGGGCAACTGGAATACCTGGTAGTCCGTGATCTCCGTCGAGTTGCCTTGGTGCATGGTGCCGTGTGACCTGGGGCTCCTGGGTCGGTCATCTGATGCTTGTCGACGGGTGAGTCGAGCCCGACACACCCGGGCGATGTGTCCCAATTTTCTGCACTGCCTGCACTCTGCGTTGCGGAAACGACAGGTCCTCCTCTCGTGGTTCTCCCCGCAGCTTGCACAGTTCCCTCCTTCTCGTCGAGGCTGCTGTGGTGTGTGTGCTGCTTGAGTGCGCCGCTGTACTCGGTGTACTTCCTCCCTGTCAGATTCGGATTCGTCGGTGAGGTCTTCGTGGTAGACCCTCGGTTGGGATGGCGGGGCCGGTCGTGCCTCTTGCGTTGACCTCTCGGCGGCTTCGGTTGCCAGGGCTTCCTCCAGAGCAATCTGGAACGTGAGGTCTTTTTTGGCGTAGAGGCGTCGTTGCAACATCTCGTCCCTCAGGCCACCGACGAGGCGGTCACGAAGCATGTTCTCCAACTCTGAGAAGTTGCATAACCGGGCGGCTTGGCGGAGG
Source organism: Zootoca vivipara (assembly GCF_963506605.1). Taxonomy (NCBI): domain Eukaryota; kingdom Metazoa; phylum Chordata; class Lepidosauria; order Squamata; family Lacertidae; genus Zootoca; species Zootoca vivipara. The sequence goes on along the minus strand of NC_083282.1, from coordinate 77,244,515 downwards.
GAGGTCACAAACCCAGTTATGGTTTCCCCTGGGGCTTGCCGCTTTGCGTAGAAGGCATTTCGGCAAGCTACCACCGAGGGCTGTGGTGAAAAGTGCTCCTTCAGCTGTTCCATTATTGTTTTGTAAGAGACGGTAGCGACATCTCTAGGTGCAAGGAGAGCCCGGGCGATTTCAAACGTCTCCTCTCCACAGACGCTGAAGAATGTCGCCCTCTTCATGGCATCGTTGGTGACTTCTTTCGCTTGCAGGAGGAAGTTGAAACGGGCGGCGTACCCTTCCCAGTCTCCTGATGCTGGTTTGAATGGCAAGAAGCTGCTGTCGGTTGCCATTCTGGGTTCCTTGGGTCCTGGAGCTGAAGCCTGGATGCACGGTGCGATGCAGCGGTGCAGCAGGTGGCGGTGCTGCGGTGCAGTGCGTGGTGGCGGTCAGCTCAGCAGGATCCCACCTTCGTCGCCAGTGAAATATACTCGGAGTCGAGAGTGAATTTCATGCTCTTTATTCAGCTCATATTCATCAAGGAGAAGAAGAGAAGACGAAAGGCTCTTTTCCCAAAACCATCTGCTTATATACATTATTTACACAATGGGCCTTGCGTGATTGGCTACTTCAGGGCTACACCTGTGGGCCAATTATATTGTGGATTGACTTCTGCCTGCAGCCTGATTGGCTGCTCCTACAGGCCAATCAGGTAGCAGATTCACTTCTGCCAGCCGCCTGATTGGCTGCTCCAGCAGGCCAATCAGGTTGCGGATTCACTTCCACCTGGAGTTGGATTGGGTAGCTCCCGCTGATTCTGAATCCTATTGTTCTAGGATTCAGCTCAGTACATAACAAAACCTCTTTCTGCTCAGTCATGTGAGCTCAAAACCCAGTGGAACTTACACAGTCAAAAAGGGGAGGGTGTAACTAGCCTTGCTCCTAAGCAGAGTTTGGAATAAGGATAACTTACACTGCCTTAACTTAAGCAGATATAAATTCCACCAGCTTTCTATATTTAGGATTGTTCTGTGGGTTTCATTCCTACAAAACATTTCATTTCATTGACTTATCACCTGAGGAAAATTGGTGGATGATTATTTCAAATAAATATGTGAAATTCACTACCCTGTCAGCTCCTGGCAATTGGCAGCTCTTGTCCTCCCCCAACATCACTCTTTTCCAGTTTTCCTTCCTATCTCAAACGTTTGTGTTTTGCCCACACCATTCCATCTTCCAACCTGCCTTTCCCAGAGATCTTTTTTCATCAGTACCTCTATAATTATCCCGGCCCGTAGACCCCTGAGATGTGTGTCGTCGTCGTCGTCCCCCCCAGAAACCACCTTATCCTTGTGAAGGTAGTATATTTTACCTGTTTTTAATTCTGAATTTTAAGTTGTTGTAACCCACCCTGGGTGAAGGGCTGGTAATAGTAGTAGTAACAACAGCAGCAGCAGCAGCAACAACAACAACAACAACAACAACAACAACAACAACAACAACAACAACGGGACATACCAGTATTTCTACAAAGCACTTTCCCCTGATATAATGCATTGCTGTATGGTATCCTCACTGATATATTTATCTGCACACTTTGTGTACACATTTCTGTGCACATTACCTGGCTGGAGAACAGCATTGCAAAATCTGGAGAAGTGCAAATTTTAAAGGTTGACTGGGTTATCAGTTTGCATATTGTTTCAGAAAGAGTAAATTGGGTACGCTTGCCTTTTACATGCAGACTGAATAAGAATTTCATTTCCATCCGTAATACAAGCAACAAGGGTTCCAAGTAGTTATATGTTCACATTGCTAAATTGCCCAAACTGTTCTCTGTACAGTATTCCTTTTTACTCTGCAATGTATTCTTGTGTGTTGCTCTTTCGGCCATCCTTTTGCCTTCCTACCTTGGCCCTTCCTTGCCTCTTTGGGCCTTGGATTACCTCTCAGATTACAGACACTGGCTCTCACTTGGAACTCTGAGAACTGCTTAGCTGTTTGGTGTGTCATCTTGGGTCTGTTTTGTTGGACTCACATCCAGCCTGCTCTAAGGTTGCTGACATATTTTTCCTGGCAATCCTTCCAGATCTTTAATACCTGCCTTTAATGACACATAGTATTTCAACCAGGGAAAATTTACTGTTCCTTTTTTGATGTGTCCCCTTATCTCCCTTCTCTGCTATCTGTTATTCCAGTCCTTACTGAACCAGTCTAATGCATGCATTGACATATGCAATTATTATTACTACATGCTTGCAAAATTGAGCCTGAAATCAGAATCTCAGTTTCCTTGGCATAGATAAAAATTGATGCAGGCTATATCCAACATTGTTTCTCCATTGAGCTTAGGTTTTTACCTCTAAGATAAGTGCAAAGCTACTGTCATAGGAATATATTAAGCTGCCTTATACGGAATCAGACCATTGGACCATTTAGCTTAGTACCGTCTACACTGACTGGCAGCAGATCTCTCTCTCTCTCTTTTATAATATTTTTATTGGTTTTATAATAACAAAAAAAGAAAAAAAGAAAGCATAAAGAAAAAAAGATACATTCTGCATTCTTGTTTCTTAACTCTACAGACTTCCTCACATCACCCTTTTGAGCTCATTTTTTTGCTATCTAAATTTTGCAGTTTCCAAATATCTTAATTTAATATCATACCTCATATTTTAAACCTTGATTCTTAATTCTTACACATTTATCTTTACAAAGAATCCTCTTAATTTCTCTCCTATACTATCATAATTCTCTTAACTTTTATACAATTTCAAAACCATTATTCCCTACCCAAAAATATCCATACATCATTTTCTATATCTTCTTTAATCCCGTCTTTAAACTAATTCATCCCCCCTTCCCCTTGGAATCGGTGTCTCCAGAAATTTCAGCTAGCTCCTTAGAAACTTTCCAGGTTCAGACCGTCATTATCCACTCAATTAAAATAAATCAATATTCCACCTTCACCCCACTCCTACTCTGTCCCAATCCATCCCTTGCTCAGCCCGCTTCTCCCCCTGCTGCATTCCCAACTTTTTATCTTCAATCTCCTTTTATTTCTGACCCCAACTTACATCCTTCCCTCCCCCTCTCACTGGGACGGCAACCTTTCTGATTTTCCCTTTTTTGGGGGACTTTCGAATCAAGTTCAATCCCTGTTCCTCCCCTCCCACCGGTGGAACAGTGATTCTCTTCTTCTTCTTCTTCTTCTTCTTCTTCTTCTTCTTCTTCTTCTTCTTCCTTATATTTTTCACAGTTTAAATCTCCTAGTTCAAAATTCACTTCTGTTAGTTCAGCAGTCTTCTCCTCCAAGATTAATATTTTTCCATTAGAGTTGAGTGGTTTAACCCATAGCGCCACCTGTGTCCCTAACATTTCTTTAGGACATCCCTATTTTCATTGGAGAAACATTGGAGGGTATGGTAGGATGCCCCTATTTTCACCAGAGGGTATGGAGTTATGCGATCCCCAAGTCAAGGAGACAAGTAATTATACAACCTTTAGAAGACATCTGAAGGCAGCCTTGTAAAGGGAAGTTTTTTAATGTTTAATGTTTTATTATGTTTTTATTTACGATATGTTGGAAGCCACCCAGAGTGGCTGAGGCAACCCAGTCAGATGGGCAGGGCATTATTAATAATAATGATGATGATGATGATGGCGGCTTTGGGGGGGATTATAGGGACAGAACTACCTAAATTGTATAGAAATTCATTTATATATGCTATTACAGCAACAAGACTGCTACTTGCCCCAAAGTGGAAAGAAGCAGAAGTCCCAGCAAAGGAAGAATGGATATAAAAACGTATGGAATATACAGAAATGGTGAAACTTACCGGAAGAATAAGAAATCAAGATAACAAACTTTTTATAAAAGAATGGAAATGGTTTATCGAATATTTACAGATACATTGCAAACAGATAAAAACATTAGCAGGATTATTTTAATAACCAGCAGTTTCATAAAAGTATATATTTAAAGTAGATAATTAAATGAGCAGATTAAATGAATTTGGATATGCAGAAGATATTAAAAAATAAATTTAAGGGACCACAGAAAGAGGGGGAAGGAAGTCCAACTTTGAAATGTTAAACTGATTGTAAAACTAATGAAATGTATAAACTTGAAAAGTATAAATAAATAAATAAATAAATAAATAATATACAGTAACGTCCCAATTTTCATCAGAGAAATGTTGGAGGGTGTGGACTTGATTTTCATATTCTCAGGCCAGCCTTGGGGAAAACAAAGGAGTAGGAAGAAGGTGTATCTGTGTAGAGAGAAAGGAATTGTCCTCCCTGTGCAAGGTTTGCTGAGCGATCCGCAGCAGGAGGTCGGCAGGAGTCTCTGCCATCAATAAAACATGAGCCCCAGCAGAGCCGTGATGAAATGGAAACGCAGATGAGAAGTGACAGAGCAAAGCACCAGCAGAAGCAGGGACTGCCTGAGCACCACAAGGGACTTCCTGTACTATCAGACAGTTCAAGATGCCTGGTCAGTGGAGGAGGCTGGTGACTTTTGAAGAAGTGGTTTGTTTTAAGTGTTTCCTCCTTACACCATAATTATATGGTACTAATGAAAGGGCTCTTACCTGGGTGACATTAGCTAATCTCTTACACCTAATGACTTTTGTACAGTGACAGTTCCTGGGGTGATGTCGGCTTCTGATAAGCCCCCCCCCTCCCCTTTTTATTTCAGTAAGACCTAGTGGGCTTAGCTCCTGGCAGAAGTGGCAGTGGGCAGCAGCCGGCAGCTATTATTTTTATTATTTTCTTATTAAATTTGTATACTACCCCCATCCATAGATCTCTGGGCATTTCACAGCATAACAATACAGTCATACCTTGGAAGTCGAATGGAATCCATTCCGGAAGTCCATTTTACTTCCAAAACGTTCGGAAACCAAGGAAGCTCCTGCAGCCAATCGAAAGCCGCACCGGACATTCAGGTTCCGAAGAATGTTCACAAACCGGAACACTCACGTCTGGGTTTGTGGTGTCCTGGAGCCAAAATGTATGAGTGCCAAGACGTTTGGCTTCCAAAGTACGACTGTACAAGATAAAAAGACAAAACACATAATAAAAACAAGAACCAAAAAAAAAACAATGACCATCTCCCCCAAAATGCATTTAAAGGGGGCATATGGTATTAATCAGCCAAAGGCCTGGTTAAAGAGGAATGTTTTTGCCTGATGCCTAAAGGTGTATAATGAAGGCACCAGCCGAACCTCCCTGGGGAGAGCATTCCACGAATGGGGAGCCACTGCAGAAAGGCTTGTTCTCATGTTGCCACCTTCCAGAAGGCAGACCCTCCAGATATCCCTATTTTCCAGGGACAGCCCTAGATTTATTTGATCCCAGAATGTCCCGCTTTTCCTTAGGACATCACTATTTTCATCGAAGAAATGTTGGAGAGTTTGGAGATATGTGACCACTGAGCCAAGCATGGGCGTACCCAGTGAGGGGCGGGGGGCAGCTGCCCCCCCAGAAGCAAAAAAAAATTTTTTAATGGTTATAAAATGATGAAACGAAACAAAATTAGGTAGGGCGATGGCGAATAATCAGTTGTTTACCACACTGAAATGGTGTAAAAACCGAGAAGTATCTAGAGCCACCTAGTGACTGGTAGAGGAATCTATGTCAGCCAGCCATTGGGATTCAAGGGAGGGAGATGTCTCTAGCGGGCTCTAGCAGAGAGAAGAGGGAATCTTCTAGAGGGGTCTAGTGAGTTCCGCGTCACTAAACTGAGCCGCCCGCCGCTAAACTGAGCCGTCCACTACCTTCTTATTTACATTTAGAAGACATCGAGGCTGCCTAAATGGATATAAGAAACTGGTTCCAAAAAGGTAAGTTAAGTAATTTCTGTAGAAAATTAAATTTTAAAGGGTAAAGACCTGGCTCAGAAGTACGATGGGAGAGGGCAGACTGACTGGGTTGTGCTTGATCAGTGTCCATCGGAAATTCTTCAAGGAAAATCAGGACTGGATTGAAACAAAAGTTTTGAACAAGTTTTCTTCAAACCCAAGAAAAATGATATTAGTATAAGACATGTAACTAGAATAAAAATTGAAAAAAAATCAAGCAAATAATTGTAATAACTACCGTAATAAAGCACTGCTATAATGATATATAATTTTCTTTAAATTTTGGTTTCATTCGCCTTTTCTGTGCTGAAATGTCACAACCTGAACGACCATGGCTTGCCCCCCCCCCCGGTTTTGATCCTGGGTACGCCCCTGGAGCCAAGTAAATTACAAGATGTCTGAAGGCAGGGATTTTTGAATGTTTTAATGTGTTTTTATATATGAAGCTGCCCAGAGTGGCTGGGGCAACCCAGTCAGATGGGAGGGGTATGAATAATAAAATTATTATAATGGAATAGGATGTCCCTGCTTTCATTGGAAAATAGGGAACGTCCTAAGGAAAAGCGGGACATTCAGGATTCAATCAGAAACTGTGACGGCTTCTATAAATCCGGGACTGCAAAATGCCACTGGAGACATTCCTGTCAAACGGGTGAAGGGCCTTTGGCTCTCCAGACCATGTTGGACTCTGACTCCCATCAACCCCAGCCAGCATGGCCAACAGGCAGGGATGATGGGAGCTGGAGTCCCAACATCTCTAGACCTCCATCGCTGCTATAAAGAAGACCTTGCCATCCAAGCAATCTAACAGCTCTGATTTATTTTTCCTGGCACTCCCAGCTGCTTGCACGAAGCTTATCAGCCTAAGTGAAGCCAGTGCATTATTATGATTGAATCAGAATAAATAAATTGGTTTATAAATGCATGCAGTTTATATACTGTGCAATAAGCAAGGAAGTGAAGGAAGAGAAATGAAAAATGATGGTGCTGCTAGGTGTCTTTTATACCAACGGCCCAAGATGGATAGTCTTACTTTTGCAGCTAGAAGTTTTATTATCGCTGTTTATTGGCCATTGGAATACTGTGCAGCTTACTGAATGTATTTAAGATCTTTCAGAAGGTTTTGCAGAATCTGGAATGCTCTGGGCATTCAGATTGCATGATGTTCTGAAGCATGCTAAGGCTGCGTACACAATATACATTTCATGTACATTTAAAGCACAGGTGTGAGAACTGCAGTTGGTTCAGGGTGCTGGGAACTATAGCTCTGAGAGGGTTTAGTTCCCAGGATTTTGGAGGTGCAGAAATGTACTTTAAATGTGCTATAAATGTTTGGCATGTACACAGTACAGTCACTGACATGCAGAAGGTCCCTGTTTGGCTGCAGTGATTTGAAACTTACTGCGTTTAATTTTAATATGCAGATTTTATTGTATTATGCATTTGTATTGTAAAACCGCTGAGGTATTGTTTAAATAAAGAGCGGCATTCATTTATATTAAAATAATAAAACAATCAAAATCAGCAGGTGATTAATTCCAGAAAACAAGAGTAATTCTTTTCTCGTGCCACTTACAGCTGTTGAGGGATATGAATAGGAAGAAGTTTCTAATTGAAAAATTCTGATTGTAGGTTATTCTTGACAATACATTTCTGAGACATGTTAAGTTTGATTAAGTTGTAGGGACAGCTAAAAAAAAGCTTCTGTTTAGATATATTTTGATTATTTTTCATCTGCATCTTCATCTAACAACAACAACAACAACAACACCCTTAAAATGTACTCAAGTGTTGTAGAATTAGTGGTAGAGCAAGGATGACAAGGAGATTAAGAGGCAATTCAGTACAGAAAGTTAATAAAGATTGGATAATGTTTAAAGAATACTTTAAAAACTATTGTGATAATAGAAAATGCCTGGCAGACCTAGAATGAATCTTGAAATACAAAGAAAGTATATAATAGAATTATTTTGATAAGAAAGGGAAAGTAAAAAAAAAAGGGGAACGGTGTATAGATTAACAAAATGTAAAACAGCACAATGAGAAGAATCGAAAGTTAGTGTCCAAGGTGTGTTTATGTTGTAATGTAGGTACTGTGTATTGTCCGTATTACAAGTACTGTCTAAGTTAAAGTCATGATTTTTGTGTAAATTGATGTTAATTGATGTTTAATAAAGGTGTAATTTTAGAAAAAAGAAAAAGAAAAGAAGGATTAGTGGCAGAGTCACAACCCAAGAATATAGATCCACATGAATGACATGAGCCACTGATTTATCAGTTTCTATAAATTCCATCCTTCCTAAAATCTCCAGATGAAATCGCTACATAAGAAAGCAACCAAATATGAGGACACGCATTTGTAAGCCATGGACTCAGCCTTAAAATACAAAAGCAATTTCAGTTATATGCAACAGAGGTGAGCTCCAAATTATAAAAATAATGACAAAATGGAAAGTATATGATTAATTAGCCACATTATTAGGTCCGTGGAGGACTCCTTCATGTTGGAACAAATGCTGCTTATTAGTTTCATAATTAAGGCAATTAATCTCTCGGCTTCAAAGCCTTCTAACTACACATTTTAAGACGGAGAGGTTGCTGTTTTGATGCAGAAAAGTTCCATATGGTGATTTCACACTCCAGGAGGACTTTAATTCCTATGTTATTCAGAGGTAGCCCTATACATATTGGTTCAGAAAACAGTAAGAGGCAAGATTATGTCAAACACTGTAGGCAGTATCAATAATACTTTGGGGCTATAGGCTTATTCTTTTTTTAACCTACTGCTTACATTTCTGGAGTTTTTCAGCGCCTGTGGAGCTTTGCGTAACAGTTGTTTTTTGCAGCTCAACAGGAACATAATACCTGTTCCCGCTGATCTGGCTAATTCCAGGTGGATCCCAGATCAGGGTTGATAACGGTGTGTTATTAGGACGTCTGGATTTTTTGCAGTAGACCTCAGATCTACTACCTTTTCCTCCTTTTTAAATTACTTTATTTATTAAATAAGGTTTGTTAATTGTTGTTTTTTTAAAAAAATCTCTCTCTCTCTCTCTCTCTCTCTCTCTCTCTCTCTCTCTCTCTCTCTCTGGAAAGGCTAATAGAGAATGGCATTGATTAACCTCACTAGGGAGTCATTCAATTACAGTACCTCAAAGCTATTAAGGAAAAAGTCCTTTAATGCCCAAGTTCAACCCCAGACTATGCAGAGAGAGATTAAGGCATCTAGATTCTAAAGCTGCCTTTACATCTACCTATACTCTGCTTTAAAAGGTAAAGGTAAAGGGACCCCTGACCATTAGGTCCAGTCGTGACCGACTCTGGGGTTGCGCGCTCATCTCGCATTATTGGCCGAGGGAGCCGGCGTATAGCTTCCAGCTCATGTGGCCAGCATGACAAAGCTGCTTCTGGCGAACCAGAGCAGCACATGGAAACGCCGTTTACCTTCCCGCTGTAGCGGTTCCTATTTATCTACTTGCATTTTGATGTGCTTTCGAACTGCTAGGTTGGCAGGAGCTGGGACCAAGCAACGGGAGCTCACCCCGTCACAGGGATTCGAACCGCCGACCTTCTGATCAGCAAGCCCTAGGCTCAGTGGTTTAACCACAGGTGCCAGGGGTGCCAGGCTCTCAGGGGCTCCAGGCTGAAAGTCCAGGGCCCGAGAGTTGGAGTTCGGGGATGAGTGAGTCAGCGAGGTGCTGAGGCGGCCGGCCGGCTCCGCCCTCCTGCGCACCTGGGATTGGCGTAGGGCCGTGGAGAGGCCTGCCCAGCGCACGCTGCTTACACCATGAGGCGCCCGGCTTCGCTCAGTGGCTGCTGCCGCCACCATAGCCTGCTTTGTTGCGCTGGGCTCCTTATGTTTCCTGTTCTCTTTTCCTGAGCAGAGATAAGTGTGGTGTCAGCTCCCCCAAAAAAGGTTGACAACTCTGGGCAACCTGGAGGGGGGGCACCGGGCAGATCTTTGCACCCCGGCGCCGCATATGCTTAAGACGGCCCTGCTATGCTTCATTTGGGAGCTCTCTGCAAAGATGTTTCCTGCACGGGTGCTTTTGTCCCAGTCTCTTTGTGTCCTGTGGATGACTGGCCCGGTCTGCTGCTGAACCTACCATTGCCATGGTCTTCTGCATAGGTAGGCAATGTGGCACCCTTCAGATGTTGGGAGTCCAGCTCCCATTGGCCCCCAGACAGCATGGCCAATGATCAAAGCTGATCAGAGTCCACCGACATCTGGAAGGGAGCCCATTGGTTATCCCTAGTTACTGTACTGTGACTGGAATCATCGAATCAGTAGCCCTCTTCAGGGGTTTCAGATTTCTGTCACTGCCCAACTCACAGAGCTCTACTTCCACACACATTTTTAGAAACCTGATTTTCAGCTGTGACTTGGGCAAATCCTGTTCCCAAGAACTCTACTTGGTGGTCCCTTCTCTTGCCATCTTCAAGTGGACCCCAGAGTCCATTTACGGAAAAGTTTGCTAAGGTATTATTATTATTATTATTATTATTATTATTATTATTATTGCTGTATTTATTATATTCTTTGTTCAAAGGTTTTGTAAATAAAGAGTATGCATACATTTTTATTGTAAGCCCCCTTGTGAAAGCTTAAAAGGCAGGGGATAAATAAATAATATTAACCATATAAATCTGCCCATGATCCAATCTACCATTCATGAAAGGGAAGCTTTCATCTAAATCCTTATTCTGAAAGCACCTATGGCCATCCTATTGATTATTTCACGAGGCAGAGTACGATTTTAGAAACCATTTGTAGACTGGCTTTTAGACACACTGGACCTGTTTGCTTTCTTTCGTGACATTTTGCTATGTACCCTTAGTACATAACTTCTTAGCGCTGGAAATATGAGCTCAAGCAAATCAAAGCAAGCACTGCTGATTCACTGCTCCAAGCCAAAACACTTCTCAAAGAATCCCAAGATGCACCTGTGTCTTGTATCCCTAAGAAGCCTGTGGCAGTTGTTTCATGTGTTATTAAAAGTGTGATCTATCTTGTATAGAAGTGTCTAGGTTTATATGAAAAGGAATTTTAGAATATGGAAATAATGGCGCTTTGGACCCATTGAAGCTATCTGCTATAGCAACTGGTTGCTTTGAATGCATTATAACGTTCAGACATTCTAACAATATCTTTTATTTTGCAGCACACAGGTTACAAAGCATTTGGGTGCTACACACACTGGTATTTTAGGACTTCTTTTCTCATAAAGGGTGGAATTCAATGTAGAGCTAGGCAGACTGTTCCATCAGTGCAGGAATTTCTGCTTGTCTGATGGAATGGTCTCCCCATCTCCTCGACTTGTGTGCTGTTCTGGCAGGTTCTCTTAGTCTGAGGGGTGGAGAGAGGGGGAAGCCCCATTTCAGTAGCAAGGATCCTTACACTGACTTCTGCTAACAGAACACTGTAGTTGAATCCAGTCCTGTGTTTTCTAAGTGTATGCCTAAGGTGGGGTTGTTGTTTTTTAAGTGCCTAAAAATATTAAGTGTGAATGTAAAAAGCAGATCTTTGAAAATTCATGGATCAGTTATGCTCTATTTATTAAATTTGTATTTCACCTTTCATCCAAGGAGCTCAAGGCAAGATGCAAAACCAGGTTTGTTGCAGGGCATAGCTGCCAAGTTATCCCTTTTTTTAAGGGATTTTCCCTTATGCTGAATAGGCTTCCTCGTGAGAAAAGGGAAAACTTGGCAGCTATGTTGCAGGGTAATATGTGAATTATGTCCAAAGAGAGCGAAAGCTCATACCAAAATATAAACTTAGTTGGTCTTTAAGGTGCTACTGAAGGAATTTTTTTTATTTTATGTCCAAAGAGAAATCTTGTGGGATAAAAGACCTCCGTTGTTAGTATAGCATATTCCTTCTAAAAGGCAAATTACAATTCTTCTCTCGTTTGCCTTCAAAATAGCCTCACAGTGGTGCTATGGAGAATTCTCTTGGTGAGCAACCTTTACATGCAGCCCCATATTTGTGACTTCTTCAGAGCTGCTTGATGCGCATGAGGGGCAAAGTAAGGATTCGAACCTCAGTCTTCCATGCCTAAACCCAAGAACCACACTCTAGCATAGATCTACCGGTAAGCGTGGTTAACTCTGCATTTGATTGTGGTCATGACCTGCTGGTTGCCAAGCAACCGTGCAAGAAGAAAAGTCCTCTGGATTCCTTATAGATTCACATCTTTGATAATCACTATATTTCATTGCACGTGGCTTTTAAATAGGAGAGCAATGACTGTGCACACACCATGCATTTAAAGCACAACCCCACCCCTCCACCCCCAAGAAGCATGGGAATTGGAATTTGTTAAGAGTGCTGGAAACTGTAGTTCACTGAGGGGCAAAACAATCTGTGTGATTCCAGACAGGAAGGAAATCTGGGGTTTTCTTTCAGCACTCCCCCTGATTTAGCCTTTGTAGCAGGACATTCTCACACCCTCATCGATAAACATGGCTGGATTCTTTTTCCTCAGGGCATAGCAATACTTTTGTATTTGACGTTGTTGTTTTATATATATATGTGTAAAAGGAAGCTGTCCGTTCAGGGAGAGGACCACAAAATGGTGGCAAAAAGGGTTGCCAGACTCAATAGAGGACAGGACTTCTGTGCCTTTAATTGCCCTGCTCTCTTTTGAGTCTGGAAACCTTAAAGAGAAACCAGCAGACCCTTTGCTTGGAAATTAAACAAAGGGTCTGCTGGTTTCTCTTTAAGGTTTCCAGACTCAAAAGAGCAGGGCAATTAAAGGCACAGAAGTCCTGTCCTCTGTAATCTGGGGAACCGGGTTCACGTCCTCCTCCACATGCAGCTGCTGGGTGACCTTGGGCTAGTCACACTTCTCTGAAGTCTCTCACCCCACTCACCTCACAGGGTGTCTGTTGTGGAGGAGGAGGAGAAAGGAGATTGTTAGCCGCTTTGAGACTCCTTCGGGTAGTGATAAAGTGGGATATCAAATCCAAACTCCTCCTCTTCTTCTTCTTCTATTGAGTCTGGCAACCCTAGTGGCAAAGGTGAGATTGGGTGATAGTTTAAATCAGGCATGGCCAAACTCGGCCCTCCAGATGTTTTGGGATTACAGTTCCCATCATCCCTGACCACTGGTCCTGTTAGCTAGGGATGATGGGAGTTGTAGTCCCAAAACATATGGAGGGCCAAGTTTGGCCATGCCTAGTTTAAATGATCAGAGCTGTGTCAAAGGGGAAGGGGAGGGAGGTTAAGAAGGCATCCAAAAGTGTGTCATGATTTCGTGGATAGTTCCTCAGGAAATGCAAGTGCTGGAGCTGGAGGGGTGTGTGTTTGTCAAGTCTTCTAAGAACAATCTTTTTAAAATTCAGAGGAGCAACATGTTGAGAAAACAGCAGAGAATACCAAGTTCTCCCATGTTTGAGTAGTGCAGTGTACCTAGAGACTTATGAAGGTGCTGCCTAGTAGAAGCTTATTGGATTCATGCAGCCACGTCCCATTCACAACTACAAAGCCCAGCAGTTGAGCAAGGAGAGGCAGGACAGGCATCAGGCATGGGCACCGCTGGGCATCTACCCCGTCCCCACCAACCCCCAGAAACCCCTCTTCCTCCTCACTGTCGCTTCCTGTTCACTCTCCAAGAGTGTACGCCGTGAGAGAAGCCAGGAGAAAGGCGCACCAGCCTCCATTTTCCTTGCTCTCTCCTTCTAGGCAGTGGTGAGGAATGGACACAGAGAAAGAAGGCTGTCAAATGGGTGCTAATGACAGTGGCAGGGAGATGGGCCCACTGAGAGAGGGTCCCCCTAAAAAAAGGAAACAAAGAAAACCTCAAGTAGCCACTGGAGAGAAAATTGGATTGGAATTTTCCTGCAACAGAAATCGGAGAAAGTGATTTGAATCCAGTGCTAGTCATACTCAGAGTAAACCCACGGAAGTTAACGGATATGACTAAGTGAGTCCTATCAGTTCCAATGGGAATACTCTTGAGTAGAACTTAAGTCAGATATGACCCAGTGGGTGGAATTCAATGTCACGTTAATAGGCCATGCATTTCCGCTTGCCAGTTGGAATGATCCCCCCCGCTTCCCCCCCCCCGGTGTGAAGTTCTGGGGGTTCTCTCAACGCCCCAGAACAGATTTGGTGGGGCAGATGTGCACGGGGGGGGGGGGAGCCTCATGACACTAGTGGGAGTCCTTGCACTGACTTCCCCTAGCACACATATGTTTGCGTGTCTGCATGTGTGCAGAATGCTGACTGTTTGTTTTTGGGGAGGGGGGGAGAGACACAGAAAACAGGGGCATGGGGGGGGGAGGAATGTGATAGTGTCTGGAATCCTGAAGAGAGACTGCTCTACACTGCAGCATTTTGTTGCAGGTCCTCCCGCTCGTCTCTCCTGTTGCTATTTCCGAGCTCTTGGGGGTATAACTAGAATACAGCCTCCCGTACAGAATCCCTTCTGATTACTTCTGTGCCACAGGCAGAGTTTTTGTCTTTGCCATCATCATACTGCTGTGAAACCCATTCCTGTAGAGGTGATTCTTGAAAAGCAATATTCAGGGCAATTGCTTTTCGATGCCTGCTGAGCAACTGGACCTCTAGTTTTAATTTTTCTTTTTCCACAAGAACAGCCGCTAATGGACATGGAAAAATGCTAGTCAAGTTCATGCTGATGTCTCTCTAAAACTTGAGCTGTGGCTCTTTAAGATGATGGCTGGGCTGGGTTTGTTAGGTGAATCTGACTGCATATTGATGCACTTGTCTAGCGGAGCCAAGGCAATTATCCCACCACTTGCTCCCACTTGCTTTAGCTACAGTGGTACCTCTACTTACGAATGTTTCTACTTACGAACGGAGCTCCGTCCGCCATCTTGGATGCAGTTTAGAATTTTTTTCTACTTACGAATTTTTAGATAGGGTTGCTTCGACTTACGAATCTTTTCTCCCAATGCATTCCTATGGGATTCGACTTACAATTTTTTTCGACTTACGAATGTGCGTTCGGAATGCATTAAATTCGTTAAGTAGAGGTACCACTGTACTTCCATCACCATCATTCCTGGCAAGGTGATCCTTTAGATATCGCCAGAAAGCAGGAAATGCATCACTCAAAAAAGGCTCAGATATGCGTTAAAATGCCATGTGCTGATTTACATGTATAGACACAGACTTAGGGCTTCTCCACACTTCCTCTTTTTCTGCTGCTTCCCCCCAGGGAAAACTCTCTTTAGTGCTCAGTTGGATCAGATTGCAATTCAGGTTTTCTCCAGATTGGTGTTTGCTCTGATTTAGAGCTAAAGGGCATGTTTTCCCTAAGAAAGGAGGGCAGCAAGTGGAAAACCTCTCGGCCCTGTGTTTTCTAGGCACAGGACAAGCAGAATTGTGAGCAGGCCCTTGTACTCACTCAGCACAAATTACATTTCTATACTGCCCTTCATCTGAGGATCACAGGGAGGTTTAAAATATAAAAACACAAAAATACACACCATAGTAACAAACAAAAACAACATCCCTTCCCAGTTTAAAAGGCCATAGGTTGTTTAATTAGCCAAATGCCTGGGAAAAGAGTTGTGTTGGTTTTTTTGCCTGGCCTGGCATCTAAAGATATGTAACGAAGGTGCCAGATGAACCACTTTGGGGAGAGCATTCCAGAAATGGGACCCACCACAGAAAAGGCCTGTTCTCATGCTGCCAGCCGCCAGACTTCTTCCAGAGGAGGCACACAAAGAAGGCCTCGGGTGTGGGATGTAGGGTCCAGGTTGGTTCATATGGGGACAGGCTCCAGTATGTTTCAGATTTATTTCCTTTTTGTATGATAATTTAGCTTGCCACTTGACCTGGTTGCTTAACCCTGAATGGTAGCCCATGAGGAACTACAATTTGATCTTGGATTGAAATTCCACCCTTGCCTTTGGTGCAGCCTTTGCGGGACTGTACCACTTCCTAACTCAAGAGGCAGAAAACAAGTTTCAGTGCTCTTCCACATCAAAACCTCATTGCATGCAGAAAGCCACATCCTTGAGTATCCTTCATCCTGACATGTTAGCTTACTATGTGCAGGGCCTGTCAGATGTGGAAGAGGGATCGTAACTGGAGGTACGACAGGATACAAATATGACCGTCAAGCATGCTAAATATCCATTTCCCCTCCACTTGCCATCCCGAAGTGGTACCACGTACCATATGCTTCTTCAAAATATTTGAATCGGTTCCCAGAATCACTGGTTTAAGGCGCAGGATTGGATTTCATTTTGACATAGATCCATATTATTAATGTTGCTAATTTTATCCAATTCCTGTCTCCACTCCTCAAGATTACAAAAAGTGATGGAGTGTTTTGTGCTTAATCAGTCTTGCCTATTAATAATTGATTTCTGGAAGGGGGCGTTGACAGGCAGCATCCTTGGAAGAATGTCACAATTAAATGGGTAAAGGGAGGGGCTGGTTTCCTTCTGTTGTCCTGAAGATTACTTAGCATATTCGTTTGCAAAGCGTTTCCTAAAATTTCCACAGGTTGATAACAAAAAAAAAACAACCCAAAAAAGTAGATCACTGTGAAGGTCTTGATTTTCAACGAGGAACATTTTGGCATAATACATGATGACTGTAATTATATAGCGGGCTGACAGAACTTCAGAACAATTCATACCCTAAACTACAAAAGAGACTATTTGACTTTCATCTTAAAGTGCTATATTGAACACATAATAATCATGCCTGTATGAAGCCTTCCCTTCTGTCTTCTCCGTGTCTCGGGCTCCTTGCTGCGATTGATTCAATCTGAGGGCTGATTCCCGTGAACAATTCAGAGCATTGAACATGTGAATTCACTTTATTCACCCCACCCATTCTCCAAGGAGCTAGGTAGGAGACATTTCCATGGTTCATGGCTGACCAATAGTTCGGCATTGCATGGCTGGGAACCCTGTGGTCTTCCAGATGCCATTGGACTCCAGTTCCCATGAGGCCCAGCCAGCATGGCCAGCGGTAATGGATGATGGGAGTTGGAGTCTGACGCCATCTTGAGGAGCAGGGGGTGTCACACGCTCCCTGCCTCTGTTGTATTTGGCTTATTTAAACTGAGCCTAATTTGAATCTGTTTTCATGTGTGTGTGTGTTGTCAATGGTATCGTGTGTTTGCTATTCATGTTGGCTATTGTCTTGAAAGTCCACTTGGAAATACCTGAAATAAATAAATTTGAATTCAAAGTCCAGACCAGGGGATGTCGGAGCCTATGTTAGCTTCCCAGCAAGCGGCTTGATGTTGCTTAATAGGAGGAAGCATTAGGGGTAAGATGGAGGTAAGGGTGGCATGACAACTGTGTTCTTCTCTTAAGCTTAAAATGCAATCATTAGGACGGGTGGGAATGTAGAAAGCTTTAGCCTGGTGGAGCTGAGCCAGGCCAATGCAGGCTTCAGCAGTGATTAAATTGCGGTTAATTTTAATATTTATAGTCCTTCCATCCTTTACCTGCCTTTCAATACAGTCTTTTCACCCACTTTAGTGTCCCTTGTAATCATTGTGTCCTGATTTCCCCATGTATGCACTTTTTTTCTTATATTCTCCCTTTCCCAATGTTCATTTATGTATACACGCAGGTCTCCATCTGGCTTATACTGACCCTGTGAGGCATTATATGGTGGGTGTGTTCTCAGGGTGTTTTTGATCATACAGAAAATCTAATGTCGCAATAAATTTACCCCGGTTCTGGAAATTGAAATCACACAGATATTCCTGCATCACATTGTTTGGGCATTGAAGGTACATCCAATCTGCAAAAGACCTCTCCTCTTATTCCATGATTTCTGAACTTCCCCAGGAGTCTTTTATGAGGTACTTTGTCAAAAGCTTTTTGGAAGTCCAAGTACACTGTATCAACCAGATCACCTCTGTCTATATGCTTGTTGACTCTCTCAAAGAACTCTTTGATAGGACTTGCCCTCGCAGAAGCCATGGTGGCTCTTTTTCAGCAAGGCTTGTTCTTCTATATCCATTTTTATTTTATATGTAACAATGCTTTCCACCAATTTCCCCAGATCCCTTTTTTAAAAATTGATGTTACATTGGCTACTTTCCAGTCCTTAGCAACAGAGGCTGATCTTAGGGACAAGCTACATATTTTTTGTCAGAAGATCAGCAGTTTCACATTTGAGTTCTTTTGGAACTCTCGGGTGGATGCCATCCAGACCTGGTGATTTGCCCATTTTTATATTTGTCTATGAGGCCTAGAACTTTGTCTTTCTTCACTCTCTGGCTCAGTTCCTCAGATTCTCTTCCTGCAAAAGTTAATTCAGACATGGAGATCTGCCCTATGTCACTGCGAAGACAGAAGCTCTCCAATGAATTTCCTACCCTGTGTTTTTTTTAAAAAAGAAAAAGAAAAAGTGCTGATTAAGCCTGACAAAAATATTCCATATAACTATGAGGGTGTCATAGCATGCCCTTTGCATGCAGCAGGTTCTATGCTCAATCACTTGACACCTCCAGTTTAGCACATCACAGGTCTGAGATCTGGGAAGGACCTTAAAAGCCACTGTAGACAATTCCAAACTATGTATGCGACAACCGCGGCTAGGACTTTGTTAGCCCAAAAATGGAAATTACAAGAACTTCCAACGATTGAGGAGTGGCAGATTAAAATGATGGACTATGCTGAACTCGCAAGGATGACTTGCAAGATCCGCGACCAGGGGGAGACAAGGTTTCAAAAAGACTGGAGTAAATATGTGGATTATATGGAGAAAAACTGTAGATCTTTAAAAACACTTGCAGGATTGATATAAATCCTACGAATTGACCAAACAGTCAAAAAGGAACTGCAAAAATGTAGTCAATAAGAAACCCGCATGAAGGGAGGGGGGGAAGTCGTAGCTCGGCAGAGCAAAATGTTAGATGAAAATTTATAATGTTGTGTATAAAAGAATGTTTTTTTTATTATTTTAATTGGATAAATTGGAAATTGAATAAAAATTTATTTAAAAAAAAAAAGACAATTCCAAACTAAACAGACCAGAGTTCTAACTCAGTGCAAACCAGCTTCCCATGCTCTCTGTACAGCCACCACACTGCCTTGCATCAGATCTCTGGCCAGCTTGAAACAGAGCTGCCCGAAAGCTTCATCTCCAAAGACAGCCTCCTCCTTTGAATCCAAGAAGGATGGAAATATCTATATTCTTCAGAAGAATATAATACATTCTATGAAATGTTTTGCACTTTGCCAAATGACTTGCACTTCTTCACCTGTTTTCCCCCAGGAGGTCAATTTACATGGCCAGACCATCATTCATTGTTTACCTAAAAGCTTGTGTGGCTCTTAGTGCTCTCAGATACATCCACTGTCATAGCAACTAGGTTGCTTCTTCCTTCCTTAATGCACATCTCTCTCTCTTTTTCCCCTTCTCCCCCATCCCCCACCCACTTTTTAATGTGTCTATAGTTGCTAAGTGAAGCTTGGAAATCAGACAATGCAGTCAGCGTTTTCCACAAAATCTTTCAGTGGAGGAGTGAAAAGCTCCTCCACCTATCACCTCACATCTATCCATAGCCACACAGTAAATAAGTATTATTATGCCATTTTCCACATAGGCAAACAGCAGCCTCTGGACCAGCTGGCCTTGGGCATTTTACAACTTCCACACCTCCCTGTTCCTCTGAAGAAACATTTGTGAAAGGTGCCATAAAAGGTTGAGTGGCAATAATATCCTGGTGTACAACTGAGTGGTTTAATGCTTTCTAAGATCTCGACAACTCTTGTAAAATCTTTTGAGAAAGGAAGTACACCTAATAATGGAAAGAAAGAACTTACTTTCTTTCTTTCTTCTTTTCCAGATACTTGAAGCAAGCATCCTGTCATGAGGACAGTAATCCCATTTTGTAATTTGTCTCCTTTCTGGTACCTTTCAAGGCAGAACTAGACATTACCTCATCAAACATGTGATTCTGAACTGCTCTAGCTGAGGGGAAAAGGAAGGTGGGGACATAGGAGCACTTCCTCTATATTATAGTCCAGATCAGAGTGAGCAACCATTTTTCTCTCAAGGGCCTCATTCCCACTGGGGTAAGCTGGGGGAGGGGAGCTGTATGCAAGTGGTGGACAGGGCCAAAGCTAAACAGGAGCAGGATTATCCCCTTTTATCAATGTCTCTCTTTCTACCACACCATTTCTCTCTCCCCCTCCCTTTTTCTCTCTTTTGGCCACCCCATTCTCTCTCTCTCTCTCTCTCTCCCTCCCTCCCTCCCATCCATCCCATTCTCTCTTTCCCATTCTCTTTCCCATTTCTCTCCCTATCTTTCTCCATGCCCAGGGGTCACCTGGTGGGTTGCATTTGCGAGCGGTGAACAGAGAGATTTCAAAGTTAGACTGAGCATCACATGAAACTAGGCTTAGGACTATGCTTGACCATAGAGATGCAGGTTTTTTTTACCCCTGGTCCAAATGTTTGATTTTTGCTCATTTAACTATGAGATTGACGTGCTAAGGGGAATGTAAGTTGAGCTGTTAATGTGCATAACAACTGGCCCTTTGTGCGTTCACCGGGCCTCATGGAGAATGTGCAAATCATTCTTCCTTGAAGAGGATATTGTGGACATTTCCCAGTCCATAAGATTCAACAGGCCTTGGGAAATGTGCACATTTCAACTGAATTTTGTACATTCTCCGGGCATTATGCACAATCCCCAGCAGGTAATGGGGAATATGCATGTATCAACTGAATTTTGTTCATTCTCTGGGTGTTATGTATAATCCTCAACAGCTCTGGTGCTGTGCATGTAACACATTTTCCTAAGCTTACAATAGCAGCATTGAACATGGGGATTACCACCAAAATTGTGGAACTGGGGGAGGGAATGTTTAAAACTTGCCCCTCCTTGAAATCTTTGTGCTGCACAGCTGAGTGGTGAAATGGTGCTGAACTACAGGGGGGAAAGTTGATATTTTCCTGGAGCCTGTTTTTTCCTGATGCTTGGCTGATGAGTGGGAGGGTATGTTTGGGGCCGTATAAGAAGAGGTAGTGGGTCAGAAGTAGCCCAGGGAGTTCAATAGAGAAAGGGGTGGAAATCACATTTCTTAGAGATTCTGCATACTGGCTAGAGAATGTGCATACTGCTTGAAGAATGTACAAAATACAATCAAGATATGTACATTCCCCAAGGATTGATGGAGATTGTGCATAATGGATGGCGAATGTACAAAATTCAGTCAATATCTACACATTTCCCAAGACCTGTTGGAGATTATGTACAGGTAAAACTCGGAAAATTAGAATATCGTCAAAAAGTGCATTTATTTCAGTAATGCAACTTAAAAGGTGAAACCAATATATGAGATAGATGCATGACATGCAAAGCAAGATATGTCAAGCTTTTATTTGTTGTAATTGTAATTATTTGTCGTTAGGCGGGTCAATTATAAATGGAATGTAATTAATGAAATGTAATAGTGATGTTTATTTTTGTTTATTTTTGTATTATTGTAACTATTTGTTTTATTGGTGTGGAATTCCCAAAAGAAAGCATTTGTAAAAATTAAAATAAAATAAAAAATAATAATAAGTTGCATTACTGAAATAAATGCACTTTTCGACGATATTCTAATTTTCCGAGTTTCCCCTGTATATTGACCAGGAAATGCACATAGTTTCCTCTTTGATGGAGGTTTACATGCACATTCTCTGCCTGGTGAATGTGTGCAATAGCCAGTCACTATGCAGATTCACTGTTCAAGTCACATCCCCTTAACACTTATAAATATCTGACTGTGAAATCATTCTCCGCTATGTAATGTACATCACAACATGGACCATTTTGTCTTTCTCTCTATTTTTTCCATCATTCATAATACTTAAGGCCAGCATAAATGCTAGTCATAAACCGACTAAGGATTAGCATGAACAAACCAAATGAGAAAAATGAAAAATAAATTGAACTAAGAACAACTCATTTATTAGACGATGATGTTACTCTCAAAAGCTGGAAACGTTTCATTACTACCAGATGCTAGGCACACATCCAGCAGGTCACCACCAGAGTGAATATAGCCACTGAAAGTATAAATATTATCCATCTGGAAGTCAAATTCAGTCACAAGAAATAGACAGTGTGTACAGGAACGCTTTTGGCAAAGCGGAAAGGTGGGATTAAAATATTTGAAATAGAATATCATACTCAGAATGCATTGACTTGATAAATGTTTCCCTGAAAGAGACAAAAGTATTTCAACTACTAATATTATTCATTATAGCTGTTTTTCAGCCTCCAGGTTTCAGAGATAGTGGCTGCAGGCACACTATATTTTTATAGCACCATCATACCACTTTAGCAGTCATAGCCTCCCCAGAAGGAATCCTGGGAACTATAGTTTGTTGAATCACCAAGCAAAATGAATTGGTGGGGACACAAGATAGGCCTCCTTTTTTGTGACACCCTGGAATGCCCTCCACCTAGAGGTACTACAGGTCCCATCACTGTTGACCTTTAGGTGCTCAGTTAAAACCTGTCTTTACGGGATTCTAGTCTGCAGCTCCAGGGACCCAGGTGGCGCTGTGGTTAAACCACTGAGCCTAGGGCTTGCTGATCAGAAGGTCGGCGGTTCGAATCCCTGTGACGGGGTGAGCTCCCGTTGCTTGGTCCCAGCTCCTGCCAACCTAGCAGTTCGAAAGCACGTCAAAATGCAAGTAGATAAATAGGAACCGCTACAGCGGGAAGGTAAACGGCGTTTCCATGTGCTGCTCTGGTTTGCCAGAAGCGGCTTTGTCATGCTGGCCACATGACCTGGAAGCTATACGCCGGCTCCCTCGGCCAATAATGCGAGATGAGCGCGCAACCCCAGAGTCGGTCACAACTGGACCTAATGGTCAGGGGTCCCTTTACCTTTACCTAGTCTGCAGCTCCAGTTGGTGTGCTGCTATTTTTATCTGTATTTAATTTATATTAATACCTGCTCTTTATTTTATTTAGACCATTTTTTAAAATGCTGTTTTAAATTATAATACTTGGGAATCAGCCCCACTGAGCACAGTGGAGCTTACACCTAACTAAACCATGCCTAGGATTGTACTGTTTGATTGTAGTCATGCCCACTCTACCTGGAAGTAAGCCCTGTTGAACACAGTGGGACTTACTTACAGAAGTGGTTTGTTGCGTGGGGTGGAGCTGCTGTGCTTGCTTCCCAACAGATGGGCTGCTGTTGCTTACTAAGAAGGCCAAGGTGGGGAGAGTGGGGTCAGTGCAGTGTGAGTGCACCAGCAGAGCCAATCCAATGCTCCTGCCCAGTTTGTTTCCACCATGCCAACCTCCCCATCACCTCACCTCTCTCCCTCCTGGTAAGCAATAGCAACTCATATGCCAGCGGCTGTACCCTACCCAGCAAGCTTACAGTACCTCTGAATAACCATAGCAGGCATGGAGAACCTGTGGTTGTTGGACTCCAACCCCCATTGCCAATGGTCAAGTATCTTAGGAATTGTAGTACAACACTTGGGAGGACCACAGGTCCCCTCTCCCTGATGTACAGGATTCCACAGTGATTTAAGAATGTTTGCACAAGCAGCAGTTTGGCTCATTTCATCATGCTTGCTTCCTAGTAAATGTGCTAAAGCAGGCATCCCCAAACTTCGGCCCTCCAGATGTTTTGGACTACAATTCCCATCATCCCTGACCACTGGTCCTGTTAGCTAGGGATCATGGGAGTTGTAGGCCAAAACATCTGGAGGGCCACAGTTTGGGGATGCCTGTGCTAAAGGATCTTAGCCTTATTTTCCTCTTCTGCCTTGCTCTGTGTTGGTTAGCAAGAGAAACTCTTCTGCTGCAGTATTTCTTTAAATACAGAACTAAGCATAGCTATGGCAGGCAAAGCAGATGCTTATTCTCCTTTCTTCCCACCACTGACCTCGAGTTGATCCTTGCTTGATGGATCAAATGCTAACATAAGTCTGTGATAATGTTATTAAAAGGCCTCAGCATCCTCTTTCTATTGAACTGGAAACCCAGCTATATTAATGCAAAGTAGGCTCAGGCACTAATCAGACATAAATTCCCCAAGATCACCCACTATTCACATAACCCTTATTTAAATCACTGGGTAATGCATGGCTGATCAATAACACTATTCAATTATTTAAGAGCCACACGAGCACGGAAGTATTAATATCCCCAACTATCAAAGCACAGGCTTGTCAACAAGGAGCTACCTCTCTACCATTTCCATTTAGTTAAGCTCCTCTTTCAGCTGTCTCTGTATTTCATCTGTTCATTTTCCCCTGGAACGGTTTGCGGGAGTGAGATGAACTTACTTTCGCTGACAGAGGAGCCAACAGAACCGGAAAGGTCTTTGAGCGTTCTGAGCGTGTTGCTTTGGAAAGGAATACTGTAGGACGCACACGCAGCCTCAGGTGTACATGAACCAGTTGTGGCTGGTTTATGTAGCTCACATTCACACCGTGTGTTTAAAGTCGTCTTATTCCACTTTTAAGAATCATGGCTTTCCCCCAAAGAATCCTGGGAACTGTAGTTGGTTAAAGATGCTGGGAATTGCATATCTGTGAGGTCGGCACCCTTAACAACCTAGAGTTCCCAAGATTCCTTGGGGGAACCCATGGCTCATAAAGTGAGATGAGAGTGTTTTAAATGTATAGGGTGTGTTAATATGCATTCTTGTGATCTTGAAGAGGGCAGTGCAGTGTGCATATGCTTACACTTTTCTTTATAATCAAAAGCCGAGGTGCTGGGTGTGCTTGTTGCTTAAAGATTTCTGGACATGAATTTTTTTCCCTGTCATCTGGCATTATGGGGCAACATCTTGCACCCAATCCCATGTCAGCCCTGCTGTCATTGGGAAAGGATAGCAGTCCAAATGTTAAGTGTACCCCTGCGTACCCCCAGAAAAAAAGCACTGGTTGCTTCCATTTGGGGGGGAAACACCCTCTCCCACCATAGAAACTTGGACCCAATATGCGTGGAATATAGCGCTTAGGGAATGCTTAACTTACCATTGGAGGGTGATAAGAGGAATAACAAAGAAAGATGGGTTTGACTCTGTATTGTCTCGATTTATATCATTTATTAATAATAGTATGAACAAAATAAAAAAAAATCCTTCCAGTAGCACCTTAGAGACCAACTAAGTTTGTCATAGGTATGAGCTTTCGTGTGCATGCACACCATGCACACTTCTTCAGAGTGTATCATTTAAGAGGTAGTAGCAGAACATATAATAAAAAACAGACAAAGGAATACAATCTAGGATGTCAAAATACAAAAGTCACATTTATTGTGAAGACATTTAACACATTTTGGTTTGCATGACTCATATATACTGACCCGTTGCTTCCCCCCCCCCCTTGTAGGCTCTTGTTTCTTTGACACCTGTTGTTTTTGTTTGTTTGTTGTTGCTGCTGCTTTGATTCTGTATCCCACTCATGTCCCAGTACTGAAGTCAGACCTGTTTAGATTGCTGATAGCTTTAATTACATGGCTAAAGGACTCTGTGTAGAACTAAGTGATCTGAATTAATTATGGTGCCACTAAATTATGTAACGCGTGTGTAAAGGACTGTTTGGAATTTACTTTCCTTTATATTCTAGCAAAATGATTGGGGTTTTCTGGGGCACATTTTCCCCCTTTCTCCGGCGCTTTCCACCGAACCAATTTTGCAAGGTGTGTGATTTATGAGTTCATTTATCCAAAGCAAGGTATTGAAAAAAAAAAGATAAAGGGGGGGGGAAGTGGACCTGCGTTTGCTGCAACTTGGTAAATGCAGGCAGACCAATTTCCCTTCCATTCTATTGCTGCTAATACTTAGGTTAAGCATTGACAATGTGCTTGAGATACGAAATGTGAATTGTAATTATACTACAGGCTTACGACCAATGATAGACCATGTATTTCAGAGCTGGTACCAGATTTCAGGGGTCCCTCGGCATGGTCCGGTCAATGCCCCCCTCCCACCACCCCCTGCCACCCATCATCCTCTCTGCAGTAGCACAGGTGCTGCCCTCTTTCCTCACCCCTGCCTATTGCTGCTCCTCTCCCCCTATTGCCTCTCCTCAATTCTATGAATCTATGAATAAATTCATAAATGATGAGAATAAAAATTAAAATCTCCTTCTATTGTGTAGTTTTCAGGGGAGGTTCTTGTGTGCTGTTCTTACAGTTGCTATGAGCTTTCCTGGTTGGGGTGTGTGTGTGTGTTAAACTGAACAGCAACATTGGGAGAAAAAGCTATTTCAATCAACAAATTGAGGAACATTTTGCACACCAGTGTGGCTGCTTTTAGTACACAGGCACCATTGCCGGGTTGTGGCACTGATGAGTTTTGAAAGCACTATATGGCATAGTTGTGTTGAACCACGCCTAGGCACTGGCTCAACAGCCGTCTAATAAACCGAGCCATAGAAGTAGCTGAACATGATGTGCTCAAGGTCAATGACCGAGAAAGTGCCAAGGCCTGTGCACACCTCTCTTTTATTGCTTTGGTTCACCTTTCTTTGCAGTAAACAACGAGAGCTTCTGAAGCACAGCAGTGATAGCTAAATTGATAGACCCGTGACAATGGGGAGACATTAAATTATGTTTTGCTCTTCAGAGACCTGTCAGGATTTTTTTAAAAAAATAAATAAATCACTGTTTATCAGTCTCAGCTTCAGTTCTTATTTCTGAGATGTCGGGTCAAACTGTCGCTCTGCCTGGTTGCTGTTAGTAGCATCTCACAGGGCTGGGCCTGAATAGCTTTCCCTCATTAGGTATATAAGAACGATCAATCGCCATTAGCAGCCCTTCCTCTAGCCTAACCGCTGCCATACACTGATGCCTGAAAACCCTGGCAGCATTTGCTTTCGTTACCTCAAGTGACATTTGTGACATAATGGTTCCCACTAAACGCAAAAGAAAATGCAAGGTGAGCTCGGGATTCCACGCGGAGAGCTAAGCAGGAGGAAATATACCTCAGCACTCGGAGGAATATTAACGCGGCTTTATACGCTGAGTCACCAAATACTTTTGTCTAATGAGCTTCTGAACTGGAGCACCATATGGTACGGGCTTCAGCCAGTCATACTACCACAGTGTATAGTATATACTTCGCAACACAAAGAACTCGGAGGAGCAGAGATAGCCCATTCTCCTCCGGTCTACTCAGGTGGCAAGCATCAAGCTCGCGTCACCCTTGTGCTGATGGGGGTGGGGGAGTGCAGAGATGGAGTTCAGAGGCTTGCAAGACTGAACATGTACTGTATTCTGAAACGTTTTATGTTATGAGCCCAAAATTTGAATTTTTGATTAGCTGAAAAATAAATATTTGCAGGGTTGGGAAGAGTACAATACTGGTTTCTTTAGCTGTGCATTTGGCTGGTGCCAGAGACAGGAAGGGTAGCCGTGTGTCCTATTTTAAAGAGGGCTTGTTTGAAAGTCCCGGTTTAAGGATAGAGAACCCTACGAGTAGGGGGGGGGCTTGAAGTTGCCCATCAGCAGTGTGATTGGCACACAGAGGTTATTTGGTCACAGTCTACCCCACCTTAGTGGGCAAGAAGTAAATGCTTTTATTTCAGTTGTAGTCATTATTTCCAAATTGGCAGCTGTACATATAAACTGGCATATGGAAGTTTAATGCAAATTTGCCTCCCCTTTTTTCATATTGAACTTCCTTTTCCTTTTGGCGATGCGCAAATGGCCACCCTAGAGGCAGAGCATTTTCAGTACGGCCCCATCCATACCTTGGGAATTCCAGAGAGAGAAAGGGGAAGGGGGAGAGAGAAGGAGACTCTCAAAAGGATGGAGTGATGCTGAAAAGGCCCTGACTCTGTGGTAGCCGTTGGCTCATAGCTCCTGGACCTTGCAAACTTTATTGTGTCAGTCCGCAATTTACTGAGGTGTTGCATAGTAGGTTTTTAAGTGCTGACAATTTTAGTTTGGGGTAGGATTGTGGATACATATTTAAATCATTTTATGTCGTTTTCAGTTAATTATGCCCGGAAAGGCATTTTGCAAACCTTTTAATAAATAATAAATAAACAAAGAAATACGGTACGTTCCTCAAAGCAAATTGCTATATTTTCTGTTCCATATGTGCATTTTTGCTTATGAGTGTTACAGAATGGAGACTGATCTGTCTCCCGGATTCCTTCCTTCCAATTTCCTTTAGTGCTCACAAGTCATTAGGGGGAAAGAACAGCAGCATTTGTAAAGCTGCTAGCTGTTAAATGGCCCTCCCTTAAATGATGATTAGCTGAATTTAATAATGAATTAAATGTCATTAACTGGGGTTGGGTTTGCTAATGCTTTAAAAAGAATATTTTTTAAAAAATGAAGTAATTGTTCCTAAAAAGAATGACTGGGCATTGCCCAGCCTTTCTAATTATATTAAATTGCTATCACCAATATATAATAAATTACCTTAAATCCTATTTATAGATTGCTGGGATGAGGGGTAGAAAAAGCCCTTTTGTGCTGGACTTCCCATGCTATCTAGTTCATTTTCAAAATATAATTTATGCTAAACTAAACTCCAAATATAATTTATACTAAATGTATAAGCTAGGCTTCCCCAAACTAAGGCCCACAGGCCGGATGCGGCCCACGAGGCTCTTTTATGCGGCCCCTGGCGACCCCTGCCGCCCGCTCTTAACAACGCGGTGCGGTGTGGCTGCCCACTTCCAGGTTACCGAAGTGTCAGAAATAGCTTGTGCTCAAGCGTAATTTCCGGCGCACTTCCGGGCCGGAGGAGGCCCATATGCATGCGCACAAGCTATTTCCGGTGTTCCAGCAACCCGGAAATGTCCTGGAAATCGTGGGTGTGAGCTAGCCAGAATTAAGCACCCTTATCCCATCAGTTTCAGTGACAGAGATTTATACATTTGCCCAAGTTTCTTTTTGAAATCTTGTGGGATCATGCCTCTTTGTGTCTACGTTTAGTGACTAATTTATATTGGAGTGCACAATTTCTCTCAAATTGTCTTCTCTAATCTTATCAATATGTGTGACCAACCTAACAGAACGTAACTACAGCAGTATCTTTTGCAAGGTAAATTGTATACTGCTACGTTGCCCCTTCCTTCAGTCCAATTACAGCTGATTTCTACCATGTAAAGGAAAGGTGAGTTAAAATTAAAATTGGAGGAAAGCCCTTTCATTAGGATTGCAAACTCGTTTCTAGGGGGAAAGCAGTAACTTGGGGGTCAAGTATTTTGCTTGGATCAATCGCTGGCATCTCCAGGTGAAGCTGGGACAGAGCCTTGTCTGAAACCCCGGAGAGTTGCTGCCAGTCTGTGTAGACAGTATTGAGCTAGATGGACCAGTGGTCTGATTCAGTATAAGTCAGCTTCCTATGTTCCTGTGAATGAAAAATTGAACCAAGTGGAGCCCTTTGGTTCAGTTTTCATTAGTTCTTAAACAAATGGATACAAATAGTTTTATTTTTTATTATCCTGTTCTTACTCATTTGTCACACATTTAGGGGTAGAAGAGCTTTCCTTTCTCCAATGGCAGGAGAGTCACTCAACAGCCACCTCCTGGCATCAGTCATATTATTTCCCCAAAATAAAAAAAATTCCTTCAGTAGCACCTTAAAGACCAACTAAGTTTTTATTTTGGTATGAGCTTTCGTGTGCATGCACACTTCATCAGATACACTGAAACAGAAGTCACCAGACCCTTATGTATATTCAGAGGGTGGGGGGTGGGGTGATGGGAATGGGTGATGGGCTGATAGGAGTGGTAAACCTGTTGATGACTGTTAACGACTGTTAATGACTGCAATTGGTCTTGCGGGGGGAGCAAGGGCTGAGATGCTAAGGAAAGCTTGATCGTGTATAATGAGATAAGAATCCTATGTCTTTGTTCATTCCAGGTGGCTTCATGGTTTTAAGCTTGCTGATGAGTTGCAATTCAGCAACTTCTCTTTCCAGTCTGTTTCTGAAATTTTTCTGTAATAAAACAGCTGCTTTGAGATCTTGTATAGAATGTCCTGGGAGATTGAAGTGTTCTACTGGTTTCTTTGTCTTGTGGTTCCTGATGTCAGATTTATGTCCATTTATCCTTTGGCGTAGGGTTTGGCCTGTTTGTCCAATATAGAGAGCTGAAGGGCACTGTTGGCATTTGATGGCATACACAATGTTAGAAGATGAGCAATTAAATAGTCCTGAGATGGTATGTTGGATGTTGTTGGGGCCAGTAATGGTGTTGTCCGGGTGTATGTGGCAGGCTCCATGTTAAGTCTGGTGGTTGTATTATTGTGGGTGAGGAGTTGTTTAAGATTGTTTAAGATTGGGTGGCTGTCTGTAGGCAATGAAAGGTCTTCCTCCCAGAGCTTGAGAAAGAGATTATTTTCCCAGAATGCTTCACTCATGTGTTGTTCTAGTGAGTCCTGGGGGTGGAAGTAGGAGCTGCCATTTTTGTTGCAGGTGCCATATTCCCCTCAGTGTGACACAGAATCTGGAGCATTCTGGGAGGGGGAAAAATATGGCAGTTGGTGAAACGTTTTCACAAATATGCTTTTCTGACAACCTATAAGGGGCAGGCTGTAAAAGAACATACTAGTATTAAACAAAAAATTGATTAATATTATTAACAATAACTTTATTCAATAATTTTGTATTATAGAGCTTTAAGTAACACATAATGTAAGCTTTTAGAAAATATTATTTTTGTACTACATCGCTATAGAATTATGGTTTTTGAAGTGTAGGTGGGTTCCCACAAGGCAAGACACAGTGATAACAGCAAGAACCTTTATTGAACTAACAGAACTAGACAACAGGGGCAAAACAACTGCTTATATACACTTCTGAAGGCCTGGGCCACCCCACTCCTAACGTGATTGGCTGTCAAAATTTCCAAGCTGCAAATCATAACTCAGAGTTTAAGGGCCAATGGCAGAGGCCCAAATACTGAAATGTTCTGTGATTGGATATCATGTATCGAATCAGAACACAGGGGCTCAGAATCCTTAGTCCAGACTCAAGCTCAGGCAAACACAAACCACTGAATACATGTCAGTTTTAATGTATGCTGTAAATTTTCTAACCACTGGGACTTTCACAGGAGCATTTCGTATTCCTCGCTGGATGTCAACATAGGGTGACTGGCTTGCGCATTTCCTTGCTTCCTGCTTGAGCACTTGGAATATTTACAGCACAGCAAGTGTTGCTGCCAACAGCTCCAGAACTTTACTCGTTATTGTAAATGTCACTTTTAATATTGATAGTGCGGACTGTTCCTGTGAACTGCTCAATAAGGAGAAGTTCCTCCTGTGTTGTTCTCCTTAAAAGCACACATAGCTCTTGTGGTTTTTTTTGAAGCAAAACACATAGAAGCCTAAGCAAGTGACCTAGAAATAAAATATTTTGCTACTTGGGGAGAATAGCAATCCAGAATGATCAGGGCCAGGAAGCCATAAAGTCAGACTCCGAAAGCCTCACATGTGTCATTTATTAATAAAAGCCAGTATCTTCCCAGTGCTACAGATTTAGAGTAGCACCTGCCTGTTCATTTATCAGATGCCATATATACACCGTATTGGATTATATCACAGCATTTAACTTACAGGGTTGCATCCAATCTTGGTACTACAGACTACAGTTTTTAAGTAGATTGCACTGAGGGCTTGTCCATAGAAAATTAAAAACCAGGCATGGGTACATGGGCCTCGACCAAAAACACGCAACTTGAATAGGAGTAGCAATTCGTCATCTCCCCTGCCTAGGCAATAGCTCCTAACCTACCACTGTCTTCTTAAAACAGCCTTGTAGGTATATAACTCCCCCCAATCACTCCTAGAAAATTTACTAGCTTCTTCCCTCCCCCAACAGCCCATTTCCCTTCTGTGCCGGGTGTGGAGAAGGGGGCTCCTCTCCTCTCCATTTGGTTTTTATGCTGGATTTAGAGTAAAGGAGGAGCTCTCTATCATTCATCCACCAGGCTCCATTTGCCAGCTTGCATGCAAACCTTGAGAGGTCTGCTTAAATAGAAAGCCATCTTAAAAGATTGCATGGGGAAAAGCCTTGCAACCCAGGAACCAAATCATGACCACAATCCGCCAAAAACATTAATATCATATCATATACAATCAATATTGTCACATAGCAATCTTCAGATATCTCAAGGGCTGCCACATGAAAAGGGGAACAAGCTTGTTCTCTACTGCTCTTGGAGGTTAGGTCTCGGACCAATGGCTTCCAAGTTACAAGAAAGGAGATTCTGACTTAACGTTCAAAAGAACTTTCTGACAGTAAGAGCTTTATCAACAGTTGAACGGACTCCATTGGGAGGTTGTGGACTCTCCTTCCTAGGAGGGTTTTAAGCAGAGGTTGGATGGCCATCTGCCATGAATGCTTTAGCCGAGATTCCTGCATTGCAGGGGGTTGGATTAGATGTCCCTTGGGGTCCCTTCCAACTCTATGATTCTATGGTAATAAAAACTGTTGAAACATATCCTGCGCAAGCCCAATGGCAATGATGGGAAACTGCGTAAAACCGTGGAAGTTATCAAATGAGTCCCGGCTGATTTTCATCCTAGGTCATCCATCATGTGAATATGACAGATCTTACCCAGCAGAGCGTATGCAGAGCCCTTATTACAGAACCACAGGGATCAACTATATGACAGGGAAGGAAGAGCAGGAGAACTAAATTCAGATCTCACGTGCATATTCCCCTATCCAAATTGGTGGGATTTCAGCTTTTAAAATAAAATAAAACTAAAAAATGGCACCACATAGTTTTGGCTGTTGATTTCAAAGGGGCTGGGTCATATGGTTCCTCTTCCATCATTGTAAGGATGCCAGGCCTTCCTGCCCATTCAGCACTCCTGCCCTGTCCCTGATATGCCCAGACATCTGCTTGGGGCTATAATGCTTGGTTCTGACCAGCATGCTTAAAATCCAGTTCCCACAGCCCAATTTTGCAGTGTTGATTTGCTGGATAAGCTAATCATCCATGCAATCTGAGCCTCGGCATAGTGGACCTTCATGTATGTAAGCTGTATTCAAACATTGCAGTTGTGTATGGGCATTTGGGAATGCCAGAAAGCATCTTTCGTATGTGTATGAGCTAGACTGGAGAGAAGCCTTGTCTAGTCTGGTCCATGTGCATGGCCAGTTCTCCACCCAGTGAGTGCTGTTACCAAAGCAAGGCATTCTTTCTCTATAGAATTTTATTGCTGCAATTAGGAAGGGGGGGTGGGATTCAATTCAGTTCACATTTAAAGGCATAATTCACACTTTATGAAACAATACGTGAAGCGAAACATAGCCCTCCTTTGAAAGTCATACTTCCAGTTTTGCAGTGCAGTTCTCCAGCCAAGCAATGTATGTGAAAATGCCCACACTGGGGCAAAATGTGGATAAAATGCATATATTGGTGGAAGTAGCATGCAAGAATGCATTATATTAGAGGAGAATGCTTTGCAAAAATGTTTACATTAGGCAAAATTCACACTAAAATGCTAATGTATTTATGAGGGAGATATCACAAACGGATGTGGGGAATTGAATCGAAGATTGCAAAAATAAGGAATTGAGAGAAAGCAAAATTGACAAATTTGCCCATCCCTTGCTCCCACAAAACAGTGAACATAAAGCAGGAAAATACTTGATTTTATTCAGCATAGTAGCAAATGCTTGCTAGATCCATTTGTACTTTACCTTCCAAGTCCCGGACTGCAGAATCCAGGACCGGCAGCCGTGTGACACCGGAAGTTGCGTCGACGTAACTTCCGGTGTCTCTTTGCCCTTCTATGGGCACAAAAAATGGCCGCCGGCGGCTTCGAAAGTCGCTTGTACGCATGTCAGGAAGTGCGTTGACGCAACTTCCAGTGTCACTCCGCCCATCTATGGGCACCAAAAATGGCCGCCGCCGACACCGGAAGTCATGTCTATGCACTTCCGGACATGCATAGATGCGACTTTTGAAGCCGGCAGCGGCCATTTTTGGTGCCCATAGGAGGGCAAATCGGAAAGAAAAAAAATGGCAGGAGAAAATAACGGAGAAAAACGGGAGACGAAGTGATACGGGGGACCACCGGGAAAAGGTAAGTAAAAACGGGGGTTTTCCGGGGAAAATGGGGTACTTGGCAGCTATGATTTGTACGCCATTTTGTGTGTGGCATAAATACACTTGAGAGTAAAAGTACTTGTTCTTTATTAAATCAGTACAGTTGGAGTGTGGGCTGTCACTTACACTAGTTTTATGGGAGGCATCACTATAGTAGTGACCCCAAAGGAAATTGCATAACCTTGTGATTCTCTGACCTTCATGGGGTTTGGTGATCAGCAAGACCAGCACCCAGGATGATGGGGAGAATTGAATACAATTATACAAGGGTTTCTCATGGATTGATAACAAAGCAAAGGGGAAATGAGCAAAGAAACTGAGAGAGAGGCCTTGCAGCCACTTTTAATCTTTTCTTTTCATGTTACAGTATGTTATTAGGATGGGACGATAAGGGCACCTGCAAGTGAATGGGAAGGAAATAAATTGTCTGCATTGTGCTGATGAAACAGTGGTGGTAGCAGATGTGGAAGAAAACTGCAGATTATATTCAATGCAATGAATTAGTTTTTTTCAGAACTATGGCCTACAAATAAATGGGAATAAAGCAATGGTAAGAAAGTCTGTTGCTTTATATAATGGGAAACAAATTTGAGCAAATAGGAAAAATTTAAATGTTATCTGGGAAGCATAAAAAAAAACAGCAACAGAGGGTGGGAAATCTAAAGTTGAGATCAGAGTTAGCTGACACAGTGGCCTCTAGATTATATGGACTACAGCTCCCATCAGCCCCATGCTAGTGTGACCAGTGGTCACAGATGGTGGGAGTTGTAGTCCACAGTGACTGGAGGCACCACACTGATAGAGCAAAAATGATAAAAGAAAAGCAGGTAAAAGTAAACATAGATGTAGTACAATAGATAGTTTATTAGAAAGAATACCTGCTAATGGAGCAATAGGTTTATCTCTGAAAAATAAATGGTAGACAGGCAGGCAGGCAGGCAGACAATACAGTACTATGTGAACGTAAAGGACAAATGGGAAGAAAGAAACTCTGGAGGCACTTAAAATGTAGTACAGTGGTACCTCGGGTTACGAACTTAATTCGTTCCAGAGGTCCATTCTTAACCCGAAACTGTTCTTAACCTGAGGTGCACTTTTGCTAATGGGGTCTCCCACTGCTGCCGCGCCGCCACTGCACGATTTCCATTCTCATCCTGGGGCAAAGTTTGCAACCCGAGGTAACTACTTCCAGGTTAGTGGAGTTTGTAACCTGAAGCATTTGTAACCCGAAGCGTTTGTAACCCAAGGTACCACTGTACTGAGAATAATGCATAAAGTGAGATGGATAGAAAGGAACTCCAGGGAAGAATTGTACAGGAATTATTCCAGTAGAAGGCTGTTGGTGGGCAACTTCAAGGCCCCTCCAGTTCTCCCTTGTGCTTTGAACCTTACATGGACCAGACAGCCTTTCAAATAGAGGACTGTTCAGTGACAGAACTTCAGACAGAGCACTGTTTCCTGTGAAGTAGGAGACATGGCTGTCCTGACAGCCCATGATAGCAGGAATTGAGGATAAAACCCGAAAAACCACACTGCACCATGCAAGCAAGGCTCAACTTTTCCACTCTAAACAAAGGGGAAAGTCAGACAAACAGTGCAACCATTGAATTATTGCTTGGGAAACGAGACAGCAGCAACTTCAGGTCAAAAGTTATATGAGGACAATCCTAGGGAAAACAATACTCACAGCAGATGAAGTACTGCACATCAATTCTAATTTAAATTCTCCTGCCTTTTGCACACTGCCAACTACCAGCAGGGCAGATTTTCTACCCGTTCAGAATAGATTTTTATATGCTTAGCTACTAAACCTTAGCACTAGAGGAGTGCCTTGTTTTCCGCTGGCCAATTTTCAACTTGTGTTTAATGAGGACAGTCACATGCAGTTCATCATCTTCATGTATAGGTTGAAGACTCCATCCAGCTGTTTTGTGTACCTTCCCTGGAGACAAAAAAAGAACTTTTGTGCCTGTTAATATTACAGACTACCTAAGAAAGTTCCTCTCAGCTGTTCATCCACCTGGTATTCGTTTGTTTTTCCAAGGGTTGTTCTTTGTGAACCCCCAGAGAGCTAAAAGTTCTACTTGTATAGGGGGCAAAATGAGGTGCAGGGAGCAGGTTGAAAATAGGTTGGAGGGATGTGATTAACAGTAATATTCCTAACTTTTCAGAACACTTCCTCTCTGAATATTCCACTAGCAACCACAGTGCTTTTTGGCCAGCAAAACAATAGCAAATTCTTCTGAGTTCAGTGAAAACAATATGCAGTTCTACACATAGTTTTCCAATGCTTTTGCCTTTTCAAAATCACATTTCTTAAATGAAATCAAAACGATTTCCCTCCTGATGTTACTGGACTCCCCATCAGCTCCAGCCAGGAGTGATGGAAGCCATGGTTTTGAGACAGGGATTGTCTGAAAAGTTAACATGGGGATAACTTGGAGGCCTGCTAGAGGGCAATGGTCCACTAAAACAGTGGCAGTAGAAGGGTTAAAAGTATTGGACTATGACTATCACTTGGGAGACCCATATTCAAATCCAAAGCTCTCCCAGTTACCACCCCTCAGCCTGACCTGCAGTGCAGGGTTGTTCTGATCTGCCACATAATTGAAGACACTGGAAAGGAATCCCATAACTTTGTGCACCTGGGCAAATTATGTGCAGTGATATACTTGGGCGGTGCCATTTTCCAGGGACCAAAGGGTTGTAGTCAACTAAGTCCTCCTTGGAGTAGACCCACTGAAATTAATGGGTTTTGGAAAGGATTTGGATTTCATTGACTACAAAGGCAGT
The DNA here is from genome assembly GCF_963506605.1 of Zootoca vivipara. Classification (NCBI taxonomy): domain Eukaryota; kingdom Metazoa; phylum Chordata; class Lepidosauria; order Squamata; family Lacertidae; genus Zootoca; species Zootoca vivipara. The sequence continues at coordinate 77,207,866 of NC_083282.1, read as the reverse complement.
AATAATCGATGATCAGAACCCTCAAAATTCCTCAGAATTTGAAGCATGGGAAGTCAAGAAATGTTATAATTTGGCATAATATTGGGATTAATGGATATGCATTTGTATAATTTGGAATAATTGGTATGATATAATTGGTTGTAAGTAAAAAATTTAATACAAATTGATATGAAATTAATGGGTTGTTGTTGTTGTTAACTTTTCTGTACCACCCTTCATCTGAGGATTTACAATATGGAAACACAAAAATACATAACATGGTAACAAACGAAAACAATAACCCCCATTAACTTCACTGGGTCTCCTCTGAGGACTAGTACTGAATACCAACCAATGGTCCTCTCAGCCCACCAAGCTTGATACAGGGGGAGAAGAACAGTGAATAATACTGCCCTTACTTTAGCTAGGGGTGGGAAATCTCAGGCTCAAGGACCCAATGTTCTTTATCAAGCCCTCATAAGTCTCCTTAGGCGATGCAGTTTTCCTGGTGCTGCTCCCAGCCCCTCTTGAGAGCTTTTGCTTGGCTGAAATGAGGAACTGTGACCGTGCTTGTCTGGAAGGAGAATGGAGTGGAGTATGCTTATGTGTATAGAAACCTCTTGACTTTTGTGTGGGTGAACTATATGGCCTACTATATGAAGGAAATATCTTCTTCTTCTTCTTCTTCTTTGGCGATCACTCGTAGCCGAGTAAGATTGTCTTCCATAAACACGATTTTAACAATGGGTCCGTAAGTGACTGTGGAGGCCAATTCTGGATCCACATGTCCTTCGACAGTGGGGACATTGGTGTCCAGGCAGGAGTTTATCACGGTGTGGATTTTCCAAGCATGCCTTCCTCTTAGCACGTTTCTCCCTTGCGTCTTGAGATCGAGTTTCTTTTAAGCCCACGACACCTTTGGTAAAGGCTGTTCTCCAACTGGAGCGCTCGCAGGCCAGTGTTTCCCAGTTGAAGGAAATATATCCTTTGTGCCGCCTGCTTTTTACCATCTGTGGCCCTGCCTACAACTGACACAGGGCCCCAAGAAAGTAGTTGTTGAGGTAAGACAGTGGTACCTCTGGTTAAGAACTTAATTCGTTCCGGAGGTCCGTTCTTAACCTGAAACTGTTCTTAACCTGAAGCACCACTTTAGCTAATGGGGCCTCCTGCTGCCGCCACGCTACCGGAGCACGATTTCTGTTCTCATCCTGAAGCAAAGTTCTTAACCTGAGGTACTATTTCTGGGTGAGTGGAGTCTGTAACCTGAAGCGTTTGTAACCTGAAGTGTTTGTAACCTGAGGTACCACTGTACAGCCATCGAACTGAAAAAGGTTCCCCACCTCTGCTTTACCCAGAGAGAAATGTTCAAGGAATTATCCCATCTCCTCAGCAGTTGCTATCCAGTCTTAAATTATCACTGCCTTTTACATGGCTCATAATAATCTCACAGTTATTGTGGCCTGTACCCTCTGTACATGCCTGAATGCTATAAGCAAGTTTGTTTTTTTAATATAAAAACAAAACAAAACGAGGAGTGAAATATTGTTAACCACACCAGTTTCTCATAAAGTATGATATATAACCAGGACTCCGAATGAGGTTGTTGTTGTTGTTGTTGTTGTTGTTGTTGTTGTTGTTGTTGTTATCCATTTCATTTCTATACCGCTTTATACTTTTAATTTTAAAAATATCAAAGCGGTTTTCAACACATTAAAACATGAAATAAAGCAACCCAGAATAAAAGATTCCTGAAGACAGCCAAATATAAAACATACTGTACATCCAAAGCAAATTAAACAGGAAACTAAAATATTATCTTAAAGAATTCATAATAAAGCATTACAAAGGAGGTCAACTACAGAATGCACATTTAACGCAGCAAAGTTAACTCAACAAATTATCTTAAACATTTCAAAAGGAACCAAAAATTTCTTTCTTAATGGAGGGCACATGCAGCCCTTACAAAATTGATAATAGTTCACAAGCATGACACGTGAGAAGACTTGAGCCCTATCTAACTGTTTACATCATCTCTCCAACATGAACAATGAAAGCATGCACTGATAATGCATGAAAAAAGGAAAACAGATCAGCAAGGTGAATGTTTTGCACTGCACAGCCTTTTCTAAATATCTTAAGGCAATTAGAATTCGAGGTGTTTGTTTCAGATGCAAATCAGCCTAGATTGATGAGATAAGGCTGAGCAATGGAGCCAAAACCAGACAGGGTTCTGTTTTACCTGGGAATAATGCCAGCAAACCACAAGCAAATATCTTGTTCCACTTTTTCACATATAGAGTTAGGGGGTTGGACTAGATGGCCCTCGGGATTCCTTCCAACTTCACAGTTTTATGATTCTAGGCTCTTAAAGCAGAGAAGTTGCTTCTAAAATATGTACATTCAAAGAATGGCTGCTGGTTTTTCTGCCCAGAACTGTGGGAATTTTTCCACTTCTATGTTTTTTCCCTGTGGAATTTTTTCCTCCTTTAAATATATATTGTTGTTGTTTAGTCATGTCCGACTCTTTGTGACCCCATGGACCAGAGCATGCCAGGCACTCCTGTCTTCCACTGCAGTTTCGTCAAGCAAGTGATCAATTGTGCAATTAATAACCAACACAGTCGCCTCACGGTAAGCCAATGTATGGCTTGCTAGGGCCATACAAATGCATTTGTTTCCAGAGAGGAGTTTGCATTTGCTTTCCTCCTTGCTGGGCTTTTCAGGTCTGTGAGGGACAGCATCTAAGGTAAGGTATGTCATCTGAAGCCAGGATCATAGCTAAGCTGTCTGCTCTGTAACCACGAGCCATAACCCTAGGACCAACCTTGGCTGGCTCACCTCATAAAGGATATTGTGGAGCTGCAGCGGGTTCAGAAAAGGGCAGCCAAAATGATCAAGGGGATGAAGAAAGGGGCCTTTTAGTTTAAAGACGAGTAAGAGGCGACATGAGAGAACACGGTTTCCCAAACCTGGGCCCATAGCTGCCAAGTTATCCCTTTTTTTCAGGGATTTTCCATTATGCTGAATAGGCTTCCTCGCGAGAAAAGGGAAAACTTGGCAGCTATGCCTGGGTCTTCTCCAGTTGTTTTGGACTACACTTCCCATCCTCCCTAAACCACTGGTCCTGCTAGCTAGGGATGATGGGAGTTGTAGTTCTAAAACAGCTGGAGAAGACCCAACTTTGGGAAACGCTGTGATAAGACGTTTATAGAATTAAGCATGGCATGGAGAAAGTAGATAGGGAAAAGCTTTTCTCCCTGATAGAACACATGGGCATCCAGTCGAGATGAATGCTGGAAGATTCAGGACAGACGAAAGAAAATACAGTGGAGCTATGGAACCGGCAGCGGTGGCCACTAACCTGGGTGGCTTTAAAACAGTTTTAGACAAATTCATAGGGGGGGGGGGGTTGGATAAGGCTGTCAGTAGCTAATAGCCATGATGGTGAACCACCAAAGTGAAAGGGAGAGTGTCTTTGAGTCAGGTCATCCTTGCAAGCTTCCCACTGGGGCATCCGTTTCCCCAATGTGCAAACAAGAAGCTGGACCAGATGGGCCACTGGCCTGATCCGGCAGGGCTAATCTTAATGTTCTTATGTTCTTATCCTCCATCAAAGCAAACAAGAAATATTATCAGGGTTCAAGGACATGTTCCAGTCAGGCAAAAATACTCAAGGAGAGTGCAAACAGGGCTGGTGAGTGGCGCGGCTCAGGAGCATGTGTCACCTGGCGAGAGTCCCGGGGGCTAGATAGAGTGGCATGGATGACGACATCATGTGGCCCCTATCCTGGAAATGAGCCAAGTGCCATGCTGTACAATGTCTTTCTAATGATCAGCTTAGAATATTCGTCTGCCAAATGAAAACACAGGAACTGCCAAGGTGTCAGAAAGACATTTAAAGTTGTAACCTGCCCTGTGATCTTCGGATGAATTATTATCAGGTTGGTTTTTTTTAAAAAAAAAACCACAACAACTTCTGTTACAATCCCTCCTGTATTCTTTACTGCAATTTTACTGAAGCCTTTAAAAAAAAAAGAATTTGCAACCCAATTAATCAACTAACACTTCAGTTGATTAATCTACTGATTAAACCAGTTCAGTGATGCAGGAATAAATATACAACCACTTTTTCAGAGCTAGCAATTTTTCAGCTTCGGTCCGTGTGGGTAGATGCTTTATTGACACATAATTACACACCTGGGTTTCTCAGTTCCCATGACAGAACCTCAGGATTATTCTTCATCTCCATATAAAAATGACATGAATATGACACGATATGCTTGAAGCTAGCTGCTTTCTCCCTCTTTACTTCTGATGGATTTCTGTCTTATGCTTGAGTATTGACAGTACTTGCCTTAGCCTCGGGGAGAAAATTGATACAACATAATTTATGGCTAATCATAGTGTAACAGAAGGACTTTTAGTTAAAAGAACATTCAAAGACAAATCGGCAACTGTAAAGGCTATCCGCAGTGGAAAAGCTGGACATAAATAAACTTGTTTCATGCTTACAGCTTCTTCCAATGATGTGAAGTCCCATGGCAAGGTTTGTTTATCAGAAGAGATTATTGGAGATTTGTGATGTTTTGTAATATCTGTTTTTTTCACAGCTACTTAGACTGAATAAGTGGGAAGGATGTTAGCAGGCAGGGCTAACCCCACATAGGCTAGTGGGGTATCCAGTATCTTAGGGCTGGCCCTATTATTAGACAAAATATATAAAAAAACTTGCTGCCTCAGGTGGGAGGTGCTGATGAGCAGGGAGCAGATAGGGCTGTGTGGACCACACAATTCATACCACACCCTCTAAGCTAGTGCACCGCCCTTGAGTGCAGTGGTGGGCACTGTCCCATCAGCATTGTTGAAGTAAGATTCATGTGCCAATCCATTTGACTGGAATAGGAGGGTGGGCATCCTGCCCTTTGCTTCAGGCAGCAAAATGTCTTGGGCTGGCCTTGCAACGTGCTAAGAAAAAAACCCTGTTACCAATTTTATGCAGCCTGGTTATAGCCTGATATGGTGAGCGAGGAAGAAAAGGAAGAGCCATTGTGGTGTAATGGTCAGAGTGTTGGACTATGACTTGGGAGAGCAGGGTTCGAGTCCCTCACTGAAGCTCACTGAATGACCTTGGGCCAGTCACCATCTTTTAGCCTAGCCTACCTTACAGGGTTGTTGCGAGGATGAGATGCGGAGGAGGAGAACCATATACACCACCTTGAGTAATAAACGTGGCATATAAATGTAATAAATTAATTAAAATAAAATGGGGGAACTTCCAAGTGGCAACCAAAAACACATTTATTTTGTGCTAGCATGGTGTTAGCATAGTTCTGATCCCAGTCAAAGGACATAGCTTAACCTGTCCATTCATTCCCCTGCAGCAATAACTCTGTCAGTATCAAAGCTTAGGACTCGATAAAGGAAAGCTAAGTGCTTTAGGGCTTTGCTGCTTTATTAGTCAAAACCAGCACTTCAAATTGTGTCCAGAAAGCTATAGGCAAGCAATACAGATGCCATAGCACAGTGACATGATATGTTTCAGGTAAATAGGTATGCCAGGAGTCAGCATCAGTTGTAGTTTTCAAATGGTCACTTCTCCGTGCATAGCAGGACGCAGAACTCTAGCCTCCAGATTATGAATGCTTGACCAGCGGTCAGCAGAGCTGAATGCAAAATGAAAAGTTCACAGCCTGCTGGATGCATCGGAAGCTTCTGGCCATTAGAGCAATCTGAAGTTCCAAGCACAGTGACAGATCTGAGAAAAGCCCAAGGCTGTAAGTTAGGCGATTGGGGAAGGCCAGATACCATAAACATCAGATCCACACACCCTAAAGTCATAAATAGCTGGCTGACTCTCATTGGTTCTGTCGTTTTTGAGTGTGCTGCCTGCATCCTCTGCTTCCCCTCAAACCACAGCCAGAGGTCAGTTTACACAACTGAACTGGTGTCTTGTGAATGTTGCTTGATTGAAAGCATGCATCATTTAGAACTTTGCTGAAGCCACGCTGCACGTAATTCACAAACCGAGTCACTCCCAAGGTGACGAAAGTGGCTTGAACGCTGGCAAAGAAAATGAAGGTTGTGCGAACCAGTGGCATGCGGAACAAGGATTCATGTATTCACAACCACACTGATTTTGTTGTGCGAAACTGGCTGCAAATAATTCAGAGATTCGGCTCTGAAGGCCTTCTGGCAGTTCCCTCACTGTGAGAAGTGAGGTTACAGGGAACCAAGCAGAGGGCCTTCTCTGTATTTGTGCCCGCCCTGTGGAACGCCCTCCCATCAGATGTCAAGGAAATATACAACTGACATCTGAAGGCAGTCCTGACTAGGGAAGTTTTTAATGTTTGGTGTCGTATTGGGTTTTAATTTGTTGGAAGCTGCACAGATGGCTGGGGTAACCCAGTCAGATGGGTGGCATATAAAGAAATTGTTGTTGTTGTTGTTGTTGTTATAGATCTTGAACTGGTCATGGCAAACTGGGAGGAGAATATTTCTCACTCTTGCTTTGGGAGACCGGCAGACTGACCATTTTGACTATCCCCGTGGGGCAGGGGAGTGAATTTCCCCAGGGAGGATGTCTGTTTCCTTGGCATGAAAGAAGCTGCTCCAGTTGGGACTCTGATGTTGCTGCTTGTGTCAGCTTTAATAACAGTACACATTTTAAACCACCCACTACTTTTGACAGCTACAGTGATGTAAATAAAGTAAATAACGCAGATGCCACCACTGAAGCTTACAGCCCAGTTGTGCTTTGCTAATAATATCTGGGTTACCAGCAGAGACACAGAATGCTTTACATGTATATCTGTTACACTAAGCTGTAACTTTACAAATACATTCATATCTCTGGAAGATCATAGATAGATGATTAGATAGATAGATAGATAGATAGATAGATAGATAGATAGATAGATAGATAGATAGATGGTAGATAGGTATACAATTGTGTAATCTAGGCATAACCTCTAGGTTAGATTGCTGCCACACATTATGCTTGGGGCTGCCTCTGACGTTAGTTTGGAAACTCCAAAGTATTCAGCAGTTTGGTTGCTCACCGTAGTAACACAGTTTGAGCATATGATGCCAATCCTGGCCCGACTGCACTGTCTGCCAGTCAGTTTCTGGTCTCAGTTCAAATGCTGACTTTGACCTATAAAGCCTTAAACAGTTCAGGACTGCAATACCTCAAGGACCACCTCTCCCCATATGAACTAGCCCAGACCCTGGAATGATCATTTAAGGCCCTTCTTTGTGTACTTCCTTCACAAGAGCTCTGGAGGGTGCCAACATGAGAACAGGCCTTTTCTGCAATGGCTCCCCATTTGTGGAATGCTCTCCTCAGGTGTCAGGCAGCTTGCCAGCAACTGCCATGGCCGGTTGCCCAGGAACATACAAAGACAAGGAAATGTTTCTTACCATCCACTTTTTATTCAGTATTTACAGAGAGAGGCTTTCAGCCTCTGAAGCAAAGCACCCTCTGCCTTTGAGCTCTTTGCTCTCCTACTTTCAAGGCTCCCCAGGTTCTGGGGGGAGGGCCTGGAATGCTTTCTAAAGACAATGTGTCTGTCAGCTGTTTTCCCCCCCAGTGCTTCCTCTTCCTCCTCTCCCATTATTTCCCAACATTTCCCCTCATCTGCCTCTGAACTGTGACCTCCCTCAAGCCCCTGTTGTAATTCTGAACTGTCTTCATCTTCTCTGGAACAGTCAAGCTGGGGAGGCGGTCTCCACCATTCCTTCTCTGCCCAGTCCCTGACATCAGGGAGGCTCACCTGGTGCATTTTTAAACATAACTTTAGGCACCAGGCAAAAACATACCTCTTCTCCCAGGCCTTTGGCTAATTAAACAATATATTTTATCGTGGAGTTGTTTTTGTTTGTTACTATGTTATGCATTTTTGTGGGGGGTGGTATTGTAAACCCTGTGGTCCTCAGATGGAGGGCAGTATGGAAATTTAATAATAATAATAATAATAATAATAATAATAATAATAATAATAAGCCAACATGGTGCCCTCCAGAAATTGCTAGACTACAATTTCCATTAGCCCCAGCTACCATGGCCAATGTTCATGGATAATGGGAGTTGGAGTCGCAACAAGATCTGGAAGGCACTACCCATGGCATAAATCTGTTGCTTAGAATTAAAAAAAGAGCCAGGATCTCACAGCTGATACTTGAATATGCATTTCCTGCATTTTTAGGCTCAGAATATAAGGAACCCAAGTAAAGTATTAGCAAGAATGTGCAAGCATCACAGAATTCCTTGGTTATGTGATTTCCATAGCTGCCTAAAAGAAAAAAAGAAGGGGAGAACTGTCAATTACAGTAGGATTTTCCAAGCCTGGTCGTATATGGTCTTTGGAGGTTTTGTTTTTATGTAGATTGCAAACATTTTTTGGGAGTCATTTTTGTAGAGCGCATACATTGTAGAGCGCATTGCAATCAGAAAACACTTTCTGGAGACACCAGCTTAAGTGTCTCCTCATCCGACCCCCCACTCTACCCCACACATACCTGCTTCCTGATTGAAGACACACACACACACACACACACACACACACACACACACACACACCCTCAGTTATTAAAATGGTGGTCACTCGCATGTTCTGTGCCAGCGCCCTCAGGTTATAGCTAAAAACCACTTTGAAAACCGCTGAATGAAAAGATTCCGTATGTAGACATAAATAATAAATTTAACAGATCAATCAATCAGTCATAAGAGCTGGATTAGGCCAAAGGTCCAGCATCTTGCTTGTGACAGTGGTCAGCCAGATTCCTATGGGAAGCCCAAAGACAGGGCATGAGGTCAGTAGCACCAAGGCTCCCCCACCAAAATGTGAATGATGGAGACCTCACTCCTCAGTGTCAGGGGGATTTCCCCTTGTTCCTGTGTTTGTCATCACCCTTCATTCCGAGAAGGCAACAGTGGTTCTTATAGGCATTGCTAAACAGAGCAAAATGCAGCCAGGAAGCAGTGTGTGTGTGTGTGTGTGTGTGTGTGTGTGTGTGTGTGTGTGTGCGCGCGCGCGCGCGCGCGCAAGACACACTGTGCAGCCCAAATGGCCATGCAGTTGGGAGGAGGAGCACAAAGGTCTCCCTGCAATGCTGGGGGGGGGAAGGAACAGCTGCTGACATTTGGCCTGCCAGGAAGGGTGTGCGGGCTGGCCAGGCAGGAGAAACTATGGGAAAAGGTGAACAGAAGGTATAAGAGAATGGTAAATATAAAGCATAAGGATGAAGCACCATAGCTGAGTGGTGGAACATCTGCCTTGCATGCAGGAGGTCCCAGGTTCAATCCCAGACATCTCCAAGTAGGACTGGGGGAATGCTGTGTCTGAAACCCTGGAGAGACCCTGTCAGTCAGCGTAGACAGTACAAAGCTAGGTGGACCACTAGTATATATCAATATAAAGCTGCTTCTTGTGTTCCAGAGGATTGTGTTCCAACAGAATCAGGTTGAATCCTGACAAGACAGAAGTACTATTTTGTGGGGGCAGGGGCTGGGCAGGTGTGGAGGACTCCCTGGTCCTGAATGGGGTAACTGTGCTCCTGAAGGACCAGTACCTGCCTATGTACTGTCTCGCCAGAGCAGTGCATGCTCTGGTTATCTCCCGCTTGGACTACTGCAATGTGCTCTATGTGGGTGACCCAATGTGCTCCTTTGAAGGTGACCCGAAAACTGCAGCTAACCCAGAATGCGGCAGCTAGACTGGTGACTGGGAGTGGCCACTGAGACCATATAACACTGGTCCTGAAAGACCTACAATGGCTCCCAGTACGTTTCTGAGCACAATTCAAAGGATTGGTGCTGACCTTTAAAGCTCTAAACCGCCCCAGCCCAGTATACCTGAAGGAGTGTCTTCACCCCCATCGGTCCAGCTATGAGGGCCTTCTGGTGGTCCCCTCCCTGCAAGAGTGAGGGAACCAGGGAACCAGGCAGAGGGCCTTCTCGGTAGTGGCACCCACCCTGTGGAATGCCCTTCCATCAGATGACAAGGAAATAAACAGCTATCTGACTTTTAGAAGACATCTGAAGGCAGCCCTGTTTAGGGAAGTTTTTAATGTTTGATCATGTTTTTAATATTCTGTTGGGAGCCACCCAGAGTGGCTGGGGAAACCCAGCCAGATGGGTGGGGTATAAATTTTATTATTATTATTATTATTATTATTATTATTATTATTATTATTAGCCTTTGGGGTGATCCTCACTTTCATACCCTGCTCCTGCACTTCAGAAATGTCTGGCTGGCCACTGTTGGAAAGAGAAAGGTGGGCTGGATGGGCTGTTGGTTTGATCCATCCAGGCTCTTTTTTTATTCTGAAGATGGACCAAGGGCGTACCCACCACGGGGCAAGTTAGGGCAGCTGCCCTACTCTAGAAGCCAGCTGCCCCCCCCCACAAGGGCGTACCCACCGCGGGGCAAGTGGGGGCCGCAGGCTGCCCCTCCCTAGAAGCAGGGCTGGTGGGCAGAGGCGGAGCACAGCCCGGCGGAGCGCGAGTTCGCCATTCCCGCCGCGCCGCACCCTCCCTCCAGCTCCCCGGCGCACCCTCAAGCAAGGCCAAGCACAGCGGGGAACCAGGGAGCGCGGCAGGGGGGGGCTTCCTGCCCTGGCGAACTCCTGCCTTGCTGCCCCCTTTCCTGGCGCAGCGGCGGCTGCACTATTGCCGGCGCCTCCCCAACTTTCCTCTCTGTGACAAAGGCGCCCGCCTTTGGCCAGGGTCTTTTCGATTGGGCCATCGCGAGGCAGCGGGAGGAGCTTGGCTCCGTCATCTGCCCGCATGCAAAACCGTGCAGGGGTCGGCAGTTTCTGAGAACAGGGTCGCAAGGAGAGAGGGGCGTCTGCGCGGTTCCAGATCTCTCTTTCTCTCTCTCTCTCAATCTCTCTCTCAATCTCCCAGCTGGAGGGAGGTCGCGCCACGGTGCGCTCTGTCGGGCTGTGCTCCGCCTCTGCCCATCAGCCCGGCGCCTCTGACTGCACTTTCCCCGCCCACTTTGTGGCCCCTCCCCTTCCGTGCCTTGGCCCCTCCCCTTGCCCCACCCCCTAGTTTTGATCCTGGGTACGCACATGAGATGGACTATATAAAAATGGTTAAACTCTCTGATAACTGCAGTCCTTGTGCTTAGGAGATTTTAAATAAGGCATCACGGAAGCAAAGCGCATTTCCAGACTACCTCCTGGGAATTTAAACAGCATATGTTCTTTGTTGTTAAAAAAAAAATTAATGTCAGGAGAAATGCTTTTCAAAACATACACACTTAAAATTAAAATCCAGAACATAGGGATCTTCCTGTAGCCTTCAGCAAGGCAGAATGGTAATTAATCAGTAATATATATTCAATACATGGCCCTCGCATAAGCAAAGACCATCCGCAGAAGTTTGCAGTGATTTTGTGAAACGTACTAGCTTGGATCCTAGGGGAAGTGAGTGGAAAGAAAGTTTGCCATCCCTTCCTCTCCTCTGCAGCCACCTGAGCTCCCCCAACACCAACACTGCTCCCTATATCCTCTCTGGAAGGTCAGGATCTGTCATATCTGCCCATCTCTAAGCAGGTGGTAGCAGCGATGGTGAAGTGGAGAAAAAGAATGTGCTGGTCTATTGTGAGGATAGAATGAGAAGAGGGAGAATCCTGCATGCCACCTTGAGCTCCTTGGAGGAAAGGTGGGATATAGAATGATAGAATCGTAGAATTGTAGCATTGGAAGGGACCATGAGAGTCATCTAGTCCAACCCCCTGCAATAAAGGAATCCTGTTGCCCAATGTGGGTCTTGAACTCACAGCTCTGAGATTAGGAGTCTCATGCTCTACCAACTGAGCTGTTGTTGTCGATGTTGTTGTTGATGATGATGATGATGATGTCAGGTGTGGGGCAGGGCAGAATTCAACTATGCTCCCAAATAGCTGAGCAATTGCAGCAAGGTAAGTCTGCTGTTCTTACAGCAGGCTCAGAGAACAATTAAGCTTCTAGTGTCCTTTGTAAAGTTCATCTCGCTGCCTGGTAAAGGGCATTTTAGGATAAGCATAATAGGATTTGCCATTGCTATATACAGTTGGCTAAGCCAGGAAGTCCTCCTAATGGGCCTTCACGCAGTAGGAAAGTCTTTTCAAAGGATGTTTTTATATAGTATATAGCAAAGCACGCAATCGGACTCCGGGGAAGGAACAAACTTTTAAGAAGGTCGGCGGTTCGAATCCCTGCGACGGGGTGAGCTCCCATTGCTCGATCCCAGCTCCTGCCAACCTAGCAGTTCAAAAGCACGTCAAAGTGCAAGTAGATAAATAGGTACTGCTACAGTGGAAAGGTAAACGGTGTTTCTGTGTGCTGCTCTGGTTCCCCAGAAGTGGCTTTGTCATGCTGGCCACATGACCTGGAAGCTGTACGCCGGCTCCCTCGGCCAATAACGCAAGATGAGCGCCGCAACCCCAGAGTCGGTCACGACTGGACCTATTGGTCAGGGGTCCCTTTACCTTTAGTGCTAAATACAAATTGTCCTGCCATTCACACAAAAATTACATTCCAATGTATGAAACATAGGGTGACAACGCTCTACCGTGTTTCTCATATTATAAGACATGTCTTATATTTATTTTTTCCTCAAAAAAACACACTATGGCTTACTTTCAAGGGATGTCTTATTTTTTTCCTCCTCCTCCTGCTGCGGCCGGCATTGCTGCTGTGCCTATCACTATGTCTTATTTTCGGGGTATGGCTTATATTCCTTGAATGCTTAAAAATCCTGCTATGGCTTATTTTATGGGTATGTCTTAAAATATGAGAAACAGGGTAGCACCTTCAGGTTTAATGGTAAATATACTGTTATAGCTGGGGTACCCGAGTCTGTTAGTGAAACTAATAAATACCGGTAGTTGTATTTAGATAATATTTGGAGTATTGAAAAGAGGATTCCGGGCCAGTGGAAAAATTGAGGCTAAGGTGCCTTTCCAAGTCAGGGCCTCACCTGGGATAGAGGCTGTTAAAAAAAATTAAATAATGGTTTTGATGGCCCATTAAAGAGAAATCATTGGGTCTGTGAAAAACAGAGTTGCTATAGCTACCGTGGGGGGAGAAAGGTTTGGGATTGAAAACAGGGGAGGGGGCAGGCTGTGCTCACAGGGAAAATGTGCCTTTAAAAAAAACTAGGCTTGGGATAGCAGACAGGTGTATAGGTGTTGCTTGGAGCAGCGATTTCTGGGAACAAGAAAGGAGGTAGGGAGAACATGAGGGGGCAGAAGGTCAGCAGCCCAAACAGCTGAGGTGGTGCTTAGGATGGCTTTGTCTCAATGCAGACATGTAGAAGAAGCTGCTCTAGAAATGACAGCACTGCTAAGATCTGTGCCGCCTTCGTCTAAACTCACGTGCAAATATGTGAAGGCTGATCGCCGAAGAATTGATGCTTTCGAATTATAGTGCTGGAGGAGACTCTTGAGAGTCCCATGGACTGCAAGAAGATCAAACCTATCCATTCTGAAGGAAATCAGCCCTGAGTGCTCACTGGAAGGACAGATTCTGAAGCTGAGGCTCCAGTACTTTAGCCACCTCATGAGAAGAGAAGACTCCCTGGAAAAGACCCTCATGTTAGGAAAGACTGAGGGCGCAAGGAGAAGGGGACAACAGAGGACGAGATGGTTGAGCAGTGTTCTCGAAGCTACCAACATGAGTCTGACCAAACTGCGGGAGGCAGTGGAAGACAGGAGTGCCTGGCATGCTCTGATCCATGGGGTCACAAAGAGTCGGACATGACTAAACGACTAAACGAAACAAACAAAAACAAACCATGTTTCTTAAAGACACAACAGCCTCCGCCACCTCTTGATTCTCAGTGGAAACATAACCCTGGGTGAGAGCCTGGAATGCCCTGGAATCTTGCTACCGCTTGGCAAAGGTTTGGGATGGCATGCAATACTTGTAAGTGTCCAATTCAAGCCTGTAGGCTTTTGTTTCCAACAAGTAAGCAACCATTTAGTGCAGTCTGTCCCAAAGTTGGGTCTTCTCCAGCTGTTTTTGGACTGCAACTCCCATCATCCCTAGCTAGCAGGACCAGTGGTCAGGGATGATGGAAATTGTAGTCCAAAAACAGCTGGAGGCCCAAGTTTGGGAAACACTGATCTAGCGTATATGTGATGCAGGACTTAGGGAAATGCTTACATGTGTAGGCTATGGCAGTTTGGGATTATACTGGAGTGTTCATCCTTTCTGTAGTGACCCCGTTGCATAGTCCAGGGGCGGGGGGTGCCTATTGGAACTGGGCCTTGGGCAAAGCTCTGCTGCCCATTTCTGAGGCAGTTGCACACTGAGGCAGTCGGACCAGAATGGCTGCTCCCAGATGGCACTTGGACCTGTTGTTCTGTGATGGGAACAGGGGCCTCCTAGCAACTCCCAGCACCCAGAACAATTGACAGCTCCTGGAATTGTTTGGGGGCAAGACTTGGCTGTTTAAAGCTGTGCCGTAGTGCCTTAAATGCATGGTGTGAATGTGGCCTATGACAGCAATAACGAGCCTTTTTAGCCTAAGGGCCGCATTCCGTCATGGGGGAGCTTCCGAGGGCCAAACGGTGGGCAGGGCCAGTTCCAAAAGTAGACAGAGCAGTGGATGCAACTCCCTCCTTTGTGCGATAAGCTGCATTCCGGACATGAAGTAGCCAGAGGTTTTCACACGCCCCACATATCTCTTTAGCAAGAGGCACTATCACAATCCAAGAACAAATTCCAGCCAGGCAAAAGTATTTAAGGTGCGGATAGAGCAGGGCCAGGCAGGGGTGATGTTCTGAGATAAGAGTTCGGCCAAAGGAGAGTTCTAGGGGCAACATTCGGCCCCTAGACCAGAGGATCCCCATCTCTGCTGCATGTTAAAGAGCCACTGCATGTGATAAGCATATTCAGCCGTGAAAAGGGCAGCACAGGGCATCGGCATGGGTAAAAATCAAGCCTCCCCACGTCGAGATTCTGGAATAATATTTTTCTAAACAGGATTGAAAAATATGGTTTATTTTGGCTGGTTATTTACATGAGAAGTCAATTCCCCATCATGCCATGCTCTTTTTATCCATTGACTCTTATCCTATAATCAGACTGTTGATTCCCAGCCAAGTAAAGCAGGCTTTGTGGGGCTGGGAGAGAAGGCAGAGCTGTGAGTGACTCGCACGTCCACCAATCTTGCTAACTAATGTAACATCTGAATGAGTCCTGAGAGACAGAATTGTGTAGGGCTAAGCCCAGTATGAAAAACCCCTTAGTCAACTGCACTGCACAGCTTGTCTTGCCTCGTCTGCTGGTATAATGAGCGTGGCCCTGTGCAGCTCACGAGGGTGCCAGTGTATCATAGTTCTTCGCTTTGACACCTGTGAGTGAGACATGTGAACGATGATTATTGCTTTTAAAAATATTATTCACTTCGGCTTACTCGGGGTGCTGGCTTTGGAGCCAATTCTGAGCCTTCCGAAGCATCTGTAGACATCATGGAGATAATCATCATCGAGAATGACTGGAAGAAGCAAGTGCCGGCTGCCGAGAAAGAAAGAAAAATAGTTTAACCACAAGTTCCTCTGACTCCAGTTAGGCTGATTCACAGTAGTTTTGTTCCTTTTCTCTTTCCAGTGTGTGCTCCCCGCCCAGGCGTACAAACGAGCCCAGCCTCTCACAGAGGCTTGAATGCAATGCCATGCTATATGGGTTAATTTTTAAAGGCTAGTGTCTCCATAGCAAATAGGCTAACCATAGCTGCCAAGTTCTCCCTTTTTAAAAGGGAAATTCCCTTATGCTGAATAGGCTTCCTCGCGAGAAAAGGGAAAACTTGGCAGCTATGGTGCTAACAGCACCAGCTGTTCCAGAGATGGCCAACGAAATGAGCGTTCACCTAATTTTACCTAAGATCAGACTACCAGGGTCTGAAATTCAGTATTCCTAATGAGAGAGCAGCAAGCAAATATTATTTAGTTGCAAATAGGGCTGGGCCAATCTGCCTACGTATGACCATTTCTCTGTGTTTCTCATATTTTCAGTTCTCCACATTTGCAACTGCAAGAAAATTCATCAGCATTTTAGTGCAAATTTATTGAACCATACAAATGTTTGCGTGCAATTTTACTTACGCCGCTTTGCAGAGCAATTTCCCCAAAGATAATGCAGTGTTGGGCATTTATTTTCATGAATATATGCAGTCCATGCTTTCCTGTACACGAGAACTGCACTGAAAAATCAATAGAATTGTGGATTTTGAAGGATGGCTATATTTCAGAAAGTGTAAAATTGATGGGTTTGCCTTTAACATGAACTGGATCAAATCCATCCTTAGCTGCAAAAGCCTTGGTAAGGTTGGGGGGGGGATTGTTATCATTATTCATTGATTTTGGGTGAGAATTGTGTTTCTAAATGCCAAACCGATAGCTCCACAGACCTAAAGAAACGGAGGCACATTTCAAAAGGATGTGTTCAAAGTGTGCATGATCTAATGCTGACCTTAAAACACAGACTTTTTGAACACCCTACAGTACTATTACTGTATCACCCACTGGGGATGACATAATTAGGGGCCTGTCAGTTTTCAGCATTTCCTTTTTACACACTATGATTTTCAGGAGCATATAATTTAACCAAAAGCGCTCACTCTGATGGCACATCTCCCCCCTCCACTCTGGTTTTCTTAAAAATATATTTAGATATTTTGAAACTATTGGTGTGTGGCAATGGGGGGAGGGAGAGAGGGAAGGGTAAGAAAATACAAACAATTGCTAAGATTACCTTTTCAAACATAGGCATACAAATTGTTACTGTAAAATACATCTGAGTCCCCGAAGGACAGTTAATTTGCATCAAAAAAATATATCTGCAGAGCAGGGAACAGTTTACTGTGGCCAGCCCAAGACATTTTGCCGCCTGAGACAGAGCGAACCCCTAGTCAAGAGCCACTGTCCCCAAAACCAGTCAAGTTATTTTGACCCCTGAGACAGAAAACCCCAGTTGTGCCTGCCCAGTAGCAAAAACAACAATGAAAAACTGAAAAACTAACACACTCAGAATCAGCTGCCTGAGGTAATTGTCTCACTCTGCCTAACAGTAGGGCTGCCATTTCCAAGTTCACATGCCTGTTGGCAATCACTTGATAGCAGGACAAAATGAATACTGTACATGTGACAGCCATACCACAAAACCAGTACCAACCAATTGGCCAATGAGGCCTTGTTGGTGGTGTCAACATGAGGGGTTGCTCAGTTGGTGCTTATCTGTGACAGGGCCTTTTCAGTGGTGGTTTCCCAGTTGCAGAATTCCCCCTCTAGTGACATGTGCCTGTCTCCATCATTATTAACTTTTGGGAAGAATTCAAAAACATTCTTGGGGTTACCCAGGCGTTTGGTCGCTGAAGACTACTGTTCCTGACAACCCCAAGATCATTGGAGGGAAGGCCGTTTTAACTGTAACTGCTTTTAGATACTTTTGATTAGAATTGTTTTTAGGTATTTTTTTGACATGAATTGATTTTGTTTCAAGTGTTTTAGAATGTTTGTTGCTTTATTTTTTTTTTGTTTTTAAATTGTGCCCTGGGCTCTTTGTGGGGAGGGAGGCAGGATATAGATTCAGTAAATAGCAAAGAAATAAATAAAACTGTATGGTGTATATATTACTTTCTGGGGAAAGACATAAATAAAAATAATAAATAAATAATAAAATGCATCACAAACAAAACCTGAAATGCCATGCTTTTTGAGGGAGTCAGTTCACACATTCAGTGGTGAGTCATTCATCAAGAATAACAAGCAAAGAGAAATCAAGTGATGTGGATGCATGTGTGAACCAGCCCCCGAGTCTTAGATCAGCTAATTAATAATAATAATAATAATAATAATAATAATAATAATAATAATAATAAATTTTATTTATACGCTGCCCTCCCCAGTGAGAGCCGGGCTCAGGGCGGCTTGACAGGTGACCAACCAGGGTTTAGTCTGCTCTTTCGGTTTCTGTGCTTGAAGATCCTGCTGTTTGGGGTATCATGTAGGGCAGAAACCATGGGACATTGCACTAGCAATGTGGGAGCAATGATTAAGCATGCCACACTGGGACTTGAATCCTCACTGGGTGGCCTTGGTAGTTGCTCTCTCTCAGTCTAACCTACCTCACAGGGTCGTTGAGAGGATAGAAATGGCCTTGGGAAAATAAGGTATGCCAGCCCGAGTTCTTCACAGGGAGCGTGGGATAGAAATGAAACGAAACGCATCATGCGCAAACTCTCCATTGTCATATGCTCACCTGTTAAAACTATTATTCCCAATGGCCATAAGAAGGCTGAGGGAGTGATGAATTGCTTACTATCTCCAGTGGCTATTTCACAGCCCTTTGTAGAAAGCATCTGATGTGCTACAGATTCTTTTTTTAAAAAAATTGTGTATGTAATTGTGTATGTGACAATTAAACCTTCACAAATTAGTAGCTACCAACAAGGAGTCTCATCTATAGTTTCATCACCACAGAGAATATTGCCTTCTATGCATGACATAGTAATTATTTTTAGCCCAGCTTGGCGTCGAAACATAGCAGCTACCAGAACTAGCGGCTGTTGCAGACTCCGCCTGCAGTGTGTTTTCTGCACCACAGGACTCTTCCTTCACTTTTGTTTTTGTTTAAATAAACAAACATGGTTGTGGGGCTTGCTGCTGCAGCGCTGGTCCTATAGAGCAGACCACAGGCTGTATGCCTTTCCACCTTGTTGCTGTTTCGGGGATGGATGGGTTTCCCATTATTTGCTGATTATTGATCCGGGAATAGACATCATCAGAATTCTAGGACACATTCCAGATAGATGAAAACACTCATAGAATCATGGAATCGTGGTTGGAAGGGACCTCAAGGGTCTTCTAGTCCAGCCCCCTGCAATGCAGGAATCTCAGCTGAAGCATCCATGACAAAGAATTGGAACCTGCATTGCAGGGGGTTGGACTAGATGACCCTCGAGGTACCTTCCAACTCCACAATTCTATGGTTCTATGAACATATCCATGGTGCTGGGGAAGGGGACTGTAAACCTTTCTCCCATGACCTTTTCCTGATCTAACAGCCCCACCCCCCAAAATGGAGTGTTTCTCAATACAGAGGTGCCAGGGAGAGAGCAAAAATCATGCGGTGGGCCTCTCTTTGGTTAAGAATTCAAACCAGCTCTGGAGCAGGGTATTCTTGCAGATGGTGAAAAGGGGGTGGAGGGCAAGATGTGGAGCTGAGTTGGTTAGCAGCACAATACTAGTGCTGGTTTTGACTCACTAGCAGCATGATATCCAGTTCCCCCACACTGGATCGAGGCCAGGTAGCCTTGCTACAAGGAGCTGGCACAAAACCATGAACCTCATTGAAAGAAAAGAGCATTTTCCGCTGGTGTTACAAACTAAATTGACTGCTATTCTTCTTCCTAGATATTGTGCTGTTCCTCTAGCAGAGTTTCTTTCTTGCAGTTTTGGGGAGAGGTGATTGTGCTCCTAAACACGCATGCATCTAAACACACAATAGTTAAATATCTTAATCCCAGAGACCAGATTCCTGGCGATTCCTCTCCCATCATTTTTTTCAATATACTGCATTAAAAACTACTGAAATGTGTGCATATGTGTGAACACAAGGTGAGAATTCTTAATTTAGTAATTTAAAGCAATCCCATCCATGAGGAGCACATGTATCTTAAAGTGCGCAAAGTTTATCCTATGCATGCAAGGGGCTGAAGTGTGAAATGACCCGCAAAAAGCACATTGGTACGATCAGAGAATCATGTGGAAACATGTCTCAAGCATAAATCTCCTTTGCTAGACTGAGGGGTGAGCTTCGCTCTTTTCGGGCAAATCGCTCATGCAGCACCTAGCCATGCCAACCACAACAGCAGCATCCTCCAACATCTGCACATTCATGTCACCTAGCTGTGCCCTGTCCAACACCTGCATAATGTGAACAGGATCCCTGCATGTAATACAGCCATTCATACGTGTACATAGCTGTACTGCTATAGAAGGACAAATCTGTTGGTATTCAGTCTATGTAAATTGTGTATGTTTTTTTAATCCATAATTCCATTCATCTCTATTCCTTTGCTTTCCTTGTTCACCTGCATTTCCCTCCCCTCTCCCCTAAATCCCACTCAAAATGTGTATTTTATCTCACACTGCATTTTGGGTAAATGTGTCATTTGTTCTATGGACCCTGGAATCCTTATCGCTTCTGGGAAGGTGTCCCAGAGACCACAGGGTGTATTTGCCCTCCCTCTCCAAGGGCAGAGAGAGATCCACCCTCAGAGAGGGAGATATTGTGTTGCGTTCCCCTCTCCCCACCACACATGGACTTCTTCTGCAACCCCATTGCAGATCTCCAACATTGGTAGGACTGAAAAGGGAGTGGTTTTAGGGGCAGACCTGGAGATGACATGAATCCAAAACGCCTGTATCTTTTTCCAATCCCCTGACATGCTTCCAAACTAAAGATGGAACTAGGCCGCACTTGCAGCTTGTATTTTTCCCTGTCATCATTTCCAGACAGAGAGGAAATTCTTTTTTATTATTATTATTTGTAAAAAATGGAAGAGGACAGAGAAGTTGCACCTCCATTCCCCCACTCACATGTTCAATGGGCGGGTGAGCTTTTTCTCTCAAAGGGTTCTTGGATAAATATATGAATCTAGATTCAGCACACACGTACACTAGCAAAGTGGCAGCCAATTTGGTCAATTCTTCTTGCCTAAAAGGGTTCTGAAAATTCAAGTTTTTCTTAAGCAGAGGCATATGCTATTTTTTAAAATTTAATTTGAGAATGCTCCTTTTTGATCCATTGCCAGTTTGGACTAAACAGCTATTTTTCCCCATGAAGAAAATTAGAAAATGTTTTGGCACACTTTCTTTGCACAGTCATTCTGCTCGTCAATAGTCTACTTGTATGCCTGCGTGCTAAACTCAGCAGCCAAAAGTGCTGTACACACACACACACACACACACACACACACACACACATTTCATTTTGGGGATCAGTGTTGAAGGTTTCTAGAAAGCTTCCTTTTCCATCTATATCATGAGATTTTCAAACACTAGTAAAACCTGCAGTTGGTCAGGCAAAGCTGGCTAACATTTCTTCCATAAGAGTGCACTTTTGGTACTTAATCCAAGCCCTGGATCTGTATGCAGAATTACAAAAGCAAATTGCTTAGGAATTCAATGAAGATACTCTCCCAGTAGGGACATATAACAAGTCAAACCATTGGCCCATTAAACTCAGTGTTTTTTCTTAACAATTTCTAAATTGCTTTTTAAACAAATGCAAGAACAAGAACCATCAAACACTTACCCAGCAGAATGCCATTTGTCCTATCCATTGACTTAGACAATATAACCTCTCTGCTGAGAAGATTGAGCAGTTGGTATAACACAGTATTGATGTTGGTCATTAATATAGTTAAAAAATATTTCTTGGAAGTCGCCTCTATTTGTTATGCCTTAAATTGCCCTCCTGCCTCTGGCGAGATGCTCAGACATTGCTGTATCCCAGGTATTATTTTCCCATGTGCTCAGGGGTATTTCAGGCTGGTTCTTCCATTGTTGAGCTATCACTAATCATCCCGTGGTCACTGAGCAGCCTACTAGTTCTCTGTGGTGAGGGTGGAGCCCAAAGATAGTAGGGCTAACCAGCAGTGGATGCCAGTCAGACAATCGGGCTAGCAAAAATTAACCCCTCCCTTTCCCCTTTATGTTGGAAGGGTTGTGGAAAATATCCATCTATTCCTGTTTGGTGGGAATGCCCCCATTTTAAAACTTTTGTAATAGAGTTATGTCCACAATTACAAGCCAAGCTCAGTACAGTGGTACCTCTACTTACAAATTTTCTGTTCTGAACGCACATTTGTAACTTGAAAAAAAATTGTAAGTCAAATCCCATAGGAATGCATTGGGAGAAAAAATTCGTTAAGTCGAAGCAACCCTATCTAAAAAATTGTAAGTAGAAAAAATCCTATCTAAACCACATCCAAGATGGCAGACGGAGCTCCATTCGTAAGTAGAAACATTCGTAACTAGAGTTATTCGTAAGTAGAGGTACCACTGTCTTACGCTGTCTGGCAGAAGCTCTCCAGAGTTCAGAGAGGGAACATTCCCAGCCCTATCTGAAGATACCAGGGATTGTTTTGTTTTGTTTTGTTTATTAAATTTGTACATGGCCCTTTAGCCATAGATATCAGGACGGTTCACAACATAAAGTTTTCTTCATGCAGAGCTAAACTATGGCCCTTTAACAAGGGTTGAATTGACACAGCCAAGCCAAGACGTTTGAGATATTGCTAATTATGACTGTTGTTGAGTCGTCACTGTGCTTAATGAGTGTTGCATAGTAAAACTAAAGCAAACCAAGGGATTGTTACTGGGATCACAGCACAGGGTGAGTGGAGGTGGTTTACCCATCCCCAACCACAATTTGAATTTTAAAAAAGGGGTGGCGGCTTTCCTCTGTTCCTGATCCCAGCCACTCACAGCTGCTTTGCATCTGCAGTCCTAAAAATGTTTACAAAGGTGTAAGCGCCATTAGGTAGAATGGAGCTTTCTCCTGAGTAAAGATGCATCAGAGTACATCTAAGGTTCTTAGCTTATAATCCTTTGGTTGCCTGGAAAGGCCTGCTATGTCTTTGTGTGAGTTTGTAAGAAAGGAGAGGGGTGGGGGGTTAGGGAAGAGAGAGGCAGCGTGAGTGACTGATCGACTGTATTCCATCCATTTTATAAGTAAATAGCAGTCATAATGGTGCTGACTGCAGTGCAGTAAAGCATAGGGTTTGATGCCACTCAATGAAAAAGAGACCCCTGCTGGCACATTGCTGTGTGTGTATGTTAAGAGAGTATTGTCACGCTCTTCAGCTGTTTGGGACAGAGGGAGAGAGATGCAGAGCCTAACCAAAACTGATGGCATTTAAGATCCCCCTGTTATCTGGAACGCAACTGGGAGCACACGTGCTTGTTTACTGTGTCTGTTTCCCTGCCTTTTCATTATCTCACATCTTCCATTGATAATTGCCACTCTTTGCATCAATAGGCAATAGAGCAAAGTGAAATGTTACAGTAGGGGACCACTTTGGGATGGCACAAGGCTTTTGAATACACATTCTGTAGGGCTTTCTGTAGAAATTTGGCTGGCTCGTTACACGTAGGCTCCTGATGAGAGCTGTTGTTCAAATCAGACAATTTAAGGATTAGATGCTCGTGACAGTTTGTCGAAAGTGATTTTGGAACAAGCAGAACAAATTAGTGAAGGAAGCCCAGTGACCCACATGACCCAGCTGTAGGGTGACCATTCACCTTATTTTACAGTAGACAGTCCTCTGTTTGAAGGCCACCTTGATTTGAAAGATTGTCCATTCCAAGTCTGTGAGCTATATTGCATTTAAATTAGAGTAATAATGCATCATAGAATGTATGATTAACTCAATGAACAGGAAAAGAATATACCGTCTGTTAACTTGCTTGGAGGAGGAGGAAGAGCCGGGAGTCAGGAGAACTATTGATGGGTAGAAAGTAGTAAGACACACCTCTAGCAGCCATTCTGTGGCTATAGCAAGAGATAAACACCAGTTTCAATTTACATTTGTTTTTTGGGGGGTCATTGCCTGCCCCTAAGGAGATATGTAAGGCACACCCACCTTCCACCTTCACAACAACCCTGTAAGACCTTGGGGGACTTGCCCAAGGTTAGCCTATGAACTTCACATGTGGGGGATATGAAACAGGTCTCCCTAGACCAACAGCCTAACCACTTTCAAAAGTGAGGTGTGTCAGGAGGGAGGTGATGGGGTGTGTGAGTAGGGGAAGCAGCTGTCAAGGAAAGTGACCTCTCAAATACTGATTCTCATCTGTATGAAATTCAAGTTCAGTTATTGGATCATGGCCTGAATCTTCTTTTAAGAAATAAGGAAGGAAGGAGGAAGGAAGGAAGGAAGGAAGGAAGGAAGGAAGGAAGGAAGGAAGGAAGGAAGGAAGGAAGGAAGGAAGGAAGGAAGGAAGGAAGCGCACGAGACAAATGAGTTAGTTCATTTCACTACTGTGGTGGTGGGGAAATTAAAGCATTTGTTTAAAACAGTTAATCTGTAAGTACCTAGAGCAAAAAAAAAAGAGTGATCACTGGTAGAGGCAGCAGGGATTTGTTGTGAAGAAATCATGACAGACAGCACTATTTTCTTACAAGATGAACGGAAGCTTGTTGGATTCTGCTTCTGCATTTGCAAGAAAATGGATGATGATGGTGACTGAAATCCAATTGGGTAACAGAGCCCTTGCATGAGACTGTCTGCTTGACATTTTCAACTGACCCAAGCTAATATTGATTTTCACTTACTGCTGTCCTGTGTAAAATTTCACTTACTGCTGTCCTGTGATTTTCACTTACTGCTGTCCTGTGTAAAGATTCCAAGCTGCTTTGCTGATGCTCAGGATAGGCCCTATTTCAGCCATTTCTTTGTCATTTGGGTGCTGAATTTGATCAAACAAGGGCGTTTTGTTTGTTAATTATAACTGGATTAATACAATTTGCATGCAAAGAACTGGTGAATAATCCTGGGAAAGAAGCTGGACAAGTGTGTAATTTCATCAAGGCAAAGGTGAATAACTCTGACCTGCTGCTAATCTAAGGGTTTTAAAGGTTAAAACCAGCCCTTTAAATTGCGGGAGAAACAAAGCACAAGGCAGTGAAGTAGGTTCCAGTTAACAGCTGCCTTCTGAACCACTTGCGATTCCAAAACAATCCTCAAGGGCAGCCCCAGGTAGAGAACATTTAAGCAGTCTTTCCTTTAACTAAACACTCAGTGGCTTTAGGTGGCAAGGAATTCCATGCAGGTGAATGTGTAGCCTGACAGTCTCTGGATGGATCACTCTACCCCTCCTCCACCATCCTTCTGTTTTTCTGGGCTGTCTCCAACACCTCTACTCCATAGCCAGCATGGGGAAAAGTCACTCCATCAGCCCTCCACCATCCCACTACAGTGGTGCCTTGCAAGATGAATTTAATTCATTCTACGAGTCAATTCGTTTTGTGAAAAATTTGCCTTGTGAATCGTGGTTTCCCATAGGAATGCATTGAAATTTCTTTTTTTGCCCATAGGAACGCATTAATTAAATTTCAATGCATTCCTATGGGAAACCGCGATTCGCAAGATGAATTTTTTTGCAAAACGAAATCGTCTTGCAAGTCGCCATCAGATCGCAAGACGCATTCATCTTGCGAAAAATTTATCTTGCAGGGCTTGCGAGGTACCACTGTATGTATTGATGCTGGCCACAAGCCACTCCCTCTGAAGCCATCAAGGAAAACAAGTGGGCTTGTGGACAAAGGATGGAGAGATGTGGTTCTCCTCCTCTGTCAGTCTGCTAGGGGGACTACTGGTGTCAGAGGCAATTATATCAGAGTAGCTAAAACACAGGATCAGGGGCCAAGCCCCTGTCACATCTGGACATGGATCTGTTGCCAGAACACGTTGGCCCTTCCTGTATTAGGTTTCCCTGCTCAGCAGAATATACAGTACTCCTTTTACCAAGCTCAGTACCATGTTCCCTTGAACTGAGAAGGAGATCATTTCCTCTCTCCATGAAAAGTCCCCTCTCTGCAATGGGTTCTGCTGCCTGCTACCCCAACCCCTACAACACAACTAGAGTCCATGTTGCATTCCAGCCCTGTTCCTGAATGAGTGCAAATCTTTTATATGTCACAGAACAACATGATCTAGCTAAAATGTTCCTCCAATTGATTTCAAGGGTAAAGGCTTGAAGATGTGCTTAACTCCCGTGCTAAAATCAGCAGGAGGTGCCTAACTCTGGCGGAATCACAGTTTAGCACAGGCAAAGCAGGTGGTACTTTCTCCTGTCCTGACATGCCTGATGCTGCAATCCTGTGCACACAAAAGCAAACACACATAATTTGCACGCTCCAAAACAATGTGTGAACTGAAATACAGCCACCCTCCAAAACCTGCACTTTTCTAGTTTTTGCAATGCAGTTCTGCAGCCAAGTAATGTCTACAAACAACTATATCCTAAGTGTTCATAAATATGCTAGCAAAAAAATAACATAGCGAATGTGCTATTGAGGGGGATTGCTTTGCAATTATGTGTATATTAGGAGAGGACATTATTATTATTATTATTATTATTATTATTATTATTATTATTATACAAAATGATGTGTAAATGTGGAACATAAGATGGGAAAAATGAGGGACCAAAATTGACTGAGTTGCCCACACCCATAATTGCTTCTAAGTAAATATGCAAAGGTTGTTCTGTAACTGGAATCTTCAGGGCTTATTCTGGAATGATGTCAACAGAAATATTTTATCCAAACCACAAAATATAACATGTTCAATCCAGCATTAAATATCCATTTGAGTAATGGTTTTAGAATTCAGCACCATGCTTCATAGGACAGTGGGGGTGGCGACACAAACTGGGAAAAGGTACTGGAAAATGCAATAAAGATTACAAGGGTTTAAAAGACAAGACCTATAATAAACAATCAATGATGAATTAACTGCAGACAAGATAACAGCTTTCAAATGTGCAAAAAGCAGCAACAAATGCCAGTGTTTTTTTTCTCCTCTCAACTGAAGGTAGGGTCAAAACTAATGGGTTTATATAGTTCAATCAGAAATAATTGTGCAGAATACAAGTGAGAATTTTTTAATCATAATAAAGAAAAATAGGCAAGGGACGAGTTAAAGGAAGGTGGATAAGTTTGCAAAATTGGATGCTTTGTTAAAATAGAGCTGACAGATTAGATCTATTTCAGAGGTGAAATATTCCCTCCATGAGGTTCCCAAGACATTTTGAATTTAACAAACTGAAGCTATTGAAAGGGAGGTAGCTGTGGGGTTTTTTTAATGAATGAATGAATGAATGAATCTTTATTTGTGTCAGCCATTGGCCATAGCAATAGAACAACAATACAATATACAAAGAATAGAAATAAAATATAAAATACATTTTAGGGTTTTGAATCAATAGTCAAATAGTAGATCTTATTCTGATTGCCCCAGCTAAAAACCTTGCAACCTTTGCTGTCACCTGCTCATCTTGATCTGCCAATAGAAAGGAAACTGTGGGTTGGGCAACCCGGAATGGACAATAAAAGAGGGGTGATCATCTCATTCCTCAAGTCTTTATAAAGAGTGCAAGCCAGAAGGGCATGCACCACCGATTCAGTACTGCCAAACTCCACAGTTTTTTGTGTGGAATCTGTTGGAATCGTCCCTCAAGTACAGCCAAGGGCAATACACTCAATCTCGTGAGAGTAAAAGCGGTTTTTCTAATGAAGTAGAAGGCTCTCAAATGTGCCTAGGAAACAGATTATTAGAGAATGGCTGCCGTTACGTAATAATTAGGAAAATACACTCTGTACATGCTCATATTTACCTTCCTGCCCGATTAATGTGAGGTTAAACACGCTGATTCCTGGACCGTCTGTGGGCCGGATTGAGAAGGCGATTGGGCCGCATCCAGCCCATGGGCCTGAGGTTGCCTACCCCTGTTCTAGATCCAAGCTAACTCAGGAATTGCAACGCCATAGTAAAAACCTTTTCGTCAAGGTTAATTCAAAGTCGCTTTGAGATTGGTGATATCTGTTCTACAGACTATTTAAACAGCAGTAATTATTTTTGAAACTGCATCTATACATATAAATTAGCCTATGCAAATCTAAGTCCCCCTTTTTTGCCCTCTTTTCTGCCTATGCATCAGTCTCTGCTTTAGATGCACCCCTTGGGCATTTTCTGCTCCAACAATAGAATGCTCTTTAACAGTTAGTGGAGATGTTTGGGTGCTGATGAATTGTCACTTAACATCCAGTTTTTGTGGTGGCACTGATGGCAAGTACAGCACAGTATATCTGCCCGTTTGTTTTGTTAATTGCTGCTTTCTCTTCCTATGCAGAAAAAAATGAACTTTGCTGTATAGTTAAATATCCTATTATCTTTATGGACTTAGCTGTAAATATGCAAATTTACCCTTTTGGTTTAAGCAAGCACAGACATGCCTGTCTAACCGGAGACTTTTGATCTTTACTTTTGATCTTTATCTGTGGATCTCAGTGTATCCACATGTTGACCAACAGATCCCCTATAGAGGCGATATAAACCAGCTGCAGACTTTGCTGGAAAGGAAAGCAGAGTGAAGGGTTTGTGTGAACTGAAGAGCAGTTCTGAAGCATCTGACAATGTTAATTAGAAACAATTCAATCTGATTGCACACAGTGCTTAATCCAGTGGCTGAACTCACATGAGTGCCTTTTGCATGACCTTGTACAAGCTTGTTCTAACTGCTGAAGTGGATAGAATGCTTTCATTCTTATCCTTCCAGACTAGCTCTTTCAATCAGGACTGCCATGGACTCAAGATGTGGGGTGCCACAGGGTTATGTCTTGGGCCCAGTCTTGTTCAACATCTTTATCAATGACTTGGATGATGGGCTTGAGGGAATCCTGAGCAAGTTTGCAGATGACACCAAATTGGGAGGGGTGGCTAACACCCCAGAGGACAGGATCACACTTCAGAATGACCTTAACAGATTAGACAACTGGGCAAACAAGATGCATTTTAACAAGGAGAAATGTAAAGTACTACACTTGGGCAAAAAAAATGAAAGGCACAAATACAGGATGGGAGACACCTGGCTTGAGAGCAGTACATGTGAAAAGGATCTAGGAGTTTTGGTTGACCACAAACTTGACATGAGTCAGCAGTGTGATGCAGCAGCTAAAAAAGCCAATGCAATTCTGGGCTGCATCAATAGGAGTATAGCATCTAGATCAAGGGAAGTAATAGTACCACTGTATTCTGCTCTGGTCAGACCTCACCTGGAGTACTGTGTCCAGTTCTGGGCACCACAGTTCAAGAAGGATACTGATAAGCTGGAACGTGTCCAGAAGAGGGCAACCAAAATGGTCAAAGGCCTGGAAACGATGCCTTATGAGGAACAGCTTAGGGAGCTGGGTATGTTTAGCCTGGAGAAGAGAAGGTTAAGGGGTGATATGATAACCATGTTCAAATATATTAAAGGATGTCATATAAAGGAGGGAGAAAGGTTGTTTTCTGCTGCTCCAGAGAAGCGGACACGGAGCAACGGATTCAAACTACAAGAAAGAAAATTCCACCTAAACATTAGGAAGAACTTCCTGACAGTAAGAGCTGTTCGGCAGTGGAATTTGCTGCCAAGGAGTGTGGTGGAGTCTCCTTCTTTGGAGGTCTTTAAGCAGAGGCTTGACAGCCATCTGTCAGGAATGCTTTGATGGTGTTTCCTGCTTGGCAGGGGGTTGGACTGGATGGCCCTTGTGGTCTCTTCCAACTCTATGATTCTATGATTCTATGATTCTATGTAAAAGCAAAGCTGATTTCTTTGTTACAAGCAAAGGTTGAATAACAAAGACCCCAGGTGCATCATGCCCTCGGTCCACCTGGATATGCACATCCTTTCCACGGCTGCCATTGGCTTGGTTGTACATCAGACATACATGTACCCAGATGTGACTTTGCAGCGTCATGCAAAACTGTCCAGTTTTCTGCATGGTAGCTGCATCATGCGATGGCCAGATGTGGACACACTCAGGCCAGGTCTAAACATAAAGCTCTACTTGTGATATTTGGCATTCTCATGATGGCTTTCCTTGTTTGCAATGCATACCACACATGGGGCGACATATTGGGCTGCCCTTCTCTTGTGATAAATGTATGTTAACTTTGCATGGGCAGTGGTGTAGTGTAAGAGGAATGCAGCAGAGTGCAGGTCCAAGACTTTTTTCAGAGCAGGAGCAATGATATCATCAGCTAGGAGGGCTAAGGTGGACTTTCCTTGCTTTGACCAGTGAAGGAGTTGATAATGAGGCTTGGATTTGTGGCAGATTAGCACTGGGGAAGTCAAAGAGTGAGGAAATAATCTGGACAGTGCTTTCCTCTTCTTTCATGGAATTCCTACTTTATATTTGCAGTGGGAGTAGGAGACTTCTTTTCCATTGAGAGCTACATTCCCTCAGGGATAATCTGTTTCCAAGGCAGCATCCCAGTGGTAGGTGAGACCACCACTTTTCTCACTCCTTCCCTTTCTGCCACACACACACACACTCGATCTCTCTCTCCCTTGACCCCATTGCACAGTTGGCAATGTGGTGAACTTTATAGAGACAGTAGGTGGCCCTTTATTTGAAGATGTCCTCTATTTGAAGTACTGTCTGGTCCAAGTCCACTTTAAAGGTAAAGAACAATCAGCAGGGAGAACAAGGCAGTTGCACATCAACAGTTAGCACCTGGGTAGCAGGTTGAACAGACAGGCAGCTCCACCTGGTCACTGTTTCCCCTACTGCATTCTATTTAAACTATAGTACAGAAGGACATAAGGGTTGTGGGTGGCGCTGTGGGTTAAACCACAGAGCCTAGCGCTTGCCGATCAGAAGGTCGGCAGCTCGAATCCCCACGACGGGGTGAGCTCCCATTGCTCAGTCCCTGCTCCTGCCAACCTAGCAGTTCGAAAGCACGTCAAAGTGCAAGTAGATAAATAGGTACCACTCCGACAGGAAGGTAAACGGCGTTTCCGTGTACTGCTCTGGTTCGCCAGAAGCGGCTTTGTCATGCTGGCCACATGACCTGGAAGCTGCACACCAGCTCCCTCGGCCAGTAAAGCAAGATGAGCGTCGCAACCCCAGAGTCGGTCACAACTGGACACAATGGTCAGGGGTCCCTTTACCTTTACCTTTACAGAAGGACATGACATAAGGAGCTCAGAAGAGCCTGCTGGATCAGGCCAATAGGTGATCTAGTCCAGCATCCTGTTCTCACAGTGGCCACCAAGGTTCCTGTGGGAAATCTGCAAGCAGGATCTTAGCACAAAAACCTCCTATGGTTTCCAGCAATTGGTATTCTGAAGCGTCACTACCTCCAGTTGTGGAGACAGAGCATAGCCATCATGGCCAGTACAACAATAGTAATTGTTTCTCAGTTTGCATCTATGCCTCTAAATTAGCATATGCAAATCTGCCATCTTTTGGTGTTGTGTATATACTGAAGTTTGCTTGCTTTTTTGCAAAAGTGAACACCCTAGACACAGAGGTTTGCCCACCTCTGATTTACGTTTGTCTTTATACTTACTAACTTGGCTCCCAGTTCCTCAACTTTGAATTCATTGACATGCAGTATGAGATGCATTTTTTATTATTATTATTTTTTTAGGGTTATGCATGATTCCAAATAGCCAGTAAGCTGCACTGGCAGTTGTGATGTGGAGAAAGCCACTTGTTTTACAAAGCAAAGCAGCTTATCCATCTCACTATTTCTCTCTTTCTCTCTATCTCCATTCAGCTGGGAAACAGGAGAATCTGGCACTAAAAATGTGCTTCAAGGCTTTCTGGGTTGATAAGGAGTTGCAGAAATCAGCCAATATATATGCCTGACAGATATTCTTGATCTTCTATACAAACCCAGAACGCAGCACGAGGGTAGCTCTGCTAATGAATTGCCAATCCACAAAAGCAGAGGCCCCAATTCAGAGATGCTAAGGCACCTGAAATTACTGTGCATGAAAATTCATCAAGTGGGCACTGCAAGAGGCAGGGAAATATATCAAAGGCCAAAGATGCCAGAATGAAAACGTAAATATTTATACACTGCTGTGAACAGAAGTTTCAGTTGGGCTCATTTCCACATGTGCAAACCCCACTTGCTCTATATGCGCAGCAAGATCTCACAAGTGCTTTTAAATGTTATCAGTTTGAATAGAGTTACTTATGTAGCTGTTTTCGGTTATGTATCTGTATCTGTTTTAATTTATGCAACGACGTACCTTGGATCGTGCACTTGGTGAGGGGGAGGTGGGAATAATGTAGATAAATAAATCTTTACATAGCCCAATCACCACTATCAACACAACAAGAGGAAGGTGTATCAACAGGCTCAGGGAACCTAAGGTACAAAAAATAGTTATCAGGGAAACACAAAGCAGAGAGGAGTGGGCCAAGCAGCCTAATCAGGACAGAGCATGCTCAGTGGTCAGGGAGGGGCAGTCCAGATGGAAAGAGAATAGAATGGAATATCAAGGGAAAGACATGGCAGGCTGGCTGGAATCTTGAACTGGAGCATTCCAAACTGCACCAGGTTCCTGCTTGTAATTATTATTATTTTTTTAATGCATCACTGGAGAGTGAATGAATTTCTGCCAAACTAAATTGCTGTATGGGCCTCATCAGTGCGAGAACTAAGGCACCAGCAGCCTCTCCCCTTTGAAG
Organism: Zootoca vivipara; assembly: GCF_963506605.1. Taxonomy (NCBI): domain Eukaryota; kingdom Metazoa; phylum Chordata; class Lepidosauria; order Squamata; family Lacertidae; genus Zootoca; species Zootoca vivipara. The sequence continues at coordinate 77,175,634 of NC_083282.1, read as the reverse complement.
TGGTGAAAAACGCTGACTCAGACCATACGACTGAATCGAAAGGGGAATGTGTGCCATTACTTCTCCCCTTTCTTCTAAGCACTGCAGAGCTGTCCCAACTGATTGATGCAGGAATTTAGATTGTCCCTTGGTGTGGGGAAGCAAAGGCGTTGGCGTTACCTTTCCACCTCTCGACTGCCAAGCCTCTTAGCCTTGATAATACTGCTCATTTGCTGCTGTGCGGGAGCAGAGGGGGGCCTGTTGATTTCATTGCTATACGAAGTGACCATTGGAATTCACGGCCAGTTGGGTTACTGCTAGTTACCTAACCAGTGTTACCTGCCATTCATCTTGTCGGCATAGTGCCACCTCGGAAATCCGAGAAAGATACCATCAGTGGATGCCAAAGGTGCTGAGTTGCTTTGGTGTGTTCCTCTACTGGTGTCAGGGTGCTGTCGGCGGCTCCCGGCTGGTTGCCCAGGAAAGTATAAAGACAAGGGGAATTTTCTTACCGTCCTTTTTTATTTCAGACTTTACAAAGAGAGGCTATAGAACCCAGCCTCTTGGACAATGGCGTTGTCCCGAGTGAATCTCCATCCCCCTTCTCTCCCACTTCCTCATTCATTGCCATCATCTCCTCCTTTATGGGTGCCGCTAAGTGCCCTCTGTCTTTGAGCTCTTTCCTCAGGTACTTTTAAGGCTTGCCGGGTTCTGGGAGATGGTGGGTCTGGAATGCTATCCAGTGACAATGTGTCAGCCAGCTGCTGCTCCCGTACTGCCTGCTCCCCCTCTCCCATTATTTCCCAACTCCCCCCCCCCTCATCTGCCTCTGAGCTGTGACCTCCCGCAAACCCCTGTTGTAAATCTATACTGTCTTCCTCTTCTTCCTCCCTGGAAGGGTCAGGATGGGGAGGCGGTCTCCACAACTCCTCCTCTTTTGCCCAATCCCTGACACCTGGCAATCATGAAAGGGACATGCCAGGGCAAAGACGCTTGCCCCCCCCCCCATGTCTCTGTTGGAAATCACCAGCACACCTTCCGTGCACATGGTCACGGCATGTTGAGGGGGCTTGAACCCTTTCTTGAACATTTTGGGGGCCCTCGGTCCCTTGCGCCCCCCCTTTAGATGACGCCCCTGGTGGGTGCATGTTCTCTCCTCCACCCTGCCCTGCCCTTGCACCATCCAGGTACACAGCAGTTGCGCTGCTGTCATGAGGACAGCACTTCCTCAACTTTGTACTGTTCGTGGGGGACAGGAGGCGGGCAGGTGTGGAGGATTCCCTGGTCCTGAATGGGGTCACTGTGCCCCTGAAGGACCAGGTGCGCAGCCTGGGAGTCATTTTGGACTCACAGCTGTCCATGGAGGTGCAGGTCAATTCTGTGTCCAGGGCAGCTGTCTATCAGCTCCATCTGGTACGCAGGCTCAGACCCTACCTACCTGTGGACTGTCTAGCAAGAGTGGTGCATGCTCTGGTTATCTCCCGCTTGGACTACTGCAATGCGCTCTACGTGGGGCTACCCTTGAAGGTGACTCAGAAACTACAACTAATCCAGAATGCAGCAGTTAGACTGGTGACTGGGAGTGGCCGCCGAGACCACATAACACCGGTCTTGAAAGACCTACATTGGCTCCCAGTACGTTTCCGAGCACAATTCAAAGTGTTGGTGCTGACCTTTAAAGCCCTAAATGGCCTCGGTCCAGTATACCTGAAGGAGTGTCTCCACCTCCATCATTCTGCCCGGACACTGAGGTCCAGCGCCGAGGGCCTTCTGGCAGTTCCCTCGTTGCGAGAAGCCAAGTTGCGGGGAACTAGGCAGAGGGCCTTCTCGGTGGTGGCGCCTGCCCTGTGGAATGCCCTCCCAACAGATGTCAAAGAGGGAAACAACTACCAGACTTTTAGAAGACATCTGAAGGCAGCCCTGTTCAGGGAGGCTTTTAATGTTTAATAGATTATTGTGTTTTATTTTTCTGTTGGAAGCCGCCCAGAGTGGCTGGGGAAACCCAGCCAGATGGGCGGGGTATAAATAATAAATTATTATTATTATTATTATTATTATTATTATTATTATTATTATTATTATTATTCCGTACCAGCCACTCTGGATTCCTGTGCATATACCATGTTTTTCCATGTATAAGACTAGGGTTTTTGTTTTCTTTTAAAATTAGCTTTAAAATTTGCTCTCGTCTTATGCATGGGTAGTGCGGGGGGTGGGGTGGGCGATTGGTTGCAGCCATGAGCAGGAGATTTTCTGCAGCGTCAGGGTGGGTGATTGGTGGCTGTGTGAAGGGCTGTTTGTGATTGTGTGCCTCTGTGGCAATAGCGTGGTTGATTGGCGGCTGCGAGTCTTTGGTGACATGCACAATCATCAGCAGCGGGTGAATGGTTTTCAGCAATTCCACCCCTAAGAAAGCTCAACAACTCTGTGCCTCCCCCCCCCATTTTCTTGAATCAAGAGTCCCCAAACATAGGCGTCGCCCTATACATGGGGGCATCCTATAGATGTTGTTGTTGTTGTTGTTGTTGTTTAGTCGTTTAGTCATGTCCGACTCTTTGTGACCCCCATGGACCAGAGCATGCCAGGCACTCCTGTCTTCCACTGCCTCCCGCAGTTTGGTCAAACTCATGTTGGTAGCTACGAGAACACTGTCCAACCATCACGTCCTCTGTCGTCCCCTTCTTCTTGTGCCCTCAATCTTTCCTAACATCAGGGTCTTTTCCAGGGAGTCTTCTCTTCTCATGAAGAGGCCAAAGTACTGGAGCCTCAGCTTCACGATCTGTCCTTCCAGTGAGCACTTAGGGGTGATTTCCATGGACAAAGGCAACCCCCTTCATGGATCAATGCCTTGTCGTGGCGAAGGGGCTTGAATAACTCAGAGAAGCTATGAGCTATGCCGTGCAGGACCACCCAAGATGGACAGGTCATAGTGGAGAGTTTTGACTAAATGTGATCCACCTGGAGAAGGAACTGGCAAGCCACTCCAGTATCCCTGCCAAGAAAACTCCATGGACAAAGACAACAGACAAAAGACTACAGTATATCAAAGTCCCCCCTGCACTCCAGAGTGGATTCCATCTGCAACTCAGCATTAGGGTGCTGCGGGCATGGGGAGAGGGCTTGGCTGAGCCACTTGGGGACCAATGGCTCCCAAGCCATTGCACAATGGCACTGCAACCAATTGTCCTGCCCACCCCCCACCTTGTCCGCTGTGAGTAGCAGGGCTGCACATGCACTGAGGGCTCTGCTGCCCAAAAGCCCTGCTGCCAAAGGTTGGGAGGGAGTTAAGATTGCACCCTAAGACATGTAAAGAATTATGGAAGCTGTCCCACCTGCTGCCACTTCAATAATTTCAGCATTCCACCCCCCACCTCTCACAATTTTCATTGCTTTGCCTACCCATCTTGCAGAGCTGCTCATCCATCCATACAGCTCATGAATATTCCAGAGGAAATAAATCTTTCAGCATGCCAAAGCCTGCCTTCCACTACCATATAAATTCCACCTAAAATACAACAATGCTGGGCAATAGAGGACTGCTTGTACTAATTGGCCGTGCTGCATTTTCAAAATTGAAGCTGATCTCCCCCCCCCCCCCACAGCCCTGTGCTCCTCTTTCATGCAAAACAGAAGTTAGTTGCCAGCGTTGTGTTAGGTTTGTAAACAGTGCAACCCTGAAAAGCTATAGCTCTTCTACAGCCACTTTTCTCAGGCTACGGCAGGTCTCTACAAAGATGTGCGTGGTTGCCTCATGTGGTGAGATATCAGAACTGCAGCTTGGGACGTCTTTCTGATAGGGAAGTTTTTTAGGTCTGGGTTTGCGCCGCCCACCCAGCCAGGAAGAGCTATTAAAGGTTTGCTGTTGGGACTATGGGCCTTGCCTGAGGAAGGAGGACTTTTTGGCTCTGCTGTGTTCCTTGATTTTGACTCAAAGGTTCACCACTGTCAGCTAAGTATTGTTCAGTCCTGACAGCCTTCCAAGCTTTACACTAGGATAGATTAACACAAACCCCCTGGCATACTGAAAGCATGCATTCAGTGCTGTGCTGAGATTTGATTCAGTTCACATATAAAGGTGAACTTGCCTAATTCTCACTTTCTGAAGCAATCCTTGAACAAAACAGAAAAACACCAGGCGTCCTTCAGAATTCACACTTCTTCTAATTTTCTCCATAATGTGTGCAACAATGCATGTCCTAGGGTTAAGTGTGCATATAAATGCAACCTGTTAGCAAAAATAACATACAAAAATGCATTCTATTAGGAAAAATTCCTTTGCAAAAAAAAAATCCATCTGCTTTAGAGAAATTCATAGCAAAAACACTGATGAATGTTCATGAGGAATTTTGGGGAGGATTGTTGTTTGGGCAGATCATTGTTAGGATTATTGCTATCCTGTGATGCTTCAGCAAGGACTGATGTGATTTGTTTACAGTATATCACATAAGTGTCATGACTCATGAGTCTGAGAGAGTGTGGGGATGGAAGTCTGTCTTATCTGTTTCCTACTGAGGGTGTTATTGTTTTATTCAGTTTCACTTCTGAAACTGTTCTGTTCTGTTCTGTGGTAGCAGAGAGAGCAGATGTGATTATGGAGCCTCTGTATATAGTTTGCTAGTAAAGTAGTTTTAGAACTACACATGAGTCTTTCTTCTCGCAGAAGGATGCCAGAAGACCAGTGTGCTCTTCTCAGGAGAGAAGGGTCGCGTTTTGCCGGCACTCTGGACTGAAGGGGAAATGCTAGCCAGAGGTGTGCCAAGCAGGTTATGCTCAGAGGCACTGGGGGTCTGCCGTCTCCCCCAGGGGCATATCCCAACACTCATATTGTCTTTCTCAAAGTGAGTGCCTATGTGTGAACTCATTACATCAGATCTTGTTGTCTGTATAATTTCGTCTAGAAATATATCTTTGAACAGGATCCCCCCAAACTCCAGTTAGGACCTGCTTGGGGTCTGGTATCTTCCCCGCTCTTTCATCATGGATGCTGGCTTATTTTATGGATATATGCTGCAGGTTATTTTATTAATACTATTGCTATAAGCCTTTGGCTAGAACAACAAACCTACGAACTTGAACTTGAATGGGGAAAAAGAGAAACTGCAAGAACTGAAATTGACAGCTCCTTCCATCCCTAGATTGACAGGTGCTAAGAAGGACCTTTAACTGAAACTCCAGAGACCAGTCAGAGCCAGTCAGAGAAAAGAATACTGGGCTAGGTGGACCAATCATCTGACTTAATATAAGGCAGCCTCCTACAGTCCTTCTTGCTCTGACTGACAATAGATCTCCAGGATCTAAGACAGAAATTTTTCCCTTCTCCAACTCTGCTACCTGAAACTCTTTTAACTGGGAGGTCTTCTGCATGCAAATCGTTGTGCATCCAATTTGTAAACAGGCATGACCTCCTGTATTCCTATATTATAAGCATAGTTGATGCTTCAGCTGAAGTTTCTCAAGAAAAACAATCTGTAGGCAGGTTAATTTTTTTCTTATTTTGATTGGGAAGGGGCGTGTTGCATCACGCATATCATCAGCATACGGTTGCTATTTTCTAACAATGTGGCAGGTCAGTATCACATCAACAACTGTATTTCTCCCAGCTAGATGCAAAAATAAACATTTGATTATGCTGCTGTTCTCCATCAATTTTTTTTAAGGAGGATAAATGCATAATTATGTTAGCTATGCTTCTCCCTCCCACCCCTTCTCTCTTTTTGGGAAACAGAAAAGTATCAATTATTTCCTTACATATTCAGGAAAAGAAGGCATCTTAAGCAATCAAGCTAATAGTTTTTCCTTAATTACTTTTAGCTGATTTCATGCTCTCATGGCACATTGCTGATTGAACTAAACCATCCAAAATTCACCAAATACAACATTTTGTACTCAGTGTTTTGTAAGCGGGGGGGGGGGGAGCCCTTGAGTGTGGTTCAGCAAAGCTGCTGGGTCTAGCAAGCCCTTGGAAGTATCACATTTTGCTGTAAAGATGATAAAAGCATAGAGCGCCTTGACATGAGTTGTCTTCGCAGCTGCTGGATGGTGCATGGCCTTTAATACCTTGCTTTATCTCCTCTGGAGATTTGGAAGTCAGGCACACAAGGATTTATAGAGCTGAGCCAAAACAGGTGTTTTAACTTTGCTTCTTTTCTTTTCTTTTTTGCTTTTGTTATTTCCAAAATGCGCCTCCCATTTTTCAGTAGCTTTTGACTGCCTCTTCGAAATTTCATCTTGTTTTGAAGCGTGCAAAATACCCCAAGGGCTGGATTTTAAGACAATGGGAACTGCACGGCGTGAGTGGGCAGAAGGTAGAACTGGTAGAAAATCAGCTTATTGCCAAGACTTCAAAACACCACACTAGGCTTTCTGCAAGCACCAGTAATCACTGGCGAAATGGGGAGGGCCCACAGGACAGACGTCCTCCCCCAGTGCTCTATAGGAAATCATTTTAAAGACTTCCAGAAGCAAAGCAAGGGCCTTGATGTTGCCAATCAATAGATGGCCTCTGGCGTGCTTAACCATTTCCCAAGCCAAGTTTCAGCACCTATAGGGGGGGGGATTACCTAGAATTACCTGTGGGAAGTTCTTGTAAGAATCTGTGGGTGGGAGGGGAGGGTTGTTGTTTAGTCGTTTAGTCATGTCTGACTCTTCGTGATCCCATGGACCATAGCACACCAGGCACTCCTGTCTTGCACTGCCTCCCACAGTTTGGTCAAACTCATGTTCATAGCTTCAAGAACACTGTCCAACCATCTCGTCCTCTGTCGTCTCCTTCTCCTAGTGGCCTCAATCTTTCCCAACATCAGGGTCTTTTCCAGCGAGTCTTCTCTTCTCATGAGGTGGCCTCATCAGCTTCAGGATCTGTCCTTCCAGTGAGCACTCAGGGCTGATTTCCTTCAGAATGGATAGGTTTGATCTTCTTGCAGTCCATGGGACTCTCAAGAGTCTCCTCCAGCTCCATAATTCAAAAGCATCAATTCTTTGGCGATCAGCCTTCTTTATGGTCCAGATCTCACTTCCATACATCACTACTGGGAAAACCAGGAGGGTTAAGCGCAGTCTATTCTGTGTGTTGATTCTCCTGCATGACACCGTATTTGTTTTATGAATATTGTGTTTGAAACTGCACGTTTCCTGATCAGGTTTAGCTCTGCCCCAAGTCATGTTGCTGCCTGTGGCAAAGCACAAAATGGCACCTCTTGCCCACTGCATGTATGGAAGCTGACTAGAATGACAGCTGAATCTAATTCAGCGTTGCCACTGCTGCCCCCTGGCATCTCCCACCCAAGGTGCCTCACTCTACCTAATGATAACCTGCCAGGGAAGCTTTTGTAAACTAGAAGGCAAATGCTCTCCCCCCCCCCCACGCTCCTGCTTCCGTTCAGGTTATCGGCGCACCACAAACTATTCATTATAGCTACGTTTGTAGGCTAATCTAAATGTTGCGTTAGCATTGGATGGTCTTTATTTACAAAGTCAAAATTGCCTGTAGCATCTCTTCCAATTCTGTAATATGAAAGCAAAATGTACATTAGTCAGAACATCCACTTAGTATTGAAATGAGTCTCTTCCACTTTGTTTCCAGTTTTATCATTTTCACACTCATTTCAACAATAGCTCAAGAGATGCTCAAGGCAATGTTGGTGCTTGGCATCCAAATGCCCTGACCTTTGTGGGTTAGAGTGGCCTTTTACAAGTGAAGGTACATGCCATTAGGGTAGCTGTGGCAGAAAATCTAAATGGCACCCCAACAGCCTTCTTTGTAGCAGTGAGTGACTTCCTTCAGATCTGCTCTGTAACATAGCTGTCAAGTTTTCCCTTTTGTCACGAGGAAGCCTATTCAGCATAAGGGAATTTCCCTTTAAAAAAAGGGAGAACTTGACAGCTATGCTCTGTAATGGTTCCAAGACTCTGACATCTCTTTGGTTCTGCTTGGATTGAACTCTGACAGGGTTGGTAGGGTGGTATCCAGCTAAATGGTTCTGCTAGCACAAGGAGTTTTAGCTGTGCAGTGGAGTTTCTTCATCTTCTCCTCTCCACATGCAAACCCGCACAAACTTGTGTTTTGTGTGTGTGTGTGTGTGTGTGTGTGTGTGTGTGTTTGCACATGCACGCACATGCACCTGAAATAAGAGAGACAAGAGGAAAGACACATATGGAGAAATACCCAATTATATGTCACAAATCACCATTAAAAAATATTACACATTAATATTTCTGCAACTGTAACATTATGCTTTTACACTACAGTGGTACCTCGGGTTACAAACACCTCAGGTTACAAACACTTTGGGTTACAGACTCTGCTAACCCAGAAGTAGTACCTCGGGTTAGGAACTTTGCTTCAGGATGAGAACAGAAATTGTTCTCCGGCGGCACAGTGGCAGCGGGAGGCCCCATTAGCTAAAGTGGTAGCTCAGGTTAAGAATGGTTTCAGGTTAAGAACGGACCTCCAGAACATATTAAGTTCATAACCAGAGGTACCACTGTATTGGGCTATTTCACATAGTGCCAGTATATTTAATTCTTTTTTTACAAAAAGCCTTTGGAGTAGAAAGTTCTGTTTTTAATTTATTCTTGGTGTTTTTTTACTTAGTACCCAAAATGGATGACCAGAAGAAGTGGGATGGTTGGAAAGGACTCGGTCATGTCCACCGGAAAATAAGTGGGGTGGGTCACCGAGGGGATGACATCCTCCCTTACTTCAGAAAATGTTTTACTCTCAAAATTTCAGGAATGATCCTCTTAACTGGGGATTCTGACAATTTGAGTTCCACTTGATACATTTGAACCTCAAAATCTGAATTGGAATTTTGTAGAGGCAGATTTCACAAAGTCTATTTGCCGCCTTTTGATAGTACCCTCCCCCAAAGTCTGCTACCTGAGATGAGCCATTAAACAGCACCTTAATGGTAGGATTGCTGATCTTTTTCTCATGGAAAGATAAATCTTACATTGAACACTTCACAGCCATTTCTACTCCACCGTTTGCTGCAGATTTGTGCTCAAGCATGGTGAAACCACATGTGCAATTAAATTGTAAATCTCTCTTGCTTTGTGCAATCAATACCATCGTTCTAAAAGCATGTGTTTGATGAACCTGGTCCTTTAAAACAAAACAAAAAACCACCCACTGATTTGTCCTGAAGTTACTTAGCACTGATAATTCATTGGGAGTCACAAAAATTCAATCAGGGACTTGTAGATTTGCACTGGTGGGAAAAGCTCTCCTGGAAGCAGCTGTCATTTTCTGTTCCTGGAATCCTGCCTGTGTATACGGAGCCTTGTGTTCCAAGACAGCAATATCATTAAGGGCCAACACCTTTTGGCAGTGCCCCAGGGAAGTGTCTGAGGTGGAACTTCAGTATCAGCACTGGTGAATCACAGCAGCCTTCTTCCACCAGTCAGAACATAACGGGAATAAGTTCTGAGCATCACATAACACAGCCGATGAGCACAGTGTGGCGACACAAGCACAGATATGGGTCGATCATCATGCCACTGCTTCTGAACCTGTCAAGGCCGGCCCTACCCTTAGGCAGCGGCCTCAGGCAGCAGAATCAGTGAAGTGCTGGAGGACAGGTGTGTGTGCCAAATGCTCTGTTCCATACTCTCTTAAGCTAGCCTCCTGCCCTTGCGTGCAGTGGAGAATCTTGCCCTGTCACCAGTCAGGGCAGTGCTGTTGCTCACCTGGCTTCCCAAAAACATATGTCACTGCCAGTTACTGAGAAGGGGGGAGCAGGCATTTTTGCCAGCCCCCACTGCCCATTACTGGTGTTGAAGTAAAGTTCAATTGCCAATCCATTTACCTTCTGGACTGATGGGGGTTGCCATCCTCTCCTCTGACAGCAAAATACCCTGGGCTAGCAGGTAAAGTTGACCCACCTGCCCTGATGTCATTATGGCCTCCACTTTTGAATTGCCAGGCATTGACTGGTAGCCATTCAAGAAACTGCAAAAGTACAAAAAAACTAAAGTGGTGGTAGGTGTGCAATTCTGAGCTCTCTAGCAATCTCAGCCTTTGTTTTAAGAAAAAGAGAAAGTTGCCAGGTCTTAACCTTCTGAAGGGATGCTTGAAAATGTGTGAGCCGTTCCTACTGATGAAACTTTAGGAGCCAGGAGGATTGCAGAGCAAGATTAGGAGCTCCAAGTGGGTGGGCTTCCCTTCAACACCTTAACTAGACAAAGCAGAAGAAATGAAACAAAAACTGTCAAGCTTACCAAAGGTATACAGGTTGTAAAATCTGGTTTTTCTTGGTAAATATTTTCTTTTCTTGGTACGGAGTACACACTGCCCAGAGAATCCATCATCAAGCCCAGGGGTGCAACAATTGTTTTGCTGCAAAGCAAATGTTCACATATAATTTTTTAAAAAACCAGGTTTGACTTATGCTTTTGGCACCATAGGCTTCTCTTTGCAAATGGTGCCCAAAGGAAAGAGTAGCCAGCTTCAGGACTTTTTACTTTTTGAATTAGTTACGTTGTTCTCCACTGAGCACCAGAGTTCAAGCAAGTCCAGCAAAGGCCTCCAGAACACTGTCTGTTCTATCTGTACAGGATCAGTTTAGATCAGCCTTTCTCAAACGTGGGTACCCAGATGTTGATGGACTACAACTCCCATTATCCTGGACTACTGGTCCTTCTAGCTAGAGGTAATGGGAGTTGTAGTCAAACAACATCTGAGGACCAATGGCGCCCCCCCCCCCCGAAAAAACCCCACGGGCAAGTGGGGACTCCAGGGGTCCAGCCTGGTCTCCCCATAGCTACCTTTGTGAGGGGGGAGGGGAAGAGGCTTGAGTCCGCTCATGGCTCCATCGCACCCTACAGCCAAAGCCACATGCTGTCACCAACAGCAGTGGATTTTCCAATTGGAGGTAAATACTGTATGCCAAATAAAACTTGGGAGAAGAATTAGGTCTAAATTATTTGATTTGGTAAAACGGAAGCCAAAAAGGAAGTCAGCTTCCAGTTTCTGCAGACAGGCTCTGCAGGGGACTCTTTTGTGCATGGGCGTAGGCAGGGGGCAGGGGGGCAGCTGCCCCCCCTGAAGCAAAAAATTAATGTATTTTACAGACCATAACCAGCACTTTTCCCCTCCAAAAACTGAAGTGGAAAGGGCTTTGCTTTAGCAAGAGCAGCTAAATCTCCGCTTGCTGGGGGGGGGAACACAGCAGTAACAAAAACACATCAAATAAATAAAGCAAAGTGGCTACCAGTAGTTAAGCAGTTAAGACAATGGAGCATATATCCCCAGGCAAGATTCGCTAGCTGACCATTTCACCCTATTGTTCTTAAGTGGGAGTTGTTAATGGGCATTCAGGAGCATTAAGAGTTCTATTGGCGATTTAATGAGGGTGCAGACTCAGAGGATTCAATTTGACTAAGGTGGCTCTGCAAGGCTAAAAAGAAGTGAATAAGAAAGGGGGGGCTGTAGCTTTGACAGACACAGTGATGTTTATAAAAAGCATTGGTGTTCCAGTCTGCCCCTCCTCCTGCATCTGTATACTGTAAATCAGGGGTGGCCACCTCCCAAGAGACTCTGATCTACTCAGAGTTTAAAACTGGGGGTGATCTACCCCCTTTTGGGGGGTTCAGGTCAAAGCTGTTGAGTTTTTTTTAAGGAAGGGAAGCTTCTTTTAGGAGGGAGGGAGGCCCATTTTTGTTTAGGGCTTCAGGTCATAGTTCAACTTTTTTGAGGGAGGAGGAAAATTTTGGGTGAGCTTTTTTTAGGGGTGCCAGTGACCTACCAGTGATCTACCACAGACATCCAGTGATCTACTGGTAGATCACAATCTACCTGTTGGACGTGCCTGCTGTAAATCAAGCAGAGAGAAAGCTGCTTACAAGGCTCCTGTACATGCAGAGTTCCAGCATCACAGCGTCACCCAGAGGCACCCACAAATATGAGTTATCCCTCTCTCTATTTCTTCCTTCCTTCCCTCCCTCTTCCATCCTTAATAAAATACGGGGGGGCAGATAAGCCCCACATAGAAAGCCCATCAACATGGGGGGATGACTCTTTCAAATACGGTATTTACCAGTAATTGGGGGGGGGGAGGCACCTAGGCCTCTAGGAGTTGGCTGCTATGCCTAGGAGTAGGACAATTCAAGAAAGCAGAATGATGCATATGCTATGGTAATATATCAATAGAATCATAGAATAGTAGTCGGAAGGTACCACAAGGGTCATCTAGTCCAACCCCCTGCAATGCAGGATTTTTTTCCTAAGGTGGGGCTTGAACCATGGTTGAAATATTATGCTGATATGCAGCAACGCCTCGGAGCCGTCGTGGCTGCGGCCGTGTCTTGCCTCGCCCTCGCCCGCCCTGCCACCCCCTCTCGCCTGCCCGACCCTCCCGTCCTCTCCAGCCAAGCAGGGTAGCCGCCAACGCTACCAGCCCCAGAAGCACAAGGTGGGTGGCCGCTGCTGCCGCCGCCACAATTTCATCAGGCCCGCTGGCCATTTAGCCCCGCCCACTTCGTGGCCCCTCCCCTTCCATGCCTTGGCCCCGCCCCTGAACGACCATGGCTTGCCCCCCCTAGTTTTGATCCTGGCTACGCCCCTGCTTTTGTGAATGGGAGCAGAGCACAATAGCAGCAGCTAATGGAGACTTCTTAGCAACTTTGAGCTTTAAGAGACTCTCTTTCTTTTGGATACATATTGGTTACAGTTATGTCAGGTTGGTCTTCAATACAGTATGGCAATTCGGAGATACAAGTTGACTAATTAATCCTTGGGTGAAGGGGTACAGAAACAGATTGATATCATCTACTCTTTTCTCTATTTTTATTTTTATTACTTTCTCCCCTCTTTCCTTTTACTTCCTCTGTAAAGATTGCAAGGGGTGGGGAGGGCCCAAAAGTGTAAAGGGAAGATTTCATAGTTCAGCTCAGGAGTGGAAAAAGTGAGAAGGACAACCGTGACTTCAAGGAAGAATGGGAACTTTTTACAAATTATTTAAAAAGACAACAAAAGGATCTGGGCTCCTTGGCAGGTTTCGAATAAACATCCACAAATTTATTAGTAGAACACATGATAGATAAGGCAATGATATGTACAATTTTATAATATGCAGAGAAAAATATGTGCAAACAAATCTGACAGGGGAGCTGAGGGAAGTCTTTGGAGGGTGGGAGAGGGAGGGATGGGAGGGAATAAAGGGGGGAGAGTAATTGGTTATATTGATTGACAATATGTTTGTTTAAAGAAGGAATATATTCAATAAAAATATTTTAAAAGAAAAAAGAAAAGAAAAAGAGAAAGGCTACTTTAGATTTTTGTGGGCTGAGGAGGTGGGCATCCTGCTTTAAGAAGTACATCTGACCACCCTTGGCTGCTGACCACCTTGTCTTCTTGGATCAAGCCAAAGGCGATTGCTTGGGTGGGTCCAGGAAGTGGAGAATGCTGGAAACATCTTTAACCTGGCTTTTGACACTTGAGGTCTATGCTATTAGGAACCACTTTATCTTTATGGTTGTGAGATCTTTTGAATTATTGATGATATTGTGTTTTAATGCGGTAACCTACCCTGGGACCTTAGGGTGAAGGATGGGTCAATCAATCAATCATCAGCATCATCTAACTTAATATTGCAAAGAGAATATTACCAATGCATGGATAATTCTTATATTGGTCAGGTGAATCAATGCTTCCAGACAAGGTAATATATGCCCATATGTGATGTGAACTCCTGACAAGTGCAACATCTTAGCACCTTGATCTACCATTTGCTTTTGTGTGTGGCTGTGATTGGAAATGGCAGCTTCTACTGTAAGATCCAGGGCTCTATTTCAGATTGTTCTGTTTTGATTTTTGTCCAAGCAGGTGGAATGTGCACAGAGGCTGATGCATCATGACCGCTGCTGTGTTTACATTCAGCACGGAAGACGATAAGCATTCAGAGAGTATACGAAGCTAGGGATGGAGAAGAAATCCAATTGAGTTCATATTTAAAGGCAAATCTACCTAATTCACACTTTCTGAGGAATATGTGAACCAAAACACAGCCATCCTTCAAAATTCATACTTCTCCAACGTTTACAGTGCAGTTCTCAGCACCCAAGCACAGAGAGCTGGACTTGATGGCTCTACAACTCTATGATTCTGAGTCATGTGTAGAAAAAAAAATACATATACTAAACTCTGTCTAAAAGTGCATATATCGGTGATAATAGTGTCAGGATACTGCCAGCGGCTCCCGGCTGGTTGCCCAGAAAAATATAAAGACAAGGAAACATTTCTTACCATCCTTTTTTATTTCAGTCTTTACACAGAGCAGCTATAGAACTCAGCCTCTTGGATAATGGCGTTGTCCCGAGTGAATCTTCACCCCACATCTCTCCCACTTTCTTATTCATCATTCTCATCGTCTCCTCTATGGGTGCTGCTACATGCCCTCTGTCTTTGAGCTGTTTACTCTCCTACTTTTAAGGCTCTCCGGGTTCTGGGAGATGGAGGGTCTGGAATGCTTTCTAATGACAACATGTCAGCCAGATGTTGTTTTGGCTCTCCCATGATTTCCCAGTTTTTCCCCTCATCTGCCTCCCTCAGACCCCTGTTATAAATCTATACTGTCTTCATCTTCCTCCTCCCTGGAAGGGTCAGGATGCGGAGGTGGTCTCCACCATTCCTCCTCTGCCTGGTTCCTGACAAATAGCATACAAAAATGCATTATGTATAAGAAAATTTTCTGTGCAAAAATGTGTATTTTAGGGGAAATTGTGGTGTTTATAAAATAAATATAAATATTTATTTTAATGTACTACTGAATTACTCAGAAAATATTTTAGCATGAATATGAAAGTGCTTTATCATCAAAAGAAAACAAATTACTATTGCCCTTCATTGTGAGCAGATTCTGCTTGAGAAGTAGAGGAACCCAAGAAGGTTTCTTAATGACATAACTATAGAAGGGGGGGGTCATTTGTAACACCTAAGTGTTTTAACAAGAACACATGAAATTCCACTTCCTATTTCCCTTAAAAGCAATAACCTTGGGCAGGTAGTTTCACATGTTTGCTGCCTTTTGTTTCATTTTTTAAAAAAATTAATTTCATATCCCATCCTTGAACATGAAGGCTACCAGGGTAGTGCCTGGGATGTGTATATAAAATATGTAATACGAAGACCATTAAGCAATTATATAAAACAGGTATCCAAAGCAAAAACAACAACAATGGGTTGTATCCAACTAAGTTCCACCCAGAGCAGCCCTATTGAGGCCAATGGACCTAAGCAAGCCGTGCCGATCCATTTCAGTATTTGATGTGCAAAAGTGAGAGCAGGAAATGAAATGATTTTAATGATGCTAAATCATTACCCATTTCAGTGGCCCTAACCACCTTCTGTTTTCTTTGCAGATTTTGGCAATCATTTCCATCATGTTCATCGTCCTCTCTACAATTGCCTTGTCACTCAACACTCTTCCTGAGCTCCAAGGCTCAGATGAATATGGAAACGCCACCGATAACCACCAGTTAGCCCATGTCGAGGCTGTGTGCATTGCATGGTTTACAATGGAATACCTCTTACGGTTCCTCTCCTCTCCTAAGAAGTGGAAGTTTTTCAAAGGGCCACTGAATGCTATTGACTTGTTAGCCATCTTGCCATACTACGTCACCATCTTCCTCACAGAGTCAAACAAAAGTGTACTTCAGTTCCAGAATGTGCGGAGGGTCGTTCAGATATTCCGAATCATGAGGATACTCCGAATTCTCAAGCTAGCTCGGCACTCCACCGGTTTGCAATCCCTGGGATTTACGCTGAGGAGAAGCTACAATGAGCTTGGGTTGCTCATTCTGTTTCTGGCCATGGGGATTATGATATTTTCGAGCTTAGTGTTCTTTGCAGAAAAAGACGAGGAGGATACAAAATTCAAGAGCATCCCAGCATCCTTCTGGTGGGCAACCATAACTATGACAACAGTTGGCTATGGAGACATCTACCCTAAAACACTCTTAGGTAAGATCGTTGGTGGCTTGTGTTGCATTGCTGGTGTCTTAGTCATTGCCCTCCCTATACCAATCATTGTAAATAACTTCTCTGAGTTCTACAAAGAGCAGAAGAGGCAGGAGAAAGCCATCAAGCGCAGAGAAGCTCTTGAAAGAGCAAAAAGAAATGGGAGCATTGTGTCCATGAATATGAAGGATGCTTTTGCCCGTAGTATAGAACTGATGGACATAGTTGTTGAAAAAAAGGGAGAAAATGCAGGCAAAAAGGATAAAATTCAGGACAATCATTTATCCCCAAGCAAGTGGAAATGGGCCAAGAGATCTCTCTCCGAAACTAGCTCCAACAAATCTTTAGAGACAAAGGAACAAGGGTCGCCAGAAAAGGCTCGCTCATCTTCCAGTCCTCAGCATCTGAATGTTCAACAGCTGGAAGACATGTACAGCAAAATGGCAAAAGCTCAGTCCCAGCCCAACCTCAACATGAAGGAGTCAGGTCAACCCAACAAGCAAAAGGAAGAATTAGAAATGGAAGCCATTCCTGGCCCTATGGTCCCCTTGCTCACCACTCGGGCTGATGGAATAATTGACATGAGGAGCATGTCAAGTATTGACAGTTATATAAGCTGTGCTACAGAATTTCCTGACTCCGGGAGATACTCCCATAGCCCACTAACTACGCTGCCTAACAAAGGTGGGATAAATCCACTTCAGGATCCATATAGGCCAGAGGGAAGCGGGTCCAAATTCAAGGAGATAAAACCAAATCTAGAAAGCAGTCGTTGCTCTACATTTTTCATAGAGAGCCCCAAACGTACCATTAAAGTCACCAATCCTCTAAAATTAAGATCCCTGAAGGTTAACTTTATGGAAGAGGATGCCATAGGACCAACAGCATCAAACGTCCTGAGAATATACCCAGATCCCCTCAAGATCAAAGGAGCAACAGGAGCAGCTACAGATAGTTCTGGCCACTCTGATCGGTCTTTAATGAGTCCAGAAACCTCTATCTATACTACTGCAAGTACTCGAACACCCACAAAATCCCCCGAGAAGCAGGCAGCAATAGTTTTCAACTTCCACGATGCTGGGATACACAAATATATCGACGCCGACACTGATGACGAAGGTCAGTTGCTGTATGACTCAAGCCCTCCCAAAGCCCCACCAGGAAACCCTGCTCCCAAATACAGCGTCACACATGGTGGCTATTTAAGGCAAAGAGATAGTGTTTATAGAACAGAGAAGAACCACTTAGAGACTGCTGCTTTACCCTCCTCACCCAAGCTTATTGGGCAAAACTGCCTTTATTCCATGGAAAGTATCACTGGAAGAACCCGTGGTAACCAGGGAACTATCAAATTAGAGAACCACATTTCGCCCGAGGTTCACATATTACCGGGTGGAGGAGGACATGGTAACACACATGATCAAAAGATCTGACACGTAACCCAGAACTTTTGGTGAAAGCTGAAAAGGAATGCCTTTACACTCAACACACGAAGAAGAGCTTCTGCATGGCATGAACTTTGGACTGAAACGAGCCACCTGTTTTTTAAAAGCAAGAGGATGCCCTCAAGGTGGGCTCAGGAATATGTCCTCCTCTGGATCCACTACAAAGTTGCTGCCCACAGCCATCAGCTGAAACGAAGATTGTGCATCTTGGTCATAATTTGATCTCCTTTCGACTTCCTTCATTGAAGTTAGTGTGACCAAATAGTCCATTCACTTCCCCCCCCCCTTCTTTTTGATGGATCTCTTATATGTGGCAGTATCAGCATCTGACACAGCATTACCCTTTTAAAGGAGACCAAGGTGGCCAGAGTCAAATACTGGAAGAAATGGTTAGGTGTGATAAGAGTAATCAGTGATGCAACACTTCTTGCATGAGGGCAACTGTTTCAAACATCCCCAGCTATGCCTTCTTCTCTGAGGGATAGGAGGTCTAAAGGTAAAAGAATGGGCTGGTTAAATTGCGGATTCAGTGAATTGAGAAATAAACTGTTTGAATTCTCTGTGTGTGCTTAATACTTCAAGATTCATTGAGACCTGAAGTTTTCCTTTTTTAAAAAAAAAATAACAGCAGGGTGAGTTGCACCACTTGTATCTAAATCCAAAACACCCCTTCAAAATTATATCTAAGAATAGCACTTACTGTATTACTGCTCATAGTAACACCAAAACAGAGATCAGGGAAGCAGTTTTTAAACTGAGATTAGAAAGGCAGTTTTCACATTTAAAAGACAATGGGAATGGATGTGTGAAGGAGGCATCGTTCTGCTCTTAGGGGTGAGAGGGTTTGGTTGGTATTCTTAGAAGGGAGCAACCAAGATGTAGCTGACCCTTTTGTGTGTTGGGGGAAGGCTACTGCGCAAGACCACAGCCATATTGTAAACGAAAGGACAGTGCAACCCCTGGAGATTCTGACCAAAGCATTAAGCTGGGAGTCCATACTGGCTTTATGATCATCTCCAGCACAAAAGAGGCTAAAGTTAATAGTATGAAAAGGCATTAAATGTCGGCTCCCTGAATTATTTGCACATCCTTTCATGGCTTACACCTAATCCATTATCCATGCCAGAAGAATCTTTCTGCCACATTTTGCACTTAAATAGCGCAGAATGAAAAGATATGCAAGTTTCAAAAACATAAATATGCAAAAGTAGTAACGACAGTCCTAAGCAATTAGCCTGATCCTCCTCTCATTTGGGCTGGTTGTGAATCATACGAGGCTCCCACTGGAGTTTCACTAATGAGGTGTAAATGAGAAGGGAATCAAGTTTCAAATATTTTGCTTTTAAACTGGCCATTTTAAAGAAAACCATAAATACCAGCTTGGATTTATAACGTAGGCTGGTATATTAAATCTTGTATCATTTAGGTTTGTTGATATCAAAAGCACTTTATGTTGATTTTATTATTGCGTTTGACAAAGGTGGCATAGAGAAGCAGAGAGAATGTATTTTTTTAAATAAAAACAAAAAACAAACAACCTAGCACTTTAAAACAAGCACTATCTTGATTTGTGCCTCGTCACATCTGTGATTTGTTACTCACCTGGTAACAAACTGCGATAACTGTGATGATAAGACTTAATGTTGTGTCCATTGTTGCTGTAGTATATGTGTCATTGAAAGTTTGACTTCTCTTTCAGGGTACACTGTACTCTGATGTGGACTCAAAGTCTAGTATAAGAGGTGGGCAGTAGAAGAAGAAACTTTAGGTCACTGCCATCCCCCAAAAAGAACACATGTGAAATAGACATGACCTAAACTTCGGAGCAAGTTGGTAAAAGTAGTATAGAGAAATGTCATGTTCTTGTTTTCCTCCTACAATAATAATATGGGTTTCATTCAGTTTTTCTAGGAAGAGATCCAAATATTGCATATGGGCTATATACAATATTTTCACTGGCCATATTCAAGAAATGAGGTTTAAAAACCTGGGAATAGTGAAGTTTTTTGGCCAGTACATCAAATTAAGGTTGCTTCCAGCTGGGTGCTTATTATGGGATGGGTGCTCCTCATGCATGCAGATTTTTTCACAGCATCCACATTACATTGCTGGCATCAAAATGCCAGCTTGTATTCTCTCCTGCCCCCGTATCATTTGGCCTTCCCCGTGGGAAACCCAAAACGTTTTTTAAAAAAACACCTGTTGTCAGTGACCTGCGTGCAATATCTGAATGGCCCATTTATAATACTGAGCCTCCATTTGGAAGCACAGTAACCTTTTTAGACATGGGTGTTTTATCAGTGAAGTGCATTGCCCCTACAGTGATGCATAAACCACCTGCATGCCACAGGCCTCGGGGCTCAATTTTTCTGAAATGAAAAGCTGTAAGTAATATATTGCGCCCCTGAAAAAGACAACCCCCACTATCTGAATATACATGTTTCGTCAAATAGTTACGTTTCCGATATCATATAGCTGTTGGCTGGTCATGACTGTCATTCTTGTCCATTTAAGCTATATTGTATTCCTGCCTCTAATGCACGCAGCGTGGATGGACAAAAGCAATAAGCGCATTGTGGTTGTCATTATCGCTTTGTTAAGTTGGACCTCTGGCTGGCACAATATTATAAGTAGGTATGGAGATGTTGCACATTGACTGAATTATTCAGCAATCCAGTACTGTTCGGATTACTGAATAATTTCCCAATATTTCCCAAGAGGCCTTACGGTTACACTATTGTCCTATTCACTCACATGCGCATTAGGCAGATCAAGATATGAATAAGCTCAAATGGTGTACAGTTTAGGCCAGTAAAAGTCGGATAAGCTCCTTTCCATGCAAGAAGTCGCACAGTCAGCAGGCAAAAATGCACCTCTATATTCAAAAGTCTCTACAGAATAGCATATTTGAAAAGAACACCCCCTACCCCAAATTAGAAGTCCATCTTTGTTCATTCAGAACTTGTGTTAAGTGTGAGCCTCACAGTAATTCATACAATGTACTTAGGAGAGTTAAGTTGTAACAATCAAATAATTATTAGGAACTAATGATACAGCAAATGAGCTTTAAGCATATTATTGTAGTGATCCATTCCTAATTAAACTGACTGTTAAGTGAGTTCCATTGAACTCGGGAAACTTCCTTCATGTTTAGGACTAGGGTCTGGTAAATATTATTTTAGGGATGAAAACCAATTGCTACGGAAAATTCCCATGTATTTTAAGTGAGGGGGTGTTAAATAGTTTCAACACTGGGATTGACAGGGAGGCAAGACGTAGACAAGGACTGCTTATGTGCTTAAGCAAAGGCAAGTGAATTAGGTCATTTGCAAGTCAAACCCCTAAATTGTGTGTGTTAGAAGTCTGTCATGTCCATCATCAGCACAAATGTTTAAATAAAAACAAATTCAGGGAAAAATTACTTTTTGATATATAAAAAGTATACAGCGGTGATTTCCACATTGCATCTTTTAGAGCTGATTCTTTCATGTAAAAAGTTTTCAGAGGAATTGTATTTTTCATATCCGAAAGCAAATGCGTTTGACTATAGCCATATAGAGAAAGGATTTAACAAATCGCTATTGGAAATGAGATATTCGAGTTCCTAGATGACAGTCACAAGAATCGCGGCGTTTAAAAAACAAACCTGGAATATCAACTGGTGCAACTCTCCTTGTAACCAAAGGCCCTGTTATTGCCTTGCGTGGACATAGCGTGACACAAAACTATCATTCATCTAGCGCAAACTTCTCAAGTAGCATGTTACCAGGTCACTTTTGACAGCTTTGTTCAAAAGTATCATAAAGTATCTATCCTTTGAGTGTGAACCGCCAAAGTCCTATAGATTTCTTATAGAAAGAGAATAATTAAAGATGGGCATACACTATGCTCAAAAACATTTCTTTCTTCTGTTTGTGAAAGTGTTATTCTAGCTCACATTTTGTGCCCCACAAAAACAAACAAACATGGATCTCTGGGGCAAACCATACTGCTATGAATGGGTTCTACACAAAACCATAGCAATGGTCCTGTATCTTCCGTTCATTTCAGTGCAGCTTGCGCCGGAGAACCTCCAAGTGGAATTGTGTCCTATGGTTAATTTAAATTAAATGATGCCTGAAAATGAAATGCTTTGTACAAAGTAAGTATAGATGTATGAGCACTGGGAAATCTACTCTGAACGTTTGAAAAGCATTTGGAATGAAAGCAAAAATCCGAAAGAACCGGGGAAGGGTCTGCACTCATCACAAAAGAGAAAAGTAGTGGGTGGGGGGGGGGTTAGGGGGACCACAATGCAGAAATCCATAAAGTATTGAAATGACGCCTCTGTACAATTTGCTTGTTTGTTAGATGCATAGCTGGCCCTTTCACTAGCTGAACTTGCCAAGAGGCAGTAGAATGAGCAAACACTCCGTGTGGTAAACCAGTCGCTGTGGCCCTACTGTAAAACAGACAAGCAGGAGTCCCATTTGATGTGTCTCCTGACGGGCTGTACCAATTCAGACTGCTGAAGAGAGAATGAAATCTTTTAAATTTCACTCTGTGAAAACACACACGTGCAAAACACCGGTTGCCTGAAATAGGCACGGCCAGTTTCAGGTTTGAAGAGGCCTGGGACAAAGCACGCTCAGGTGAGCTCCCTCCTCACCTCCATTGGGCTCTGCTGGGCTTCCCTAGTGGCAATGGTGGTCGCAACAATCAGAGCACTACCAGGTGGCTGTTGCCCAGCCGCCATTTTGATTTCCCACAATTCTCTCAGCTGCTAGCTTGCTTCTTCTTTTTTCCTTTAGCAAGAAAAAAATTAGCCGTATTTGTGATTATGGTAGATTTCTCAGTGCCTTTTTTCATAGAAACATCACCTAAGCACACTTCAGGAACATGAAGAGCTGTCCTATGGATGGTCCACATTTTATGGAAGTCTTGAGAATCAATGATTGCAAAAGAAGAAAAAGATGACCCACAGAATGCGTATTTCTTCTCTGAACAGACTGTGTGGCAAAGGGCCTAAGGAATCCCCCCCCCTGCGTATATCACGTTGCATCCAAATCAGTGTGACGTGTTTCCTTAGCAACTATGGCTATCATAAACTGTAGCCTTTCCTTCCCTTTGCAGCTAATAAGGTACAAGATTTTTAAGCAAAACAGTATTCTCTTCTGTAAAAAAAAAGAAAGAAAAAAGACTGTAATGTATTGATAATATTTGTACCTATTATATATTTATGTCTTGACAGAATGACGACTGGTACTAACTTGTGATTCGTATAACTGGGGTATTTCAAGCTCATGTGGAGGTTACTAAAGCCGCATTCTCTCGACTGATACATTCCACATGACATTTGGAAGATCAGAACACTCTTCCAAAGCACCCACGCCATGCCATTGGTACAATCGCCGCATAAAGCAACAATAGCAGTGGGTATTCTGTGGCATGGCTAAAACACTAATACATGTGAATGTGGATTCACACAGCCTGTCCACATGGCGGTTATCACATGATGGGCTTATTGTATGTCAGCTTTGCTCCACCATGGGAGTGCTAAATTTGAGGCACTCTTACTTGCTTCCACAGCTAACCAGCTCCCAAATGCGTTCCAACAGGCAACTGGACAAAAATCCAGCTATCAGCATTTAAGGGGGGAAATTAACATATCCCTCCTGCATCGTGATGATGAGGGATGCTGCAGCTGTGTACGTCCTCTTCCCCTATCTCACAACTTAGCTGCCTAACAGCCTCCGTCTGTCAACTAGCCTTAACAGTACTCAGCTTCTCAAGAGCCCTTCTTAAAGGGGATAGCTGACATGGTGCCCTCTGGTTCTTGTTGGGCTTGAGGTAGAGAGAGAAATTGGATTTGGTTCACATTTAAAGGCCAATCTACAAAATTCACACTTTCCAAGAAACTATGTGAACCCAAACACAGCTGTTCTTTAAAAATTCACTCATCTCCAAATTTTGCAACAGAAGTAAGATGTACTAAAAATGCATATAATAGGGTAAAGTGTATATTTAAAAAACCATGTATTGTTGAAAATAACGTATGAAATGTAAAAATATGTATATTAAGCAGAACTGAGTTCAAAAAATGTGCCTATTTGGAAAAAGTCACACTAAAAGGCTGATGAATTCTCATGAGTATTTCTTAAAAGATTGGAAAAATGAGAAACAACATAGACAGGGCTATCCATTCCCAATTGGGCCACAACTTCTATCATCCCTGACCATTAGCTTTTCTGGCAAGGGCTCATGGGAGTTGGAGTCCAAAAACCTC
The DNA here is from genome assembly GCF_963506605.1 of Zootoca vivipara. Lineage (NCBI taxonomy): Eukaryota > Metazoa > Chordata > Lepidosauria > Squamata > Lacertidae > Zootoca > Zootoca vivipara. The sequence continues at coordinate 77,151,990 of NC_083282.1, read as the reverse complement.
TGGAGGGCACCATGTTGACTCCCCATGAGCTAGCCAAACTGAGGCTCAAAATTACCCTCAGTGTGCTGTTGCATGAAGAGGGTCCCTTATAAATTGTTGTGCTTGGACACGATTTTCTTGTTTAAAGTTCCATGGAACGTCCAAGAGGAGCAATTCCATCAAACCGCCCATTATATGGGACTTTCACCCATCCCATTTTTTTAAAAAAAGCATGGTTGTGGGAATCCACTCTCAATGAACTGAGAGCACAGAGAGAGGTTTCAGAGTCACTCTTTCCCTTTGTCAAATTTTCCCGTACGACCAATCATTAATTCCCCTTGGATGGTAACCATAACAAAGCAAAAGTAGTCATGGAGGTTGCTTTATAAACAACCTGTCAGGGAGAATATGGCTTTAATAAAGTTTGGGTTGACAGTACAGCTGTTTGCTGTTCCTCCAGTTTGCCATTGTGTTGGCTCTGTAAGTAGGTGCTGAGGGGAAAGTCGGGTGACTTTCATGCATTCCAGAGTAGTCTATTTTTCTGTTCCGATAAAAAGGGGGGGGTAGGGAATGATATATAAATATATGACTGTATTTTTAGCAAATTTATAATAGGGCAATCAAGTCAAAATTCTTCTTTTGTATTACAGAATAATATATTAGAGTCTCTATTGTCAACAATTCCCATAGTTGACCTCCTTATTTAATTTTGCGTGTGTGTCCGTTCTAAAGGAATGTTACAGTATTTTCCCACTGAACTGTGATGACTGCAAAAAAGGTCGCGGAGTCCAACGTTGTCGTGTTTTGATATTCTCCTTAATCTGTCAGATGTTTCAAAAGTGCAAATGGGAATTAACGTGAAGATTTCCTCCTTCTGTGGGAGTGTGTGTATGTTTGCGCATGCCAGTCAGAATGGCTCAGACTCTGATCTAAGTGGAACGCAGACATGTAATCCATTAACTTCAGACTTTGACCTCCGTGAGGTCCCTTCCAGATGTACATCAGTTATAATAAGATTAAAACCAATCAGAGTGCATGGATTACGTAATGGGCTCAATCCTTTGGGCAGGATAAGTAGCCAGTTGAGAAGATATTATCCACCGCATGCTTTGTATGCAAAAAAAAGTGGGTGCTCCAAGAGTCCAGACCAGCCTTTCCCAGTCTGGTGCTATCCAGATGTTCCCATCAGCACCAGACAACGCAGACGGGAGCTGAAATCTGGAGGGCCCTAGGTTGAGGAAGCCTGGTCCAGATAATTCAGAATCCCCCTCCCTTTGAGAGCAGGAGCTGGTGCTGATGTGGTTAGGAAAGAGCACTCTGCATACCTTCAGAAGCACAGCATTTACCAGGCAGTGTGAAAGCATAATTAAAACACAGTCCCAGCAAAGACAAGATACACGGAAACAAAAAGGCTTCCCTCTCAGCCAGGCATAAGCTTATCTCTGCCAGCTTCAAAGCACTGCACATCCTCCCAGGAAGCATAAACCTGCCTGCTAGCCTCCAGTGCGATTCCTCCTGCAGAGACCAGTGGGAAATACGCTTGCCAACTTTCGAGTGGAAGCTGCGCTCTGGTGCCTGTAACAGCTCGCTGCCTGGCACTCAGAAATGTAGCAAGTGACGTCTTCTTGATTGCTTCATCTCTGTGCCAAATAAAAGAAAGAAAGAAAGCTGTTGAAGGCACAGGAGGCAACTGAGCCCGTGTGGTGTAATGCTTAGAGTGCTGGACTACAGTATTGCCTGGGAGACCAGAGTTCGAATCCCCACTCAATAAATAAGTGGCAGGCATGGGAAACAGGGAAGTAGATTCCACTTAATGCAAAACACAGAACTTTGGTTCAAGGGAAGGGGTTTTGCAAAGGGAAAAGAGCGGGCATGGATGCTTCAATCACCTGCTCCCTCCACTTCTGCTCTGCAGGCTTCAGTATTTCCTCCTTTTCAAATATAATCTTACATCAAGCAAAAGAGCTGCAGTGCTTTGCATGCAAAAGGTCCCAGGTTCAATCATCATGTAGGGCTGCGGAGGGATGGCACTCTGTCTAAAACCCTAGAGGGTCACTGCTGTTAGTGTAGAGTCCACAAACAATACTGAGTTAGATGGACATGATGAAAGGCAGCTTCCTACATCCCTGATCGCCACACTTACTAGGTAATGAGACCAAGAGCCCTGCCTTCATTTGCATCTGGTTACTCTATTCCTTGCATAGACTAGAGGGATTTGCCTAAGTATAAAGTGAGCAAAGAATCCACAATTTGTTTCAAATAGGATCAGACATTTCTTAGATGTGCAGGGATATGTAATCAAGCAGCTGCTGTAGGCCAGGAATAGCTAGCATGGCATCCTCCAGATGTTGTGGACTACAGCTCCCATCATCCCTCACCACTGGCCAAACTGGCTGGCACTGGTGTGAATTGGTGCCCAAAACGCCTGGAGGTTACCACTTTGGTTACCTCTGTTATATATATATATATATATATATATATATATATATATATATATATATATAGCATGTGGCCATGTTTGTTTGTTTGTTTTTTCTGTTCCTTTATAATAAAGAGCTGATTCCATTGCATCAACAGAATCACACGGTGTGGAAATTTATTATATAGGCCTCCAGCTCAGACAAGCAAAGGCTCCGACATGATCTAACATGAAACCTTGTGTTATATGGAACTTCCATAAAAGTAATTGAATAATGGGAAGAGCTGGTGCCAGATATCTAGCAGTCCGAAGAAACAGCCAATGGTTAGATAGATAGATAGATAGATAGATAGATAGATAGATAGTATAGTATATTCAACAAGATGTGAACCTGTGACTGCCTTGTGCTGCAAAATACCATTTTACCATATTAAGCCTTTAATGTTTCACCAAATGTCAGCTGGTCCTCCGATTATCCAGTTTAGGAACCCTTTATGCAGGTACAAGTAGTGAAATGCATTCATTAGGATGGGCAGGATGTGTGTAGACTACATTTCCCATCATCCCTGATTAGTAGCCGTGCTGGCTATGAGAAACTGGGAGAAACCTAAATCGGCCTATTCTCCCAACGCTAAAGGCCTGGATATTGTTCTAAAAATTGCACAACCCACAGAAGTTCCAGCTGGTGAAAGTGAGGCCATCTAGTGGGCTGGTAGGTGGACTTTGCCCTCACTATAATGGTGCCCCCATCTTAAGTGATTTATTTCCTGGCCCAAAGAGAAGCCAACGGCATTCCATTATGTGGGAGAAAGCAAAGAGCTATGCAACACGGACTCATCGGGTATGTAATTTCAGTCTCCGGCATCTCTAGCTAAAAGGGGCCATGTAGCAGGTGATGGGATAGACTTTTCTGCCAGAGGTCCTGGGGAGCCAGTGCCAGACAGAAAAGGCCACATTAAATGAACAAATACCTTTATCTGGTATAGGCAGTAGTGCACAGAATGGTGCTATCCTGACTTCCTGACAGGTGAGTCACTGCTGCTTACCAGGAGGGAGAAGGGCAAGCTAGCAAGGTTGGTGCAGTGCAAATGCACCAGCAGAGTCAATCCACTGTTGCTGCCAATGTGTTTGCACTACACCACCACTTTGCCCCCTCTCCCTCCCTGTAAGCAGCAGTGATTCACCTACCAGGAGATTCACCTACCAGGAGGTAAGTGCCTCTGCCCCACCATGCTGGCTGCTAGTGGGTCTAAGGCACCTTCCTGTGCTCCTCTAAAGAGACACTGCTCACTCACACAGCTTCTTTGCAGAAATTACAACGCTGCAACTGGTGAGTTTAAGGATCTGCTACAATCATCCCCATGCTGAAACCAAGAAAAAATAGTGCAAGATTTTTTGGGCAGCCCTCTTCTAAGGCAAAGAATTGAATACAAGAGCGCTGTTTTACCTTAGGCTAAAATGCTCATGCCACATAGCACTACAGCCAATGGAAAGCTACACCTTTGGGATGGCCTTTGGATGCTGCCCAACTTTGGAAACTGGGCTGCTGGAGAAACAGAAGAGATTATACTAGGGGGAGGGTGGTGCAGTGCTAATGCACTGGCAGGAATATCAAATTGGTTCTGTTGATACGTTTGCACTGCAACAACCTTACCACTGGATCACCTTTTCTGCTCCCCAGTAAGCAGCAGTGACTTGGCTGCTGGGAGGTCATTTATGCATCTCAGCTCCACCACTCAATCCAGTACTGCACAGCTAATAGTGGGCATTCCTTATTCCAGAACACAGTAGCCGAAACCAAATTGCACAGAAAAGAAGCCAGATCTCCACAGTAAGCCGAAAGTCCAGTCGGGTACAGCACAATCTTACACCTGCATACTCAGAGGTACCTATGTCTCTTTCAAGTTCAATGGGGATTACACTTAGTAAAGTGATATGGGAGTCTAGCTATGATCCCATATACTCTGCCCTAAACTCCCTGGAAAAAGAATAGGCTACAAAGGCAATAAGTACGCAATAAAGGCCTATTTCCATTTCATCGGCATCCAGTTTTGAAACTGAACTGCCTTTGTCCAACAAGAGAGGAAATTTAGATCAAGTGAAAAACAGCTTTTCTTGAATGAGCTGTTGAGGGGGGGGAATGTTTTCAATTATTGATTGTTCAATTGAAACTCTCATCTCACTCTATTTCTTGGATACCAGTGTGGCCCTTCCTCTACCCTCTCCACTCAATTTTAAAATATAGTAACAAAATGGAGGGGGTTATAAATAAATAAGTTATAAAGTGAATAGTCTGTTTGGTTAAAGCAGGCATTGGGAATCTTTGACCTTCCAGGTGACGTTGGACTCCAGCTCCAGCTCACGTTGGTGAGCCAGCATGGCCAATAGCAGTAATGATGGGTGTTGTAGTTTAATAATATCTGAAGGATCCCCCTGCCATTCCTGCCAAGTCAGGGTCTTTCTCTAATTAGAAGGTGCATGTTCTTCTCAGCATTAAGCAGGAAATCCCAGAAACTGGGCTTCCAGAGGTGAGAATCTAAGCTACTGCTTTCTGACCCAATGTTCATTGGTGAATCAAATGTTCCTGATCAAACTTCCACATCACTCCTTATTTTATTTTATTTACTGTATTTCTAAGCCTCCCTTCAGCCACAGTTCCCAAGGTGAAACTCAGGGCTCACCCACAATTATTTTTTGCCCTATGCTTTTTGGGCAGAGATCTGTGCTTTAAAACTCCATGTCTGAGCACCCTTTTTTCTTTTTTTGCTCCAGAGCTTTCCCCGCGAAAACCCGCTCTTTAAAGTTCAATCGACGCAAACAGCAGTCTGTGGGTCAACTGTTGAATGTTCACTCATGATACGCACACATCTGTGAACAGGCCTTCAGATAGTCCTTTCCAACTGGGATTTAAGTTTCTGCCTCGTGGTCCTGAGTCATTGAACAATATTTTAGTTTTGGTTATTTTCCTTGCATGCTTCCCCTTCTTCCCCCCGTTTCTTGTCTCTCCCCCCCCCCTTGCTTCAGAAATACTTGTCTCAATGTGACATTCTTGGCCACTGAGGCCAGATAGCCACAGTGTTTTTGGCCACAGAGAGCTGCATTTTTTTATTTTTATTTTTAAAAAATCTTTCTCTTACACCAGGAAAGTTGTTAGGAGTCTTTGCCTGTTTATTTTTGTTTATGTACAGAGTTGCTTCTCACCTTCTCTTTGCTCTGGTTTCTGTGAACTTTTTGGCTATGGATACACAGCCACAACACCAAAAGAACTATTGCCCGCCCCCAAAAATGAGCAACTAACTTTTCCCCAAATTAAATAATTACTACAACAAAAGTCCTGCTTGATAGTTAATCCTGTAAAGGCATCCTTCAAAGTGACACACTACTAGTATTTCCCTCTGTGGCGTAACGGGCCATTGTGTCTGGCTGTTAACCAGAAGGTTGGTGGTTCAAGCCCACCCAGGGATGGCTGTGGGTAGGATTCCTGCATTGCAGGGGTTCGACCAGATGTCCCTTTCAATGCTACAATTTTATGATTCTGGTACATTTCTGCATAGGGGGAAGGGTACAGGCAACAGCACGATGTGCGTTGTATGCAGAAAAGCCAAGGCTCTTGGCATTTCAGGGAGGGCCAGGAAAGACCCCAGAGAGCTGCTGCCAGTCCACATAAACAATACAGAACAAGATAGACCACTGTTGGATTCAGTAAAAGGCAGGCTCCTTTGCTCCTAGGGTTGCACAGCAGAATGAAAATAATTCAACATAGCCTGCTTGGAAAACACAGGCCTCTGCTATTTCAGGTACCTGAAACAGCTTTTAATTAGGATGGGAGTGCTAGCCACAGACCATGGTGGAATCTACACACATATAAAAAAAAGTTCTGAAAATGCTTTTAAAAATACATTGAATTTTCCATGAGGCTCACCATCACCACCTAGAGTCACATTATATATTGCACTTAAAATGTTTTATTTGCAGCTGTATAGCTGAGTCCCATGTAAGCAGTGCTCCATGAAGAGAATGACTGGCAAGGCGACATGTGCCTAGAAAAGCCATAGAACAGCAACACTGGTTGGCAGCGTGCTTCTGCTCATCTCACTTGCAATATCCATCCATGCAGTGAAGTCTTGCTTGAGCACTGGCTATTTCTGAGGCATCAGGGGATCTCAAAGGCATACAAGTTGGAATCGCTTGCACAGCAGGTCCGGAGTGGCCTTGTTGCTGTTAAGGTCCTCACTCACCATCCCATTCTTGCTTTCAGTGGTGTGTTTCATTAGGTCTCCTCCCCCCCCCCTCCCCGCTTGCCATTTTAGGGCAGAGTCAACAGGCCCCAAATGACATCACTAGAAGCAGCCAAATGGCTGGCAGCATTGTGCAATTTTCACACTCTTTTAGAGACTACAGGTGTGGTTGTGACAAGCGTAGCTGTGCGGATGGTTTGTTTAAAGGGACAGGGGTTTAAAAAACCAGCCTTCAGAACAGAATTATAATGGGAAAATGCATCATGCGATTCTAGATTTTAAGGGGATTAAAAGGGGGAAAGGGGGGATTTTTTAAAAAAAAGAAATGCAGTTCTGGATCTTTACCTTGCACTCTAGCACATCGCAGTAAGCAACAAATCAAACCCAGGAGCTGGATTTGTGCATCAACTGATATACAACAGCAACTGGTCTGCTAAATTGTATATGGATTCTTTGCATTCATAGCCCATACTCTCAAGACTCAATGCATCAAAAGACATTTCACCATTTGAGCATTAACAATTCCCATATGTTTGGGAGGAACAAGGATTCCATTAGCCATAAACTAGTGCACTTAAGAGTCTTACTTTTTTAAATATTTATTTTTGGTAACTTTAATTTAATCCCTATTTGTTGAAGTTTATTGACCTCTCCAATTGTTTCTGTAAAAAAAAAAAGACTTTTAACCGTGTCTTTATATGCATGTGGTGGTATGAAACTGTGATCATTGTGTGACATTCAAAAACTGTACTGTCTTGTAAAATACGTCCAAATGTCTACAGATTTTAAAAGCAATGGACCCTTCCTCCAGACTGTAGAAATAAATAAAAAGATATTGTTAAAACTCAGCAGTGAATGTTTAGTACGGTATGTGCACTTATTTCCATTTAGATTTAACTATTTCTATAGTAACTTGCCGTGATGGCTCAGAGCTGGTAATAAGAGTCATCGAAAATGGCTTTCTGTACCCAATGCTTGAAGTGTATAAAATGAGACTAAAAGAACAGGCAAATAGCACCCGCTTATGAGAGAGAAGAGGGGGTACTTTAATTCATGTGAGTGATTGTCAGTTGAAATTTGTGAGCATTCAAGTGGGCTCAGCCATTTCCTACAATGCAGGATGTGATTTTGTGCATGACAAATAATGCAGGAGAAATAAATGCTTTCGAGCCAAACTACATGTTACGATACATAGGGTTTTGTAAATAATTTTTTTATATTAAAAAAAAGTGCTTAAGCTTAACACTTTTCTTTTAATAAAAAGGAGCCACAGGGCCAAGAATGGACTATGGGTCTATGGCAGTTTTCTTCCAAAACTCTCCCTAGTTCTTATTTGTCCACAAAGATGTGAGCAAATAACAGCCACACGGAGGAATTTTCAGCAAGAAGCTGGTTAACACCCCCCCCCCAGTCCATACAGAATAGGACAACAGAATTGTAGAGTTGGGAGGGGAACACGAGAGTCATCTAGTCCAACTCCCTGCAATGAAGGGATCGTTTTGCCCACCATGGCAAAACGCTGCTTTTTCTTTGAAATAAAACTGATTAGGTTAATCCAGGCATCCCCAAACTTTGGCCCTCCAGATGTTTTGGACTACAATTCCCATCTTCCCCGACCACTGTTAGCTAGGGATCATGGGAGTTGTAGGCCAAAACCATCTGGAGGGCCGCAGTTTGGGGATGCCTGGGTTAATCAAACTTTCTAAACTGCATATGACAAAATGTGCAGGAGGCAGAGGCAAGATGAGGCAACAGCTTACCACAAAAAGGCAAGCCTACCTAGTTCATACTTTCCAAAATTATACACAAACCGAAACTCGGCCACCCTTCAAAATACAAACATCTCCGAATTTGGCAGTGTAGTTCCCCAGCCAAATATAGTACAAATATAGTAAAGTGAGTCTAAAGCAGAGCCGGCGCACCCCGTTTTGCTGCTCGAGGCAAAACAGGAAATGCCGCCCTGGCCCGCCACCTCCACCAGTCATGGAGAAGCAATACCACCATTGGTACCCATTTCTGGCAAGATCTCATGAGATTTCTCTCCTGCTCTGTGAGATCTCACAAGGTTTGGGCAAGATATAGACACTGATGCGGTACTACTTCTCTGCCACCAGCCAAAGTAGCGGGTGGGGCATCCATAATGGCACCAGCTCAGGGGTTTCTGCTGCCTGAGGCAGCTGCTTCAAACTGCCTCATGGGTGGACTGAGCCAGGTCTATAAAGATGCATATAATATGTTAGCGGCCACCAGGGAGATGGGAGGGCAACTGCTGGGCGGTCTCTTACTCCTTGGTGCAACTTTGCAGTAGCAACACAGGCTTTAGAAGTCTGTGCACACAGTAACAGCAGATTCCACTACGCAGCAAAAATAGCCAGAGAGAGACTGTGGTAGCGTATTTACAAGCAGATTTATTGAACATAAATCAGGACAAAGAGAAACATGTCTGATCTCCTTCATGTCCAAAGCCAAAGCTATACAAAAATAGAAGTTCCTAGCATACAGTGCTGGTAAGACAGACATGTGACACGCACCAGTCCCACGCCTGCCCTTAAGGTGGAATGGAAATCTCAACATGATCATCATGGAAATAGCATACAAAACTGCATTATATATAAAAGGAAATTTCATTTGCAAAAAAACCTGAGTATTAATAATGTTAATAATAATAATTTTATTATTTACACCCCACCCATCTGGCTGGGTTTCCCAATTAGATAATTTTACATACAAAAAGGGGCATATAAGGGGGGGGGGAATGCACTAAAATGTTTGTGAATTTTCAGGAAGACTATTCAATAACACACAAACACACACACACAAGCTGATGTAGAAATGTGGCAAACTGAAATTAAAACTGGAAAACTGAAAACTGAAAGAAAGAAAAAAGAAACTGTGAGAAAGCAAAAAAATTCAGATTCACCCAATCCCTAGAGCCAGCCCAAGTCCCCAGCAGGTCGGCTGAATGTGAAGTCACCATTAAGCACTGAGTGTATTATTAAAATCCTTCCTCATTGGATCTTCAGGCCTCCTTGCTGAATATCTCATTCAGGTTTTTTCCTGCAGGCTGTAGGAACATCTCAACAAGGGGCAGGGGATCATTATAGACCTCACTAGGCAGACATTAAAGCTTCCAATTGAAATTGCATGCTTCTATAGCTTTCATGATTTGCTCCAGCTTGATTTTTAAATGAATCGGGACTCCTTTTTTATCATTTCTAGCCTGAATTATTCTAATGCTCTGGAGCTTTCAAAGAAATCGTTTCAGAATGTGAAGTGGTTACCAAAGAAATACTAACTTTACCCAATCAGCTGGCATGCCACCATTATTTTAAGATGCGGGGATAGCCTCGTGGGCCAAACTGAAGCCTCTGCTAAGAGCCCAAGGTTGAACTGCAGTGATCAAAGTGATAACTAAGCAGCCTCTGTGCTCTTACCTAGATTGATCTGCAGTCTGGAAACTGGCTGAGAGTGTGGCCTGGGGCTTCAGTCTGAATATTTAAAACTGCTGTTGGGTCCGGGTTGCAGCTCACTGTCCTGCGGGCACACAAAAAGAGTTTAACTTGAGTTTTCCTCCCTCTGATGACTTCTCTCTCTACAGATAGTTAGCTCCCTGGAGGGCAATGTTGCAGATCCAGTCTCCAGGCAGCAGCTTCATTCCTGCTTACCTGGATGGTGTGGGGAAAGGGCAGGAAGGTGGACAACTTGGGGCTGTGTGCACACACCACCAGTGAGAGGCCTGGATTGGCTGTGCCAGACTGCCTGCGCAGTCCTGACCTTGCCATTGCCTCTCTACCAGCACCATCAAGGTAAGTGACAGCAACTCCTTTGTCAGGGGACAGCTCCACTGGCTCTTGAGAAATGGATTGCCAGCTCACCAAGCTGGGGCAGTTCAACATGTTTTGCTGCCTGAGGCAAAACGGGAACATGCTGCCCCATCCCACTGCTGCCCTGCCACTGCAGCAGGGTGACCACAGGGGAACTGCCTTTGGGGCTTCTGCCACCCAAGGCAGCTTCCTCACCTTGCCTCATGGGTGGGATGGCGCTGTCACCAAGTCATTCACCTCTCAGCTATAGAGCTGCAAATAAAATGTTTTGTGTTGTAAAACGCAATATACAAATGTGACACTAGATGGCGACAGTGAGCTATGGGAAATTCCACATATTTTTCAAAACATTTTAAAAAGCATTTTGACAGCTTTTTTATGTGTGTGTAGATTCCACCCTAGTGTTTTTCTCTTATTAGCTCTAAACTTTCAGCCAACAACAAAGAAGAAGAGCCCTTACCCAACGCTCCCCCAGATTGGTTTAGTTGTGAGGTCATCGATCTGGGGCGTCCTCAGGCAAATTGCTCTCTAGAAAGCCAAGCCACATTCACAGGAAATTGCCCAATAAAGAGTTAGGTCATGGGTACATCTAGGACAGGATTGCCTTCACTAACTGGAAGTAGCTCTCCAAAACTCTCTTCATCCAAGGAACTTTCCCGTCACTCCCTAGACATACCACCAAGGGCTGAACCCGGGTACATTTGCATGCAAAGCAAGAGCACTCTACCACAGCTGAGCTAGTGCCTTCTTCCTCAAAAGGAGGACATTGTCTCCCTCCAAAGGCCAATCAATGACAAACTTTACAACAAACTGTTCAATAGGCGGCCTACTATTCCCTAACTCAGCTTTCACGGCACTTTAGAATTCCTTCCCAGTATCAACTAGTTTTCCAGAAGCTGGAATTGCAGGAGTCATCTGTTTCTGCCCAGAACCAGATGACTGCAGCATGAAGTCTGAGGGCACTCTAAAGCAACAGATTTGTTCCCAGTCACCCCAAGCCTCCAGCAACAAACCCTCTGAAACTTTGAGAAGGGACATATCTCAGTCCTCTGGCTTCCTCCTAGCAACTCTGAGCAAGGATGTAGAGCAGTTTCCTCACCAGCTGTTTCCATTCACTTTGGAATGAAGCATGGCAAGTCTTTCAGGCATGCCTCATCCTCTAAAGGGCTATTCAAGTGGCCCTCAACAGCAGTTAGTGTCAACAGGCCTAGGATCAGAAGACAGCATGGTCAGGCACTTGCCAAGACTCCTAGGGCTCAGAAAGGCCCATCATTGACTTGACCCTGCCAACCCATCAGAACCAATTGCCACATGTAATGCCTGGTGCCTCTGCAAGCCTCAGAGGTGTGGCATTGCACCATCAGGTCCAGCATTGCATTTTGGGTAACTGAACATGGAATGCAGCTGTTGCAGATCAGAGCCAGGCACCTCTGTGGTTAGAGAAATCTATCCATGAAGGACCTTTGAACGCAAAGTTTTCCTCAACCCTCATCTCCCTATATTTGGAATTAGACAGGTGTGCAAAACCTTTGCAAAATACAGACATATTTACAGTGCAATCCTGTGCATGCCTACTCAGAAGTAGGTCCCACTTTGTTCAATGAGACTTAGTCCCACAGATAAGTGTGTATAGGACTGCAGCCTTACATGTTTTTCTCTTGCTCCCTCTTTCTCTTTATAAATAAAAACATATGAAACTTAAGTCCAAGAGCAGGGATCCCCAGACTACGGCCCACGGGCCAGATGCGGCCCAATTGGCCTCCCAATCCGGCCCGCGACGACCCCCGCTGCCGCCGCCCGCTCTTGTGGCGCACTGCGCGGCGGCGCCATTCCAGATCTGAAAAAATCGCCGAAAATCGTTTCTGCGCATGCGTATGGGCCTCTCCTGACCCAGAAGAGGTCATTTCTGGTGCACTTCCGGGTCAGGGGAGGTGCACTTCCGGGTCGGGGAGGCCCATATGCATGCGCACAAACAATTTTCGGCGTTTTTTTCGGCCTGGAAGCGCGCCAGCGCGCCAATAAATGGGTGTGCGCATGCGCACTGGCGCGCACTCCCCCACCCTCCGGACCACTGCGCGCGCACTCCCCCACCCGCCGCGCAATCGGCACGGCGGGCACTGGCCCAAAGGCGGGTAAGTCTGGGGACCCCTGTCAAAGAGTTTATCAGAGCTGTAAATGAGTGCCACCCTCAGGAAAATGGTAGTAGTTGAACTCTTGTGCAAAGGGCTGGCTCAACCCATTTTGCTGCCTGAGGCACGGAACAATGTAACATTGTGACAACCTTCCCTCTTCTACAAACAGAAGCAACCGGACTGATGCTGCTTACCCATCATACATTGCTATACCAACAAGTCCTGGGAACTGCAGTCTACCCCCTCACAGAGCTATAATTCCCAGTATCCTTAAGTAGGGTTTCCATACATCCAGAATTTCCTCCACATATCCAGAATACTGCTGTCTCTAGCAGTGTCTTGGTGAAAATCAGGACAACCATTTTGGCAGTGTCAGTTTTTGGAGATTATTGTTAAAAAATAGCTCAAAAATGTCGCTGCCCGCAACGACGGTCGCATCGGGGAGGGCCCTCTGCGGGCCAGCCGGCCTGCCGACTGGTGTTCAGGCGGAGCGGACGCCTCCCCTTCCCCCGCGTTCATCCGGCATTCTGTCGCCCTCTGTAGCGACCCAATCCAGGTGCAGCACTCGCCCCCGAGTCGGCGGTGCCGTGCCCCACTCGGTCCGCACGTGGCCATGCCGTGCCGTGAGCTCCCCTCACCCACCGCCGCCTGGCATCGGGGTGAGGTCCAGGGGCCTGCCCAGCCAGAGACGATCACGTGGCCGTCATGCGCCCGCTGTGCCCTCAGCGTCAGCGTCCTCCCGGCGCCCACCCGTCTCCACGGGTGCATCCTTCTCTCATTCCACCAGCTAAATTCCTGTCTCAATATCCATCCCAGCATGCCGCGGGCCCCCTTGGCTGCTCCCTGAGCGGGGAGCTAGGGCGGCTCCACTCTCGCCCAACCGCCCGAGGGGCTGGCCCCGGGGCACAGCACGGTGACGCTGACCATGACGACCCTTCCCCCGCTTGGACAGTCGAGGTCGGCTACCTGGTTGATCCTTCCAGTAGCATATGCTTGTTTCAAAGATTAAGCCATGCATGTCTAAGTACACACGGGCGTTACAGTGAAACTGCAAATGGCTCATTAAATCAGTTATGGTTCCTTTGGTCGCTCCCACCGTTCCTTGGATAACTGGTAATTCTAGAGCTAATACATGCCAGCTAATACATGGGGATGCATGCATTTATCACACCAAAAATAGCTCAAAAACTTCAACTGGGGGGGGGGGGGTTGCTCTGTTTTCAAGGACACATTCCAGCCAGGCACACCACGACCAGTGAGGTCCCCCCTCCTGATTTTAACAAATAACCCTGCCTATGTAAATGCAGCCTGTTATTCTCTTATTCTGTCATAGTAAATGAGTCATAGTAAAAGGCACCTTGGCTTGGGGAAGTGTTATTTGCTGCTCCGCCTCAGGCAGCAAAGTGTCTTGAGCCAGCCCTGTTGGTTCTTCCGAAGACTTACAGAAATATTTTTAGTTCCCAGGTAATGCCTTACCTTAACGTCAGAGCTAACAAGCTCTATCTCAGAGGACGCTGTGTCAGGAAACAGCAGCTGTAAAAGTCCTGTGACTCCACAAATCTCTCAACTGCAGAACTATTGGCCGGGTGTTTCTTGTTTCCAGAAGAAGCTCCTTCTTGAAATATAGATTGCTCCATACTAAATGTTTGGTCATCAATACAGGCCTGTGAAAATTTGTCAGCTGCCATTAACGCATAAGGCTGTGTATACACTATACCTTTAAAGCACATTCAAAGCTCATTACCCCACTCAAAGATTTCTGGGCACTGTACTTCACTCCTATTGCCTTGTTTTCCACATTTCCGCAACTGAGACTAGAGGCCTATGACCCCCTTCTTTCATTCCTTCCTCGCTCATTTCAGTAAGATAATTATGCCAATGCATACAAACAGTGACTAAACAGGATCTTGGAAATGGAAGCTACAGTATAATGCTTAGCAGGGGAACATCAAGCTTGACAAACAGTGCAGAAGTGAATGAGGCCTCCCCAAGTCCGTGTGGCTCTGAGCCACCTCCTAATCATGAGTTATTACAGGAGCAGAGAGAAAGACCAGCACATAGGGTAATGAAAAAACTACCATGTCTTGGCAGCTTCAGGCGATATCTGTAGAGAAAGCACCAATTTAATAGGAGCATACTTTTCGTTATGGTACCTCTGGCACTGGCCTTAGCCCGATATTGCTGCATTTGCTATGCATTGCTTTGCGATAATGCTGGTAAGGTGGTGCATTTGAAATGTAATAGGGATTCAGAGCCTGGCACTAAGCTGACCAGACCAAAGATTGTTAGGCAAGGAGCCATTTTGACTGTGGGAGGGACTTTGGGCAGTGCAGCACACTTGTGTAGAACTATGTGCCAACTTGCACTGAGTTTACTCTTTGACAAGGTTGGCTTCGGGTTTTTAGGGTGTCCTAAGAAAGGCCCTCTCCTCCATCAGTGGACTCTGGTGGGTTTACCTAGCAGTGGCTACAAATAACAGCAGGCAGCACCAGTGGCAGTATGAGCAGCATTGTGCGGCTGGTTCTAGCCAAAATTCAGGTTTCCCACAATGCCTCTTGCTTGGAGCTCCTGGGGCATTTAAATAGCAGCTGCTAGGTTCAGTTGCCCAGCGAGGCTGAGAATGCTGGGGCTGTGGGGGAAGAGAATTAAAGGGGAGCTCGTGACAGGCATTAGCGGTGTGTTTCGCTGTGGGCCGTACCAGTTGCCCAAGAATGAAAGGTATGCAGAATCCCACCCTGCTAAGGTGGTCAGCTACACATTACAAAAGTGCTTTTGGGGCGACAAGATGAGAAATTGCATGAGATGACAGCAACCCAAATGGCTCTTGTGCTCCTGTGATAAAAAAAAATGGGAAGGTGACGTCCAGGAAGATGGCATTCCCGAATTTTGGCTTCAAGGTGTTGGAGAGTATGCTAAGGGTAAGCTAGGAAGTGCATCACCAAAGAAGAGCACAAAAAAGATGTTTGCATATTTCCATATGTTTATTTATATGCATAGAGGAAACTTTCTGTAATTTAAGTAGAAATATAGTCCATAATTAGATCTGTATGCCTACTTGAGTCCAGGTGTTAAGGAACTGTTGATGGGCAACTTCAACACTTTTTCTGGTCTACCTTCCCATGGTTCCTTATTCCTAAACCAGATTTAAACCAGACAGCCGTTCTAACAGAGGACTCCTTCAAGTTGTCCTCTGGCAGCTTTTCCAATAGAGGACTATCCTCTGTGAAGGAGGAACTTCATTGCCCAGTGAAACTGGTGGAGTCGAAGGCAGGGAGCTCAAAAGTAGGTGGAGCCCACAAACTCTAGTCTTGTCCCCATCAACCTTCCTGCTGGGTTCTAAAATGGCAACACTGAAGTTGACAGTCTGACAAACTCCAGGACTCGTTGTCACTCAGAAGGAGTGTGGGCAAGAGCAGGTTGAGGTTGGTGGCACAGTGCCCCATTTGGCCAAATTCAGTTGCCTCCATTGGACACATAGCTGTCTGGGGCCCTGATCCTAAGAGCAAAGGCATAGCTATTGTGAAACCTCCTCCTTTAGTGTTGCTGAACTGGGATGAAATATAGAGCTAATTTATTCATCTGCTGATTCTATTACTTATGGGAAGAAAGGGAAATGACGGCTCTCCAGCCCCCTCTCCAAGAGGTGGTTTGAGGTGCTCTTGGAATGTGTCCCAGGGATTGCAAATGAAGCCAGAAATGGCTGCAGGCCAGATTCAGACATAGGCTGACAAAGCAAAGTAGACACTGGGGTAGATTTGTGGTGGATTTCCAGGCCAAACCTTCTAAAGATGACAGATAAGAATAACTGTTAAGACAAAGACTAATCCGGATAAATGTACAAATTTGCATTCTTTTATATATAAAAAAAACTAATTTCCATTAGCTGTGTCCCCTTTATGAGCCTCTTTACAGGCACCATCCGCTGTGCCAAAGGCTGCAATAAATTGGATGCATTAAGATATTAGCCACAAGGGCTTGGAAAGTGGAGTCTTAAAACATTTCTTCCCCCTTTAAACCCTGAAACGTCGTTGGCTTAGGATGTGGCCTGCTGGAACTATTTGGGGCATATCTTTCTCCCAGGGGGTCTGATTAAAACTGGGTCATCTATGCAATCTTCAGGAATAGAGAGCAGGTTCCCACCAAAGTCTGAAAGCTAGAATGAAAAAAATTAATTGCTGAGGCTGACATTCCACTGAGATGTTCAGGTGCTTCCTTTATGTCTGTCCAACTGAAGCTGAATGGAAAGGCCAGCTCAACCATTAGGCTAAATGAGGCAACTGCCTCAGGCAGCAAGTGCTGGGGGACAGCGGCCCCCACTATTACTCCTCAACTTCCCTCCCCCAGCTATTTCCATCCATCTCCACACGTACTCTCCTCTCTCCCTCCCTGCACCCCAAAATCTGCCTCAGGTTATCGTGGAAGATGTTACATCGCCATGATCAGTGTGTAAGGAAAATTCAGCTGCCAGCCTGGTTGTTTTCTGTGTGTGGAATGGGTGGTGGGTGCCTGTCCGAGGCTGACAGTAGCTGGGAATTGCCAGAGGATTGAGACAACTGAACCTCATCTCTGTGGAGCCTCACAGCTGTATGGAATTCACTTCCCTTCACCTGCATACTACAAAGAGGGAGAGAAAATTGGGGGAGGAGATCCCGCTATAGAAACAGCACAGGTTTCAAAAGAAGAGAGCTTGCCTCAGAGTTGGAGATGCAGGAGGAGGCAACAGGAAACTCTTTCTGGGTTAAAACCCAGTAACAAGCCAGGGAAGTAAGCCCCTTCCAGAAACAGGTACTCAGAGAGGAAGAACTTTACCTAGTAACACCCAGGGAGAGCTCAATGTTGAGAAGAGTCCTAGCGACCACCCCTCCCTATGTTGAGAGCCAGCAACCCACCAAGACCTCTCTGAAGGAACGATACTCTGAGAAGAGGAGGAGGAGTTTGGATTTGATATCCCACTTTATCTCTACCCTATGGAGTCTCAAAGCAGCTAACATTCTCCTTTCCCTTCCACCCCCATAACAAACACTGTGAGGTGAGTGGGGCTGAGAGACTTCAGAGAAGTGTGACTAGCCCAAGGTCACTCATCAGCTGCATGTGAAGGAGCGGAGATGCGAACCCAGTTCCGTAGATTAGGAGTCTACCGCTCTTAACCACTACACCACACTACTCATAAATTGGCTGCCCTCATTTGGGGAAGATTCTGGAACATGCAGGACTCTGGAGTGCCACCCTATCCTTCATGCCAAGCAGCAAGATGTCTTGGGCCAGGCCTCCTGACCAGGAACAATGCTGAGGGGATTGCAGCAGTTTCCAGTCCATCTACTGATGCATCCAATATAGCAAGGTAACACCACTTGGAGTTATTCACACTCAAGGTGAGTCAGCAATGTCCAGGAAGGGTGGAATTATCTGGTAAATTAAAACTGGATAAGAAAAGGTTCTGTATTAGGTGAACAGTCAACTCACATTTTCCCCTCAATCTTGGGAAGTTCTCGATAAATGTCTATAAATGTCTTAATGATGCCACCATGCTTGACAGAGGGTAGAATGTTCTTGGTTTCTACCTCAAGCACTAAGGTTGAGCCTTCTCATTTCCTGAATGCAACCCAGGGTGCAATACACAACTTCACACCATAAGCCAGAATGGCTGAAGTCCTCTAATTAAGTTCTCCTCCCACAGTTCCTTCCTGTCGCCATCTGTTCTCTATTATATGACACATTGCTTAGTCAATTAGCAACACCAATAGGATGGCTACGACAAGCCAACAGAATGACTCAGAAGCCCATTCAGCATTCCAAACCTACGGTTAAGGTGTACACATTATTATTTTCTTCTTCTACACTTTTCAATTCCATTTTCACAGCCAACTGGGAAATCTACATTGAGAAAGTTCAGGCACACACTGTACTAAGACCTAACTCAATTTGTTGGGAAAGGCATTAAATTCTTGGGTCAGCATCAGTAAGCAATAATGGAGAGATGTTTTAATCTGTCTCGGGGGGAAAGGGTTGTGTACTTGCCATACACCTAAAGCACATTTTACCTCTACCCCCCCCCCACACACACAAAGTCATGGAGACTGTAGATTGCTAGGGGTGTTGGGAATCATAGCTCTGTGAGGACCAAACAACAGTTTTCCAAATTCTTTGGGGCTCATGCCTTAAAGGTATATAGTGTCTACACAGCCGAAAATAAATTTAGCTGTAATCCAGTGATCCTAGAATTACTACAGATTACATTGGGTCACATCCAATAAAGTCATAGTAATGAAATTGCTAGACATGACTAACTTAATCCATTTATTCCAATGGTTCTACTCTTGAGTATGACCTTTCCCTTAGTATTTGAAGGTCTCTCTCTTAATGATGTACTCCAATCTTATTTTCCACAGATAAGACTTTAAAGGGGGGGAGGGATAATTTTATTGATTGGTTTAAATTTACTTGTATGCTGTTTAATGGGTGAAAGCCTCCCAGGGCAAGTTCCACACACAACAAAAAGGACGCAGTCAGATAAAAATACAGTAAAACAACAGAACATCAAGCAGTCAAGTGAATAAAAGCCCAGACTTTAAGGGGTAGGTGGGTGTAAAAAAAAACCTGAATGCATTAAATGGACAGATAGAAAGGCCTTCACCTAGCACCAGGCATTTCAGAGTTGAGGTGCCTCAGCAAAGAAGACCCTATCCAAACCATGTCTCAGGGAAATATTGTTAAAATCTGCTGAAAGTTCTTTTGCATGTGACTTCCTTTTTTCTGTCTTGAAGAAGTAAATGTTCTGAAAATACAGGATTGGGGAAGGGAAAGGGGAAATGCCAGGCATATGCTCCTTTGAACTACTTGAAACACATCAGATGGGAGTCGAGAAAACAGAATACTGTATACCTAACAATAAATTTGATAGCTGAAGCAGCCCTGACAGTACTTGAATGCAGAGATCAAAATGATAGCTAAGCCTCTCTCTCTCTCTCTCTCTCTCTCTCTCTCTCTCTCTCTCTCTCTCTCTCTCTCTCTCTCTCTCTCTCTCTCACACACACACACACACACACACACACACACACACACACACCAGAACTAGAAAATGTATGCATATTTCAGAGGAGATGCTTGAATCCCTGAGCCACTTCCAGTCATTTCTCTCCATCTTCTTTAAGGGTGAAATTAGGCATTAACTCAGTGGTCCCCAACATGGTGCCCTTGAGCACTTCAGTGCCCTCATTTACCCTTCCTTGTAAAGGCTGGATAGATAGCATTGGTTGATAACAAAATGCATAGTTCCAGCCTTTTGTTGCCTTTAATTTCACAGAGCATTGGAAGTGACATTAAAATATAAAATTTTAGTCATGATTTATGGATTGTGGATATGTAACTCTTTTACTGAGAGCTTTTAAAATGATAGACTGCAAGGGAAATGTCAGCAATAAAACAGGAATACAGTGGAATGTCTGGTTACGGACGGGATCCGTTCTGGAGGCCCGGCCGTATCCCGAAAAGTCCGTAACCGGAGGCGCCCTTTTGCGTGCGCACGTGGCGTGTTTGAGCGCTTCTGTGCACATATGCGGTGCGCAGATCACTTCTGCACATGTGCGCATGGCAAAACCCAGAAGTATACACTTCCAGGTTTGCCACATTCGCAACCCGAAGATTACATATCCAGAGAGATACGAAACCTGAGTTACCACTGTATAATACAAAATGTAACCGCATACAAAAAACATTTCAGTGCTGTACATGTAGCAACATTACACCTCTTGGCAGTAGGAAAAATAACAAGGGAGTTTGAACAGCTTCACCTTTGTTCTTGTTCCAACTGCTACCACTATGTCCATCTGCAGGCCCAGCCACCGTGCACCTAAGTCCACAATCTCCCAGAGAATTAAGGACAATGAAGACTGATTTGAATCGAAACAGGCCGCAACTTTACTGAATACAGATGAAAGAGGTTTGGCTTGGGCAAGGGGCAATCGAATATTTCTGGTCCGCTTGCCGGAAGTGATGCCATACTAGGTCAATCCATGCAGGGATTCCTAAGCCTTACATCAAATAGTGTCCCCCGCAGGGACCGCCATCTGGGGGAGTGCCATCGGCCCTGGCCCCTGACTGGGCAGAAGGACATGGCAACTCCCCTCCCCCCCCCAGATCCCTTTAACGCAATATCCCAGCATTTGGAGGGGCAAGCAGAGACTACAACCTCACCTTTGTTCTTGTTCTCGCCGCTGCCACTATCTCCACTTACCAAATAGCCAAAACTCGAATTGGTCTGATCTAGGCCTTAGTTTCCCCTAAGGACCACTGCCCCTCTGGCATCAACATTCGGCTTTCACCCCATAATGTTACTCACTTTGATGTTGTTTCAGTGCCAGACCCTTTTATGAAAAGGAAGAAAAGAAAATTGCTAATTCATGTGCACACACAATGATGCTTTACATTCCATCTGTAAATGTAATCTGTGAAAGCAATCATTCAATTAACCCATATCTATCACCAAGGACAGACCCTGATGTTGGGAAAGATGGAGGGCACAAGGAGGAGGGGACGACAGAGGATGAGATGGTTGGACAGTGTTCTTGAAGCTACGAACATGAGTCTGACCAAACTGCGGGAGGCAGTGGAAGACTGGAGTGCTCTGGTCCATGGGGTCACGAAGAGTTGGGCGCGACTAAATGACTAAACAACTATCACCAGGGAGGGATGCTAATTATACAAAATTATAATTATTCAAAAAAAAATTGTCATACCTGTAAGTTACTCAATATTAATTCATCTCTACATTTCCGTATTTAGATTAATTCTAGAATAACACATATTTTAATACTAAACAGTATCACCAACTACAATAAAATACAGTGGTACCTCAGTTTACAAACATAATCCATTCTGGAAGTCTGTTCTTAAACCAAAACCATTCTTAAACTGAGGCATGCTTTCCCTAATGAGGCCTCCCACTGCTGGTGCCCTTCTACCGTTCGGATTCCATTCTTAGACCAAGGTAAAGTACTCAAACCAGGACACTATTTCCGGTCTGCTACAGGGAAGGAAAAAGCATCTGGGACACAGTTTCAGCATCCCCATTCTTTCTCACCTGTCTCTTCACCTGCATCCTGAATTAGCCATCCCTCGTCTGTGCCCAAAGACCCATGGTATTATATACCACTTTTTTTTTCATGGCCCCAGAACTGGTGGACCAATTAATATAGAAGAAATGCAAGGAAACTGTAGTAAATGCAAATACAAAAGGACAATAAATCACTAAACACATAAAATACCCAAAACAAAACAAAACGCAGGCACACTATGAATCACACAATATATATATTCACGAGATGCATTTGTGCCCCCGCCACAAACACAACAGTTGTCCACGAACTATTGCCTACACAACAGCCTTCTCCATGGAAACAGCAGTGCAGGAATTTGATCTGCAACATCTTTTTGCCACCCATGTTTCTGCAGAGTTGCCAGCCATGTTTCTGCCAGAGCTGCCATTCCCACATGGAAAACCAGGTGCTCATAGGAAGATTCCAGCAAGACCTCCCAACCCAACCCAAATGCTATGATTCATGGCATGCCATTTGGAACACACAGAGTACCAAATTTCTCCAGTAGTCTACCGTAATAGTTTTTAAAAAATAAACTAATAAATCTGTTTCTTGTGGTGCAATAAATATAGCATTGTGAAATGCATGTGGTTGTGACTTTAAAAGTTACACATACACACACGTGCAGCTTTTTATTTATGTGCAACCGTGGCTGGTGCCCATTGGGACTGGTTGAGTGGAGGAGCCTAAGCCAATCTCTCTCTCTCTCTCTCTCTCTCTCTCTCTCTCTCTCTCTCTCTCTCTCTCTCTCACACACACACACACACACACACACACACACACACACAGAGAGAGAGAGAGAGAGAGAGAGAGAGAGAGAGAGAGAGAGAGAGAGAGAGAGAGACTAATACAGGCACCCCCAAACTTTGGCCCTCCAGATGTTTTGGACTACAATTCCCATCTTCCCCGACCACTGGTCCTGTTAGCTAGAGATCATGGGAGTTGTCCAAAACATCTGGAGGGCCGCAGTTTGGGGATGTCTGGACTAATAGGTTTGGAGGATGAGGAAGCTGATAGCCAGGCCCACCACCTGGACTGTAAGAAGGCAGGCAGGTGAGGATTGGCTGACACCAGACTGAGGTTGGTGGGGCAGTGCCCCATTAACCCTAATGGGCAAGTCTTCACTGCGTATCTGCATGACAGCTCCCATAACGTTCTTTGAGAGCAGAACCCTGAGAATTCTTAATCTGCCACTAGCATGGAAAGTAGAGCATACGCCAAGAAGTTTCTAGCACACTTCTATCAAACCAAACAAGACATTGTCAGATGAACTCGGTGTTTGAGAAAGCTCAGCATCTGCCTTAGCAGCTAGATCTTTGAGACTTTACATCAACCAAGTTAAACATGAGTCACTTGCAGCTGACTGAAGATGATCATTCCAGAGTTTTGCTGTCTTAACTGTGCTGTTTTGACATACTAGTTCAGAATCTGTCACTTTAATTATAAGAATGGTTGCTGATACAGGAAACCAACGAAAAGAGTCTCACACCACTAAAAAATGGGGCTTTTAATTAGATAAACACGGCATCAAGTAACTTGCATCAGAAGAGCATTTGTGATGAGTTCATGTGTACATATTCACGCAGTAGCTTACTTATGTAGAACGGAGATCACAGAGCAAAACCCACAAACACCCTTTCATATCATCTGTCTTCATTTATTACGGGGGGGGGGGTAGAGTTTATCTCACCATTCCTCTCCTTATTCATTTTATCTTCACAATATCCCTGTGAAGCAGATTATACTTAGAGTCAGGATTCAAGGTTACTCTGAGGTTCAATGTGGACTTGATCCTAGATCTGCACAGTCCTAGTGCCCTTCCCCAACTTGGTGTTCTCCAGGTGTTTTGGACTACAACAGGTGTGGGCAACCTTTTGGCCCTCCAGATGTTGCTTAACTGCAACTCCCATCAACCCTGGCCATTGGCCAGGCTTGCTGGGGCTGTCCATACCTGGACTGCAATAAAGCCTGGCCAACGCCAATGGCAGGGAATGGTACAAGCAAAATTGGGTAAACCTGTTCAGGATGCAATTCAGCATTCCAAGTTCAAACCTGGTTTCAGGGATTGGAGTGGCATATGCAAGTGAATATGGGACTCCTGAACTTTTAACCAGTGTACAAAAGAGGAAGATTCAAGAAATGTAGTTTGTCATGCAACAAGTTTGTCATGCTTGCTGAAACTCCCTCATCTGTGCAACTATTAAAGGTGCAGAATTTCCACAATCTCTTGTCTCTAAGCACCCTATAAGAGGGGGAAGACATACCTTCCAACTCCTGGTTAGAAAAATCCAGGATCAGCAGCGCCGGCACCGGAAGTCGCTTCCAGACATGCGTAGAAGCAACTTCCGGTGCTGGCTCTGCCCGATTTCTGGTGCCCAGGCATGGGCAGAGAGGCACCGGAAGTCGCTTCTACGCATGTCCAGACATGCTCAGAAGCGACTTCCGGTGCCGCTCTGCCCGATTTCCGGTGCCCAGACATGGGCAGAGCACCCAAAATCGGTTCTGTGCATGTCCAGGCATGCACAGAAGGAGCCTCCCTAGCAGGTACTGAAATCTAGGGAATTTACAGGATTTTTTCCAATCCGGGCTGCCAGCGGGAAATGGTTTAAAATATGGGGGTTTCGTGCGAAAAATGGGAGACTTGGCAGCTATGGAAAATACAAAATACAAAGCAGTGCAATATCCCCCTCATCCCCCTTGAAACAAAAATGAAAGCTGGTGGTGTTTAGTGAACTCAACACAAAGCTGGGAGCTATTCCACCCTCAATAAAGTCAAAGACTAGCACCTTGGAATTGGGCACCCCGGATAATTGTGTTGCAGCATTCTGGGTATTAGGGAAGAGGGCCTCGCACAGAGAACCTCAGAGAGATTTTGCCACTGATCCACCATAGCCATCAATGGCTTTCAGCCATGATGACTATGCAAGGCCGTTTTAACCATAGGCGCTAGAGGTGCGGGGTGCCGGACTCTGAGTCTGGGGTCCGAGAGTTGGGTCTGGGGAACAGCCTGCCCGTCAGTCAGAGCGCCATGGTGGGATCTTCTGCTGCGGGCAGCTCTGCACCATGAGTTCAGGGGAGACCGAGCCAGCGAGACGCTGAGACGTCCGGCGGGCTCTCCCCTCCTGCGTGCGCCTGGGACTGAACAACCGGGGAGGGGGGGTGCCGAGCGAATCTTTGCACCCTGGTGCCACATTTGCTTAAGACAGTCCTGTGACTATGCTCTGTCTCCATGGCAAAAGCATCCGGTTGCTGGAAACTGCAGGAGGGGCAAGTGCTTTTGTGCTCAGGTCCCATTGGCATCTGGTTGGCCACTGTGAGAACAGGATGCTGCACTAGATGGTCCCACCAGGCTCTTCTTGTTCTCTTAGGTTCTTACACCAACAAGGCCCAGCTCCAATGAGTGTGAGCTCAACTCAGGTGAGGCTTTTCAAACTGGCAGAGTTCATAGAACAGACACCCCATCACTCTGCGTTTCAAGGACACACCCCAGCTCTACCCCATTATCTGTTTTCAAGGGGGCCAGGAAACAGCTTAAAAAGGAGGCCCCAATGCAAGTGCAAACCCTGACTTGAAGATCAAGCAACTACATTGGGGCATTTTTTAATTTTAGGACCAGGAACAAGTGACCTCTGCCAAACGCTGTGTTTTTAAAAAAAACTCCTCCATCCCTGTGCACTAAAAAGACAGCAAGCTTTGGAATGTTTTCATTGTTAAGTAGTTTGCAATACCAGGCACATTTTCTCCCAGTCCCATTCACCATGATGAGAAATTGTAGCTCCCATAGGTCTCTGGACACATTATTCTTCTGTCTAATTCCTTTTGAAGAAAAACCTAATTAACTGTGCATATCTATGCCCATCCTGCCAACTCAGTCATTTTATAATTTCTGAACAACAGAGTAGAAACAGCTGATGTGTTATTACTTGGAAGTTCCCCACAATAATTAGTATATGCAGGGATCAAAGCAAGGAGCATATCAGACTCCTCCTTATTACCATAGTCAATTACAGAGATGCTATCTACATGTCTTGAATGTTGTCTAAAATTAATTGTCTTATTAACCTTGACCATCTCAACATTGCTCCTTCGCGAAGGTCACTCATGCAAAAAAAAAATGAGCACAGAGCTCCTACATTAAAAAGAAACCTCATTTCAGTCAGTTGGTGATTTCACAGATGATGCCCAAATTGAGATTTGACTTTTCTGTGCTTCAAAGATGACATGACAAAAATCTGCATTTCCTATGTTTGCGTTGCTGCACAGCAGGTGTGCTGCTTCAAGTTAGGGGGAGGAAGCAAGATTTACAGCAAGATTTGAAGGCTTGCCTTCTGATAAATTGAATATTAAATTGCCAAAAAGAGAGAGCTTTATTGTAAAGAAATTAATTTGGCCAACTTTTTGTATATCTCACAATAGAAAAAAGAGCAGGTTCAACTTCTAATAAATTTGTCTCTGGAACCTGTTGGATTTTTGTTTTATTTTTTTACTCTTCTTTGGACTATCTCTTTTAGTGTAATAACTCAACTGACTATTGAAAACAGGAGCACTGGCTCCTAGGGGCCAAGCCCTTTTAGACGCCCTATATTTGGGGGGTAGGGGCCACACACACACACACACACACACACACACACACACACACAATGTCCCAGAAGCATGGAACTGAGGCACGGAGCTGAGCAATGTGTGTCCCCAGTGCCCTCCTGCCATGGAGGGGAAGGAGGGTCGAAGCGGTAGCAAATCGAAGCGGTAGCAACCCCCCACCCCCCACATGTGTACTATCAGTGCATGTGGGGGTTTGTGTCAAGCCCCAATGGCTTCTAAAGATTCCTTAACATGCTTTACATACGTTTTTGTAGCCATCGTAGTGAAGCCATGGTTGGGTGTTACACACAAAGTTTTTCCAAGAAGCAACGTAAAGATTTGAACCAAGAGTGCATGCAGACCTTTGCCATTTTAGCAGTACACATTGTGGGAATAGAGTCGTATCTTGGTTCTGGAACACCTTGCGACTCAAATGTTTTGGCTCCTAAACACCGCAAACCCAGAAGTGATTTTTCCAGTTTCCGAACGTTTTTGGAAGTCGAACGGACTTCTGGAACGGATTCCGTTCGAGAACCAAGGTACAGCCGTATGTGCCATATTCTAGCCCGGATCAAGTTCTGGGGAAGTCTCTTTTCTGATATGGAGATCAGATTTGCATGGTACTAATTGGCTGGCCTGTATGCAGTGCCGGATTTATGTATAAGCTAAACAAGCTACAGTGGTACCTCTACTTACAAATAACTCTACTTACGAATGTTTCTATTTACGAACGGAGCTCCATCCGCCATCTTGGATGTGGTTTAGATTTTTTCTACTTACAAATTTTTAGATAGGGTTGCTTTGACTTACGAATTTTTTTCTCCCAATGCATTCCTATGGGATTCGACTTACAATTTTTTTCGACTTACAAATGTGCGTTCGGAACGCATTAAATTCGTAAGTAGAGGTACCACTGTATAGCTTAGGACCCCACTCTCTTGGGGGGGGGGGGCAAAAGATTTAAAGGGGGGAAACTGGATGTACATATCCAAAATATGATATAAAAAACAAACAAAACAAAACCTGCATACAGCAACTGTGTTTTGTGTTGTGTAGGCTCCTATTTGTTATGTGCAAATGGCTTTAGATACCTATTACGTCCATAAATTACCATATAGCATGTATTCAACACAAAAAAACAGTGACAATTTGTTGTTGACTAAGGACAGCTGGACATATAAAGGGCCCCATTACCTTCAGTAGCTCAGGGCCTCATCAAACCTAAATCCGACCCTGTCTGTATGGTAATTGCAAAGTCACCTCCTCAAATCTCTGAGCAGGGCTGTGTGAGATGGTGGCAGATTCGCACTTGCAATCCCTACTTCACTGTGCAGTTTTTGAAGTATGAAAAAAGCATTAAATTAAACATCAAAGGCAGCAAAGAAAGGTTTGAGCATATGAATTCAAAGAACTTGGAAGCCTGCCACTTGATGCAGGGAATCCTGGGCTGGCGCTTCCCAACAGGTGGCTGTTAAGCTTTTGCTTGAAAAACCCACCCTCAAGGTAATTGATTCCATTATCCTAGTCTCCACTTCCGTAAGTGATAAGAAGTCCAGGACTAATGCGAAACAGCACTTATTTCCTTTGGGTGAGAGAACACTGAAGGCTTATAACATCTATATACAGTACATAAACCTAATATTACAGGAAGAGAGTTTTGGAAGCAAATATGCGCTCCTACAGCAAGTAGCACATGCCTATAACAAGTCGCCCACCTGCCAGCTCTCCATCAAATTTCTGAAGAGCAGTTTGTGCATCTCCATCTCTCCAGGCTTTTCAACAAAGTCCCACTAGAACAGGGGTCAGCAAACTTTTTCAGCAGGGGGTCGGTCCACTGTCCCTCAGACCTTGTGAGGGGCCAAACTATATTTTGGGGGGGAAATGAACGAATTCCTATGCCCCACAAATAACCCAGAGATGCATTTTAAATAAAAGGACACATTCTTCTAATGTAAAAACATGCTGTGGGCCAGATTTAGAAGGCGATTGGGCCGCATCTGGCCCCCGGGCCTTAGTTTGGGGACCCCTGCACTAGAAACTCCCATCTCTTCTCTCCCAATTCAAATGGCAAATGTAAGTCCAAACTCTCTTTTTGAACTCTTTGACTAGCTAAAGGGTGTTACCTTCCAAAAGCAGGAGAGAGCGATACACCAGCCATCAGTGTACTGATTATTTTGTTAGATCCTGAGCAACCCATTGAGAAAAAAAACAGCTAATGGTTTCTGTTCATTAACAAGTGGCACTGTTAACAAAGGATGGACAAGCATCGCCCACAACACCACAGTACATTTGTTAGTCTTAAAGAGGGCCCAAACTGCGGCCCTCCAGATGTTTTGGCCTACAACTCCCATGATTCCTAGCTAACAGGACCAGAGGTCAGGGATGATGGGAATTGTAGTCCAAAACATCTGGAGGGCCGAAGTTTGGGGGTACCTGTGCTACAGCATTCTGTTGCTATTTTTCCAAGATCTTTAAGTGACATGTCACAAACTTTGGAATTATTTCGCTGCAACTAAGCCTATTTTAAGTTCTCTTTTAAGTCCTCTTGAAGTCAATGGGACTTGAAGCCTAATCCTATGCATATTTCTTCAGAATAAATTATTTCAGTGGGACTCTCTGCCAATTTTGACTGGGTTGTGCCCTTATTTGGCTGATGAAACTACCATATTTCTGGGGGAAATAACAGCAAGGCTATTTATAGAAATGATGTACAGAGTTGGAATAAATAAAGCCCCGGAAATTAACCCAGTTATACACACATTCAGCACTCTAGAAAGCGCCATGTGTTTAATTCCAGCACACGCACGCATTCCTGTAAATGGTTTAAATATATTCATTAAACCATTTGCAGTAAAACACGTGCCCATTAATATACAGCCCGTGCTGTCGTCGTATAGCTTTCCAATTACAACTGTTTAAGAAACCTTTCCTAATGCAATTTAGAAGTGTGGGTACAAAAAGCCCATTTGTGCAATGGGAAAAAAGAAACGTAAAAACTTTGGGGACTTTGTAGTTATTTAATTTTTGCAAATTGTAATGGAATTCAATGTGGCCCAGCTGCAAACTGATGGGTCAGGATGGTCTACCCGTGCAACAGACTAGATCTGTGTAACAGCAACAGCAATTGTCACCCTTTCCACACAATCAAGGAAGTATTTGAAGTCAATTCTCTCTGTGTGACATCTTCCTGGCAATTTATTGTTTTGTTTAATTTTTAAATGTGTACCCCCATTGTTATGCTGAAACAATCCTATTGTAGTTATCAATCAGAAGTATAAAAACTGCATAAACAACACAGACCCTAAAAATAGAACAGCAACAATGAAAACCAATATCATCATAAAAAGCATGAAGTGAGCACTATAAAAATCCAGACAACCCACAGAATGGAACCAACAACAGCCATCATTCATAAGAACAGCCCTGGGGAATCAGGCCAAAGGAATCAGGCCTATCTACTCCAGCATCCTACTTTCACAGTGGTCAACCTGACACATCTGGGCAGTGGCGGAGCTTCATGCTCCGGCACCAGGAGGTGGAGAGCAGGCGGGGGTGGGGCTGGCACGCATCCCGGGGGCATGGTGCGCCATCTGCAGGGGCATGACGTGTGTCCTGGGGGCGTGGCATGCCACCTGTGGGGGCATGGCGCCCAGCATGGGCAGGGAGGCAGCCACAATGGCACCCTACCGGGATCGCGCTGCCGGGGGCGGTGTGCTCCCCCCGCACTCCTCTTCCTCCACCAGTGCCTCTGGGAAGCCCACCAGCAGGACCTGAAAGCAGCAGTGCGCTCTACTCCCACCAACTGGAATTCGGAGCGTATCTAATGCTGGAGATCATATACAACCATCCATCGTGACCAGCAGCTATTGTGAAAAAGTCAAGTTTTATTGGGTTGCCTGCAGTTGTATAAAGTCTAGGCCTGGCCTGCCTTCTTCAGAAGGCATTTCACAACACTGGTGCCACAACTGAAAAGGCCCTGCTCCTAGTGCATGTCCAACATACCTCATTAGGTGGAGGTGCCCAAATCAAGGCTTCAGATTATGACTGGAGAGCATGGGGTAGTATATACTGAAGAATAATCTTTTCTCCTCCGCCGACACTCTCTGCAGTGGAATTTCTCAATTCTCTTGCTTTTCTGCCTGCCCAGTTCTCAGTCCCATGCCAGCCCACCCATCACCACAATCCCTGTCACTGTGGTGCCATTTTGCTTGCACTGCAAGAGAAGAATTTGACTGCAAGTTCCCTCTTGACCCTTTGGTGCAGAACTCACTGGTTTCTATGAGCAATTAGCCGGTCTTCTTTTATCTTGCTTCTTTCATGCCTCTCCTTTCCCTATGCCTTTATTATGCTCTTAAGTCGGATGCAAGCCTTTCAAGTAAAGATCACCTCCCGCCAAGTTACTCTGTTCACCGCTGCAGTTTATTTTTCTATTGACTTCAAGGGGGAAATAGGGGGGGGGGTGCAGCAGGCTATCAAGCCTTTTCACTTCTGCATTGACTGTAGATTTTAAAAAATCCCTTCAAGCTCATCAGCAAGGGGTGGCTGTTTCAAAGGAGCCCATTGAAAGGCATTCAGCATTCCTACCTGTAGCCACGGGGCGGGCACACCTTTATTTTGGAATCCCCTCTAACCCCTTCTTTCTAATATTAGACAAATGTCACATTCAGTCTTTCAGCATCCTGTGCCAACAGATCTAAGTTGTGGTATAGAAAGAAATATTTTTAATTTTGTTAATGTTAGCATTAACCAGGGTGGTGGTCCCTGGTGGGATATCACAAAATGTGCAGCAAAGCAAAGCATGGCAACATAGGCATTTCTTCTCTCTGTGAATGTTTTAAAGAAAGTGGCAGCTATTGATCAAAATGCATTGGGTATTATTATCAATGCTTTTTTTCTGGGGTGACACAGGGGTATGCATACCCCTAAACATTTTGTGAATCTTTGTGCTTTTGTCCATTTACTGTATTTATTTTTCCCCAATCTGAACTATAGTCAAAATGAGAGTACCCCTAAACATTTTTTAAGAAAAAAAAGCACTGATGATCATGATGATGATTGCTATTATTATTACCCACTTTTCACCAGCAGGTCCTGGGGCTACTACAACAATATAGAATTCAGAATTGAAAACAGTTAAAACAAAACACTCCCACAGGACATAGGATGGAATAGGAATAATAAATGGTTTTCAGGCTCCAGTATGAGAACTGCCCCTTCCCTTGTTCTTCCGTGGGGCATTTAGACAAAACTCAGAGCCCCGTGTGAGTAGTTCTGAATTCCCAGCATGGCTCTAGGCTTCCACTACTGAGCAGCCGTTCAGATGGAAATTTCAACAGCAGTTTGTTTGTTGCTGCGCTGTGGACCGGATCCTTGCTGTTCCAAGAAACATGTTAGATGTCCTACATGCCCACGCCACACATAGCTTTCTGGACTGTGTCCATCATCACTTCCTGTTCTACATCTTGCATCACAATGACATCCTGATCTGCTATACCAGATTTTGAAATCTGAGTCAATCCACTTTACCTCCTGCTTCAAATTATGTTCCGCATCTCACTTCCTAATAAGATACAAGTCCCCCAGCAGCACATGAAACATTCATGTCATTGGATTTATAATTATATTATTAGCCTCATTTGTGTCTTATTTTAAACAACTTCAGTGCTGAGTGAGTGAGTGAGTGAGTGGTTTTTGTTTTTTGTTTTATCACCCAAACAGACCGAATTTTATTTGTAACGTATCTATTTTCCAGTTGTCATTCTCTGTTTCCAAGAAGGCTGTATGATCCACTATTAATATTGTGGCTTTGAATGTCAAAATGCAGTCTGATGGAGGGTTCTGAATGAATCTTCAGCCTAGCTTCCCTGAGCCATCTGTCTAGCTGTTATGTGACAAAAAAATGCAAGCCATGTGGCCGGCATGTGCTAAGAGGAAAATAAAATTGTCTTACAAACACTGAGTGACCCTGCCTCTCTGGGCTGGTGGCTCTCTGTGTCTCTGTCTGTCTCTCCTCTAGTTACAGGTAGGTAGCCGTGTTGGTCTGAGTTGAGACAAAATAAAAAAATTCCTTCAGTAGCACCTTAAAGACCAACTAAGTTTTTATTTTGGTATGAGCTTTCGTGTGCATGCACACTTCTTCTCATACCAAAATAAAAACTTAGTTGGTCTTTAAGGTGCTACTGAAGGAATTTTTTTATTTTGTCTCTCCTCTGTTATGGATCCCCAAAATGTCAATTGTCCATGAGGACAATAAGGCAGGCATCCCCAAACTTCGGCCCTCCAGATGTTTTGGACTACAATTCCCATCATCCCTGACCACTGGTCCTGTTAGCTAGGGATCATGGGAGTTGTAGGCCAAAACATCTGGAGGGCCGCACTTTGGGGGTGCCTGATCTAGATCAAGGGAAGTAATAGTACCACTGTATTCCACTCTGGTCAGACCTCACCTGGAATACTGTTCTGGGCACCACAGTTCAAGAAGGATATTGACAAGCTGGGATGTGTCCAGAGGAGGGCAACCAAAATGGTCAAAGGCCTGGAAACGATGCCTTATGAGGAACGGCTTAGGGAGCTGGGTATGTTTTTCCTGGAGAAGAGAAGGTTAAGGGGCAATATGATAGCCATGTTCAAATATATAAAAGGATGTCATATAGAAGAGGGTGAAAGGTTGTTTTCTGCTGCTTCAGAGAAGCGGACATGGAGCAATGGATTCAAACTACAAGAAAGAAGCTTCCACCTAAACATTAGGAAGAACTTCCTGACAGTAAGAGCTGTCCGACAGTGGAATTTGCTGCCAAGAAGTGTGGTGGAGTCTCCTTCTTTGGAGGTCTTTAAGCGGAGGCTTGACAGCCATCTGTCAGGAATGCTTTGATGGTGTTTCCTGCTTGGCAGGGGGTTGGACTGGATGGCCCTTGTGGTCTCTTCCAACTCTATGATTCTACTGGATGCATGAGAGAGACTGGGTGGAAGATATTTGGGTTGGAAAAGAAAAAGGAGGAGGAATGGGTAACAGTAAAGAAAGTGGAATGGGCCTGCCCACTTCTGATTCTAAGCCCATCTACTTTGGGTTTCAGGCTCTGGCTTGCAGCCCCGAGAGACGGCTCCCAAAGGAATGTGGTCCTTGTCATTAAAAAACGTTATGCCTCTCAGCTGTACACAAAGTTTTCCTAAGCAGAGATTGCCATGGGTAGCTTTCCACAGCATGAAGCCAAGTGTGATCTCCTGTTAATTTATCCAGATCAATCTGCTCCAAGAGGGACAACCACAACGACTGGCTGAAGAATCTCTACACCTCATTGGCAAAGGTGCTGTTGCTCAGGAGCTTTTTGCAAATCCCAGTTTTGCGAGAGATCAAGTTGTTGTTAATTAATGTGGCACTATCAATGAGAGCTAGAGCTTATGGCAGCTGCAATCCTAAACATCTGGAGGGCACCAGGTTGAGGAAGACTGAACTAGAGTATCCTATTATCTCTAGGGTAATTTCACACAGCTGCTCGTGGGGAAGTAGTTACTGTATCAAAAACCCCTGCGGAATCAACCTAGTTTTACATTGTCGGTAACAATGACGTCTTTGCAAAACTGTCCACAGATAGGTTTCCCGGCTGTCTTCATTAAAGGCCTGTCTTCAATCACACTCCTATTTCCACACTTCACTTTATTTATTATACCAGTGTGATGGGTATGCAGTTGCGTCAGAAGACAAGGGTGAAAAATATAACTGCTTCTTTGCAATTGTAAACTAACCAGGATTCAAAATGAGAAATGAAAGCTTCAATAGGTGTGTGTTGTCTCAGGCAATCCATGAATGACCATACATGTTTTTCTTTTATCTTTTACAGTAATTTTAAAGGTGTCTCAATTATGTTAGTAACTCTTGCCTTTTCTTCTTTACTACTCTGAATTCCACACGGTTCTGAGTTATAGCTCCGATATCGCTGGAGGGAAAGGAAATGGCATGCAGCTAATAATAACTTTGGATCATGGGAAAACATTTTTTATGATCAAGGGCTACTCTGCATAACCATCTACCATCTGGGATGAAGGAATAACATTTCCAATACTCTGTGACCCAGACTTGGAGTCTTTTCAAAGATCATATATAGTCCATGGCAGTGTTCCATTTTGGTGACTTCATTGGTCTTTGCTGATAAGACATTCACTGAGGCTGCAGTCTTATATGCATTTGCCTGGGAGTAAACCCTACTGAGGGACCCAGGCGGTGCTGTGGGTTAAACCACTGAGCCTAGGGCTTGCTGATCAGAAGGTCAGCGGTTCGAATCCCTGTGACGGGGTGAGCTCCCGTTGCTTGGTCCCAGCTCCTGCCAACCTAGCAGTTCGAAAGCACATCAAAATGCAAGTAGATAAATAGGGACCGCTACAGCGGGAAGGTAAACGGTGTTTCCATGTGCTGCTCTGGTTTGCCAGAAGCGGCTTTGTCATGCTGGCCACATGACCTGGAAGCTATATGCCGGCTCCCTCGGCCAATAATACGAGATGAGCGTGCAACCCCAGAGTCGGTCATGACTGGACCTAATGGTCAGGGGTCCCTTTACCTTTACGTTTACACCCCACTGAACTGAGTTTATAGTGCATTGCTGGGTCTTGTTTTCATGGTCACCTATCCTACACTCGCTGTGATACTGGGGTTACAGGAAAGGACAGTCCTTTGATCATTAGGGCCCCTTTGCTTACTAGTTTCTGTTTTTTTTGTTTTTTGCACTACAAGAGAAATAACTGGTATTCAGCTCTCAGATTAATAGGTTGAATGGAGTGCATGACCAGATGGGTGCAAATGTCCTGCATATGGGTTTCTGAATTTTCAGGTGTAAGAGGTCCTTGCACACAAGTAATTGTGAGTGGTATGTATATTATGAGAGAGCAAACAATGTTAGTATGAATGGTAGGTGTCAGGAACTGGCTGGATGAAGAGGAATCGTGGGAGGCACCAGCCTGGCAACCCTCCAGGCCAGAGGAAGGAAGGCTCAGAGCCAGGGGAGTGATGGTGGGACACCAAGGAGAGGTGAGAGGGAGAAGATTGGGAGGAGGGATGCTGGATGTTGAAGGGGCAACAGGGTTTAGTGAGCAGGAAGATTCTGTGACAGGGAGCAGCTCAGACTCCAGGGCTGAAACAGAGGAGGGTGAGGTCAAGAAACAGCTGCTCCATGGGGGCAAGACCTACTGGGAAGTGTAGCTGAGTTATATACCGGTATCATTTGCTTGAATAAAGAGTTAAGTTCACTGACAACAGAGTTCTGCTCCTTTTGTGCTGTCCAGCATCTGACTCCAGGCCTGACAGTAGGTGTAAATCATGTATGTCAATGTAGTGTGTCAATGATGTGCATATGACGATGGGTAATGAGTACAGTGGGTATATTTCAAAGCATATTCAAAGCATAAAACAAAGATGAACTTGTGGATTTTCACAGGTCTACACTTGTGGCACTTATTTCTTTTCCCTAACAATATTCCTGCAGAGAATGAAGTAAACCCCATATTGCCTTTCCCTGTTGTTTTAAACATTAATCTCAAATGGTTTTGTAACAGTTTTTCCTCTATTAACTGATCCCTTGGTTAAGAGAATTTCACAGATGAAATTCACAGGCTGCTGGGCTAAATTTAAGACAGCATCTAAGTAAAGTTCCCTTCCCCTACCTGGTGGCCTCCAGATGTTTTGGACTACAACTCCCATCATCCCTAGCCTGCACGGCTGCATTGGCTGAAGACCATGGGAGTTGTCGTCCAAGTCACAATGGGAAGGCGCCACGTGGGAGATGGCTGCACTAGAGCCTTTGCATTTGGTCTTACAAGAGAGGTTTTTTCTCAATATAACATGAGAGCAGAACTTCAGAACACAGCGCAGAAGAGGCACTTCGCCTTTTCAACTTTCCAATCAGATAGCATTTTTCACCTCAGATGTTAATATCTGGATTGCAGGCTCAAAGAGTAAATTTTTAAAACTGGCTCGTTTGAAATAAGAATGGATATAAACATGGATAACTCTTGAGTCCATTAGCTCTGGCATTCCTCCACACCCTCCTTCCAGTAATTCAATAATGCACAATTATTGGTATGAAAAGCCACCAGGAGGAATGGGTGGGACTCAAGTAAACAAGCACACTAAGCACATAATGTAACAGCAAATTCCATGACTCTTGAAGACAGAAACATTGACCTCATTCCCAACAAGACCTCAGTATGGTAACAAAATAATTCCACCAAGTTGAGTAACAGAATGGGAATTGAAAGAGTGTTAATACATTAAATGTAGCAACAGGAGATTCTGTCCAGAGTGCATCAGTGATGTTCACAACACTGTGGCTCAAGGATGGTGAACTGACACATTGCAGTGGCTGGATTAAGAAAATAATGTTATGTACAATGCTTGGTGCCCAAAGTTCCAAGGTTTTTACCTTTCTCAAAGTGAGGTCTTCTGGGAAATGAGTTACATCTCATACTGATGATCCAGAAACAGGGGGGAAATTCTGTTCTGTATGTCCCAGCCCAACCCAGCTGCCTAGTTTAAACTTTTGAAGAACACCCAATTTTCCTGCATGTTTCTCCAGTGTCAATGGCATGGCACAATAATGGAAACCATGAATGAGGCACATAAAGTTTGGGAGTCGTGCACTTCTCTTCCCATAGCCTCCTCTTTCGTGCACACAAAAAGGCAATTGGAAGCATTTCAGTTTTAAACAAGCAACAGTTTTCCATGATGTCTGAGCTCAAGATATATTGCTTGCTTAATCTATAATTAAGGACAACAAGACAGTATCAAACTGTGGCTTGTTCTGGAACTATATGCAAAACAAACCACAGTCGCCTATGTTTGGGCATCACAAGGAACTGTGGTTGGTTTAAAAGTGAAAGCTTCAGAGCTCTCCTTTGTGGGCACAAAAGTGGAGAGGAGGGCCCACAATTCAATACAGTTCATTCACATGAAGAAAAATCATGAGCCATCTTCAGGTGCTCATTTGCCCATATGATTAACTTCATGTGGCGGAGGAAGCAGAAATGAGTGTGCTGGCCCTGTGCCTTCCTGCTCATGTAGTCTCCTAATGCATTTTAGAACCCTGACTTAGAACCAACTCATGGAAGACAGAAGAGATGGAGACAGTGGGAATGGTGTGATCATTTGCCCTTATATCTGAAACAGGCCAACATCTTTCTCACTCTTCCTATGAAGGTAAATGACTGAGGTGTATTCTAAGACAGGCATAATAACTATGTTTTGAAATATATGAGGAGGTGCATAAGAAACCCACTGCAGGGTTCCATTAGAAGGAGATACTTGAAATCTTATTTAAAACCAAAACAACAACTGGAAATGCCACTACGGTAGGTTGTGCCACCTGTGTTCTAGTTTCCACTTCTTGTGCCTCAGACACTCAGATGGTACAAATCTAGTGGGGAAATAAACAAATGAAAAAGAGGGAGACAGAAATGTAGCAAGGTGTGAATATGGGCAAATGTGGATGTTTCAAGTACTTGAATTTGGTTATGATTGGAGGAATTAAAGGATCAATCCCAAGGCCTTGTGGTAAGGTGACTTAGGATTTGAAGGGGAAGAGAGTCTCATATTTTTGTTGCTTCCTGTTTAAAAAAATTGCATGTGTAAGAAGTAATAACAGAGAAAAGATGAATGGTGATGAGGATGATTATAAAAAACTGCTTAGAAAACCAGCATTGCTCACCTCATCAATCAAACAATGGTGCAATTGCACATTACAATAATTGTATTTCTTTCTTACTTTGTTCCCTGCTCCGGGACTGAAAATATTCAAGGACGAGTGGGCTATAAATACTGTAAATAAATAAATGATGTGCAATCTGTGTACCAGTGTACACAATAGTTGTGCTGTACAAATCAAGTGTACACTCTTTCACACAAATACTTGCACGCGTGTGGAGACTGCTTTTACACGTGTTAATAATAATGTGTGGAAAAGACTAATATCAGTGCTTCTGTGTGTAAGATGCCCTGTTTTGTTCAATGGGGAAACAGGGTCTTCTATCTTTCTCCAGGCTAGGAGTTGAAGTTAGCATCATTTGGAGTTTTCCAAGAATTATGCCAAATGGCCCAAAGTTAATCTCTCCCCCCCCCCCGAGTAGTCCTGCAATAATAGAGTGTGAGCTACCATGTTGGCAAATGTCATAAAACATTTGAAACTGCCCCCATGAAGATCATTCCAAGGTTGAACCAAGAGCTCCTCAAGCTCATTATCAGTGTGCTCTTTCTCAATGTTCTAGTTCCTGGCTTGATATTGTCACTTGTCATCTTTGGAGGAGATGGAAAAAGTTAGGAGGACGCAACTGCTTTATTGCATCTTTTACAGCAAGTGTGACATTTGCTGAGAAAAATAATCTTTGCTTGGTAAAAAAAAAACAAAGAAAAAGTAAAGCCCTCCATCTCTTAGGCTCCTGATGTTCTTTCTTCCCATTAAGCCATAATCTTCTGTTTACCGTTATCTCCACGGCAACAAATTGTATTGCTCCTAGCAGCTGTACAAGGGCCTTTGCAACAATGTGGAGAACTTTGCACGACTATTACCATTTTCAACATGCTTTCGCATATAAGCTGAGGGATAGGGTGACCAAGGAATCATACCAACAGCTGTCACCAGGCTCATCACAAGAATACTTTAACAGCAAGCCTGGGAAAAGGTTCATCAAATTAAAGTTGATTGGGGGAAGGGGTTGCAAAAAGACATTTGAATGATTATTGTCCTGATCACTGACTCCCTGAGGTCCTGCACTGTGATTCATAGGACTGGGTGGCAAGCCACATGGCCCCAGTGTTGATGTTTGGACCGGTTGTTTCAATAGCTGCCTCTAAGCCCTACACATCACTCCTGTGTAATGCAAAGAGTTAATTCGGGGCTGACAGACCTACCACCAAGCCCTTGCTCCAGATGCTAGAGACTAATGCAGGGCCCACTGCATCAACTTAACTGTACATTAGAACCATAAATGCATAAGACAGGGCGTGCTACAACAGGCTAAAGACATGTCTAGTTCAGCATTTTGTTTTCACAGCAGCCAACGAGATGCCTATGGGAAGCTAGGAAGTAGGATCTGAATGCAACAGTGCTCTCCCCACTGGTGATTCCAAGCAACTGGTGTTCAGAGGCACATTGCCTCCAACAGGGGAGGCAGACCATTGTGGCTAGTAGAAAAATGGAGCACACACAGAAGGCTTTGTCTTACAATGCACATTTTAGATTAGTGTTGGCCAAACTTGGCCCTCCAGCTGTTGTTGGACTACAACTCCCATCACCCCCAACTAACAGGACCAGTGGTCAGGGATGATGGGAACTGTAGTCCCAAAACAGCTGGAGAGCCAAGTTTGGCCAACACTGCTTTAGATGAAACACTTCATGTTGTTGCAACCAAGCAGTATTAGATTTGGGTGTGAATATGAAACCTTTTCATATGAAATAGTCTAATGAGTCTAATAGTTTAATCTATGGGCACCAAAAATGTCCGGCGCTAGCACCGTAAGTCGTGTCTACTCATGGCTGGAAGTGTGTAGACGCAACCTCCGGTGTGGCTTTGCCCATCTATGGGCACCAAAAGTGGCTAGCGTCAGAAGTCGTGTCTACGCATGTCCGGAAGTGCGTATACAGAACTTCCGGTGCCGGCCATTTTCGGTGCCCATAGATGGGCAAAGTCACACCGGAAGTTGCATCTACACACTTCCAGCCATGCGTAGACACTACTTCCGGCGCCGGCCATTTTCAGGAGCCAAAATAAGGGAGATTAACGGGAGAGGAGCTGAAATGGGAGACCACCGGGAAACGGTAAGGAAAAACTGGGGTTTCCCGGGAAATACGGGGTACTTGGCAGCTATGGTTTGGTGGTAATATTCAACTGCTGAAGTAATTGTATGTGCCATTAGACAATCTTCACTTCTGCTATGAAATGCTTTAGGATTATTTTTAACTAACCAGACAGAAGAAATCTACGAGGACTACAGCCAGGATTTGACTAGTGAAGCTGATGAGGTTCTGTGGCTAAGTCTTAATTACATCTTGGGCTGCTTGTTAAGAAATGGTTCTATCAACCCCAGCTCAAAATTGTTTGTTTGTTTTTATTCTGTTGCAAACTGATTTAAAACGCTACTCAGCTTAAAAAACAGGAAATAAATTTTGGAAATAACAAAATGTATAATAAAATATACAAATGAACAGGCAATAATGAATAGCACAAAGGCAGCAGGAAACTATAAAATGGTAAAACAACGTATAGTCAAGGAGTAACAGATACATCAACAAAATAAAAAAAACAAAATAGAGCAGCAGATAAAAACACACATAAAACCACAGGTGCAGCATAAAATGCCAACTATCCATAGGGGGAGCTTGGATAAAGAAAAAGGCCTTCAAGTTTCTCCTGACTGGGGAAGTATAGAAAAGGAAACAGGCAGTCATTGTGCAGTATAATTAGTTGATATAATAATTTGGGTCCTTTTCATTTAATCACAGTATAGCTAAACAAATAAACAAATCCCTGGATACATTTTTCAAGTTTTATAGTATTATATTCCAGGGCCAAGAAATTGGATAAATAATTAAGGAATAACTGGAGGATTTATAATGAGAATAAAGAAAGGTTCTTTATCCATTTGCGGTACTTATTAAAAAGTAAGAGATTGTTGTTGATTTATTAAATTTATAGCAGCAAAATTTTCATACTGTAATACTGTAGTTTGATGAATATTTTTATATACGCATTTGGTTATGTGTGGATAGGCTTGAATGAAAATAAAACAAATAAAACAAGGAAGGAGGAGGAGGAGGAGGAGGAGGAGGAGGTGATATTGATGATCAGCCATAGGATGTGAAGACCAGGCTTAATTCTGGACTATGCAAATACAATAACACAAAAGAGATACGGGCATGGTTGTCCAGTGGCAACAGGGCCCACTGATGCCTGCCCAGTCTTGGGATCCGCTGGCGGAGAGCTGCAGTTCTCCTGGTGGCCATCATTTTAGCCTTCCCACCATGTGCCAGACACATCGTCTGCAGTGCTGTGTGAGATAGAAACAAAATGGCGGCGGCTGGGCGGGTGCCAATGAGCTTTACAGTTAAAGGGGGAGTAAGAGAAAAAGTCAGCTTCTCTGCCAGGTAGGCCCTCCTCACGAAGCTTAACAGGACCACCGGAAAGTCCTTACCTGCCTCCCTTGAAGGAAGCCCTGTGTGCACATGATACTCTTCCCTTGCACATTTCTCCCTCAGAAGCGTGAGGGATGGCAGCCCTAGAGAGAGCATTCTCTGGGGCAGCTCCCAGGATGTGGTGCTTCCTCCTCTAGATAGAAGTGTGTCGATAGTTGTCATCATCTGGCCTGGTCTCTGGCAGTTTAAGATTTGGGTGCTTTTTTGCAGGACCACTTCTGCAGCCCAAAGCGCATTCGTCGGTTTGTTCTAAGGGTAGGTAGGAATCCTCTGAAATAAACAAGTGCGTAAAGGGAGGAGTAGGCTTGTGTTGTGCTTTGCGACTGGAATAAAGCAGGCAGAATACAGAGAGAGAAAGAAACTGATAATCCTTCACCGGTAACAAAGGGACCAAGAACAGTGTATACACGGAGGAGAAATAAAACAAGAGATTTGTCTTTATGTGCAGGGTTCAGGCCTACGCAGGGCGAAAATGCCTTCAGAACTACTTTTATTTCCAATTCCTCCAGCTATCAAATACCAACCATCTTCCTCACTGACAGCTAACTCCCAGCTGACCAGAACCTCCTGCCAATCTGTTGTCAGCCATACCAATAACAGAACTAACCCTTTAAAATAATATCAAACTAGTTTATCTCTGCCTTTGCTCTTCCAACTGTTGATGCCTTCACGCTACATACAGTACCTGGTGCTCTGTGTTCAACCTGAATAGGAAACGGGTCCAATGCAAGTATGCTGCCATCCTAAATAAGGAAGGCTACAATACAGTGGAACCTCGGTTTATGAACACCTCGGTTTATTAATTTTCGGTTTATGAACACCGCGGACCCATCTGGAACGGATTAATTAATTTCCATTACTTTCAATGGGAAAGTTCGCTTCAGTTTATGAACGCTTCAGTTTATGAACAGACTTCCGGAACCAATTACACCCATGCTTCAGTTTATGAACGCTTCAGTTTAAGTACTCCGCGGACCCGTCTGGAACGGATTAATCCACTTTCCATTACTTTCAATGGGAAAGTTCGCTTCAGTTTATGAACGCTTCAGTTTATGAACAGACTTCCGGAACCAATTGTGTTCATAAACCGAGGTACCACTGTATTATGCACAGTAGACGCACCACCTCAACCCCCCCCCTCACCCCACCCATTTGAACACAGTAAAATTTATTTTACGCACACTGCACAACTCTGTATGCCTGCTGTGGCAAATTATTGTGCGGGTGCAACTGCCCGTTTTTGTAGCCATCAGCTGCTGCTAAGTAGAACAAATTCCCCCACCAACAATGCTCTTGGATTGAAGGTAAATCTCTCCAACCAAAGGCCACCATATACATAGATACAATCCCTTAATGGAAAGGAGGTTCTTCACATAAATACATGGCTGAGGTTATGGGTTTCACCCATTCACAATGGCAGCTGCTCTCTTACTGATAGCCAATGGCAAAGAGGTCATGGTGTTGTCATGGGAAGATCTGCCATCTCGGGAAAACGCACTTTTGGGTGCAAGGCCGCCTGTCTTGTTTATAGTGTAAAGACATTTTGAGCAGGATTTAAACCAGGCATCCCCAAACTTCGGCCCTCTAGATGTTTTGGACTACAATTCCCATCTTCCCTGACCACTGGTCCTGTTAGCTAGGGATCATGGGAGTTGTAGGCCAATACATCTGGAGGGCCGCAGTTTGGGGATGCCTGATTTAAACCTTGTTTTTCCAATAGCATTAGGTTTACATTTATTTTATTTTAAAAAAAAACCCAAACACTATTGTATATAGGGCATATTGCAGGAATAGATGGGGATAAAGTGTCTTAGAGTCTTGTGTTGTATGTCTGCTTTAACTTGTAGGCAGAAATGTGTCCCATTTGAAACATCTCTGTCCCCCACATTTTAAAATCAATTTGCTTCCCCACTTACACTCCTTTTAAAAAACAAACAAACAGAATTTACTTTTATAATGGTCTTACTGCTGATATTGAAGCAAGGAGTGGATGCTGCCCTCTTGTGGAGAAGATAAATTCACTGGATTTCACTGCAGTACCAAT
This sequence comes from Zootoca vivipara, assembly GCF_963506605.1. Lineage (NCBI taxonomy): Eukaryota > Metazoa > Chordata > Lepidosauria > Squamata > Lacertidae > Zootoca > Zootoca vivipara. The sequence goes on along the minus strand of NC_083282.1, from coordinate 77,108,508 downwards.
TCTGTAGATTATAGGCCTCCTTTTTTGAACTTGCAGTATTTGTGGAGAAATTCAATGAAAAGTAGTCGCACACATGAATTGTATAGGATGATCCCAGCCACAGACTCTTGGGTGGAAAGGACTAGATCTGTCCATTTTGGTTCTCCCAGTTTCATATTTTTTTCAAATCTTCGCCACCATCTCCACAGCAATTTGTAGATTTTTTATTTAAAAAATCTCATAAAAAAACTGCCTGCATTTCAGAGTGAATTTTTCCTTGCTTACACATCTTTGTATGTCATGTTCCATAACAAAATGCATTTTGTATGTGATTTGTCTAATTTGTGCACTTTATACACTGTTTTCTCTGGTGTACAAAAACATACATATACATTCTGGAGAACTTCACTGCAAAATTTGGAGAAGTGCCAGTTTCAAAAGATGGTTGCATTTCTAATCACATATTGTTTTGAAAAGTATGAATTTGGTAGGTTTGCATTTAAGTGTGAATGGAATCAAACACCTCCATCCCTCCTCCTGCCTTCATAAAACTGGTCCCTCAGTCCAGCTGCTTCTTCCCATCAACAACTCTCTCTGTTCTTACAGAGAGCTGCCAGCAATTTGAATTAAGCCAAATGTCATGGAGGAGGCTAAATGAGTGCCCATCCAGCAGCTACTGATATGGGCGTAGGCGGGGGGGCAGGAGGGGGCAATTGCCCCCCCCCAGAAGCAAAAGGCTGAGGGGCGCAGGCGCGGCAGCCCCAGGCTCCCGCTCCCGGCGTGAAGCTCCAGAGGCGCGCGGGGAGCGTAAGCGGAGGAGCGCTAACCAGGAGTAGGGAGCGTGAGCGGAGGAGGCAGCCACAGGCTCACGTTCCCCTCGCGCCTCTGGAGCTTCACGCCGGGAGCGGGAGCCTGGGGCCGCCTCCTCGGAAGACCGGGGAGGCGCAGGCAACGTAGCCCCACCCACATTCCCACTGTGGCCCCTCCCCTCCCGCCCCTTGCCCCCGCCCCCCCTAATTTTTATCCTGGGTACGCCCCTAGCTACTGAAATGAGGAAGCACTTTCAAACAGCAAATCCCCATTCCAACATAGTACAGGACTGTACCACATGTCTACTTTAACATTTGAAAAGACTTAGACTGGAGATGTGATCCCCCCACCCCCAAAAACACACACAAAAAATATAACATTTGTATTTTGCATGAAAACACCCCAAAGTTTCCTTTAAAATGTTCTCTGCTTGAATATGAGACCATAAAGCAGGCATCCCCAAACTGCGGCCCTCCAGATGTTTTGGCCTACAACTCCCATGATCCCTAGCTAAGAGGACCAGTGGTCAGGGAAGGTGGGAATTGTAGTCCGAAACATCTAGAGGGCCGAAGTTTGGGGATGCCTGCCATAAAGCATTGTGGCTGTTCCAATGGCAGATGTATCCTTTTAATGGACTCCAGATCCCATCATCTCCAGCCAGCATGGCCAATGGTCAGGGATGATGGAAGTTGTGGTCCTCAGGTGTTTCCCCCATCTCTTGGTCTCTAGATGGCTATGTTGAAATCCCCACGCAGTTCCCCACCACCACTTCTTCAGAGGAAACGTGAGAATAGCCAACTCCAGTGCTGTAAATGCAACCATTCCCCTTAACTGGAAGAAAAAGAAACAGCAATAGGTAAAACTTTCCATAAATATTAGTTTTGATGGGCTCTTTCAAAATACAAAGCCTGCAAATGGGGGAAAAAACTTCCAGTGTTTCCAGGTCCAAATTATTTCAGAATAAGGTTTGCCATGCCACAGGTGCACAGAAGATTATTATTTTTCTATTGAACAGGGCAATACTATGTCTACCCAGTCAGTATAACCTTCATCTGCCCCAGCTGCAACAAAACATGTCTCTCCCCTATTAGTCTCTACAGCCACAACCGGTGCAGCAACCTTCCAACAGTTTGACTTCACCCGCAAAGGTGCTCTCTTCCACTGTCTACCCAAGACAGAAGTTAATAGCAACTTCTAAGGAAGTTGTGGCATCTGGAACTGTGGCAGTCAGAAGGAGAATGATCTCCCTACCACCACCACCAATTTCCTAAATTACAATTTGGGGGTGGGGGGGGCAATATTTATTCAGGAAAATGGAGCACCAGCATCATGATACTAATCCAATTCTAGGGCCCCAAATATTGTTTTTTTTCTTCTTAAACAATAGGCGTTTGTAATCCCAGATCTCAAGCGACATGCCTAGATTGACACTGTGTAAACTACTTCACAAGTTAGCCAAAGACAGCCAAGTTCTTAACCTCCCCAACTTCCACCAATGAGTGAAAGGTCAAGTGTATCTAAGCTTCACAAGGATGTTTTGAGTGGTTTGTAAGGCTCTGTCAATCAATGGGAACTAACCCAAGCCTATATTCCATTTCCTTGTTCCTCAAATAATCTGGGAGGGTGCTCCCCAGTTGCAAAAAGAGTACACAGGGACATTGGGTCAAAGTTCATGTTAGGCAGGAGATCTGTGGCAGAATTCCTTCCCCCCCCCAAATAAATAAATAAAACAAATGTCGTTTCTCTTTTCAGTTTAAAGCAAGTGCCCAAAGCCAAATTTAACTGGAGTTGCAGCAATTATGAGTGTGGGTGTTCAACCCTCCCCCAATCTCCCATCCTTGTAAATCGCTTAGAAACTATTGTAGTTAAGTGGTATGTACTGTCAATTGTTTAAATAAAATAAAGTGAAAAATAAATCCACCAATAACCCTTTATGGGGGGGGGGGGGAATACATATCATGGAACACCTGAAGAATGTATAATTTGGCCCAAAGGCTAAAGCTTCTTTGAGAACTCATTTTTTTCCACCAATTTAAGGATAATGTGCAGCTACATCCCCTGCCAACCTAGCAGTTCGAAAGCACGTCAAAGTGCAAGTAGATAAATAGGTACCACTACAGCGGGAAGGTAAACGGCGTTTCCGTGTGCTGCTCTGGTTCGCCAGAAGCGGCTTTGTCATGCTGGCCACATGACCCGGAAGCTGTACGCAGCTCCCTCGGCCAATAACGCGAGATGAGTGCCGCAACCCCAGAGTCGGTCACGGCTGGACCTAATGGTCAGGGGGTCCCTTTACCTTTACCTTACGTCCCCTGTAATTAATTAATTGCAGACAAGGGGATGCAGAAATTATCCTGCTACTTACTGCTAGTTCAAGGAAAAGGAAGAAGCTACCCATAAAACTGAGCACCTAGAAAGAAACTCTGCGATCACTAAAAGTCAGCATGGGTTTCTGAAAAATAAGTCATGTCAGACTAATCTGATCTCATTTTTTGACAGAATTAGAAGCCTGGTAGATGAAGGGAATGCTGTGGATGTAGCCTATCTTGATTTCAGCAAGGCCTTTGACAAGGTGCCCCATGATATTCTTGTAAAGAAGCTGGTAAAATGCGGGCTAGACAATGCTACCATTCAGTGGATTTGTAACTGGCTGACTGACCGAACCCAAAGGGTGCTCATCAATGGCTGCTCCTCATCCTGGAGAGTGGTGACTAGTGGGGTACCACAGGGTTCTGTCTTGGGCCCAGTCTTATTCAACATCTTCATCAATGACTTGGATGATGGGCTTGAGGGCATCCTGAGCAAGTTTGCAGACGACACCAAATTGGGAGCGGTGGCTAATACCCCAGAGGACAGGATCACACTTCAAAATGACCTTAACAGATTAGACAACTGGGCCAAAGCAAACAAGATGAATTTTAACAAGGAAAAATGTAAAGTACTACACTTGGGCAAAAAAAAGAAAGAAAGGCACAAATACAGGATGGGAGACACTTGGCTTGAGAGCAGTACATGTGAAAAGGATCTAGGAGTCTTGGTAGACCACAAACTTGACATGAGTCAGCAGTGTGATGCAGCAGCTAAAAAAGCCAATGCAATTCTGGGCTGCATCAATAGGAGTGTAGCATCTAGATCAAGGGAAGTAATAGTACCACTGTATTCTGCTCTGGTCAGACCTCACCTGGAGTACTCTGTCCAGTTCTGGGCACCACAGTTCAAGAAGGATACTGACAAGCTGGAACGTGTCCAGAAGGGGGCAACCAAAATGGTCAAAGGCCTGGAAACGATGCCTTATGAGGAACGACTTAGGGAGCTGAGTATGTTTAGCCTGGAGAAGAGAAGGTTAAGGGGTGATATGATAGCCATGTTCAAATATATTAAAGGATGTCATATGGAGGAGGGAGAAAGATTGTTTTCTGCTGCTCCAGAGAAGCGGACACGGAGCAATGGATTCAAACTTCAAGAAAGAAGATTCCACCTAAACATTAGAAAGAACTTCCTGACAGTAAGAGCTGTTCGGCAGTGGAATTTGCTGCCAAGGAGTGTGGTGGAGTCTCCTTTGGAGGTCTTTAAGCGGAGGCTTGACAGCCACCTGTCAGGAATGCTTTGATGGTGTTTCCTGCTTGGCAGGGGATTGGACTGGATGGCCCTTGTGGTCTCTTCCAACTCTATGATTCTATGAACTGATGCCCTGCTCCCATGGAAATCTTACTCAACCACCTGCTCTAACCTTGCAAGATTTCACCAGATATTCCAAGCATATGTTGGCAGCAGCCATAGGGGCTAGAAACTTGCATTTAAAGTATAAAATTGTGGGTGAAAGGTACAACATCTGCTTTGCATGCAGAAGGCCTGTTTAGTAGGAGTAGGAGTAGTAGTAATTTTATTGTTTGTACCCCCACCCATCTGGCTGGGTTTCCTCAGCCACTTAGGGCAGCTCCCAGCAAATAAATAACAAAATATAAGACATTAAAAACTTCCCTGAACAGGACTGCCTTCAGATGTTTTCGAAAAGTTGTGTAATTCTTTATCTCCCTGACATCTGATGGGAGGGCATTCCACAGGGAGGGCGCCACTGCCTAGGAGGCCCTCTTGCCTGGTTCCCTGTAACCTCACTTCTCGCAGAAGGCCGTCAAAGCTGGACCTCCGTGTCTGGGTTGAATGATGGAGGTGGAGACACTCCTTCAGGTATACTGGGCCGAGGCTGTTGAGGGCTTTAAGGTCTTGGAAACATACTGGGAGCCAGTGAAGATCCTTTAGGACTGGTGTTATATATTTATTATTATTATTTATTGAATTTATATACCGCCCTAAACCCGGAGGTCTCAGAGCGGTTCACAGAATAAAATCAAAATACGAAACCACAAAATACACAAGCAAAATAAAAACAATCCAATAACACACACACACACCCGGGGGGGGCACATTTTAAAATGGCACAGGATGTCAATCAAATCAACCAAAGGCCTGGTTAAATGGGTTATATGGTCTAAGCGGCTACACCCAATCACCAGTCTAGCTGCCACATTTTGGATTAGTTCAATTTCCAGCATCTCCAGGTTGGGCTGCCGGTCAGTGCAGACAATAGTGAGCTAGATAGGCAAATGGGCAGTTTCCTATGTTCCTGGGAATCTCCAGCATTCATAGGAAGCAGAGTTCTGTGCTCAGTATCACACATTCAACCCTTTCCTCCTACACATGCAGAATCTACCCGACCTTGACCAGGGTGCTCCACTTTCAGGCCTGAGTTTCAGGGGCTTGTAAAAACCTGAGTCAAAGGAGTGGTGGACATTACAAGCCTCCAAGTTCTCCTCTGGCTTGGATGTAATCCACACAGCAGAATCCCCAGTTTATCGCCTGCCAATACATTTCCCAGAGGCCAGTGGGGTTTTTCTACTCCCTGTGATCATAATGGGCTTGGGTTGAGCATAGTTTTAACTACGGAAAGGCAGCATACCAATAAAAGGATGCTTACGGTGATGCTGGAGAACAGGGGAAGAAGATGTCATATGGAGGAGGGAGAAAGGATGTCATATGGAGGAGGGAGAAAGATTGTTTTCTGCTGCTCCAGAGAAGCAGACACGGAGCAATGGATTCAAACTTCAAGAAAGAAGATTCCACCTAAACATTAGGAAGAACTTCCTGACAGTAAGAGCTGTTCGGCAGTGAAATTTGCTACCAAGGAGTGTGGTGGAGTCTCCTTCTTTGGAGGTCTTTAAGCAGAGGCTTGACAGGCATTTGTCAAGAATGCTTTGATGGTGTTTCCTGCTTGGCAGGGAGTTGGACTGGATGGCCCTTGTGGTCTCCTCCAACTCTATGATTCTAAGAAAGGTGGAGAGGATCAGATTTCCTCTTATAGTGCCTCATTTGTTCTGGAGCCTCACTGCATCAACCCCAGACTGTGTAGAAGGGGGTGGAGGTTTAGGGGTCTGTGGGAGGTGGAGCTGACCAAGTGACATGACATTACCTCCAAATAAAAAAAAATGATGACTCAGCACATTTCAGGATGAACCCGAGTTTGGGATGAGCTCACTCATCTCACAGGTATCTGGTTGGCCACAGTGAGAACAGGATGCTGGACAAGATGGGGCTATGGTCCAATCCAAGGGTTCTCCCTAGGTTTTGATCTCTACTGCTCACTTGTCAGCATGGTCCTGTTAGCCTGCCAGCCTCAAACCTTCCTCTCCCAGGTCTCTCCTGCACAGATTTCCTGCTTCTTTAACATACCAATAACTTCAGCTTGAGTCTCAAGAAGAATGTCCTGTGTCGCCAAGTGACAGTTCCTTAAAGCAGCAGGTACGCTGATCTTAGAATATATCTGTTGGCCTCCCAACTGTGGCTGTTCACAGCTGAACTTCTATTAAGGAGAACCAAGGAGGAGATGCAGGCTCAAGGCAGAGGGACAACTACGTGAAAGTCAGATGAACAAGAAGCTGTGGACAGAAGGGCAGGAGCAAGTGTGCAGCTGGCGAACTCGCCTCCAGGTCCCTCTGCATCTTGGGTTTCCTACGGCCTGCCAGTGCAGTAGCTGGTTCCTGGAACAAAAAAAAAGCAGAGCCAAGCGTTGATACAATGCATTCAACTTCGCCCAAAAGCATCGTCGAAAACACACAAACAAGTCATGCATCTACAGGTGACCATACAAAGAGAGTTGAATTAATCTTGGCTTTTGCTTGTACTTCAAAAAAGCATTCCTCAATCCGTACTCACAGACTAAAGGCCCTTGAGAATGGCAGGGACACTCAACACCTGGTAATTCTGAAGCGCTGAAAACACAGCAAACACCTCCCAGATGCCGGAGTTTCAAACAGAGATAACTGTACTGTACTGAAGTGCAATGAAGTACACTGTGCACTTGTGTTTCAATCTCTCAACCTGCAGGTCCGAAGTGGTTTTTATCACTTCGATGTTGCTTCAAAGGGACACCGTGCGATCTCCTTAATTTGTCACAAGTAGCAGGAATAGCTCAGCGTGGTGTATAGGCTTGTGGGCATTATATCCCACGCTCTCTATCCATAGCATTTTCAGATAAAAAGCATCTCAGGGAGCAGGGCCAAAAACGCCCTCAGAGCAAACATTACAGGGAGAGATGAACCAATGGGGGCTCCAAAGGCACTGATGCAAACAACTGCACGGTTATTTTGCGTGGAAGAGTAAGTTCTGTATCAGCACCTTTAGATCTTAATGTATCCTCAATTCCTTAATATCCAGTACCAGAACCGTGCAATAAGTTCGTGGGACTCTGCTTTCCCCCCCACAAAACATAGGCACCCAGAAAAGCGCCAAAGTTACAGACAACTGTCATTTTCTTTCCTTTTCTGAATGTGTTTCCCCACCCACCTCATTAACTGAAGAGTGGTTGGTGAGGGAAGAACTGAAGAAGAAATTTTCAGTACAGCACTAAATGCACTAACAGGTCCATTAGTTTTATTATTATTTTTAATGGGATTGCTTTATTGAGTATTTTTATTATGCTGCCTTTTAAAATTATTCTGTATTTTAACAATGATGTGTCGCGAGTTTTTATATTCTCCCCCTTTCTCTCCATGTTTGAGGCAGATTTCTTTTTTTTTAAACTAGACCTCCACCCACTAGTAAATGTTCAAAGAAAAGAAATCGGTGGAATTAGGGAGGAATTAAGTAGGGTGTGCACAAGTAGAACAAGGTCTCCTCGTGCACAACAACTCCGCTTAATCCTGCCCACAGCTTTACAACGGACATTGTGAAGGCCAATTTGAAGTGGCTACCACTGAGCAATCATATTTAATCACTTGCGTGGTCCCTGGAGCCGAATTTCCCAGGGGCAAAAAGCAGATTGTGCTCTTTTTTTTAAGAAAGAGCTAAAGGCTAACAAGAGGGAAAGAGGAAGCCCTCAGCAACTGATTGCAAGAGATGGGGAGGGAGATAAGGAGCTCTAGCTCCCTTCCGGCCCCGCCCCCTTGCCCAAGCCTCCATTGTTGAATGTTCTGCAGAGGGAGTCTGTTTGTTTCCCCAGCAACATGTGACTGGCTGATTGGATTATCTGTCTGATTAGATTATCAGCAGCTGCAGAACTAAGTTGAACAGGATTTTTTCCCTTTGCAAAGTAAACTCAACAACTTTGAGCTGATCCTTTAAAAATGGGGCTTTTCCTCTTTGCAAAAGAAGCTGCACAACTGTGAGCTGATCCCCCCTAAAACGAGGCTTTCCCCCTTTCCTTCTCAGAAAACTAGGTGCATCTTATGGTCTGGTGCGTCTTATGGAGTAAAAAATACGGTATTTGCCTTTGCTGAGGGACAAATTATACTACTTGCCCCTCCATGTAAACAAGGTTATACTTGGGAAAACAGTTCCTTATACCCTTCCCCATCTGCATGTACATAAATGTCCATAACAAAACCACATTCCACTGTGAACACATCTTACTGCAAACTATAAGGAACAACTAATCCTTGCAGGCTTGCAGGAGACACTGCCTTTTCCAGCAATTCCCAGTGCATGCTCTCTGCAAATGTCAATTGTGCTTACTCAGGTCTGAACTTTCTAGTATCATTTCTTAAATGCTCCATTTTTTTAAAAAAAATCACTACATCATTTTAAAGGCTGGTCGTTTTAGGCTTTAATGTACTTGTTGGAGGAAGGCACAGCCACTAAGATTGTAGCACCCTGTAAGGTTTCTGCAGCTCTCAGAATCTAGTTTTTTAACTGACTTGGGTACTGTATGGGTTCATAATGGCATAACTTGTCTCCAGTTACACCAAGACAGAATATGCTGGCAAGCTGTTGCTGCACAGAAACTGCTTTTAGGCAAAAATTCCAACCACACACCATTTCTGTTTTTCTTTTTCCAAGTGACACATTCGATAGACACTGGGCACCTTAAGGGGGCTTTTCTTGGGTGGGTATCCCTTGGAGTTCTTTTTGTTTGTATGCCTGCAAAACTTGAAGTTCCACCAAACATGCCAGTTTATCTCACACTTGTTTCTCAGTGGCCCCATTTTGGCTCCCAAGCCCATTGGCCCTCAACACCCACGTTTTTTCTTAGAGGGCCATCTTTCCCCTTCATTGTACCCTTGGAAAAGATGAAGAGTCTCCCGGCTGCAGGCTCTCTTTCCCACTCATTCTAGAGGCTGCTCCCCAGCTGCTCTCCATTCTCAAATGACTGAGACTGGCAGATCATCGTGCCATCACGTCCCCCAGCTGATTTGGCCAGCCCTTCACAGCCTATTTCTGGAAGAAACAAGGAGGGGAGGAATATCGATGCACCGGCCCAGATGCACGAGACATGACCTTGCGAGACATTCCGAACGTGGCTCAGCTAATTCAACAAAATGCTTTGAACCGTACACACGCGAGCCTGAAATTGGATCAATCCATTAAGCCAGCTTCATAACGGGTGAAGCACTTCCTAAGAGGTTTAGCAAGAGGTGTCATTCTCAGACCAACTACTCTTTTCTTACTTTCAAAGCAGAGATTAGTTCACGAAGGGTTCATCCTCACTAGCTCTGGTCTCTGTTGCCCCCCCCCCCAGGAAAACCACTTTTTAGCACTCTATCCGAGCAAACAGCAATTAAACATTTGCTCTGATTCAACACTGAAGAGCAAGTTTTCCCTAGAAAAGAAAGGAAAACCACTTGGACCTGTACCTGGAAAGCATGTGTCAAGTGGATGTGGGGACGAGCCCCAAGTCTTAAAAGAAGCAAAGAAAAAAGGAACCGAGATTTGCTTGTTCTAAAGGGAAAGATAACTTGCCTAAGAAAGTGGTGGAAATGCTTTTGAGTTTTAAGGAGCAAGGCGGGGGGGGGGGGGATACCATGCACAATAGGAGGACGCAGCTGAAAATGAAAGTGGCAACGAACACAAAGCAATTAAAAAGAGCAAGGCCATTCTGAAAGCTGGGACTACTCTTCAGCATGTAGACGGTTCAAGGGGTTGAAAAGATCACATTGGTTAAAAGGATTCAGGTTTTCATTGCAGAAACATAATGTCTGGGCTGGATCAAGTGTGGCCACCCCTCCCTGCTTCCAAATATTGAATGATCAAAGTTCAATACATGTTAAGAATCAGAGTTTCCTTTCCATTACTGGTTCCTCTTCATTTGGCCCTCTCCTCACAGTGGCATGCAAGTGCTGGGACAAAGTTTGACAACCAAACATTTTTTCCCCAGCAGTTATTTGCTCTTAGCTTCAGAGCAGCCCTGATAGACTGGACCAAAGGTCCATCTATACCCTCCCCACACTGCATCCCATTTCCCATGGGGGTCTCTGCGGATGCCAAAAGCAGGGCTTCCCTTGCTCTTCCTTCATGGCAACTGGAATTCAGGGGCATTTTCTCTCTGAACCTGGAAATTCCACGTGAGCCCTTTTCAGGCATTTGCCTTCTGTGAGCAGAAAAAGGCAGCCCGTCTGGATCAGACCGAAGGCATGTCTAGTCCAGCATTATGTTGTCACAGTGGCCAAATACCTATGGCAAACCCAACATGCACCAGGTCTCTCTGACTATGGCTTCATCTGGTTTTGCCTGCGATGACTGTTTCAGACCAGGCTCAAGGTCTCTGCATTAATTTAATTGCATTAGTTAATTTGTCTTTATTCCTGTATGTCACTGAATTGTATGCTCCTGATCAAAAAAACCAAAAAGATAAGATTTTTTAAAGTAGTTTTTTTAAAAAATAAATAAATATTGCCTCTGACACCAGAAGTAATATAACCATTGTGACAAACAGCCTAATCCCCCATGGGCACATGATTCAGGAACGGCAGTCTGCAGATTAGAGCCTTCTGTACTCATGGAGGCTTCCAGGAAATGCAGAACCCTGGTTTCCCAGAGTTTGACATCAGGCAAGTAACCTACACACACAGGTAAAACAGGCCCACTGCTGCAGACATTCACTCTCCAATTCATGGAGGAGGTAGGGGCTGAGCTAACACACTCATTCTTAAATCTCTCCCCCTTGCGCCTCCATTGACTGAGCTCATAAGATGAATGCCTGAAGAGGACTAGAATCATCCTATATACTAAATAGCAAACTCAGTACTCCTCTTACATTTTTATTGCTTTTTATGGCCTCTCCAGAAAGCTACAGTGGCTGTTATTGCTGCCTTATCAAAATAACTGCAGTTCTCTACTGAAGACTTCAGGGAGGCGCGGGGAGAATACCTAGCAGTACTTTTCTTGCTCAATACTGCTGATAAAATGCTACGTAGAAGAATGTGCTGTTTCATACAAACTTATTTGTTGTTTAAAATGTTCTTGAATGAGCACTATCACAACAACAGCCAGGGCAGATTTAGCTTCCAAGTTCCTATGCATTAAGAACGGCTCGAGTCAAGCCAGCTTGCTTTCGACGGTCAGGACAGGCCAACAACGCAATCCTTTAAGTGCCTACTCAGAAGTAAATCCCGCTAGGTTCAATAGGGCTTACTCCTAGGTAAGTGGGTAGAGCCGATTGCAGCTGGATTCATGCATGCATGTTCTGGAGGATTGCAACATCAAGTTGCATGCGCATAGCTGGAGTCATTCATATCACACTTATTTTGAAGGATGTACATTCATATTTTGAGGTCAATTTAAGGCGCTGGTGCTTACTTTTGAAGACCTAAAGGGCAGCGGAGGCTGGTCCATTGGGGCAAATGGGACGCTGCCCCACCAGTCTCAATCTGCCCTCTGCCAGCTCACACCTACATATCTTCTTTTCTACAGCCAGTGTGTGTAGAAAGTAACCCACTGTACAAAGGAAACAAAAAATTCCTTCCAGTAGCACCTTAGAGAGCAACTAAGTTTGTCATAGGTATGAGCTTTCTTGTGCATGCACACTTCTTCAGATACTTCAAATCTTCTTCAGTGTGCATGCACACGAAAGCTCATACCTATGACAAACTTAGTTGGTCTCTAAGGTGCTACTGGAAGGAATTTTTTTAGTTTTTGTTTCGACTACGGCAGACCAACACGGCTACCTACCTGTAACTTGTACAAAGGAAAATTCACATTCATTGCCTAGTCCACTTCTTCCTTTTGCCCCATCCATCACTACCATGTGACACACACACACACACACGAAAGTTACCCAGAAGCGAACGCAGCTCCCCGGAACTGAAAAAGTCACCCCACCCCTGTGCTAGGCAGTATAGACGTTTAGAAGACGGGGATGCAATTTTCCCAACAACAAAACATTTCCAACTCAGCAAAAGCAGAACGGTCAACTCTTTACTTTTTGGCTCCGCTGCCATCCCCTGAGCAGTGCAGGTTCCTGGAATCCAAAGCTGGGTGCTGGCACTCAACACACACCAGATGTCCTTCGCTGAGATATTTCATCCAATGAGTGTAAGAGCTGTTCCCACACAGACACCCTTCTGTGATGGCCATGAGCTGAAATTCGACACAGTACCTGCCATGGGAAGAGAGTAGAATAGGGTTGCATGCCACCCCAATCTCCGAACTGTGCAAGATTCCAGGGGTTCCAAACGCTCACCCAGGGTCTGTGTAAGGCTTACTTACAAAAATAAATATGTGTATCATGTGTCAGGGGAGGTGCAGTACCTTGGGTGCCACACTATAATTACTGGGCCAAATGCATTTCAACAATGTCTTCAGGTGGAATGTTTTACTCAAGACTATGCCTGCTAAAATTAATGAACAGGACTAAGTTCCAGTGGGTATACTCAAGAGTAAAACTGAGCTGAATGCCACCCTTCAACTCTACATCCATTATTTGCAGGAGGCTTTTTGAAATTTATTTGGCCAACCTGCAGTACAGGCATCTCTCCACCTACACAGGGATTATGTTCCCAGGTACCACTCATATACATGAAATCATGTATTGTGGAGAACGCCATCTATAAAGCCTGTAGACAAACAAAACCTCTGCCAAAAATTCACAAAAATCCACCACAATCACTCCTTTCTCAAACTCCCAACTCTTCACAGGCCTCAACGACTGGTGCAAAGTTTCATGGGATTGCTAGCTCCTTTCCTGCTCTTTTGGGGCCATTTTGCTCCTTTTTGCACTTTTAATCAATTTACTTAAATACTTCCTGGCTCTGCGCGTATACGTGGTTGCACTGTGGTTCCATTGTGCGTAAGTTGGGGAGACATCTGTACTTATTCAGGACCCTATGTGTATTTTTCTCTCCTCCTTTAAGCCGCTGCAGCTCAGAAGCCAAGACCTAACCAGCTGAATAGTTAACGTTTTTAATAAGGCTGCCGAGGAAGACTTTGTCAAAATGTGTTTGGCCTATTACAGCGGTGTAGTTACAGGGATCGTGACCATATGAATGAAAAATGCAACTTAAAGCACAGTTCTATGTATAAGCAGGAGGCTGCGGGGAATATATGGGCTGGAGGTGGGCTTTGCACCAGGGAAATGGGCCAAAGGCTGTACCAGTATGTCTTCCAGGCCTGTGAATCTAGACTTGTGTCATTTCATTCTATGAGCTCCAGGCCATAGCGTGACCCACAGGAGGACAGCAATGCTGTAGACTCCTCGAGCAGCTCATTACTTACCCGGCTCTTTCATTCTCAATGGACACAGCTCGCTTTCTCCTTGCTTTCCCATAGCCTCCAGTGGTTATTAATGCTGGGACTGCTCACATCAAAGGGGGAAAAGGAAAACACAGCAGACATGATAAGTGACAATGGAGCCCCGAGCCCGCCTGCATCTGCAGAACAATAACAACTGGGACATTTGCGGTCTTTAATGCCGTGTCATTTTCCCCTCTGGCAGGGAATCAGAGAGAGAGAGTTCTCTCCCACATTCTCAAACCGCTGGTGATTATTCATCATTCCGCTGGGCAGAAATGAGTACCCTCTGCCCACAAAACCCCCCCTTGTTGTCCGTACAAACAGGCCTGCTAATTATCATCCCGGAAACTACGCTGGAGGGAGCAAGCTATTTTAATAATATCCCCATTTAGAAATATACCACTTAAGCTCTTCTCCAGCCTACAGATTTTATTTTGGTCTCAGAAACACTGGTTTGTTTGTTGTTGTTTTTCAAAACAAACAAAAAAAATAAAAAGGCAGAAGAAAAATAATAGTCAGTCTAAACAAGTACACCAGAAAAGGGCCAGTTGTTTGGGGAAAGGGTGGGCAGAAGCTAGAGATCACAGGTCCCTGGTTGATTTCCAGTAGCACAGCAAAGATTGTTGACACCAGTTGTTTTGACAATATCTACAGTAAAATGAGTTGTTCCACCTAAATTAGGCTGCTGAAATGAAGAGATGCTGAAATGAAGAGATCCAACTAGGACCATGCTTTTGTGAGAATGGGCTATGGACTCAGAGAGTTCCTGCGCTGAAGACAATTTCCTAGGCTCAGAATGTGCTCAGAGGAACCCTGTTCTTGAATTCTAACTGTACGGCCTGTTGCACCTGCCTCTGGTTAATAGCTCTTGGGGATCTAGTAAAACAGGAGAATATGAGATGAGCCTTTCTGGATCAAGCCAAAGGTCCACTTAGTCCAGCATCCTGTTCTGACAGTGACCAACCAGATAACTATGGGAAGCCTACAAGCTGGATGTGAGAGCACAATAGCACACACACACCCTCCACACACACACACACTTTGATTCTCAGCATCTGGTATTCAGATACCTTCTGCATCTGACACTGGATCCAATAAGCCTGTATTCTGCCCACCACGGCTTTAAGATTCTGGATAGTGTTGTTCACACATTGCACTGAACACAGGTGCAGGCGGTCTCTACAAGCGCACAAGTGTTAGTGTGAAAGTGTTGCACTTGTTCATTCATACAGCTCAACTATTGTGTGCACAAGCACGTAGACTATTTTCACTGAATATTAACATGTGAATTACGGTACAAGTGTACAACTCAACTACCTGTGGACAAAGTTTGTACGAATGTAATGTGTGAATGTTACCGTTGTCTCTCACATGCAGATTTAATTAAATAAATAGACCAACAGCACAATCCTAACCCCCTCTGCTCAGAAATGAATTCAGTGGGGCTTACTCCCAGATAACCTGGGTTAGAATCACAGTCTTAAACTCACTGTAATTTCTCTAAGCAGGTGACAGCCATAATTTGAATGGAGAGGCCACCCAGCCCCAACATATCCTCTTGTACAAGTACAGTTTTCAGAGAAGTAGCCATGTTAGTCTGTTGCGGCAAAAGCAACACAGAGGCTCATGACATCTCAAGGGATATATAGGAGTAGCCTTCAACTCTTCTGCTGATGGAAGGCAACCTTCTGTGGAACTAGGAGGGAGGCCAAGCCCAAGGGCAGCCCCACCTAGAGTGCATTGCGGTAATTCAGCCTCAAGGTTACAAACGCTTGGACTACAGTGATCAGACTTCTTTGGCTGCTCTGCAGCGAAGGAACTTAGAACACCTTGACCAATCCTTATGCTAGATGTCACTTTGCATCATCCCATTTTACTCTAGAAGAGGGACATAGGCAACTGCTCTCCAAGCGCAAACGTGCATCTAAAGCTATTTTGTGTGTGGTGCAGGGCAGGATAATCTCCCTTTTTTCCACTCTAATTATGAATGTGTCGAGGATTAAGCATGGGGCATTATAAACTGCAGCACTTGCTTGCTTGCTTCTGGGATAGCTCAGTCGCTAGAGCATGAGACTCTTCATCTCAGGGTCATGGGTTTGAGCCCCACGTTGGGCCAAAGATTCCTGCACTGCTGGGTGTTGGACCAGATGACCCTTCTGGTCCCTTTCCAATTCTGTGACTCTGTGTAGCTACCAAACCTGCAGAGCAGGGGAAGAAACCCAGCCAAATATGGAATACCCCTGTTAAGCGAGAGGCCCCTGACATGAGTCAATAACTTTCTTACACTTACTGATGCAGTAGAACAAAACAAAAGTACCATAACCAGAAGAAATGCTCTAACAAGACTTTTTTGGAGGGGGGACAATTTAATTTTGAATGCATCCAAAAGCAGGCCTTTGAAACCTTTTTTCTGCCAAGAATCTGTTTTCCCCCACTCCACCCGTGCCCTTCTCCACTTACTGAAGGGCTGCTTGCACTCTGTTCCTTGCAGAGTCCAATACTCAAAACAGCCAGCCTTGTCCTCGAGAGGAGGGCAGGCTTCTCCGCCATTTCTTGGTTCCCGGATGATGTGCCTCCTCCTCACACGGTACGCTGCCTTGCAAGTCTCTGCACAGCTGCTCCATTCGCTCCACTCAGAGACCACGCAGGAGACCACTGAGGAGAGGAGGAGGAGGAGGAGGAGGAGGAGGAGGAGGAGGAGGAGGAGGAGGAGGAGGAGGAAGAGGACAAAACTCACAATTGTTATCAATTCCATGCATTTCCAGGCTGGCATTCTTCTCAAATAGCATTTCTGATCCATTCCTGCCAAGCCAGGAGTGCCAGCATATAGGTGTCCCAACTTAGCCCACATTCACAATATGCGTTTGAAGCAATCCTGATACCACTTTCAACTGCCAAGTTTTCTACTTACAGGGTCATCTGCCTGTTTACATAGGGAATTACTTTTTAAAAAAAAAAATTGGTTCCCCACCAGCAGGAGGCAGCTCATTTTACCACCTCAGCACCCTTCCACTTCATTCCACTGCACTTGGGAGAACCTGCCAGCCTGAGCTTCGTAACCATGCAGGAATATAAAACAATTCCCTATTCCACGCAATTACTCTGGACGTGTAATGCAAGGCAGTTTTCAAGTATATGTGTGGATCCAGACATCTTCCAGCCCTCTCAGTCGCCCAAAAAAAAGATGACCACAGAGAGAAGAAACTGGCTCTCCAGTTTCTGGCTTTTGCCACAAACACCCCACCCGAGTGTCAGCAAGTCTATCTTCAAACTACGGTACCACATGTAGGACAATATTGTGCCATTTCTTCAAAATGCCACAAGATGGCACCAGTTGAGAATATGGATTGATGAGGCACAAAGGAAAGGGACTTATGCTTCAGTAGTTCTAATAAAGGCTAATCAAGCAACCTGCATTTTGTGGAGAGGGATAATTCTGTTTTGCTTGAATTTTCTTTTACATATGTTCCCTTTAAAAAAAAAAGGACCCCATGTTTTCATTTGCCTAATAAAAAATACCAATGTTTGTCTCCTGGAAGGTTGTACTAAGAGTTATGGGAAGTAAAGATTATTATAGGGATGGGATGGGTTGCATGTTGGGGTGGGGGGAATGCAGAAGCAGAATTTGGCATTAAGTAAAACATCCAATATGCTGAGAACCTCAGCTTTAGAAAAGTCAAGATTTAGGAAATTCCTATTTGCCTGTATTTGGGAAACGGGAAGAAAATCTTGACATGCTCAGTGTGTGTGTGTGTGTGTGTGTGTGTGTGTGTGTGTTTAAAGTAGTATTAAGAGAACCATTGCAGTTACTCCAGGCCATTACGAATGCCTTGAGTTGTGGCATATGCTCCAAACACTACGAATAATTGTGCACACGGGGCTTCAGTACCATGTGTTAGCTCTTTTTGATGCCTTGCAACAGCAGGATAAAACAGCACAATTTGCATAGCTTATGCTTTTGCACAGAATGTTATTGATCTTTTTAATAAAGAAAAAGTTCTGAATGCAACTCTCCCTATTTTTATGACAATACACATGTCAACAGCACTCAAATGTCCTCATCTCTGAAGAGCAGCCTCCTAGAACATTGAGATTCATTGGTATCTAATTTCCAGCACAAGAAAGCCATAAGCCGCTATCGCTTCCCCGAAGTTGCAATCCTTTACTTTAAAAGGAAACACTTTTATTCAGGGGTTAACTCCCACTGAACTCGAGAGTACTTATCTCCAAGTAAAACATGTTTAAGACCACATGGAACAGCTACAATCCTATGCATGCTGCCTCGGGAGTAACTCCTGTGCAAATCAGTGGGATTTAGTTTTGAAAAAGCATAGGTAGGAGCAGACTGTCAATAATTTTCCACCTGGGCTCTGTAACCTCCGGCTCCCTCTAGTACTCTTAAATTCAGGGATGTAGAACCTGCAGCCCTACAAAAGTTTTTGAACTTCCATCAGCCCTAGCCCTAACAAGATGAGGTGGATGAGAGTCAGAGCACAACTGCATTTGGAAGGTCATAAGTTTCTCATCTGGACAATAAGCCAAAAAACATTCACAGAAGTGCTGTAGTCCATTTGAATTGGCTACACTAGGGTCATTTTTTCACCCTTGAGTTTCAATCCCAGTTCCCTTTCTGGGTGGGATCCATCCGGCCCTCTGAAAAAAAGGCACTGCTCTTTCTAAGCAGGTCATAGAATTGTAGCGTTGGAAGGGTTCCCCAAGGATCATCTAGTCCAGCCCCCTTGCAGGTGCTGAATTTGGCTTAGCACTGGAAGCGCGAGTCTGTGGCCTTCCAGCTCCCATCAGCCCCAGCCATCAAACCCCATGGTGAGAGACGAGGGGAATCTAAGAAAAGAAAACACCCACAGGTCCCCCATCCCTAACCCTACCTGAGCTGGACCTTCCATCCTCAGGTGTAGCATCCCCCTCCCTTACTCCTCCTGCTCCTTACCCACCTGGGCACACCTGCCGGTAGTCCTGGCAGCAGTCCAGGGTGTAAGGGCACGCCTGGTCGCAGTAGCAGGGCCCGTGGGACCCGTCCGCCCTCCAGCCGGTGCTCACGCACGCCATGCTCCGGCCCGCGCAGCAGCGCCCAAGCGCCGCGCAGCCGCCCTCCGCCTCCGGCGCTGCTAGGAACAGCAGCAGCCCCGCGCGCAACGTCCAGCAGGGGCGCGCCCGCATGATCTTGCCACCCGCGAGGTTCAAGTCGAAAGGGCGACGCCGACGGACCTGCGCAGCGCCGAGCACCAGCTACTCTCGGCCGAAAAGGCGCTCGATCCGGGACTGAGACCGGAGCGGATCCGGTGGGATTCAAGATCAGAATGGGAATTAATAGGAAGAAGGTGGGCGGGGGCAAGACCGCGCGGACTGCCTAGATGTCGGGTGCGGCGGGGGATGCTGCGCGGAGCCCACGCGCAAAGTGCTCCGGTGCGCAAGTTGGGCAGCGCTTGCCTGGAGAAGAGCTGTTGTTGTTGCCGCCGCCGCCGCCCAGCTGAACATCCGGCCCGCGCGTGAAAGTTTCCGAAAGCGGATCTGGAAAGGGAGCAGCCCAGGGCGACCTTTAGCCAGCGCTCGAACCTGCGCTCGCCCCACCCCAAAGCGGTGTGCGCTCCGCTCCCTGCGCGCTGACCTTCCCCCCTTCCGCGGGGATTAGAAGGCGCTCAGGCGGCGTTTAAAGGAGCAGGACGCTCTGGGGAGCTGGCGATGCTTAGTGCAGAGCGGAGCGGCGAGCAGCACGATGACCCCCCCCCTCGCGTGTTTAGCAGGGGGGTCAACTTGAATAAAATATTGGGGGGGTAAATAAGCCCCGCCCTCCATCATCGATCACAAGATGATGGCTGGCCCACTCACAGATTTTATTGGAGGGAGGGAGGCCTGGGAGGGGGCTGAAGGCACCTCTGCCCCTAGGAGTTGGCTCCTGTGCTCGGAAGCAAGGGAGCCCCCGCCCCCCCCCCAAAGATTTACAGTATGGGGAGGAACTGCTTGCTCACCCTGCCTGGGCACCAGGATCTGGGTTGCATTCAGTCAATGGGCATTTGGTGGTCTAGTTCATTGGTTGAAATTAATGAGCTGTGGGCTGGAATTACTTTTTTTTTGGTCCAAATTACATTCTTCCATGAATAGCCATAGGTGAACCAACATTATTACTATTTGCATGTGGGAATGGTACTGCGTGCCTACATACATTACAGGATTGTTGTGCGAATTTCTGAGATCATTTGTATGAAGTGTTTTGAACACTTTAGGGAAAGCATGACATAGCTGCTGAGGCTGCAATCCTGCGGTACATGCAGGTGGAAGTAACTGTCCTACAGTCCTGAGAAAACACACACAGGACTGGGCTGCATATATTACTGTATCTCTTCCCTTCCTTCTGTATAGTTTTTATGTCCACCCAGATGACGCACACCAGGCTCATGGAAACTAGTTGAACCAGAACAAATGTCAGCCGGGTTTTTTCTGCGGATTGACATTCGCCCTGATTCAGCAGTAAACAGCAGGGTTTTTTCCGGGGACAGCGGTGGGACAAAAGAAAATCCTCTTAGTCTTGTGCCTAGAAATCATGGGACAAACAGAAGTGTGGATGAGTCCTAAAACTTGCAAACGTTGGTAAAGCAGAGGCAGTAGCAGTAGCCTACTTAATTTTTATTTACTTAATTTGATGGCACCTCCCAGGTCCTAACCAAGACCAGGGCTGTGCGCACACACCAGTGCAAGTAAATAAATAGGTACCGCTGCTGCGGAAAGGTAAACGGCGTTTCCATGCACTCTGATTTCTGTTCCGTGCGCTAAGTGTTCAGTTGCGCCAGAAGCGGTTTAGTCATGCTGGCCACATGACCCAGAAAGCTGTCTGTGGGCCAACACCGGCTCCCTCAGCCTGAAAAGTGAGATGACTGCTGCAACCTCATAGTCACCTTTGACTGGACTTAACCGTCCAGGGGTCCTTTTCCATTTACCTTTTACCTATACACGGTGTTAGCCACAATTCATCTCATCTCCTATTGTTTATTTCATGTAAGAGCTATTTCATGTGGTTTTTAAGTTGGCATCTCAGTCTTCCAGGGAACACAGTGCCAGCTCTGTTTGCCAATAGGGGATAAGAACAAGCATACAGCTGTGGCCTTGACTCAAAGAAACGGTGCCTGTTTGCCGAGACCACACCAAGCACACACGGGGTACTTTATCTGCTCTTTCGGCATACAATCTTTACTGCCAGCCGCTTGGGAGTTTCCTTTTCTGCCTTAATTAAGCAAGCTGTACAGCGGTGGAACTGCCAATGACCCAGTTCCCAGAGGCTCTGCCTCTGTCCTCTTTTGTTAAACGGGTGGGCAGGAAGATCCTGGCAGCTGGGGATTGATGGACACAAAGGAGCATTTATTCTCACTTTCTGCTGCCGGCTGGAATCTGGGGTTGTTAATTGTCCCTGGTGGCCAGGAACATCAGGCTTTGTCTCTCTGCACTACAGGCCAAGCCCTCCTGCTCACAGAAGTAGGAGCACCCTTATATAACACATTTAGAACTGGGCAATGTTTGCCACTGCCAGCGGGCACCCTGGAAACATCACCAGGAAAAACAAACAAACCTTGCAATCAATCTTCGTATTTAATCACATGCAATAAAAACTTCAATAATAATAATGTTTCACACATCTCTCTGCCTCCTCTTTTCTGAATAACTTTCTTGGAATGGGCAGGGAAGCTATCACCAACAAGCTAAGTTGCTGGGGAAGCTAATATTCTGAGTTTTGGGGAAGCAGCAAGAGAACTTTCACCCAAGAGACAGAATAGCAGAGTATCACAGCTTTCCCCTGATTTAAGGGAGCTATCGCTGTCTTTGTGACATCATCAACCATTACACCAATCCCCGTTCTCTAAAACCTATGTTTGAAATTAACATCTTGGGCTAAACCAGTCTTCCTCAAACTCGGCCCTCCAGATGTTTTTGGCCTACAACTCCCATGATCCCTAGCTAGCAGGACCAGTGGTCAGGGGTGATGTGAACTGTAGTCTCAAAACATCTGGAGGGCCGAGTTTGAGGAAACCTGGGCTAGACTCTTATGCACACTTATGTCAGATGTTAACCCCCCTGTGTCCAGTTGGAGCTGACTCCTGTGTTTAGGATTGCGGCCTAAATAAATGTGTCTGAGTTTGTTCATATGCATGTCACTCACCTTACACCGTCTTTTTCTCCCTTTCCCTCTCCTACATCTCTGTTATCATCCCTACTGTTTTTTAAATGTGCACACCATAAGTCAGGAACCTAACTTATAACTTGCTTATGTTATGCTATAGAATAAAGTACTGTGTACCTTGATGGCAAAATGAATGAATGTTTTGAACATCAAACTTTGTTCCATTTATACTCATGCCATGCATTTAAAGCACACCCAACAGACAAGTAAAGCACATTATTCCCCCCCCCAAAGAAACCTGGGAATTGTAGTTTCCCCTGTACAGAGCTACAATTCCCAGCACCATTAATGAGCTACAGCTCCCAGATTACTGGGGAGGCCACGTGCTTTAAATTTGTGTTGGGAGTGCTTTAAATCTGTGGTGTGAATCTGCCTGCAAAACATTTCTCTTCTTATCCAGCAACTTTTGATTCTGCTTATAGCACCTGCCCTTTAGAGATGGTTGACATATTCTTTGGATGCAGAGAGAGAGAAATAACGTCAGTTATTATTAGGGGGAGAAGGGGGGGGGAATGATGACACAAAGTCCAGAGAACAAACACTCCGTTTTATGGCTGCGCAAAGTATTCTTGCTCTTTTGTTCCAGGTGGCAGGGAAATAGGAGCCAAAGGAGATGAAATAGGCCTGCCTTGTACTCCATTAAGCATCCTTTTCACTCAGCTAATTATGTGTTCACTTCACTGACCCAACAGAAAGACAGATTACTGAAGGCGCTCCTTCTGGCTAACTGCATATTGCCATCTATGCTCTTTCTCTCAAATTCCCTGAAGGCTTCGTCCTTTTTCCTTGAGGAAGAAGAGGGGGAAATCCCCCGAGATGCGGAAATAAAAATTGGTGGTTGTGCTCATCTATTAGCATAAAAGTTCAGGTTCATGCTGGGGAGCCTCTCTGGGACAAATTTTGAAGGACCTCTGTGGTTTCCCCTATCCCTACCCATACACTGCCCAGGCATGCCTCCCAGGGAGGGTGCTGCTTGGTGCTGCTAATGCAGGCATCCCCAAACTGCGGCCCTCCAGATGTTTTGGCCTACAACTCCCATGATCCCTAGCTAACATGACCAGTGGTCAGGGATGATGGGAATTGTAGTCCAAAACATCTGGAAGGCCGAAGTTTGGGGATGCCTGTGCTAATGCATCAGTTTGACTTCACCCCTGGAGGCGCACTCCATTGTCTCTTGAGAGGGATGCCAACAACCACCCCCCAACCCCAATGGGAGATAGTTTCTGTGTTCCCCCCAAAGAGGACTTGGGAGAGACTCCCCCCCAAAGAGGACTTGGGAGAGACTCCTAGTCGGAAACCCTGAAAAAGCTACTGCAAACCAACTGTAGACAATACCGAGCTAGATGGGCCAATAGCCTGACTCACTATAAGGCAGCTTGCTATGTTCTTGATTTTCAAACTCAGCCCTGGAACAACAGGCCTTCAAACAGAGGAGTGTCTTCTGCAAAGTACCGGTAGATGTTTAGCAGCTGAGGAGCTCAAGAGGCCAAATGTCTGCTGGAGAAAGGGAGGCCTTTACAGGGTGATAGCCAGGCACCAAAGAGGGGATGAGGCGAGTCCTCCTAAGGCAAGGGCAGGACAATACTGTATTGGACTTCCAGAGGGTCCAACCCGGCCCATTTTACCAAAAACACACCCTACTGCCAATCAACTGAAGTCGCTCCAATGAGCAGGTGATATCAACTGATGGGCAGGGTTCCATTCTCTCTTGGTTGTGTCCACAAGTTCCCTGCTAAGAACTGACACATGAAGGCAAAGCAGCCCAATTTAAACCCCTGCTCATTAACTGATGAGTAAAGAAATCGATCCTGCTTGGTTGGAGTTTCTGCCACTCATGCAGCTCAATTTTAACAGGTTGGGGGGGGGAGAGAAAGATCTGACCTGGAAGGCCAAATTGGTTCACCGCCACCCCCAAGGCAATAATTTCCAAAGCTTAGGTGTGGCTGCAGAAAAGACATCACCAACCAAACACAACTCATGTGGGGCTCCCTGGACTAACTCCTATCCCTTGCCAAACTGGAGACAATGAAGAAGAGACAAAAACTTCCATTGGCCCTGCTGGCTGGGCTGATGAGAGTTGCAACCCAACATCTGGAGGGCCACAAGTCCCCTCCCCCAGTTCTGCTTTTGGAGATGTTGATCCACCCACCATTCATATCTCAGTATGGTCCCCTGAGGAAACAAACTGCCAACTAAGGCAACTAAGCAAGGACTAGCCTATCATCATCAGTTCTTGCCAAGGGGCTGAGGAAGCTGTAGGGGTGAAGGCAGCTGGTCGTCACTGTCATCTTTGCAGAACTATTTTAAGAACAAGGATACATTATCCTCAGGTTTGTACAGCTGGGCTGACACATTGACAGTTTCATTCTTAGGATCGAAAGCCACAAGATGCCTCATCTGGGAAGAAGAGATTTATTTGTGTAACTGTATAGGATAAATCAAGCACTATCTCCCATCAGGATTCCATACTGTTATACGCCTTGCAAACCATTTTTTGACCTTTTCAAGAGCCACATATTGTGGGCTCATTAACCCAGGGTCGACTTCATTAGTTGCAAACACAGCAGTAATGTCAGTATCAAAAAGTTTTTTCTTTAGTTTTGCTCTCTCATTTGCTCTTGGATTTGATCTGATATATTTTTTTTGTACGTGCTATTGTCATTTTAACCTGTTTCTATATTTATAATTTGTGTGTGATTGTTTTAACAGTACATGTTATTATATTGTAAATGGGAAGCTCCTTATATATGAAATTAATAAATTAATGCACTCCAGGGGCTTGGCAGGTTGTGGCTGGTCTTAGGTGAAAAGGGTGGGAGAAATTTACTGGCTTCCACTGGAATCAATGGAGGGCGAGAATTTCCCACTGGAAACTGGAGCAAGTCCAAATTGGCCAATCTATTTTTAGGTGAAAAGAAAAACACACAAAATGCACTTGGAAGATGCATTGTCAACTCTCTCGTTTTATTCCCCAGCGATGAAAGCAAAGAATCACACTTCTGATTTAGAGGTAGATACAGCTCTTAAAGCCTCTAAGGTTTTGATTTGGTTCTTTGGGAAATATTTTCCAGTGCAAGAAAATGCTTTTGAAAAAGCCAGCAACAACATTTTAAAAATAGCTCCCGTACCATAGGACAGACATAGGGGTTGGACTCAGGTGCGACACTAAACACTTGGAGTCCACAACTCCCCATCAGCACTGAACCTTGGGCCATGTTCTCTAATCCCCAAGCCACCACTGATTGAATGTTCAAGCAAAAACATTTAAACCCACACCACTGTGTGCTTACATTTTATACTGACTCCTTCTGCAGTTAATGCCCCTTTGTCACAATATTGTTAGCTACAGTTCAGGTAAATAAAACTCTTGTATTTTTCAGAACATAAGAGGAGCCTGCTGGATTAGGCCAATGGCCTTCTTGTCTAGTCTAGCATCCTGTTCTCACAGTGGCCAACCAGATTCCTGTAGGAAACCCACAGGTAGGAGTCATGCACAAGAGCATTCTTGCCTCCTGTGGTTTCCAGCAACAGGTATTCATAAGCATGATGGCATCCAACAGGTGAGGCAGAGCGTAGTCGTCATGGCTAGTAGCCCTCTCCTCCATGAAGTTGTCTAATCGTATTTTAAAGCCTCTTCTAGGCTGGTGGCCATTGCTGCAAGTTCCACAGTTTAACCATGTTCTGCATGAAGAAGTCCTTTATCCTCTTTCCCGAATCTTCCAACATTCACCTGTCCAAGAGTTCTAGCGACACGAGAGGGAGAAAAAAATTATCCACACCACACAGGTTTCTTTGATAACGATAGCCACATTCACTCAGTACTTGTCTGGTAGATGAGAACCTTAAAGAAAAACAGAGGGGAGAAATGTCAGTTACAAATAGGGTCACTAGACTTTAAATAATTGCACTCCAAAAGAACTGGGGACTTTTAAATAACATGTTTAATGAGCAAGAGTAATTGGCATTGCAGCCCCTCTGAACGGCAATCATTCCTCCTCGTTATCTCTGCAGATAATTGGGAAGAGAGAGGGAAATCCCTTCGCCAATTCTCAGGTTGCGTTGGCCAAGTGAAAAGAAAGCCAGAGGTGAAGTTAGGGAGGAATATAAGGAGCTGCCTTATACAGGAAACCCCAATTTGCGTGGGGGTTGTGTTCCTGCCCCCCCCCCCCCCCGTGTGCATCGGCAGAGCAGGTACAAGCCCACCCTGCCTCGTTATGTTCCGCTCCCGTTCTGCCCTCTTTTGGGTCCAATAAGCGACCCAAATATCAGCAGTCATGCATCAATTGAATGCTCTCAAAATGGTTGTTGCCTGGACTACTGCTCCATTTAGCTCAATATTATCTGAGCTGACTGACAACAGCTCAGCTCTCCAGGGTATAAAAGACAGAAGTCTTCTCAGCTCTACTTAAGATGCCAGAGGTTGAACATGGAACTTTTGGAGCCCTTCACAGAACATAGCCTGCTATATTGACATTTCAAGGTGCAATTGATCCTCAGCCAAACTCTACTGGCAGACATGTAATGGGCTTGTGCTGAACTTTGTTACGTAGATTGTGGCTAGAGAGTTCAGAAATTTGGGGCTTGTAATGACCATACTACTGTACAGAGGGACAGGGAGCTGGGAACAATATTCAGTGGTAGAGTAGGAAAATGTTGAAGTGCAGGAAATCACAGGGGACTCCGCTAGAATGGTAAAGAAAAAGCATTTTATATGTGTTGTATATGCAACACTGCGACACCAGATGGCGCTGTGGAGTCCCATCTTTCCCTACCGGATTTCCCTCTGTGAGTTTACAACACGTTTAATTGAAACGCTTCTTTGATGTATCTAGATCCAGCCTGAGACAGTCCCTATAGCCATGACCCCAAGGAGATTCCAAAAATTCAGACAATTGTGTTGATCCATCAGGATTACATACACAAACACCACACATCCAAAGGAGGAGCAGTACATACAATAATACACAAGCACCTATCCAATCCTGACATCTTCAGTGTTGCCCTCCCTCAGTTTGTACCCATCAGTGGACATCACAAGCGGCATCAATTACAGATCTTGCAAGGAAAACATTCCTTGTTTGCTTCTCGCACAGCACCAAGTGCTGGACAGAAAGCTATCCGAACATGCCCAAGGTTGATCCCTCTCCCCCCCCCCCAGCACAGAGCTTCTGTTGCTCCTCCTTGATCCCACTACCCACAACTCAAGGAAGACATATGTCCAGGTGGGGCTTGGGAAAACAGCAGCAATGGAAACAGGCAGGACGGTTTTTGAAGCCCAACAAATGCAGGAAATCCCTCCCAATTAGGAGCGCTTTGGTAATGTGCTTTTTTATATTGTTACAGCTCTCCCAAACTTCATCAGTCTTCCTATGCTGGGAAATTATTGTAATGAAACAAAGCCTTGGGAGTTTGCTCCCCTGGAGATTTCCTCCCTTGCTCGCTTTGGGCTCCAAGAATAACTGTGTTCCAAGCGAGATGACAAGAAGATTATATGGGGGCTGCAGGGAGGCCAGGTTCAACCATTGTCCCAGGGAAAACCCCTTCCCTTATGTGGTCTTTTTTTGACAGTTGACGTTATTGCTGTCCTAGTTTCTTCTGCCAGGCGCTCTCTTCTATTTATGCAGAAAGGGAACCCAGGTTCTGCTCTGCATTTAATATGGACATCAATACTGGGTTAAAAGGGAATGAAGCCCTATAATTAACCATCCTGTGGAGTCCCATATCACTGTGAGTTAAGGGTGGAGAGCCTCAGGCTTGGGTGAAATGCAGCCCTTTAGGGGCTTCTGTCTGACCCTCAGGGCTTTCCCTTAGCCCCACCTCTTATTGGCTCCACTTTGCCCCATGCTCAGGTGTTTTTGCCTGGCTGGAATGTGTCCTTGAACTCGGAGGCCACATGCACACCATACTTTTAAAGTACACCCATTCCCAAAGAATCCTAGGAACTAGTTTGTTAAGGGTACTTGGAACGGAAGGTCTGGGAACGGGTAAACGATGGTTCTCAGGATTCTTCAGGGGCAGGGTAAACGTCCAACACAGTCCGACAATGCCTTTTGCTTGCCTGGATAGAAGATAGGTGTGGAACTGTGCATAGAAACCAGCCTATTATACACACAGTTAAAATTTACATTCGTTGTTCCGCGCACTTTTTGCCTCTGGCTCCACCCAGCTCTGGCAAGTGGCTCCCCCCAAAGCTTGCTCAGAAGGGAACGCGGCCCTCAGGCTGCAAAAAGGTTTCCACACCCCTGATGATCCATATATTGTTAGACTCCAACTCCAAGCAGCCTCTGCCACCATGGTCAGCAGCCAAAGACAGCAGGAGATGTGGTTCAACGTTTGGAGGTCTGCAGGTTCTCTATCCCTGCCATAAATAATATGAGCCAATTTATTCTTGACACCAAACATGGCAGTTCCTCAGCCAGAGGGATGAAGGTTGTCCCCATGCTGTTCCATCTCCAAGACTCTTATCTCTGACTCACTAGGGCGCTTTCATCTCTGGCAAGGGAGGACCATGAATCACCTTCCCCATCAGTCTCACCCCAGCCTCCCGTGTCCATTTCTTGACTTCTCTGCCTTGCTTGCGAGCAGCAGGCCTTAATACATGAGTAGGTTCACGGGAAGTGACTGATAGGAGACTCTGGCTTCCTGCTGTCACCATCACATGACGCTTCTCCTGCAGCAACTCTTTTCCCCTTCAGTCTTCCATTTTCTTCCACGCACCCCAGCATGGACCCAGTTCCTGCCTCTGGGGCTCTGCTAAGGTGGGGCTGCTCCTTGAACTCCTGTAATAAGTATGCTTCCAACACTGCTGTGACCAAGATACAGAATGAATATTCAGGTAAGAGCAGGTTTTAATTATTTGTGGAGGGAGTCACAGAGGTCATCAGTGGGGAGCTGGTTCAACCCCTACCTCCAAGGGTAACCCTAAAAGTACCACTTTGAGTAAATGGTTTTCATTCATTTGGGGGGGGGGAATACGCTACACCTCAGGAGACTATTGCAAAGTGGGCAAAATTTATCCTCCACATCATCAACCATGAGACTGGGCCAAGAGAAGGTTTTGAGAGAAGGGCTAAATTGGTCAGTGAAAGAGCACATGCTTTTTATGCAAATGTCCCAGGCTCAGTCGTCCAGCATCTTCATATAGTCATAGCTGCCAAGTCTCCCTTTTTTCACAGGAAACCCCCGGATTTTAATCCGTTTCCCGCTGTTATCCCGAATAGAAAAAAATCCTGTAAATCCCCCGATTTCCTACCTGCCAGGGAGGCTCCTTCTGCACATGTCTGGACATGCGCAGAACCGATTTCGGGTGCCGCTCTGCCCATGTCTGGGCACCGGAAATCGGGCAGCACTGGCACCAGAAGTTGCTTCTACGCATGTCGAAAAAATATGAACGAATTCCTATGCCCCACAAATAACCCAGAGATGCATTTTAAATAAAAGCACACATTCTACTCATGTAAAAACATGCTGATTTCTGGACCGTCCGTGGGCCGGATTTAGAAGGTGATTGGGGACCCCTGTGCTAGAGCCAGCAGAATGCTTACACTGCCCCACATCAGGTAAGAGAGAAGGCCAGCAATGGGATGACACAAGCCCTGGCTTTATCCTCTTTTCCAGAGCTCTTAAAGAACTAATGCCATCCATGGATGGCAAACTGACAACCTAGAATCCTTTTTTAACAGAATTAAGCTGGGGGTTCAGCTCCATAAAGAAAGATGGCAGCCAGGTCTGGGGCGCTGGCAATCATCACAAGCTACAGGTGCCCCAGGACTGGGAAGTAGTTCTAGAAAGGCAGGTGAGAGGTGAGCAAAAGTGGCATGCAAGCATAACCTCAAATGCATTACAATTCAATAGATTGTTATGCCTATATTCCAACACAACTGGTGGACGCAAAAGCTGAACAATCCAAAGGCCATGTTGGTAAGAAAATCAGCATGGAGTAGAACAGGCACCCCCAAACTTCGGCCCTCCAGATGTTTTGGACTACAGTTCCCACCATCCCTGACCACTGGTCCTCTTAGCTAGGGATCATGGGAGTTGTAGGCCAAAACATCTGGAGGGCCGCAGTTTGGGGGTGCCTGGAGTAGAATGTTTCAACAGTGCAACACGGGCAGATCAAAGGGCAGGACATCCTGTCCTTGCCTAGAACAGCTGCAAAAACCTAACAAATCTGATTGATAATGTTGGGGGAGGGGGTGGAGCAGAAAGCACCACCAACAAAATTGATGCGTCAGGAGCCCTTCCTTCTTCCCAGGAAGGAAATCAACTGGGTCCACAATCCTGTATACACTTATGATGTGGGAGTAAGCTCCACTGAAATCAATGGGACTTACTTCCAAGTAAAACATGCGTAAGATCAGGTTGTCCGGATGAAAAAGGAAGGATGCACTGAGTGAATAGGTCAAACTATCTTACTATCATAATAGAACCATCCTGCTGAGCACTGGGAGACTAAATATACCCCCAGCATGTGCCTAGAAAGAGTTGAGTCTGGGGAAGGGAATATAAATGTTAAATCATTCCTTGCTCATTGAAAGAAGAAATTCCAACGTCTGGCAGAGCCATAAACTGTACTATTTTCCTCAGTGGAACCAAGAAACAGATCTGTTTGAACATACAAACTATAGTAGCTACGTATGATCCAGGTGGGGATTTAAACCCTGGTCTCCTAGGTACCAGACTGTCTCATAGTTTCATAGCTGAAACCCTGCTTGCACAGAACTGCAGCCTTAAGCATTTGATTGTACAGTACAGTTCTGCCATTTATTTCAAAGGGACTTTGTTGTGATAAACATTTATTGGGTTGTGTCAAAGGAACCTTTCCCTAAAATATTTGCAGGTGGCAATAACCACTTTGGGTAACTCAAATAAATAAATAAATAAATAAATAAATAAATAAATAAATAAATAAATTAATTTATTTATACCCCACCCATCTGGCTGGGTTTCCCCAGCCACTCTGGGCGGCTTCCAACAGATATATTAAAATACACTAATTTCTTAAAGATTAAAAGCTTCCCTAAACAGGGCTGCCTTCAGATGTCCTCTAAAAGTCTAGTAGTTATTTTTTCTTTTTGACATCTGGTGGGAGGGCGTTCCAAAGAGCGGGTGCCACTACCGAGAAGGCCCTCTGCCTGGTTCCCTGTAACAAAACCAAAAGGTCCTTCAGAGTTCAGGCTAATGGGCAAATTCTTTCTTCCAAGGCTACATGCCAAATAGGGAGCCTTCCCTCCCTCTCACCAGCCCCTTATTCATAAAAAGTGTAAGAACATTGTTTTAAAACCGTCCGTGGTCTATTGGTCAGATAATGAATGAATGAATGAATCTTTATTTGCATCAGCCATCGGCCATAACGATAAAACAATAATGCAATATACAAAGAATAGAAATAAAGTCAATTATTAGGGTTCTGAATCCATAGTCAAATACTGGATCTTAGAATCATAGAATCATAGGAGTTGGAAGAGACCACAAGGGCCATCCAGTCCAACCCCCAAACTTATTCAATTGCCCCAGCTAAAAACCTTTTGGTCAGATAATTTATTTATGGCATCCCTTGGTCTAGTGACAAGGAGACAGCACCAACACGGAAGAGAGAGATGACTTGGCAGATTGAAATGCACTCCATAATTCACAGGAGGAACAGGCAAGCGGCAAACAGATAAAAGGGAAAGGAAATCTCAGCAAAAAGTGTGCACACAGCACCCCCTACAGACTCATAAGCAAGTGCACGCTTTTGCATTACATCTCTAGCAATTAATATAGAACACCTCATTTGCCCATCTCTGACTTGTGCATTCCTACTGACAAGTTGTCTTTATTAGGAATAAAAGCTTTCAGGAACTGTTCAGGTCCCACAATCTCAAACTCAAGCTCCCAACAGAACACTAAAAACATAATAAAACTTCAAACATTAAAAACTTCCCTAAAAAGGGCTACCTTCAGAGGTCTTTAAAAGTTGGATAGTTGTTTATTTCCTTGACATCTGATGGGAGGGCGTGCCACTACTGAGAAGGCCCTCTGCCCGGTTCCCTGTAACCTCACTTCTCGCAGTGAGGGAACCGCCAGAACTTGTACAGATGCTACAGTTGCCAGCTTTTATATTGCCCCAACATCCCTGTGCCGTTAACAGGCGTTTCATCTGCAGGCATTCGCAAGTAAAAATAAATATACTGATGCCATTCAATTTCAGCTGCCCAATTTCTTGGGATCAAACTTCTATAAAACAGAGCAGGCTAAATAAAAAAATTCCTTCAGTAGCACCTTAAAGACCAACTAAGTTTATATTTTGGTATGAGCTTTCGTGTGCATGCACACTTCTTCAGATACCTGTGCCAGTTTCTTGGTGAGGTTGATGGACTTCCATTTCATGCGGCTCAATGTGGTGCCTTCCATAGTTCTAGTTACAGGTAGGTAGCCGTGTTGGTCTGAGTCGAAGCAAAATAAAAAAATTCCTTCAGTAGCACCTTAAAGACCAACTAAGTTTATATTTGGTATGAGCTTTCGTGTGCATGCACACTTCTTCAGATACAGAGCAGGCTGCGATACTATTTTTCTGATAAGTTGGCAACCCTAGAGAACATGGGAATTGCTACCCCCATGTTCCCATGCACCTGAATTCTGTTACTTCTGCAGTACCACAATAACAAGTTGCACCTGCCCAGTCCCCTTCAAATAATTACAGCTGTCCTATGCACCATGAGTTTGACTGGAGAGGCACATACTGCTGCAAATGGTAAATATTACCTTGTTTGATTGGGAGACGTCAGTTATTTCTAAAGCAGTTTGATAATGAGGGGGGGAAATCAATCTACATAATTGGAAAGTGTTTTAGTGAGCCATTCCCCACTCTTTTCTTTTTGACACCTTATCTAACACACAGGGCCAAGGGCAAATGTCTTCTGTACCCGCCTCCCCCTACCATTGAGATTTGAATATTGCAGCAGCCGCTCAGAATGTAATTACCCTAAATAATAACCATGCAGAGGCCTATTCATTATGCATTGACTAGCAGGCACAGAATTAACAAGGCTGCATTTTAAAGGCCATCAGAAGTTTGGATTCCATCAATATTTCTTCCACTTTTCAGTTGTGGGCTTACACTTTGAAACAACCCAGATGGCGCTGTGGTTAAACCACTGAGCCTAGGGCTTGCTGATCAGAAGGTCGGCGGTTCGAATCCCTGTGACGGGGTGAGCTCCCGTTGCTTGGTCCCAGCTCCTGCCAACCTAGCAGTTCGAAAGCACGTCAAAATGCAAGTAGATAAATAGGAACCGCTACAGCGGGAAGGTAAACGGCGTTTCCATGTGCTGCTCTGGTTTGCCAGAAGCGGCTTTGTCATGCTGGCCACATGACCTGGAAGCTATACGCCGGCTCCCTCGGCCAATAATGCGAGATGAGCACGCAACCAGAGTCGGTCACGACTGGACCTAATAGTCAGGGGTACCTTTACCTTTACCTTACCAAGGAAGATAACAGATGCTGCAACATTTTTAAGTCCACTTATGGACAGACAAAATCTTCTGTCCTTCACAGAAAAACCTGCATTACCTTTGCAAGGTGATCACCATCTAGGCCGGGGGTTGGGGAATCTTTTTTTATCCAAGGGCTGAATTTTCTTCTGGGCAATTTTTTTTGGGGGGGGGGCACATGTATACTTTTGCCTCAGAGTATTGCCAACGAATGTGAAGTTTACCTTTGTACAATCGGCTAGCCTTTTCTCTCCCTGTAAAATGTTTCATTGATTTTGTAGCAAAATAGCATTGATCAATTCCAACAAAACCTGCAACGTGTTGCACACTTGTATCAATCACACATTAATGCCACTGCTAGCTATTTACAGAATGGATAAAAGCCAGATCCCAAACTTTCCTTTGCCATCCTATCAGAGAAGATCCTTTGGAGTCTTTCCAATTGGAGGCATTCTCTAACTGGGCAAACAACAAAGCAATCAGGTCCTTATGTAGGAGAATCAAGATCGGCATCTATTGACAGATGGCCCAGAGCTGTGGTTGACCAATTAGAGACAAAATGCTTTTGCCAAGTCCTGGGAAAACTTGGCACCCAAATGTCATAAATTTCAGGTGTGGGCATGTAACAGCAACTGAACCCAAACCCGATTGGAGAGACACATCAGTATCTCATGACAAATGGTAAAAAAAGGAGGTGCCTTGCAGGGCTGCTCAGAGTACAAGTGATTAGCCTCCCCTTAAGAGGAATGTGATTTTGATGTACAGATGTCCTTCCCTATACTACATTAGGCATGGCAGATTGTGACAAGGCACCATTTGGACTGTCAAGTGAGCTTATGGAAGACAATTAAGCTCCTAACTTGTTTATTCCCAGAGCCCTCTACACCTGTCTACCCGCTGCCAAAACATCTGGTGAGGTTTGCCCTCCTGTGCTCAAAACACTCCTAGCTTTTCCTAGCAAGGTCAATGCAGACTTCAATGCCATTTGCTATACAGACAGGGGAAGTTCATATACAAGAGTCTCAAAGTAGCAACACCTTCTTCCGCCAAAAGAGCTTTGTGTGCACAATGTCCCCTCAGGGATCCCAATTAAGAAGCACAGGTGTGTGGAATCATTCCAGTTTTGGAAGACAAATCAACTTACTAAAGTCCTTTTTTGTAAAATCAGCCCCATTAAGTTAACTGCCTGCTAAAACTGGGCATCTAGCTCAACACACAGGATGGAGTTTCTCGGCAGCAAGCAGAAATGCAATGGGCTACCACCAGGATAGCCCTCCACCTACCTGGCCATTCCCTCCCCTGGCTGAAATTCCTAGTCGCCTATGGTGATCACACAAGAACCAAAGCTGATATGCAAACTCGGCCCTCCCCTCCATGTTTTGGGACTACAACTCCCATCATACCTAGCCAACAGGACCAGTGGTCAGGGATGATGGGAATTGTAGTCTCAAAACATCTAAAGAGCAGAGTTTGCCTATGCCTGACTTAAATGAAGAGAATGGGAACAGTGCTGACATACGGTACTTTTTAACAGGAAATGCTATAAAACCTGGGTTATGCACACTAAAATATGCACTTCCCCATACAGCTGCAGCCTTGCCCACAACTGCCCCTTCTCTAAATGATGGCCCAGATGGCGCTGTGGGTTAAACCAGAGTCTAGGGCTTGCTGATCAGAAGGTCGGCGGTTCGAATCCCTGCAACAGGGTGAGCTCCCGTTGCTCGGTCCCAGCTCCTGCCCACCTAGCCGTTCAAAAGCACATCAAAGTGCAAGTAGATAAATAGGGACCGCTCCGATGGGAAGGTAAACGGCGTTTCCGTGCACTGCTCTGGTTCGCCAGAAGCAACTTTGTCATGCTGGCCACATGACCCGGAAGCTGTCTGCGGACAAACGCTGGCTCCCTCGGCCTATAGAGCGAGATGAGCGCCGCAACCCCAGAGTTGGACATGACTGGACCTGATGGTCAGGGGCCCCTTTACCTTTACACAGCTGTAGCCTTGCCCACAACTGCCCCTTCTCTAAATGATGGCAATGAAACAATCAGGACAAGCCCTGCAAACAGAGGAACGTTCCTGGGGAAGGAGAGGAGAAAGTTACCCTGTGACACCACTGAAAACTCAAAGCTGCACTTTCAATTTGTCATGGTGAAAAACCATGCATTTATTGTACAGCAACACTCATGGACACTGAAATTTCTCCTTCAAGTCTCAGCTGTTCTGCTTCAAGCCATCCATTGGGCAGCAACCAGGAACCCTTGCGCCTGTTGAAAGAAACAGAGAAGGCTTAGCCACCCATCGACTGCAGGTAGGATTAAGTTACCGTAATTACCATGCTCATGGTACTACTAACCTATCTTCCTTCTGCATGAGGGCATGCCCATTTTATTCTAGTTACTATTAATGAATGCTTGCAAATCTCCTTCTCAGGGGCTCTTAAATCTGCCCTGAAGCCAAAACAGGAGTTAAAGGGCTCGACAAATAAAGGTTGCTGTTACATTAGCTCTTACAGCACCAAACTCTTGGCTGCAGAAATTTGAATTGTTTTATAAAACTGGCCATCTATTCAAAGGCAAGGAAAGCATTTATCCATCTATTCACACAAGTCCATTAACCATTCAACAGGTGTGTACATTACACCAGGTAGGCAGATCTCAAACCTATCCTCCTGCCATAGCTGCCAAGTTTTCCCTTTTCTCGCGAGGAAGCCTATTCAGCATAAGAGAATTTCCCCTAAAAAAGGGAGAACTTGGCAGCTATGCCTCCTGCACCAGTTATGTAATAAACCAAAGAATCAAGAGGTCAGCAGTCTTGGGAAAGTTGCTTGCACCTTCTCATTATCCACAACTCTCATGCTCCCATCATCATGAAAATCCAGTAAGCCATGTGCATTTATAGCAGAGTATTTACACTCGGCTTCTGTCTTCGAAGCCCAATACAAAAGCATGCAATGCGAGATTTGGACATCAGTGGAATCAGACCATCTGGCTATAACGCATGTTTTATCAGCATTGCCGATAAGATGGGGAAAAAAGATTAAGTCATCATGTACCACTGAATAGCACGCCATGCAAGCACCCTGCCACACTCTTCTAAATGGCAATTTGGTCTTACAAAACTTACAACACTTGGAAGACTTCACAATTTCCCTTGCCATCCTCCCAAGCATTCAGTCTGACATACGGTGCTGCAGTCTGAAAAAAGAAACAGGGAGGGTAGTAAAGAAGGGGAAAAATTTGCTTTGTATTTATTACACCAGTGAATTGTCTGGTAACTTCAAATAAGCACATGCTTCAGGGCAGCAGGATATCATGCAAGATGGGAGGGGAGTGCATAAGCCTCAAGGCCTGTGGGGACAGGCTCACATAAGACTGAGTCAACATTAGCATAAAACTGCGTATGAATGGGCCTTTTGACTTCACTTGCAACACCAGAGCCTGCAGTGCTATGCCTACTTCGGGGGAATAACTAAACTCAAAATAGGATTTCCAAGTTCTATTTTGTACAACCCTGTAAAGATTGTGCATAATGTACGGCGGACAGTTTGATCCGATACACAATGATTGCTTCCCACTGGGATCAATCTGTGGCTGAATGATATCCTGCAGTGGCTTCGCATTATCATGGGCTTCTTTGTACTATTTAGCCCCTGCATACAGAAAATAAGGCTTTCAGGAAAACCTCCAGACTAGCCCTCAGCACCCCTCTAAGTTCTCCATGTACAGAAAACTGACTGAGAAGCAATTATGTAAAGACCCACTTGAAGTATCTGAAGAAGTGTGTGTGCACACGAAAGCTCATACCAAAATAAAAACTTAGTTGGTCTTTAAGGTGCTACTGAAGGAATTTTTTAATTTTGTTTCAACTCAGACTAACATGGCTACCTACCTACCTGTAACTTGAAGCCTAAGGTTTACCACCTTAGTGGGAACCAGTCCTGTGTTTTATAATCAAGTCTGCTTGATTTATACCAGGCACACTTAACTTCCACACGTCGTTCACTTCCCAACTCCCACCGTCACATCATATTAATTGTATTATAGTTTAATTACTTTTTAAATTATTAGCTTTTAGACATTTTTAGCTTTCTGTGTGATGAGTTAGCAAAAGTGGGATATACGTAAATAATAATTGGCTTTAATACTGGCCAACTATAGGGTTATGGGGAAATGTTCCTTAATACAGAGTATACGTCTTTGCTTAGGCATACCTAACGACTTGCCATCTGAGATGTTGTAGGAATAAAGAAATTAAAGATGATGGGTGGGGGAGAACCGAAATTTAGAGTGCTACAGCCACCTAGTGAGTTCATGACATTGAAGGAAGGATTTGAACCAACCAACCCCCCCCAAAAAAAAAACAGATCAACTTTCCTGCTACAACAACATGCGTAAGATTCCTAAGACGCCCTACTCAGGTTATATTTTCTAAATTAAACAGAACAAGAAGATGCAAACCCCCTACCTTCCAAGCTCGTGTAGGATCAGAGCAAGATGTCCTCCTTTCAAGGTTTTACTTCAAGTCACCCATCTCTTCTGCATGGGCCCACCTCAATGATTACAAATTCACTCTGATCCTAAAAATGATACCGAAAACCAAAGAGTTGTCATTTTATTTATTTATGACTTTTATTTATTTATGCTGTAAAAAACAAGATTATGCTGATGTCGTCAGACAAGATCTGGCTAAAGCAGCAACAAATCAACACTGTCGCTCTGATGGGGAAAAAAGTGTTGGTCATCACAAACATCAGCTAGAGACCATAGCTGCCACACATAAGAAACTGTAAGGCTACTTCTAGTTACTGTTTAAAGACTTTCAACCATCTTATGTATTATCAACAGGAAGGCTTAAGTTGCATAGAAGTTAGAACTGTGCTCCCAATTGAAGGAATGGTATCTTCCGGCCACATGGCCATCCCTGGAATTAAATCCTGCATAAAATTTTTAGTGAGCTGCAGTATGCAGCAGTTTGGGGGACAAATTGCAAGTATACATCAGGATTCTGGAATACTTGGTTCCATTATGCGACCCCTTTTAAGCCCATCATAAAACTGCCCGAGAGTCCAGCACCAAAATCAATTTGACAATGAAGCTGCCTAACCAAATAAAATGGCCAGAAACATGTGGGCAGTGGGTTCAAAATTACGGCAATAGCCAATATATTGTACGCTGCATATTAATTCTGCAGTGAGATACACAAATTTGGGTTTACAAAAAGCAGCCTAGTCCGGCATCCTGTTCTCAGAGGCCAAACCAACATACTGAGTTGATTCCAGACCGAAAGGTACTTTTGACCCATGTGCTACTCTAGTAACAGAAAACTTCAGTACAAAATATTGAGTTACACAAAAATCAATCTTTCCTTTTAAAATATTTACAAATAGGCAACAATCAGGCACTCACATGTGTGCTCAATTAAGTTTTATGAATTTTAAGATGTTTACTCAAAGCAAAACTTAGCTCAAAGCACAGTGCGTACCATGAAGATCCACCCCTTAGTACCGCATTAACATCTAGAAATGCATTGTTAAATGGGCAGCCTGCAGAACCTGCTGAATTTGCATTAGAGTAAGAGGCAATTCTAGTCTAATTACTCAAAAGCAAGTCTCATGTAGTTCAACACGTTTAACTCCTGAAAAATGAGCAGAATCGCGGCCTTCACCCAATATGTGGAATATTAACTTAAACCCTTTAACACATCATTGGTGGCCGGTGTCTCAATGAAAAATAGGATTGAAGGTGGAAACTCACACGTGTATTCAGATCCCGTGCGGGTTTCAGGTGACGCCATCGCCTCCTTCCGGCCAGCTCGTTTTTTGCAGCAGTTCGCTCTGTACATGCCTAGCGGCATCGTCGCCCTAAACGGAAAGACACCCACCACAGTCAAATTAACCGATAAGAGATTTGCTCTTGCAAACTGCATGAATTTGGCTCAAGACTCTCAACCGTCCTCCCCTCTCGCTGTTGAAACACTGGTGCATCAGACAGATTCTGGCTGTAACAGCAAAGAGATCAACACTGACGCTCTGATGGGGAAAAAAGTTTTAAGTCATCATGTGCACCAGTTAGGATCCGATCGGTATGGCTGCAATTTGAGATACGCGGGGGAGGGGCGATTAAATAAAATCGGGCTCTTTCAAAGAGCATGCATGTGAACTGGCCCCATAGGAAAGGCGGGGAGGGGGGGGGAACCTCCGCCTAAGAAGGAAAAACAACGAGAAAGCTTCCCCTCTGCAACAAGTTAGCCCTCAGTTGCAAAACTCAAAGCTTCACACGCAAAGCAACATTCCCACCCCCCGGATTTCCTAACCGAGAAAATAAAACGACCGATATAGGGCGAAGGGGGTTAAAGGGGTTCTGAGGAACAGCTCGAACCAGCACGCATCGTGTAATAAACAAGGAATGGAGCCGATGGCAGCGGATTCCCAACCCAAGCCCCGCCACGCAACCGCTTCCCAAAGCAGACATCTTACCTCCACGGAAGGCGCATGTGAAAAGAACGAGCAGGCGCGCCGTGAGCTCTTATATAGCCCATAGCGCCTCACTGCGCACGCTCGTCTCAAGGCACTTTGGGAAATGTAGTCTTGAGTAGCCCGTGGGGTGTGGCTTCTATGTGCTTGGAGTCCCGCCCGCTTTTTTTCCAGATGCTGGCGAATTAGGTCGAGAATGGTAAGGGCAGAGTATGCCCTAGGCTAGGCAGGGATTTAAAAACACCCCCTACAAATATGCCATATAGGTGTATAGATAGATACAGACCCTCTCCAAGTGTCCCTCTTTTCCAGGAACGTCCCTGATTTAGAGAAGCCATCCTGGATTCTGATTTGAGCCCAGAATATCCCAATTTTCCTTAGGATGTCCCTATTTTCATTTTCATTTGAAAAATGTTGGAGGTTATGGAGTTATCCAAACCCTGAGCCGTCTGAAGGCAATGCTATATAGGGAAGCTTTTAGAAAATGTTTATATATGTTGGAAGCTGTCCAGAGTGGCTGGGGCAACCCAGTAAGATGTGTGGGGCATAAATAGTAAAAATATCATTATTTAATGGACATCCCTATTTTCATCGAGATGGAGATAGAGATGGAGAATTGTTTTTATAATTATTATTGCTTATTTAGTATACTGTGTCATGCTTGATTGCTACAGTGAAGTATAAATAGGCAACACAATATTATTATACTTTTGTTCCACAGTTAGAGGGTGTAGGATGTCTTGCAACAGTCAGTGTCACCTTCTGGACTGGTTGTAAGAAATATGGTAGATCCTGAAAGGTTGAAGTCTGCCAACTAGTCTATAAAGCTCAGCAAGTCATGCTTTTGCATGTAGAAGGTCCCAGGTCCAGTCAAAAACATCTCCAGTTCAAGAATCAAGTAGCATGCAGTAGAAAATGCCTGTCTGGTCTTCCAGGGTCACTTCCAGAGCAGAGGGCGATACTGGACTCAGAGGGGACCAACAGTCTTTGATATAACACAGTTTCCAACACCCAAGGATCACACAGGGCAGTTTACAGTTTAGGCTGTATACATGCTATGCTTTTAAAGCACGTTCAAAGTATATTCCACCCCCCAAAAAATAATAATTCTGAGCTATAGCTTTTTAAGGGTTGCTGTGAGGAGTAAACTTCAGTGCCCCGAATTCTTTGAAGCAAATAACATGTTTCAAATGTGATTTAAAGGCAAAAGCTTTAGAGGAAATTCTGCCATGCCTTTGCACTGAACTTTTGTGCCTTTGCACAACTTTTGTGTCTGCGTTTTCACTTTTTGAAATATGGCAGCCCCATTCAGAATGGGGCAGTGACTCTCAGCTTCCTTCTCCTTTGTTGCCCTTGTAGAACTTGGCAGGAAGGAAGATGGGAACGAAAGTAGAATTAGTTGGCTGTGCCTCACATTGGCTGTTGCTCCACCTACTATTGGGCTACTGCTTTACACCTGTCAGTCCCAAAGGACAACAGCAGCAGCAACTGAATGATCCGATCATACACAATGGAATAACTAGACAAAGTTGTCCCCTTCCAGTGGAGACTGAGTTGCAAACAATGACTCATTGTTGTTGTTGTTTTGTTCTTATAGGAGTCTTTAGTTTCTTCTTCTTCTTCTTCCTCCTCCTCCTCCTCCTCCTCTTCTTCTTGTTTAGTCATTTAGTCAGATCTGACGCTTCGTGACCCCATGGACCAGAGCACGCCAGGCACTCCTGTCTTCCACTGCCTCCCGCAGTTTGGTCAGACTCATGTTCGTAGCTTCAAGAACACTGTCCAACCATCTCGTCCTCTGTCATCCCCTTCTCCTTGTGCCCTCCATCTTTCTCAACATCAGGGTCATTTCCAGGGAGTCTTCTCTTCTCATGAGGTGGCCAAAGTATTGGAGCCTCAGCTTCAGGATCTGTCCTTCCAGTGAGCACTCAGGGCTGACTTTCTTAAGAATGGATAGGTTTGATCTTCTTGCAGTCCATGGGACTCTCAAGAGTCTCCTCCACTTTAGTTTCTTAATCCATTTCTTTGCCATCACAGCCTACTAGCAGTACTTTCATTACATGCTAGTGTGTACCAGCCTGCTGCTTGGGAAGTACTGACCAAATGCCTTCGTTGTTGTCCAAATTCCACCTTCTTAGTGGTAGTGGTTGCTATAATCTCTTAAATCTTACTTTCCCCATAAATACAGCCTGTCTGGATTGCATTGTCCAAAGGCTTCTCAATGCACTAGCCCTACAGAGCTTCCATTCTTATTACTGTCTCCTCAGAGATCTGAGACAATGTCTGTGCTTGTAGACTTTCTTATACTTACAGCTAAAGTATTTGGCCACATCATCCATGCTCTGTTTCGGTGGGTAAAGAAACCTGCAGAGAAAATAGTCACTAATGAAATCTGCTTGATAACAGGTGCAGCCAGCCCAACTGGCATTGGTAGGTTTTTTGCCCTGGAATTTGCCCGACGAGGAGCAACACTTGTTTTGTGGGATATAGACACCGAAGGCAATGAAAATGCAGCCAGGGAAGTTCGCAAGCTGGGAGCGAAGGCTTACATTTATACTTGCGATGTGAGCCGGAAGGAAGAAGTCTATAGTGTTGCCGAGAATGTGAGAAAGGACGTGGGCAATGTCACAATCTTGGTCAACAATGCTGGCATTGTAGCTGGAAAGCCCATCTTACAGTGTCCTGACGAACTGCTGGAAAGAACCATGAGGACTAACTGCCATGCTCACTTTTGGGTAAGTGTGTATCCTATAAAACGGGAATGAGGCTCCCGAGTGAAAGGAAGGCTGAATTGTGAACCTGCAGCATTTAACAGTCAATATAGCCCAACTGAGGAGATGCAACCACTTGGAGTGCAAAACATCCATGCAGAGATTGCCACTTTTTGCACCTTTGAAGATGCATATAGAAGCAGTTTAGCAATTATTTCACCGGGGCAATATTCCTCCCAATCCATCTGTATCCATGGCACTGGCCAATTAGACCATAGATGCAACCATAGCTGTCAACTTTCCCCCCTTTTTAAGGGAAATTGCCTTATTCTATATAGGATTCCTTGTGAGAAAAGGGAAAAGTTGACAGCTTTGAATGCAACTGTGACAATGGTGATAGATGTTCATAGATTATTGGCATGCCTTTCTAATATGTTTGATTAATGGTGGCTGGGAATGGCAGTGTTAGTACATTAGAATGCAGATTAATAATAATAATAATAATAATAATAATAATTTATTATTTCTACCCAACCCATCTGGCTGGGTTTCCCCAGCCACTCTGGGCGGCTTTCAACAAAACATTAAAAACAGAATAAAACTTCAAACATTAAAAACTTCCCTAAACAGGACTGCCTTCAGAGGTCTTCTAAAAGTTGGATAGTTGTTTATATCCTTGTCATCTGATGGGAGGGCGTTCCACAGGACGGGCGCCACTACAGAGAAGGCCCTCTGCCTGGTTCCCTCTAACCTCACTTCTTGCAGTGAGGGAACTGCCAGTGTAATAATATTCTTGTTTTCATCTTTAGTTTAAGCAATTTTGCTCTCTTCCTTACTTTGTGATCAGTGTATCTTGGTATATGCTGCTCAGCAAATGATGACGTATAAGTGGCTCAAAATACATTATAAAAAAATTCCTTCAGTAGCACCTTAAAGACACCTTAAAGCTACTGAAGGAATTTTTTTATTTTGCTTTGACTCAGACCAACACGGCTACCTACCTGTAACTCAAAATACATTAGTTATATTAAATGTTATATGTTTCAAGTATGACATTTCCGATATTTCTATCAAAATATTCAGTGTAGCATATGATAACACCGATGAATAGAAGTATACAACTGACTAAAAATATTATAAATGAAATTAAACATTGGCCTTAGAAGAAAGCTTTAAAATCTATAATAATACTTTAACCCTGCAGAAGGCCGACGCCTTCTTTACAGATAGCACTATGAAAAATCCCATGGAAGCACTTCCACTAGTGCAACAGGGATCCCCACCATCCTGATGTCCCCCACAAATTGGCTTTTATGGGGTAGAGCAGGCATCCCCAAACTTCGGCCCTCCAGATGTTTTGGACTACAATTCCCATCATTCCCGACCACTGGTCCTGTTAGCTAGGGATCATGGGTGTTGTAGGCCAAAACATCTGGAGGGCCGCAGTTTGGGGATGCTTGGTAGAGTCAGGAGAACCCCCAGAACAGCACATGTGAGGCGTTGCGGGGATCATTCCCTCTGGAAAGCTGAAATGTTTGTGCTGGTGGAATGAACACCATAGTGCTATGTTGGATGCTTCTCAAACTTTCTGATAAGATAAGATATCTTTATTGTCATTGTCCTCTTGCGGGAACAACGAAAATTACTCGGCTGCTGCATCCACTCAGATAAAGCATTCCGCATAATCCAAAATTACAAAACCTAATTAAAAACAGTAAATATAATACAAATAACAAGTAAAATAAGATGACTTCAAAGTCCAGGCTTTCCATTTAAGGCCAAAATCGCTCTAGAGAAGAAGCTGTTCCTGAGACGGCTCGTTCTTGCCTGCATATTTCTATAT
Organism: Zootoca vivipara; assembly: GCF_963506605.1. Lineage (NCBI taxonomy): Eukaryota > Metazoa > Chordata > Lepidosauria > Squamata > Lacertidae > Zootoca > Zootoca vivipara. The sequence goes on along the minus strand of NC_083282.1, from coordinate 77,064,045 downwards.
CGCCGTCCTGATGGCAGGAGCTGAAAGAAATTGTGACCAAGGTGTGTTGGATCTCTTGATATGTCTAGGGCTTTTCTATGGCACCTGGTGGTATAGATTTGTTCTAAGGTGGAGAATGAGCAGCCAATAATGCTCTCTGCTTTTTTAATAATTCTACACAGCCCTGCTCTGTCCTGAGAAGTACAGCTTCCGTACCACACACATAAACCATACGTGAGCACGCTCTGTATGGCACAGTGATAGAAGGCAAGCAGCAGCTTTTGTGGAAGATGGTTTTTCCTTAAAATTCTAAAAAAATACAGTCTCTGCTGCGCCTTCTTCACAAGCCCCCTTGTATTTGCTTGATCTTTGCTTGGCGAGCTCAATGCTGTATTCATACGGCACATAAAGGGTCATATGATATGACCAAGGAGTTATGCAAAGGGCTATATTTTGTAATTATTCAATCAAGTTCGCCCAGCTCACTTACACAGCGTGGATGGGTAGCTTTGCAGCAGCTAATTCTGGAAAGCAGCTTATCAAGTCCTTCAGGTCTTGCGGAACATGGCCTGGCTCTCATTAATCCTACTTTTCAGAGCCTGAAAAGATAGAGAGACAATCAAATGGAGGGCAATTTTAAGAGGATTGCAATGAAAACTAATCTCGTTACACTTTTTTATCCTTGTCACATGTGCTATTAAGACTCAAAATTCCGAAGGAACTTTAAATAGGTATTAATAGGGGAAAAGTGGGAAATACATGGATGAAAGCAAAGTTGTGGTCGGTGTCTCCTCTTTCTAGGTGAACAATTAGTCAGAACATCATTGGAAAACAGGCAGAGACCTCCGGACACTCCAAGCCAGAGTGTTTGCATCTTGACTGCATTAAGCTTGGGTTTGTTCAACTCCACCCACTTGAAAATAACAATAACAATAACAATTTATTATTTATACCCCGCTGATCTGGCTGGGTTTCCCCAGCCCATACCTGCCAAGTTCCTGTCGGAGAAATAAGGGATCGGACCGGAAGTAGCAGACCGGAAGTAGCGCTGTCGCCATTTTGGAACTGGGCGGAGCATGCTCAGAAGCGACTTTTGATGCTGCTCTGCCCAGTTCCAAAATGGCCACCGGCCAGAGGTCGCACTGCAGCCATTTTGGAACTGGGCAAAGCAACATCAGAAGTCGCTTCTGAGCATGCTCCGCCCAGTTCCAAAATGGCCGCCGCACCAGAATAAACCGGGGAAAAACAAAAAAATCCGTTTTTTCAGCTGGGAACAGCTGGGAAAATGGGGGTTTCCCGGGGAATACGGGAGACTTGGCAGCTATGCCCCAGCCACTCTGGGCGGCTCCCAACAGAATATTAAAAACATGATAAAATATAAAACATCCTGCCCTGTGGAACACCCACCCATCAGATGTCAATTGCAATAAACTTTTAGAAGACATCTGAAGGCAGCCCTGTTTAGGGAAGTTTTTAATGTTTGATGTTTTATCATGTTTTTAATATTCTGTTGGGAGCCGCCCAGAGTGGCTGGGGAAACCCAGCTAGATGGGCGGGGTATAACTAATAAATTATTATTATTACTATTACTAATAGCCACCAATAATTTTACCTACATTGTATCCTGTAACAGTAAAGAACTAAACAGATTTCTGTTTATAGAAAGAAAATGGAGCTACTTTGGTCTCTATTTCTAAAATAAAAAATAATAATACGGATGAAATATATGTAGCTTTAAAAATATTGTTAGTATTGATAAGTGTCAAGCTTGGAAGAAGTCAAAATTAAGAAATATTACCCTTTTGTAGACAATGGTATATTTAATAGGACAGTTGTAGAGTGTATGTGTGTGTTTGCATATTTATAATAAACAGATTTGTTCTTATATTCTGCTGGTACCTTTGCAAAGCAGGCCTTCAAACATTACATCTGCTGCTTACTAGCTGCAAATCTGAATACACAAAAAGGAAGCACGGGTATAATCAAAACTCTCTTATCCCTTTTTGCAGACAGTCAAGGCTTTCCTTCCACAAATGATGAAGAGAGATCATGGCCACATTGTGACAGTCGCAGGATCATTTGGACTTTTTGCAACAGGTTGTCTGGAGGTTGGTAAGCGACACATCGATAGAAGTTCACAAATGCTAAATGGCCTCGTTGCCATTTGCATGCATGCATTTATGTCTATAATCCATCGGTTCCTAAGGCCAAGCATCACTAATGATGTAGGGCATCCCTCTCATTGCAGGGTCTTACTAAAACAGTGGTAGAGCCCTAAGAGAGCCAGTGTGGTGTAGTGGTTAAGAGCGGTAGACTCGTAATCTGGGGAACCGGGTTCGCGTCTCCGCTCCTCCACATGCAGCTGCTGGGTGACCTTGGGCTAGTCACACTTCTTTGAAGTCTCTCAGCCCCACCCACCTCACAGAGTGTTTGTTGTGGGAGAGGAAGGAAAAGGAGAATGTTAGCCGCTTTGAGACTCCTTCGGGTAGTGATAAAGCGGGATATCAAATCCAAACTCCTCCTCCTCCTCCTCCTCCTCCTCCTCCTCCTCCTCCTCCTCTTCTTTCTTCTTCTTCTTCTTCTTCAAGTTAAGCATGTACTGTGAATGAGAAAATGTTGCTTGTTTCCTCAGGGCTACTGCGCTAGCAAGTTTGCTGTGATTGGATTCCATGAAGCTCTTAGCCATGAGCTGAAAGCCAAGAGAGTCAGTGGTGTGAAGACTACCCTCGTTTGCCCATTTTTCACGGACACTGGCATGTTTAGTGGCTGTAGAATCAGGTAACGCTGTGCTCAGACTCAATTTTGATCTTTTGTTTGTTCACTTTTTATGACTACTTTTGCTATGTTTATAGGTTTTTAATTTTTATATATGTTGCAAGCCACCTTGGCAATGGTTTTGACCTTGGAAAGGTGCGCGTCCAAATAAAATACCGTAATTGGTTGGTTGGTTGACACTCACACAGATTCCTACTCAAAACACACACACACACCAGCTTGATCCCTGGCACAATGAGTGCACCTACTCTTAGTAAAACGTAGCTGAACAACAGAACATTCTGCCCCTCTCCTCTCCCCCCCCCCCAGTGCACTTAATCTGTTTTTGGAGACGGCATGAGCCACACACCAGGGGGGGGGACAAAGAAGTTGGAAGCCCTCGCACCAATGGGATGCTTAGTTAAAGGCCACCCATTCATTTCAACAGCACCACATTGAAAGGTTCAGAATGGATTCAGAGCCACTCATTTCTCAATGAGCAGTAGAGGGAAATGTAGACTTGCTGTAAGCTTCCATTCTTGGACATTCCAGTCTTTAACCTACGTAAAATACCACCTCTGGTAAACAAGCAGGGCATCACCAGGACATGATGCCTACATGGGAGGGGCTTCTTCTCTCCCCAGGCCAGAACTCTGGCATGAAGTGAGGTGAACTCTACCCTAGACCGAAATTCCCTAGCACAAAATTCTCCTCCTATCGTCAACGTTTGACATTTAGTAGTATATGTTTATCTATAACAGGAGTGGCAAACAGTAGGCCTGGGGTGTGTGTGAATGCAGTCTTCCAGGTGTGTGTGTTCACCTCTGGCTTTTGTGTGACTGGAATATAGCCTACCACACAAAGAGTCACCTCCATTGCACAACCCACCTTTGTCCCTGGTCTCTGCCCAGGGGCGTAGCTAGCTGCTCCGGTACCCGGAGCGGTAGGGGCGGGGTGGGGGCACCTCATGGGGAGGGGTGGCGATCTGCGCACAGGGGCGCCTCACAAGGAGAGTGCCATGGCGATATGCGCATGGGGGCGGTGTGGCATGCTGTCCACGGAGTCCGCCTGGCAGATGCAAGCCCCACACTGCCGTTTCGGGCAGCATGGGACCCTGAGCCACCGCGTTACTCCTAGAAGAGACACATGGCTCGGGCGCACTGCAGGCCAGGCCCCGCAGTAAGTGCTGACCCCCGCGGTGTGCCATTATGTCACCTCCAAGGATGACACCCGGGGTGCGCCGCATCCTCCACCCACCTCTTCTTACACCTGTCTGCCCAATATTTTTGGCATGATACCCGAGAAGATGCATCCCTTGATTTTAAAAAAGCTCCCCCACCCATGTTCTATAACTACATAGCTGGAGAAGAGTGATTGCCACCTTCCCACGCTTTAATAATATTCAGTGTGGTGCCTGAGACAGAGAAAGAAGGAATGGAGACAAGTCCACTTGCTTTGAATTGTTCCATGGATTACTGACTCATCCCTTAGCTGCCTAATACTTGCAGGGGAATATATTGTTCACACGAATAATGGCAGGGTTCGCCGAGCCGTAACGATACCTTGAACTCACCTTATATAGAACAGAATCAGCAGATCCATATTTAGACTTTGCTACAGCGACTCCACTCTGGTTCAGTGGTTCATGCATTTCTGCAATTAATAATGTTTTTAGCCTGCCTGAAGTGATTGCTGCAAAGTGTTAACCTGGAACATTGTTAATGGGGACAGTGGCTCACCTGCAAGGATGAAAAATCAAAAGGTTTCTACCTAAGGGTGGGCCCCATGGCTTGGTTTCCAAGAGCAAGCTAGATTCTTGAACTACAGATGCCAATGACAGGATGGGACCGTCTACATGCAAAAGCATGTACCGCTGAGCTATATAGACCACCTGGCAGACTTCAGCCTTGCAGGATCTACCTTGCTTTTTACCTAAATCCTGACATCCACAAACTGGACCCTGGACCAAAAGAAACACATCGAGAAAGAATTTTGCACACAGGAATTTGTTTTGAGAAGCAGAACTAAGCAATGCTCACCATCCTTCCATATGAAAGTTGACACTGCTTCCTTTCCCTCAACATACATTTTTCTTTTTTTAGGCAAGAACTGGAAGGCCTACTCTCTCCCTTAAGGCCAGACCATTTTGTGAAATCAGCAGTGCACAGAATACTTCAGAATCAGCACGTGATCTACGTCCCCAGAATGCTGTACCTTGTGGCCATTTTTAAAAAGTAAGTCACTATACTCAGGAACTGGCAGATGCAGGGCCGTCTCGAGCAGGTCGGGCGCCCTGGTACTGAGATCGCTCCGGCGCTGTCTTCGCAGCGCGCAGCGCCCCTCCCTGCCAGCCTGGCGCCGTGCCACTGGGACTGCACCTAGAGCCGGGCCTGGGCAGACTGCTTAATAGGGGTAGGGGTGGAAAAATTAAGAGAGTTTACTGCAGCCAAGGGACGCGGGTGGCACTGTGGGTTAAACCACAGAGCCTAGGGCTTGCTGATCAGAAGGTCAGTGGTTCAAATCCCTGTGACGGGGTGAGCTCCCGTTGCTCAGTCCCAGCTCCTGCCAACCTAGCAGTTCGAAAGCACGTCAAAGTGCAAGTAGATAAATAGGGACCGCTACAGCAGGAAGGTAAACAGCGTTTCCGTGTGCTGCTCTGGTTCGCCAGAAGTGGCTTTGTCATGCTGGCCACATCACCTGGAAGCTGTACGCCAGCTCCCACAGTCAATAACGCGAGATGAGCACCGCAACCCCAGAGTCAGTCACGACTGGACCTAATGGTCAGGGGTCCCTTTACCTTACTGCAGCCAATAAAAGCTAAAGCAGTGTTTAACGAGCAAGGAGTCAGGCCAGACCTCAGTGCCATAGCCCACTTGCCTTGCCCCCATTGACCATCCTGTAGCCAGCATCAGTAACCTATAAAAATGTTACATTAACACAAAGTTACTAATATGTACTGTATATATAAATCAGGTCCCTCTCAGTCTCCTGAGTTCCCACCCAAGGTCCAAACAAACTCTCAGTTCATTCACAAGTCTCCTGAGATCCTGGAAGCAGCAGACATCACATCACCCTAGTCTCACACTTTAGACTTGCTTTTTCTGGACAGGCTCCAGGTGGATGGTCCTTTCTCAGGGCTGCTCACAGATGTGTTCTATTCACCTGCACTCTCCACACCCAGTTCCAGGTGCAGGAGGTTTGTTGAGTTTCCCAGGGGGTCCAAAGGATGGGGAAAGAGCCCCCCCTCCACCCACAACTCTTTCTTCACCCTCTGTCCTCTCCCTTCTTCCCCCAGAGCCAAAATGGAGAGTTTTCATGTGGAGGGGGTGCACACTGAAACATTACTAAGTAAGACACAAGAAAACTCTGGTGGAAAAAGTTTATTGTTGGTAGTAATTCTTTCCATGTTGAAAAATGCCCTAGTTTAGGAAAGTCCCTTTTCACATCTGACTCACTAACCACTCACTTTGGTTTCTATTTATGGATTGGGTGATAACTGGGTAAATCCTTTCCGCTCACTAGAAACGTAGTTCAACACTATATACAGGGTGAGTCCTTTAAAAGAGGCCCCGTGGATACAGAGTACACATGTTCCACAGGGCCTCTTTTAAAAGACTCACCCTGGATTTCATAGCAGCACCCCAAAGGGTTCTATTTTGCAACATTCCAAACATGTTGTGGGAGGGAGGCCAAAGCAGATATAAAGACAAATAGTTGGATACAACACATAAAAAGCTCCACTGGTTCATAAGAACAGAACAACAAAATCCATAGTTGGGCAATACCTTTACTATGCCCAACCAAAATGTCACAAATTCATGGCAGCTTTGAAGGACATAATACGTAACTCAGTGTTCTCATAAACACTGTAGACCTACATGCTAAGCCCTTCTCCCTTCTAGTGGGTCCTGTGGGGACCCTACCACATCATTGCTCTACCTGGTGATGCTATGGCAATAAGCCCCATTGCCAGCTGTGGCAAAGGAGCAACATCCAGTGAGTCATGATAGAGAACCTGTGGCCTGACCAATGTTGGACTTCTAATTTCCAACCACTGGCCATACTACCCGAGGATGATGGGGAGTCAGCCTCCAGCAATATCTGGGGGAGGTTCTGCAACCCTGAAATAAATGCTATGGTCAGAGTGGGAATGAGACTTGTTATTTGTGCTCCCAATATTACAGATATGCTTTTAAACAACGGTGCAATTTTTCCTTCTCTCGCTTCCTCAGTCTCCTTCCTTGGGATGTTCAAGTTCTTATTCAAAAACTCCTGGGACTGGACAAATGTATTCCACGAAAAGCTAAATAAATTGTCACCATTAAGCAGCTGGAAGGTGAAAAGGATGAAAAGTATTGTCCTTTTGCATCACAGCTTCGGTAGCAAGATTCCCGATTCTAAATGCAGGCAAAAAAGGACAGATGAAATCAAAGTTTGGCATTCAAGATTCATTGGAGTATTCTGGTTTTGCACAGGTAATGTACATGCAAGGGCTCTCTTTGTGAGCATTTCTGCCTTTGGCTATCTAACAATTGCTGGGGAATCTCTTTCAAAATTCAACGTTCAGAAAGATCAAATGATACAGCAGGTAGAAACATTTTAAGAGCTGATGGAAAATAAGAGATTTCCCTCCTCCGCAATATTTCACCCATTCTTATTTGGGGGTGTTTCACTTGACTTTCCATTATATTCTGAGGTATACACCAGAATCTATCTTCAGGAAACCGACTTGATAAACCTCATAATCTGAGTTGAATGATGCCAGCCTTGGAGGCAGCCTGTAACTATGGATCTGAAGTATGCATTACCGTGTATTGTATTAATCCCCATGATAACACTTTCGGGTCACCTACTTTCCAGCTGTTCGTTTTATATAGCAGAATGGAAAGGAATAGGGATCCAGCCAACTATTTTAGGAAGCAGAACTTAATGCGGAAGACGGGGATTTCTAACAACAGCTACACATTCCTAGCAAGTCAGGCAGAACTTGTTTGTGGGATGTTATTGCCCTTGCTCAAGAAACTAAGCCTATGTAAATAAAACAGTTATGCATTTTCCACCTTGCTTATCTGTTCTTCCAACTTCCCACAATGCATCTCCCTTCATCTTGTGTTCCAACACAACCAACTCCATTCAAGACATGCAATTGCTCCGATAGCTCAAAAGGCCACATGTAAGGAAAACATTAATAATGGGTGGCATCAGGGATGTTTTGCTGCTCTGTGGGAAGTGTCAGAAAACCAGTTATGTGTATCGAAACTGAAGAGATACAAACTCAGAATATTATTTACAACTCGGCCAGGTTATACACCAACTGTGCAAGAACAGTAAGAGTATTCTTATGTAGTCATTAAGGTTATCTTCTCCCCCACCCACACCTGTACAGAAGAAGTGGATTGTGTGAACAAAGTATATTAAAAGAAAATAGCACACCCAGATTATCTAAACTAATGTGAAAACCCACTTTTGCCATTAAGATTCTGGGGAAATGGCATAAACAACAAAAATAGTATCCAAAATCCATTCTGTAATAGCCTTGAGATGATTCAACCTACCAAATGCTGCTGCCTTCCCTACTCATTTCAGTGAATTTCGTATAGGCCCCATTAAGGCAAAAGGAGATTCAGTAGAATTGGGTATAAGAAGGTACTATCTGTACATCACTCAACTCAGGCACACCCTGCTGATAAAGTGAAATGCCCATAGCTATGGAAAAAATAAGCCTAACCTTTAATTGAATATACAAAATACCCTGAAGGAATTTAGAATTAGCAGCACTTAACTTAGCCTTAGTGAATCAGTCAGGCTACAAAAAGATGGATTCCCAGCATTAATTGGAAGCGAAACCTTAGAGCTAAAACTCTGAAGAAACAGTGAAAAATACAAATGATGTTGTGGAAGAAGGGATTTCCCATATACAGTTGTTACAACCGCTTTGAGATTTGGGTTTTTAAAAAATCAAGTGCTACATAAATCTTATGAAATAAAATAATTAAGACAGCTCCATGCAAATTCTGGAGTCAGTGGACCAGGAAGGTAATACTGCATTGATTATAGGGCACAGGACAGGGTGGCGCTGTGGGCTAAACCACTGAGCCTAGGGCTTGCTGATCAGAAGGTCGGCGGTTTGAATCCCCAAAACGGGGTGAGCTCCCGTTGCTCAGTCCCAGCTCCTGCCAACCTAGCAGTTCGAAAGCACATCAGAAATGCAAGTAGATAAATAGGAACCGCTACAGCGGGAAGGTAAACGGTGTTTCCATGTGCTGCTCTGGTTTGCCAGAAGCGGCTTTGTCATGCTGGCCACATGACCTGGAAGCTACACGCCGGCTCTCTCGGCCAATAATGCGAGATGAGCGTGCAACCCCAGAGTCGGTCACGACTGGACCTAATGGTCAGGGGTCCCTTTACCTTTACCTTTATACTAATACTATGGATGAGCTTAACACACACCCTCCCAATCCTTTACATATGGAGAATAGCCCTGGTCTACCTTACAGGATTGCTGGAATGATTCCTGAACACATATGTAAAGTATGTTGAGCACTAAAGGAAACTGCCAGGGAAATTGCCATATGAAATAAGCATTACTGTACTCTGAATATCCTCAGTTTTTGGTCAATTTGTGTCGAGAGATTTCTGACCACCTTTTATAGGTTTAGCCCTTCATCTTTGCTCATATTAGCACAGGAAACAAACAAATATATATATCATGGGGAACAAAGAAACCCACCACTTTAGTATTTACCATTTATTGGTGACAAACACTAAGTTTTACTTACATTCCATGGGGAGAAAAAATTCCAGCGTAAACAATGAACTGAAGCAGTACTTAACTTGCAAGGCTATCGTGCTTTACCTGGACCATATGCAAAACTTTATTGCACACACCACTGTGTGCAATAAACACAACATCAAAAGCAACACAGTTTATATATAAACATAGGTAATTTTTTTCAGCCCTACATGGAGATGTAATTAAACAGTATAAAGCACTCAAGGAAAATCAATCTGCAGTTTTATATGCACTACATTGAGATCATATCCTGTACTGTACTGAGTTTGTGTGCCTTTATATATAGACACACACACACAATTTTTTAAAACAAAGATTAGAGACCATTAAACTTCTGTTGCATTCAAGTTTTCCCTCCCTCCCCAAAAAATTCTAGAAATCAAAATGATCAAATGAAGTTTAAAAATTCCTAAAATGTGTAATTTATTCAACCGTTCAATAATTAGGCTAGACTTGCCTAGCTGGCTTTGTTTTTAATCAAATGGCAGGCATACAGTTGTTTCCAGTGAAATTTTTTACAATTTCATTAAAAACAAAAGACCAAACATATACATGGATATGATCTTCCCAAGTTAGTTCATAGGTAAGTGTTATCAGACAACAAAAGTTTCTAAACTGTGCTATATTTCTAGGTACAATTAAGAAACTTTTCTTTTTTTCTTTAAAATGAAAAATTTATAGTGTCATTCAAAACAATGTAATGAAACTAAAAATTTTATCACTGTTTGAAAAGCAACGGTTATGATTTAGATACTACAGTGGATTGTGACAACTGTAGCGCTCTAAAACAGTTAGGTTACATTAATTAGGAAGCATTTGATTTTCTCTGGTGCTTTCAAGGTTTGGGTCCAGTCAAGCCTTTTTTAGGCAGTGGTGTCCAGTGTTTGTCCCAAAGTGTTTGAGCTAGCCGGTTTGAGGAGAGGGTCGTTTTCCATTTCTTGCTTCACGCATCTAGAAAAAAAATGAAAAAGGGTGTGTTTTTTTTCCAAAAGGGAACCACACTTGGAATTATGGATCTTTCAGCCAGAATTGTGGCTCTTTCAAACTCATGCCAAGAGGCACATTTCCTTTGAAATAGCAAACTCCCGCTGTCGCATTTATCCACTGACTTTAAATGCGCTGCCAGTAATGCAATTAAGCTTCGCTAACTTAAGACGACTCTGTAAAGCACGTCCTGAGAATGGGTATAGTTAATGATGTTCTGCTTACAGCAACACATTCAAAACCTCAAAGAATACGAATGACAGGACATGTTCTTGGAAGAAACCAAAACTAGACTAGTTGTGACACTAAATGGACAACAGCTGGGCATAAACCTGCTTTCCCACTCATCTGCCAATGTGATACAAGGTTGATTTTTATAACTCTCCATGTAAACAAATACTTCTCTAAAGGCAAATGATATTTCTGTGAAACCATTAGAACGTTGTGCCTGGGTTTTTTGTTTAGTAAAAAAGAGATAAACGCTCAAAAAGATCATTTTCACTCACACAGACATTGGTCCATTTCCTGTTCTTGGCATCTCTGTACTTTGTTGGTCCAACTCAGACAGCAATTTTAAGATGTTTAATGCAGCCTAGAGAAGGAAAAGATTGAATTAAATGTCTGCATATAACATGGGTGTTTTACGTGTCTGAAGTCACTGAATTAAGGTTTTATATTATTGGTTTTAGGTTGTATTTTTGTTTCAATGATTTCTTCTTATTTAGACTGTATGGCACTTGAGATATTTTTGAAATGTTAGGTGGTTTATCAATGCTTATAAATAAAATAAAATAAATAAATAAATAAATAAAGGATGCATGTTGTGATAAATGACTGGAAGAATACTGGGCAATGTATTTTAAAAACACTCAACACCCTACTAAAAGTTGGTCATGCACACAGAAATGAAAAGGATTAGTTCCATCCAGGATTTCCGTGGCCTCAATTAGCAGACTTGCCATTTTCCCATTTCCAAGCTGCACAGAATGAAGATCATTTTTCATGGACAAACTGGGCAAGTTAGGTATGTATATGTGAGAACTAGGGCTCAGCATGGGAAGAATGCCCTGTATGTAGCCTAAAGTTCTGGCTAACTCAGAACTCTGAAACTAGGACTGAAGTCAAGGCTTCTGCAACAAAAATCTTTGCACCACTGTAGGTTTCTCTTTTGTAAGACACAATAGCATGAGATATTTGAGCAGTGAGTCCACTAGGATGGTGCATCTCAGAGAGTTTAAAAGCAGCTGGCTCAGTAGATTAATGGGAAAGTTTGCTGGTTCATAATTCACACTGACTCCCTCAAGTAGAGCAGCAACAGACCTACACATTTCACAAACTCTTCTCCTCCATTAGTCAACATTTGTCATCACTCCAATGGGTTTCCCTTGGACCCAAAGAGAAAAAACCTGAAGATGCCTAATCTAGACTCCCATCCATCTGAATGTTTAAGTGATCACATTGGAGGAAGTTAATGACTGGTCCACAATTCATTTATATAAATCAGCTCCACGTTCCCTTACCATATCGTGGCAAGATTCAACATCTTTCCCAATTCCATGGCTGATCAGTGGCGGCTGAGCGGAACAATTTATAAGAGACACAAATTCGTTCTTGTTGTTTTTGGGGAAATCTTTGTATTCAACCTAAGAAAAAGAAAGTTTGAATTATTTCCAAACGGGTGTCCCCCAACCCTCTACACAAACTCTTATTCGTTCCTCAGAACTCTCATTAGCACTGCAACATTGATATGGTAACAAGCAGGAGTTTCTCCCAGGCAGAAAAAGATCCCTGTTCTTGTCTACTCCAAACCACAGTGAAAAGAAAAGAAAAACCTCACCTATCTTTCAGGTGTTGTGCATGTGCTGGAGAACTGGAGGTGGGCTAAACTTTCATATAAGTTAAAGGTTTTAGTCTGCCTGGCTTTTTGTTGTTGGGAGCTGGGAGATTTCTATCCTCCCCAGAGCCCCAAATCACTCTCCCCACACTCTACTCTTGTGAATGTTACTTGTTAGAATGGTCTTCTAAATTTAGGAAAGTGGTACACCTGGAAGGGCTTTTATTAAGCATCTCAAGGAGTATGCTACTTCCCTATATGCAAGGAGATTGCTTCCTCAGGAACATTCTAAAATTGAGGGAAGCCCTCACCTGCAGGGGAGCCTAGTCCAGAAAAAGTCAATTGCATAACTATCCTGAACATGTAGATTGGTACACATGTAAGAATGGAAAACAAGTCAAAACGTATGCTGAATCTAAATGTCTCCGAGGAAGAAATTCAGACATACACTTCAACTGCATGAGCCTTCTTCTTCTTCAAAGAAAAGAGGCTTTGGTGCAAGCCATACAGAGATGAACAGAAGTTATTTAAGTGCAATGTCTGATGGACAGGGCTATGTTTTTGTTGAGTAATTAAAAAGACAATGCACACACACACACACACACACAGAGAGAGAGAGAGAGAGAGAGACAACATAGGAACAGCATTCAAGTTGTATACTAGCTGGGAAACTTTCCATTTTTAAAAATGTAATATATTGGCTTTCCAATATAAACATAGGAAACTTTCTGTTTTGGGCGAGAGGCTGACATGCATGGATTGGTACGCGCCCCATGTGGTTTTCTGGAACAAGGTTTTTATTGAGCAAGTCAAATCCTATGAATTATTCTGCTTGCAACCGATTTACCTGGATTCCCTGAACACCGGAAAGGTAGTCCAACTGTTCGGAAGGTCTAGTGAGAGGTCCATGGGGCACATGGCCCGAGGAGCTGTTTTTTAAAATGGTCTCAGCAGTAGGAGAAGTGCCACCGTATAATAGCTCTCTAGCAATCATAGCTGTCACAGTAGCCATGGCAGGATTGGGGGCTGCCCTGTTGAACTCTTTGGTGTGGTGTCCTTGATTAACTCCTACAGCCTGTGCAACCTCAGGGACCATGGGAAGAATGCCAGCAGGAAGCTGCTGATGGCTGAGATAAGGCATCCTGAACTCATCCTCTTTATTACCTATTAACGAGACAGAACAAACAAACAAAATTTCATTAATTGGCAAGGGTCTGGTCATACACAAAATGGCAGATCACAGAGCACAAAATCCAAAATCGCTTCTGAAATCCAAACCCTATCCTGGCCTTCAGCATTCCTTCTGGGTCTAATGCGTTTTATTCTGATAATGATTTCACATTGCTTTCCCCAAAGCAGTTTGCAAAAAATAAGGCTTTTTAAAAAAAATTTTTTGAAAAACTTTATTGAGAAAAAAGAAAAAAATCAGAGATACATCCAATTTTCAGAACCAAAAAGAAAGATTATATGTATCTATATAAAGTGTAGAATTTAAAATATAAGTTACATAACACAACAGAAATATCCTGCGATTCACACGCGATTTTACAAATGAATAAACTCAAAATTTCTCTAAAATTTCAATGTACCAAATGTGATCTAAAATAAATTCTTATTTCAACATTTGTCAACGCTTCCAATCCTTTCCATTATACCTAATTTCCAAACTGATCTTTCTCACAGGTTTGATGTTATTTGGTTTTCTTCTTCTATCTTCTCTTTTTTATTTTATACTTTTTATCTCTCTGTTTGTCTCTACATTACAAATACCGTTCTATGTCTGTCAATATTGAGTTGTTATTACTATGTGTTATTAAATATTCTCTGAAACTGGTCCACTCTTTTGATATCTTTTGAATACCTGTTCCTCGCATCCATCCCGTCATTGTCCCAAGCAATGCCTGATATGAGCCAAAACTTTGAAAGTATTTTCCAAATAGAAAAAAATAAACCAGCATTTTAGTTTTATTAGAGTGGATCAAAAAATAATAATCTTGCGTCACCCTCCACGCATGCATTGCTCTGGAAATATACCTTGGAAAATAAGCAAATGGTCAAACCTTTATTTACTTTATATTATTGGGCCAGCAAACTTATTTTCACATATGTGTGTGCATGCTATGCAAAAATCACAAGGTGGGGGAAACCGTAAAGCCACCCAAAGCTTCTCTCGATTCCTGCAGCCCCTGTTAACTCTGCTATCTTAGCTCTCCCCCTGCCTCATGCAGGGAGGGGGCAGCGAATCACAAGAGCAGGTGTCAGCAAAAATCACGCTGCAGGAAAAAGTGAAGCTAGCCAATGACTCTACATAGCTCCATACAGTACTTATTTCAGACATCGTGATATATCAGTAAATTGAGCTGGTGAAACATCACAGTGTTGAAAACCAGGTATCGCCCAGCCCTAGTGTCCCCTGGTCTACCTGGGTGACCCATTAAACCTATTTAATGCCTAGTAACTATCAACCAAATAGTATGGCCTAACTGACCTTCAATTCTTGATGGCTGAAATCACAGAATGTCAATCTGCTCTGATATAGCCATCATACCAATAAAATAAAATAAAAGAAGAATGGAATGAAGGTTACTTACTAACAGATGTTTCTTCAGAGCCAGGCTCAAAAAACGTTACTTTTCTTCCATCACCTGGCTTCTTTACTGGCGTCTAGCACAAAAGAGAGTTATTTGGACTTGTTATGCCACTGCGCTGAAGAGTCGAGTGTTACTAACAACCTTTCTAAACAAAGCCTACGCCACTTTGTTCTTACACCACCCCAATAGCAAATATCAACAACCCAGGGCCATCCCTCTGAACCTAAGAGAGGAGACTTGCCTTCATTGCCACCTGATAGAATACTAGGTCATCAGCAATGTTGGGGCAAGCATTTTGTTTCACTCCAAGGGCCCTGCGGAAATGTGTCCATATCCATAGTGGATATGCACTAGTCCATCTGTACAACGACAGGGGGCTAAGATGCTACAATAACAACCTCACTGTTCTAAGCGTCTTAATCTATATACATAAAAATGTAGGCATTGCGTGCACGGAGGTCACAGCCTTTCTCCGTAACCGCTGAACTGTAATGTAACAAATTTGGCCACAATGTTCCATGCCCATCAGTGAGGGATCTGGCATAAATCCCCCCCCCCCAAAGCAAACCTTTCACACCTAAAACAATGGTTAAACACAAAAAAGTGGAGCACAAATTAGATGTCACCAGCAGAAGCTCTGAAGACTCCAGCAGCATCCAATAGAAAGGCAGATCGCCCACTGCTGCCTCGAAAGCCGCGCCACCAGATGACATCACAAAATTCCACAGCAACCAACTGAAAACAGGCCTTTTGCAGCAACAAGGCCCAATATTGCCAAGTGGAGGTAGGGGCCTGCCAGGGGGTGGGGTGGGGGGCCGAATAGGGGGCAGGGATAGGTAATGGGTCAGAACAGGGTGGGGGGAGACACAGGGATGAAACCTGCCCTCTCCATGGTATCTTGCCTCGGCTTTGCAGGCTAGGCTGAGTGGATTTAGGGGGGGGTGAGGGGCCCCGAATAGGCCGCAGCATAGCATCAGCTGAATATGGGACTTTTACAGGGCCGTGCCTTTGGGTAGAATAAATGTTATTTCACATAACACACGTGGGTAGGGGAGTCAGGGTTGGGACAGGGCAAAATTTTACAGAACACGCGCATTGGGGGAATGATTGTATGCAAAATGAATGGGTCACAGAGATAACCCGGGGGGGGGGGTTGGACGGAGGAGAGGAGGGAAATCACAGGGGTAAGCCGGGGATGGGGGGAAGAGGGGGAATAATAGGTCATGGATCAGGACAGAGTTGGGGGATTCACAGGGATGAGGGAGGGGAGGAGTGGGGGAAACACAGGGATATGTCATGGATCGGCACAGGGTAGGGGAAATCACACAAATAACCCACAGCAACGCGTGACAGAGCCAGCTAGTAAGGTAATAAAAACCACACGGTGCAGCAAACGAAAGTGCACTGCTCATGGTTCCTCTCTCCTTATGATGCTTATGAAACATCAACCTTAAGCTTTTAGACCAGCATTTCCCAAACTTGGGTCTCCAGCTGTTTTTGGACTACAATTCCCATCATCATTGGACACTGGCCCTGCTAGCTAGGGGTGATGGGAGTTGTAGTACAAAAACAGCTGGAAACCCAAGTTTGGGAAACACTGGTTTAGACTCGTTTTGACAACAATCCAGGCTATAGAATTGCAAGAAATGCAGGACCTTAATAAAGGGCTATATTTGGGATTCAGCACAAGCCACATATTATTGACACAGAAAAAATGGGATTTTATAAGGTAAGCAGGATCATACCTACAACCAAGTCAAGAAATTGAAGTTGCCTATATCAGACATGTCCAACTCCCAAGAGACTGCAATCTACTCCTACTGTTTTAAAAAATGGAAGTGATCTACCTATTGGATTTACCCATTGGAGCTTTTTTTAGGGAGCCAAAGTTGTCGAGCCTTTTTTTGGGTGGCTCAGGATCATGTGATCAACCAGAGTATTGACCACAGACGCCCCGAGATCGACCAGTCAATAACACTCGACCTGTGACCTATTGGACATGCCTGGTCTAAATGACCCAGTTTACAACCACCCTACACCTGGGAATTTTACAGTCTGGATAATCTTCAGCACACAAGTCCCTATCTCACCTTGCACAGCCCATCATTTAAGAAGTCTTACCTTTTCTTCTGTCTTTAGTGCTGGCTTTGGGGGTTGTGGTTGAGGGACTTTGAATCCTAAGAGCTCCAGCATGTTTTCAGCTGCATTACGCTTTGCTACCTTCTTGTTAGTTCCCATTCCTTCGGCTGTGTGCATGCCAACTTTCACCTAGAAGTATGGAGAAATAGATTATTAGAACAAGTATCTCTCTATGTAGGAAGGGGAAACTAAACGCCGATGATCATTAGTAACGTATCTGTCCAAATATGGCCTTGGAGGATAGCCAGGTCATGGTGCCTCCATGCCACTGACTGCAGGCACTGACACACAAAGCAGGCAATTCATGCTCCAAGACTTTCCCTCTGGCTTTTTTTTTTAACACCCCAAATAAGTTTGGATTCTGGAAGTGTCCAGAGAATAGTATCAAGATAACATGATTAGAAGTTTATTAATATGCATGTGGCAATCAATTTTGTGCTTTGCAATGATCTCAACGTTCTTCAGCCCCTGTAACAGCTCCCCGATACTATTGCAACATGTTGCTCATCTAAGCAGTTTCTGCATTTGCAAGGCACAGAGCTTCCAAAGGATTCTATGAGAATGGACTAGCAGACGAAGACAAGACAAGGCTTCCCAGAATTCTACTTTAAAATTACAGCACACTGATCTCATTATGAACCTTGAAGAATAAGAAAATCCAAACGGAGAGAACAGAGGACTGCGCCAGCAGAAGGAGAAGGGGTGAATTCCTCTAAGGAGGAATATGGAATACAGTACATAATGTATGTTAACATGATACGGATAGGTGTTGAATGAACCTACAGGAGACATGGGAAGTAGTCAACAGCTATTTCCTGCTTATCTTCATCTCCGTAAGAGTTTGGGACACAAAGACAATACATTCCCAGCAAGAGAAAATAGAATTCAAACCGTCACGTATTGCTGTCACACAAATAAAAAAGTTCCCCATGACATAAAGACACCAAAAACCAGAGGAAGCAAGCTGCTGACTGGCCATGGAGAACTCTTCCCTTCTTCCTATCACCACCACTAGACCAGGCATGGCCAAACATGGCCCTCCAGCTGTTTTCAGACTATGATACCCACCATCCCTGTTTCCAGACTATGATACCCACCATCCCTGACCACTGGTCCTGTTAGCCAAGGATGATGGGAGTTGTAGTCCCCAAACAGCTGGAGGGTCACGTTTGGCCATGCCTGCACTAGACAGCTGCATCACAGGGGGTGGCTGGGGGAAAGAGAAAGAGTGAGCAAGCTCTGCTGCTGCAGTGGCCTCTAGAAGCAACAATAGCTTTCAGTCAGCAACAGATGCAAGGAGGAAATTATGTGAGCACCATAAAAATACAGTGTGTTGAAATTAGCACGGGATTACATTCTGCATAGCATAGGTTCATTGTCTAATGCAAGGCTCTCATTTGTGATAGCTTCTTGGCTTCTGCAGTGCACTTTACATGGGGCTTCCCTTGAATAGTTCAGAAACTGTCATCTGGTCCCACATCTCGTGTGGTTCTCCTCAAAGAGATAATATGACACCCATTTTCTATGATCATCACTGCTTACCAGGTGTGCTTCTGGATTCAATTCACTATCTGTGCTGATTTTAAACCTTTGAAGTATTCGGTCTGAGATATTTAAAAGAGCATCTGCTCCCATATATACAGGTGAAACTCGGAAAATTAGAATATCATCAAAAAGTGCATTTATTTCAGTAATGCAACTTAAAAGGTGAAACCAATATACGTATGAGATAGATGCATGACATCCAAAGCAAGATATGTCAAGCCTTTATTTGTTGTAATTGTAATTATTTGTTGTTGGGCGGGTCAATTATAAATGGAATGTAATTAATGAAATGTAATAGCGATGTTTATTTTTGTATTATTGTAACTATTTGTTTTATTACTGTGGAATTTCCAAAAGAAAGCATTTGTAAAAATTAAAAGAAAAAGAAAAAAAACAATAAGTTGTATTACTGAAATAAATGCACTTTTTGACGATATTCTAATTTTCCGAGTTTCACCTGTATACCCACTCCTCTCCCTTTCTGTGTTAAGGCCTACCAGATAGATGGCAGTAGCACCCAAAGCAATATGCATTAAGATTACCCTCTAACCCAAAAAATATTATTTGGTGGTACCACCTGCATTCTGTTTCCCAAGGAAATTCAGCCGGCTCACTCGATTGTAAAACATGTCTTTACAGCACCTTAAATATTGCTCTGCCAGGCCGAGAAACTTTGATCAATTATTTAATACAAGATAAACCGCTGCGGTGCATTTTTTATATGAACTGTTCAAGGTTTTTATGACATTCTATTGTGGTTTTATTGTAATCTTGCTTGGAGGGGCCCTTGTGGCCCTAAGCAGCTTATAAATTCAAATAAATCAGTCACATGGCTGCCCTGCCCTGGACAAAGTGCTGAGCTCAACACAAACCTGCATCACAAACTCCCTGCGCCTCGGAAGCCCACGTTCTGTGACGAGCATGTACTCTGGCTCCTTCTCTTTCTTCGCTTGCTGTATTTGAGCCAGTCTACTAATGGGATTCATACCTTGGCCGTATTCGGGACTTGTCTGCAACTTAGATAGAAAAAGCAAGAATCAGCCAACAGTTGGCAAGAGCAGTTCCAATACATCACATTCCCATTAAAACACTCCAGGAGATAGGGGTGTGTGTTGGGTTGGTGGTTTTTTTAACCGTTAACTTTGCTATTGGGTTTTCAGGAAGTATTGGTAGACGTTGCAGAGTTACAGACACAGCTGTGAAGAATTGTTCTGAATCACTTTAAGAAGACAACAAAACAAAACAAAAACAAAACAAAGCCATTATCAACTGCAAACATTATACATAGACACAGGAAGCTCAAACTGACTCAGGGAAAGGTATCTACAGCATCACAACCTTCAGCATTCATCAGTAATAAGGTTGCGATCAAAATTATTTCAGAAATAAATCATACTGAAACAATTTTTGTGTCTCTGGAGGTTTCAGTCCATGTTGTCTAGAAACACAGGTGATGGGGGATACCGACTTACCTACAACTGAACTGCCTCTATGCTCCCTACGGTGCTGCAACTTTTTTCTTAAAAAAAGAGATCTGATATACTAGAAACTACATCACCAACTGTGCTCATTAGATTAAGCTACGCCTGATTTCTGCACAAGGCTGTTACATGAAGGCTGAACATGCATGCTATGCTTCATACACTAAGAGTGCCTACTATGCAAGCCTCCACTGAAACAGAGCTGCACAAGAACATTTGGATTACAGATGGCAGCAAAGACACAGCACAGGTCCTGGCATTTAGACAAGGTAAGTGCTTCCTTGCTGATACAGAATCACCACTAGTTTGGCACGACAACAGCAAGCAAAGAGTTCCGATGACCACAGGTACAAACTGAGGTGTCTGCTATAGTGTAAGACAGCATTCTTAAACTCATCAAGAATTTCCTTCTACAACAGCTGAGATTTGACTAAGTGCATACTTCTCTCACCTTGACTATTGATTTTGTTTTCTTTTTGATTCGTGGCTTCATTTTCTCAACCGTAGGAAGGGGGGGCAGTTTCTTCAATTCCTCTAGGACTGCTATGGCCGCGTTCTTCTTTGAGATCTTCTTGCTCTTGCCTTCACCCTCGCCCATGAATTCTCCCACAGATACCTTTGTTACGAAGCTCTTCATATGAGGAGGACCGCTCTCCCGGGTCACCTGTTTCAGAGGGAAAAACTGAGTGAAAGCGTGATAAACATTTATTAAAAATGGTAGGGTAAAATGGTTGCAGCAAACTTTACTCACAAACACTAAATTACAATTGGGGGGGGGGGGAAGGGAAGAACAAGGCTAATTTAAACAACATTCCTAATAAAGCGGGAAGTGGCTATATTTTTTAAAAAACCTCTCAGTACATTACCCCACCCCATGTAGGTTAAAAATGTAAACCCAGCTAAACTTTACATGCTAAAGACAGTATCTGCAGTCTTATTTTATTCAGTATGTACCAAGTTAGTCTTTTGGGGGCACTACATTTTGCCCCAACTACAAATATTTAGGTCTGTGACAGTTTTTACTTAAAAAAATTAAAAGGCTATAAACCTTGGCATGCATCCATGCTTAACGTTAAGCAAATACCCAAATATCCATTCATAATAAAGCAACAAAGGGACATATTTTTCTTGCACTCTACACACAATAAACAGCAAGACAGTACATTCTTAAACAGAAAGAAATTACATTAGATATTAGATATTTATACTGTCATAACAGGATAATTCAACTTCCCCATTCTTCTAATCCTTTCAAAGCCTTACCCACTGAATTCAACTACCAGGAGTGGACTTCCACTTATGGGAAGAGCTCCTTCCCCTTGCAATAAAGTCCCTTTCCACTGCAGCCCTCATGCACCTTCCACATCTGCTTCTGAGGGCTGCAGGAACATTTGGAGTGGTGTGGTACACAGTGTGGGGGCTGCAGCAAAGGGGAAATCAGTGACACCCTCCCTCCCACTCACATAAGCAAATATATCTGCAACATTTTATGACATTAGTGGCATCTTCCTTTCCTTCCAAATACATTGGAAGAATTTAAATGCTGTCAGCACACAGCTTCTCATAATCCCCCTTTTAATGGCTTTCTGCTATGAAACAAAACAACCGGACCCACGGAAAGAGAATCAGGATATATTTTAATACAAGATTTTAAAGCCCCCCAGCCAAGTAGTGCTACCTTCAGTATTCTAAAGTACTGTAAAACCACTTTTAGAGCAATTAACTAAACCTACCTCAAAATTCACAGGCAAGTTCCTTTTAAGTGCAATCTCAAACACTTGGCTTATTTCAGATTTATTGAGATTTTCATCATCTGGTTCTCTGCCATTAATCTAAGAGAAGAACAATGATATTGAAGAAACTTCTTTTGCACTTACTCACTAACAAATCTGCCACACACAGTAAAGAGTTAGTATCATAATTTTAAACATGATTTTCTCCACTCAACCCCAAGGAGCAGATTAAACTGAAGGCTCAAGGACAGTTTTCACGAGGAGTGCCTGACATGCCAAGGAGATTTTCCAGAGTTATTCCCTTGTCTGAAAAATCTACGTGGAAACAGCCAGCAGTTCTGAAAGATGCATGTTAAGCATGAGAGAGGTTAATTTTGGGGTCTACGTGAAATTACTTGCAGGCAACCTGTAAAAGCTGTCAATAAAGTTCAGAGCTTTATAAAATACATTTTCAAAATACAAGCCCAATGTTATTTACCCATTTTCAGCTTTTTCCAATTTCACCCAGAGAATATCTGTGTGCCCGAGGGGAGTGTTGTGCCTGGGTTTGCCAACCGTAGACTCCCTACCCCACCCAACACCACATGAAAAGCTCCTTTTATAAAGGTCACAGTTTTCAAAAGTGGTCTGCAGTCTAGCACAGGAGCTGCAACTAAAAGGGAAGTAGCAGCAAATAAATCCACTGGGTGCACCCAACTCCTTACAAATACCTAATGCAGTCCTTTGGAGCTGAATTGTAGTATTCACCCAGTGAAGACTAGAGGCATATGACATTCCCTTGCTTGAGGAGAAATACTATTTTCTATTGCAACAATTAATCTCTCAGGGAGTTTTCTGCACGGTGTTTGCTTCCTATATCTGCTATGCCTTTCAGAATGACAGTTCTGGCATTTAAGTAGCCAGTGGAATGTCCTTTTCTACTTAGCTTATTGTGCTCCAAGGGAAGGGAAAATAAGCTATGCAGGACACTCAAGACACCACACAAATCATAATCAGCACACACTCTAGCTACGGAAGTTTCAGCAGACATTTTACACACAGAAAGAGACACAGCACAGTCCAAGAATGCTAAGAATTAGCAAATGTGATTGAGAGAGTTACTTTGGAAAACTAGTGGTTCATTATTTATTTCTGAGGTTTTACCAAATGGTCCCAGGGCAGAAATACAAACATCCTTAAAGATGATGAAAATCAATAAAATTAAAACAACATTTTATTTGTCTATCAAGATTTATACCCCACTTAATCAGAAAACTATGTGGATTACATAAATAATTTAAAATATTCATAAGAAAACACCCATTGAATCAATAGCTTTTTAAACAAGTAATATAAAAGTAAGTGACCAGTAAAATAGACAATCTATATCTAAGCAGGCAATTAAAAAATGTAAACCGAAAGGCTCATTAAAATCCCCCCTCTACACTCAAAGATGTTTTGTTGAGTCTTTTTTCACCTACTGAAAATCGCATCCCATCTCTTCCAGTATTAGAAACCCAAACACAGGGAGGGGAGGGCTCTAAAGCTTCACCTTAAAAGCTAAGCATTTAAGTTATGGGACTTCTCTATCTATAAAAAGACTCCCCAATGTAAGCTAAGACCTTGAATCTCTTTTCTACTTATTTTACTACCATAGATTTAAAAAAATATACGGACTGAAGCAACATTGCCAAATAAGTGCAAGTTTGGAGAATTAGTGGCTCAGTTATTTAGTAACTGGGAAATTATAGTACAGAGGAGATAATGGCAGAATGTCAGGCTGTAAAATCAAGGAAATCAAATGTTCTGACTGAGCCATTTTTATGCTGCCAGTTTATGATCTGATTCTTCAAACAAGCTCCATTCATAAAGCAGCAATTACCTTTAGGCCTACATAAAGCCATGCATGTACGAAACTCTGAACACATGCTTCAGATAATTCATACCAATTAACGAGCATGCTGATGAGGATATTGAGGTTAGAAACAAATACACATACTCTTCTAGAGGCTGGGCAAAACAGCCATGCAGTGGTACACACAGCACAAGTACAATAATCTTTCTAAATAACTATCATGCAAAATTAGTTAATTGGAGCTAGCTAGCGGAGCAAATGAGAATGTAAGAGAAGTTAAAGCAGAGAACAGTTCTTTAGAATTTTATTTTGCTGTAAACAGGAAATAATGTAAGGGGCAGAGGAAGAAAAAACTCAACACACTATTTAAGAAACGTCTATGCACACACGGAACGTGTTTTGCATATGAAGGTCCCAGATTTGGATCTCTCTAGTTAAGAAGGCCTCAGAGAGCAGAGTCAGAAGGCTGCTTGATCCAAGCCCCTAAAGAACTGGTGCTCGTCAAGGTAAACTGTATTAAGGTTAATACTTCAGGCAGCTTCTAAGGCAATGCCAAATTAAGCAGTTTAATGTTCATCCAGATGCATCTGCAAAATGAGACGATGCCAGAAATTCAGTTCTGCTTCTGCTGCAAGCTGGCTATATTATTCTTCATGTAACCCAAGTTATGGGTAAGGCAGAATATGGAGTTTCAATGCAGTTTTGATGTTGATGATTACGGAAAAGAATTATGCTGCATTTTCAAAGTAGTGACAGCTTTAACAATAACGTTCTGCTGCCAACACTGTGCGAAACCTATTTATAGAATTCCAGTTGCTGTTCCAGTACTACTTAAATATACTCTGTGGGAAAACTGGTCTCCCATTCACAATTTCTACAGTGTCTCAAAGACTTGGCACTGGTCGCTCCAAAATCTGAAATCAATTTAACTCCAGCACAGACTTGGCTATAGATCTACCTCAAATTATGCCGTTGTGTACTCTGTTATTCTAAACTGAACTAAATATAACCTGGGGCCCAAATTCGTTTTTTAAACTTACTACCAAATCCAAATATCAGGCTCATTTCCCGCCCTCCGCTCCAAATTCTGTGTATATTCACTGATATACCCCAAAGCCTTGACTTTGAAGCCTTGATTTTCACAATGCAATATAGTTAAGCCATGCAATGACCGAGGCACCATTTTATGAGACCTGCTGTATCTGTGACACGTTCTCTAGGCTGAAATGCTTAAAACCAGTGAGGAGCAGCTGGCTGGTTGGGCCTGCCTTGGGGCAATGCAAGGAACGGAGAAGGAAAGAATAGCAGCCTTGGAGGAGTCCAAAAGTCTGCAAATATCTTCCCTCTTTACCTTGCCAGCACTTGAGTAACTGATGCATTTACACTTTATTAGCGACAGGGCTGTCAAGCAGAGAGGTACTACAGTTCAATATAGCTCAACAGGGGAACCACCAAGTGCTTATCATAAGCGACAGAAAAATACGGGAGTGCAAGCCTTCACACTTTAAAGCAACAGCATTTTGGGCAAACCAAAAAGCTAATTTCAAAACAGTTAACTTCTACTATGTTTTAGACATACTACCTCCGGTTTTTCAGGCAAGGGCTCATTTTGCAGGATTTTCAGTGCTTTAGCAGCCGCGTCATGTTTAGCAGCCTGTCTTGTTCTTCCTTTCCCGTGAAACTGCTGTCCCCCGATGGAGAGCTCCACTTGGTAGAGCCAGGGTCCCACAGGAAATGGATAGAAGTACCTGGAAAGAGAAAGACTTGACAACTCAGGCCTGGAGGGTGTGTGTGTGTACAAGGTTATCCTTGCCAGCAGACAGTGCTCAAATAAAGCGTTAAGTGGAGAACTAGCACTGAACACAATGCATCAACTGTTGGCCCTCAAAAGTTGGACTGCAGCACTTACAGTGCAGACACTGCATGACTAGAAGCATTAATACAAAGCTACCAAGACAGATTAAACATTTCTGAACTCAACCAGCAAGTTAACCTATTAATATATTCGGCTGCATTCAATAGAACATTTGTTTTTAAAAAGTTACAATCTCAGGCCCGTAAATTCTGCCCACTTTATTTAGGCCAACTGAACCTACAAGAAAAAGGAGCCTGGCTGTTTAGTATAGTGTGCCCCAATCCCCCCCCCCAAAAGGAAGACCGCCATCCTTCGATTTTCACTTCCTAGTTTAAATTAAGTTTTAAAAAGCTTTATTTTTATTCTTTTAAAAAAGTTACATACATACAAACTACAAGATCAACCAAATCAATGCAAAGAAAACGAACACAAATATAGTTACAAATAATATGTACAAAATTGTACACCACCACCCTAAGATAAGGAAAAAGGACGAAAAAGAAAAAAAAAATAAAAAGAAGAAAAAGAAGAAGGGGGGAGGAGAAAAGAAAAAAGAAAAAAAAGGTAAAAAGGAAATGCATACATGTATATATGCATCTACTCAAAAAATAAGAATAAAAGAATAAAAGAACTTCCGATTGTTAATATACTGTTCCTCACCATTTTTAATTTTCCCTGTTTTCCTCTTTCTTGTTTTCCCACCCTTTGTGGGTAATTCTTCTCCCATTGCTTCCTCTATCTTCTCTTTAAGCAATCCTTAAATTAACTTAGACAAACTACAAGTTCAAACCCTCTTTCTTCAGGTGATCCTCCACTGGTTTCCATTCCTTTTGTACTCTCTGTTTTGCTACATTTCTTATGGCCGCTGTCATTTTGTCCAAATTCATATATTCTATCACTTTAATTAACCAATCCTGAATCGAAGGCACCTCCTCCCCTTTCCATTTTTGCGCTATCACTATTCTTGCTGCAGCTCCCGCATACAGTATTACATTTCTCTTCTCTTTAGGGATATTTTCTGGTAGCATGCTTAACAAAAATAGTTCCGGTTTTTTTTCAAATGTTAATTTTAAAATATTTTTTAATTTCTCATAAATCCTATTCCAAAATTCTTGTATTTTTCTGCAATGCCACCAGCAATGCATGAATGTACCTATCTTTTCTTTACATTTCCAACATTTGTTGGATCCTGTCTTATATATTTTATGTAATTTTTCCGGAGTTAGGTGCCATCTGTAGAACATTTTTTGCATATTCTCCTTTATTGCCGTGCAAGCTGTGAATCTCATACTTCCATTCCAGAGTCCTTCCCATTGTGTACAATATATATTTCTGCCAATATCTTGTGCCCATTTCACCATTACATTTTTGACTACCTCATCCTTTAAATTCCATTCTAACAAGAATTTGTATAATTTAGTAATTTGTTTATCCCCACTTTCAATTAATAATTCCTGTAATTTTGATTTCCCCTCTTGAAATCCCAATTTTTTATGGCATTGGTAAAGACTCTGGACCTGGTTGTAATGGAGCCAGCTTGCACATTCCTTTTTTACCTCTTCATATTATTTCAGTATATATTCCCCCTCCTCTCTCCTAACTATTTCTTGATATGTTTTCCAATTCCCCTCTTTTTTCCCTCTATTTATGGCTGTCATCTCGAATGGAGAGGCCCACCAGGGTGTTTTAGGCTCTAAGATTTTCTTATTCTCCTCCCATATTCTTAATAATGACCTTTTTATAATGTGATCGGTAAACTCTTTATAGCTTCTCTCTCTCTCCTTCACCAGGTAGGTGTGCCAGCTCAACACATTCCTAAAACCTTCTAGCTCCAATATGTCTTTATCCTCCTGTACGATCCATTCCTTTATCCAACACAGATTTGCTGCTGCATAATAGATTTTGAGATCTGGCACTCCCCAACCTCCTCTTTTTTTAGCATCTGTTAACAGCCGATATTGGATCCTCGGTTTTTTATTTCCCCAAATGAATTTACTTAGTTCCTTTCTCCATTGTTCAAAAATTTCATTTTTCCCGATTATAGGCAACATTTGAAAAAGGAAGAGAAATTTAGGTAAAATTGCCATTTGTATGGAGGCTATTCTTCCTGACATTGATAAATTTAGATTCCCCCATTTTTCTAAATCTTTTTTAACTTGTCTCCAGACCTTCCCATAGTTTTCTTCATACAAATTTACATTATTGGATGTTAAATTTATTCCTAAATATTTTACTTTTTCTACTGTCTCCCATTTAAATATCTTTTTTGCATCCTCTAATTCTTTTCCTTTCATATTTTTGGTAATTATTTTTGTCTTTCCTTTATTAATTTTTAGTCCTGCAATTTCTCCATATTTTTCCAATTTTTCCTCCAAGAGCGGGATTGAATTTGTCGGGTTTTCCAATATAATTACAATGTCATCAGCGAACGCTCTGATTTTAAATATACTATTTTTGACTGTTAGCCCCTTTATATTATCGTCTTCTTTTATATCTTTAATGAGACACTCTATCGCCAATACAAAAAGTAGAGGCGATAGAGGGCATCCTTGTCGGGTCCCTTTACTAATTTTTACATCTTCCAATATCTCCCCGTTGATTATTAATTTCGCCGATTGTTCATTATAGATTGTTCTAATCCCGTTTAAAAAATTTCCCTCGATGCCGATTTTCTCCAGTACCCTTTCCATAAACACCCAAGCTAGGTTGTCAAAAGCCTTTTCGGCGTCCAGAAAAATGAACGCCACTTTTTGGCTTGGGTGCCAATCTAGGTATTCTATCGCATTTAATATAACCCTCATATTATTTGCCATTCTTCTTTTTGGCAGAAACCCTTGTTGTTCTTTACCAATCAATCTGCTTAATATTTTTTTAAGGCGTTCTGCCAAAATAGATGCGAATATTTTGTAATCTAAATTTAATAATGAAATCGGCCTAAAATTTCCTACGCTTTCATCTTTCTCTTCTCCCTTTGGGATTAATGTAATAAACGCTTGCTGCCAAGATTTGGGAAAGGTCCCTTTTTCCAAAATTTCATTCACTAATTTTTTATATATTTCTTTTAATTCATTTTTGAATATCTTATAATGTTGTGTCGACAGCCCATCTGTCCCCGGGGATTTTCCTTGTTTTAATTTCCCAATTGCTTCCATTATCTCCTGATCTGTTATTGGTTTATTTAACATTATTCTTTCTTCTTCTTTTATTTGCTCCATATTCCTTCTTTTGAAATATTGCTCTAATTTCATTTTGTTTATTTCTTCTTTCTTATATAATTTTCTATAATAATTATTGAAACAATTGTGTATATCCTCTATCCTTGTCCAATACCTTTCCCCTTCTTTCACTGCCGTAATTGTCCTCTTATTTTGTTCCTTTCTTAACTTCCACGCTAGCAATTTTCCTACTTTCCCTCCCATTTCGAATGTCTTTTGCTTTGCCCACTTTATTTTTCTCTCAATTTCATTCCCTACCAACATCGACAATTCATTCTGTAATATCTTAATTTGTAATACTATTTTGTTATCTTTAGGATTTTTAGCCAATTCCTTTTCTTTTCCTTTTATCGCCTCTTCTATTTTACCTATTTTTTCTCTTCTTTCTTTATTAATTTTACTTTTCTGTTGGATGTATATGCCTCTAATAAAAGCTTTGCTGGCCTCCCAGATTGTTGTTATCTCCATTCCTCCTGTACAATTTATTTTAAAAAATTCTTCCAATAATCTCTTAACTTTTTCTATAAAAGTCTCATCATTTAATATATTCTCGTCTAATCTCCATCTCCCTAATTTCCTCTCTTTGTCTCTTAATCTAATCATCACTGGATTATGGTCCGTTATAGATTTCGTTAATATTTCACATTTTGTCACTTTCGTTAATAATTTCACTGAGAGCCAGATCATATCTATCCTTCCTGCAGATTTATTTGGGCCTGAATAATATGTAAATTTCTTCTCTTTATCATTATGTACCCTCCAACTGTCTTTTAATTCAAAATTTTCGACCAAATATTTAAATGTTTTTTGTAATTCTCCTTTGTTTCTTCTTCCTTTTTCTGTTCTATCTTTGCTTGCATCTACCACCCCATTAAAGTCTCCTACTAAAACTATTTCATCTCTTTCGATGTTTTCTCCCATTTGATCTCCCAACTTTTGAAAAAAGTTTACCTTACACCCATTCGGTGCATAAATATTTACTACGGTCACATTACCTCCTGGTATTTCCAGCCTTACACCTACTACTCGTCCTTCTCCATCTTGAAATAGCTTTTCAGCCTTAATATTTTTCTTAACATATGTTACTACGCCCCTTTTCTTTCTTTTATCCAGTGAAACGTAATCTTCTCCCAGTCTCTTATTTCTCAAGATTCTTTCATGTTTTTTTGAAACATGAGTTTCCTGGAGACAGATTACGTCCCACGCTCCTTTCTTTAGAATGTGTTCTATCTTGTTTCTCTTTGCCTTATTATTCAAGCCATTCACATTCCATGAAACAATATTTAAATTCATTCTTTAATAACGTAGTTTCAAGTCAATAAAAATACACTTAATTCTCAGAAATCTCAGAAATAGCTAGGGAGCAAGAGGGCTAACCTTGCAGCCTTTACAATATTTATTTATCCAACACCCCTTTCTCCAGAGGTGATGACT
Organism: Zootoca vivipara; assembly: GCF_963506605.1. NCBI lineage: Eukaryota > Metazoa > Chordata > Lepidosauria > Squamata > Lacertidae > Zootoca > Zootoca vivipara. The sequence goes on along the minus strand of NC_083282.1, from coordinate 77,033,874 downwards.
TCTATAATAGAAAATTTTTAGAGCAAGACAGAGAGAAAATCCTACCACCTAAATATAGAGAGAGAAGAGTGAAGTGAAGTGAAGTGAAGGGGGAGGGAAAAGAGAGAAAATTTAGAACAATTACTTTTTGTCATCCACCCAACTTTTTCAGTCCCTTTTCCTCCCTGCCTTTCTGCTTACTTCTCTTCTTGATTGTTGTCCTCCTCCTCCTCCCCTGTTATCTCCTTCCTAAGCCTCCTTCCAAATCTTTCACCCTCCTCAACTGATTTGATTATTTTTCTTCTTTCTTTATAAAAAAAGGACAGGCCCCGTGGGTACTCCCAAGTATACCAAATACCTTTCTTTCTCAGGACATCAGTCAATTCTTTATAATTCTGCCTTTTCATTCTAAATCTTTTGGGGATTTCCTTGTATATTGCCACTGTTCTCCCCTCTATCACCAATTCCTCTTTCTTCTTTTTCTGCAGAATTCTATCCTTTAACAAATGCGAATTAAGGAAGAGCATGCAGTCTCCCAACATGTTCTTTTTCTTATCTATTTTAACTCTATACACCTTATCCACATCCATCCACAATTCTTCCTCTTTCACCTTTAACCAACCCGCCAACTCCCTCACCACCTTCTCTTCAATCTGTTCATTTTGTGATTCCGGAACGCCTCTCAAGCGGAGAGTCAAAGCATTTTGTTTCATCTCTATTAAAGCTAGTTGATCTTCCAGCTCCTCACACTTTTTCTTCCATTCCTCTTTGTTGTCTTCCTTTGTATTCTGTATTCTTCTCAACTCTTTATTTTCCATGGCTACTTTCTTGATCGCTTCCTCCTGTTTGTTGACTCTCGTGTTGATTTCTTTAATTGCCTGATCCAGTTCTTTATTTTTTATGCTCAAATCTTTTATCTGTCCTGATATCTCCGTGATGACTTTAGAGTTCTGTTCTATTTTCGTTTCTACTGAGTCCAACTTATCGCTTAAAGATTTATTCGTTTTTTCAACTGAATCTAGTTTTTCACCTAGCGTCTTATTCATTTCAAAAATCAGTTCTTTAATGTCCATTAACGGGTCGTTCTCCTGGGATGATGATTGTCTTCTATTGTTGTTTGATGCCATCACTTGATTCTGTCCTTTCTTCATTTTACCCCTTTTTCGCTCTCCTCTTTCGCTCTCCTCTTTCCAATGATGTCCCTTTATTCTTTCACACTTGGGAGTTCCCTTATGGCCTTTCAAGATCTTATCAGTCCCATCATTCTAGTCTGCACTTTAAAATCAGTGAAAAGGTACTTGTTGTTTCCCTCCTGGCCTCTAGATGTCGCTGGCAGCCACTCCTTTCCTCATACACTCCTGCACTCCCTCTTCTCTCCCCTTTTGTTGTTCTCACTTCCTTAGAGAAGGGGGAAGTCTGTCCGTTTGTAGGGGGAAGTCTGTCCGTTTGTTCCACTTAAAGCAGTTCCGCCATTTTCAACCTTTTCTTATTAGTGTTCTTTATTCCTACCCCTTTCTCCAGTTTCTTTAAAAATGCAGTTTCACCCCCTAGCGCCGTGCTGTTATTTTCTTTCCCTTTTCCTCTTTGTTAATCTCCCCTCCGCCTTTCACCCGTATCCTCCACTTTCCGTGCCGGATCGGGTTACTTTTAGATGTTACTTAGTGTCTCTCTCCTTGGCGCTTTTTAGGAGTTTGTCCTCCTCCCCTCTTTTCTCCCCCTGATCGCTTAAAGTAACTCTGTAACAGGTTTTCTTACAGTATATTCCTTCAATCCTCCAGCGCTCCTCTTTAGCTCTGTTCTGCTTGTCCGTTTTACCTCTTAGTCTGTTTGTTTTTCGTTCGCTGTTTCCAGCTGTCTCTGCTTTTAATTTCCGCCGGAGAGTCTTTGGTGCTGTCTGGCTGAGATTTGGCGTCTGCCCGGTAAGTAACTCGCTCGATTCTGCGCCTGGCTCCTCTCCGTCCCTCTCACACTGTGTTCGGTGCCGGAACGGAGTTCCGCCTTTTAGCGCCGCTTTTTTTTCTTCTGGCGATATCTCCGTGTTACCGCTGTTTCTAGTGGGGTTTTAAGACGCTTGCCCCCCTAGTTTTATTTACTTTCGGGCTTCTGAGTCTCCGCTGTAGCGGAGCTCTTCAGAATGGCGTCTCAAGCTCAGCGCACCAAGACCGGAAGTCTTCCTAGTTTAAATTTTGGAATGATGTTGCTTTTTGGAGGAGGAGGTTGCAGCGATGTCTGTCACACTGCAAAGGAAAAGATTTGGGAGCGAAAAAAGAAGAAAAAAGGAAGAAGAAAAAGGTGTATGGCTCCGTTCAACAACTTGGGTCCATAATACAGTGATACCTTGGGTTAAGAACTTAATTCGTTCCGGGGGTCCGTTCTTAACCTGAAACTGTTCTTAACCTGAGGTACCACTTTAGCTAATGTGGCCTCCCGCTGCTGTCGCACGATTTCTATTCTCATCCTGAAGCAAAGTTCTTAACCCGAGGTACTATTTCTGGGTTAGCGGAGTCTGTAACCTGAAGTGTCTGTAACCTGAAGTGTCTGTAACCCGAGGTACCACTGTATCTTAAGGACAACCTGAGCCCTTGTATCTCAGCTTGGTCATGGAGATCATCCAGGAGTGGTGTTAGTTATTCAGCAGTCCGACAGATTACAACCAGAATTTGAGCATTTGGTGTTGCCAGTCCCATTCTGCGGAATACACCTTTGCTGCTAGTCTTCCTGCGAAGACCTTTTTATCCAGCTGGCCTATTCGGTTGTTTATGTTTTCTTAAGACGAGCCAGTATTTTTTTTTGAAAAATAGTATTTTATATTTTATTGTTATCTGCATACATTGCTGTACACCACCTTGACATTTCGTACAGAGCTTTATAAATAAAGAGTAAGATGGCACGCAACTACCAGATTTCCCTTTGCATCAAGAAACACAGGTAATGGGGTGCTTTAAATAAAGAGTTCTAAAAGTGTTTATAAAGCCTCACCAGGGAGACTGAGGCTGTTGCCAGGAGGCCGTAGAAGTGTGGCTTAATTGGCTCGAGGGCAAAGTGCCAACCTTCGCATTCTCCAATAGCGTGCAGCAGGCGTACTCCCATCCGCTACACCAAATGTAGTACTTAGAAAGGCTGAGGGGTGCAACCCCCTCCTTCTCCCAAAATTCTGCTCCTCTAGGTGGATCTTGGCTCTCAGCCTTTTCTCTTGTGTGTCCCCTGCTCCAGATAGCATGGATCTTTGGACATCTGAATCTTCCATTTTTTTCTTCTTCACTATAGCTAAGTTTGGGGAGGCCGTGGTATTATTTTGGTGATCCAGGTTTGGGGTTTTGCAGTGCGGCAACAGCTGGCCATTATTGTGGAACCAGATGTTTCGAATGGTTGCCTGTCGGTGCAGCTCATGCATAAAACCTACTTGTCCTAGGACACAGCTTCTCAAAGGATGTGGCGTGGCACACTGGCGTGGCAGAAGAGGATGGCAAGTGTGGCAGGAAGGTTCAATGACAACCATCAAAGAAAGATTTTAACATTTTTGTGTAGTGTAGCGTAGCGTAGTATCAGTTTATTAATTTTAATTTGCAGGATATGGATAGATATATTTTCAAAACGAGAGCAAAAGCATCAAGGGATATTGAAGACAATCCTAGTTGTGATCCAAAATCACCGTTGGAACAGAGTGCTAGAGAAGACTCATTTAATTTGACACCGGTAAGCAGACCCAAGCAAACATCCAAACAAGAAAGTTTGTTGACAATATGTGGATAGCTATTCTGAGTCTTGATTTCACATAGAATGGAGAGGAAAACATCCCTCAGCTTATGTGTTTGCTCTGTCGTGGGAAGCTTTTCCCATTCCAATATGGCCCCGGAAAAGATGAGAAGACATCTGTTGTCAAACATGGAAATCTGGCAAACAAGAATGTTCAATATTTTGAAAGGTTTTTGGAACAGTAGAAATGTCAATGATCTTGTTTTGAAAAACAAGTGGAAGTCTCAGATAAGATGCAAGTTATATCTTACCAAGTGGCTGAATTGACTGCTCAACAGACAAAACCAGCCTGAAATCTACGGACAAAGGGTGGTATACAAATTTAATTAATAACAATAAGCAAACCACATACAATAGCTGACAAAATGATTAAGCCGGACATAATACAAAAGATTAGAAAAGAGAAAGGATTCTTTGTGTTGATGAAGAGATGAGAGTTTGGTTCTCTCAAATTAGACCTAATATAAATGAGCAAAAGCAAGCTCACACCTCTCATTCAGTTTAGAAACATACTTAAGGTACATATGTAAGAGGTTCGTTTACAATATTTTGGGAATGATTCATGTTCTTATGTAGCTGCCTTGTTTTATACTTTCTGGATGTCCCATGATCATACTATAAAGCACTTGTGTTCTACTGTTCTAAGTCAAGCACTGGTAGGAGTTGTTCCTTTTTGTTTTCCAATGTATTTCTTATAAAAAAATAAAAATAAAAATGGTGTGGCATGGCACAAGCAAATCTTTATTCTGAAAGTGTGCCCCAGACAAATAAGTCTGAGAATCACTATACTAGAAAGACAAGTGCAGTACTCTTCACAAGCACCAAAACTGTGAATTTGATTGAAAGAGGGTGATCAGAGGACTTTGTTGTTTAGTTGTTTAGTCATGTCCGACTCTTCGTGACCCCATGGACCAGAGCACACCAGGCACTCCTGTCTTCCACTGCCTCCCGCAGTTTGGTCAGACTCATGTTCGTAGCTTCGAGAACACTGTCCAACCATCTCGTCCTCTGTCGTCCCCTTCTCCTTGTGCCCTCCATCTTTCCCAACATGAGGGTCTTTTCCAGGGAGTCTTCTCTTCTCATGAGGTGGCCAAAATATTGGAGCCTCAGCTTCAGGACCTGTCCTTCCAGTGAGCACTCAGGGCTGATTTCCTTAAGAATGGATAGGTTTGATCTTCTTGCAGTCCATGGGATTCTCGAGAGTCTCCTCCAGCATCATAATTCGAAAGCATCAATTCTTCGGCGATCAGCCCTCTTTATGGTCCAGCTCTCACTTCCATACATCACGACTGGGAAAACCATAGCTTTAACTATACGGACCTTTGTCGGCAAGGTGATGTCTCTGCTTTTTAAGATGCTGTCTAGGTTTGTCATTGCTTTTCTCCCAAGAAGCAGCCGTTTTTTAAATTTCGTGACTGCTGTCACCATCTGCAGTGATCGTGGAACCCAAGAAAGTAAAATCTCTCACTGCCTCCTATTTCTTCCCCATCTATTTGCCAGGCTGTGATGGGACCAGTGGCCATGATCTTAGTTTTTGTGATGTTGAGCTTCAGACCATATTTTGCGCTCTCCTCTTTCACCCTTGTTAAAAGGTTCTTTAATTCCTCATCACTTTCTGCCATCAAGGTGGTGTCATCTGCATATCTGAGGTTGTTGATATTTCTTCCGGCAATCTTAATTCCAGCTTGGACATGGACAAAGACTCCATGGACAAAGACAACAGGCATATAAAAGGACTTCATTACAGGAGAGTAAATCATGGCATGACATACCGTGGGGGATAAGCACCACCTCTCATACTGTAGTTGTAAGTGGACCTCATCTCTGTGTAAGGATCTATAGGCTTGTACATTGGTTTCTTTCCCAGCTTCATACAAAGCGCATTCAGCTCCACTGTGGGGGTTACACTATCTAAAGAGAAGAAGATAAAGCAACTGTTAAAGGTGGAGGTCAGAGAAAATTCCACACTGTGCCTCAGACATTCATTCCCTCGACAGCTAGGAGAAAACTTGAGAAGCATCAAAGGGATGGGTGGTAGGAAGAGAAGGTCATGTGTATTAAATAAGGACAGAAGGCAATTTGTCATTTAGATTTGTTCAGGGGAGGTATGCTTCTTTTACAGAAACCAAGTGTTAATGCAAATGCCATGTGAATAGATTTTTGCTGCAGCATATAACTTGATTTGTATTTGCAAATTGATATTTAAATACTGGCATTTGACTGGAAAGCCTAGCACTATATGCATAGAACATACAAGACATGCTGTTCTTCATCCTGAAGGTTATCATTACTACAAAGGCTTGCATTGCACATGCTTGGTTTAATATGAACACCTTTTCCCTTCACTGAGAGCTCACTTGCTGCCCACATTGGTATTTTATCTGACTGCCAGCCTCTTCTTATTTGCATAGTACCGTGACACTGTTTGCAAATTCTCAATTCTGGAGAATTAAAATCAATGGCAGAAATCCAAAATCTGCAGCTGGGCTTCAAGTGAGCAGGAGTATTCCAGCACCCATGCCCCCAACAACTACCCCAAGCCATAGACTGTGTGCTTCAGAAGTCACTATAAAGGTCAGAGAAAGTTCCATAGCAGCATCTGGTGCAGTGCAAGGGGCTGCAGCTGGAAGGGGACAAAACAAAACAAAACACCCCAAATCCTTTACAAGTGCATGGATGCATATTAAGCACATACATGGAACTCTCTGGACTCCATCCAAGATTCTGAAAGACCTCAAAAGCTACAAACAGCTCTCTAGATTTCTTTGTCTTGATTAAATATCACTATTTCCCCAGAGACTTACACAACTGTCAGGCTATATGAGTTTTAAAGCTTATATTCTACAGACAAAAAGCAATAAAATGTAATAAAGCACACTTGAATAAGGCTTTTATCCAATGAAGTCTATCAGTAGAAAATGTGTTACTCTGAACCAAATTAAGGGAAGACAGGAGATGTTGCTGCCTGGTATCTTAAAGCCGTATGTTCTTATCTAAGCCCCCACCCCCACCCCTGGCAAAGAAACCACTTAAAACAAAGCTGAGAAGGAAAACTAAAAGGCCAGGTATGGAGAGGCAGGTGCAACCATAGCTGAGGACAGATGGCAGCAGAGCTAGGGACATTAGAGAAAGGCAAGGAGCTGGGAGATATACTGAAGACCCACACATTTCAGTAAGTCTACTTAAGTTGTCAACTGTCAAAAACAGCAGTGTCCCCTTACCCACCCATCCCTAGCAATCTTCCCTTGACACCAAGGAGTTTTGGAAGCAGTTTGTGACATGGCATGGAGGTCTGTTCTCAAAAAGAAAAACGTAAAATAAAAATTCCACAGCACGTCCAAGATCTTGGTGGCACAAACTGCCTATTTCCAAGTACATTCCGTGTATCAAAAATAATGTTGTTTCCTTTCAAGGAAAGCTAATTACAACTAACTCGTAGGGCTATTACTCTATGGGCAACCAAGTCCTGCAACCTACCACTTAATCCCCGATTTCTACATCACCTGGTAAAAGAGAACACCATGCCATCTTTTGCACTCCTCGTGACAAGTCTTTTAAATTGTGTTAGCTTCTTCAGACAAACCAACTTTTTTCTCTAAACTCTAAGTCTCTCCCTAGTTGGCTGCTTACTTGATTTCTTTGTTGGCAAATTTGTTACAATCATAGCCAGGTGTGTTAATGGTGCATCATGTAGCCAGGTGAGAGAAATGCCTCCTGCCTGCATTAGTGTAAGATTAGGAAACCTGATTTGCACACACTACAACTGGAACAAGCCTGAAACTGCCTCACTGTGGCTGACCTGGACTGGCCATGTCAAATATGCATTTAGCCATCCTTTTTTCTTACGAGACTAACCTGTTGCCTAGAGTGCTTTCAGTGGAACTCTGGTAGACATGGGAAAAGCTTCTTGTTTCCCTTTATCCCAGTTTGACTTACTGCAAGCATGGTGCAAATAAACAATGGTATTTTCTGCAAACATTGGGGTCTGTTCCTGGGTAAATAACTTCAGACAGGGCAGAAAGTTTGCATTTGTATACATTTCTTATCTTTTCTCAGTTTTGGAAATATTTAGGAAATATTTAGTATTATATAGTGGAATGTTTTTTTACGTAAGAGGAATAAAGAAAACCAATGTAGGCAACAGAAATAAAAATAGCATATGAAATATGGGTAGTTTTCTACATAGTGATATATTCAATCAATGTAAGGATTTTCCATTTTGCAACAGAATGTTCTCCCTCTGCTACCCTCCTAAATCCTTTCTTGGCTTTTCCCCAGCCCTCTTCTGGAGCAGATTTGGGGATGACACAGGGCACACCTTGAGCTAGCACAATTATTTAGTTCCATATGGCCCCATGGCTCCATTATTACTCTTCTGGGTTTTCCACAAGGTCTACCAGGCGAAGCACAGTAGAGGAAGAACAGAGCTACTATTCTGAAGTGAACGTCCAGACTGGTTTTGAATTATATATACTTGCACATGCCAGGACCAGTTTGGTGCTGTTCTCTCAGTTCATGTGCAGAAGGAAGCCATACCACACAATGGAAAATGAGTTTATTAGTTTTTTAATTTGTCCCTTGCTCAAATAAACTGTTTTCAGTCAGCTTCTCAGACACTGCAAACTGCCATGTATTTTCGTACTAAGCATCTATCAATGCTCCTTACAAATACAGTGGTACCTCGGGTTACAAACATTTTGGGTTACAAACTCCGCTAACCCAGAAGTAGTACCTCGGATTGAGAACTTTGCTTCAGGATGAGAATGGAAATTGCGTGCCGGTGGAACGGCAGCAGCGGGAGGCCCCATTAGCGAAAGCACGCCTCAGGTTAAGAACGGACCTCCGGAATGAATTAAGTTCGAAACCAGAGGTACCACTGTATTTCCTATTCTAAGTGATAACAATCCTTGCTGCCATAAAGAAGCTAGCCAATTCCTTGTCCATATCACTTTCAGTGCAAAGGAAATTCTGTTTTCCTTCAATACTTTATTTTTATGTTTAAGTTACAAATACACGTCTTTAGGTCAATTCAGACTCAAGCTACCCATGATACTGGCTTTGGATAACATTACTAAATTTCTCCCTGAGACAGCAGTGAGTTTTTTGATTTGCTCCTTTTTAAAAATAGTAAAACGACTGGTATTTAAAGAGTTCTCCTGAGGCTGCAAAGGGCACACTCTAGTCTCTGCCTTTGGGAATCAAGGATTACTAGAAGGCTGCCTCACAAACAACATCATGGCAAGTGGAGAGCAACCGAAACAAGCAGAGTTGCTGGAAGCGCTATTCCCCCTCCTTACTTGCAGAAAGAACACTTGGCTTCCCAGCTGCCTGCTGTCCTGAGACTGCAAAAGCAAGAGGAAAGAAAACACTATCCCAACCAACTGATGTACAAGCAAGAACACCAGCAAAGGAAAACCAACTTGGCCCAACCTGGATATAAATGCTTGTAGTTCACCACTTTGTGCAGGGCTTGAACCAATCTTCCTCTCTTCTGCCTTTTACCTCCCTGCCCCTGCAAACCTAGCCTTTTTAGTCTGTAAGTCTAATGGCAGGGCATGTCTCTTCTTTTTTTTTTTAAAAAAGAGCCTCTTTGGGAGACAATAAATGTCTGAAAAACTGGATGAGAATATGGGAAATAAACAGAGGTTTTGTGCTCCAGTGAAACCCTGAAAAGAACTGTGAGGTTAAGTAGTAACTCTGCACCGTCACTTTATCATATTCCTGCTCCCTTGTTGAGTCTAACAATGCATACACCATTCAGCTTTAGAGAAAATTCCAGGGGCCAGATGCAAGGGTGGCAAAAGGCACCATGACTTATTGATAAAAGCATGACTTGGTCTAACTTGGATACTCAGCAGATACCAGTGATGGATTCTTTTTGGCAGCAGGTTAAGCCTGTTTACCCTGGTGTTTGGGTCATGCCAATTATAGTCTGGAGTGGGATCTGCCTAGGAGGTGGTTTGATTGATGACTGACATTTTATCCTGTTTTATTGCACTGTTTTATGGAATATGTACCCCGCTCCGAGATCAATTGATGTAGGGTGGGATACAAATATAATAATTAATAAAATAATGCTAAGCAAAGCCTTCAAAGTCTAAGTGACTGGAAGCATTCTCGAATCCAGAATTTTAAACCACAGAACTTTGGATTCAGAGGGCTTAAAGTTGATTGCACAATGGGTATCAGCCGACACAATTATATGCTACTTTTGCACACCTGTGTTCAGGTAGTGGGAAGTTTCTGGCTCTCATATAACCAGGGACTGAGGTTGGCTGTTGTCATGTGATATATAGGTGGGGTTGGTTTGTTGTTGTTGTTTTGCTTTTTAGGACATTTTATTGAATATTGTATTTTTATTGTTTCAATGTAAACTGCCTTGAATTTTTTTTACTATATTACACGGCATATAAATATTTGTTACAAATACTTAAACATGACCATCACACACTGTAGCATGCAATTATAACACATGCAAATTCAGGGCCGGCTTAGGTGTACAGTAGGTACACTGTACCACTGCAACATCAAGTGACGGCTCACATCACTGTACAACCCATGTTAGCTGTATGTACCTGGGTTCTTTCCTTCATTACGTGATGGGCGAGCTGTAGGTTTAGGAAATCTCGTCCCTTCCAAAGCTTTGGCAGCAGCTGCATGTTGAGCTTTCTTAATACTAGTTCCTTCAGCTTCCCAGTGCTGGTCCCCAAGAGTCAGCTGCACTGTAAACACCTAAGAACGAGAAAGAAGTCTTTACCGCAACAACTCACTGGCTGATCTTGCCTGCGTGTGATGTTTTGATAGCCTTAACATGCACAGGTCAAAAGGCACTGGTGCAACACTGGTCACTCTAAAGCAGGTATCCCCAAACTGCGGCCCTCCAGATGTTTTGGCCTACAACTCCCATGATCCCTAGCTAACAGGACCAGTGGTCGGGGAAGATGGGAATTGTAGTCCAAAACATCTGGAGGGTCAAAGTTTGGGGATGCCTGCTCTAAAGCAACTACTTCATAAAACAGTATTAAACCCATAGGAAAGAAAAGTCACATGAATTGTTGTAAAAGTATCCAATGTATTTAAAACGTTTTTTCTACTGTGGCCAAGGACTTTGGGGCAGGTGATAATATGTAATGCACAGAACCAAACTGATCCAGAAGGCTGCATGCGGAGCAACCATGCGCACAGTGAGACTTCCAATGAATGCTGCCCAGTAAGTTGCTTCCTAAAGTAAAGAAATCTGGAAAGCTCTTGTGAGAATGCAGGGCTTGAGGCCATGCAAGGCTATAAATGATAAAATAAGTGTGGGATGTAAAACTGCAGTCAAGTACAACATTCCTACAGTGGACATGTTAAGGGATGTTTTGTACCACTCAGAAGACTTCCTGTTTCCTCCAGCTGGGACAGACTTCTACTACATGTGACTTGAAGAGGGTGTGGTCTGTTGTACTACCATATTCTGTTCACTGTGTTCTCCATTTTGTATGTTGCTGTGTGTTTGGATAAGTGACTGCTTAGTCGCAGTCACTTGGGACTAACTTCTTTATGGAATAGTTCTAGTTGTTATGTAATCTAAGCCTGCCTTCAGGGATATGTCTGTGAACCTGAATGAATCTGTGAGTAAACTACTTTTATATTAACGTTAACCAGATTCTCGTGTTTATTCTTTTTAAGAGGGGTTAGAAGGGATTTTACCAGGAAGGAATCTTTCATAGTAAGACTCAAATGAGTCAGCAACAAGCTGATCATTGCGTAATTTAAAAAGGGGGATGTTTGGAACTTTGCTGGAATATGGAACTTGCTAGCGCAAGTTAGGAAGGATATCATTAAATAATATATCCTCTCCTGCCTCCCTAATCATCCCCACAATAAGTACTTTGAATTGGATGCTGCCATTTCCAAACAGTGTGATTTATTGGACATCTCCTCTACTATCCCCTCCCCCAATTTTCTTTTACAGCTGGGTTTGGACACTGGGGTGAAGGTACAACTAACTGCTTAAGCCAGCTGGATTTCGCCAAAGGGCCAAACCTACACTACTTCCCACCCTTCCAAGCTGCGTGAATACTTGATATTGTTTTTTCTTTTATCTGCTGTTATTTTCTGTGCATTTAACTGTTTTTATTACATTTTGTACAGTGCCCTGAGATGTGTGTGGAAGATAATAAATAAATAACGCTCACTGAGTTATATTAGTAGCACCAGCTTAAAAATAAAATCAAGCTGTGCGTTGGAAGCTGTGTCAGGCTAACAGTCCTCTCACGTTTTGTTTTACTTCACACTCACACACACACACACACACACACACAAAACACCACGTTGTCATTTTACTATAAATATGGAAGCCAGAGAGGCAATATTTACCTTCGAATGAGCTGGACCCTGCTCACTCAAAAGCTTATACTCAGGCTGAATCTTGTTGAAACGGGCTAACTCATTCACAAGACACATTGGGGTTTTCTCTTTGGGGTTTGCCATGTTAGAAGGAACTGAAAAGAAAAGACCAAAGCTACTTCAGCAGGCAGAAATCAATCTGATCTCTCAGTATTATTCTACATTCACAGAAGCACTTAATGACTTTAGCACTCAAAGCTGGGAAAACACCACACAGAAGCTTAGACTTAAAAAATTAAGCGGCTTTCTACAGAAGATGCCCAAAGTAAATTGGTTTTAGAGAATGTTAATTTAGTTGTCCAGAATGCCAGATGAAAGTTGATTGTAAGACTAAGGATCAGACAGCGAGTGAACATTGCAGTTGCAATATAAGGAAAGACCAAACTAATTTGCTTTGCAACAAAACTAGCTAGGTGCCTGCATCCTCAAGTTGATGTTTGAAAGCCATAGGCAGGCATCCCCAAACTTAGGCCCTCCATCTTCCCCGACCACTGGTCCTGTTAGCTAGGGATCATGGGAGTTGTAGGCCAAAACATCTGGAGGGCTGCAGTTTGGGGATGCCTGGCCATAGGCCTCTTGAACAGCATACGCGGTTCAGAAAGTTCCTCCGCTGTCAGGACATATTTGGTCCTAATCTGACAGCTTCTTTCCCCCTAAGAATGAAGCTGCTTCACAGGTATTTATATTCTTAATTTCTCATTTTTAATACTTAATTGTCTCTGCTTCTACTCTGTCATATCCTTTAAAAAGGGGGTCCTATTTAAGTACTTTGTCCCAGGTATAGTTTCCATTTTGCCAGTCATCCCAATTTGGAAGAAAACAAGAACACAAAGCCCAATAGGCTTTACAGAAACTTAGTTTGTACAAACAAGGGAGCCCAACCCATGAAAGCTCCGTGTCTTCCAGGATTCAATATTCTGAAAGTGGAATCACATGAGGCACACTTTAATTGCACAGAGAACTGGTAATCTGTAGCCTCTGGATAGGCCTTGAGCGGAGCACTGCCATTAACTCCTGCTTCCCCAAATTCTCAAGGGGTTCTGGAAGTACAAAGCTAGGCTTCTAGTGGCCAGAGGCTGTATACCTGAAACCTTAGTTTGCCAGATTAAAGAGGGCAAATGTACACATGTAGTCAATGAAGTAAATTACCGTATATTCCGGCGTATAAGACGACTGGGCGTATAAGATGACCCCCAACTTTTCCAGTTAAAATATAAAGTTTGGGATATACTCACTGTATAAGAAATACGACCCGGCGTATAAGACGACCCCTGTCTTTTGAGAAGATTTTCCTGGGTTAAAAAGTAGTCTTATACGCAGGAATATACTGTACTAGTAACTACAGTTAAGTTACTAGCATAAACCACTATATTAGAAAGGAAGCTCTCTTGGACGATCCTTGTTAAACATGTCTTCATGGCTAAACACATGATCAGAAAACACTGTACAGAACCAGAACGATGGAGCAGTGAGTTTGATTATATAAAATATTTATAAAGCCATTTTAGCCATTTGTTTTAATCTTATCTCCGTCTGTTCCATCAAACATTTCTGGATATAATTTTCATTATTTCCAAAAACAACTTCATTAAGCAAGCAGCAGATGAACAGCATGGGTATTAGGACCTGGCATTTTCTTTTAAGGCTTTTGACACTCATGCTATCATTGAAATATACCAAATAAATTTTCAGGCTTACCTGCAGCTACACTGGTAGATGTAACAGATGCAGAGGGTAAAGCAGAATTTTGAATAGGTCTACCTGCATTTTCAGAGGGCAAAGAACTAGTGGGAGAAGGAATACTCAAAGGCTGTGCAAGTGATTGGTTCTTGTTTAGTATTTGGCTGCTAGAAAGAGCAGCAGACGGATTCTGGATTTGAACTTGAGACATATTGACTTCCATCCAAAGCTAATTGCTGCAGGTAAACTTGGCTTTGAATGCAGGCTATTTCTGTGCAAGTGCTTGAATTTTTACCTTAAAAGAAAAGAAAAAGGAGAGAATCAATTGCTTCCCAATCTTTCCACATAAAATATTCAATTGAGATGCCCCCAACACCTTACAGTCATGGGAAAAAGAAAGTACACCCTTCTTTGAATTCTGTGGTTTTACATAACAGGACATAATAACAATTATCTGTTCCTTAGCAGGTCTTAAAATTAGGTAATTACAAGGCCAAATACTTATAAGACTATTCTTCAAGTGTCTTTGGCCCTCTGGGAAAATAGTAAAAGTACTCCTGCACAACTTCAAGTAGAGTACGTACATTCTACAAAAGCCTTCCATTTGGATACAATCAGTGTTAGAAACTGGGATAGGAAAGCTGGGTTGTGGGCGCCAAAACAGAATGTTTAAGTGTCATTGGGGGGTGGAGGCTCAGAAACACTTTTTATTTATTATTTTGATAAGCATGAACTAATACGCAATTCACATAAGAGAAACATGGTTAATATTACATTTTAACAGAAATTGTTAATACATATTTAATTTGTTTACAGTAAAAAAATTTGTATCATACTTCAGATCTCAAAACACTCCACTCTTTATTGTTAAACTCCTTAACATATTGTCTATCCTTGACATATACTTTGACGCTTCAAAGCGCATACATTTCAGTAATCCTTGAGTGTCAGCCAGATGCAAAAAAATGGCACCCAGACTTTTTGAGGTGCTTGTAAAAGGAGAAACTTTAGGTGCAAAATGTGTCTGGCTAATTTCGAACCCTGGATACAATGAACCTGTGCTGCCAAATGAATACCAAACTGAGCATGCATGTGGTCAAATGCTCAGGAGTTAGTCCTGGGAAAATGATAGTTCAGGCTTTCTGCAAATGGTAGGTTTAGCAGGCAACCTTTCTAGACCTGAAACAATGCTGGGCACAATCCAAGACACTTCATTTGTGTTAGCCAAGAAGAATGAATTAAGGACTGCATGCAGAGCAGTAGTGCTTGGTCAACTGAGTACTTATATCGGCACAGTGATGAAAGCAAACACAAGGCGCTAATGTCGTTACCATAGTCCAATTCCTGTCTCCCAATAAAACTGTGGATGTTTAAAAATTTATCTTGAAGCAGCAAAGGTTCTGGCTTTAAAAATGAGCAATCACTGGATGCTAATAGTAGCAATTTGTCTAAGCATTCTGTGGGCCTTCAGAATTGATGCCATGAATAGGCTTCCAAATTTAGAAAGGATGAGTCAAAGACAAAAGTGATCTGCAAGCTGCCTCTTAAGGATTTTAAGAAAGACATATAGTTCTGAAAAGGCAGACAAGGGTTTATGGGCCAGGGGAAGCAAACAAATTTTCAGCACAAGTTGGCATCTAAGAGCTGAAATACACAATCCAAAGTCTCACTTGATGAGCCTTATGTTGGACTGCAGATAGGAAACTGAATGCTCTCCAGCGTGCAAACATTTTCTAATACCTGCACATACAAAATAGCAGGCTGGGTTCAAAATGCTAGCCTGAGATGTGCAGAAAGTATTCACGTGAAGCACCACAGACCAAAGTCTTCTAATATTCTGACAAGTTTACGAATTTCATTGCCAAATAAACCAATACAGTAGGCTACTATGCTTGTAAATGAAGTTATCAAAAGCAGACTTCCACCAGGCTGCTAGGTTGTTTTTTTTATCCAGAGAGGAAAAAAGGTTTACAGCTTTGTTTTACTAAGTTTATGTTTAACATGGCACTCACTATTTTAAGGATTTTATTGATTTCCAACTCAGCATTAATGCTTCCTGTAAATTACAATAGCTTGGCTCAGCTTCAAAAGGCACAGCTCCCCAAACAGCTATTTTTAAAGCTATGAATGACCATCAGAAACAGGGTTGGAAAGGAAAGGGACCATAAGGAAAGGGACCATAGCTCACTAGTAGCCAGGCCTTCAGGAGTTTACAGCCCAGCAACAGCTGGGTGATGTTGTACCTCACACTACCCTAAATGCACTAAGTGCTCAGTGGTGTAGCATAGGGTTTGCATGCAGAAAGTCCCAAGCTCACTCCCTGGCATCTCCAGCTAAAAAGTTCAGGTAGCAAATGAAGGGTCATCTCTGACAGAGACAGGGAGAAGTCCTGCCAATTGGCCAAAATAGACATTAGCACAATAATCAGCTCTACAAATTGCAGGTACAGCAGCCTGATTCACACCTGGAAAAGGGGCTTTGGCCTTTTGCCCTATGCTGTGGGTCCCAATATGGATTAGGCCCTGCTATTTGCATTGGGGGAAAGCTTCCATGCCCAGCTATGAATATAACAGACTTCCACCCCCCCCCCAACTCTGTGCTGATACTTATTGGGCCTTCTCGGTGGTGGCGCCTGCCCTGTGGAACGCCCTCCCATCAGATGTCAAAGAGAAAAACAGCTACCAGATTTTTAGAAGACATCTGAAGGCAGCCCTGTTTAGGGAGGCTTTTTAATGTTTAATTATTTTATTTCATTTTTCTGTTGTAAGCCGCCCAGAGTGGCTGGGGAAACCCAGCCAGATGGGCGGGGTATAAATAATAAATTATTATTATTATTATTATTATTATTATCATTATGACAGTAGCAGGGAACCAAGGGTCAAAGCCACAGGCCTTCAACTTCAGGGTCTGGATCAGACCTTGTATCTGAAATTACCTTTTAAAAAGCCATCTGCAGAACAGGTAATTGTGTGAATGATGTTGTGCCTAGTTTTGCTTATGGTCTGACCTGGTATGTTTCTACATTTACAAGAAAGGGACCCAAGAGGCTACAGGTTTCACTCATGTACAAAGAGCACACACACACCAGCCAGGCCTTGGGCCAAGGAGTAGTGAGCATTTGGGTGGGTGGGTATGTTGCTTTGCTCTTGCCTAAAGTTCTCTCCATATTAGGTTCAATAACGAAAATTTCAAGTTGCCATTTTAAGACAGAGCATGTTCACAAACGTATAGCAAGGACATCTTGCATTAGAGATTAAAAAGCTGAAGGCAGGCACATGTGTCACTGAGTAAACCTGTTTTTCCTAAACCAACTCTGCTAGCTGAACTGCTTAGTTGAAGGCCGTTTCTACAAAATGGCCGAGCATGCACATACCACTCTCACAGATTGCCCCTTTCAGAAAACCTGGACACATCCCATTATCTTGACATGCAATTGAGGCCTGCCCTCTAGATATCTGTTTAGAATGACTCACCACTACATTAAGAGCACTGAGACACCTGGATATACACAAAAGACAAAAACTGGCTCTCTGCTGAATGCAGGCATCAGCTTAACATGCACAGCCCCCTAACAATCTGTTGAGAGCAACACACCTAGTGCATATACTCTTGAAAACACATGCCCCCTTTTGCAGAAATACTGCCTCACTATTTGGACTGTTTCAATGAAGGAATAAAAATTAACAAAGATATGATTACAGATTTCATTAGTCTGAATGGAACTTGAAATTCTCCTGCTTGTAAATATTATTCTGTTGCTTTATACGAGAAACAAGAATCAGAACTGTGCTGCAGAATGCAGTTAATACTCCAGAGAAATGAACAGACCTGTGTATATTCTAAGCCACTCTTCACACACTATCCCCAATACCTAGGGAAGACTAGTCCATGCCCTGGATATTTCCTTTCAGGGTTAAGTGTGTCATCCTTACATATGGCATATTGTTGAAGCAATAGATTCAAAGATGCTGTTGATGGTAATGGAACAGGGAGAGAAGACACACGTGTTGGGGGAAGCAGTAGCCAGGCTATGGGAAAACTGAGAAGCAGTTTCTCTAACCACCCACAGCAGTTTTTTAGTCTTTTTTAGGGTGCAGGAGGGTGCTTCAGTAGGGAGACATGCATATGTCTGCTCGGCTCAAGTACTTTGGATACAAATGACATTAAAGCAGCATCTTAAGATAGGAAACTGCAAAAGAACTCCCATATACTTATGTCCATCCCAAAGTATCAACCAGTGATAAAAAGCTAGTTACAGGTAGGTAGCCGTGTTGGTCTGCCGTAGTCGAAACAAAATAAAAAAAATTAAGAAGTGTGCATGCACATGAAAGCTCATACCAATAACAAACTTAGTTGGTCTCTAAGGTGCTACTGATAAAAAGCTGCTGGACTTTCAGAATACCCAACTTCCTGTACCTTTAAGTGATCCAGGGACAGTGTAGTTTTAGCTTTAGTTCCAAGGGGATTTATATGTTGGAGATTGCCTATAAACAAAAGAAAAAAGGGAGAAAATTAGAAAGATACTTTTGAGTAGTACAGTATTATACTATTCCACAATGAACTACAGTGGACACTCGGGTTGCGAACGTGATCCGTGCAGGAGGCGCGGTCGCAACCCGCGTCTGCGCACGTGCGGGTTGCTATTTAGTGCTTCTGCGCATGCGCCGAAACCCAGAAGTAACCCGTTCCAGTACTTCCAGATTTGGCGCCGAGTGCAGCCCGAAAAGATGCAACCTGAATCGGCTGTAACCCGAGGTATGACTGTACCTAATAACATTATCAGGAGCAACATTTGGATAAAAAAATTCATTAGATAAAATTGTTCAGCACATATGCTTTGAAAGGTTTAGAAATGTTTATTTTTTCAGAAGTGTTAGCTATGAAGTCATTTCAGAGAGGGTCTTCAAGAGACACTACCCATTACAGTTAAATTTTAGCCAGTAATTATTTGACACTCTCAAAAGGGAGGCATGCCTGGCACCAACTCTGTCATCATTTCGGCCTCATGTCATCATTTCGGCCTCAGGCAAAAATGTTTTTGTCTTCCTGGGCATCATCAATTGGATGTTTTTACTCTGAATGTTTATATTTGTGCATTTTAAATATTGTATTACCTTCTTGCTGCAAATCGCTTCAGGGCTTTTTGTTGTTGGAAGCGATTCATAAATTGAATAAACCTAAATCTAAACAAAGCCAGTTCACTCCCCAAAAGGCTGTTTTGAAGCATTTCACTATTCCAAACATTTTTGAGATGGTTAAATGACAATATGTGATGCCTCCTCTTTAGAGCCAGCAAGTTGTTGATCCTGAAGAAAGAGAACAGAGAGTCTTGTTTCCATATTGCCAAAACAAGCCCTGTAAGTATGCTTGAACTGTGTTTAATTTTGGCAACTGTGCCTTCTTAACTGTATCTTGGTGCTACCTATTAACAGCCTCTTCTCAGCCTCTTGTGCCCTGCACAAATCAGAATTATACACACACATAAGCACACACATATGAAGCTCACAATGACAATACATGTCTTTCTGCTCTGGCAACAGAAAGGCAGTTTACTCTGAGATTTCATAGCTTGCTGTCCCCTCCTGTTAGGATTAAGTGGAACTAAGAAATAAAACTTCATTGTTTATAAATTGCATTAAAATATGTTGCCAGCAATGTGCAATAAACCTACCTGTGCATATTTATAAGCAGTTAGTGTAGCAATGGCCCCCTGATTTAAGTCTTCAACCACACTAACACACTTGGGCTGTGAATTCCAGGTGTGTCAATTCTCTACATTTTGTAGGGAATGAAACCCAATTGAAGTGTGGTGACAGCCATTACCAATCATGCATAGTTAAGTGAAACCAGCTGTGCAAACTTAAATCAGGCCCGAGTGCATTTCAAAAATCTGTTTTTACAGATCCTTTGATCAGTGCTGCACTTTTTAAAAAAGTTACAGAACATTCATGAACATTCCTATTTAAATAGTAATTTCTTCTTAGATTAATCCAAGTTAGTTACTGCAGCACATCCTCATGTTAAACAACTGCCCTGTGCCCCAACATAATTGTGACATGCTTACTGTTTTGTACAAAGGAAGTGGTAGACTGCAGAAATCTGATGACCATGAAGAATAAAGTTAGAGCGGCTAGCGAAATGGAATGCATTTTGGTTAAATGTCACCCTATCAGATCTCCCTTTTCCTCACTCCTAGTCATGTTGTGAGCATAAAAGACGGCTACACCAGTCGTGATATGTAACAGTGGAGATGTTAGAAAAAATAGGCATACAGCTTCCTCCTCTGCAAGACAAACAAATCAAATGATGCAATATGTGGAGATATGTAGCTAGCTGGGAGTTTTATGGAGCATCAGCAACAAGGCCAAGTTGTACCACACACTAGAGCAAACTGACCTGACAAAGACATCGTTGGCAATGCTTTAAAAGACAACACATTTATCACTGGAGATTACGGATGCTAGTGACTACAATTAAGCCCAAGATAAAAAGATTCTAGAGCAGGGTTCCCCAAACTACGGCCCGCAAGGCTCATTTATGCGGCCCGCAACACCCCCCACCACCTGCTCTTATCGGCGCAGCTGCCCACTTCCGGATCAGAAAAGCGCCAGAAATAGCTTGCGTGCATGCGCAAGTGTCATTTCCGGCACACTTCCGGGTCGGAGGCCTGTGCACATGCGCATAAGCTATTTCTGTTGCTTTTCTGATCCGGAAGTGCGTCAGAAATAGTGTGTGTGCATGTGCACATGTGTGTGCTCCTGCGCGCGCCCGTGCGCTCCCCCGCCCTCCGTGCGATCAGTGCTGTGGGCACCAGCCCAAAGCCGGGTAAGTTTGGGGACCCCTGTTCTAGAGACTCTTCCTGATCTCCATCCAGCTTGTTACACACACATCCTGCAGGGAAAGATTTGCTGCCCTATACATATGATTCATTATTCTTGTGTGTTGTAGAAGATGCCATACATACACTACTCTTGTGGGACTCCAGATGCTGGCATTGCATGCTAGGGCTGATGGGAGTTGTAGCTCAGCAACATCTGGAGGGCCAAAGGCTCCCCACTCCTAATCTACAGCTTTGACATATGCTTGTACCGTGGGATCATTATTACCAAAAAGTTACATTCAAAGTCTCTTAAAAGCCAAGGTAAGCAAGGCAAAATGTCAAGACTTCGATAGGCTATGTATGAACATGATCTATCAAGTTAGCATAACAGCCCGTGAAGAGCTCACACACAGGAGGTTATACAATAGTGTGCTCGTGGTAAAGGTAAAGGGACTCCTGACCATTAGGTCCAGTCGTGACCGACTCTGGGGTTGTGCGCTCATCTCGCATTATTGGCCGAGGGAGCTGGCGTATAGCTTCCAGGTCACGTGGCCAGCATGACATGTGCTCGTGGTACACCAGTCCAAATAGGTTGCAGCCTCTGAATATTGGGGTCTATGATAGTTATTAAAACCCCATGCTAGTGTGTAACACTTGCTAACCACCAAGTGATTTGTCTACATTTATTTCAAAGCTCTAAGATACTACAGCAGGCATCCCCAAACTGCGGCCCACCAGATGTTTTGGCCTACAACTCCCATGATCCTTAGCTAACAGGACCAGTGGTCAGGGAAGATGGGAACTGTAGTCCAAAACATCTGGAGGGCCGAAGTTTGGGTATGCCTGTACTACAGAATACAGTAATTGGTGAGAATTTAAGTACTTGTTTCCCCGACTGCCTGAACGATTAACCTTTACGTTCCTAGGGACATAGGTGTCTTATGTCTGTCATTTACACAATTCACATGCAATAACAGGTAGCAAATAACTTTGAAATGGAAATAGCAACAGCAGCTTTACATGGGTTAGATAATCTACTACAGAAGTTCTATAACTACACTGCAAGCCAAAAAAAAGTTTGCAATCTGCCCAATTATTCACCAATTGCTTACAGATCAAGTTCTCTCTTGCTCCAGGCAAAACTGGCCAGACCTCTTCCTAAAAACATGGACATGCTTTGATGTTCCTAACAGTGCAGATTGTCAGTGTTACATATGACTGCAAGACAGAAGAAGAACCCACCTCTCCTCTCATGTTTTGCTAGTTTGCTTGCAAGAGCTATCTTAATTTACTTTGTAGGTACTTTTTCTACACATCTGCTTTCTTGTTTTGGCATTACTTGGCCTGGGTTGCAGAGACTGACCTGTTAGAAATTGCTGGATGCTGAAAAGCCCCAAACACACAACCCACAACAAGTCATATGCTTTTTAGAATTTTCACAGCTGTTCTTCTACAATGGAACAAACATGAAGACTGAGTTGGGTGATGGAAAGAACTCTTGCCTCTCCCTAACACCAAGTGCAAGTGCATGCTCATACAGTATTTTATTTGCTGACAGCCACCGCTGGCTAGATGTTGCTAGACTACGATTTCCTTCCTACCTGACCACTGAGCTTGATGGTCAGGCTGTTAGGCCAGCAACATATGACCATGATTGAGCCACCCTGATGAAAGCCAAATAAATAGAGAGAATAAGCTTCTTAAAATAAAGTTTGTTCAGCTGAGATTTTTCCATCCTAAATCAGTTCACTATGCGCTTTGTCAATTACCAATGCACTACAAGATTACATTATTACCACTATGATTTGTGCTACGCTCAATAATATATTTGTGGTATGTGCTATATGTTCGCCAATATTGTGTGTGTGTGTGTGTGTGTGGAGAAAGAGAGAGAGAATAATTTGGATTCAAGCATACAGGGAAGGAAAAAAGTATTTGATCCCCTGCTAAATTTGCCCGTTTGCCCTCTGACGAAGAAATGACCAGTCCATAATTTTAATGGTAGGTTTATTGTAGCTGTGAGAGACAGAATAACAACAGGAAAAACGCCAGAAACCCAGAAGACTGTACTTGATTTTCAGGCCTTAACATGTACATTATGGAGTCCTGAATGTTTTTATCATTAACATTTTCAGGGGTTCACTTATTACCAACACAGATAACCTACAGTTCAATCTTATTGTGGTTCTAAAGAACACTGTTCCTCAAAACCCCAGGAACTTAAGATATACCAACTACATTTTCATTGTGCTGGACAGTACATGTCTAGGGACTCGTACTATGACATGCTAAAAGGGATAGAACAGGGAAGAATTGGGCACTCCATCCAGATGGGAGGATTGGGAAAGATTGTGGCAAAAGGATTTAAAATTTACAGCCTGCTACACAATAAAAGAAAACTTCATGAAAATGCTATACGGGTGGTACATAACCCCCAGCAAACTGGCTAAAATATATAAATCAAAGTCAAGTATATGCTGGAGGTGTAATCAAGGGGAAGGAATGATGTACCACATGTGGTGGGGTTGTGGCAAAATTAATTTTGGGGGAAATATTGTCTACGACGAATTTTTAAAAAAATGTTCAGAAAAACATTTGAGAAGAAACCTGAAGCCTTTCTTCTGGGCATTATGACAACTGATATTTCAAATGATTAAAAAGGGTGTTTCTATATGCTACAGCAACAGCAAGAATATTAATCGCTAGAAATTGGAAGGGGGACAGGTCACCAACAAAGGAAGAATGGCAAATCAAACTGTGTGAGTATTTGGAATTAGCAAAAATGACAGAGGCAATTAGGAGCCAACCAAACCAAAAATTTGAAAAGGAGTGGGAATGTGTGGTAGTAGTAGTAGTAGTAGTAATTTGTTATTTATACCTTGCCCACCTGGCTGGGTTTCCTCAGCCACTCTGGGCGGCTCCCAACCGAATGTTAAAAAAACAATACAACATTAAACATTAAAAACTTCCCTAAACAAAGCTGCCTTCAGATGTAAAAGATTATATGGGAAAACACTGTTCTCAAATAAAATCCTTGATATGTTTCGACTAAATTTTGCAAAGTAAAGAACAGATAGATAATAAATATTGTGTAAGAGAAGGGTAATAAGGAAAAACAACACAGTTGAAAAGAGAAGGAAGAAACAAGAAGTCGCACTGAGGTAGTGGGAAGTCACTTGTAAAGAAATACCATATATTCCGGCGCATAAGACGACTGGGCGTATAAGACGACCCCCAACTTTTCCAGTTAAAATATAGAGTTTGGGATATACTCGCCATATAAGAAATACGACCCAGTGTATAAGACGACCCCCGACTTTTGAGAAGATTTTCCTGGGTTAAAAAGTAGTCTTATACACAGGAATATACAGTATTGTTATTGTTTGGCTTATATATGTGTACAATATATGTTAGAGTGAATGGAATATGTATATTAATAACAATTTTAAAACTCATTAAAAAGCAATTAAAAAAGAAAAAGAACAGGGAAGAATTAACTGGTAAGAACTGCCTTAATAGTTCAGTCTAAAGTCTGCCCTCTGAAGTAAGACAGGCTGAGAAGACGTATACATTTCGTTGGATGCTATTATTTATAGGTTTCCCCAGAAAGATAGGCAATATCTAGATATGTGAAAGGCATACCAGTGGTGGTGGTGGTGGGGACCAAACCAGAAAAACTGGGAGTGGGGAACCTAGTTTTCCCCCGGGTCTTCTTGTCTCCAGCTATTTGTTGTACCTTTATTGTCCATCAATATGGCATTTTAAAATATAGTGGTTTAGAAATATTCAAATTAAAATATGGGGAACCAGGTAATTGTTTACAGCAAAAGCCACTGGATGCATCAATAAAAGCTTATGCCATAATAAATCTGCCCAATGTTAAGCCTCTACAAGACTCTGGTTTTGTTGCTACTGACTTATATAGGTATTCTTCAAGGAAGTGAAATGAAGGGTATGCATCAGTGCTTTGGCTCAATTACCATTCATTCGAGCAATATTTGTACCTATGAGTTCCCTGATGGAATGCATTCTGTAGTTGTAAAAAGTGAAAAACAACAAAATACACACACACACTATTTCCTGGTCCCTTTAGCCTGTATGCTCCATGTCAAAAGGTACACAAACACTTTGAAATGGAAAGAATTCAGTCTGCCAAACACAAAGATATCAGGGTAAGCATATTTTAAGAGAGACTGCCAATTCCAAAATTGATGGCTAATACCGATGGTACCTGCAGCAATCCTTTCGTTGTAACTGCACAATTGTACAAATGGAAACACCTCCTGCCTCTTTCGAGACTTTCAACAGCACACCATGCTATAATGTAAAAGTAAAAAGCATTAATGCTTCTGAAACCAGTGAAATTGCCACCCTAACTCAATTCCGGCTGTCTGCAATAGCACAATAAGTAAGGTCATGTACAGCAGATGCGAAACAACTGGTAGGTTGCGATGCTCTATGGTGGGTCACACTAGCAGCACTATCAACTTTTAAGATAATGAAATGGAGAAAAAGGAAAGGCAAACAGAAATATTTAGTACAAAAAAAACCAGAAGGAGGTACCATCTTGTAGGCTAAACTTCAAGTTGAATTCTAGGACTCGGGGAGGAAGCAGCAGCAGGAGCAGTGGTGGGTGAGCAACCTTGGTCCACAGAAAGTCTCTGGGCTCTGCTCTCAATTCCATTTCTGCAACTCTCTTTCCTCTCATCCAACAGGTCCAAAAGAGGGGGGGGGGAGATTAATACACTAGGCTACTGTTTAACCCAGGCACCCCCAAACTTCAGCCCTCCAGATGTTTTGGACTACAATTCCCATCTTCCCCGACCACTGGTCCTGTTAGCTAGGGATCATGGGAGTTGTAGTCCAAAACATCTCGAGGGCCACAATTTGGGGATGCCTGGTTTAACCTTTGGACCCCAGATATTGTTTGCATAATTGTTTGACTACAATACCCATCATCCCCAGCAAACACGGTCAAAGGTCAGGGATGACAGGAGCTGTAGTCCAACAGCATCTAGAGATCCAAGATTGAAGAACACTGCACGAGGCCATACTTGGACCATCACAATTTTGATGTTATGGATCATCCATTGTATACTACTCAAGGAAGTGTCGAAGGAATATCCTCTATGGCCCCACTTTAGTTTGTTCCTGCAATCGCTTTCAGTTTACTTACGGTAAGAGTTTTGCTAGGCAGCAGAGGAACTGATAGGGACAAATTCTTCACACTGCACTTCAGACACTTTTGCATATGCCTAAAACTAATCTTAAAGGCCCCTGACCGTCAGGTCCAGTCGTGTCCGACTCTGGGGTTGCAGCGCTAGGTTTTACAAACAAGTTCACACATTTGCATTTATTACTTGTTGTCTGCAGCTTCACACATGTATAAATAGCCATCACAGATAGATCTGTATTTACTCCTAAACAATGTTTTTCAACAGATTCAGTTCACACCCTTAGCAATTATTTGTCAGATGTTGTGTAATCAAGGGATATACAGGCCATGCATTAATCATCCCCCAGCAAGTCTTTGGAACATGACTTTACTAGTGTCACAAAAGTGTAAATTCACTTAGAGATCACTTCCTACTCCCCTTCACAGTCCTATCATGTGTTAAGTATCACTAAGTTCTATACGACATTTCCTAGTAAGAGTTATTAAGATTAAAGCTTTAATCTGAGAGAGCATCTTACTAGTCAGGTATGAATGTCTGATAATATATAGCACAAAATACAGTCCAACAAAGCTGAATTTAATAAAAAATGTTAAAACATTCTGGTGCAGTGTTGAATATCTATTTCATCAAGTGTTTGGTTTGGAGGGTCACCATACAGTGCTATTTAGAACATGAATTAAAACAACCAGACTGATAGTTTAAATATATCAAAAATCGCATTGGTCTCTTGACTACCAGTTAACTTCTACAAGATTTAGCTTTACTATTCCATGAAACCCACAGTATTAAAATATTTTCAAGTTCTCAAACTGATAGTAAAGTGTGACAATGTGGCTGTGACAAAGTATTGTTTGCTATAATTCCTACTCAACAGGACTGATTCAGAGAACTAGATTGGGAGATTATGCATCTGCCCCCTTTTTAGTATTATTAATATTTTTTTATTATCCACCCTTCACCCTAAGGTTCCAGGGCAGGTTAGAACATTAAAGCACAATATTAAAAACAGTTTAAAGTTGCAATAAAAAAAATAAGGTGAGTCCTAAAGATCCACACCTCCATTATACAGCATTTTGGAAGGTGCATAACGGAGGTGCCAGACATACGGTAACTCTCATATGGTAACTCTGTGGGGAGGGAATTCCAGGGTTTAGAGGCCACCACAGGGAATGCCCTCTCCAGGCTGTCACCTGCAGGAACTTCCAAGAGTGCCCCTTCTGCTGGTCTCAGCATGCAAGAGGGTCTGTAGGGAAGGAGGTGGTCTTTCATATATTTGGGGCCCGAATAAAGTTGAATAGGGCTTTAAATACTAATGAGAGAACTTTGAATTGGGCCGGGAAATGAACTAGTAACCAGTGCAGCTGTTTTAAAAGAGGGGTTATAGGAGATCTAAATGGAAGCTCCAGCTGCTGCACTTTGGACCAACTGAAGTTTCCAAGTCGTCTTCAAGGGAAGCCCCATGTAAAGCATGTTGAAATAATCTACTCTGGAAGTTATCCGAGCATACAATACTGTGGTCAAATCTTCTCTGTCCTAAAGAGGTCATAGCTAGTGAATCTGCCAGAGCTGAGAAAAGGCACAACGAGCCACTGAGGCCTCCTGAGCCTCTAGTAGCAGTACTAAATCCAGGAACACCCCCAAATGATGAATCTGCTCCTTTCATGGGAGTAGATGGAACTATATGAAACCACTAGAAGCACTCATCAAATTGGGGCACAGTGTTAGTCTGATATGCCAACTACACTCTTTCCTGGACAAGGGTTAGCTACTGTGATTCACATGGCTACTGTAATGTGCTCTATGTGGGTCTCCCCTTGGGACTGGTCCCAAACCTGCAGCTGGTGCAGAATGCTGTGGCCAGGCTGCTGAGTGGAGCACCAGGATGTGCACATATTACATCTGAACTGAATGAACTGCACCAGTTGCCAATCAGTACCAGAGCATGTTCAAGGTCCTGTTACCATATAAAACCCTGAAAGACTACCTGCCCCTGTACTTAGATCATCTCAGGAAATTCTACTTGTGGCACTGCATCCTACAGAATATCACATGCCCTTCCTTCTGCTGTATGTGAAGCAGCAACCATCAGCTGCTGCAGAAGTCTTGTGAAGACGTATCTTTTCACCCTGGCTTTGCTTCACATATTTGAATCTTCTGAATTTGCTTTATTTGCTTCTATGCATTTTTCAAATGCTGCTTTACTGGTTTCAGGTTCTGTTTTGGTTTTAATGTATTAAAGATATATTGTTTTGTTTTTTAGACTGCACACTGCTGCACACCGAAGTAGTAAGTGGTATATAAATGCTTAGAAATAAAATGAAAAATTCATATCACCAAAGATGAAGCAATATATGCAAATACAAAACTATTTAAGTTTCAGAAGTGGTTCTGGTTCCAGGCTGAAGTGGAAAAGAGTACACATCAAAAGCATGCTCATATTGCTAAAGTTAAACGACAGGAGACCAATTAAGTTTGTGGGCAAAGATTAAACCATTAGAGCCATTAAGCCATTCATTACTTCCATTAGGAGATGAAAGCATTATGTTTGTAAGCGAGAACACAACAGACTTTCCCCCCAACTAAACTGAAACTTGACAGCAATATTCCAAGGCTATCTTGGAGAAAGCAAGTCTTGGGAGAAGCCTGAAGCAACTAAAGTGTGATCCAGTAGACACTACAGGATTTAAATTACAGGCTCTACACTCCAGCATTATTTTCTTGATCAGGGAAATGAGAATGCACATGCCCTGCAACTGACACAACTCAGGATGGAGAAGCATTACCACCTGCCTCGCGCAGGTACAAGACGAGAACATCAGGGAACTTGGCAAGGCATGTACATATTAAGAACACAATGCACATGACTATCAAGAAACGTTGAGCAGGCTGCACAATCTCACCCGATCAAGAAAGGCAAGATGAAGAGCTGGGGCAGAGACATGTACTATTTCAGCCCACTGTGCAGAGATTTGTCACCAATTACCCCGTTCCCCCCTTTTTGCACAGGTAATTCGGGATAGCCAGAACGCAACCTTCCCTTCCTACGCTCTCCCTGCCCGCCACGAACTTTGCTATGCGCGCGGCGAAGATCCCTGTTAACAGGAGCGCCGGCCAGGAGGAAAACGTAAAGCGACCCTTGCAGGATCAGGCCACGGGGTGGGGGTGGGGGTTGAAGGCCTCCCAAGCCCGTCCTCCTGCTCTCTCACAGGTGCCTCTGGAAAGCCCACGAGCAGGACACGAGGAGAGCAAGGAGGCCGAGCGAGCCGGCGGCGGTAAGAGTCCGGGATGGACAGGAGGGGAGGCGGCTAGGAGTCGAAAAAAGTGGGGAGTGGTGGGTCTTCAAGCCCACACTGACCCCTTCCCCTAAATAACAGAAAGAGGAGGGGGAGGCAGAGCTTGGCAGCCTCGAGCCCCCCACCTGCCAGCAACCCACCCGCGCCCCCCACCCCGGCAGCCGCTCGGAGGGGCCTGAGCCTCGTCTCCCGCGCCCCGTCCACAGGCCCAACCCCAAGTGCAGGCCCGGCGGAGGCCTCTCCCCTCCCACGTATCCCAGCGCCGCGGTAGGAGTGGCGGGCGAGGGGCGGCTGGGAGGGACGCCCGCCTTGCTTGCTTGCCCGGCTGCCCACCCGCCCGCTGCTTCTCCGCCCCTCACCTGGCGGTTGTTTTGGGCTGCGGCTCCCGGGCCGGCTCGTCTTGGCGGGCGGGCCGTGGGGCGGCTCAGTCCATGGGCAGCTGGCAGGCCGAAGAGGGGGGGGTCCGGGGAAAGGGGGGGGAAGGCGAGCGAGTCGCGGCGGCGGCAGACACAGGGCAAACACTAAAGAGAATGAGCGGGGCCAGCTCCGGCCGGGAAGGAAGTGACGGCACCACGCGACGGCGTGGGGGAGGAGCCAACCAGGCCTCTCGCAGCTATTTATAGCGCCGCCCAGCGCGGAGCGCGCTGCCAATCCGGGCACGGGCCGGCTTCTCCGGCCGGCGGGACTACTACTCCCGGCATGCCCCGCGGCTGTCACTTAGGCGGCCCGTCGGAGTCTCCAGCTCGCTCTCGCCTTCCCTCCCCCCGCTTTCCCCTTTGCGAAGGAGGCGAGACTACATTTCCCAGCATGCTGCGCTCGCAGAGGAAGTGACAGCTCTCCCGCCACGCTCTTTCCACCAGAAACCCCGGGACTCCCGGCTGCAGCCGCGCCGGAGGACGCGGAGAGGGAGGTAGTGGGGCACCGTGCAGCGGGGAATACAGGGCGTGTGAGCTGGGAGGAAGCAATTCCTGTAGGGTCCTCGCGGGAGGTCCCAGGTGGACATGCTCGTTTTTCTTTCTCAGCTGAGAAGACCAGTGAAGGGCAACGAGGCTTTGCTTACGCAGAATTGCACCCTGTGTTCCGTTCCTCTTAAAGATAGCGGTGTGCAACGACCTGAATGAACTGCTTTCGGAGTCTCGAGTAGATTTAGGGCGGGGAGGAAACAGAGGGGACAGTCCAGCATTGTATAGTATTGGTATCTGTTATTTCGCGGTTAAGTTTTGGACGAATGAAGAACCTTGGATGGCAGGATTCCTTAATAAACAACCATCATTTGAGATAGGAATTATTTCTCCGGAATCCCACCCACGTCCTCCTTTTATTGAATTCTAGGGCACCAACCAACTGGTCTGCAGATACGTATTGTGCTTCTTTGCATAAAGCAGGTGTGTGGGGACCCGGTGCCCCCCTCTCCCAGACGTTGTTGAACCACAACTCCTTTCATCCCTGATCTTTGGCCATGCTGGCTGGGGCTGATGGGAGTTGGAGTCCAAGAATACCTAGAGGGGCGCAGGTTTCCCATCTCAGGCTTAAAGGTTGCTTCATTCCGCGTACTCTTCCTGAATCGAAACAAAATAAAAATAATTCCTTCCAGTAGCACCTTAGAGACCAACTAAGTTTGTCATTGGTATGAGCTTTCGTGTGCATGCACACTTCTTCCTGAATCATAAAAGTGAATACATTGCAGCGCCATAAAATCCTCTTCTTTTTGAAACTGTGGCCTCAATCATCAGGTTTGACCTCCAGATCAGTAAAAGATCGCTTTCGCTCTGGGAACGCAATATTCCGGGTTGGGGGGAGAGAGAGATAGTAGTTTCAACAGTTTTCTAATTAAGCTAGATCAAAAGGTCTCGCACCACTCCTTCAAGCAATACGGAGTTTGCAATTGCACCCTTATCTATGGAACGAACTGGAAGATTAGGGCATTCGCTGCATGTGTTTTCTGACTCCTGGGGGTTTGTAGTGCCTCCTTTCCGTCAAGCTCCGACTAAAACTTGAGAAAGTAACTGTGGGTGCTGGGTATTGTAGTCTTTTATGAAGTAATACTGGAAGCCACTGAGCCAAGCATGCTGCTCTATTTAAAGCAAGTCCCCCCCCCCCCAAGGAGCTTCCGCAAAGTGCTTATGTAGCAAATGAGTGGGCGAGAGCTTACAGGCTGCGCACTGCCGCATGTCCTAACTCCTAATAGTGTTAGCTGAGAAAATGATTGGCGATAGAGACTGCCGCAAAACCTCCCCACGCATTCTAGTTGTGTTATTCCAGGCATTCCTTTAAGCAGAACGGACTTTTTAGCACTGTACAGGAGTGGGCGAACTTCAGGCTTGTCAGCTCTACTTTGCTGCTTTTCTCCTGGAACCCCGACAGGGGCATAGCCAGGATCAAAACTAGGGGGGGGGGGCAAGCCATGGTCGTTCAGGGGCGGGGCCAAGGCACAGAAGGGAGGGGCCACAAAGTGGGCGGGGCTAAAGGGCCAACGGGCCTGATGACATCGTGGCGGTGGCAGCAGCGGCCACCTTGTGCTTCTGGGGCTGGTAGCGTTGGCGGCTACCCTGCTTGGCTGGAGAGGACGGGAGGGTCAGGCAGGCGAGAGGGGGTGGCAGGGCGGGCGAGGGCGAGGCAAGACACGGCCGCAGCCACGACGGCTCCAAGGCGTTGCTGCATATCAGCATAATATTTCAACCATGGTTCAAGCCCCACCTTAGGAAAAAAATCCTGCATTGCAGGGGGTTGGACTAGATGACCCTTGTGGTCCCTTCCGACTACAATTCTATGATTCTATTGATATATTACCATAGCATATGCATCATTCTGCTTTCTTGAATTGTCCTACTCCTAGGCATAGCATCCAACTCCTAGAGGCCTAGGTGCCCCCCCCCCAATTACTGGTAAATACCGTATTTGAAAGAGTCATCCCCCCCATGTTGATGGGCTTTCTATGTGGGGCTTATCTGCCCCCCCCTATTTTATTAAGGATGGAAGAGGGAGGGAAGGAAGGAAGAAATAGAGAGATAACTCATATTTGTGGGTGTCTCTGGATGACGCTGTGATGCTGGAACTCTGCAGCAAGAGGACAGGACGGTCGGGCAGGCGAGAGGGGGTGGAAGGGCGGGCGAGGGCGGGGCAAGGCATGGCCGCAGCTACGACAGCTCCGAGGCGTTGCTGCATATCAGCATAATATTTCAACCATGGTTCAAGCCCCACCTTAGGAAAAAAATCCTGCATTGCAGCGGGTTGGACTAGATGACCCTTGTGGTCCCTTCCGACTACAATTCTACGATTCTATTGATATATTACCATACCATATGCATCGTTCTGCTTTCTTGAATTGTCCTACTCCTAGGCATAGCAGCCAACTCCTAGAGGCCTAGGTGCCTCTCCCCCCCCCCCAATTACTGGTAAATACCGTATTTGAAAGAGTCATCCCCCCATGTTGATGGACTTTCTATGTGGGGTTATCTGCCCCCCCCCCGTATTTTATTAAGGATGGAAGAGGGAGGGAAGGAAGGAAGAAATAGAGAAATAACTCATATTTGTGGGTGCCTCTGGGTGACGCTGTAACTCTGCATGTACAGGAGCCTTGTAAGCAGCTTTCTCTCTGCTTGATTTACAGCAGGCACGTCCAACAGGTAGATTGTGATCTACCAGTAGATCACTGGATGTCTGTGGTAGATCACTGGTAGGTCACTGGCACCCCTAAAAAAAGCTCACCCAAAATTTTCCTCCTCCCTCAAAAAAATTGAACTATGACCTGAAGCCCTAAACAAAAATGGGCCTCCCTCCCTCCTAAAAGAAGCTCAACAAGTTTGACCTAAACCCCAAAAAAACAGGGCTTCCCTTCCTTTAAAAAAAACTCAACAGCTTTGACCCGAACCCCCCAAAAGGGGGTAGATCACCCCCAGTTTTAAACTCTGAGTAGATCAGAGTCTCTTGGGAGGTGGCCACCCCTGATTTACAGTATACAGATGCAGGAGGAGGGGGCCATAGCTGCCAAGTTATCCCTTTTTTACAGGGATTTCCCCTTATGCTGAATAGGCTTCCTCGCGAGAAAAGTGAAAACTTGGCAGCTATGGGAGGGGCAGACTGGAACACCAATGCTTTTTATAAACATCACTGTGTCTGTCAAAGCTACAGCCCCCCCCCTTTCTTATTCACTTCCTTTTAGCCTTGCAGAGCCACCTTAGTCAAATTGAATCCTCTGAGTCTGCACCCTCATTAAATCGCCAATAGAACTCTTAATGCTCCTGAATGCTCATTAACAAGTCCCACTTAAGAACAATAGGGTGAAATGGTCAGCTATCAAATCTTGCCTGGGGATATATGCTCCATTGTCTTAACTGCTTAACTACTGATAGCCACTTTGCTTTATTTATTTGATGTGTTTTTGTTACTGCTGTCTCTCCCCCCCCCCCCCCAGCATTCGGAGACTTAGCTGCTCTTGCTAAAGCAAAGCCTTTTCCACTTCAGTTTTTGGAGGGGAAAAGTGCTGGTTATGGTCTGTAAAATACATTAATTTTTTTGCTT
The DNA here is from genome assembly GCF_963506605.1 of Zootoca vivipara. Taxonomy (NCBI): domain Eukaryota; kingdom Metazoa; phylum Chordata; class Lepidosauria; order Squamata; family Lacertidae; genus Zootoca; species Zootoca vivipara. The sequence continues at coordinate 77,000,257 of NC_083282.1, read as the reverse complement.
CTGGGGGGGGCAGCTGCCCCCTCCTGCCCCCCCTGCCTACGCCCATGAACCCCGACCAGTCAAAACCAGGCACAATAGACACGCATTGGAATTAAAGAAGAGAGTTGCCTCTGAGCCTAGCCTAGGGATTTGTTTTTAGTACCAGAACCAACCTGAATTCAAAAGTCCTTTACACACGCACAGTCCATTCTTTCTTAGCTTTCATTTCAGCAACCTAACCTTATATAATTACTCATATCCTTAACATTTGGTGGGAGGGGCGTTCCACAGGGTGGGCACCACTACCACCACTACTGGTTCCCTGTAGCTTTAGTTCTCGCAGTGTGGGAACCTCCAGAAGGCCCTCGGAGCTGGATCTCAGTGTCCGGGCTGAACGATGGGGGTGTAGACGTTCCTTCAGGTATACGGGACCGAGGCCATTTAGGGCCTTAAAGCTCAGCACCAACACTTTGAATTGTGCTTGGAAACATACTGGGAGCCAATGTAGGTCTTTCAGGACCAGTGTTATATGGTCTCAGCAGCTGCTCCCAGTCACCAGTCTAGAACACCCTGCTCACAGTCTAAAATAAGGCTGAATGGAGACATTTTCCTATCTAAGATGGGGTAGCAAATGGCGCCCCCCTCCCGGCAAAAAAAGTCACAAAATTGGCTTTAAAGGAAAATTTCATCTCAATAAGTGCAGTATAGCAAACATCAAGACTACTTTTGCACCTGTCTTCTTTTCCCATAGGACTAAAGTTTTGGCTGCCCCAAATCCCAAAGTACTGAGGTAGAGTCAGAGAAGTATATAATATAAGGTATATATCCAATGGACCGCCAACATTGTTACTTTAAAGTCTTCTCCTGTTGTTGTTGTTGTTTAGTCGTTTAGTCGTGTCCGACTCTTCGTGACCCCATGGACCATAGCACGCCAGGCACTCCTGTCTTGCACTGCCTCCCGTAGTTTGGTCAAACTCATGTTCGTAGCTTCGAGAACACTGTCCAACCATCTTGTCCTCTGTCGTCCCCTTCTCCTAGTGCCCTCAATCTTTCCCAACATCAGGGTCTTTTCCAAGGATTCTTCTCTTCTTATGAGGTGGCCAAAGTATTGGAGCCTCAGCTTCACGATCTGTCCTTCCAGGGAGCACTCAGGGCTGATTTCCTTAAGAATGGATAGGTTTGATCTTCTAGCAGTCCATGGGACTCTCAAGAGTCTCCTCCAGCACCATAATTCAAAAGCATCAATTCTTCGGCGATCAGCCTTCTTTATGGTCCAGCTCTCACTTCCATACATCACGACTGGGAAAACCATAGCTTTAACTATACGGACCTTTGTCGGCAAGGTGATGTCTCTGCTTTTTAAGATGCTGTCTATGTTTGTCATTGCTTTTCTCCCAAGAAGCAGGCGTCTTTTAATTTCGTGGCTGCTGTCACCATCTGCAGTGATCAAGGAGCCCACTGCCTCCATTTCTTCCCCTTCTATTTGCCAGGAGGTGATGGGACCAGTGGCCATGATCTTGGTTTTTTTGATGTTGAGCTTCAGACCATATTTTGCGCTCTCCTCTTTCACCCTCATTAAAAGGTTCTTTAATTCCTCCTCACTTTCTGCCATCAAGGTTGTGTCATCTGCATATCTGAGGTTGTTGATATTTCTTCCGGCAATCTTAATTCCTGCTTGGGATTCATCTAGTCCAGCCTTTCGCATGATGAATTCTGCATATAAGTTAAATAAGCAGGGAGACAATATACAACCTTGTCGTACTCCTTTCCCAATTTTGAACCACTCAGTTGTTCCATATCCAGTTCTAACTGTAGCTTCTTGTCCCACATAGAGATTTCTCAGGAGACAGATGAGGTGATCAGGCACTCCCATTTCTTTAAGAACTTGCCATAGTTTGCTGTGGTCGACACAGTCAAAGGCTTTTGCATAGTCAATGAAGCAGAAGTAGACGTTTTTCTGGAACTCTCTAGCTTTCTCCATAATCCAGCGCATGTTTGCTATTTGGTCTCTGGTTCCTCTGCCCTTTCGAAATCCAGCTTGCACTTCTGGGAGTTCTCGGTCCACATACTGCCTAAGCCTGCCTTGTAAAATTCTACAAAGTCTTCTCCTAGCACCCATTAAGCCTCTGACCCCCTGACTGCGCTTCCTGCTCTCTTGGTCGAGGCTGGTTACCTTTTCCTTCGCTTGAATAGAGATGGAGGAGGAAATTCAAGGAGAGACACTTTTTCTATACTGGATCTGACTTGGGAAAGCAAAAGATGTGCATCCAGTTTTTCAATGGGATGGGCTGATCCTTGGAATGGAGGAAAGAGGTGTTCAGAGGGGGTGGGACCCAAAACTCTGCCCCCCCAACAACCCTAAAAAGGTTGGTGACTAATTATATCCTATGAATATACACATTGTGTCCTTTCTTCTTTTTTGGAGTGTGTGTGTGTGTGTGTGTGTGCATTTATTCATGAATAATTACATGTGCAATCTGATCCTATCTAGGCTCAAAAGGAAGAGTTGGGGTTGGGGGCTACTGCTGTTGCCAATACCCCCCCCGGCATCTGCTGCCTTTTTTTATTTGAATTTTTAAAATAATTTTGTACTGTAAAAACCAATTACATATGCATATAGAGAGATTCCTCTGAATCTCAGGACTTCCCCCCACCCCTTCCCTGGAGTCCCATTTTGATCATTTACAATCATTCACATCTTCTCCAAACTCTATTACCGTATATCAATCCATATTTTCCATGGTAATTGTTACATTACAAGTGAAATCAAAGCACCTGCTGCCTTAGGTGCCTAATGGTAGAGCCAGCCCTGAAAATTAAACAGTGAAGAATTTTTTTTTAAAGTGTAATATATTTTGCTTATGAAAGATGAGTCATAGAATCATAGAGTTGGAAGAGACCACAAGGGCCATCCAGTCCAAGGGCCAAGCAGGAAACACCATCAAAGCATTCTTGACATATACCTGTCAAGCCTCTGCTTAAAGACCTCCAAAGGAGGAGACTCCACCACACTCCTTGGTAGCAAATTCCACTGCCGAACAGCTCTGAAATAGTCTCTGAAGTAGAGCTGCAGTTTAATCAACTGAAGGCTTTCCCCCTTCCTATTGCTGTAGAAAAGTCATTTCCCCCTTCTCTCTCTCCACATTTCAAGGTTGGTACCTGCCATCCTTTGTCCTTGGGCAGCGGAACAGGGACAGATGTTCAAAAGGTATCCCATGTGCTTGGAGGCATTGCTGCTCTGTATTGAGTTGGCTTGGCGAGGAAAAAGGACGATCAGCACATGAAGTATCTCCATATAAGCTGCAATTCTGCAGCATTGCTTGGTTGTGAAGTCCCACTGAAATTAGTAAGCCCTCCTCAGTAGCCTGATCCAGAAACTATTAATTTCAAGCTTACGCAAGTTTAATCAACCAGCATTTATTTAATCTAGTGACAGCCCTAATAAAGCAGCACACGGGCAGAGTTAGCATTACATGCAAGTGTATATTACATATGAAACCTAAAAGGTGCTCTCTCTGCCTCTTACAGCATGATAACTTGGTGGATGGTTTTTGCTTAGAACCGAAGCTTGGGGCAAATAATTGGGAAACCCCTGTTCATTATTTTGACTTAGTTTCTTTGCCCCCATTGCCTGCTTTGGGCTGCTAGGTACAACAAAACAAGTAACCAATTTCCTATCAGAGTCTCATGTCTGCATCTACCGCCTCCTACCTTGCCCTCCAGAACCAACATTGCCTGCCCACCTTTTCCCTTCCGGTAGAGCAGAGCCCCAGTTCTACTTTCTCCTTGGCTTGCTTTCTTCAGCACCATGGGGTACCATCCAATGTTATCCCTGAGGTGATGAGTAAAGGCTTCCATCAGCAGAATAGAGAGGGTAGGCTGCACCCCATTGCCTCTAGGGCAGGGGTCTGCAACCTGCGGCTCCGGAGCCGCATGTGGCTCTTTTACACCTTTGCTGCGGCTCCGGAGCGGATACGAGGGGAGGAGGCGTCCGAGCCATGCGGCACCTGAGCCATGCGGCAGAGCCCGCCACGCCCGCCAGACACTCGCGCGGTGCCCACCGCCGCCGGAGCACACAGCTGCGGCGGCGCGCTGTGCGCCTGTGCCCCACACGGCGCCTGCCGGAGTCCACAACTCTGCTGTGCGCGTGCGCTGTGCAAAAAGGACGCAATGTGATGTTAGCAGCCCGGGGAGCATGGTCGGCCCCATCCCTGCATCAGCCCCTCCCCACTGCATTTCTGCAGCCAATAGGCTCACGGGGGCGGGGGCGGAGTTATTTATTTTTTAAAACGGGCACGCTTCTTCCTGCCCAGCAGCAGAAAGACTTGCGGGCTCGGAGCGCGTGTTTGCTGCTGCTCCTGCCGGCCTGGTCAGGAGATTGAGGTAGATGTATTAATCAATGGGTTGATTCAATATGAGGAAATTTTATAAGTTCACTTGATGGGAGCAACACACATGAAACCATACAGGTGTCCTAATAAGGGAGTCAGAGTTTTGTCCATTCCCAGTAATCAAGGCAGCCCAAACTCATAAGGCAGTGGTTGCTGGTATCCATTCCCAGTAATCAAGGAAGCCTAAACTCAAAGTTATTTTTATAATGATGAGGATGACATTGGGCCCTCATTATTAATTATTATTTACATCAGGCACTGATTATGATTTATGGTACACTGGGGCCCTGATTAATTTTCTATGGCATTTTGGGGCATTGATTATTAGGCATAGCAAATTTTGCTATGGGGCCCTCTGATTTCTAATTACGTCCCTGTTTTGTGGCTCCCAGTTTATTTTTTTTCTTCGGAAACGGGTCCAAGTGGCTCTTTTTGTCTTAAAGGTTGCAGACCCCTGCTCTAGGGGTAGCAGGAAGGAAAAGGAGAGGAATGATGACACCCACATGGCACCATCTAGAGGAGGAGCTAGCTGCAGCGAACTCTTGCTTCTCTTCTTGCTGCCTGAAAGAACACTCAGCTCCAGCTGACTGTTACCCCAAGACTGCAAATGCAAGGAGAAAGAACACTCTGGCCCATACATCAGTCAAAGGAACAAAAACCACCAATTGCTTATCAAGCATGATCACTAGCAAGGGAAGATAAGCCTGGCCTGAACTGGATATAAACACCCTCTTAAAGCTCACCACTTTGTTCTGACCTTGAATAACTTAATCTCCTTCCTCTATGTTTTCCTAGTCTGTTTTTTCAGTTTGTAAGCCTGATATCAAGGGGTTCTCTCGCCTTACTTACTTATTTATTTGAACCATTTGGGAACTACAAGTGTTTGAAAATTGTGACTGAAATACAGTAAATAGATGCTTTTGTGCAAACTTATCCTAAGTTTAAAATAGACATTGAACTAATCTATATACAGTGGTACCTCTACTTACGAATTTAATGCGTTCCGAACACACATTTGTAAGTCAAAAAAAATTGTAAGTCGAATCCCATAGGAATGCATTGGGAGAAAAAATTCGTAAGTCGAAGCAACCCTATCTAAAAATTCGTAAGTAGAAAAAATCCTATCTAAACCGCAACCAAGATGGCGGATGGAGCTCCATTTGTAAGTAGAAAAATTCGTAAGTAGAGTTATTTGTAAGTAGAGGTACCACTGTATATATAAATGTAAAAATCGTGAAAGTGCAGGATCCACTTTTCTCCATAACCGCATGACCGATCGTCTTGAAATTTTGACACAACCATCCAGGCCACTCCCTGAGCGTTTTTAGAAAAAGAAATCCCTCAAATCTCACACCCCCGCAGGTACAAACCTCTTTTTCAACCAAGTAAAACAGCACCCTCAAGTGGATTTCCTCCCACAGTACACCCCCTCCCTTCCTGTGAAATCTACACCACACCCACAAACCCCGCCTCCACCACGAGATCCACCACTCACATACATACATCCGGCAGAGGTGTTGAAGACCAAACGAACTGAAAGCAGGCCTTTTCCAGCAACAAGTGGAGGTAGGGGCCTTCCTGGGGGGGGGATGGGGGGCCAAATAGGGGGCAGGGATACGTAATGGGTCAGAACAGGGTGGGGGGGAAACACAGGGATGAAATCTGCCCTCTCCACAGTATCTCGCCTCGACTCAGGGGGACTCTGTGGCTCAGGGGGACCTGAAAGGGGGCTATTACCCTCCATTTCACAGACTAACGCACAGCAATGCGTGCAGGGCCAGCTAGTGGTACATGAAAACATATTTAAAGGCCCATTGCTATCGTCTGTATTGCATCAGGATTCCTGGAGTCACACACACACACACACACACACACACACACACACACACACACACAGGTCATGAGTCCATACTAAAAAAAGGAAATCAGAATACATTTGACTGTCAACTTGCTTTTTAATTGGCTTGTGTCCTATTCTTGCTGCAGAAAATGGTTTGCACTTGGTTCTTAGGTAGTCACACACTCATGCACTACTGAGGCCCAGACCTTCAGCAGTAGAACTGCATCATGTGCCTTCAAGACTGTTTTCTGGGCCTAGTGGTTAGAATATTCAAGTTGCATAGTAATTATTTTTAAGGAAGTTCAAGCTGTATACAATTGTGAAGATCACTCCTATAGTTAAAGGGACCCCTAACCATTGGGTCCAGTCGTGACCGACTCTGGGGTTGCAGCGCTCATCTCGCGTTATTTAACGGTCTATAGCACTAAATTTGTAAAGGTCATTTCAGTCTTGTTAAACATCTGAGATAAGAGTAAGAGATAATAAATTGCCTAATTTTATTTTATTTCTTTCTGAATATCTGTAACCTTAAGCCTCCTAGGTACTCATACCACATATTAACAGCAGTGATTACACAACCCTAGACAAAATTTCAGCAAGATACAGTTCCTCCAGAATAATGTTACCTTTCACTAACCAATATTAAGACTCAGCTTTTCAGTGTTTAAAATATGAAATTGAAGAATTCCAGCAAGTCCCAAATGCAGCTGAACAGAACTGCTTAACAAGAAGCACCTGCATGGATTAAATCTGAGACATTTATTTTCCACTATATTTCATAGCAATGCATTTCCTGAAAGATGGGTGGGATGTTCAAGTATGACTGAGACACTAAAGAGTCAAGAATGCTATGAAGGTGCCTCTCCAAATACAATTCTAATGTTTGTCATGAATAGTGTTACGGTAAAGCTCAGGTGGAAAAGCAAATTAAGAAGTGCTGGGTATTACTGGGACTAATTGACAGTTTCTTTGCAGACAACTACAATTTATTCTACCATAGTAAGATATATATTGCTAGACAAATACTTTAAACAAGAGCTTATTTATTCACAATTCGGATAAAGTTTTTGAGACACAAAAGAAATACAAATGACAATAAACTGGAAAAAATAAGTGACAACATGAGTTTGCATCCAGTACTCTATACATTTTAAAATGATACCCAAACACTGCAGATGTGGAACTCCAATCAATCCCAAATGATAAACTCCTATTACTATTCCCTTTGAAAGCAAACTGGGAATGGGAAAGTCATTTGCTTCTTTACCTATGATCACATGAACGAAGTATCATTCAGCTTCTGTATCAAGCAGTTATTCATTGATGTGTTTTTTGAAGTAGCAACTCGCTTCACCGTGTCCGAGCTTTGTTTAGAACAGTCAATATCTTGATGCAACTTTGAAATTCTCCCATTCAAAATAAAGAGGTCAGAGCAATGTTACACTTGCAGCCTGTAAGTATCCTTGAAGAAACTTCAAAGCTTCTGCATTCAGGCTAGTACTCAGCATTGAGGTAACCTTTAAACACAACATAAGAGTGGCACTATTAATATGCATCTAAATTACAGAACTCTACTTTAACATATCAGCATGCAGGCATTCAGTAATGTTTCAACATTTAGGTTTCTCCAAATCCTAAAGCATTAATTGACTTGTGTGCATCTCAGCTTATACTTTCATATTACAGCTTCATTTGGCAATCGGCACTTAAGCTATTATTGCCTGCATCTACACACTCTGGTACCGTTGCTGCAAACATTGTGCAGCGCTAGCACAGCCGGAATCTGTTTCTAGTCAATAAGTACCAAGGGCACATGTAAAACTCCCTAGTCCCTCAAACCACGGGGGCGGGGACAGTATAATGCTGCCAGGACTGAGGGATGTTAACTTTGGATGCAAGGAAAGGGAAAAAGATGGAATCATGTATGTGGTTATCCAATTAGTCCAACCAGCATGAAGCTAGGTGGAATGTTATGAACACATCTCTTAACATGGAGCGGGAGGCCCTTCTACCTGGTGAGTTGGTGCTTGGAGCAATGCCACAACCAAGTAACCATCTAGTTGCTGACTAGGGTTTGACAAATTAAGCCATATCAGAAACAGATAATCTGAAAGTGAAGCACGCTTTAGAAATCACTCTTGCAGAAGACTGGCACCCTACTCCCCAACACATCTACAAAATCAGCACAACTGATTTCAACAGTGTGTGATTATGAGCACGTTCATTCAAGATAGCAGTCAAAAAAGGAATCTTCTGGTTTTGACACACGGAGTTTTCTAGGATAAGAGAAAAGACTCAGAAGAGACAAACGATTCCCCACATTCATATCACTACACACAGTAGATCACAGCCAGGCAATCTTACCCTGCCTGGACATGCAGTTGATAACTTGTGAAGAGACTGTGCGAGATGGATTTTAGGATTGTTCACAATTTGGCCCACTGGGTCGTGCTCTTTTTTCCCAGCAAAGGCAAGCTGGGAGAATGCAGTTTGGTACCCTGGCGTGTCTTCTATATCAATGAAGTGTTCTTCGTCAGGAAGGGTATCATCTTCAGGCAACTCAAAGAGACCAATGAGGGCCTGAAGAAGGGGTGTCCTATGGAGAAAACCTTTTATTTAATGGACTTATTAGCTGCTCATCGCAAAAGAATCTAAGCAATTTACAAAAATTAAAATCTTAAAGGCATAGCACAAAAACAATATGTTACAGCAAACCATTTCAAACCGCCCCAGAAAACAGCAAATTTTCAGCAGCAGAATATTCCTTAGACCAGGCATCCCCAAACTGCGACCCTCCAGATGTTTTGGCCTACAACTCCCATGATCCCTAGCTAACAGGACCAGTGGTCAGGGAAGATGGGAAATGTAGTCCAAAACATCTGGGGGGGGGCGAAGTCTGGGGATGCCTGCCTTAGACAGAGGACGACCTGGATCCGGTTATCAAAGCCAGAGCAGAAATTGGCAATGGAATGGCACAAATGTTTAGAAAAACTGGAAAAAGCCTGTCCAGTCTCTGGTTGTTCCTCAATTTTGGATGGTGTCAAAGGAAAACAATGTACCGTATATTCCAGCGTATAAGATGACTGCGCGTATAAGACAACCCCCCGACTTTTGGGAAGATTTTCCTGGGTTAAAAAGTAGTCTTATACGCAGGAATATACAGTACTTGCTCTTGTTTCCATTATGCTCCATACATTTATTTGTTTTCCTTATAATTCATTTTTCCTCTACAATATAACCACTGCCTTGGTATAAATGCCACTGGAACTGTTCCTGCCAAATTAATTGATATTGTTATAATTTGGCTATTATTGGGGAAATATTGGAAAACGATTAACAAATTATTTGGAACAGTTCCTGCCGGGTGCACTTCCTATTGACAGCTGCACTCCAGCCCACCTTCTGCTCACACAAGCATTCAAGCTCTAGTCACTCCTGTTCCTGACTTGGCAATGTGGATTTTATTATTATTATTATTTGTCTAGAACAGGAGAACTTCTCTCTTATTAATACTTTTGCTCCCTGACTGAGGTGCAGGGGGAAACCACTTTCAAACGAGAAATATACAACCAAACCTATTGCTTTTCAAGTGCTAGAGGGGACAGTGAATGGTGGGTGCAAAACAAGCAGAGGGCTTAACTGCTGAGGTCTTCTCCACCGATACTGACCAGAAGCCCATATTAACAACACATAATGCGGTAACATATTCTGGTTACATATCATTAGTAAACTTCATTACTCTTAACTGTGCTAAATTGCATGTGATTCCTGACCTCACACAAGCATATTCTGCAAGGTTTCTATCCTTAAAACGCTGTCCCTAAACTGGTCTCCTGAATTCTTTTAGACACAGCAAGATTGAATTCTCACCCCTAAGTTGGAACTCTTATCCTCTTATTCCTAACAGCACAGCATGCTTTGGCCAGCACATTTTCAAATCTTTTTTGAAACAGGAATGGAAGCAATGGAGGGAGGGAGGGGCTAACAGAGAGACTTCCTTCCTTTGGCAAATATCTCTGTTGTAACTGTTTAAGCAAAAACTAGCATGTTGCCTGGGTAAGATAGAAATCTTTTTTTAAAGAGAAGAATTTCTTCTTCATCCTTAGAAGTTCTACCTTTTAATAATAAACTTTATCAAAGAAGTAATTGCACTTACCACAACTTTGTGTATTCTGTGTCCATCATAGGCGGGCATTCTGTTAGAATTTTTGTTATACCAACGGCACAGATTTTCTTTTCTACTTGCCCAGATACTTTCTGTATTTCCGGTATTATGATTTTCTCTAAAACCATTCCAAACATCCTGTTAAGTGCCAAAAGAAACCCATTTAATCTCGCATTATCCACCTAATGCACAGATATATAGAGAGGCTAGAGATCCACAGACTCAGAAATCTGACCACAAATCAGGCAGACCACTGAGCATTACCAAGGAAATGATGTGTTACGAGTTCCTGGCTTAATCAGTATACCACAAAAGAAGAGCATTAAGAGGGCTCAACATTTCTGACTGAACAGTGACATAGAAAAGGTGCCAAATCCAAAAAAATCCAAATTATGAGGGCATACTTAAGAGTTTGCTCCTGAGCCTTCCTTTGCCATCTTGAATTAAAGCTGCAAGTGCAAACAAAGAATCTTCCTTTGCAGCCAAAGTAGTTATATTATTATTATTATTATTATTATTATTATTATTATTATTATTATTATACATACTACTACTACTACCACCATTACTTTGGTATGAGCTTTCGTGTGCATGCACACGAAAGCTCATACCAAAATGTAAACTTAGTTGGTCTTTAGGTGCTACTGAAGGAATTTTCTTATTTTGCTTCGACTCAGACCAACACGGCTACCTACCTGTAACTACCACCATTACTGTTATTATTACTATTATTATTACTATTAATTAAATTTGTATGCCACCCTATACCCTTAGATCTAAGGGCAGTTAGTTCACAACATAAACAACTTTTTAAAAGGGTGATTGCTCCTCTGCAGTTTGCCACCTTCAATTAAAGCACATAACTGTCAGGCCCTTATTGCAAGATGGCACCAACTTAATTATGAAGTCTAGTCACTTGTGAGGGGATCAATTGTTTTTGCTGCCCTAGGCTTCGCTGGGAGGAAGGGTGGGATATGAATTTAATAAACAAATAAATTATACATTTTCATATTCACTTCCAGCTCCGATGCCTTCTCCCTGGGAAACAGAATGATACCTGAAAATACAGCTATCAATTTATCCCTAGCATAGCCTGGTGCAGTCAGTGTGGTGTAGTGGCTGCAGAACTGAATTAGACCCCCTGTAATACCAGGGTTCGAATCCCCATTTGGCCATGAAGCTCACTGGGTGGCCTTGGGCCAATCACCCCCTCCCAGCCTAACCTACTTCACAGGGTTGTTGTGAGAATAAAATGAGGAGCAGGAGAACTGACATGAAAGGCGGGATAGAAATGTAATAGTAAGAAACAGAAAGAAAATGTTTGTTGTTGTTTTTTAAAAGATACTAACTTTGGCTGTATACTGTCAAATATTTCTTGAAGTGCTATTGCTCCGTATCTTACACAATACAAGTTGATAAAGACTAAGAAACCTATTAAAAGAAGAAGAATGAATCAGAAGCTGTAAAAGAGCATGTATAACAGTATTAATATGTGTCTCTCTCTTCTATAAAATCAGTGAATAAGCATCTGTATCTTTCCTGCTATCTGTCGACAAAACTTCTTTGCTGGTTTCACAGGGTCTCTAGGACCCACCTGTTATGCAGAGGGACCAACTCTACCACAAATTCCCTTCAACCCAGCCCTTATACTAGTTAGGCACAAAGTTCAAGCTTCAATGAATATTCCTCTCTTTGCTTCCAAATCCTGTTACTTTGACCAATATGCCCTTTATTGCCATCTTTGAAATCAAATCAAAAGACAAGTGATGATTGTTCTGATCCAAAGCATACCAAGCCACTCAGTGCAGAGTTCTTCCCCAAATCATTCAGCCATAAAACAAATAGCTTACTTTTGATAAATTTTGTTGTTTTGGAATTCTGAAGTCTTTGGAATAACAGGATAAAAATTTGTTTCCTGTACTGATCAATGGATTCACTAGAAAGACAAAAAGATGTTGAAATTGGTTAATTAATCCAGTAAAAGCCAGGGATTCCCAACAAAATTTTCTCGAGGATCCCTCATCGAGCCGCTATTGTGACAAGGACCCCCATTAATTCCTAATCCTAAAATTAAAAAGTGAGAGCCAAATTAAGAGTCTTTTTATATTTTATATTTATACGTTTTTTACAGTTACAACAGAGTACTCCATCAGTATACAGTTAGTTTTAATTTTCAGTTCTTAATGAGATGAGTTAAATCTGTCCTTTGAGTCCATTATTTCTGAAATATTAGGTTCCAAACTTGAAACTTTCACTCTGAAATCCGACCGCATGTCGAGCCGATTCCTATATTTGTTTTTCATGAAACGCATGGAAGAAAATGCTTGCTTTGTTTACAAACACTACTGTTTTGCAAAGAGGCAGCGCGTGCCAGGGAGGAGGGAGGGGAATGGAGAAGACAGGGTACCTGCGCAGTAGAGCACAAATGAAGCCGACGCACGCAAAGCATCTTGGGGAGGTGAGCGTTAGTAGAATGTGCGCGCTGCCTCTTTGCAAAACAGTAGTGTTTGTAAAGCGCCACCTAACGGCATACAGCAGAACTACTGCTTTTATCTAATTCTAGTTTTGCGCTAGACTCTGCTCATGCAGAAAGCGGCCAAAACATAAATTCTGTTATCATACGAAATATATTTAATATTTTTTTTATTCTAATAGCATCTTGCGGACCCCTCTGGCATAGCTCACGGACCCCCAGGGGTCCGCGGACCACCTGTTGGGAACCACTGCAGTAAGCCATTTGAGTGTACTATTTCTTAACTTTCTTTTGGCATGTTTTGAGTACATGCGATGGGAGATCTACAATAATGCAAACAGATAGCAGCAAAATTACTTGAATTTGGTATGTTCATACTCACGGGGGCATATGTTCTATAATACTGTTGAGAAGGTAGAATCCTTGATGGTCATTAAGTTTAGAGGCAATAAGTTTCTGGAACACACCCAATAGTCCAGGCTGTAAATTAAGGAAAACACAAAGTTTTGCATTGGCGTCCACAGCCACAGCAGGCGCTGCAACCTTCCAACAGCTTGACCTCACCTCCAAAGGCGCACTCCTCCGTTGTCTCCTGAGACAGACTGATGTCAGCAAATTATTAACAGTATAATGATCTGGCAGCTACAAAATCTACTCAGAATGGAATTATGATGTAATGGACTACCAGAGCAAAACAATCAATGAGTCTGGGAACTGATTTAACTCTGCCTGGTTAAACTTGCCTAGCAGTGGGGTAAAAAACTGAGTTCAAGAATTTCAGATCATAGCTGGGTATTCAGCAGTGCTAGGATAGATTGAATGCACTACTGAAAAGTATTGTTTTCATGGGAAAGAAGTGTCTAGCTCCTCTAATAATTTTATGGCTTATGTAAATAGCTTGCATGGCTTGGAAACAACAGGGAAAATACATAGCCATTCATTCTCTGTAAGTGACAAATGCCTAACATTAAGTGCAGATTAAGAATTTAAATCCTGCAGGATCAGACCTAACTAGTCCCACATTCTGTTCCCAGATTGGCTACCCAGATCCCTATGGGAAGCCCATAAGAGGACATGAGCAAACCAGCACTCTCCAACAGACTGGAAGGGCTGCTTTTGAGGGTTGACATCTTTATGAGAATTCTAAACGGAACCCCAGCCTGTAATCTCTTCAGTCTGCAAAAATCTGAAGAGTCAGTAAATCTCTCACACAGAATGGAAGTGGTTCTGAGGGCTAAAGGGGAGCCGCAGGTGGATTTCATTTCCTTCTCTGAATGAAAGGACCATTTCCATTTGTGGAGGGGCAAATCTGAATCCATTCCAACATGAGAAGAAACTTGCTCAAGATAATACATTCAAAACGTGTCATTTTCTACAATAAAGCATCTTTGAATTCTGCCTTCTAGGATAGCAGTTTGGTGCAGACTTTTTCCCTTAGTGATAGCCAAGAGTCTAATAAAGTTTTGTAACTTCACAAGCCAACTTTAATTAACAACTTGGATTTCCAATAATTCATTCTTTCTGATATCTACTAACACAGGAGAGGGTCTCCAACCTCTTTTTTATGAAACACACACACTTTTAGAAATCAAGCAATGCAATCAGTGTATACATACAATTTTGTCAGCTGCGGCGTTTGCTATCGTGCTGGCACCTTTCTCCAAGTAGGCCTGAAGGAGTCTCACCAAAGGGGGGATGTTTCCTGACCTCTCCCACAAGACTGGCTGAAGCAGATGTGGAAATAAGGCCATATACGACGATGGGATGTCATTTTTATGCATTTCCAGAAGCAGAGACATCACTTGAAACACATATGGAATGAATTCTGTTGAAAGGGGAAGACAGTTTATAAGTGACAGAAGGGTGTATTCATGTGTGTAAATATGCTGATGCCTATAATCCAAAGGAGCATTTTGCGATTTTGAGCGGGTTGTGAACTCTCAGCCTAACCTACCTCTGCAGAGAATGAGACAACACCATTTATAGCACCCTGAGGTTCTTGGAGGAATGGTGGGCTAATAACATTAACTCAATGAATATAACTACGCAAACTAAGTTTTTTCTTCATTTGGCTTACTTTATTTGGCTTACTTATTTATGACGATAAGAAGATATGGGTGATCATGTGTATATCTGCTGAATATAAAAAGGTGTTAATAGGTATATTTTCAATTAGATAACTAAATAATGGCTACCTGAAACTGTAGACACTGCCTATACCATATTTCAAAGAAGCCAGATAATGTTTTATTTATACCTTGCACATCATTCTGCAAAATCTCTGTGAACACCATAAACAAAGCATCTTCAAAGCTTCCAATGGCAGTGGGGTTTGCTTTGCAAGTTATCCTTATTGACAAGCAAATTGATTCAAACATGTAATGATTAAAGTGAGGCTTGCTTGGATTCTAAAAAGGAAAAGGGAAACAGAAGACGTCAATACTACAAAGTCACTGATAAGATTCTTACTTAAACTAAAAAATAAGGAAGTTGCTTTCAGTGCAACTATCATTACCTAAAACACGAGAATTCTAGTCACACTATAGGAAAGCAAACAGTTAACCTCTGACATGGGCCTCCTCCAATCTCCAATCAGGTCAAAATCTGCAAATTGCCATATTTAGCCTGTATCTGGCTAGAATCTCCTCTTGAATTCCCAAGGCCTCCTTAGGTCTCAACACGCTTCTAACTACCAAGTTACTTTTCACCGTATAGATTAAGAAAAATCACATGACAAGCTTAAATGCTTCCATGCGAGTTCCAATCACAATTTTAACTTGCATGGGAATTACATGAAAACACAGCGAAAACTTAATTACTTTGACGTTTATTAACCATTTATTTTATTCAGCAGACATGCTTTTCTTTACACACTTATTTCTTTTGTCTTGCTTTTATATGTACCGTACATTTGTTCTGTTGTGTTCAGTGGAATCTCCTAATGTGCTTCTACAAAAATTCAATAGAATTCTTTTAAAAAGCGGATAGAGAGTTATAGAAGTAAGAGTAAACCTAAGGTTAAAATAAAGTTGTATTCAATAGCTGTTGTCCATAAACATGAGCCCAGAGCAGCCTTGTGTGCGCAGATCCACTGTGTGCCCAGTGGATCTTGGGATCATGGTGAGTACCCCCACCACCACCATACATAATTTGGTTCCCTAACAAGGATGCAAGCAAGCTTTATTTTTTAAATTGGCGAGGAATTATGTCGACACAAGTGACCAAAAAATGAACCTGTAAATCAAGTTGAGAAAAGGGGAACAGAAGAAAGCAATAATATCCTCTTTTTTACCTTACTGACAGCAAGCAGTTTCTGTGTGAGTTGAGTGATGAGAGAAGGGATGTAGGGAATTATGGCTTCCTGAAGTAGGGAAAAGCTTCTCATGATAGCTGGAAATTCAGAAATTTATATTACTGAATGCAGAAACGACAGCAACATTAAGCTTAACATTACATTTTTTCCCTTGCATGAAAATACTAGTTCTCGTAGGATGCATCCAAGATAAGAACTTGTTTATTAAGTTTTATATAGGCACATAGCACCGCATTCAAAAATACTAATGGGAGAGTCTCTAATATAAGAAAAGTGGTTTAAATTTGAGGTAACTATTTGGACTAATAAATGTAGCCTCCTACCTTTCATAATATACTCATTTTCTGATGACCCTGGAAGTGTCAGTGCTTTGAAGAGGTTTGTTAGTAGCATTTCTGTACAAGGTGCCATCTCTGCAGCTGTAATCCTGTAGAGGAAAAGAGTGTTTGATTTTTGCCAATGTTTTTCCAATGACTCATTAAGATCCTCTTCTTTGGAGAGTCCTACCAATCATGAATGGAGACCAGAGGGAATGCGACAATGTATGAAATCCTAGAGTGTAACAGTGCAAGGGGCAGAGAGATGGAGAAGGCCAAACCATTTTCAAGTGCCTCTGGAGCACAGTCAACTTGGAAATCAGCTAAAAACTCTGGTTTTAGAAAACTCAAGAACCAGCATAATAAATACATGTGTGTGGTATTATCAATTTAGGATTCTCCAAATACAGTGAGGGATATAACCAGAGCGGCAAGAAATCAATGAATAGATGAGCGTAACATATATACCTGAACATAAACTTACAGTGTAGTGTTGTTCGCTCCTTTCATTGTAAATAACCTTTCAAGGGCATGGGCTGCGTAAGTATGAACTACAATGCTTTCTGCTTGAAGATGATTGATTAGGAGAGGAATAGACACCAATAGTTGTTCTTTGGGTACCTACAAAATAGACACATAGGTAAAAATGCTTTAGAAGCAAGTACCAAGCAGTTTTGGAAGAAATAGGTCAGAAACATTGGACTGAAACATTCCACCTGTTATCACAATCTTTTGGACATTGCAACTGTTATATAAGCAGACCACTATGACTTTCCAGCATGAGGTGTACATACATTGTGCAGCCATACATGTATTAAGCTTTTTAAAATTACTGTGCATATTCTATTAAACCAAGATCATGGGTCAAGTAAGAGTTCCTAGCCACAGCAATTCAATGTGGGTGGGGGAATCTGTAGGGGAAGAACTGCCAGCAGCAACAGCAGACACCGTGTGTGTGTTGGGTGTGAGGGAGGAAAAAGAAGCACAGCAGCTCTAGAGTCAGCAATTTCCCCCTCCCTTGTTAGGGAAGCAGGAGATCTTTGAAGCCTATGGGCCCCCAAGCCTCTCTTGATGTGCCCCTAACATGTCCCTTTTTTCCTCCTTAATGCCAAATCACTGATATTAGAGGAGGGACAGTCATGGAGGCTGCTGCAGCCACAACAAAGAGGTTTCCAGGAGGCCACAGAAATCCCATGGTCCCCAGGATGCTGTCCTATGGACCTTTGGAATGTTTTGCATATTAGAAGATTGCATAGCTGAAGATTTTAAAAGATGTCACACACACAAAAACAGGAGCAGTTTCTGTACCTGTTCTAAGAAACATAGTATGAAATTAGAGAATCTTCCCCAAATCAATTATGAACTATTCTCTGGATTCCAGGGAAAGGGTTTTTTCATCTGTATACTGTAACTTTTTCAGAATTGGAGGTTTTAAAATGGGGGGTGGGGTACCCTAAAATAATTTATGTTATTTTCCAGAAGTATTGATACCACATTGTGAAACAATTAGTACAGTTCTAGCTACACCATTTACAGTATTTTGCCCCCCCCCAATAGTCTATCAAACAACTTCAGCTGGATGTTAAGAACTCAGAATGATGATACAACTTACTTGGTTCCTGAAAATCATGATGTACTTGATACCATCAGCCTTAAGCACGGGAAACTCATTCACTGCCAAAAAGTTAATACTAGTTACTTAAGCGGTTACCATATAGACAAAATTAGATATATAACAGAAGTCCAACGTCCCTCAAATTTCACAGCATATTTCCACAATTTATCAACAGAATAAAGATTCCCACTGACAGTCTCAAGCTTAAGGAGAGATAAGATTGCAGAATGACACACACAAAAAATGCTCTTCACTTGGCTCTCCTGTGTTCTGTCCCCATTCCCATTACCCACCCAACTTCAAAAAAATAACTCCAACCATCCTCAATTTCTGGACCCACATTTAGAACACAGGAAGCCGTCATCGACTATGTCAGAACACTGGTCCATCTTGACAAAGACTGACCACTCAAACAGTGGGGAACCTCAGGTCCTGGCACTGTACACAAGCCACACCCCCTCCCCAGCTTTTCCCTCTCCCCCTGGCTGGAATATGCCCTTGAACTCCGATAACGGCTCTTGCTTGCCTGCATGAAGGACAGAGAGGAGTGTGAGAGCATGCACACAAACTAGTTTATTGTTTAAAGGCAAAATCTGCATTCATTGCTCTGCCCACTTTTGTCTTTGGCCCTGCCCACCACTAGCATGTGGCCCCTGGAAGGTTGCTTTGATAATCTTCAGCTGATAAGGGCTCTGCACCCCAGGCCACTCTGAGTGGCAGAGGTTTTCCAGGATCTTGGACAGTTTGCCCACCGACACCAGATGTGCATCTACAAAAATATAATATACAAGGCATCCACTAAAAACTGATAAGAAATTAAAGAGATCTTATGACTATTTTAGTTATCTATGCCCATGTCTTCCCTGCATGTCACAACAACACAGATCCAAAATTATTCCCATGTTCATTTACATTTATTGGTATTACAGATATTTAATATAGAATACCATTAGGAGACTTCAGGTCCGGTAGAATGTGATTCACAAAGAATTCCGTCAGGTTTACAAGTTCATTGGCTTGTGTTATTCCATGCTAGGATGGAAAAAAATGTGATAAAATAATCATAAACAATATTAATTGCTAGACTGGTTTATAGAAGCTCCCATTTACACACTAATGAAGTTCGCATGTGAATGATATCTGGCAATTTCTGTAACCATTCATTGTATATGGTCAAAGAGGTCAAAGAGAATAACAATTACCAGACCTTTAGAAGGCATCTCAAGGCAGCCCTGTTTAGGGAAGCTTTTAATGTTTGATGGATTTCTGTATTTTAATATTTTGTTGGAAGCCGCCCAGAGTAGCTGGGGGAACCCGGCCAGGTGGGCGGGGTATAAATAATAAATTATTATTATATTATTATTATATATACTTTGGCTTCAAGCATTGGATTGTGAATGGGAGAAGGAATGAATACTCTTATAATCTAATTATAGGATACTAGGTTAGTCTATTTCAGATATCTAATATAGTTATGAAAGGTAGGTTAACCACAATACATTTTATGCCATGTCTTGTAAAATGTCAAAAACACAACTTTGATAGAAACAGCCTATACTGCAAACATAATAATAGTCCTGAAAAAAGCTAATTCTCAATATGCTCATGATTGTTATGTCAAACCCATACTATTTAGGTTTTTACTGTAGAGGTGCTCTAAATCTGTGAAGTAATGTAATCAGTACTTCTAATTTCAATTGTTGGTAAAATGGAAATGTCCCATTCGAACAGAGCAGCACATGGTTATCTCCAAAACACCAAAAATTATAAAGCTGGGCCCCAGTTCAGAAGCTTTATTTTCCATATGTCCCACCTCTTATATTTACATCAAGTGCTGAAGTCCCCACACCAACATTTTGCCAAGCCTAGAAGAGATTTTTAAACCATGGCAATCCAATCCTTGAACACTTATATTAGCATACTTCCAGGAAGGCATGCGTGGGAATGCAACAAAACTGGAAGCAGTGACTGCAGAGGTTGTTCCCAGGGCAAATACCAAATTTTGCTCATGGGTTGACCTATGCTATATAAACTATTCTGAAGTCAATTTTATATACGGTATCTAAAAGTCTGTGGGTCATAAACATGTCATTACTGATTAACACTACTACAAAAAATGCTCTTCCAAGGGTGCTTAGTATTAAATAATGATTCTTCTTACCAAGGAAAAGGGTCTGGATGGGTATTCAACTTATAGTACCCTGTGCTTACAGTCAAATGCCAACAAGTACCTTTTGTGTCTGAGCTTTCGATGCCAGAGACGTTACAAGGTAAATAGCAGCATCTTTATGCTTCCAGTTGACAGATGGATTCTTTGCATATTCCTGCAGCATAGAGTTAACGTAACCAGAAAAGATCCCAGTAACAGGTCCTTCAAAAAACTTGCACAACCCTCTTACAAGATCACAGGCTGCTCTGCGTCTGGTATCAATATCTGCAAGGCAGAGATAAAAAATAAGATGCATCATGGGTTATATTAAAACAATGTTTCTTCATTTTGAAGCTCTGCTTGCAAAACGGCTAAATTGGATTCACCCTACTGTGTTACAGGCACAGAGCAATTTGCTAAAATAGGCTTCTACTCCTCTATTAATATTCATAAAAAATCACGCTAGTGGTATTAAAGAATGCAGAATTATAAAATCTGCCAAAATATTGATTCTCATGAATATAAATGAAAGCAAAAACTGCAGGGCCATAGCATCAAAACACAAGTAAAATAACATTCAGAAGAATTTGGGGACAACTTAAAGGATAGTTTAGGATCCTATAAAACCTATCCTGACACAGTCAGCAATTTAAATTCACATGGGGAACAAAAGGTTCACTAAAAATAATTGCTCCCTGCAGCATTTGCCCCTTAAAGGGTCAGAAGAAACTCTCAGCCCCACAGAGTTTAATGGGTTTTAAATTCCAAGTGTGCACATATATAACTGAAGCCTTTGAGTAAGAAGTATGTGAAGCACTCAACCGAAATACATCTGCTTCTATAGTACTCAATAGAAACAGACTATACATTAGAAGAGAGGGTGTGAAAAGCTACAAGAAGAGAATTCTGGCTGGGGTAAAAAAGAACTTCATGTAGAACTGTTTGGGGGTAACTCAGGAGTGGAGGCTGAGCTTTCAGTAGAAGGTTGTAGGCAATCTGATGTGGTGCTAGTCCTCCTAGTGTTGCAGTAATACACCAGCAACTACTAAAAAGTAAGACAAAAACAAGTAACCCTTAGAGCAAGCAAAATTGCTTTAAGGCTTGTCAGATGAACCCCCACCCCCAATAGCCAACAAATGTGCTCATCCATGGAATTCACAGGACAAGCGCAAAAAAGTACAGCATTACATATTTGAATCCCAAAGGGCAGAAGTATTTTAACCCTATTACGACTGCATGCCTATTCAAGGGAAGACAATTAACACATGTATACATGTCAACACTTCAGAAAACTGCATCAGTTCTCAAATGCCATTATACACCCAGTATAGAACTGCTTACCAGATCCTTCCAAATCTCTTCTGATATATTCTTCAGAATTATCTTCAAAGGCTTCTTCATCAGCAGCTGCAGAAAAGCCGTCCACAAACAAGGATCAGCCATGATATACAAACTACATTTATTTTAATATAACATACGCTTGTAAATAACTTTAAATCACCTATTATTGGGCTCTATTTTATGAAGTTACCATGATCAAGGCAATGGGAGTTCGTGAACCATCAGTATTTTAAATGAGAGTAGTAAATAAAGTTCTCATCTAGAATACTCAGGCCAGGGTCCAAATTACATTGTGGAACTATTTTCATAAAGCCATGCACGGTGTTTACTCCCCCTTTAAATAGCAACCATGCACCACACTGCACAGCAAATTAGTTTTGAAACAGAGAGATTTCCAAGAGCAGCAGCAATGCTCTTCAAATCCTGATCACAACCAATAAATATCTTTGTATGACAAAATATTGAAGATAGCTTGGAGCAGCTGGGGATTTTCACCGTTGGGCTGCTTCAGACATAAAGCCAAATCTTTAACAACAAGCTTTGAAGCAGCCTCTCCTTAGACATGATGATTCCCTGACTTCTTTCATCATTTGAGGCGAACTACGATTTACCATTTCATCTGAACTGCCAAAATTATAGTTTGTACTTCGCCCAGCAAACTAAGACTGGAAATCAGTTTGAGATACCGACTGATTTCTGGAGTACAAAAACTTTATTTGGCATTATGTATGAACCACTTCATGACAGAGACAGGGGGAAATCCAATTAATGTAAAAGCAGTGTACTACACTCAGATTAAACTAAGCTAGAAGCACTGGTGGAAGAGGAATTCAACTCTTCCAAATTGATGAGTTACTTCAGTCACTCATGATGGGATAGGGTGCCTGTGCTCCTCTGGATACTGCTGGAATCCCAACTCCCATCAGCCCCGCCCAGCGTGACCAATGGTCAGGAATAGTGGGAGTTGCAGTCCAACAACAGCTGGAGTGACAAAGGTTCCCCAACTCTGACGGACATACATATTACATATCTATTTAAGGGAAGTGCTGTTCTGAGAGTGCAGAACAGAAAACCATGCTTTTCAAAACCATGCTGCAAACCTCTTGAACGCAAATGGCCACAAATACAGCCCATGACTTGGCTACTGTGCCAGTTCTAAAGCCCTCATTGTTAAAAAAACTCAATTTTTGCTTTCCTGGAAAATTTTAATCAAGATTTTTAAGAAGGGAAATATTTACCTCTAAATTCCATGTTGGGAACAATGACTTTTTCACAAATACTTGTCAGTGTATTCTGGTCTTCAAACAGGTGCTTATAATGGGGCCTCTCACAAACAGAAGCTAGAAACTGGATGGCGTTGCTTACCAACTGTGGGGGGGAAACACAAAATGAGCATAATCTGAAGAAGACCTAAAAAAGGTTCATTCATTTCAAGCTGGATGGAAAAGAGTCACTTACCAAATCATATTTAACTTCTTGCCCTGTTGTGACTAATAAATTCCAGATTGCTGTGACAAAACGGGGCAGGTAAGGTTGAAATTCTTCATCATATTTTTGGGCGTACAAGGCTGCATTGTCACAAATTTGGGATTTCAAAAGCTCTAACAGACCAGCCTCTTCTTCATCCTGGCAACAAAAAAGAAGCACCACCAACGTATTTGGAAAATGTAGTCTCCTACTACTCCTGACATCTGCCAAAGCAGCAAGTAAAGTAAATGAAAGGAGGGGATTTGGAAGGCAGGATGGTCAGGAGGCTCAGGGGATGAAAACGGGACAATGACACATGCCTAAGGGCATCACCTAGGATACAAGTCCCAACTGGGTTCCAAAATCAGCCAAGCAATTCCCCATGTCTTGAAAAAGTAGTTTGTGTTGCCCAAATCCCAAATCCTAGTCTGGCTGGAGTAATGTTCCCAATCACTAACAGAAAGAGAGGTCAGTTTAACTACCGTATTTTTCGCTCCATAGGACACACCTGACCATAGGACGCATCTAGTTTTTTAGAGGAGGAAAACAATAATTTTTTTTTTTGCTTTCTTGAATTGTCCTAGGCATAGCAGCCAACTCCTAGAGGCCTAGGTGCCTTTGCCCCCCCTTTAAATATTTCAGGAAGCTTCTTTTGCAAAGGGGGAAAGCTTCATTTTTTTAAGGATCAGCTCAAAGTTGTGCATCTTTTTTGCAAATGGGAAAAGCCTCCTTTGGGGGGGGTCAGCTTACAGTTGTGCATCTTTTTTGCAAAGGGGAAAAGCTCCATTTTTTAGGATCAGCTCAAAGTTGTTGAGTTTCCTTGCAAAGGGAAAAATTCCTGTTTTTATGGGGTTCAACTCACAGTTCTGCAGCTTCTCTAGGAAAGGAAAGGGACCCATTTCTACAGTTTCCAGACAGACCATCTAATCAGCCAGTCACATGTCCTTGGGAAACAAACAGCCTCCCTCTGCAGACAACAATTGAGGCCTGGGCAAGGGGCCTGGGCGGGGCCAGGAAGGGAGCTAGCGTCTCTTATCTCCCTCCCCGATCTCTTGCAATCAGCTGCTGAGTGGGCTCCTTTCAACACTCTCCCTCTTTTAGCCTTTAGCTCTTTCTAAAAAAAACCACACAATCTGCCTTTTGCCCCTGGGCAATTCGGCTCCAGGGATCATGCATTTGCTCCATAAGACACACAGACATTCCTCTTACTTTTTAGGAGGAAAAAAGTGCATCTTATGAAGCAAAAAATACGGTAATGTTCATCTGGCGGCAGGCATGGTAGTATTTCCCTCTAAAGCCAATTTCTCATTTCCGAGTTATGACATATGAACATGACAAGAGAATTACCACTATCAACATATGGACCCAGTGCTATGGTCTGTTATACAAAGGGACAAATTTTTTTATTTGGAAAAATTCCCATCTACCTTTAATCTTTCCTATACAGTACTGACTCCACAATTTCCCTCCAAGAGAATGTCAAAAATCAGAATTACTTGAGCTACTGCAATTTCAGTGTCCTGTTCGGAACTCAGAAAAAGCTTCTTTTTTGCAGCTCAAGCGGAGTCCTGAATTCACTTTCCCATTGAACAGAATTTTTAAAAAAAGGTTTTATTGCCAGAGTAGAGGAAACTGTGGCCCTCCAAATTTTGTTGACTCCATCAACCTCCGCCAACATGACAGGGATGATGAGAGTTTTAGTCTAGCAACATTTGGAGGGCGGCAACTTCTCTATCTCACATTTAGGTTGCTACTTACATCTGTCTGTAACAGTTTGTTATCCAAAGTTAGAAGATTATGGAAATTCATCATCCAGGTTTCCATGTTATCTTCAAAAAATTCAGGAAGATCCTACAAAATTGAGAAGTGGATCCGTATTTTAATTATTTTTCTATTAGGCAATTGCTTATTTAAGAAGCATACTTTCCTGTCAGTGGTACCTCTACTTACGAATAACTCTACTTACGAATGTTTCTACTTACGAATGGAGCTCCGTCCGCCATCTTGAATGCGGTTTAGATAGGATTTTTTCTACTTACGAATTTTTAGATAGGGTTGCTTCTACTTACGAATTTTTTCTCCCAATGCATTCCTATGGGATTCGACTTACAATTTTTTTTGACTTACAAATGTGCGTTCGGAACGCATTAAATTCGTAAGTAGAGGTACCACTGTATTTCGGCAAGCAACCTGCTCAAAGAACCACAGAACCACCACATTACTTATTTAAAAAACAAGAGAATATATGAAACATTAATTTTCAACTGCTAAAGGAAATCCAAAGCCCAAGAGACACAAACCAAGTCAATTTCTCTGTAACTTTTGAGCTGTGTGACAACCAGCCTGCTTTAGGGCTTGACAGTGCTTCAAGGCAATGAACTGCAGTCTATTGTGCTCACCTAGGGCTCCTGGAATTAAGGGTCATTGTGGACCACATTAGTTACAGATGCATGTAAGCCCTGCTTCTTTATTTACTGGCCTACCATTATGCCCATGAAGAGTAAAAACAAAAAACACCTGCCTTTCCTTAATTAAACTTAAGTAGGTTTATTATCTCTAAATTTGAGAAGTTCTGTCTGTCAACAGCTACCATTCATTCTGTTCTTTTGCCTCCTGACACAACCTTTGATCAAACCCAATCTTACCAGAAAAAATCAGTGCCAAATCCAAATCTGAAAAGCCAAGCTTGTTATACAAAAAGGTTACATGCCCATTTCTTTAGATTTGTTAAAGGTCTAACAAATAACTTATCCTAGCACACTTATGGAGCACTGACATTTGGCCAGATACTTCCGTTTTTAAACACGCCAGCATCTCCAAAACCCATCAAGAATTTTGGCTAGCAGCACCGAGGTTTTTAATCATGCAGCTATCCATCAGTGAAATTGCTCCTATACAGAAAGCTGCTTGCAGGATCAGAACTATCCACTAGAAGAGTATGTAAAAGATGGCTTACCTGAAAATTTAAACTGTAGAACAGCTTAGCAATCAGAATCAGAGAAGAGAAGAGGACTTTCAAAGCACTGACATCATTTGCATGAGTACTACAAAGCTCAATTGTGGCCTGGAAAAGAACAATTTTAATCGCAATCACCAACAAAATCTACTCAGACACTTGCCACTTCTGTGAAACCTCACTGATGCCACAAATTCATGTCTCTCATCCAAATTCAACTAAATGTAATTTCTCATTTCTATTAAAAGCACAATATATGTACAAAACCAGATAAGCTAAAAATCAATAAAATATAAAAGCAACAAAACAAAAAGGCACAGCCTAAAAAAGAGAGGTCTGAACACCAGTAGCATTGTTTTAATAAATTGATTTAGCATCAATTATTGCAGTTATTAATAAACAGCATATTATAGGGTGCTAACACATCCTCTTTAAGAAGGGACAGAGAAGGCATGGAAGATTATAGTTCAAATTTTATCTTCCTCACCTTATATATCTGACTATCGCAGCAGCTGCTAGGACAGAAGTAGAAACCTCATAATAAGCAACATAAAATGCTTTATGTTGGCTGTGAAGTTAAAAAAATACTGCAAAACACATTACACAGAAGGTATATAAATCAATTCCAGATTTCAAATACAACATTGTACCTTAAAGAGATTTGTCAAGGGAAGTGCGAAAGCATCAAGAACAAGTTTGATCTCTGTCCACAGTTCATTTGATTTAAACTCATGACGATACCTGATGAATGAATGAAAATCAGAGCTATTTAATTTGTGTGATCATTTCCTATAGATTTGAAAACTAGAGCCAAGCAAAAGAAAGAAGTTAGCACTTGAAAGGCATTACTGCTAGAACAGAGTGCTTTTACTTTCAAAACAGAACTTGGAAATTCATGGCCCTCACCCACTACCTTTTGAATAAAGAATGTGCTGTACGAAGAACTCCATTAATAACATGGAAATCTCCACTCTGAAAGCGATTCACCATCTCCGTTAGCAGATCAGGCCATTTCTGAGGGAAGTCTTCTCTACCAATTATGCTGATAGCATCACTTAACTAGGACAGAGAGAGACAGAAACATTATGTAGATATTTGCATGGAGATAAACAACCACCTTACAGTTAACTCAAGACAGGATTTCTACATGTTAAGTATGCAAATACCAGTGACAAAAGCAGGTCCATGTGTACCTCCCTTTCTGCAATGTCTAGCACATCTTATTCATGACACCACAACTTTTTCCCCTTCCCCACCCCCCTGTCAATGGCAGCAAGATGGGGCAGTGGACCATGTGAAATCATGACACTGGTACAAGATGCTATGGAGGGAGAATTGCATGTACAGCTACCATTTTCAGCGGCACTCACATTCTGTGTCCTGGCTCATTTTGCCTTAAAAATATGCCACTTTTACTTTAAGGGTGGTATCCAATTAAATAGATCCACTAGGGCAAGGACTTTTGGCTGTGCAAATGAAATTCCTCTCTGTCTCTTCTCCCTGTCTCCCCCCCCCAACCTTTCAAATCTTTTCTGGGGGTTCCCTCGACCATCTACAGCAAACTGGGGAGATGCATGGCAGGCAAGGAAAGAGAGGACGTTTCAGAGCAGAAGCAAAAGTTATTCCACTAGTGGCCCTATTTAGTTGCCTTCTACCCACTCACCCTGGATATCAAACTAGAACAAGACACTGCATATGAGAAATTCAGCTGGCATACTGGGGTAGTTTCACACACTGCCTAACAATTTTGTGGCTTTTAAAAATCTGTCCAAATGTTCTCATAGGATTTCCACCCACGTCTTCAATAGCACATCTGTAATTACATGGTTTATCTTCACCACATCAGCTATGTTTGCTAAAATTGAGAAGGGGAAAACCCAACACTTTAGAAATGTTAATGCAGATTTCATCTTATTTCCAATAAAAAACTTTATAGCAGCTTCCCTTCTTTACATATAATATGAATAGTAGTAATACATATTAATAATACCACTACAAATCGGAACAAACTTATCCTTCAGATTTCACACTTCCCTGAATTTTGCAATACAATTCTCAACTCAAACAACATACCAAAATGCACCCAAAATCACTTATTTTAGGGTAAAATATGTTTAGAAATGTATAAATTGACATAAAAATAAAATTTAATATGTATTTAAAAACCAATTTTTATACTGATTTCCCCCCAAGTTATAAACAGACTTGTGAACCAACATGCATGAAATTGACACAAACCAGAAACAAAGCAACTAATCAGCCCTTAGATGTATCTATTGCTTCTCACATTAAAACAAAATTTCATATATTAACACAATCAGTCTCCCAGCACAAAACAATTCCCTGTTGAAATAAGCAGAATTCTGTTTGTTTTCTTCATTGTCGCCTCACCTGTTTTTGAATTTGTTCTGGACTGCTAAGCATTAGGTGTACTATGTTGGCTTTGATGGCTATCCTGTCGGCTTCACATATTTTGTTCGGTTCATCTTCAATCTAGGAACAAAATGTTAGTTGAGCTAGTATCATAACATCTCGAAACACATGCATTTTTGCAGCAAGTGTATTGGTTGAGTTGTAATCTTTCAGGAAAAAGTGAACTCTACACATTTATTCTGAAATATGTTGGGCCCAGCAAATATTTTCCTGTGTATAATGCCAATCAGACAAACAATAGACTACAACCAGTTGCATCACAACAGCTCAGCTGCAAACACTACATACTGGCATGTGGATGCATCAGGCGAAATGGGTGGAATTTGCTGACACCAGGAAGCAGAGTTCCATTTCGTGCTCTTCCATCTGAAATGAACTGGTCACCACATCAATGTCCTCCATCATCAAACTAAACAGCAACTGCAGGGGTTGCCATGGTGCAGCATCCACTGCCTGCTTATAGCCTCCCCACTCCACCCCCGCTGCTTCAGTTATCATCTTCACAGGTTCAAATGGTCCATGAGAAAGGAGCTACTTTCCCAATTCCTGACTTTGTGCCAATAACTGTAGCTGTAAAATTATAGTTTTCCAAATTTATGATTTAACCATTTATATGAAGTTATTTTTTAACATTTTTAACCCATAGATGAGAAATCACCTGAAGAGTCACTGAGTACAAGTCCTTAAAGCAGATTCTGGAACATCCTTAAAATATTAACCTCAAAGTGGACCATTTGATTTAGCTGTGATTAAGTGTCCGAATTTCCTGTTGCAATGAATTAGTATCAATAGTTGGAAGATCTGAACCAGATACAGTTCAAAGTTATAAAAATTAAAATACCAATTCGAATGAAAGTAACCAAATCAGAACAGGGTAACATGGTAGGAAGTATAATAAATTGATTCAACTGTTCACCAGTGAGAACCATTTCTCATCAAGAGCACTGTACTGTCTCAAAAATCCTGATTGCGAGATTTTTCTTTCCACAGCTCATTTGCAGAAGATAGTAACAACAAGGCATTTCTAAAGTTTTCTGCAAAAGCCAAGTTCAAGCACCACCATCCATACCTTTCTCAAGTTATTTGTAGGTGCCACAGAACTTGTGGAAGGGAGGAGACAATGAAGGACACCAATAAAAGATTGGCTAGTAAAGCAAGCCCAAATGTGTGGATCCTTGCAACTAGCAAAGCAACCAAGGAAACTATTAACCTGGAATTTCAGATACAAAACCACTATTTCCCTCAGTAGCATACCACAATACCAAATCTGATGTCTATAATCATCCTGCAACATCTTAGTTCACAGGTGTTCCCATTACTTTATTCATAACCACTTACTTTACAAGAAAACACACTATCGTAGTACAATTGTAATAATCAAAATACCTACAATTCTCCAGTTCCTTTTAATGTAATTCTTGAATGTGACAGAGGCACACACTTTGATGACATTATCTTGGGACTTCTCCAGTAGTGTTAAAAGTAGCAGTGGGTAATTCTGGTTTCCTTCAACCGACTCAAGGAATTTTTCCGCTGTAAAGCATTTAAATATCATGAATTTAGCAAAAAAGGTTAGCTATTCCACGGTCTAACTCCAAACATTTAACACCATTTAATACAAAACCAAGCTGATATTTAGCATGATACAGTGAAGAAATGGCTATTAATGGATGGTATCCTACTAAGCCACACTTAGGGTTGTTGCTGTTTAGTCGTTTCCGACTCTTCGTGACCCCATGGACCAGAGCACGCCAGGCACTCCTGTCTTCCACTGCCTCCCTTCAAGAACACTGTCCAACCATCTCATCCTCTGTCGCCCCCTTCTCCTTGTGCCCTCAATCTTTCTCAACATCTCCATTTACTTTAGTCACAACCAGCTTGTTCAATACTATTACTGTTACTTGACCTACGCAGAGTATGACTTAGTTGGATGTCGCCTAATATTTCTATGACAGTACTTGTAACCCCACCATTATTAAACAGCTGCAATATGACAACTGCAAATCATTTTAGAAGCAGATCAGGAAGCTGCTCTTAAATTCTGTATCTTCACAATTTCTGAAAAAGTAGCCCAGTTTGGACTGTCATCTTAACCTAAATGTTATGACTGTGAAAAGCAAGGAGACAAAAAATATTCAGCCTCTCCCCTTCATTTTACTGAAAAACTTTGGCTCATATAGTATTTTGAAGGTTTTCCAGAAATGCAGAGTGCACAGCAAGAATCAGTACTGGAAGACCCAATTTAACTGATGGGAAGTAATTTAATGAAATATTATGCATTTTGTAAAATTTAACAGTTGAACACCAATATTATATATATTTACTTATTTATATTTTGCAGTGTTAATAAACTGTTTTGGATTCAAAGAACCACATAATAAGTTCCACACAGCCAACAGAGGTTTAGACTTAATTTATCTGAACAGCTAATAAATAGAGATGTGCAAAATACACATTTCCCCCTCCTCTAGTCTTATTGAAATTAGTTTGTTTTTTCTTGAGATTTCCATAGTTACTTTGCCTAAGCAGGACCCCCTGAATTCACATTTACTATCCCGAGTAAGACTGTGGGTATAATCAAGATAAGTAAGTCATGCCTAATGAAGCCAAAGGGACGTGAAGTGCTTAAACAGTTCACTTCAACATCAAATCTGATTTCAGATTTCAATGCATCCTACTCTCTTTGCATCATGCCCAATCACCTCAAAGGCAGATTTCAGAATGGAACCATGGACAGTTAAAAATGACTCAGAAAGTATTCACTGATCCGTCATGCAGTTTTGATTGCAGCAAGATTAAAGCCAACTTGCAATGAATAATCAGTAACCTGAATGCAATACAAAAAGCATGCAGATTGACCCTTTAACCTTTTTTAAAAGAACGTATGTCCAACTGTCACATGAGGTTTCCAGGTGTCAGCAATCCCACCCACACAAATGATCTGCATTTAAAGTAACAGAAAGTAAAGAGGTCTCATTTTGACACATACTGATTTCAGCCAGCCTGCTCCTTCAGATAAGAACAACATATTGAGGGGGGGGGGAAATCAAGCAGTTTTCTTTTTCATTAAAGAATGTTGTTCCAACAGTTTGAAAAACCATGTTCTGCGCCATTACCATTGATTCTGAAACACCCAGAAAATGGCTAAACAGATCTTTTAATATTTTTGGTCAAACTATCACTAGACACCATTCAATGCAGGCTCAAATTTCATATTTTTAAACTGTTTACCAGGACGCCTTATGGCAGGATCAGGATCAAGAGTCTTCTTTAAGTATTCTGTCAAAGTCTGCAAATTGGCATCACTCAGTTCCATAACTGCAGAACCTAAAAATTTAACAAAATTTTCTATAAAAATCAGAAACAAGAACAAGAGTCATAAGCAAAGTTTCTGTATATTGCTACTTGTTTTTGAGCCACCTGTTGTACTTGTTTCCCTTGCCTTCTGAAAAATCTCTCTGGAAAGTCAAGGAACCCTTTGGAACAACCACTAGAAGAAGTAAAACCCCTACAGGCATGTATGAAAACTTCTAGGTGCACACATGCAGTTCTTTAGTTTTAGATAAGTTACATACAACATACAGTACTTGACCATCACACAAAATCAGGAACCAAAGTGATCGTTCGCACACATGTACACACAATTATTGACAAGTGATTTTAACACCGAGAGGCTTCTGGAAACAAGAATTTCCTCTCCTGCACAACTGGGTCATTATACTCTCATTCCTCTTCTGAAACTCTGGAACTAACAGCCCCAGTTGGAATATTGAACTCTCCTCCTGAATTCTAGACTGATCACTGATCCACTGAGAACCATGGGACCAAGAATAACCAGTTGAGCAAAGTGGAGGGCACATCATGTGTGAATGCATGGATCTGATGGATAATGCAAGAAATGATGAACATGGCTAACTCAATACATGGTCTGTTAGAGGCACAAGGGCGATAATTCAGGCAACCAAGGGTGACTCTCCAGCGTCTCTTCCATGGATCGTGCTTTATGGTTTACTGACAAGCTTGAACACTAGTGGTAAAAACACAGAATCTTCCATATAGTGCAGGGGCTGTTAGACTCCACTCACTGTAACAGTTACGTTTTGCTGAAAAAGCTACTAAGGTACTGTCCAACTGGGACATAATTAGTTACTGCCTATAGAGGAAGTGTCAAAAGCATCCACTTGTTGCAGTTGCATGGCTTAGTTTGACCTAGTTTCCACACAGGCTGCTTGATACTGTGAAGGCTATGATGTGTGTTTTCACTCCAGACCCATCATGACAGATGAAAACTTCCAGCGACAATTACAAACATTTTCCTGGAGAAGGTCCACCCACTGCTTAAGAAACCATTGTTGTATAAGGAGGATCCAGCTGCTGTTAACTCAGTTTCACTGATACAAAATGCTACTGCACATCACCTAAATAATACTGGGAGATATAAACATATTCTATTTCATACCATTTACATTGATTACCTAAAATAAAAAAATTCTTTCAGTAGCACCTTAAAGACCAACTAAGTTTTTATTTTGGTATGAGCTTTCGTGTGCATGCACACTTCTTCAGATACCTGAAGAAGTGTGCATGCACACGAAAGCTCATACCAAAATAAAAACTTAGTTGGTCTTTAAGGTGCTACTGAAGGAATTTTTTTATTTTACTTCGATCCAGACCAACACGGCTACCTACCTGTAACCATTGATTACCTAGATTGCTTCCAAACTTAAGGCAAAAGTAAGCTTTACAAATTTCAAATCTTGCCTTTGCTGTGAGTTCATGAAGTGGCCATTATTCTCTCTCAACCTCTAATTTGCAATGCGGAAATAATATGCCATGCAAAACTACCACAAACGTTCACGGAAATCCTTTGAAATGTAACATTCCATGCAAGCACCCAAGAATCACCTCTGAACACGTGCAGAGTGGCTTTCCCTCGCCACTGAACACCCGCAAGTCTGGTTAGGAAACACCCTATTTCCGCATAAGCCTGAGACCCATCACATCTTTCTAGACCTGCCACCAGCGCAGTAACTAACATGCATGCTTACTCTGAAGTCAGCCCAGCTCTATTCAGTGGGGCTCATGCCCAGGAAAAGGACGCACAGGATTGCAGCACAAGCCTTGCTTGGCACCCGCTCATTACACCCAGGGAACCAGGAGCTACAAATCCCGCCCCCTCCGCAGCATGTGGCAGTCCCGTGGCCTCCGGGCTGAGTCCGCGAGGAGAGAGGCTTGGCCTTAATACGATGAAGGGGGAAATCGCAACGGAGCGGGGGAGAGACAGCGATGGAAAGTATATTCGGATCACACCACCTCGTTATTTCGCCCACCGGAGTGGCAGCTGCGGAGGCCTATCAGCAGGGCGCTTTCGTCACGGGCTCGGCTCAAGGACCAACGGGGGGCGCGCGCAGACCAGAAGGGGCGGGCCGAGGCAGACGCAGCATGCTCAGATGCGCCCCCTCCCTCGGCTGGGCCCACAAGCCGAGAGCCACCCAAGGGCCGGATAAGGCGGACCGCGGCCGCCTCCCTTCGTGGCTCCGCCGTCTCCCCGCTGCCCGACTCAGGTCTCCGGAC
Organism: Zootoca vivipara; assembly: GCF_963506605.1. Taxonomy (NCBI): domain Eukaryota; kingdom Metazoa; phylum Chordata; class Lepidosauria; order Squamata; family Lacertidae; genus Zootoca; species Zootoca vivipara. The sequence continues at coordinate 76,966,244 of NC_083282.1, read as the reverse complement.
CCCCGCCGCTCAGGCGCCCGGCCTCACCTGACGGACCCCTTGAGACAGCACGACTAGCAACGACGGCGGCGACAGCAACTCCTCCTACGGCTCTAGCCTCGCTTCACATTCAAACCTCGGCGAGAGGGCGCGGCGGCGACGTGGTGACCGAATTACGCAGGACCCCGAGCAGCCTCCTCCCCCCCCCCTCGCCGGGCACCAATGAGCGCCCCCCTTCTCGAAAGGCCCCAGCCAATCCCGAACACGAGCCAGCCCAGTCCGGGCGGGCCAATGGGCTTCGCCCTGCTCAGCGGTTTCCCACAAAGCACCGCGGCTTGGCTCAAGCCTGGCCCAGGAGGGTGAGAGCCGAAGGGTGGCGGTGCGCCCGGAAGCTGGATGACGGCGCCGTTGCCGTCCTTTGGCTTCTGCTGATCCGCATCGGTCCACTCAGGCTAACCCAGGAGTGGGTGGAAGGCAGATCGGGACGTACGGGTACACCTTGTAAAGGTTTATGATAATGTCGTCATCACATTTTGAACTTCTGCCCCTGCTCTGTACATGAATAGGGAAGCATTTAAATGTTTTTATATATAAAACCCCGTCAGGTGGTCGGGGTACAAATAAACTATTATTATTATTATTATTATTATTATTATTATTATTATTATTATTATTTGTGTCCCTTCGGCCAGGGTTGCCCTGTATAATACAGGATTGTCTCGCATTTCAGTATAAAATGCGACGTCCTGTATTGATACAGTTTTGTCCTATATTTCAGGTCTTCTTTCTCTGCCAATTACAGGTAGGTAGCCGTGTTGGTCTGAGTCGAAGCAAAATAAAAAATACTGAAGGAATTTTTTTATTTCTCTGCCAAGTTAGGGATCATCTCCAACTGCATGTGTTTGAAAGGATGTGTGAAAAAGGCCATGTTTTTAAGCTCTGGGTAGCCAAACACAGACAGATTTACAAGTTCGTGTGTGTGTGTGTGGCGCGGGAGGTGGGGAATCTGCGTGACAGATTCCAGAGCGGACAATCCTGTTAGGCTGCAATAGATGGTAATGGATTACATTGAAGTCACTTCAGACCAGATTATTTTTTTTAAAAAAATGTTCTCAACCGCCCCGCCCTGTATGTTGCTGACAACTCTGCTTCAGACACACACATAATAGGAGCTTTTGAACGTGGATGAGGAAAGGAGATAAGTGGGAGGCTGTCCTGGAAGCGCACACGATTAACCATGACATCTACCGTGTTTCCCCTTTTTTAATACGTAGTCAGAAAGTAAGCCATGGCAGGGTTTTTAACCATTTGAGAGCTATAAGACATACCCCGAAAATAAGCCATACTTCCGCACCAGCTAGCAGGACCCAGCATGCCGGCCGCGACAGGAGGAGGAAGCCTGCCGGGTCGGGTCAGTGCCCGGAAGCGGCGGTGGCTGCTTTAGTGCCAATAAAGCGTGCAGCAGTGCCGCACGGAGCACCAGCCAGCAGGACCCAGCTCCTGCAATGCCGGCCGCGGCAGGAGGAGGAAGCCTGCGGGGTCGGGTGGGTGCCCAGAAGCGGTGGCGGCTGCAGCGCTGACAAAGCGTGAAGCAGCGCCGCACGAAGCACCAAGGGCACGAGCGGCAGGAGGAAAGAGAGAGAGGCTCGTTACTTGCGGCACTTTAAGAGAAGCAGCCAGAACCGATCTCCATATTCCGAGCCTCCCTTTTGCGCGTGCGGGCATGTTAAAGCCCCGATCACTTCACTCCCCACTTCTTCCTCGCCATCCCTCCCTTTCACGCATTGCCTTGACCCCGCAGCCCCCCTCCCTGGCCATCTTCCCCTAAGTGCAGCGCTGCTTCGTGAGCGCTGCAGCCGCACGCTCTCTGTGTGTGCTGCAGCCGCACGCTCTCTGTGTGTGCGCGTGTCTCTTTCTTTCTCTCCCTGTGCGTCCGTCTCTGTGTGTGTGTGTGTGTGTGTGTGTGTGTGTGTGCGCGCGCGTCTCTCTCTCCCCCCCCCCCGTGCGTCTCTCTGTGTGTGTGTTTGTGCGCGTCTCTTTCTTTCTCTCCCCGTGCATCCGTCTCTCTCTGTGTGTGTGTTTGTGCGCGTCTCTTTCTTTCTCTCCCCGTGCATCCGTCTCTCTCTGTGTGTGTGTTTGTGCGCGTCTCTTTCTTTCTCTCCCCGTGCATCCGTCTCTCTCTGTGTGTGTGTTTGTGCGCGTCTCTTTCTTTCTCTCCCCCGTGCGTCCGTCTCTCTCTGTGTGTGTGTTTGTGCGCGTCTCTTTCTTTCTCTCCCCGTGCATCCGTCTCTCTCTGTGTGTGTGTTTGTGCGCGTCTCTTTCTTTCTCTCCCCGTGCATCCGTCTCTCTCTGTGTGTGTGTTTGTGCGCGTCTCTTTCTCTCTCTCCCCCGTGCGTCTCTGTGTGTGTGTGTGTGTGTGTGTGTGCGCGCGCGTCTCTTTCTTTCTCTCCCTGTGCGTGTCTCTCTCTCAGTGTGTGTGTGTGTGTGTGTGTGTGTGTGTGTGTGTTTGCGCGCGCGCGCGTCTCCCCCCCCCCCACAGAGAAAAGGTTCCGCTTCGGCTCGTCATTCAGCCGCGCGCGCGCGCCAGGGGCATGGGCCCAAGCCTCGTCCCCCTCGCGCTTCCCTCACAAGCATCTCAGAGCGGGACGGGTCACGGCCTCCCTCCTCATTCCTCGGCCGGCGTGAGAGAGCCCGGGGAGCAGAAGGATCCCAGGTTTAACCCCCAGGTACCCCCAAGTTTGAAATTCTGGAGAGCTGCTGCCAGCCTGGTTGACAGCAAAACCTGGATAGCACAGTAGGCTAGAGTGTGGTGTTTATAATGTGCGCGGAAGAGAGCACCGAGTGTCCTGAGCCAGTGGGACCCAGTTGTACCAGCACTTAAAAAAAAAGACACCCCCTGAAAATAAGCCACCGTGTGTTTTTTTGAGGAAAAAAAGTTATAAGACGGTGTCTTAAAAAAGGGGAAACACGGTAGCTCCTGTTTCCATCTGTGCTAGAAATGCTTTGGTGTCTATGTATCACTGCTGCCAGCTGCTGAGCGTAACTGGTATAGCACCTTCCACCCTTGCCATAGGGACCCCCTCCATTCAGTCTTTTCAATGCACACGATTTCTGCTCATTAATGCTATTGCGGCAGTTATATGCAATCCCACTTTCAATACTTGTGCCAGCAGAGGTTTTGGGGTAGTCACACTGCTTCGTTTCTAGTCCCTGCATATCCTGCAACTTCCTGCTGAAATAATGTAACTTCATACTGCAAATGTGTTGGGGTTTTTTTGTCCCACTTTAGTTGCCCTGGAACCCAACTGGACAGCAGTAACATTGTAGTATTGGGGAAGCATCACAGAATAACTAATAAAGCAGAATAAATCTACCACTAAGGCATTCTTAGCAGTATACACTTGCAGGAAAACACCAGACCACGTTGGGCTTTTCTTTACAATGAAGCTTTCAGAAAGTTGCAATAAAAGTTGCAGAACTAGGACAATTGTACACCATATCCTGGCCCTGGGTGGCTACAGGGTACTAGCAAAGCAAAATACTCACTATGCTTATATTCCATTCTCTCGGAAAGCTGAGTGCCTCATATGGATGGGGCAACCAGGGTTCTGACCAGATACTGCTCATGTGCAGCTTAACTTCAACAATGCTGCAGGCATCACATGCTCACTTTGCAGTGCTGTAGTCAGCAGACACTTTGAAAACAGGACTGAAATATTTCACTTCCGGCTACCTGCTGCACGTTGGTACAAATTTTATACATACAAAAAGGGCAGGTGAACATGACGTGAAGTTGCATGCAACTGTTGGCCCTGGTTTTTATTTATTTATTCACTATATACTATATATTTCAGAACCATCCAGTCCCCTGCTGCTGCTCTTCCAAGGAAGATTGCAACCTCTGCTGCTGTGGTGTGTGTGTGTGTGTGTGTGTGTGTATATACACACACACACACACACACACACACACACACACACACACACACCACAGCAGCAGAGGTTGCAATCTTCCTTGGAAGAGCAGCAGCAGGGGACTGGATGGTTCTGAAAATCACAGCAACTTTTTCTCTTGAAAAGGAAAAAGATGGTAGAACTGGTGCACTTTTGTCCATGGGCAAAACAGTTTACAATAAAATTATGTAAATGTTTATACCAGGGGTATCCCTTTACAACAGGTGTAACCAATGTGGGGTCTTCCAGATGTTGTTGAACTCCAACTCCCATCAGCCCCAGCCACAACTGTCAACTATCAGACATTAGGGGAGTCTGACACACTGCAAAGTGCTGGGTAAGTACAGTAGATCCTTGTGTTGCAACCACTGGCACCATACATAGCTAAGATCCTTGAATGGAAATCATTGCTATGAACATATCATTCTTGGCTGGATTGGGTGACACATAGCAAGCTGTTCCATCGATCTGACAGTATTGGAACACACTTTGGCTGGTTCCAGGCAAGGTGTTTATTGTGGAATGACTGGGTCTCATTCACTCAAAATTTTACAAGGGGAAGTGGACCAGACGGCATCAAACATGTTATACCTGTGTTTTCCTTTATAGTATCACCCCATCCAACTGGATACAAATAGTTGATGTAAGCTTGAAATCATTACATTTGAAAAAGAAAGTTCGTTTTTAAACTTTTATTTACCACCTGATTAAAGCATGGAATACAACAGTATTATACATAATATTTTTATGTAAAAAACTTTACATAGCTTTTCATAATTATATAATTATTCTGCTATTCTCTCAAAAATGTATACATCCATCGGGCAAGGAATGCTTTTCATTAACTTAATGATATTAAATGCACTTCATAATAGAAGATCTCTTAAGAAAAAAAGTAGCTTGTAACTAATTTTAGGCATTTATATAGGTAAAACATTTTGCACAAAGTATATTTTATTTAAAGTTGCAAAGAGATATTCTGGACAAAATGTCAAGACATTTAGGAATTTCAAGCCAAGGATCATATCATCTGATGAAATGTTAAAATAAATTTTGGGGGCAAATTTCACTGGCCATTTTTACACTGGCTTACATTATCTTCAAACACGATTATGCTAGTAGTAAGCAAACTATCCTTATAAAATGCAACACACAAAGATTTAAGCAAACTTTATTTCATCAACTTTGCTCAAAAAAATAAACCAGCTTGTGTGCAAATATGCAGGCTTAAGACATTTGAGCCTCGGTTTGAATTTATACTACAGACCCTTTAACTGTACTGGAGCTGTACTGGACTTTTGTTCTATCTCCGATTCAGAATTTAAATAAATAAACTTTCAGAAAAGGGTGCAAAAATAATAATAAAAACTCCGTAAGACAACCCTCAGAGCAGCAAAATTAAGGTCACCGTCAGGACGTCTGTCTATGTTAACCTTTTTTCCTCACCTGTTTATTGTAGAGTGCCTCTTCAAAATATTGACTACATGTGGATTTGTACATCTTGTCGGACAGTTTCTACACATTTTGCTGTGGCATAACTTATTTTCATCAGTTTAAATGTCTCCAATTGTAAGAGTGCTCTGTGGGCTACTGTAGATACAATGCTGGACAGCCAGTGTTAAAGAGAATATGAGCAGGCTGTGTGTGTTCTTATCTCCCTTCTCCAGTTCCTATTCCTTCTGCCGCATTTCCCATTTCATAGTTTAACAATGTGTCTGCATCTGTAATAACCAGGGTTAATGCTAACCAGGGTTTACATCTTAAAACTGTGTTTGAGAAGCAGGTCTGCAACCTCTGGTTTAAGAGGAAACCTGATGACTGTTAACCACGAGTGCAGGCGGTATAGTGGTAAAGCTAAACCAAGGTTAATGCTGATAAGGACAGAGGGTAGGAATTCATACTAGAAGTGGGAGGAAGGAGCCTGTGTTCTGCATGTGTCCATGGGTCGCTCCTGATCTCTAAGTTATGGTTAACAGATGGGCAGAAATATGTACATAGGAGCTTACAAAAACCTCTAATCCTACATTGGATCCAAGACACAGAATTCTGCTGCTGACCTGTACCAGCTGAATCAAATTCCATGTGGGTCGAAGGAAGTCTATAGGAGGCACTGTGTTTAGTCTGCAGAATCTGCTCCATGATCTGCACTCAAATGAATTGCTGTGAAAGCAGCTGGAGAAAATTCCTATCATTGTTACGGTTGTCTGTGGAGTTTGGTGCTGACAAAATGGAAAGCTACACTGAAGCCCAAAGCCACTGCAAAAACACATCCAAACATTACATGTACTATATCAATCTCCACAGATCTAGTGCACACACACTTTCAGGAAAATCTGGAGTAAGGCTATTATGGAGTCTCTGTCTGTCTCTCTCTCTCTACACACACACACACACACACACACACACACACACACACGGTAATCTTTAAAAGGTCCTAAGTTGTATGATCAGAATGTTATCTATAAGCTAAGATCTCACATATAAAGCTTCTTTATATTATTTTACATTGCAAAGTTCTGGAAGAAGCTATTACAGTCCCAAGGGTATTGCAGTTCTCTTTCAGATTCTGAAGCAGCTATAATGTTGCCATGCTCCCTTAATAAAAGACAAACAGCTACAACTTTGAACAGGTAACACTTGACAAAACAGGGTGGAGGCCAAGCTGCATTCATACAATGTACTGTATTAATAGCAGAACCATAGCAGTGGGAAAAATAAACAGCTCAATTAAAGAATATGTCCAATTAAAGAATATGTGGAGATTTTATATATATATATATATATATATATATATATCACACGCACAATAGATGACTTGGTACACGGTGAAATACATATTTATGATGCAAACTTAAAAGTTGAAATTTCTTTAAGTTTAAGAAAGTTAGACTATTTTTTTTCACCGTGGCAAAATGCCACCACAATCTTTTATAATAAATTACTCGTATTTCTGTCAATGTACTTCATATGAGACAAACGCTGCAGCTCTTATGCAAAAAATTCTTTGGTAGAGAAATTAAACGTCAGAAACTGTTCTTACATATATTAATGACCAAACACAAATATAAAACAAAATTAACTTGAGATAGAGAAAGAGAGCACCAGTATTTAATAAAACAAATCCAGCCATCAATTCTGGTTCTCCAAAAACCGCAACAACTTTGGTTGAGCTAAACAGCCAAACTCAATTTACAACGCAAAAAGTTCCGAAGACACTGAACCCCAATTACATTTCAACTCGTTATCATTTTCAATGGAACTTCAGGAACGCTTGCTTAGGATTGCAGTCAACCAACTACCATTACCCCACCCCTAATTAAGTTAATACTTTTACCATTCTTATTTGCAGATATGGGAAAGTACAAAATATGCTTAATAATACTCTTGCACTTGCATTTTTAATATATATACACATTTGGACGGAAACAATTCCCTTCCTGCCCTCTTATACAAATCTTACACTCATATAGGAGAGTTGAAATACAACTAAACAGGTTCTAGCCTGCCATACCTTACAAAACTATTTCCTCTACTAGGCCAAGAATACTAAGACATGGTCTTACAAATAAACAAAACAACTCCACCCCGCCAACCCAAAGTCAGTAGAGCCAATAGAACCGCACTGATAAAATTGCAAGTTTGCTTCCTATTGCCCCCTAACAAACAGGATTTCATCACAAGTACATGTGCACTTATATTAATAAATCAAGTGGTCCCAATAGGAACCAGACTCTTCGCCCTCATACAACTATTGACAATAAAGTACTAACCAAGCCATTAAAAACAACCGCAACTCACAATTCTGCAATAAAAATAGAAATATCTTAATGCACATTAAAGATAGACTGCTTCTACCAAAGTGTTAATCTATATATTATTCAAAAGGGGAAGGGCTTGACCAACTGCTATACATTTTAATTCACTCAATGTGCAATTCAGATATTAATTCAAAAGTTTCATTTTGCCATTTCCTCCATACTACTCAAGAATCAGAAGAATTTTCAAAGATTTCAAGCTTCATGGTGCATTCAAGGCATGAGAGATTTAGTAACGGGATTAAGAGGCTCGTGTTTTCTCCTACATTTGGGGGGGGGGTAGTATTTCCTTTGCAATTCTATATACTACAAATTATTTTCTTGATACAAATCTAGTATCAAGGGAATTTACTTATGATGAAAAACAATGAAGGTCCAGGCCAACACGATATGGCGCAATTCTGGGAATGATTTACCACACACATTCTGCAACATGTAAGTTGGCAGGGAGGGTGATGAAGATCAATATCTCTTTGGATTCTTGCTGGGTTGTTGGTTATACTACCGCCCAACTGCCATCTTGCTATGACTTTACAGAATAGACAGCACCAAATCATTAAAACAAAAAAGGACCCCGTATTCACACAGAGGTTGAATCCACCCAAATGGGGTGGGGTGGGGGGGAAGACCAGATGTCCTAGCATGATTTTCGGATGAATTTAAACCCTCTCTTGAATATTTATTAATACATTTGCTAACATCACAGGCCTATATGAATATATTCGGTATTATCTCATTTTCCATTCATTCATCATTTTCAACAGATTATGGGCAATTAGCTGAAAGGCATTAAGAAGGAACCATTGCAAACAACAGATTTGAAGACACAAGCTTTGTGATAAGAATGACTTGACATTTACTGCATTAAATTGCAAAATGCTCAACAGCTATTCTTATAGGGAAGCCAGAATTTAGAAAAAAAATGGAGAGAGTTTTCCTTTAGAAATGCTATTATTTTGATCTGTTCCAGTGGTTGTTTCATCTTCTTTGAGTACAATCTCCCTCTCTCTGCATCCATTCTTTGAACTTAGCACAACTCAAGCTTTGGGAAAGAGCAGCAATGGAGCTACCATGCAAGCGAGTGGGTCCCCGACGTCCGCAACTGTCCTTCAGGAATCCAGATTTTGAATGCTACACCTATGCGCAGGAAAAACTTCCGCAGTACCGCTCGGAGCTCTGGGATAAGGTCAAACTGCATTATCTCACACAAGTAGGGGTAATATGTTGAAGCATGTGCTTTGAACTTGGAAGAAAAAAAGGGAGGAGTAAGATTGTTTAAAAAAGCAGCACTCCTTAATAAATAATAATAATAATAATAATAATAATAATAATAATAATAATAATAATAGAAGGAACCAAGTTCTCACAGTCAGACTATGGCAGGCATTCCCAAACTCGGCCCTCCAGATGTTTTGGCACTACAACTCCCATCATCTCTGACCACTGGTCCTGTTAACTAGGGATGATGGGAATTGTAGTCCAAAAACATCTGGAGAGCTGAGTTTGAGGATGCCTGGACTATGGGGTAAGCAACATCTAGGTTTGGAAGCTGCATACCTCTTGAGGCCACCAATGAACCTTTCCTTCAGTTTCTTACCCAACCAGAACAGCCAGTCCAAGCAATTTTCTGGACTGAGTCAGAACAGAAGATGCCACTGCCCTTCAAGTTAAGGTTTGTCTTAACTTAAGGCCAGTCAAGTTATCCTATAAGCAACTTTCCCCTGCTCCCTGGGAGTTAAAATAGTATATACTAAACACTTACCTATTCTGCTGCCCTTTCATAGCTTTAGAAATCAGCTGCCTGAGGTGGCTATCTCCACTCTGCCTAATGGTAGGGCTGGCCCTCCAGTAACCAGGAATTCCCCCAGGGATCAATTTATTGTAGAGGTGGGCCAGTGAGCAGTGTTTCCCAAACTTGAGTCTCTAGCTGTTTTTGGACTACAACTCCCAAGCTATCCTTAGCTACCAAGAACATTGGTCAGGGATGATGGGAATTGTAGTCCAAAAGCAGCTGGAGACCCAAATTTGGGAAACCCTGCTTTTCCCATTCTATGTCAATGTGTAGCAACATGTAGCAATATTGTTTTCAAATAAATCTTCAAGTTTTAGACTGCAACACACTAAGCACGTAACATTGAGAAAGTCTATCTAAACCAGGCATCCCCAAACTGCGGCCCTCCAGATGTTTTGGCCTACAACTCCCATGATCCCTAGCTAACAGGACTAGTGGTTGGGGAAGATGGGAATTGTAGTCCAAAACATCTGGAGGGGCGAAGTTTGGGGATGTCTGATCTAAACCATGGGTGGCAAATCTGTGGTCCTACCTGATGTGGTTGAATTCCAGCTCCCACCAGCCCTGTGCATTCTGCAACCCCTCGCAGAGTTCCAGAACAGGCACAGCCTCTCCTTTTACAGATACTGTATACATGCCTGAGTTGGAGAAGGGCCAGCACCACCTCCACATGACCTTGGGGGGTGGGGCTAGAGGCACATCCCTGAAGCCACAATTTAATTGTGATGCCCTTTCATACAATGTGTGTGTGAGAGAGAAAAGGGATATACAGTAGTTTCATGTTAAAGTGTGAAATTAATGTGCATGAAAGCAAGGTGAGAATCTTTTCTTACCTTTTCATCACTGACTTTTAGTGTTTTTGTTAGAAGTAACAACAGGAGGTTGGTCCAAGCCTCTCGGTGGCTTTCTGAGTTCACAGTGATAAAATAGGCCAACGCCTCACTGCACACACTAGAGAAAGATTATGCACCCACTCAATACATAGAAAAAGGAATTGTAAGCAAATGGAATCAACAGGTGTTGCAGTCTACCCTCAAGCCTAGCAGTAAACGTGGAAGCTTGATAGGTTTCACTTTAAATGGGAAGAGGAAAGTGACAAAACATTCAGTGGGCAGGATTCAACTAACGCAAGGATTTCCACTAGGGCAACGGGGCTTTTCCCTCCTCTGCTGCCGCCACACATACACCTGCCCCCCAAAACTGGCTTAGAGAACCCCTAGAACAGAGTGGCAGGAGAGGAAATGAGGGATTGTTCCATCTGCAAGCTGAAACGCTTCTATAAATTGTACCATTATCACAGTGCTATACTGAAATCCTCTCAATGTCTTTTTATTTCGTTATTTGACCTTTGTGTTTTCTATTTCAAATCACCTGGCTGAAGCGGCAAGTGGGCTTGGAAGTATTGCAGTTCAATGTACAAATGGGCGATTTTCTTTATCTGGTATCCACACATGCTGTCCAATGTCATTTATGAATAGGATTATCTTTTCACTCTCTGAACAATTTCACCTAACTAACTAGAAGCAACACTTTGCAAAAAGCGCACTGAAGCCAGAGTCAAAAGCTCTTTTATCAAATGGTGCGGAAGGGATGAATGGCCTGCTCCAGGTATCAGGTTACTTTCACAGACACATTCCAGGATGGTCTTAATGGAAGGCCCAGATTTGAACACCCATCACTTTTTATTACCTTGACTGAAATTAATAGGAAGATGTAGGGGGAGGCATTCCATACCGACACTGGAATCCTGCAGCCAAAAGCAGTCACTCGACTGGGCAGCCTAGTAACATCTTTGAAGGGTAGAAATAATGCTTACTTCAGGAGTCTCTCTTGTATAGCTTCCCAGGAGTCTCTGCGATTTTCATCAATGTACATTCGGAAGAGGATTCTCAGACAGCAAGCCAAACTGCTGGTTTCTTGTTTTAAAAGATTGGGCTTGGATTTACCCTTGAACCCTAGAAATCAAGAACAGCAACATAGCTAGATATTCTCAAGCTGCTTGTAACCCCAACAAGAAAACTAAAACCGATGGGTGATTGTGTGTAACTGCATGCCTGCTCCAACTCCAATAGACATGCACGCATACAACTTTTCCACACTGTGAGGTCCAAAATACAAATTTGGCAAGACACATATGCCTTTGAAATCACATACAGGTAAACACTATTGAAGGGAGGGATTTGGAGCAAGAGAATGTGCAGTTTCAACTTAAACCCTGAACAAAGTCTCTTAATGCCTCACTTAGAGCCTGACTCCACATTACACTTAAATGCACATAGTTACCATCCAATAGCACTTTTAAAACTGGGAAAACTACAATTTTAGGAGGAAGTGGTTAGAATAGAAAAAGGGAAAGGGCACTTAACCCTTCTATAGGTTTACGGTTTACAACAGACATGGGCAAACTCAGCCCTCCAGATGCTTTGGGACTACAACTCCCATCATCCCTGACCACTGGTCCTGTTAGCTAGGGATGATGGGAGTTGTAGTCCCAAAACATCTGGAGGGCCGATTTTGCCTATGCCTGGTTTACAACAACCCAAAATATGACATTTTCCCTCTGTACCATAAGGGCAAAATAAATGGCATTAGCTTTGGCTTCATTTCACTGAATCTGATTTACAGAACTCCTACATGATGAACGGATATGGACAGCTATTGCATACTGTGATCTTCATACAAGGCAAGGATGGGAAACCTGTTGCCTTCCAGAAGTTGCTAGGCTACAACTTCCATCACTCCTTTACCACTGGTATGCCGCCCGGGGCTGATGGAAGTTGCTGATTCCCCATCTTGATATAAGATCATTAGCAAGGTACATTTCGTAATTGGATTATAATATTATTAGTTATACATTTAACCACAAAATCAAAATAATAAAATTCCATGTTATTAGATCAGGTATGGTGAATCTGTGGCCCTCTAAATATTGCTGGACTGCAGCTCTCATAAGCTCCAGATAGCATGACCAATGGGCAAGGATGATGGGAGTTGCAGTCTAGCAACATCTGGGGAGCCACCAGTTCCCTCAACTGGATTCATGTACTAAACTTGCAACTTTTTGCTTACACTGTTTTAAGTATATTTTTAAAAACCCTTTGTGCACCACACACTTCATGCTCACCTGCTCTCCACAGGACAGTCCTTTGTTCGTAATTTGAGTTAAAAGCTTTTGAAAATGAATGGGACTCCTGCAAACAGTCCAGCAACTTGAACAGGTGTTGGGAAGACATGTATTTGTACATTCCTTGGTCTTCAGTATCAATGTGGATGTCTGTTTCTAGTGTGTCCCTCTAAAATGGAAAATCCAGTTACAAAACGTTGGCTGAAGGAATAGGTGCAATCATATTTTTTCCTTTAATCAGAGTATATCACAATCTCCAAGCACAATACTATATAGACCAATTTTGGTATCAGTCCAGTGCACCTGGGTACATCAGTTGCTATCCCACCCACCCACCCAGAGCAGAGGGCACATGCCACAGTTTCTGGTATCGGTAAAAGAAGTGTCATTATTCCTTGCAAAATCACCATTAATTGATGATGCCTCCCAGTTTGTGGGAGACAAAACCATCAAAATCACACATGCACAGGTAGAATATGCGCCAGTTGCTTCTGGATGCAATTAGAGAATAAATGTAGATAAATGTAGGCAGTTCTGTTATTGGAAATGTAATCTAAATTTCTCTCCGGTTCAGAGCAACATTTGTCCCAGTCAGTCGGCACATCGGGTCTTCTGGAGAAAAACAGGGTGGTATCAGTTTCAGGAGTATCCTTCATTTTCACTGATGACTTTGACCTATCTACAATTGTTCAGTAGCAACGCTTTGTTTGCTCACTTCATGCTCTTCATGCCAGCCAGAGCAGAACGCTAAGCCTCTTCAGCTAAAACTAAGGCACTGTTATAGGGGGACTTCACATACAAGGCAAAAGACTGTCAGGGCACAGTTCACTCCCTGTCCAATAAATGTTAACCAAATGGGGAAGTCAAGATGTGACACTGGAGAAGAATGTGAGGCTTCTTACCTGAGCAGCAGCCATATGCTCAGCATCTTCCTTCTTGCTCGTTGCTGGGTAAAATACTATGTTATCAATGGTCTGTATCAATTCCAGTTGCACAACACACTTAATAAGGAGGCTGGCAAAGAGTTTCTGGTCTAAGAGAATATCAATATGATAGGTCTTAGTTTCAAAGTAATTTGGCTTTATGCACTAAAAACTGGTGTAGCCACATAAAGGTACCTTGATGCCACTTCCCCTGGTCCCCATGATTCCTTCCCAAACAGATACTGTGCAACATTCTCTAGCAATGGATTTTATGAGCTACCGTGGTGCCCGTGAAGATTACCATCATCCCTAGACTAGCACCATGCCATTGATAAAATAATACTTTAGGACTGCTCTGAGACCTCCGGGTATAAGGCGGTATATAAATTCAATAAATAACAACAACAGAATACACTTTCCTGTGTAAGTAAGATAGCAGACTTTTGTGTCACTGCTACATCAAGGCTCCTTGAATTGAGGTTAACCAACCAGCATACCGGTAATTTGACCTTGAAAATGGGACTGTAAACCTCTCAGAGGTTATAGATGATTATTTGGCATATGAATCCTGTTAAGAAAATTTCAAGAATCTACGAATCCCATCAACCCAAGCTCTTAAAAAACAACAACAACCAGCAATAGGCTGTCAATGGTTGTGGATTGCCATTTCCAAGGCTCTTGCACAATGCTACAAATTTCTGGAAACAAATTTGTACACAAGTTGGCGGCAGCACTGTAGTGGAGGCTAGGAACTGAGAATGCCTGTATGCAGATGGTGCTGAAAGCAGAATGGAAAATCTCAGCAGGCCTTCAGCACAATGGGGTGGGTGTTGCTTGTAAGGGGACTTGGATGAGGAGTGGATAGCCCTCAAAGATAGATAGATAGATAGATAGATAGATAGATAGATAGATAGATAGATAGAGATAGAGATGTTGAGGAGACTGAAGTGCAGACTTACTTGAATAAGGGCCACCTTTCCAGCTTTCATCTGTTGGATTTGAAAACTGGCTCTGCCCCCTTTCTGAAGCATTTTTATCTATGCTGCTTAATGACTGGCGATCTAGATCCATATCCTAGAAGGAAACAGGATCTGTGTTAATGCTTCTTTCATGAATCATTCACAAGTCTCTCAGTTTCAAGACAATACAATTTGGAGGGTGGGAAATAAAAAAAAATTAATAATGATATATTATTATTATTTAAAAACACATCCAAAGATACATATTGCTGCTACTAATACTTTTATTTCTTAATAAATATGAGTCTAATGAATGTTCTTGCAGAGAACTTCTTTTTCCATATTAAATGTCTATAAACATGAAACTGTCACATACATCATTTTGCGCACATTTTTTTCAGCTAAGGAACAAATAATCAGAGCACTTACCAAGTGCTTTTCAGATGAATCATCTTCCATTCCTGCTGGTCTCCATGTCAGCAAGCTTCAAGGAAGAAAAAAAAATGATCTGAAATGTAACCTAATCTGAAACCACTTTACATATTCCGCATTTAGAATTATACTCACACATGAGGAATTGTAGTTTTGAAGATCTCTAGCATACAATTGCAGGTTTGGTCCCAGACTTCATGACTGAATTTCTGCCCATTTAATATTACTAGGCTTTCTAGGCAGTTGGTACCCGATCGAGCCAGCTGTTCATTGTCTGCAGAAAATGAAGAACCATCTTAAATAATAATAATCCTCATTTAAGCAAAATTAAAGAACATTCACCGTGACTATAGACACACAGAGTAAGAGATCAATGGTATTTATAAACCACCTAACAAGAATGACTTGCAGTTGTTTAGAGCTTACTCATACTGGGAAGTAGTAAGTCAAGGCAACACTGCAAAATGAGACAATGAGATGGAGCAAATGTAACATTATATGTGTATATTGTATTCTTTGCTTATCCTACCCTCTCCAGAAGTTTTCCTCCCGCCCTCATGATTCCCTCCTATATGCAGTGATGTAAAACCATGGTTAACATTAATCACGACCCTCTTAAAAACCAAAGCTTGAAGGCTATTTTAAACCACAGTTTTAATGCCTGGTAGTTTTCTTTAAATTTTGTTTTAGGAAACCTGATTAGAATTAACCATGACTGCATTAGCGCAGGGCCTGCGGTTCAGGACACACAGATAAGGTGAATATAATGGCTAATGACAGAAAATGAGGGGGAGATCACACCAGTAAAAGGAGGAAAGGGACAGAATGCACTATTCCAAGGTTGGCACCTCACCTGCAGGAAACCTCTATTACTTTTGCACCAGGGCAATATGTAGCCTCAGTCAAAAAAGAAAAGGGTTTCTGTAAGACTAGGAATGCTAATCCCGTTGTCTCACAAAGAGCACAGCATGATCGTCCATGGGCAGACAGACTTGTGCAAAGTCAGTGGGCAGAAAGGGGGAAACTGCAATTACAGTAGTACCTCAGGTTAAGTACCGTATTGTTCGCTCCATAAGACACACTTTTTTCCCTCCTAAAAAGTAAGAGGGAATGTCTGTGCGTCTTATGGAGTGAATGCGTTGTCCCTGGAGTTGAACTGCCCAGGGGCAAAAGGCAGATCGTGCTTTTTTTTTAAAAAAAAAAAAAAGAGCTAAAGGCTAACAAGAGGGAAAGAGAGTGTTGAAAGGAACCCACTCAGCAGCTGGTTGCAAGAGATCGGGGAGGGAGATAAGGGAGCTAGCTCCCTTCCAGGCCTCGCCCAGGCTCCTTGCCCAGGCCTCAATTGTGTCTGCAGAGGCAGGCTGTTTGTTTCCCAGGCAACATGTGACTGGCTGATTAGATTATCTGTCTGGAAACTGTAGAAATGGGTCCCTTTCCTTTCCTAGAGTAGCTGCAGAACTGTGAGCTGAACCCCATAAAAACAGGGAAACTCAACAACTTTGAGCTGATCCTAAAAAAATGGAGCTTTCCCCCAACTGTCAGTCCCCCCCATGGGTTTTTTCCCATTTGCAAAAGAAGCTTCCTCAAATATTTAATGGGGGGGGGGGGCGCAAAGGCACCTAGGCATCTAGGAGGTTTGATCAGCATCTCAGGAACAATGGGAGGAATTAAACAGATGGTACCTAAAAAGCTATTCCTGCCTGCCCAATGCTGAGCAATATACAATACAATATATACAATACAATGCTATCTGAACTTGGCTCCAAAAGATATAGAAGTGGTAAGAGGCAATTTTTTTGTGTCATTCTGAAAGGATTTCTTTCTGCAAAAAAATCAGGGGACATTACGAACAAAAACGCATCAACTAATGGAAACAGCATACAAAAATGAATTTTACTTTGTAATGTAAGATGAATTTTATTTGTAAGATGAACTAGTTACCTATTCAGGTTGAGTAATTTAATATCTTAAGTAATGATATAACAAGAATAGGAAAGGAAGTGAAATGCAAAAAAAGTAAAATTTAATTTTGTAAACCATTAGGCGGGAGGGAGGGAAATCGTTTAAGCTTGGTTGAGCCAAGAGACTTAATAAGAGGATACAATGTTACATATTGTGATTATATGTAAAATTAATAAAAATTATTTTAAAAAAACCAAAAATGAATTTTACTAGGTAAAATTAGATTTGAAAAATTAGAAACTGAGCGAATTTGACCAATTCATCCACCCAGAGAATAAAGTGACATGTATGTAAATAAGCTACCTTGTTTTACACACCAGTGTAACTGTGCAAATATGTCAGCAAGAAGAATCTCATTCAAAGCTTCATAGAACTGAGTGAATACATCACAGATTGCATAAAGTGCATGATTACACGTAGTAGTCATCCATTCAGATTTCTGTCAAGAGAAAAAGCAGGCCTTGTATTTTTATTTTTTTAATACTGCTAACTGGGAAAAGTTCTGATTGAATATTGAAAAGCACAATAAAGCTTATAAATCTAAAGGCTGCCTCCATGCTGCTTTCCCATTGTAAAAATTTAACACTGCAAGTTCCTAAGGATAGCAACTTGCTATTTTTGTTTATGCTAACCCAAGCAGCACCATACAGTGGTACCTCTGGTTCTGAACTTAATTCGTTCTGGAGGTCGGTTCTTAACCTGAGCTCCCACTTTAGCTAATGGGGCCTCCCGCTGCCACTGCACCACTGCCGCGCAATTTCTGTTCTCAGCCTGAGGTAAAGTTCTTAACCCGAGGTACTATTTCCGGGTTAGTGGAGTCTGTAACCCAAAGTGTTTGTAACCCGAGGAACCACTGTATACTGTACGTAGCAAGTAACTAGACTACCTACTGAAGCACAGAGTGGCCCAATGTTCTTGCTCAACTTGGTTAAGGCACAAGGACAACATGGAACATAAACCAATGCCCTTGTGGCATGCTACCGTACCTCAGATAGAAAAGCCTCAAGCCCACCCCACCCCACCCCACCCCACTAAAAAGGAATAATAAAATCCCACTAGATCAGGCATCCTCAAACTGCGGCCCTCCAGATGTTTTGGCCTACAACTCCCATGATGCCTAGCTAACAGGACCAGTGGTCAGGGATGATGGGAATTGTAGTCCAAAACATCTGGAGGGCCGAAGTTTGGGGGTGCTTGCACTAGATCAAAGTTTGACTTCAATTTTTGTTTTTAATATTGTTTGCTTCTATAAAATGGGTTCCAATACCTCTGACTGCTGCTCTGGAAGCTTCATGTTATCAAATATCCTAAAGACAATTCGAAACAGATCTTGCCACCAGTGTTGTTCAAAGGTATGGCCATAGCTCTTCATGATTTCAAACATAACCGTTAGGCCTCTACAACATGGGGGGGGGGGAGGAAAGCAGTAATAAGACAATACAAGTTAACAGGGAAAAACATTAATATCTGGGCAGAACCAAAAAGAAGATGATGTTTCATTACCTCGTCCGCACGTCTAGCTTGCACCGATTGATGATACAAGAAAGTTCAAATAAAATGGGAAACCAGCCTCTAACCCACTCTCTGTCACCAGGGGCCACATTCATGTCATCACTTGTGTACTCTCTCAAAACCTGTGAACATACAAGAGCTGGTAGTTCAGTACAAACACTTAAGCCACTCAATCAGGTCTTGCTAAAGAATGGAGAAATGCAAAGAAAAGTAGCAAGACACTTTAAAAATGTTTCACACACAAGCAAATCGCTCCGTAACCTCACAACAAATTAATATCCCTCCTGGTGGGACATTTTTCTGCCCAAGCCACTAGGCAAAAATGGTAGAGATTCCCCATTCATATTTAATTTGAAATGTGGGAGGAGGAAGGAACTAAGATTTGATAGAGTTGCTGAAATATAATGGGTACCATCCAACGAAATCATTCTCAGAGTAGGTCTGTTAAAATCAATGGGCTGAAGTCAATCATAATGTTATTCTGAGTATGATTTAAGAAGGTGCTACCCCAGGCATCCCCAAACTGCGGCCCTCCAGATGTTTCGGCCTACAACTCCCATGATCCCTAGCTAACCAGGACCAGTGGTCAGGGAAGATGGGAATTGTAGTCCAAAACATCTGGAGGGCCGAAGTTTGGGGATGCCTGTGCTACCCAATAATAACTAGTGCAGGCTTAATTTAAAGCAGGCCTGTGACATAATATATTTGTTGTTACTAAAATCATTTATAAAATCATTCGATACAAATTGTCTAAGGTAGCTTTCATGGTTTGTTTGTTTTTTATAAAAAAAACACACACTCCAAAATGGAAAGAGTTTGTAAAATCAATAAAATCCAATAGCGCAAAACAGTAAAAAAAGAAGCAAGCAGTGGTCATAAAAAAACAGCCTATCCAAAAGGCTTGCTGGAATTGGGTTGCATTGCCTTGTTGCCTAATGGTCTTTAGGGATTGAGGAAGGTAGACATACTGAAAATATTTCGGAGCCTCTGAAAAAGTACAGAAATACAAATGAGGGGAGGAAAGTACCTGAGGTCTTTCTGAAACGTATTTTGCACAATAACGAATAAGTCTAATAGCTTCCATACTGGTGTCTGGAAAGGCAGCATTACAGGCAAACTCTGATAAACATTTTACGGCATCCTGGAACGAATCTATTGCTGCAGGAAAATGCTGTTGAAAAATATTGGCTGTGGAGGGAAATGTGAAATAAAAACAAATCACTACTTTTGTATTTCTGCTCTGCTTTAGAATACAGTTGGTACACAACATAAGCAGACCAGGTCAACAGGGCTTGGAGTTACATTGTGATACAAACATTTGTCCTTCTACCTAATAAATACTGATTGCAAGAAGTCAAGATGAATGCAATTATAGGAGGGGCCCCGTTGCACCAGGCCTGCACAACTTGCATGAGTTATAGCCCATCACAAAGTCCAGCAGCTATTTATGGTGGTCCAGAGAGGTAAGTAGGTATGTTGAAATTTATTGCAATTGCAGGGGACTTCTTTTGTCAGCAACTTTCTCCTGCTAATCCAATCAGTCTTAAAAGGGAGGACAGCCATCCAGCAGAGCCCAGGAACCCATACAAACCTGTTGGCAAGGCAGGGATGTCACCTAAGGGTAAGCAGAGATTTACAGCAAGCCTCGCTGTGCCAGAGCTGGTGTCACACAATGTGGGCAGTTTCTGAAAGTGAACTTGTTTGACACAACTACATCATACAATGCTTTCAGTGAGCCTACAGCTGCAGAAATTTCAAAGTTGTGGGCTGCTGGATTCCTTGTTCTCATAAGGAGCTTTTCAATCCCTTCTTAAAATGTGTTTTCCTTTAAAAGCAAAATAAAGGAGCCACCCCCCCACCCAGCATTTTCTAGAAGGTAAAGGTACCCCTGACAGTTAGGTCCAGTCACGGACGACTCTGGGGTTGCGGCGCTCATCTCGCTCTATAGGCCAAGGGAGCTGGTGTTTGTCTGCAGACAGCTTCTGGGTCAAGTGGCCAGCATGACTAAGCCACTTCTGCCGAACCAGAGCAGCGCACAGAAACACCGTTTACCTTCCCACCGGAGTGGTACCTACCCGTGTTTCCCCTTTTTTAAGACACCGTCTTATAACTTTTTTCCTCAAAAAAAAAAAAAACATGGGGTGGCTTATTTTCGGTGGGATGTCTTATTTTTATTGCGTGTCAGCAACAGGAGGGGCAGGAAGAGGCTTTCTTTTCCCCCACCCCTCTCCCTGCATGCTGAGCAGGCAGTGCAGAACTCAGTGAGAGACACGTTTTTTTCTCCCGCACCTCTCACTGGTTTGCTGGCTCCCAGAGGGGCAGGAAGAGGCTCCCCACCCCCACCCCTCTCCCTGCGCGCTGAGCAGGCAGTGCAGAACTCAGTGAGAGGCACGTTTTTTTCCTGCGCCTATAGCTGGTTCACTGGCTCCCTGAGCACGCAGGAGGGGCTGAGGAGGCGACAGGAACAATGGCGGCTTACTTTCGGGGTACGTCTTACTTCTCTTACTTATAGAAAAACCCTGCTGTGGCTTACTTTATGACTACGTATTAAAAAAGGGGAAACACAGTGTTTATCTACTTGCACTTTGACATGCTTTGGCAGGAGCAGGGACCAAACAATAGGAGCTCACCCCGTCGCGGGGATGCAAACTGCTGACCTTCTGATCGGCAAGCCCTAGGCTCTGGTTTATTATTTTTTGAAATACATGTGAGAACAGGAATACTACAAGTTATTGTTTCAAAATTTTGAGGTTGGCCTCTACCATTATCATTTGGCACATTAGTCTTGCTAAAATTTACTTACTAACTATATGTCCCGTTGACTGGAATGCCAGCTCCACAATATTCCCATCATGATCAGATGCTGCTTGATGAAATACTGCGAAGATATTTTTCCACCCTGAGCGAATATTAGCAGCTTGAGAATTTACCATCTGAGCAATGCAGCGTATTACCATATCTCGAATTGTAGGAGACCTGAAGAAAAAGAAAATAATAATAATTACTGCCTTATTTGTGGTATCGTTCATGATGACACCACAGGAATCTGCATTGGCATAAAAGAACACATTTACATTTCAAGTTATTAGGACGAACCTGTTTTTCTTCATGATATGCTCAAATGGCCTCAGAAAGTCTTTCTGAAATCGGAAGTTGGCTAACTCCCCCTTCTCAAGGAACTTCATTGACAGCTGTCTCAAAGAATCAACCGCAAAGATAGCCACGTCTTCATTAGGATTGCAACCAACCTATTAAAAAAAGAAACAGGCATTCTCTCAGAAGAAGTGTATATCCAGTGAAAATTGGACTATACAAATACAGCCCTGCAACCTGATTGGTCCATAGAAAAATGACGGGCATGATGCTGCTAACAAGACAGTCAGAAACAGTCTGGGGCAGGACTGGGGAACCTCAGGCTCTCTGGGTCTCCCTATTCATCCACTGGAACTCTTTCTAGGCTATGCCACACTTCCCAGGCAACCTCTCCTTCACAGACCATCCCTACTCAGTGGCCCTGCTGTAGGCCCTCCTTGAGAACTTTTGCCAGGATGGAAATGCAACCCACTATGAAAAGGTATAACTCATGCCCACTGCCCCAACCCCTTTTGTCTCTGCCCATAGCTGGCAAGTGCCCCCCTAAAGATTGCCCATGGGCAGAAACAGCCCCACCCTACCCCGATCAAGGTATTCTCAAAATACACCAGTCGCAAATCTTTGCAGAGTATCAAAATGAGCTTGGCAGTAAATATCATCAATCAGAGTAGTGTTTGTTTCCCTGTAATTTTGTTTATGATCAAGACATAAATCCAGAAACTTTGAGCACAATTATGACAAGCCAATCATTAAGGAAAGACACACGGTAATATAAAAGGCTATACATTTTAAAAAGAAGGAAAAATTAAATGCAGACTCTGTATCGCACCAAGCCTGTTTGCGCTGACAAGGAGCAGTAAGGGAGAAAGCAAACTGTCCATGCCTGAAAATAGGAAGTCCAACCACACCCTAAAGGGCTTTCAACTTCTTAAACTTTTTGTTTCTTCTTACAGGCTTAACACATTTTCATAACACTGTTCAATTCCATATTTGGGATTATCCAAATTCCAAGGCTGTGTGACTCATGAGCTCTGGCCAAGAAATAAGTCATGTCCAATGGAAATCGTTGCCTATGCTAAAAACGGTCTGTAATTTTGCCCAAGGCCCCTTGGGAGAGCTTCCTATTAACAAAGGGTGTGCCTTTGCAGAGTTGCGGTTTTGCCAGTCAAGCTTTATGTAGGACCTGCCGGCAATATTTTTCTACCTAGTAGTCTGGGCAGAGTGGATTCGAAGTCCATCTTGTTCAACCTAAGTCTATATTTCATTTGATGCCATCAGAGATTGCCATGTAAATTTGATGGGTCTTGAAACGATGCAGTTGCGTGCATGCTAACCTTGGTGTTTGAACCAGAAAAGGAAATAGGTTTCAAATGCTGAAATACCTTATTGAAATGATCTCCAATGACATGCCATATCCTGGACCACTGCAGCCTAATTCTGTTCATGTTGTAATAGGAGATCTCAACAATCTTCTGCAAGCTGAACATGCGTGGATGATGAGGGGAAGCTAACTCATCCATGGAAACAGCACACAACCACCGAACGAAGTCCACTGAAAATTTTGAGACCAAACATGTCAATAAGCCTGAAATAGTACAAAGCAATTATTATTTGCCTTAGGACATTCCCACCCCCCAACATACATACCTATTGCATTTCCATCCAGTCTGGTTGAACCTGTAAATATTCTGTGGGATAAATTGAGATATAGAGTTAATTCTCAAGACACAGAACATTAGGAAAAGCCCATTACATATTACAGTATTGTAATTTTATGTGATGCTAGAATGAAGAACACTGTTTTTCCTGATGGGACTCAAGGCAGCTTACAGGGGAAGAATAAGAACTGCTAAAAGCATAGAAGAAACAATAATTAAAAACAATTAAACATTGATAGAATTTAAAACTATATGTATAAACACACACACACACACCAATAATTACAATAGGAAAGTCTTCACTTTATGCAACTCCAAACTAATTATAGTTGTTTATATTTAGGGCAAAATCTGCCATGCTGTTTTTAAGAGGGGCAGGACAGGGTCATCCAGCAATAATCCCCATTCAATCCCTTTCTTTGGTATCTTTAACTACTCTGCATCAGAGACCAGGAAACTGTTCATTTCATATATTCATTTCATATATTTCAATATTTCTTTAAAAAGAAAAAGAAAAAAAAGGTTACTGTAATACCTGTCTACTGCCACTACCACACTTTGCGAACTGGTTTCTCCCACAGATTCCTGAATACTGGCTATTTGCCTTCTATCAACACCTCCACCAACAAAGTTACCTAGTTAGGAAGAAACCAACAATAATTGTTAAATCTAACATGAAATATATTACCATCAGTGAACTACCAATACCAGTTGAATTATAGACTGTAAAATCAAAGGAACAGGCTCCAAGAATAACAGCATCTAGCGGTCTGAGAATTCACCTACCAAAGTGGTCCTCTTATAAAATACTGTATGTGGTACAATAATTAGGGAAAGCTTTATTTCCTGTTCCCAAAATGACAACATGAATAAAGATATCACCCTGCATGAGCTATATACGATTAATCATCTACCCTTGTTTCTTATTTCCAAACCAGCAATTCAATGAGCCACTGACATTAATTACTTTAAACAGAGGGTCTTTAAGGTTAAAGCAGTCTGAAATCAAGGAACAGGTAATTCGCTATGACAACAAATGCCTTTATTTAATTAACCTGGATCCTTAGGCATGAGAACAGACAGAGTCAAGGCTAATCTTCTCACCTAGTCCAAGACCCATGAACTCTTCTCCTCCAGATGTGAAGCCTTTGAGGCTCCCTTCTCTTTCACGCCCAGATCCAGACAGGTAGCGTGTTTTAACTCCAGTCCCTATGAGCTGTGCTAGCTCCAGCTGGCTGATACATTTCAAGATCTAATGAAAACAAATGCGCATTTCAGTACTGAAGTCAGCAACTACAGATTGCAGAACCAAGAAAATGCCTCCAATGCAAATGCCACACTCCACATCATCAGGCACATCCCCATTCACTTCTAATGCTAAGGAATTGCTGTGCAGGCACTCAATGTTCCACTCCGGCCATGGAATCTGCTCCACTTCAAAAACTGCAGTTCTGACATGAGTATGCAATCCAGGCGAGATTGTCCATTTACCCAATTCCTGTCTACTATGGATGGCTGCAGCTCTTTGGGTTCTCAGCCAAAGGAGTTTCCTACCCAATCATTTTAATTGGAAATGCCAGGGACTGAAAAGGAGACTTCTTGCTTCCAACACCACTAAGCCACAATCCCTTCTTCCTCAAAATATAGCTTTTGGCACATTGGCCCAATAAAGTCATGGGGCGGCAGGATTAAATTTGCAACGCTAATTCAGGACCAGCTAGCTTAAACCCTTGGAATTACAATTCACCTAATATATAGTTGGGCAGGTAGAGAGGATTTCATTCTTCATTGTGGGTCCTCTGTCTAGCAGACAGAGCCAATTAGCACTTTAAGGAAACAGATAAGCTATTTTGAAAAGTGGAAGACAGTTATGGAGCTAGAAATGTTTGGTTTCTTTTGACAATTGTATCTCAAGGAACCTCAAACACCCATATCCCAGAAAAGTTGATGCTGTCTTGAAATTCACTTTTCCTAGGATTGGCAATGAGCAGGGCTCATTTACAGAATTGCTTTGTGTACTTTAGCAGTGGAGAACGTCTAGCTCACAGGTCTCATTAGGCCCAGCGAGACTGTTTTCCCCAAGCCACGCCCACCCCATACACATCGTCATATACTGTATTATGTCAAGTGTGGGGCAGAGAAAGACAAAGGAACCATCTAGAATATCAGAATGCGGTCCCAAGTGCTCTTTGGAAAGCAGGGCTCTTATTTGGCACCGTTAAAATTTGGTGCCAAATGCAAGCCCCACTGGGATTGGTTCCACATGTAAATGCAATGAGGGGTTTTCTGCATCAATTCTGAGTCTACAGAAATGCATGAAAATGTAGAACCCGTATCAGCGGATCAGTCAGATACAGTAACACTTCTTCAAAATTGACAGCGCACAGCAAAGGCGCACATGCTTCCTTACCTCATGCCAGGAATTTCCAAGGTAGTTGCCGTCAGTGTGGGCCACTGTAATGAGAGTCTTAATTGTATCTATGTTTTTCTGTTTCATTTCTGTGATGCTGGAGCTGGCAGTCAACAAGGAAAAGCGGGCAAGTGCCTGCACATAAGCATCTCGTTCAAGCTAAAATGGGGGGGGGGGAATTCAGAAGTAGAAATAAACCATGGTAAAAGACAGGCATGTGCATTCCTCACCCCCACCACTCCTGCTAAAAATATGTAACTCAGGAAATAAGCACATGGAATTAAGGTGGCATGTTACTCGGTGATGGCATGTGACTAACTTGGATATGGCTCCAGACAAGAGAGAGTTCTGTGGATGGAATAATCTTTTAAAGCAGGTATAAAAGGGAATAGGATGGATATTCTGCAGTGTTTTCTAAACATCCAAATCTCTGAAGCACCCTGAAGATCTCTAGTTCAGTGTGCATTTTGGAGAGATCTTGCTTTGGGCTCAAACAAGCCCAAAATCTGACAGAAGGCTTCGGTTCCTGGGTTGAGGATTCATACAACTCTTTTTGCACACCCCTACTACATACAGCATGCGGGTGGCGCTGTGGGTTAAACCGCCTTGCCGATCAGAAGGTCAGCGGTTCGAATCCCCGCGATGGGGTGAGCTCCCGTTGCTCGGTCCCAGCTCCTGCCAACCTAGCAGTTCGAAAGCACATCAAAGTGCAAGTAGATAAATAGGTACCGCTACAGCGGGAAGGTAAACGGCGTTTCCGTGTGCTGCTCTGGTTCGCCAGAAGCGGCTTTGTCATGCTGGCCACATGACCTGGAAGCTGTACGCCGGCTCCCTCGGCCAGTAATGCAAGATGAGCGCAACCCCAGAGTCGGTCATGACTGGACCTAATAATCAGGGGTCCCTTTACCTTACTACATACAGCAAGCCTACTCTATACCAACCTGCATGCCAAAAATGCAGGCTATTCGGATGGCGCAGCGTATTCCTTCCAAGCATAATGATGCAACTTCAGTGTCATCGCAGTTCTGAAGACCCACGCTATAAGCAGCCAGTAATGGAGTCCACACAAGCTATTGAAAAAAGGATGGGAAGAGGAAGAAGGGGGAGGCTTTAGTCTATTTGGCTTTTTAAATTCAACCATATTTTGCCCCAGAAAGTTATTTAATATAGACATAAGTCAAGTCAAAAAGGAACTGTTGTACGTCATGTGACATAGACCAGGAACATTACAATATTTTTAACATTCTTGACTATCTTCTGACTGTACCTTCTCCCCCCCCATTATTTCACACACATTAAGTCTATCACTGCACAGCCCTGCAAACCCACTGTTTCTTAAATGAATGCTGTGCAAATATGGTCCCAAGACAAAAGGATGCTTAAGAAGCCTGACCTCTGGTTTCCATGACTTCAGTTCCATACTCACTTTGAACATGGGCCTGACATGATCCAGGTGAGTTGCACTAGTAAAAGGTGCCTTTGCATGGCTTACTGCCTCCATTAGAGCTTTAGCTGTCTTTGCCATTTGCTCCATCTCCAGGTTGTACAACAACCTTCGCTGCTTCTCACTGGCTACATCTAAAAAAACAAAACCCAAACCCCCCACAAAACTGCATTAAGTATCTTTTGGCACACCTACGCCACATTCCAGATAAATCAAGAGTATGTAGTCTTTAAAAAACAAATCTTCTTCCCATATCCATCAAGAAATTTATGTGCAACTTAAATCCATGCATAATTTAACATATTAAATACTGAGGATATAATAAATTCATTTTCATTATTATACTGAGGATATAATAAATTCAGTTTCAGTATGTTTCTGCTTCACTTCCCAGAAAAGACAAATCTAAATCATACATTTCACACTCAGACCATATCATTCCTTCAGAACCTATCAGTTTCAATTAAACATCATAACAATTATAGTGTTACTCCTTGATGAAGTCATGATGTTTACCACTGCTGATTCAACCTTATCTGCCATTTTAGAAGTGGCAAATGACCCACTATTCAAGCTGTGTTACTCTGGCTGGCCCCAAGCAGGTGTAGCAAGAAGATAAGGCTTTTGGTGCTGCTTCATTTTGACCTTCATATTGTAAGCCGCCTTGAGCATTGTTTTAACTGTGGAAAGGCGGCATACAAATAAAATGATGGTGATGATGATGATGATGATGTGGGAAGAGTGACAACTCGGTGACTACACTTTTCTTAGGAATCACTTCACCCAGCAAGATGGGCAGTTTAACATGCCAGTGAAGCCTTTCCTCTGAGGCAGCCACAATGTGCAAGAATCTCATTCCCCCCATCTGAGCCTCCTCAACTCAACTTTGCATTAAGAAGAGATCATCTGTTTTAAGCAGCTATATTCCTGTACTTTCTCTTTCCTGTGGCAGTGGTTTGACTTTTAGGCTGCAATCCTACACGCATGTACCTGGGAGCAAGTCCTCTTGGACTTAATGGGACTTACTACTGAGTAGATAAGTACAGGAGCATGTTGTTCGTCTCATTTCAATCTTCCACAGACAGCATGATGAAGTAAAAGTACTTTATATGTCAGCTTGAAACAATCTCCCACCTAACTCCGCCAGGTAAACAGAGTTGTGCTGCTGAACATTCAGCGAACACAGAATCATAGGCCTGGAACAACCCTGGTGTCGTCCAGATGTTTGGAAGAACAACTGCAACCAGCCCAAGTCAGGGCGTTCAATAGGCATGGTGGGATGATGGGAGTTGTAGTCCAAAATTTTTGAAGGGGAACTTTTGGCAGGAAAGGAGGCCTGCCAAGTCTAAAGCACCTGCTCCAATGCAAGGTCAGCCAGACCAGCATCAGACTATTTCCCTCTTGTTTCCACAACATCTGGAACCAGCTCCTCCTCCAAGAAGCCCAGACTGGCAGCATAGGAGTTAAGACTGTTTCACCCTCACAACAACTTTCTGAGGCAGCTATGGCTAAAACATACACTGGCCCAAAGTGATCCAAGTGATAACAGAGCAAGGATCTGAACCCAGACTTCCTTACGCAATATCCTCTGTCCACTATACCGCCTTGTTATTCTAAGTATCCTCTGTGCCAACAATAGGAAGTTAGCAAGCTGAACAATGAAAACATACTAAACAAAAAGCCTAGGATTATTGAGGGTTCAGGGCTAAAACATCATACTTGGCTTAGTAGATTTTGGTGTGATTGCATATTCTTTTGCGTCCTTCATTGCAATTTTCTTCCCTTCTATTTCATCATAGATGGTAGATAAATACTCTTCTGGAAGGTCTTTGCTGTCATTGATCCCACGATTCATTTTTATATATTGCTCTTTCGTCATCTTATTCTTCACCTGTTATGGCAAAACAGTCAAAAGCTGGTAAAGAGGTTCTGAGTTACGTAGAAGCCCATTTGCAACCATTCTGTATCATTATATACATACACACATACCTGGGGACTGTGCAAGTCTGTTGTCAACATTATGATAGAATATGCTAGAACGTAAGCTGTGTCGGCACTCGCAAACAGAATTTGACTGGAAAAGGAAGAAAAGCAGGTTTTTAGAATCCTAGGTCTTGTTATTATAAACTCTTCATGTGTGCGTTTTCAAAACACCATCAGAAACTCTATTACAGCATTTCCTACTGAAATGTAGATGCTGTTCATTGAGCTGTGACTATAGACTGCTCCCGAGTCCATAACAATTCCACAAAATATTAACAGGCAACTGCCAAGTAGGACAATTATCACTGTGTTCATCCAGAAAATAGCTATGCTTGCAGAATATCTAGAACTGGGAACCAGCAGCCAGATTCTTCCTGAGCTCTTCCAAATCCAGTGCCTCCCCAGTGATCAAGGGTCAAATTGCAGTGCCATTCAGGCAATTACTGATTGTATGAATGGGTTTTTATAAAAGAATATAATTCAGGTGTGGTACGCCTCACCAGTTTTCCATCAGGAAAAAAATAAAGGTAATTGTCCGACCTGACAGAAACAAGAGCATGGAACATGGTTTGTCTGTCTCTGAATTTTGTGTTCCAGCATTCTCTGTGTACCCTTGCCCTGTCTGAGGCCTAATCACTGACCTTGATTGTTCTGAAACACTGGAAATAATGTCAGTCAGGAAAAGATGAGTGCCTTGAGGCGAGGCAGGCGGAAAAGAAACAATTAGTTTTAAATTTATTTTTAGGCCTAGAGTTTTGAGGATGGAGGAAAAAAATGCTTTGTGTTTAAGATATTCAATTATCTTATTCCACAAATTCCCAGTAAGAGAGTGGGAATCAGAGAAAATGCTTTAAATCTACTATATTTTTCTACTGTTTTTAATATCATTTTTATATTGGAACTGAAACATAATGTTCATCATATAAGTGTATGTGTGTAAATAATAAAGAACCTTAAACATTCCTACTGGATACATGACTTAAGCTATGTCAGGAACAAGTGACCTTATTCTATGTAAGGTGGTCCTGTCTGAAGTATTCATCAAATCTGGATTCCGGTTGGTTTCCTTCAAAGTTGCTGCCAAGTTCTAATTGATTGGGGTGGGGGAAAATTCTCATATATAATAAAAACAAGGTGTTGACGATGCTAAAGGTTAGGAGTCCCAATCTGGCTCAGCTCCCCAAGCCCTGACACAATGCCTGGAATATACGGCCACTGCCAATTGCTTAAATGGTGTCTCATTTAGTTTGATCCCAGAATAGCAACATCAGCTTATGAATCAGTTCTCCCTTAGGTACAGATGCACTTCCCTAATTTTCTTAGAATTCTATGGTCTGGCTACAGAAATGTTTTGCTTTTAGAATATGTCAGCCATATCCTAATATGGTATTCTACACATGGTAGTCTACAAATTGCTTTTGCTTGATGAGCTGGATGATTAAGGCTACTCATCCAACTCATACTTTAGTAAGACCTGGCTAGTCTTACTAAACCGTATCTTCTCCCAACCGCTGCTTCCAAAAATGCACTCATTTCTATTATGATTTATCCAATATCTTTCAAGTTACCCTTGGTTGCATTCAATATATCTAGCAGCAAACTTTTCCATTAGTCTGTCAATCTTCTGAGCTTCACCAGGTAACCGAAATCCTTCCAGAAATATGCGTAAAGCAGAGACAAAGTCTTTTCCGCAGAAATCAAGCAGGTCTACGTAGGCGTACATCACCTCCTTGTTAAACTTGTTACTGTCCCCCAGAAATTCTCCCACCTGGCTCTAACAGAAAACAAAGCAAAGAAAGAAAGAAAGAAGAGAAATGTATGAAATACTGTAAAGGTAGCAACTTTGATAATTTCCCCTCTTACATTTCAAATATATTACATTACAAAATCATCACATTTCACCATCACATTCACATTATGTTGTGAACTGCCCTGTGATCTCTGAATGAAAGGCATATACAAATTTAATTCATTATAATGACAATAATGAAGTGATTAAGGACTTTTGTCCCTCCATTAAATATCATTAGCTGTCAATCTGGTTATCAATGCCTGGTCCCGAAACGCCACCAAAAACCTCATTAGTGTGATATTTACACACTCACATCCCCACATGGAAACAGCTGTGAAAAGCATGTATGTGTATAGCATTAACAAAAGCATGTGATTTTTGAACAATGTAAGATTCAGCCTTACAGAACTCAGGCGCTCTTCTTGGTGCAGAAACTGTGCTATGTCTTCTGCTGTTACACCAAGCATTCCCTGTTCCTGCAAATACTGCAGCCCTCTCTTGGACTTTTTATTAAATCTATAGTTTAGAGACAGAACAAGGAGGAAAAGGATAGATCAATTTGATGCAGAAAATCAGTCTCCTGGACTCTCAAACACTGACAGAAAATACCAGGTTTAGCATAATTGTTATTTATTTTATTATGATATTTTGAATTCCCCCTGCAGCCCTAGCAGCCCCCTTTCTAAAATGTAGTTAAAAACTTATGAACTACAAACGAGAGTTAAACTTGAACTGGGAATCCCAGGACTTCATATAGAAATATACTGACAGGACTGTATAATTTTAGGGGATAGTAATGGCTAATGTAGCCACAAAAAACAGAAAGCAGGTGTTTGCTTTTAAAGGGAGTTTTACAAGTTGTAAGAATGGACAAAACGAATGGGAAGCAGTTACTGATTTTAACGTATTGCTCAGTAGGATGGAATTGGCTCAGTAGGCACAGAAATGTTAAATCAACTAAACAGAAATGTTTAACAATCTTTGTCGAACATTTATATATTTCCTAAAATGTATACACTGCATCATTTTGTAAGCCACTCTAGGGTTTTCTCAAAGATAAAATCATAAAATTGGGGGGTGGGAATTCCAGTACATTAAAAGATGCAAGAAGTTAAAAAAAATAAAACAGCACATTTGCACTCTTATGTATTCTGAAAAATGGGAAATTTACTGAATGAATACAAATGTGAAACTCTCAATGCAATAAATTTGGCGCCAATCTGAAGTTCAATTCTTGTTGATTGCTTGGTACCAGCTTCCTTTTCTTTTCACTGTTAAAATGCACAGCAAATAAAGCAGTAAAAAGTTAAAAAGTTCGATTAGAAAAGCCATTTTAAAGCTATTTTAGCAATGGGTTCAACTCACAGTTCAATCCCGTGCTCAATTATCTCTTTTTGTTGCTTGATCACCTCAAATTGCTCAGGATCATCAGGGACAGCAGTCTGGGTGCCAACACTTCCAACTCCAGAGGAGACTGTTGAATCTAAGGAGCTTGCACTACTTCTTCGTCCCCCAATATCTAAACATTTGACTTCTCCCATTTCATGTTCCGAAGGCTTGTCTGGACCTGCATGTAAAAAAAAAGGGGACGTAAACACATATTCCCAAATAATGCGTAGGTAAAAGCGTGTGGGCTCTCCAAACGGACGGACACTCACACCACCTATGTGGTCTTAGACACAGCTCAAGAGGTCAGCCAATACACCCAGCCACTATCTTCCAAGTTTCCCATCAGTACAGCAGTTGTCTTCCTGCAGGGAGTATTGAGGTACTCTGAATCTAACCCAGAGACCATGCTGGGCAAACCAAGCCCACCTGTCAGTCAACTGACGTCATATGACATCATGCACGGACACCTGCGATCTCCAATCCAAGCATTAAGTGCCAAGATTGGAGATAAGTGACTTCAGTCCTAGGCACCATAGTGCAAAGATTGGAGATAAACAAAGTAACTGCACGGCACTAGGATCAGATATAGACCTCTACCAGTTGCCACGGGCTGAGATTTATACTACCTGACATTGCATGATTGACATGGGTTGCCATGCCCATCTGTCAAAAATGGCCCACAGGGGGCAGGCCAGTTCCCCACCTCTGATCTAGGTACAGAGCCACAGTTGCCCAATCACAAAGGGATCTTTCATCTTGCTAATCCGCGAAAGCAAGTGGGGAGGGTGCTATTGCGTTCAGGGCCTGCTTGTGGGCTTCCAATAAGCAGCTGGTGGGAATGGGATGCTGGTTTTTGGGCTCTTCTTATGCTCTTAATTATTCGCTGGCAATCCCCTGATATTAAAAAGTCACAAAACTTGCACCAGAAAATTCTAATTCTAAGATAATACAAGGCCTAAAAAAACAGAAGCCAGCTTTAGGTAACATATACAAAGCCACAAATCATTTCACTCCAGCTTCCAGCTATTTTAAGTAGGGTTTTGGGTACAGAAAAAGATTGATTTCTCACCAACGCTGGCCTGATGGTTGGGGTTCACATATAGGTCTTTGCTCCATTCTACCATGCACTTTAATATAGAGACCAAACATTCAAGACCTTTCTTCCGTAGGCTTAGTTCCTGTACACAAAATATGTGGAGAAAGAACAATTACAATGTTAACAGGTCGAGATCTTTGGAACCTCAGAATATTAAAAACAAAAAACGAAAAAAGCCATAGCCTTTCAGCTATTTGGGGCCTAAGTTGTTTTTGCCTTTAAATGCTACTGCAAATACTTGGAATTCGGTTTGGGAACCAACCGATAACTCAGGCTTCCTCAAACTCAGCCCTCCAGATGTTTTGAGACTACAATTCCCATCATCCCTGACCACTGGTCCTGCTAGCTAGGGATCATGGGTGTTGTAGGCCAAAAACATCTGAGGGCCGAGTTTGAGGACGCTTGCGATAACTGATGCAGTTTTTTAAAATTTGAGGTTATGCGAGCTATAAATGGAACCCCAACCAGTAATCTGGCTACTGCATTTTGGACCAGTTTCTGAGTTATCTTCAAGGGCATCGCTTTACACTTCTACTCAAGTTTGGCTCCACGTTCAATTGTCATGAAACTAAGTGCACTCCTAAACTCTTTGTGAGCAAATAGACAAGTGGGTGGGATACATACAAGATACTAACACAAGGCTGCCAATATACTTAACTGAGAGCAAGCATCACTGAACAAAGTGGGAATTGCACAGATGAGTCTTACCTGCAGCGGTGTCATGCCTAACTCATGTCCACTCCTTCCCTGGGCAATTTTAGATAAGTCATTTACTAGCCGTTCAAAAATATTAGCAGCATTCAAATCACAGTCATAGTTCACATATATGTCCACTACACACTGAGCATCTAAAACAAAACAAAACAAAAAACAGATTATGAAAATTGAGGTGTCTGGGAACAATGTATGCAGACAACAGACTATTGTGACAGGATTCTCCCCCGCCCCCCAAAATTTAATACCTATGAAACATACTGGGGGAAAGGGTGGGGAAGGAATAATACAAGCCACTGTTTGCATTATTATATCAGAGCTGGATTACATTTTCTGAACTATTTTCCCTCACATCAAAAAAGGCCTGCACTAGTAGCAAAAAGCAAGACTAGGGCTGTGCATATGCACTGGTGGGAGAGCCAGGCTTGCTCCGATGGTGCATTGGTGCAACTCTGACCTTGTCACAGCAATGCCCCATGCCTGCCAAATCCAGGTAACAAGCAATTTTGGTGTCAGGAAGGAAGCTCCACCCCATCCCACCAGCCACTGCTGGAAGGCAGGAAATACCCAGTTGACATCCAAACCCCTTGAAGACCCCTTTTCCCACTTATTTGACTCTATATTCCAAACGCCTCCAGTGTCTGCCCTTTGGCTGAACTGGACATTGGTTGAACTGGACACGAGAGACTCCCTGCACAGCCAGAAAGCACGGTGGATTGATTACCTTGAACCAGTCACTACCAGTCTTTAGCAGACTTCCCACTTGTTACGGGGAGAAATACTGCAAAACACTTAGCACAGTGAAAGACAAAAGGGAAATTTCTTGATGATGTTATAAAATTACTTACCTGCAGAAATTCTAGTCAAGGTCTGAATTACCATCCATTTGTGCTCAAAGGAACTGGAAGAGGTTTCTAAAATGTTCAGGAAGATCTCTTTGAAAAATACCTGTTGAATACAAATAGGAAAAGTAGGTGCAAGGTCTGTACCCCAGGCATACATTCCAAGGATATCGTTAAAAGTTCTGAACACACACACACACACACACACACACACACACACACATTCAAATACAGAACATACCGGGTTGATTCATGATCCATATGCAGAGACAGTTTCATATTACTATTGAACTGAACTTAAGGAGAGTATCAAGCATCTGAAGCAAGAGAAAAAACCAAAACCTTCTTACCTCAATCTGCATTTTCAAATGGGTCTTAAAGTTTGAGAGAAGGGTGAGGAAGATGGCAAGGGAGAGCTCAAAGACGTCAGGAACGGAAGATACTCCATTTTTAGATAATGCTACACAGAGGTATTGCTTGATTGCATTTATAAACATTTCATGTGTCCTGAAGACCGGACCAGCATTTTGCAAAACCGAAAGCAACAGCTGGAGAGACACTATTTTAGAGCGTAGTTCATGGGATCTAAAAATAGGAAGCAGAAGAACAGAGTCAAAACAATATCTTGTTATAAGCTCTTTGTTATAAACTTCTATCAGCCGGAACCATCTCACAGCCCTGAGCTTTCTCTCATCTCATCTCTACAACTTAATTTCACTCTCTCTCTCTCACACACACACATATCTTACTTGACAGCAAACATACAAATCAAGTAGAGAACCTATACACAAAGTTAGTCTCCCTCTGCTGCAGAGGAGAGAATAGTATGTTTTCTCTCTCTTTGAAGTCAAGGCATGCAGCTGTTCCCTTGAGCATGTATCAGAATTTAGATGTGGTCCAGCAATCTTGGATCACTTTAGAAAAACATGACTTAGCAGTTTCATAAATGAGGAAGGTTTACACCCAAGATAGGTAAGGCTACAATATACTATACACCAAAGCAACCATACATGCAGCCTGATAACTAATTAAATTATGAATGCATTTTTAACTGTGTTGCTTCAGGTCTCATTCTGGATAGTGTACAAATCAATAAATGTAATATTTTCTTTTTTACTTGGGATCTGGAGGCCCATCACCAAGCGGTTTCATCGAAAGCTTGCACAATGACCGAAACACAAGGAAGGCATCCTTCTGAAGGATATGGGAGAATCTAGCAGCTGCCTGAGGTCCAGGTACATCAGTTTCCTAGACAAAGAAACAAAAGAATTAGTTTGGATTCAGACACAAACACATATGAACAAGTAGCACTTGAATTACACTTATGTTTTGTTGAGATCAGTTTAAAAAAGGAAATAAAAGTCTTGCTCAGATGTAATGCTGCACCCTGATTATGGGATCAAGCCTGCGTAAGCCTTGTGCTTGTGCTTGTGCTCTCCCCTCTGGCATGGCTGCAAGTCTTGTGTTCTGAGGCATGCACTTCAAATTAAGCACAGCTTATTATGATGTCTGGACTCAGGCAAACACTGATAAATCTTAATTATGGTTTCTTGAAACACAGCCATCTTCAAACCATAGTTTATGAAGCTGTTCCCCCCCCCAACTATTAACTATTCTAAAAAGAAGCAGCAGATGCTTCCGTTCGTATTGCCATGCCGAAAGGGGTGCACAAGTCCATGGCTCACGGAGGCTCAGACTCATAATATTCAAACAAGGTCTAGCATGACATTCAAATGCAGTTGTTTGAATAGAAGGAAAAGTGTGTATATTGTCAGATTTGTGGTTACATTAAGCAGACCAGCCCCCTGCAAAATAAATTGCACAAAGAAAACAATCAAGCCTTTAGAATTCCACTACAGAAGGGCTACAGCTCAGCAGAACGCACGATTTGCATGCAGAAGGTCCTACGTTCAATCCCTGGCTTCTCCACATAGGTCTGGAAAGTTGCTGTTTGTCACTGCACGTAAAACTGAGGTACAGTAGATTGACTAAAGATCCTACTTTGTCTCAAGCAGCTTTTTATTTTACAGCCCTGTTAAAGTAAGGTTTTGCTTTCAAGAACAATACTGAATAAGGATTGTCATATAAGCTTCATATTATATTAAGCTTCATACTATACTTAATGATAATATGTACCCAAATCACATTTCTATGGAAAATCTATTAAAGTAGTGGGGATATGTCCTTTCACACATTTTGGTGTGTGAGTATCCTGTGGTCCAACTGATCTCCTACTAATTACTCTCAGAAAGTTAGGAGCTTTGCATTACGTTTACTGTACACTTAAGCCTCCTACCAGATTATCCGTGGAGGAGACAGACTGTCTATCATCAGGAATTCCATTTGCTTGTGTGTTTTCATTAATACCACCAGGAGAGGCAGGAACTGCACTTGCCAAGTCAGATAAAATCCTAACCGATTCAGGAAGAGACTGCTTTTTCATTTCTTCTTCTAAAGAAGCTGCAGGAGGGGGGGGAAATGCAGTATTTTTTAATATAAACAGCGTCCTCGATATATAATTTCATTCACACCAGCTAAAAGAAAGGGGGGGGGGAAGTACTGCTCAACTATTAGATAGTACTTATCCTATCTTATATATGGGAGATTAGTAGATATAGAATCCTATTGGTGGCAAGTCACTAGCGCTGCTCCTGCACAGAACGCTAATATACTTTTCTCAGGATTTGTAGTTTTGGAGGAAAGGTTTTAAGAATGAGTCAATCTCTTAGGAAAGGAATGAAGAAAGATAGACTTCTCCAACGAAATTTTACCTCCAACTGCAGATGTCACCACATCCTCCAAGATTCCTTTAACAATTTCTTTGCCTTCATCAGTTTCTTCTTCTGATAAAACATATATCAATAAGTCATTTGAAAAATGTTGCAATTTAGCCTTCTCTTTTAAAAATTGGTTTCAACAATTTACATAAGATCAGAGATTAGGATTACAGTATATATATATATGTGTGTGTGTGTGTGTGTGTGTACATATACTGTGTACACACACACACACACACACACAGAGAGAGAGAGAGAGAGAGAGAGAGAGAGAGAGAGAGAGAGAGAGAGAGAGAGAGAGAGAGCACAAAGCCCTGGTTAGGAAAAGCTGATTAGAGATATTTAGACTTATTTCACACAGGAGCCCTAAAGCTGTTTGACATTTACAGCAAGCTTGCTATGGGAACGTACGGACAGAACTATAGAGTTTCCAATGGGGAACTCTACACAGCAACCGATTCCAGCAGGTCTGTTGTCACCACCAATCAATTGATCGGCACTGACAGCAAGCCTCACTTGCCAAAGAACTATCAAAAGCATTTTAAGGCTTCCAAATGTTCCTCGCAAATGCATCTTCACCTGGACACAGGACATCAGGTGGCTGTGGGGGAAACTGCCTTAACAGAGCCTCTACATAGCAGGAAGTCAGTTCACTAGATAAGTGTGTTATATTTTGAGCTAGATCTTACGGGCAATTTGATTCTGCTCTGCGCTCCTCTTTTAAGGATGGCTAAGCGCCAGTGGTTCTTAGCTATTATGGAAGTCACATGAAAAACAATTTTGATCAAGCTGTTCACACGGCTGAAGAATCAAGTAGCACAGTAAGGTAACATTGCTATGTCAGAGAATGCTTTGTAGAACACCAAGGCACTTGGACTCACTTGGTGTCAGTTTTAAAGGCTAAAACTGTGTTTGTATCAGTAAAATAGGGTTAAAATGGCTATTATACAAGTCCCACCACTGTAGAATTTTTACTTCCCACTGAAAGACACATGAGAACGAATATTTGGGATTCAGAGCACAGTACTTACTTCAATCATCCTAGAAAAAAAATATCAGTTTTGGTGCAGTCAATTATTATTAAATTGGGCCAATATGTCAATCATTTCCTAGAATATCTGTCAAATGGATGATATCTGAAAGAACTTACATTTGATGCCAAATACAATACTTTCTACTATATACTCTTTTAAAAATAAAGGTTGGCAATTAGAATCCACTAAAAAAAGAGATAACGTTCAAGATATTGAGCTAGGAAGTGAGATCTATTAGCAGGTAACAAACTACTTGTTTGTACAAGAAATACAAATCAAAATAGAAGATTTTGCATTTTAATAGAGAGACTATAAGGATTAATATTGCCGATATGTGAAAATATTGTTTTTATCTTAACACAATTAGCTTGGTCTCATAATTAAAATTTATTCTCTCTCTTTTTCTGATGCTGCAATCTGTAGATTAGTCTACAACAAATAGAGTCCTATTTAGGAATAGTACTTGAAGCTCAGCATCTGGATGGCCACAAGTGAGCCACACCTGCCCTACAGCTACACAAATGAATGCTTTTACATATCTTGACAAATCACGGCATCCAATAAGCTGGAAAATCTAGCAGTTGTTTATTGTGATTGATTTGTTTTTTTAAAAAATGCCTTGCATTGTTTTTTGTCAACCATTCACCTATCCAACATACTTTTTAACGATGCCCAATTCCATTAGACTAACATTTGGCACCCAAAAGCTGCAATTTGATAGAGAATGTTAGAACCGACAGATAAATTACACTTCTTGGAGCTACAAGGCTTTGAGAAATAGCCAGCCTGCTGCTGAAAGCTTTGATGAAGCAACAAGTACTACAGCTGGGGATCAGAGGGAATTTGAGTCATTTTTTGGGCAAGTGATACAGGCTATAAAAGGAAAGTGACTACATAACCATTTTAAAAGGGAGTATCATAAAACAGGGTGAGACTCATGATCCCATCAGTACTAGCCCAAATGGCCGATGGTAAGAGAATACAGATGTTAGGATTCAACAACATCTGAAGGAACCATAGCTTCCCCATCCCTGCTGTAACAGCTCTCAGGTATATGAGAGTATCTTAAGAGGAAGTGTAAATCAGCATTATCCTTGTAGACAAATCACTTTACTTTGTAAAGCCTTGGAAGATTGTTTGAATGCTGCCAAGCCATAGCTCCCCTATCCTCCCATTCCATCCCATCCCAGATTCAACAGAAAAGCCCTGCCTTGCATTAAGCTGGAGCTCTCTGCTACATCTGAACCAGAGAACCCAGGCTCAGTGCCAGATCCTGACTTATTTTCCTGATCCGTTACCTAATATTATGCCAGAGTTCCCTGGATGTAACGCAACGCTTAAGCTAAACCAGGATCTTTGTGCTGAAACTGGCACATAACAAACTTGGGCATGGCTTCAGAAAACTATGGGTGACAAGCTAAGTCAGCCCCAATACAGGAAGTTTTCTTACCCAATACAGAAGGTGTCAAACTGTCCTCTGGTTTCTGGTCTCCATTTTCTTTTCTTTCAGGCTCGCCATTAGTCAAGTCTGTTTTGACAGGAGTCGAGGGTCTGCTTCCATGCTGGCTGTATTTCAATCGGCCGAATTTGGGAGACCCTGAAGCACTATGAATCATGGGAGACTGGGGTTTTTGTTGATTTGATTTTTCCAGGTCTCTTCCCTCTTGTATCTAAACAACCAAGATAGAAAAATACTGTATTCATCAGGTATATAACAAAGTAATAGTCAATAGGGGGCAGAACCAAATAATGCAGCATGCTTCAAAAACCATACACCTTCCTATTGCATCAGTTCAATACAGAGGCTTTCAGTTTTAACATTTATGTAAGACAGTAAGGGTTATTTTCCAAAATGACTTTGGAGTTCCAGCATACAGAACATTTAAGTCTACAAGGTACAAACTATAAATATTTAATGAAAACAGATTTTAAGGAAATTATATAATTTAAATCCAACCTCTGAAACAAGAAGGACAGTTGTCTTTGCTTGCAAAGTTCCTCATATTTGGAGAGGAATCACAGCACGGCGAAACCACAGTACAACAAAGAAGTAGTTGGGCACATACAATGTTCATGATAAAAGATCACCTGTGAGCTCACAACACAGCAGAGTCCTTATTCTCTAAGCCAAGGATGGGAAAAGAGTAGCTCTCCAAATGTTGTTGGACTACATCATCCCTGACCACTGGCCATACTGGTTGGGGATGATGTAGTCCAGTGACATTTAGACGACCACAGGTTCTCCATCCCTACTCTAAATCACAGCGTGGAATACTACAATGTAACATCAAAATTGAGAAAGTCCTTCCTCTTCTTTGTGATTTGCTATTTCCTTTGATGTCTGAACAAGGTCTAGTATGGTTAGCACAAATTAGGAATTGCCTACAAATCATGGATGTGAAATCATGGCTTGAAGTGAGTTTTGCAAACTATGGTTTAGCAGGAATTCTTGGTTGATGATAACTATGGTCTGCCTGATTGAGACGTCATGATGAACTATGGTTAAGACAAAGCAGAAAAGAGAGCACATAATTGGCATGCAAGCGGGGAAGAGGGAGCTTGCAAGCCCGCAACACGCTTCCAAATATGAATCGGATGACAATAGCTCAGAGGAGAAGGAGCAGTAATATAACAATTAAATGATGTACATAAAAGTCAGATTGATAAAACATTTACTACATACAGCTTGGTTTTCCATCCGGGTGAAAATGACATTCAGCATCTGAGTGAGAGTAGCCTTGGCAGTTGTTTGATTAATGAGATTTTTACTGGCTAGATAAATGTTGTAACAAGTTCTAACAGTCTGAAGGATTGTTCCTTCGTGAATTTCGATATACGGGGACGTGACAGCAGTGAGAAGAGCCTGGAGGGGGGAAACACAACATACACCACAATAAAGACATCTAAGCAAATGGGAACAAAACTTATTTTAAATATAGTGTTCTGAACAACGAACAATCAATCATAAGGTCAGCATGGCTCTTGCCTTCCCATAGTCCCATAACTTAAAATTAATTAAAAAAGTATTATAGTAGCAGTACTGGCAATTTATAGCACTATTGAGAAAAAGCAGTCTTTGACCAAAGATTAAGGGAAACATTCACAATGTTTTGGGGAGCAAATGAACCCCACATCCTCCTTTCTAAAAGTATGAGGATCAGGAGAGGGGGGGCACTATGGGCAGGCATGACCTCTTGCTAGGGATAGCACAAGTTTCTACTCAAAAACTATTTTAGGCTGTATTTTTTTTGACAAAGATGACATACTGTTACTTTGCTTTGGAGCTCATGATGCTTACAAGCAGAAGACACAAGCTTCACATTTTCCTCTTCAAATGTTCTGCTTCTTTAAGCCCCCAAGTGGATTTCAAAACACACTACCAACTTACGTAAATCGACTTCCATATTTGTTTTTTTTAATTGTCTGAGAATGTCTCCTCTACACAACTTCTAAAACCTGCTTTCCCCTGCATTCTAAGATGGCACCTTACACATCCGACTAAACACCAGGAAGAACTTTCTGACAGTAAGAGCTGTTCGACAGTGGAACGGACTCCCTTGGGAGGTTATGAAGAGAGTTTGTAGGTTTTTAAGCAGAGGTTGGATGGCCATCTGTCATGGATACTTTA
The DNA here is from genome assembly GCF_963506605.1 of Zootoca vivipara. Lineage (NCBI taxonomy): Eukaryota > Metazoa > Chordata > Lepidosauria > Squamata > Lacertidae > Zootoca > Zootoca vivipara. The sequence continues at coordinate 76,923,935 of NC_083282.1, read as the reverse complement.
GTTGAGATTCCTGCATTGCAGGGGGTTGGACTAGATGATGCTTGGGATCCCTTCCAACTCTAAAATTCCATGATTTACCTGGGAGTAATTCTCATTGCATTCAAAAGTGACTGTACAGACAAGTATATGCTTGCACTCTAAGCATCTCTTTGCTAAGAATTGTTGCAGAATCTGGAAGTTTACTCACTAGCCAGAACATGTGGCACACCTCATGTGTATGTCTCATTCATGAGGAGTTTCTCTCTTTTAATTCAAAAGCAGCTGCAGCAGAATGAATGTGATTCAACAGGAGGGGGGGGGCTGCTTGCTCCCGCTCCAACCATTTTTCCTCTTAGTGCTTCCATGTGTTTTCCTCACACATAAAAATGCATGCAACTGCATGTTATATCTAGTTCAGGCCTCATGTGTTAAGTGTTTAAAACTAAGTTTTACTGCAGTACAACATCCTGGCAATTTAAAAGACAGAGGGATTTGAAATCGATTGATTTTTTTACAGTAAAAGCTTTTATTGTCAATAAGTTTTGGAGAGACCTGTTACATTGGTACAATCAGCAAAAAGAATTTTTTCAAAATGTAAATGACGTATCCTATGCTGTAGGCCCTGTATACCTGAAGGAGCGTCTGCACTCCTGGATACTGAAGCCCAGTTCCAAGGACTGGAGCTTCAGAAAATAATCTTAAACTGGTACACAACATGCAATTTGAAGAAAGCTAAGTTGGGTGAAGGAGAGGGAGAAATGGGTAGCATATGGCAGAAAAAACATTTCAAATCCATTAACAGAGCTCTGTGGTCTAGGAAGAAATGGCTACTTAAATAAGATATGAGTTCATATTTACCAAGAGGTAGTTAATTTAATTTTCAGAGTATGGTGCAGGAAGGGGTAAATTGTACAGCCCTTTAAAATTAGATTTGGGGATTCGCTTATTGGAAGATAAAAGGAAGAGCCTCCTCCATTTAGAAAGCAAAGACTAAGCAAAGTCTTATTAACAAACAGCCTTTCTAAAATATAAATCAAAATAAAATACCTTTATAATTTGTAACTGCACTCCCTCGTCAGTCTGAGGACCCTGAAAGCAATTGCAGATTGTTTCAACAATGCGGTCAATCAGGCGTTTTCCAGGAGCTCCACTGTCTGGAGCATTGCCAGTGATATGTCCGTATGCAATAAGTTTCTACAAAGAGAGAGAGAATTGTATTATAATCACTTTCACACATGAAACACTTTCCATGTCATTTTTAGAAGATTCAAAATGCAGGACAGCTTCATTAGTAGGTTCCAGAGAGGCTGACGGTGTGTGTGTGTGTGTGTGTGTGTGTGTAAGTGTAAGTGTAAGTGTAAGTGTATGGAATGTCTTAAAATAAGTCAAATCTATGGGAAGGGTGAGCGTGGAACAATTACTAATAAAACCTATAACAGATGTTTTAAAGAACTTTGGAGGCAGGGAAAGGAAGACAAAAGAAAGAAAGTAGCTTCTCAATTCTGTCTGCAGTCTCGCAATATATACATACATGCATCTGCTTCAACGTAAAATTTAGAGGACACTGTCAAAATAAACACAGCCAAGGTTGATAAATACTTAATTTAAAAAGGATACCTGCAAGCAGTCCAATGAGGTGCTGACGATCCGTGGGGACTTCGACTGGCAGGCCAACTCAAATGGGAGGAAATATTTATCGGCTTCAATGAAGTTTGCTTTTGGAGTGGTTTCACTGCCTTGGCTAGTTTGAAATTTTGAAAACAACAAAATCACTCAGTGTTATGAACTGAGAAACAGCTTTCATATTAATTTCCTATCCACGTAGAACACACAATATAAAAGCCATTGATACATTTCTTTCTAAGGCATGGAAAGCAATGCAGGTCCTATCTCCAAACATATATAACTATTTCCAACCCAGAGTTGCATACTCATAGGCCTTGCTGCACACCTCTTACAACAAGATGGCAAGCGCTAATATCCACCATACCTAATTGGCAGCAAGTTTGTCAGCAAGCATGTGAAGTATTGAAACCTAGGACCACAGTCTCCAATGTCCATGCTTGTCAAAAATCAGCACACAATTATATACATGCAGACACGTTCTCTCTCTAGTCTCACTCTTAACAGCAACTTGATTTAACTCCTCCCTCAAGTACAAAACCACTTTATTTTTCAGTTGATGAAAGACTATTGAGGAAGTCATTCTTGCATGCATGTACAGTACTTTAAGATCATAGCCTAAAGAATGGGAAAAACAACATCCAATTGCACTGCATGAATGGATGTGTCAAGAAGTAGTAGCTAATAAAATTAAGTACTGTACTTTTTAAATATATCAGTGTGGAAATTTTCGAGCATGAGTCGTTTTCTCGTGGATTCATTCCCTTTTGGCTTAAAAGTTCAAATGAAGGAAGGGAGATAAAAACAATCTGGAAGATTATGGTCTCCTTTTATGATGTACATGGAGCAAAATTAAAAGATTCAATAATTTAATGCTTTTTCAGCACCAAGATCAAATATAGCTTATAAGGAATGAAATTTAATCCGTAATAGGACATATGTTACATAGGAATGGCATATTTGTATGTATGTTTTTATATAGCATTTTTATTTAAAAATGTATATTAAAAAGTTAAAATATCTTAAGTATTTTTAACCGTTGGGTTCAAGATTATTAAGTTTCAGGAGGCAGAAAATGTCAATGGATCCTGCTACTGCAAGGCCAACCATCAAATCTTGCTAAGAGCTACTTCTCACAGCATGTTTATGAAGCACTGAAATATTCCCACATAGCATGCAGTGTCTAAGCTTCTTTGGAAACATAAGGGAGGGAATGGTTAGCACATGTATCTACCTAGAAAAATATAGTGAAAATGCTTATTAATGTTTTTCTGCAGAATAAAAGATGATGAAAGTCGTGTCAAAAACAGTAACTTCATTCTTTGGTGATAGGCACATGACTCAACATTGAATTTCCAGATTGTGCTGGGGTAAGACAAGCAGAGGCCCCCACCCCAAATCACAATAGAAATCCAGTGTGGAAAGTGACCAACAGTGGCTTGGAAAACTAACACAGAACAATAGAAGAAAATCATTAGGATTCTTCCCAAAATATAATGAACTTGTGTTTGCACCAGGCACAGCATGCCACTGAAGAAACAGAGATCCAGAAAACAGAACTACAGTAATTTTCTAATCCGATAACATCAGAGAGATAGCTGAACACCAACAGATTACAACTGGGTTTCATTAATCATGCAGATGGGTATCTCTGACCAAGCCAATTAAATGCATACATTATGGAACATATGCAAAAGAGATTTAAAGAGAAGAAGTGGAGGTTTTCTGTTAGTAGAGAACTGCCACGTCATAAGCAATGAAAGAAAAATCCAGTTGAGAAGAAAGGAAGTGGTAAAACAATATCTTTGGGAAGTCGTTACTTGCAACCGAAATACAATTAATTCTACTTAGACCACTCATAGCCACAGGGATTACCTAAACTTGTTCATTTTCTTCCAAATTCCCCATTTTTTCCCCTAGAGACACAGTTGCAAATAACTGCACTGAGGGCAGCTTCAGAAGGTCTTACCACATCCAAAGCCACTTTTTGTGTGTCCATGCCACTCAACTCCTGCCTAGAAGTGAGCCTGAAACACGTTCATCTGTTGTGTTGCTGTGACGTGTTACCTTAAAGCAGGCATCCCCAAACTTCGGCCCTCCAGATGTTTTGGACTGCAATTCCCATCATCTCTGACCACTGGTCCTGTTAGCTAGGGATCATGGGAGTTGTAGACCAAAACATCTGGAGGGCCGCAGTTTGGGGATGCCTGCCTTAAAGAGTGTTCCCTGAAGCACCCAGATAAAGTATACATACACCTGCATATTAGGTGTTTTTGTATTATACGCATGGTCACCAGCACTTACTCACCTTTGCTTTTCTAATTCTGCTTTTATTTCGTCTGGGGAGAAAAACAGAACAAATGGTTTATGTTGCAGACTTATACCATAAACACAGATGCCAATACAAGACAAAAGCCAAGAACTCGATAAAAAAGTGGATGATACCAACAATGATATATGTATTACCATTCTACTTCAAAACACATTTTTATGTCATGCATAATAGACAAATTTTGCCAGATGCACTTTTGAGAACCAATAACAAAGTACTATTGATACTAAATAGATATTTGAATTTACTTCTCTCATTAACTTTGCCAATGCGGATAGCCAATGTGGTGGTCTCCAGATGTTGCAGACTATAACAGCCATCAGCCCCAGCCAGCATGGCCCAATGCTCAGGCATGATGGGAGTTGTAGTGCAAAATATGTGGAGAGAGCCATGTTTACTAGCACTTATCCTGCCACACTGCCCTTATATTCCTTATGGCAAAACTAATGACAGTTACTGCAGAAACAGTGAGATAAAAAACTAAATGTTTTGTATTTTCCTCTCGAAACAAAATATTGGTTAGAATAGTATCTGCTCCAAATACATTTTATTTTTTATAACCACTTATGTCACTTAAACAAAAGCTTAGCAAATATTCCCCATCTGTTATGATTCAGTGCCCATGTTTGCCCAAAATAATTTTCCTCTCCAATTTATGTTGTATTTTAATTCTGTTCCAGACATGCAGATAACATACCCAAAAAACTAATTGTGGGGAATTTCAAAACTTTATTTGCATAAAGTTTTCTTAAACAAGTAGTACTACTCGCTACATCAACTTTTACTGATGATTTTTCTGCTGCTGTTCACCTCAAAAATGATACAGTAGTGCTGAACTCTGGGTGATTAATTGTAGGTACAGAGGTAGCACATGATTACTGACCAGTGTACTGTATTTAAATGTTTGGCTCACCCAAGACTTTATAGACCCCTTATACTCAATAATCACAAAAGTCACAGGTGGAGAATACTTCTATTTTTACATATCTTTACTGTTTCGTAAAGGGAATTGTTGTATGCATCAGTACTTTATTATCCCTTTGGAGCTGTGTTGTATCTTTGTTCTTTTGTCCTTCCAGGTTGTGATACTTTACAAAAATGGACATTGTTTTCTTTCTTTTTGTTAAGCTTGCACTTTTTTTTTGCTAACAAATCAATAAAATATAATTTTGATGAGGGGCAGGGGAAAACTACATTGAAAATCCAGTAAGAAATCTCTGAGCAGACTATTTTGCAAGAGATAACACAGTAACATTTAAGTCAGAACTGAAGCTAAGAAACCTGAGATATTGGCAGCTTGAGAAAAAAAGCATACCGTATATTCCGGCGTATAAGACGACTGGGCATATAAGACGACCCCCAACTTTTCCAGTTAAAATATAGAGTTTGGGATATACTCGCCGTATAAGAATTACGACCCGGCGTATAAGACGACACCCGACTTTTGAGAAAATTTTCCTGGGTTAAAAAGTACCGTAGTCTTATACGCAGGAATATACAGTATGCCATAATGGGGAAAGCATTGCACAAGATTCCCTTTACTAAATGTTGGTTTCTTCCAGGCTTCAATAGTTTTATTCACACACACTCACAGGCCATCCAGTTGTGCAAGGTACTTAATATTAATGCAGGCAGGAAACTACAAACGCCTTGTCTTCTCCTGCTGGCTTCTACTCCCTCAGGAAAATAGTTATATCAAAATCCCTCCTCTAACAGACAGGTCAGTTTGGCAGGTCAGACTGCTCTCCAAACTGTAACTTGTAGGGAGGTCAATTTGTTTGGAACAACTGATCAAAATCCCATACACACACCCCAATCTGTCAAATGCCCAGTGAAGGAAATCCTACGACAAAAGAAGGGGAAGAAAGAAAATTCAGAAACAAAACAATTTTCTTCCACCTGTTTTCTATTCTGCTCAATGCCCACTTCTCACAGTACCATTAGACATTCAAAATTAAGTGTTATCAGAAACAACTGCCTTTTAGACATACAACTTGACTATTAAGAAGAGATTGCTATAGCCCACTTCTATATGCAGCCATTTTATTAAATACGTGATATTTGCAAGGAAAGAACGGGAGACAAAAAGGAAGATTTGTGAAAACTGTAGAGATCTATAGGAAGCAGTTGGGAATCTATTTCAGACTGAGGCCTCCTTGGCAACTTTCTGGGGAATACCTGCTACTGGTGGGCAGAGTCAAGAGTAGGTGGAGGAGCAGATGAGACTGTACAGTAGGGTATTCCAGTCATGCAAAACTCAGCAGTTTCTACACACCCACCTGCATCTCTTCACCCTCCATAGAGGGTAGCAAGAGGCATTAGCATCACCCAACGGCACAATCCAGCCCAGCAAAAGCACTCAGGCAGAGTATAGAGCAGAACTGGTAAGGGATATGACTTGAAGGGCTGCATTTGGCCACCAGGTCTGATATTCCCATTACAGGGGAAGGAACAGGAAGCTAAGCATACATTGTCAAACACTTGTAAATTTACTGGGTTCGGTTCAGGCCACAACAAACAGTCCTTTGCAGAAATAATTATATCCTGTAGCAACTGTTAATCGGCAAAATAAGAGGTTCTACATAATGACTGCTTCTAAATGAGAGCAAAACCTCCTGTTCCTTATGAAATAAAGATCTTTGAGGCAACTGACAACTTTTAAAAATAAGACATGAACTTTTTTTGCGGTCCTGGGTTCAATAGTTCTAAATCAGGATTTACTTCGGAACAAGCATTTTTATCTCTTCCTGCCCCTGATTCAATTCCAGTTGCTACTGGGAAACCACGGAGCTTCTACAGTGTAAGTAGAATGAATACACAGAAAAGTATTTCATGAGGAAAGAATACCGTGGCTGCAAATGATGAACTGCAAAGCATCAAAAAGTTACTGCAACAACAAACTTAAGCAAAACTCCATAAAATCCTCCTTCCCCGAATCTGCGGAACTGTAGATAAGAAAATTGCAATCTCAACTACAACTAATTCCTTAGCCAGGAGTGATCTGCCATAGCCATAGTACAGTATAACATTACGTGGCAGCATTTGGGGTAAGCAATTTTAAATACTGTACAGCCTATGCCGTCGAAACAAATTGTAAAGAGCAATTCTTTTCAAGGAACATCCATAGCCTAGTAAGGAGTTAATAGCACAATTTGTTATTTGAAAAACCTATAACAATTTCAGTGGTAATCCCTAGTAGCTATATCCTTTAACATAATAAAATAAAAAGTTTAGAGTGGCTATGACTGAAAGTTATAAGTTATATGAAAATGCCATTCAGTGACTGTGAACTAGCTAGCATCATTTTTGGTACCTGTTAAAAGACATTTTATAGTCTGTAAAGGTTCCAATAAGTAAAAACAAATATTTAGGAAAAGATGTTTAAATATGTAACTGTGTGCTTTTGCAATATTTTGTTTAAGTTGTATATTGTTGCTTCAGTTTTTGTACAGTGGTACCTCGACTTACGAAGACGATCCATTCCGCGGTCGTCTTCGTAAGTTGAAGTCTTCGTACGCCGAAGCGCCGCTACGGTGCATGCGCGAAGCGTGATTTCGCCCTTCTGCGCATGCGCCGAGCACGCGTGCCGCTCTGCGCAAGCGCGCACAGCTAAAAGACTTCCGGAGGCTTTGACTTCGGAAGTCTAATTCTTCGGAAGTCAAAGCCTTCGTAAGTCGAGGTATGACTGTATATAATTTATATATTAAGCAGTACAAAATTAAATCAATAATAAATCAACCTACAGCATAAAGTATACAGTGCAGCTGATGTGGGAAACTTTATGATTGACTTCTTAACTGTTGGTGATAATTATTTACTGGAAATGAGTCTTGCCCTACTACCAGTTCCGGACAATCAGCATACTATTCTTCAGTGTAATGAGCAGAGGTTATTAACATATAAAGTTGTTATGCTCCCTTTCTTTGTATAATAAGCTAGAAATTAGAGTCTCTTTCAACTTATATTAATTTAAAATGATTCAGTGGTCAGTTTTCTGTCCCTCCCAGTAGCTTTCTGCCAACACCTTGCTGGCTTCCAGGCTGTACAAAATACTTCTACTTTTGGCTTAATTCTAAGTCACTATAAAATAATTATTCTATGTATTCAAAAAACCTGAAATAAATACCTATCAAAGTGGCACCTGTCAATATCTAGTCACCTCCTCATCAGTTTAAAAAGTAAAAATAAAAATAGACTGCTGTATCACAACCATGCAAATAACCCTTCAGATGTTTTCTTATTAATTTCCTGGCAAATACATGTATGTTTCAGGTCAGACAAACCTGTTGATCAGGTCGAACGGGGGTAGACAGATAGGCTTGTTGGATCTACTTTGTTTTTTTATTAGAACCAACCAGAAGCTTGTGCAATAAAGAGAGAGTTAAAATTAAAGAACATGATGCTCTGAGCATTCTGAGCCCACAAAATTGTTTTCAGTAACAGAATGGAACTGACTCCACAGTACTTTAGCACAAAAGTCCACTCCCTGGTTCACTTTCTTCATTTCATCTTAATTTAGGTGGCAAGTGTCATTCTGTTGCTGCTATTTTTAAACTATTAGAGCTTGGAAACACTTGCCAAGCTACTGCAAAACGTGCACAAATCTACCAGTAGATACTGACCTATCTTTTGCCCACAACCCAATGCAGAATTTGTATTCAGTCACTTTTATAATCCACATCTTTCTCCCTTCCTGCACTAAACAGAGTTTAAGCCTCTTGTCACTATCTTAGAATGTTCTACTAAATTGTGCCACAGCTACTTTCTTGCCTCTTACTACTGTATATCTATTTTGCCAATACAGCATGTTAACTGTTAGACCTTCACTACGGGGATTTTATGCCTTATTTTGTTCTGCCTCTTACCCACAGTGAGATCTGCCTGGGCTTACATACCCATTTTCGGGTCAGGTCTCATTTCCACCCCCCTTAGACAAAACTGTACTATCAGGTCAATAGAGGATTCTATCAGTTAGTTTGTATATAACATTCCTGTCTGGTGTATCCAAGCCTATATATCATCACAATGAACATAAGCTCTGTATAGCAGAGGCTTTCAATTAAAAATGTACAAGGAACATTCAGGAGGCTATAGTAAACAATAGAAGCATGCTGTGCTGTGGTACATGCACTCCTGCCATTATCATCTTCATGCCCGCTTTCCACTTTTCTCCTTATGATAATCTGGATACCTCTTATACAGCAAGGAAATACAGATTGTCTCCGTTCCCACTACCAGCCACATAAAGAACAAAACAAAATATTATACTTAACATTTATACATGAGTTGAATTGTTGCATGAATTATGTTGTATATTATATCATAATATAATTATTTTTCAGATTATACTTTTGTTTTTGGCTGAATGTCAGATACATTTAATTCTTTGAAAGCTGGGAGCTGTGAAAAATATTTCATGTGGTATTGTTAGAATTCACGTACTGTAAGAATGGTTAAGGCTTCAATCTCACATCAGTCGCTAAACCTAAAAATAATTATTTCTGAGTAGAATTCTCCTTTCTCCATAGGGCTGAAGTGTTAAGTACTTCACTACTGGTGGACTGAGCATACAGAATGCTTTGTAATACACTTCTTGATCCTCATAATATTGAACCAAAATAATGTCTATTTTACAAATAATGTCTATTTTACAAATGGGCCACTTAAAGTCAGACAATGGTATGCCAAAGACCATTCCTATGTCTACTCAAGAAATAAGTCTCATCAAATTCAGTGGGACTTTTGCCAAGAAAAAATTGACACAAGTCCCAATGTCCTATTTGTATAGAACATGCAGTTAAAACACTAACAGAGAAGGCAGCTGTCAAACTGTTCCCCCACCCCACCCTATTTGGACTTATTGCGCAAGCCAGCACAGAAAAAAGTATAGAGCCAAAATGAAACTGTCTCTGCTTGTAATGCAAGTTGATGTTTCTTAACTTTTCTGTTAAAGAAAGGTCACATTCATTAGATACATCTAAGAAACATTTATGTAATTTCTTTCATCCTGTAAAAACTATTCAGTAAGGCAGTATTGATCTACTATTTGTACTTAAGTCTCACAACAAATTTCATATTTACCAAGAGGCTTTGTTATAAACAATTCAAGAAAATATTATAGAAATGTGTTTCACATGCACACAATCTGCCCATCTGATAAGTAAAAAGGCTTGCGAATTGCTCCAAGAAATCTACAGCAATTAGTATTGCATGTTACAATCAGATAAGCAAAGTGAACCTTGTTCTCTCTTCCTGAATGAAAGGAACCTCCCTCTTTCCCTTGACAACCAAACCTGACCACAAAATTTATTACAACACTTCCTGTTAGAAGATCTGGAGTGTGGTCACCTGTTCACAAGCAGGGGAGTATCCAACGTGGCAAATTAAGCTACCGAGCATATCTGATGCCAAGTCCTGTCACCAACTACATTCAAGTGTGTACAAAGTCATTCATTAGACACTTCCCAGAAATACATTTTCTAAGTTCCTTCATTATGTAAAAATGAAGGGTCACGAAGAGTCCATGGGGTCACGAAGAGTCGGACACGACTAAACGACTAAACAACAACAGTGTAAAAAAAATCTAGAGGCTTTAAAACCACAAAGTCATCGGCTAGGGAAGACAGATAGGAGTCCCCAGGTAGATCTGATAGGAGTGTCCTATAGGCATTGGATCCCCACCACAGCCTAAAGGGCGGGGAGATGAAGAAACGCAGAAAGCACATGGCCAATAAGATCCCAGATCACACTTCATTCAGGGAACCCACTACCACCCCCCAAACTGACACACACAAGAAGAGGGAGCAAGGAAGAGAATTTTGAACCCGTATCCTAGGCTGTAATTAGAGGAACCTGACTGCTTTTCGCACAGCTGTGTAATCACAGAGGACAGGCTCAATGGGAGCCAACTCCACTGGACTCACTGGAACTAACAAGCATGTAATAAGATCAAGGGTTCAAGCTTGAGAGAAGCTGGTATGCTCCCAAATGCACGTGGCAAAACATTTTAGAGAAGACAGCTCATTTGAGGGGAGGGGAGAGAAAGAACCCAACTTTTATATCCGAGAGGTGGGGTTCGCATTTGTGTTTCAGAGTTATCTGGCAGATGCCCCTCCCCCGGCCCGACCTGATCTCAATGTGGGCAGCAGACGCGGGGCTTTAAACCGCCTGGGAGACGGTCGGATATAAACACTCCGAAGCAGCCCTCTCGGCGACCTTCGGCAGTTTCCCCCTCGGCGGCATTATGCAGGATTTACGCAGGAGGATAGCGAAGCTCCGGGCGAGGAGGCAGGGCTGGGAGCGCCAGCGGCCCTGGGCTCCTCCACGGGCTTTTGACAGGGCTCCCTGGAGCTGCGCCTCTGTGAGGGGAGGGCCCCGAGATTCGTAGCCGGGCGCCTGCGGGGGCCTCTGCACTCACCGAGCGCCACTTGGCAGGCCCTCCGCAGCTGCCCGTGAGGGGGCCGTTTCGCCTCCTTCTCGGATAGGATCTTCTCCAGGGCCCGGGAGACGAACATGCTCTTGGTGCGGGTGTCTTCCTCGCGGGCTGGGGGCTGCATGGCCGCCGCGAGGCTTGAAGGTTCTCCCGTCGCGGTCTGTCCCAAGCGGGGCGGGAAGCGGCGCTCACGGTGCTCGGCCGCAGCTGGGCTCCACGATCCGGAAGAGACGCGGCTCCCTCAGAGGTAACGCTGGCGGTGGTGGTGATGGACAGCGGCACGGCGCCGCCATATTGGAACCGTCACGTGACCTAGCCCCCTCCCTGTCACGGCCACCTTGTGGAACGGCTCTCGCTGCCCTGTCAGAGGCGGTGACGCGAGAGAGCGGGGCTTAGCTTCGAGGTGGTGGTGGGAGGTGCGATGGGCGGGGCCAGGGATCCCAGCCGATGATGTGTCGCACTTCGCGTTGCCTTTTCACTCTCAGCTCGCGAGATTACAGGGCGGAGGCTGTATAAAATAAAACACCATGGACTCGTTGGTTTTTTTTCAAATGCTCGTTTGTTTAAAACATTTCCGTACGAGTTGCATTCAGTTCCAAGATTTCCAGGATTCCGAAAAAGCGATTAAATTAATAAAAGGCAATAAAGGAAAAAAGATTTTAAATGGCATCAAAAGTTCCCACAGAGGCTTTGCTGAGGACTAGTGGCATGAAACACCAGGCAGAGGTTTAGGAAAAAGAGGAAGATGTGGGTTCGGATTCTGAACCAGAGAGATGCAGACCTATGAAACTGCCTGGCACCACTTGGTACATTATATCTCACAAGGAAAGCTCCATGCACACCTTTTTAATAAAAAAGTAACACCGAGAGCAGGCGAGCGGGCAAGCAGGCGTTAGCAATAATCATTGTGCCCTTCACATATTTCTGGACTACAGCTCTCATCAGCCATAACCATTGGCCATTCTGGCTGGAATTGTCCCAAAAACATCTGGAGGTCACCAGTTTTGCTACCACTGTGATAAGAGTTTTATAAAACTATGTACAGCGTGGAAAAGGCGTTGCTGCCTGAGGAAGACAACATGGCGCAGCCCCCACCTCCCACACCTGGAAAAGACAGGTGCTCATCATCCTGGCAGTTGAATCTTATTTCAACATCAGTGATGGGGCCATAAGTTCCTGAGGGCAGCAGTCTAGCTTAGGGGGTGCATGGCCTACATTGCTCTAACCTCCAACACCACACCAACGTCTCCCCCATTTTCACATTTGGCATCTCTGTCTAATAGTAAGGCTTGCCTGGAGCAATCAAAATAGAAGGAGCTTTTCTTCCGCTGCTCACATAATGTCAGAATTAAAGAGTCTTCCAGTGAAATTGGCATGGGAAATTGGCGTGGGAAGAATTACAGCAAGGCACTTCTTCACACAATTTATTTATGGAATTCAATTCACTGCCACAGGATGTGAATGATAGCCGCTGGTTTAGGTGGCTTTAAAAGTAGAATGTAGGCCAATGGCCACCCCCATTAGCCACCCCATGTGGCTAAATTGAAAGTTTATGGTCAGAACCCCTATGGTCAGTAGGCTGCTGAGTACCTGATGTTGTAGGGCAATAATTGCCTTCAACTCCTGTTTGAGGACTTCCTAGAATCTGTCTAACCACTGGAGAAAACAGGATGATTGACTAGCAGTGTGATCTGCTTAGAAGTAATTCCACAAATTTGACTCCCAAGTAAGTGTGTTTATAACTGCTAAGGGGACTTTTGCTCTGATCCAGCAGGGCTCTCCTTATTTTCTTTCTCCCAACCCTGGTACCATCTTTAGTTAAAGATGATGATTAAAAGCATTTTTAACCCAAAACAGGGTCCCAGAGCAGCTTACAAATAGTTGTTGTTGTTTAGTTGTTCAGTCGTTTCCGACTCTTCGTGACCCCATGGACCAGAGCACACCAGGCACTCCTGTCTTCCACTGCCTCCCGCAGTTGTCCAACCATCTCGTCCTCTGTTGTTCCCTTCTCCTTGTGCTCTCATTGCAAATAGTAATGATTTGTAACACAACCCCTCCCCTCTGGTTCACAATCTGAAAGACACAACACAAAAGAAAAAGAGACGGGAGGGAGAAGGAAAAAAGTAAGATCAGATATTAGTCTTTGTAGGGACAGGCTAGGATGGAGAGATTTGAAGGTGAAGGGCCAAATGTTCCTGCTGGTCTCTCAGCAGAGCTGATGAGAAGATTCTGCAGTCCCAAAATAATGAGGACATCCCCCCACTTCAATTTTTTTCCATGCCTGATGTACACATGCAACCCAACACATCTGAAGAGATTACCATCATGCATGGAAATTACATGCTGGTCACATGTTAATTACCATATGGAACAAACTTTTGTAATGTGAGTTTCTGTTGCGAAAACGGAATACTGGTGATCATCCCAAGTGTTGGTGTAAAGAATAGAACAAGGAATATAATGCATGCTGTATGCTAAACATGTTTTGACACTAACAACTTCTTAATAAGACTAGGGTCAGGTGTGTATGTGACCAAATTAAGCAAACTCTTTCTCCCCCCCCCCCGATAGAGTAACATGTTATAATGTACAAAATGTCTACTATAGGTTGCAAGTTTATTGAAACTGTTCTTGAACTTGTAGAGCAGGATTTGATCTTTCTTCACAAGTAGTGGAAAGAGATTAGAATAGAGATTTTGGGGGCAGCAGCATTTTAGGGGTGCTCTTGTGATGCCAAAACCCAATGAAATGTTACCAACTTGGACATAAATTGTCCTAACAGTCACAGCTTCCCATATTTAACCTTTTATTGGGTTGCCAGAATCATGCTTGTCATTAATGCCAATCAAATTCCAAGGACCAACATCCCTGACCTGTAATCTTGCTGTGAAATCTGATGTTTATTTAAAATGCATCTCTGGGTTATTTGTGGGGCCTGCCTGGTGTTTTTACATGAGTGGAATGTGTCCTTTTATTTAAAGTGCATCTCTGGGTTATTTATGGGGTATAGGAATTCATTCATATTTTTTTCAAAATATAGTCCGGCCACCCACAAGCTTGAGGGACAGTGGACCGGCCCCCTGCTGAAAAAGTTTGCTGATCCCTGCTCTACACTGTGGGCCAAATGCAGCTCTCCAGTTCCTCATACCATGTTCCTAAACAGACTTGTTCCACACACTTCTGAGATACTTTTGTCTGTTTTCCATGAACTGTGAAGGTTCTTCTTGCTTAACTGGATTGAGAGAGATGGGTAGGAGCATAGAAACCTATGGCTTCTGCACAGCTGAAATGGAGTGCACGGTACAAAGATAAGAGTCACACTTGCTGTTCCACTCTTCTATGCCTCTGACCCTGCTCTATACTAGCATGCAACTCCTGGAAGGTTCCCTACAAGAGAATGTGGATCTTGTGCTGGAGAACACCCCATAAAACTGTGATGTTTCTCCACCCATTGTATAGAGGGCTATTTTTCAAACAACAACAACAACAACAACACTCATTTAAATCATGCTGAGGTCCATCTACCATTATGAGGTCTGAATAGATAACTATGATGTATCCCCAGCTGTTGCCATTGGCCGCAAACTGCTTGTGATGTCACAAGGAGAGGAAGAGATGAAGGGAAAGAGGGGGGCTGGGATCTACAGTTTGTTAAGAGTCCTTAGAGTTGTTAGGAGACCCTTATTCCCCTCATAGATTGATTGTCAAACCGCTCTAAGAATTGTAGGTCTGTGCAGGGAATAAGGGTCCCCTAACAACTCTCAACACCATTAAAATTCTTTGTGGGAAGCCATGACTGTTAAAATAACAGTACTTAAAAATGTACGATGTGGATGTGGTGTCTGAATTTTTGGAGAGATTCTAGCTGTGCTTGATATGGCTTTTCTCCACTTGAGGGCACCATTGATCTAGTTCAATATGTTAAAGTGAGGCATGTCACTGCTTGTACTTTATGCAACTGAGCTTTAAGTGCTTTAACCCATAAATTTCCACTGACTTCAGTAGTTTGTAAGGAGTGATCACTCATTCAAGAATAAATAGTACAATAAAGACCCACTAACAGCAGCAGGATTACATCCTTAAGTAAAATGTACTTAATATTTCAACATGCAATCTTGTATCTGCACAAATACCAAGCCTACTTTGATCTGAGCAATAAACAAATAACAATAATTTGCAATTGCAGATAACAAGAAGTAAGTATCTCCTGTGAGATTGTGTATCTTCTTAGAAAACAAAGGAGCACACTCTGCTTTAGAAGTTCTACAGGTACAATATGTACTGCAAATTCTTCCATAATCCTATATGCACCCTGTGCCATCTATCATGTGTGAACAGCAGGAAGTCAAAGACCAGCACTGGATGAAGTTTTAGATTCAGGGGGGCGGGGGGGGGGTTAAACAGGATGTACATCAGATTTACCCTTCAAAATTTCAGTCTGCAAATGCACCCTAAGTCTTGAAGGTGCAATAGGGTTTTGTTTTTGCAGCTGCAAATTAAAATGGCTTGTCTGGAATTTGTATTTAGCCTTCGTTTCCGCAGGTATTTCCACAAAGGTCTTTGAACAGAGGCATGATTTAGCAGCCTTTTGTAAGTATTGGACAACCACTTCCTTCATCTCTCTTCACAGCTGCATCTGCATGGAAGACACACAGCTCTCACTAAATCCAATTCACAGACACGACAGGCAACTGAGTGTTCGTTTGATGTCACATACAAGGGAATTTTACACAAATCTAATTTGTTTTGCCATGTTGCTTTAATGCAGTGGTTTTGTTTTCCCACTTCATGTTTGAAATGCATGACGGTTTGAATGTCCATTTCTTAAGAACACAGGGATCTACAGAGAATCTTTTACCGACCCTACCAGGAGATGCTGGAGTTTGAGCATGGGACGTTCTGCATGCAAAGCTGATGTCCTGTCACTAGGGATGGCGAGGAAATTCAATTTTGTCTGCATTTTAGTGAGAAACTACCCAATTTTCACTTATTGAACTAAGCGAACTAAAACAACTTTTAAAATTCACATTTCTCTGAATTTTGCAATGCAATTCTTCAACCAGTATTTATAAAAATGCATATATTGGTGGAAATAACATACAAGAATGCATTATATTTGAGAAAATTCCTTGCAAAAATATGTTTATTAGGACATATGAGGACATTAGCGCAAAATGCTGGTGAATTTTCAGGAGGAATTTTTAAAAAATAAATAAATCACAAATTCCTACAGAAATATGAAGAATTAAATTTAATATTTGAAAAATGAGAAACTAAGGGAGACTGAAATTGACAGACAGATTTGCCCATTCTTATCCATTCCCCTTTTTACTGGACCTGATATTCTGGCACACCCACATTATATTTGAAACGTACATTAACAAACAATTCCTTGTTTATTTCATAAAAATTATACACCACGTGATTGTTTTTTTAAAAAATAAGAAGCTCAAAGCCGTTGTTCTTCCTCTCTCTTAAATCTTGCAGAACAAAGCCACTTAAATAACCATGCAACCAGATATCAAAGCTGATCATTGGGGGGGGGGTCCAACCTTTTTTGTGCCAAAAGCAAAGTCCATAAATAGAAGACAGTGTCACTCTGTTCCATGTTCAGTGCTGCCATGGCCTTCTGTCAGGTCTATAAGATGGGCATCAGGCATCAGTTGAGCACCACAGAGCCTGACATTGTGCCTAAATCAGGTCCAGGGATCTTCCTTCTTGTCTTGGTGTGCCTGAAACCACTGATAGTCATGCTGCATTTTCTGTCAACTTAGTAGGGGCCAAAGCTATAATTCACCACCTTCATGACCTTTAATGCTTCTGGACATTCTTTTCTCTCTGATAACTTTTTTTGGAGCGAATTCATGCAGGTTAGCAGACTTTGCCTTTCCTTCTCCCCAAAAGACTCTCAGTTTTATTCTGCAAAGTTGACATTAGTTGCCAGAAGCCTCTCACCGCTTCGTCAGTATGGCCTGGATTGTGAGGAAGTGATCTTTTTATTTCGAGTTTGCAGAGATGAGCCCATTTCTGCTTTTTTTACTTCCTCCGGGTGCTTATGTCTTAATCCAAGACATTACTTGAATGACAAATTCTCTTTCACATACATTTTTCTATCTCTCAAGTCATTCTCCTCTCTGCAGGTGATCTCCTTCAACAGGGGAGCCAAAGCTATGAAGGAGCTTGCCTATACAGTGCTGAGATGGGTATTCTCTACCAGGAAAATTATTTTAAACTGTATTTAACAACTGAGCTTCACCATGGAGAGATTTGGCTAGGCTGGGATAGACTGACCTGAAGATTTCCAGTAAATATTTGTATTTGCACTTCTTATGCCATGGAAATTCTGTGGATAAATCTAGGGAGTATTTGGAGCCACTCAATCAGTCCATGTAACTACTGGTATTTGAAACCTAAAAAACGTCTAAAAATCTGTCTAGAAAACCTATGGTGGTAGCATTGCTTTAGAATCCAAGTTATTTCTGTTCAAGATTGAAGATTCAATTACACAAACATCCTAAGACTGTAATCTTTTGCACGTGTATTTGAGAGTAAGTCCTACTGAACATTGTTGGATGTCTTTTGTGAGTAGACGTGTCTTGGATTGCACTGAGCAATACCTGAGAAACAGTAGAAACATCTCATATTTCACAATTCAAACATGTTACTCCATTCTTCATTAGACTTGCTCCCTGATGGGTTGGAAGTCCTAAAAAAGCTTCCTATCTTCGGGGGAATGTCCAAATGTTGTGGCGGTAGCACCCGCTTTTCTAGATATTCTAAGATCCTTGATACTATTTCTGTTGCCCATTCTCTCCAACTGCACCTTTGACACTGAGCCTACTTACCCAAAATCAAGGATGAGAAATCTGTGGCCCTCCAGATGTTTTAGACTACAAGTCCCATTATTCCTGACCATTGTCCATGATGGCTGAGACTGATGGGGGTTAGAGTCCAAGAACATCTAAAGCAGGCATCCCCAAACTGCGGCCCTCCAGATGTTTTGGCCTACAACTCCCATGATCCCTAGCTAACAGGTCCAGTGGTTAGGGAATATGGGAATTGTAGTCCAAAACATCTGGAGGGCCGAAGTTTGGGGATGCCTGATCTAAAGGGCCACTCTGTTCCCATCCCTAAACAAATAGATCATTAACCCCAAACTTGCAATTTGATAGCAAGTTATATCCCCCTGATTTTGCTCAGCTACCACCTCTTGGCCCACATCTGGGGGCATTGCTGCCTATCATGCCAGAATCTTTACACTCGCCCCAATTGCATAACCATCTCTGCATGCCCAGTGGTGCTTTTAAACTTGTATTTTTCCTTCAGACATCAGCACACTTGATGCTGCATGGAAAGCTGGTTATGAAATTTGGGGAAGTTTCAAATCTGTTTTTCGTTGTTGGTGTATGGGAAGCTACTGATGAATTTTTTTAAAAAAAGGTTTTCAGACATGATAAGGTTATTTTTGGAAAAAATAGTGCTGAAACAACAGTGCTGTTTTTGCTTTCTTTTAAAGGAAGCACGAACGCTACTGGTACCAGATTTAGTTTAGAAAAGAAAAAGAAATTGGCGAAATGAAAATGAAAATATGCATTCCTTTCTACAGCTGACACCCAACAAGATGAAGGCATGCTGGCCTTCATCTTGGTCCTATCCTAGCCAGGAAAGGGGGTTTAATATAAGGGGTTTGATTTGTTTTTCTGTAGTTGAGTTTGTGGCATCACACCCCATGCTGGTTGCTAAAGCTGCCCCAAATTACTTCCAGTATTGCAAGACAAAATGTGCTGGGCAGTTTCACAAAAAAGTAGAACCCTCCTACACCACACAGGGAAGTGTTCTCTTGCCCCACGGCTTTTACAGCACAGCATGCTACCTTTCCCCATCAGCTGACCCAAGAAGGCCTTGTAATTTGCACTCTCCATGTTCTGCTTCAGCTCAAGTAAATCTCCATGCTTATGTGCTTCCTGTGGAGAAATCAGCTGTAGGCTGAAACGTAAGGCATTGAACAGGAGGGATTCTGGCATATGACGCTCCTCACCTTAGTCAAGTGTGCTTGGGTTGTCTCTCCCCTCCTCTCTGTTCTGTTTAATCTGGAAGAACCATCATATTGTGCTTTTTCTGCTATTTGAAAACAGACAGAACTATTAGGACAGATAAGAATGTAAGAAGACCCCGGTTGGATCAGGCTAAAGGCCCATCATAGTCCAACAACTCCTTCTCACAATTAACAGCAGTCTCCCCACTTGTAATGCCAGCAACTGGTTTTCAGAGGCTTCTTCTTCTTCTTCTTCGATCACTCATAGCCAAGTAAGATTGTCTTCCATGAAGACCCGTTTTTACCAGTGAGTCCATAAGTGACTGTGGAGGCCAATTCTGCATCCACACGTCCTTCCACAGTGGGGACATAGGTTTCCGGGTGGGAGCGGATCACGGTGAGGGTTTGCCAAGTGTTCCTTCCTCTTAGCATGTTTCTCCCTTTCGTCCTGAGTTTGAGCGTCTTCAAACACCTTTGGTAAAGGCTGTTCTCCAACTGGAGCACACGCAGGCCAGTGTTTCCCAGTTGTCAGTGTTCACACTACTTTTTTTTTTGGATTTGCCCTGAGACAGTCTTTAAACCTCTTTTGTTGACCACCAGCATTACACTTTTCATTTCTAAGTTCGGAATAGAGTAGTTGCTTTGGAAGACGATCATCAGGCATCTGCACAACATGACCAGTCCAATGAAGTTGATGTTGAAAAATCATTGCTTCGACACTGGTGATCTTTGCTTCTTCCAGTACACTGGCATTAGTTTGCCTGTCTTCCCAATTTATGTGTAAAAAATTTTGGAGACACAATTGATGGAATCTTTCGAGCAGCTGGAGATGGCGTTTATAAGTGGTCCATGTTTCACAAGCATACAGTAAGGTTGGTAGTACAATAGCTTTGTAAACAAGCAATTTGGTTTCCCTGCAAATGTCTGGTCCTCAAACACTCTGCACTTCAATTGGGAGAAAGCTGCACTTGTGGAGCTCAGGTGATGCTGGATTTCGGAATCAGTCAGCCCTTGTGGAAAGATAACTGTCCAGGTAGCAGAAGCGATCAACACTTTCCAACGTTGCACCACTGAGTTGGATTTGTGGCACTCCAGAGGGGTTGTTTTGTGCTTGTTGGTGCAGCACTTTGGTTTTTTGCATGTTGAGTGATAGGGCAAGCTTTTTGTAAGCTTCTGCAAAGATATTTAGGATGGTTTGGAGATCATCCTCCGAGTGTGCACACACTACGTTGTCATCAGCATATTGAAGCTCTATGACGGAAGTTACAGTAACCTTATTCTTTACTTTCAGCCTACTCAGATTAAAGAGCTTTATTCAGAGGTACAATGGATCCAACGCTGGAGGTAGAACAGAGCCATTGTGACTAGTAGCCATGGTAAAGGGACCTCTGACCATTAGGTCTAGTCATGACCGACTCTGGGGTTGCGGCACTCATCTCTGTGGTTTAACCCACAGAGCCACCCGCGTCCCTGGTTAGCCCTGTCCTAAATTCTCCAGCTTTATTGGATGTCCCTGTTGGTGGCCACACAAACTGCAGGGTGCCAACAGCCTCACATTCTTATGTATATAGGAAGATATGTGTAAATTAGTAATGGGAAAGTATTTGTATTGTTGATGTGAGTTGGCAGTGTTTATTCCTTTTGCAACAAAATTTGCAACAAAATACATATTTTTAAAAAGCAATTTTTCTTCATGAGCTCATATAGAGAAGCCAGGTGAAAGCACAGTATGGATCCTTACCTTCACTCATTTAATACCTTTGCTCTTAGATAAGAAAACAGGAAACACCTAACACCTTTATTCTGAAGTGTTTGGGAAGCCAATATGATGTCAGGGCTACCCAACGAGAGAAGAGCATCCCTATTATAATTCCCCATGTATGGCATACTTAGCAAAAGTTTTTTTTATATATCATCCTATCAAAAAGGAAATGCATTCTATTTTAGCCATAGGCAACCACCTGGTGCAAAATCTTCTTCTTCTTTTTGTAGCTATTGTTTTCCAAAGGAAAACTAATTAAGTAAATGGCAGCAACAATTAATTAAAAAAAATGCAGAGGAAGCATCCTGTCATCAAAAACTCCCCCTCCCTGCAACAGCTTTTACAGGAAGGATGGAGAAACCCTTTCTTCTGCATGAGTGCTTGGAAGGGGAAACATCAGCGTCACGTGATCAGAGGTAATTGTATTAAGACACTGGCCTTCAGCTAGTTGTTGGGATCCTAGAAAGAGGAACAGAAGAAGGTGTCCATCTAGCTTAGTATCATCCGCACTTACTGGTGTGAGGTTTCTAATGGGATCTCTACCACCAGCTCTACCTTGGGACATTGGCCTTGAACCAGAGACCTCCGGCATGAAAAACAGATGCTCTGCCACTGATGTGGGTTGGCATAACTGAGTGGTGCCACCAGCATTGAAGAAATAATATTGTAAGATAGAGAGAAAGAAAAAAAAGAGAGCAATAAAATGCAGAGGTGGACAGAACTCATTTCCAGTGCAAGTAGATAAATAGGTACCGCTGTGGCGGCAAGTTAAATGGCGTTTCCGTGCGCTCTGGTTTCCGTCACTGTGTTCCGTTGCACTAGAAGCAGTTTAGTTGTGCTGACCACATGACCCAGAAAGCTGTCCGTGGACAAATGCTGACTCCCTTGGCCTGAAAGAGAGATGAGTGCTGCAACCCCATAGTCACCTTTGACTGGACTTAACCATCCAGGGGTCCTTTACCTTACTTTTCCTAGTAATAGTTGTAAAGAACAGAGAAAGTATTGGTGGTAACATCGATTTGACAATAAAGCCGACCACCTAGAGGCTTGCAGGAAGGACTTTGCTTTTTATTAGAACACCGAGATATTTTATTAGAACACCAACCAGAGCCTAGTGTGAAAGGGAAATAATTTGAATCGAAGAATTCTGAGCCGAGGAACTTGTTTTGAGCACCAGGAGTGAACTGAGTCCACCATCCTTCCACAACAAATGAAACCAAGGTGACCCTAAAGTCCCCGTCCAAGTATTATGAGTTGGAGGCACGATCTTCCACTCCAGCCTGACATACCACCTGCCTAAATTCCCAGTACGGAGGATGGCAACCCTGCCTCCATGGTAATATAAAGTGTGCTGCAAATAAATCAATATTTGCACAAGATACTTTTTTTAATGGAAAAGCTCACTATGCGCACAAAAGCAAGTTGTCTCATACATATTCAGTACCTGGAGTGAAACTTGTTCAATTGGTAGGCAGAGCCCTTGCTCAGCATGTGAGCTGTGGCGGGATTGTTACCTGTGTCTGAGAATATTTTCCCCCAATTTTTGGTATGTGTGTGTGTCCACCCTAAAATACTGAGTTGTAGCTTAAAATGGGGCTGATGGAACTTCCAAGTTAACAGTTAAATAAGTGTACTATGTTGTTCTGGAAGAATGAATACGTTTCTAAAGGTAGCCTTATGGGAGAGAGGCACAAAATGTAGAACACAGAAGGATAGCAAGGAAAACAAGTAGCTCCAGATGTGAGAGACCAACAAGAGGGGCAGCAACTCACTTTGCATTCCTTCCTGCTTCCGAAGAGGGTGATAATGAGATTTTCTGGCAAATACTTGATAGACCCTCATGCTTTTGATTATCAACCACCCACTTGTCTTAACATGTGCATTTTTAGAAAAGATTGGTTTTGTTTCATCTTTTCTTTTCTCCTATACACATATTTTACATGTCAGAATATTTATATACAGCATTTAGTTATGGGTGGTGGTGGTGATAACCACTTTTTTGCCATAATTTTTTAAATTAAATTTTCATAACTCAAAATGGTGATAATGATGGTGATGTTTGCTTAATTAAACCAGCCCCATCCAGAGGGCCAGAATTGCAGGAAGGTGTCAATTCCTAACGGATGTGAATTCTCTTTTCATTTCCAGGCTGTGGGACCAGAGCAGCCATTAATATTCAGGTGCCCAGGGCTTGTTTCTTTTCTTATGTTACGCTTCTTCCTCCACAGAAAAAGCTCTTATGAGTAAGTGTGACAATGGAATGTGGACAGTCTCAACTTGAAAAGCTATGGCCAGTAACTTTCTAGGTGCTGGGGAAGGGTGAGTTGTGAAGGGGCTTTAAAGGTACACAAGTGATGGAGATTTTCAGGATGAGAAGATGACACACAGTTCCACAAGTTAGGTGAGCGGCAAAGTCAGAAGCAAGCAAAGCCAGACGACTGTCAGCATAATGGAAGGAAGTCTTTGGGTAAAGAAAGCATGGCATGGTGTGAGAACCACTTCCGACACAGCTTCTCCCAACTCAGATAAATACGCAGAAGAAGCAAGGCCAGTGACATGTCCCCCTTCCCCCACAAAACAATCATGAGGTTGGGAGGGAGGGGAAAGTTTCATTGGAAACAATGATGTCCCTTGCCCTGCTCATTTAGATCCTTCAAGCACTTCTTACCGGAGGTATAATGGCTGTGCGTTCACACCATATGTTTGAAATCTGAAGCACATTTCTCTCTCTCTCTCTCTCTCTCTCTCTCTCTCTCTCTCTCTCTCTCTCTCTCTCTCTCTCTCTCTCTCTCTCCCCAGATTCTTGAAAACTGTAGTTTGCTAAGGTGCTGGGAAATGCAGCTCTGCAAACTACATTTCCCAGGATTCTTGGGAGGGGAAACTGAGCTTTAACTGTACGGTGCTTATGTAGCTAATGTGTGCAGCCACAGGGAAGTGTGAATCAGCTCTGAAATCTAAAGAGTCCCAGGAAGTTGATTTAATGTTTCAGTGCACTAACACAGGTTGGCTGAAAGACAGGCACAGCCTCAGGATGCTGTTGCCGGCCCGCATGAGGGCAAGGAAGGAAGGAAAGTGGTCGGTTCAAGAGTCTCCTTGACTTTCTGCGGTGGCTCAATTGCAAGGGGTTTAATTCAGTGACGTAATGGAGGGCGGAGTGAAGTGGAGCACAGTGCTGGGACTTTTTTCAGATCATGAATGATGACATCATCTGCCAGACAGCCAAGGCAATTTGTGGATGTTCCTTGCTGGGGCACAGTGAACAAGGTGATAACGAGGCTTTCAGGTTTGTGACATATCAGAGCAGAATACCGTAATTCAGAGAATGAGAAAACAAGAAAGCAAGGTCTGGATACGTCTTTCCTTTGATGGGGTTCCTACTTCATGCTAGCAGCTTAAATGGCAGCACTTCTTTGGAATATTGTTTGCATGATTATCTATTATTATTATTTATTTATATGCTGCCTCTTCCTCAAGAGATTGATAGGATGTTTTTAGGGTGTTTTTACTGCTTATTATTTGCTGCCCTTGGCTCCTTTGGGAAGAAGGACAATATATGTATTTTAACAACAACAACAACAATGAAGAAGAAGAAACTAACTAAAGGTTGCAATTCAGCTGGCTGAAGATCCTTTTGTTAAAGCTCAGTGTGTTTTACAAGTCAAACTAGTGCCTTCAGAAGTAAGAACTACTGAATTGTGCTTACTCCCAAGAAACTATGCATCCTAATAAACTAGGTATTTACACTATGCGTTGCTTTAGTCTTTCTGTGTGTATGACAACTGTAGATCATCACAACTGACTCTCTTTGGGGACATGGCAATCTGGGTTGTCATGATCATATAATAGACTGGAATTCAGTGTAGGGCTAAGTGGGGTACCTGGAAGCAGAATGAGGTCTGCCTGCGCAGCAGGACTTTCCCCCCCTCTCCCCGCTCCCTCCAACCCTCCGGAACAGATTTAGGGGGCAACTGGGGGAAGGAGGGAGGAAAGTCCCATTGCACAAGCGGATCTTAGTTGAATCCCAGCCCCTAAACTCGATCACTTATCACTTGCATCACTTGGTCCATTTCTAGCCTCATAGGTAGCAGGATGAGACACACAGTTTGCATAGGCTTTGGGGTAAATTTTTAAAATTAGGTTTACACCTGAACAAAGAGCTGTCGGCACAAGTGTTACGCTGGCTGTGGGAAGGCTGCTGTAAATAGCATTTTTCTGGGAGTGCTGAAGTCCTTGGCTATAATATATATGGCACTATTCACCACTGCTGTCACATGTGAAGTCCCCGCATGCCGGTGGACACCAGAAATGCCCGAAGAATGTGGAGACTGACTCTGTCGGGGGTAGCCAATGTGTGGTGGCCTCCAGATTCATTGGATTCTAACCCCCATCAGCCATAGGCAGCATAGCACCATGCTGGCTGGGAATGATGAGAAGGCACCGCATTGGTTACTCCCGCTCTACGTAATGGTGTTTTTCCACGACTACATAGCTTTTAGCAGTACCACGATGCAAGAGAAAGACTTCTGTTTTCCTTATTTGCTTAAGAAATCTGAATGGACTTTAAGAGATTTACAGAAGATCTCTTCTGTGCTGCTGGGATCAAGACCCTGCTCTCTAAGGGTGGGTCTGCTTATCTGACGTATCTGCTTATCAGAGCAGTATCTACAGCTGAGCTTGAATGCAGCTATCACACCTTGGGCTGATTTCTGTAGTAGGGCAAGGGTTGTACAAACCTCTTATGCAAGTGTCACTATCATGCATGTGAGCAGTGGTTGTGCAATCCGACGAAAATAAACATCCTGAAAAAGACGTCAACTCATCTTCAGCTTGTTATGTGATCATGCTCACCTAACACCACGTTTGGCAATTGGCGTGAGATTATGCCCGATCAAGATGGGACAGATTTAAGTTTTAAGATCAGGGACAACAGAAAGAGACAGACAGGTGGTCCAGTTTTGACACAACAAAGTGGGTTTGGTGTCAGATTCTTTGGGTAACTCCAGGAGAGTGATTCCTGATTAGAGTGAATGAGGTGATAGCTCACTCCGATTTCTGCTTCCTGATTAGAGTGAATGAGGTGATAGCTCACTCCGATTTCAGCCGATGAGAGGAAATGCTTGCATCCTGAATGCCACCAGTGAAAACATCCTGCTATATTTTCACCTTCAGAAAACCATACAAAAATATTATGTTTTTGCTTTGAATATCTCTTGAATTTGCCAGAAAGCAGGAGCAGAAACCTTTGCCCTAAGAAAACCTTATGAAAATGAATGCTTTCATTTATAAAAGGGAGACCTATTATATTTATTTTATACTTATTTCGTTAACAAATTTTAAAACAGTAAAATCAAGAAAGAGTCGTCACACCCATACTTTGAAACAGAAAAAAGTTAAAATGCTAAAACAGACTTAAATTATTTCAACTTCCTTAGCAAATGATCAATCTGATTGTTGGGGAGTGAGTGATTTGCATTGCCATCAGGATTATTTTTGCTGCTGCTAAAATCAGTGGGGAGTTGGGGGAAGGCAGGGAAATTTGCTAGGTGATGAATGAATTGGCCCTTCTGTAGACTAGGCACCCCTGCATTATAGATATGCATTATGCAAGGGTCACTAGTCCTCAGGGGGACTTGCAAAAAGCTTTAAGAATGACAGATCTGCTATGCTTTATTCCTTATACTGTTTAACAATATCTAATATCCCATTTTGCTTGATATGTGTTTATATGCTTCCTTCTGCAGCAGATTTTCCAAGCCTCCTGCACACGATTTAATTTATTATCTGTGACTTATCTTGTTAAGGCTTGTGTGACATTTAAGAGCACGACTGGTTTGATAAAGCCTTGTCGTGTACTGAGTGATATCGTAAATTTAAGAGCATTGCTTTCATTTTTCCGAAGGGCAATATCTGCAGAAGGAAAGTTGGAAATCAGTTAATAAGGCAGAATGCCTTATTAGACTGCCTCTTGTGAGGTTGGCAAATGGTTCATGTAAATGTTTTTCATAGTGAAAAAGTGCTGAGTTCAAAGCAACAGATTTCAGGATTAAATTGAATACATTCACACGTCTAGATTAAAATGTATGGATTTCCTTTCCAATATCAAGGTATCCCTTAAAAGGGTGTGGCTACGGAGGAGGACAATGAAGCTGTATGTGGAGGAGCCCAAGAAAAATAGTATGCTCCTTTCATGCATTGAAACTAGCTCGCCTTGGCTGGTGCAGCAGAAAGGCAATGTAAAATGGCAAATGTCTGGTACACAAAGTTCTGATATAATGGCTGTCCACAGCAAGCAACCCATAGCAAGTAGCATATGCGACGTTCACACAGTATGCTTGAACATAAAATCTCTGTACAGTGGAACCTCGGTTTGCGACCGCCTCCGTTTACGACGAACTCGGAGAGCGACCGCTGCGGACCCGGAAGTATTTACATCCGGGTTCCGCACGCGCGGACGCGCAGAAGCGATCTGCGCAGCGCAAGTAGAAGCATGCCTTCAGCGAGCGACGGACTCGGGGAGCGACCGGCTCCCCGGAACAGATCATCGTCGTAAACCGAGGTACCACTGTAAAAGGATCTCACACTGGGTTATATCTGGAGTTAGCCATACTTAGAGCAGAGCATCTGAAGTTAATATCTTTTTGTCTAATACTCATATCATGTAACAGATTTATCCTCTAATTTTTTCAGATTTGTTGAGTTATTGAATGGAATCTCCATGGCCTTGGAAGTATTTTTCTCCAGTGTGTTACATCTGAAATGGATGTAGTTTCTGTAAACTGATTGGTTTTCATCTCTGAATGTAGATGGGCCACTGACACAACTCTTCTGTGGATGGGTTGGAATGACTGGCATGGCTTTTCTGTAGTATGGTTGATTGAGCTGCTTCTACAAGCACTTCATCTGCCGGTTTCTCATACTTCTCTACTAGTGTGCTAAAAAGGTCTCTTCACTAGCTTCCTTGTGTTATTCCATTACTCCCAACAATAAGTTATCCGGACAAGGCTATGATGGTTGTTCAACCATGGCAGGAAAAGGTGGTGGTGTCCAATTTTCTGTTTCCCAATAAAAGTATTGTTGATACTCAAATCCTTTTGATTTCTATTCTGCCAGGTTACTTTTGGTTTCTGTTTTTGACCACTGCCCCCCTCATCCTCTCAAAAAACTCAGCCAGTGCCAGCAGCACCAACATCCTCAACTCATCTCAGAGAGCACCCAAGCTCCAATGTGTATATATTGTCACTATTTTTACGGTTTCCAGATCTCGTAACATTTGCAGAAGTGGGATCATTAGGTCAGAACAAGCAGCATTTGTCTGAGCTGCCTGCTGGTCCGGCAAGTCTCCCCTCCAGAAGACTCGAAGTCTGGCAGCTGCATCCAATAGGAGCAATCTCAGAGATCTTTTTCCTAAACCTCTTGTTGGCTAGCTGCGTTTGTGTGTGCCTGTATACATTAAAATAAACAAATACATTTAGGATTCCCAGGGTGGGGGACAAGCTCCCCTGCAGACCCTCATGCTACCAAGGCAGAATTTAAAAAATTTCTTGCTCAGCCCTCCTCAGTTTAATGCTAGGTGAAAATGAAAGATAAAAGCCAGGAGAAAGGTTTAGAATATTTTAATGTTCCATGGGTCCTTTTGTTATTATTATTTTTACTTCTTTTCAAGTTTATATGGGTTTGGGCATCCCATGTGACTTCAGGCAGGATACATATGCTGCCTAACTTCTGCTTCAGCCAAAGAGGCATCCTTCCTGTGAGGAACTGCTTTGGTTTCACTACATGTTACTGATCTAGCAGGACTTCCATTTATGAAACCCCTTCTTTCTGCTTTATCAACCAGATGGTAGTCCCACTGTGTAAGCAGAAATCCTTGCAATGGAGGCATGCATTAGCCAGGTG
This sequence comes from Zootoca vivipara, assembly GCF_963506605.1. Classification (NCBI taxonomy): domain Eukaryota; kingdom Metazoa; phylum Chordata; class Lepidosauria; order Squamata; family Lacertidae; genus Zootoca; species Zootoca vivipara. Next base: position 76,894,876 of record NC_083282.1, on the reverse strand, counting down.
CCGCTCATACGTACAAACTTACACATACACCATTTCGCCTTGAATAATGGTTAGTAAAAATCAATGGGAGAATTTATTCGTGACTTAACCCTCACAGTTGTAAGTTAAGTCATACTCACAGGAGTAGACCTATTGAAATTAATGGACGTGGCTAACTTAAGTCCATTAGTTTCAATGGGCTTACCTCAAGTAGAACATATTAGTTGTGAATACAACCCATTGATTTAAATGGAAATTAAGTGCAGTTTAGGCTGCAGTATTAACCACGACTACAGAAAAGTAGGTCCTAGTGAATTCAATAGGATTTCCCTATTCCCGTGCTTTCAGGTAAGTATTGTTAGGAGTGGGGCATTAGTCTGATTCCCACCCAAAGTTCAGTTCTACATTTCAAAATGGAAGGAAACAAGAATAACTGCACTGATTGAGCTCAGTTTATGTACAGTAACCCTGCAACTTACACACATTTAACTTGTCCACATTCAGCTTTAAGAGTGTTGCAAAAAATAGAATCATAGAGTTGGAAGAGACCACAAGGGCCATCCAGTCCAATCCCCTGCCAAGCAGGAAACACCATCAAAGCATTCCTGACATATGCCTGTCAAGCCTCTGCTTAAAGACCTCCGAAGAAGGAGACTCCACCACACTCCTTGGTAGCAAATTCCACTGCCGAACAGCTCTTACTGTCAGGAAGTTCTTCCAAATGTTTAGGTGGAATCTTCCCTCTTGTAGCTTGAATCCATTGCTCCATGTCCGCTTCTCTGGAGCAGCAGAAAACAACCTTTCTCCCTCCTCCTTTTATATATTTGAACATGGCTATCATATCACACACACACCCCAACCTTCTCTTCTTCAGGCTAAACATAAATACGTTTAAAAGGGCGGAAAGGAGGCAGGGTTATGGGGAAAATGGCTTTGGCAATCCCACCCACGACGGAACCCAGTGGGTTTTGACTATACAGTGGTACCTTGGTTTAAAAGGGCAATTAAAAACTTGCTTAAAAACTAATAACAGCTTAGTTTATGAAGAACTTGGATTAAGAACACTGCAAAGCTGGAAGCAGGTGTTTTGGTTTGTGAACTTTGCCTTGGAATAAGAACACGTTTCGCTTCCTTTCGAGTGTGTTCCATGTGCAAATTGAGTCCCCTGCTGCTATGGGAAAGCATGCCTTGGTTTAAGAACACTTTGGTTTAAGAACGGACTTCCGGAACGGATTAAGTTTGTAAACCAAGGTAGCACTGTACACAGTTTTGCCTTTTGGCATGATGATGATCCCCAAAACATAAACCCATGTAAGTTGTGTGCTTACCAAATTCAAGATCCAGGAACTCTAGGAAGCCAGTTCATAGAAGTATTTACATTCAGCGGATGAAAGCTTAAAATCATGACATAAATCTAAGACAGCAATATCTCTGTAAATCTCTCTTGCCAGTATGACATGCCAGTTTGGTCATGTGAATTGGCTACATACCTGCCTCTTTCATAAGGTTATATATCTCTCTCTGCAGCCCTGCCCTATTATGCAACTGTAGGTCAAGCTGAAATGGACTGACTTCTAACTGGCCCTGTAGCTCAGCTTGTCTTCACTTTGCACAATAAATTCTCAAGGCCTCTACTTAATGTTTATTCATTAACGTTTATTGAATAACCCTCTAGAACAGTGATACTTTCCCCAAGGGGCACGATGTGAGTCACTCATATAAACATGCAAGTAATTAGGTTATTGTTGGTATTTTAATTGTTCCTTATTTGGTTTTACTGCTTAAAGGCCCTACCTTAATCTGTGCTAGATGCTTCCCCAGCATAGTTCAAAGAAGGTTGCTTGCTGCCCTCAAATAATTGAGAGTTTCATGCAAGTTCATTAATTGAGAGTTTCATGCAAGTTCATACTTGGTGTCTTCTACTAGGCTGCCCAGGCACTTCCAGACTGTCACTATTTTTGGGTTGGATTCAATCACATGCTGAAAAATTCATGTTGTGCAGTTAGTTGACTGGGAGCTCTTGCACAACAGACCTGCTTCCCCCAAAAGGGGCTTCTTTGTGATAAGGAAAGTGTTGGGTCAACATTTGCTTTGATGCAATTTTGTCAAACCTCTTCGAAAACAGATCAGGGTGAATGCTCATTACCGGTATACATCCAGTTGTCTAATCTCGCTGCAAACAAGTCGGGATGAATGCTCAATAAGCTGGTCACTCTGGAACTACTACCCTCAGTTCACCCTCTCCTCCAGAACTGCTTTGCTGGCATGGGTGGAAAAGAGCTATCTGAAAGCTGAGAAGCAAGTGAAGCTAATAGGCTGCGTGGGGGAACCTGCAGCTTTTCACCTGAAAAAAACATGTCCCATTTGCCTATGATCTTTTTACCTGGCAGCTGCATGTAAGAATACATACCATTGCTGTTTCTTGCTTATAGGAGCAGTGATGGCCAAACTTGGCCCTCCAGCTGTTTTTGAACTACAACTCCCATCATCCCTAGCTAACAGGACCAGTGGTCAGGGATGATGGGAATTGTAGTCCCAAAACATCTGGAGGGCCAAGTTTGGCCATCACTGTTGAGGTATTGCAGCCTCTGTGACATTAGCCACCAGCAAATCCCCACCTCCCCCAGTTCTATTAGCATGTCTAGCAAGTAGTAAACTAGGGGTGAGGACCCACTCCAGATGTTGCTAGGCTACAGATCCCATCACCCCTGACCACTGGCCATTGTGGCTAGGGCTTATGGGTGTTGGAGTCCAACAAAATCTGGAGGATCACAGGTTTCCAATGCTTACAAAAACCTTACACTAAGGAAAGGGGCTATGACACCAGGAGGCAAAGGGCCAAGAGCTAATGGCATACAGAGAATAATAATTTAATAATAATAATAATTTATTATTTATACCCCGCCCATCTGGCTGGGTTTCCCCAGCCACTCTGGGCGGCTTCCAACAGAAAAATAAAATACAATCTATTAAACATTAAAAGCCTCCCTAAACAGGGCTGCCTTCAGATGTCTTCTAACAATCTGGTAGTTGTTTTTCTCTTTGACATCTGCTGGGAGGGCATTCCACAGGGCGGGCGCCACTACCGAGAAGGCCCTCTGCCTAGTTCCCTGCAACTTGGCTTCTCGCAACGAGGGAACCGCCAGAAGGCCCTCGGAGCTGGACCTCAGTGTCCGGGCAGAACGATGGGGGTGGAGATGCTCCTTCAGGTATACTGGACCGAGGCCATTTAGGGCTTTAAAAGGTCAACACCAACACTTTGAATTGTTCTTGGAAACGTACTGGGAGCCATTGTAGGTTTTCAAGACCGGTGTTATGTGGTCTCGGCGGCCGGTCCCAGTCACTAGGCTACTGCCACATTCTGGATTAGTTGTAGTTTCTGGGTCACCTTCAAAGGTGCAGCAATGGGCACAGCGATTCAAATTCCATATATCTGGGGCTCATTTTTCTAGTGTTTTTATAAAACAGTGTGCTGGTTCGTTATGTTCAAAAATGATACGCTTCTGATCTGATAACTTGGTCCAATGAAATTTATGGTTTTCCTGATTCAGATTTGTAACAGACAGAACGGCCACTTTGTAGAATGGCTCTCAAACAACTGCTCTTTCAAAAGCAGTATTTTCAGTGGAATAAGTTATTTGGCAACCACTCCCCCCCCCCTATAAGAACGTAGAGCAATTCTGGAAAACTGAAACGAGAGCTGCACGGCATGATGACAATATTTTCATTGGATACGTTTTCTTGAAATTCTTCATAGTCTCGTCAAAAGACACTCGTCCTATAAAAGGCTTTGCTTTATCACTCTCACTCTCTGGCAGCACTGCGGCAACCCTAAAAATGTACAAAACGTCGGTTTTAACACAGCAAACAGAAGTGAAAACAAGCTGACTTGCCAGTTGCAATGAACTGTGCACTTCAACAGCAGAGCATGATCCTGGCTGCAGACACTTTCACAGCTGAAAACCTCATGTTGGCAAATTAAACATTTTCCCTTTTAAAGCGAAATACCTTTTGCGCAAGCTATAAAATTCCCAGACTAAAGAAAGGATTAAGTGGGTCCTTAAGTTAAATTTATTGTATTTAAGGGGAGGGGGGAATCATTCTTACAGCTTTGAGGAATGTAGATTAACTAGGGGAACTATGGGGAACGTTCACCAGGTTAATAATGGACATTTGAAAACATTGATGATGCTTATGATTATTATTTTTTTAAACGCAGACCATAAATAAATGTACAGACAGAAACCTGCCTCTGTGTGTGCTTCTTCCTCAGGTTCAAATTCACCAAGTTCCTATGCTGTTGCTACCCTAAGAACCCTTCCTCATAAACAACTACAATATGCAAGTTCTTTGCTCCCACATTTTATGTAGATCAAAGACATAACAGGATGCGGGAGGAAGGCACTTGCCACTTAGTAGTCACATTGAAGCAGCAATTTTGTCAAGTGTCCAGCTTGTTATCCCTGCATGTGAAGGAGCAGTAGCCAACGCGTACACTTCTACACAGCTCTCCAAAGGTGCAAGAGAGCCCTGTTCCACTTTGCATCTGGTCACCCTGCAAGTGTAAAGGAGGCACTAAGAAAAGGATCCCCAAACTTCTTGGGATCTGCCCCGTCTCTGCTGTAACTACTGTCCTCTTTCACTTGCTTTCAGTTGCTCAGTTTCCCACTTCTCAGCATAAACAGAATGTGGAGGGGGTTGCGGGAGGGGGTGCTGCATTTACAGTGGTACCTCTGCTTAAGAACTTAATTCATTCCGGAGGTCCGTTCTTAACCTGAAACTGTTCTTAACCTGAGACACCACTTTAGCTAATGGGGCCTCCTGCTGCTGCCACGCCACCGGAACACGATTTCTGTTCTCATCCTGAAGCAAAGTTCTTAACCCGAAGTGCTATTTCTGGGTTAGTGGAGTCTGTAACCTGAAGCGTTTGTAACCTGAGGTACCACTGTATACCCTTCCTAGTTCCATGCTCTTATGTAAAGTGAGCAACCCACGGAGACCTGATTTTGCATCCCCACAGTGAGCATGAAGCTCACTGACCTTGGCCCAATCAATATCTCTCAGTTTAACCTATCTCACAGGGCCTTCTCGGTAGTGGCGCCTGCCCTGTGGAACGCCCTCCCATCAGATGTCAAGGAAATAAACAACTATCTGACTTTTAGAAGACATCTGAAGGCAGCCCTGTTTAGGGAGGTTTTTAAGGTTTGAAGTTTTATTCTGTTTTTAATGTTCTGTTGAAAGCCGCCTAGAGTGGCTGGGGAAACCCAGCCAGATGGACAGGGTAGAAATATATTATTATTATTATTATTATTATTATTATTATTAATATTATTATTATTAAAAATGGGGTCGCACAATGTACAGTGGTACCTCGTCTAGCATCCGCCTCATCGAGCGCCCATTCCATCAAACATCTGGGGCAAACCCGGAAGTACCGGAACGGGTTACTTCCGGGTTCGCAGCTCACGCATGCGCAGACGCACCACTTTGGCCAGCGACCGGGGCTCCGGAACAGATCCTGGTCGCAAAACGGGGTACTACTGTATGTCACCCTCAGGTCCTTGGAGAAAGAGTTAGATAGAGAAAAAGGACAGTGCAACTACTTTTCCACGGAAACTTACACTTAAGGACTTTTTATTTTGTACGTTAATATAAATTCCAGAATGAAAGCATACTTTTGCTGACACTCGACACTTTCAGACATTGATGACAGCACTTCAGCAACATTAATGGATTCCCAAGACGAAACCACCATAGTGCCAGGACACCGCTCCTAATTTTGGAACTGAAAATCATAAAAGGCCTTTTTGGGGAGCTACTCAGCAGCAACGTTAACAGAAAAGGTATCCACAGGAAACGGGTTGCTCAAGAAGCATTGATAGAGTGGCTTTATTCCTGCACCATCATTTCCTAAATTACAAGTTGCATCTCTCCCCCTACCCTACTTTCATACAGGCAAAGCTGATAAGGTAAGCTACATCTGCTTTAGAAGACACAGGATTCTGGTTCAGTAACAGGGTGGAGGTATACTCTGGGGTGAATGGATCTTAGAAACAGAAGCCAAATCTGCAAAGACTCTGTCTGAAATTATGCCTGTTTTGTATTTTAACCCGAGGCAAAGATGAAATGAATTAATTTTGAATGCTGCAGCGTCACTGAGAATGCAACAAAAAGTTTAATGAAATCAATCGCAAAGGAAATGAACAATTACATCAAGAGCCCAATTAGACCTGTTCTTCAGGGTTTACTCATAGCTTTCTCCTACTTGCTTGGGCCTGCCGCCAAAATTCTCTCCCAAGTACCTGACAGGTGCTTACAGTGCAGTAGTAAAGGCAAAATTAAGTGTGGAGACTGAAAAAAACAGGCCCCATCTTCGCTATACGTACATTTAAAGCAGTATCATACCACTTTGAACAGCCATGGCATCCCGCAAAGCATCCTGGGAACTGTAGGAGTCGAGAGTTATTAGGAAACTGCTATTGCCTTGGAAAGCTACTATTACCAATGGAAAGAAGTATTGGCTTGTTTATACCACTCTGGAAATTGTAGCTCTGAGAAGGGAACAGAATCTGGGTAGGGGAATGGAGGCATCACCATCCAAGGGGGCTCTGGAGCTCTGTCTGTTGGTGGAGGGACTGGGTAGCATGGTAATAATAAGTGTGTGCTGCCTCTAACGTGTCTGGCAAAGCAAGAAGCTTGATAGCGGCGCTGGCTCACGCTTGGTGGGGCCCTTAATGGGGAACCTGTGGCCTTCCAGTTGTTAAGAACCTAGGAAGAGCCTGCTGGATCAGGCCAATGGCCCACCTAGACCAGCATCCTGTTCTCACAGTGGCCACCCAGATGCCCCCCACCTGCATAGGACCTGAGCACAAGAGCACTGCCTCCTGTGGCTCCCAGCAACTGGTACGGTATTCAGAAGTGAGGCAGAGCCTCACTGTCATGGCCAGTAGCCATTGCCCAATCCTCTTCTAAAGTCATTTAAGTTGGTGGACATCACTGCCCCCAGTGAAAGCAAGCTCAACTATGCGCGAAGTATTCGCTGTTGGACTCCAACTCCCATCAGCCCCAACCACCACCGCCAAGGGCAGGGGGTGATGGGAGTTGTAGTCAGACTCCAGCACCGTCTTATGACAATGGTGCTGGAGACTCCATCTCCCAACCCCTTCTACCAGCCATAAGAAAATATCTCTTTGATGTGCTGAATCGCTACGCCTGACTTTGTAAAGCAATAACAAACTCCACCTGGGAGCACCTCCAGGAATATTATTTCTGCGTAGCGAGTTCTTGGCACACACCATCGCTGGCTGGCGTACAATTCCGCCGCTTGCGCACACCCACCCGTGGGAACACCCCTGTCGGGAAGGGCTTTTCCCCCACCGCGTGCAGCAAGCCAGGCTGTTTTTTTCGCTGCGCACAATGGGATTCTGCTGCAGGAGCAAGCGCTGCTTCTCACGATGCGTGGGCAGAAACAAACAAAACCCAACAAAACAAGCGCGCACGAGCTCAATCGGGGGTGGGGTGGATGTGGGAATCTCTCCCCGACAGGTTGCATCCAGCAGCCGTTTCCCCGAGGTGGCGAGAGCCGCGACGCCGGAGCAGCAACAGGGCGCTTGATCAAAGCCTAAGTTCACGCAGGGATTTGGAAACGGGCTGGCTGCGCGCAAAGCAGCTCCGGGTGACGCGCGCAGGCCACGCTCGGGAGTCTTCCTCGCTGCCTTTGTTTCTCCCTCGCCGCCTGCCGCAGTCTCCGAACTCCTGTTTTTGCACTTGGGCTTGTCCCGCCAAGGCGCCCCGCCCCGCCTCCTGCCTCGGAGCGCCGCCCTCGCCTCGGGGGCCGGCGTCGCCTGGCCGCGCGACCCCCCACCCCCTCCCGCTGGCTGCCCTCGCCACGCCCCCAGTCCTCGCGCTCTCCCCCTCCCTCTCGGGCGCCGGGACTTCCCTTCCCTGCTCTCGCTCAATTCAGTGCCCCTGGCGCTGCGCTGCGCTTGTCGCCGCCGCTGTCCTCGGCATGTCCCTGAGCGGCGCTCCGGCTGCCAGTGGGAGCTCGTAGGAGGCGGGCTGGGGAAGTCCTCGCCTTGCCGTGCGTTTCGCGTACCTCGGGGATGGAGGGCGCCTGAGCCGGGCGCCGAGCGTGAGGAGAGCGTGTTGTGCAGGGGGCAGCAGCCGGCTCGGAAAGTCAGTCAAGTCAATCGGGCAGGCAGGCGAGGAGGCAGCCACCCCGCCATGGAAGCGCAGCCGGCAGCGGCCCCCGCGGCAGCGGCCCCGGTAGCGGCGGCCCCCGGCCCCGGCGCGGCACCCTCGGAGCCTGCCAAGGATACGGACCGGCAGCTGCGCCTTCGGCTCTGCGTCCTCAACGAGATCCTGGGCACGGAGAGGGACTACGTGTGCACCCTGCGCTTCTTGCAGTCGGTGAGTGGCACGAGCGCGGGCAAGGGCGGGAGGGGGGCATCAGGGGCAGAGGAAAGGTCGCGCCGAGGGGCGTGAGGACGAGGGTCAGCTGAGCGACTGCGGCGCGCCGTGGACGCGCTCGAGCCAAACCGGACGGTTAGGTCGTGGAAAGGGTCGTTTCCACCCTGCGTGAAGCTGGGCTGCGCACGGCGCGGACAGACTTGAGAGGGGTCTCGGGTGAGGATTGGAACTTCGGAGGGTTGAGTTGCTGCCTCGCGTTGCTGCCTCGCGAGTTGGAGGATCAACTCCCTCTGGGTGGGCAGAAGGGATTGGTGGCCCCCCAAAGGAATTGGGAGTGTTCAGTGTTGGCCCCATCCTGTACACCGGCGGCTTGGAGGTGGGGGTAGTGGGTTCAGGCGCGCGCGGAGGGGTGAAACCCAGCTCTGGATTGGTGTGTTGGGTGTGTGTGTGCCGTGCCTTGGACAGTCACATTGCCCGAAGGCAGTACCGTATGTATGCCCCACCGCTCTTGCGCACTGAGATGGGGTTGCATGTTCTGTTTTGAGAAGGAGCTGAGTGTTGGGAACTGTGGTGGATACCGGCATGCAACCAGAGGACGCAGCGGAGCCTTCCTGCGCTAGTGGAAAACGAGTGGATGTTTTTTGCAAGCTGAGCTTGTCAAAGACAGGAGAGCGCTTCCGTCCCGCGGGTTTCCAGAACGTGCAGGAGACGCTCTTTGGAATTGAGGTGGTTGCTTGCTAGCCGTGGGCTTCCCGGTGGTTGACTAGTGGCAACAGCCCATGCTGGGAAAACTGAGCCATGTTGGCAGGCTCTTGGTGTGGTTTTTAAATCCTCCCTTTCAATATCCAAAGGCTTTCAAGATGTTTACACAGATGATCGCTCCTCAGATAGTTCATAAGGTGCCTGAGCTGGCAAAAGAGGGAGCCCTTTGCAAACAACAGTGACCTAGTACTAGTACGATTAATTTTTTTAAAAGAACAAAGTGATAAAATTACTTCCTGTCTTAAGCTTAAGCCTAAGGGTGGCTGTTGTTTTTTGAAGCTTCTATTGACATCATTCACTTGGAAGATGTTGAATAGGATGTTGTGTGCGCTTTATACTTTGCATCTTCTGTATCCCCCCCCCCCCCCAGACAATAATTGGGTCTCTGAGGCCCTTTTGCTTTTAATTTGAAAGTTAATTTTTCTTCTCACTCTTGCAACCTGGCTTCCAGCAGCCTTCCTTGCTTAAGTGTGGTTTCTCCCTCAGATCATGTATCTATTGCTTCATAATAGTAAATATAGATATGTGATTGCCTTGGGAGGCTGTCCACCCATGTGAGGGTAATTAGTTTCCCCATGCAAATTGAAAAAGTTTCAGGAAATGACTTTCCCATCTGGGTAGTTCTCATTTATTTTGCTGCCATGGCACTTGGAACTCATTAGCATTGCACCACACTTCTCCCTTTGCACAAAACACAACCCCTTTGTGGCTAACACTATCCTCCCACTGTTCCAAAGCTCTGAGAAGGAACAGTTGATTGTGAGCATTGCCTGCAAACATCCGCAGTTGTGCTAGCTTTCTTTGCATGGGCTGGGATAGCTTTTCCGTGAGTGCATCATGCCCATTCTGCACTGACATCACACGCTGTTCAGGCTTGAAGAGTCAGTACGCTGGTGTGTTTATGCACAATGGCTACATCTAGATAAGACAATTGTATTGTTTTCTACGTAGGGTTGCCTTTAAACACAGTTGGGAAACTTTAAAGCTGTGCAAGATTTGGCTGCCAGAATTCAACCTCAACGAGGCTTGGCAGTTTGACCAGATTGCACTGATTTGGATCAGTTGCATTTGTTACCCATTTGTTTCATTTTAAGTGCTAATTTTTGGTCTAGGGATGGAGACCCTGTGACCTTCCAGACTCTGTGACCTTCCAGATATCGCAACTCCCATAATCCCTGATCTTTGGGCATCCTGGGCCTGATGGGAGTGGCACTTCAAGAAATCTGAATGCCCTGAGATTCCCCATCCTTGGGTGCCTTAGAACCCAGTGTATTTGAAGAACTACATACCGGTATTTCCATATGAATTTGCCTGGGCTAGAAGTACCACTGAAGCTGATTGGTGCCAGGGAACAGGGCCTGCTCAGTAGTGGCACTACCATTCCCTCTGCTGGGAACTTTGGTTGGCACTGTTTCTTGCAACCAGATGGTTAAGATTTGTTTATTCTGCCAAGGCTTTTGTCAATTGTATTGATATATGTTTAATTTTTAAACTTAAGTGTTTTGTATCCCATTGTTTTGTTTTCAATCTTTTCACTGCAATGCTGTGGGGTAGATATAAAATATTCTGGGTTACATGCAACATACTCGAGGTACACCCACTGAAATCAACGGACTTAAGTAACATCAGGAAATATGCATCTTTTAGAGGGTTATTGTTTATTGGAAGCATTTTTACTCTGCTTTTCAGCAATAATAATGATAATAAAATTTACCAGAGGGGCATGCAAAATAATAAGACAGTCCCTGCCCTCAGGCTGATAGTCTAAAAAGCATGACATGAAAGGAAAAGGGAGTAGGAAAGAGGAGGAGAAAAGTAAATTCAGCCACTGGTACTTCTTTACAGAGTTCTTTAGTGATCATTGCAGACTGTTCTTGCTTCAGGTAATGCGTATAACCATTGTTCACAAGTTCTGCTTTTCACTCCTTAAAACAGAGATGGGGATCTGTGGCCCTCTAGCTGTCGTTGGACTCCAACTCCCATCAGTCCCAGCCAGCATAGCCAGTGGTCAGGGATGATGGGTGTTGTAGTCCAGCAACATCTGAAAGGCCATAGATCCCCCATCGGTGCCCTAAAATGTCACTACACACCTTTACTAGCTAGTAGTCTGAAGACACTACTTCCTCACTTGTCTACCATGGATCGTGCCCTGTGACAAGACGTAGATACTATCACATCATGATACGCTTGGTGCCACCCTGGCAATGTATTTTCAGCATTACCTGCTTGCCACAATCCATTTAATTTCCCAACAACTTTCTCATGTCTCAGTGAAACTGACAGCCTGGTGGTAGGGAAAGGCATGCCGATTTTATAAGTGCATTAGGGTATTACTTTAAAAATTAATATGTGTACATATTAAACTATTAATAAGTATACCTGGTCATAGTACCGTCCTTTCTTATACACATGCATTGCACATGCAATACACAAGCAATACAGGGCCTGCCCTTTCGTTAGTCAGAGTGAGGTAGCTGACTCAGGGTGGAGAATAATAATAATGATGATGATGATAATAATAATAACAATGATAATAATAACAATAATTTATTTATAACCCACCCATCTGGCTGGGTTCCCCAGCCACTCTGGGTGGCTTCCAGCAGAATATTAAAATACAACGATTCATCAAATATTAAAAGCTTCCCTAAACAGGGCTGCCTTCAGATGTCTTTTAAAAGTCCGATAGTTGTTTATTTCTTTGACATCTGGAAGACAGGACCATGTGTGTCAGCCACAGCCTGGTCTGCACTCTCTGAGCTAACCCTCACCCTTGGATGTAGCGGAGGATGCTACCATAACCCATTCCCAATGTTCAGGTAACATTCAACTGCCAGACCAGTCAGCTTTTGTACAGGGAACAGTGGACATGATATGCCCTTTGCTTCAGGCTGCAAAATGTCTTGAGCTGGTCTTGGTAGGGTGGTGGAGAAAATAGCCTTGCTAGGTGGCTGTGGTCATTGAAGAGAAATAAGGTCATGGCACACTATGAAGGAAATAGAAAACAACATCGCAGGAAGGCTGAAAAGCAGTTGTAAGTCCACCTTCTTGCTTGGTAGGGGTGGGGTTGTTGGGATCCCAACTCCCATCAGACCCAGCCAGCATGGAAAATGGCCAGGAATGTTGGGAGTTGTATTCCTACCAACATCTGGAGGGCCACAAGTTCCTACTTTTGCTTTATGGCCTCAGTCAATTTAGAAATGGGGCCAGTACATTTAAAACTGCATTAATGCCATTCACACATGTGCACTAACAGGGAAAGAGTAATGCATTTGATATTGGATGAAGTTGCCCCTTAAGTAGCCCCTTCTGTTTTCCTCAGATTGTTTGTAAGACCACGTCTGCTGAGGGTTACTGTGCAGAAAAGGATTTTCTTCCTCTCTGTCCCCACCACCACGAACTCACTGACATAACAGTTGATTGGAAAATTTATAGTTGCTTTAAGGGCTGACACCAACTTCAGTCCTTCCCTCTCCCTCTCTCTCTCTCTCTCTCTCTCTCTCTCTCTCACACACACACACACACACACACACACACAGAGTATGTAATCTTCCAAACCTCCCAATTACAGAGGCTGCTGGCTTTGTGTTCTTGAAGTTCTGTTTCTGTGGTATGTGCTGCTATAAAAAGCGCATGTCGCTCAACCATCAAGACTGCTGTCCCACCCCAGACAAACCAAACCCAAGTTTTTCTGTCCCAAGTATTGAGTGGTTTTTGTCATCCACAGGCTAGGCTACTGGCTATTGGTTGTTTGCCAGGAATGAGCTGAGCACATTTAACTTTGACATGTCACAGTTTGATAATACTTGTAGGATCATTCCTCTAACTAAGAGGATGCTTCTCATGTTCATCTGTGTGCGTGTGCATGCTAGAACGTCTCAGGAGAGAGTTGTTAAATAACCTGGATATTTATTGGGTCAACAGTACTGAACTACATGGAGCAATGGTCTGATATGGTATAAAGAAAGTTCCTATGTACCTGCGTAGGTATTCTTATGGATATATAATAATGCCACACTTACTACATGAGCCGGCTGATTCACATGTAGAACGACCGTGTCAGAAATCAGTGTCTTGGTTGTTGTACTGATAACTTGCTAACTCTACATGCAGAGGACCAGCTCCTGTGGCAAGTGGGTTTATGCATAATGATGCGCACGCAGAACAGTTTCACAGACAAGTACTGTTGTGCTGGTTTCTGCTCTCAACATCTCACCTTAGCATCCATTCCTGTGAGGCTCCACCTGCAGCCCGAATGGTTCATCTTAAACCTAGGTTATGGTCTCCACAATGGAACGTCTATTCACCGAGGGTTGGAATAAATGACCCTTGGGGATCCCCTTCGGGTGCTATGATTCTTTGATCTCAACTACATTGCTTGACTGTAGCTTGGTGATGTCCCAGTATGCAAGAAGGAGAAACACACACCGTGGAAATGGAATTAACTATGGACTAAGGCAGAGGTTTTTAAATGGTGGCTGCCAGCCTGGCACCCATAAATTTCCATGGGGTTGCAATTGAACCCATGCCAGTAGTAAACATGCCCTGCACCTGGGGGATTTCAGACTGCTCTTAGGGAACTTGGCTTAGGAGGGCTACCATATTGCCTTAAGTGGGAGAAGTACCGGTATGCTAGTTGTGAACAGCCCACAATATCTTGTCATCTTTTGGGAATTGTAGAGGTGGAAGGGACCCTGAGGAGATCAACTCCTTGCAATGCAGGAATATGCAGCTGGCCCATATGGGGATTGAACCTGCAACCTTGGTGTTATCAGCAACATGCTCTAACCAACTTGGCTAACTCCCTGGAGTGTACTAGTGCAGGAACAGGACTGGGGTGTGTGTGCCCCCGCAACACTCCAGTCAAGATCTCTGAGTGTTTTATTTACATAGGGCATGTATTTTGGTAAGCATAGAGTGGACCATTGGAAAAGGACCATTTGTAATTCAAAGCAGCTTCCGGATACCTGCATGCAGCTGTACAAGAGCATCAGTGAGGTCCAAATAGCTATATAGAGTGCCAGACGTTGATAGAGCTCCCTGGATTCAGACTCCACTGAGCCATAAGTCTGTTGGGTGCTCTTAGGCCAGCTGCTGTCTCTCAGCACAACCCCCACATTACAGGGTGGTTGTGTTGATAAAATGTGATAACCGCACGGGTGCCATTTTTGGAAGAAGGCTAGGAGACAAAGGTAATAAATAACTCTACCAAAGCCTTCACTAAGGTGCCCTTCAGATGCTGTTGGGCCACATTGCCCACCGTCCTTGTGCTGGCTGGAGCCGTGGTTCAGTGGCTGGAAGACAGCTGGTTGGGGAACGATGCTCCATTCTACATTACAACTTGGTTGGACATAAACCTTGTGCATGGCTGGATTCTTCCTTCCAGTCCTATTGTACTCAGTTTAAATCTCTTAACGTCAGTGCTTTTTTTCCTGGGGGTACGCAGGGGTACATATACCCCTAAACATTTTGTAAATCTTTGTACTTTTGTCCCATTTACTGTATTTATTTTTCTCAATTTGAACTATAAAATGGTGGTTTTCTTGAGTCAAAATGAGAGTACCTCTAAACTTTTTTTTTAAAGCACTGCTTAATGTAAAGCTCATATATGAACACAGTGCAAGGAAGCTTTTCGTTACTCGTGCAAGATTGCCATCCTTGTGGGAAGTGCAGGCTTTCCGTGCAAATGCTGGTGATGTGCGTCTGGATTTTGTGGTTTGGGCTGGTGCCCCCTTGTTAAATATTTACCATTCAATAATGCTAAAAGAAGCAAACAGCCAAATTCAATGCGTAGTGAGGCAAGAGCTTTGCAGGGGCTTCCGGGCTTCCGTGGTAATGTAAAAGAATCCTCTTCTGTGTTTGATGCTGTAGCCTTGCTTATAAATCAGACTGTGCTACTGGGAGCATTTTTCTTTTCTTTCTTTTTTAAGGAGAGAACTTTCCGTCGAAGACTAGCATGTGGTTATGGAGCAGTTAAGGGAAAGGTTTTCTTTTGTGTGGGCCTAGAGACCTTTCCCCCTGTGCTTGGTGGGGGTTCTCCCCCTCACACACAGAGGCCCCGGTTTTTTTTTTGGTTTTTTTTGGCTTTGTATAAAGGATTCCACAGCCTTTATTTTACTTCTGTGGGTCAAAAGGGGGAGTGAGAGAGGAAGGGCTGGAGGAGAGAGAGCATCTTGGAAATTACAGAATAGGACAATTTTTTTAATGTCCCCCGAAAGCCGCAGTCCTTGTCACAATGCTTTCCTGAGCAGTGCAGTGAAATGCACTTTTGTTTTATTTGCAATACCAAAATATTTGATAGGCTTATTTGCAGAACGATAAACAGTTTACAGTGCTGAGAAAGCAGGTCCGTGTTTTGGACTGTAAAAATTTGAGTTTTGAAAGGCTGCATCGTGGTTTTTATCCTTGACATGTTTCACTGAATGCCTGTTGCTGAATTCTCAGCAACTCGGTGGACGGCATCCAAACAGAAGGATGCATGAGTGAGAAGCAGTTCTGGGTGCTCTTGGGAAGGCAGGGGGTTACTGCTGCTCCCCACCCCGTCCCTGCTACAGTCTTCTCAAGCTGCACTGCCTGTTGTTTCAGAGGGTCTCCTGACTCTTGGAGGAGCTTTTCAGCAGGTGCAAGGCTGCAGTGGAAGGAAGGGTGAGGAAAGCTCCCTATAGGAATGGAAGGGCTCTGTGAATCCTAGCCAGTATGTCAGAAAGGAAATTTTTGTTCTAACAAAAATATTACATATTACTCAGTGCAAGCAGAACCTGCAACAAAAATGCTGCAGTGTGGAGGTGCTCCTGTTCTTGGTGCTAGCCAACCATGCTCTCTTCCTGGATATTCCATTTCTCTCTCTCTCTCTCTCTCTCTCTCTCTCTCAATGTTTTTCAATTCCATATGCCCTAGAATGTTTTTTTGTACCCTTGCCCTCTTTTAAATCTGCTAATATTGGGGTTTCCCAGCCCTGCTGTTAACCTCTCTCTTGTCCATGGATGGTTCAGTTTAGGCTATGTAAGGATAAAGGTAAAGGTACCCCTGACCATTAGGTCCAGTTGCGGACGACTCTGGGGTTGCGGCGCTCATCTTGCTCTATAATAGGCCGAGGGAGTTTGTCTGAATACAGTCATACCTCGGTTTAAGTATGCCTCGGTTTGAGTATTTTCAGTTTAAGTACTCCACGGACCTGTCTGGAACAGATTAATCCACTCCCCATTACTTTCAATGGGAAAGTTCGCTTCAGGTTAAGTACACTTCAGTTTAAGTACTCCACGGACCGTCTGGAATGGATTAATCCACTTTCCATTACTTTCAATGGGAAAGTTTGCTTCAGGTTAAGTACGCTTCAGGTTAAGTACAGACTTCCGGAACCAATTGTGTTTGTAAACCGAGGTACCACTGTACAGCTTCCAGGTCATATAGCCAGCATGACTAAGCCGCTTCTGGTGAACCAGAGCACCGCACGAAAACGCCGTTTACCTTCCCGCCGGAGTGGTACCTATTTATCTACTTGCACTTTGATGTGCTTTTGAACTGCTAGGTGGGCAGGAGCTGGGACCGAGCAATGGGAGCTCACCCCATCGCAGGGATTCAAACCGCCGACCTTCTGATCAGCAAGCCCTAGGCTCTCTGATTTAGACCACAGCGCCACCCGCGTCCCTGCTGAAAGAGATACTTAGATGATATTAGACGTTACATAGGATGTGTGGCTTTTACTGAAAACAACAAGGATACATAGTGCATAAAAATAAGTGCACAATTAGTATATAGGACTTGATAGAAATTATACTTTCAAGCTTATTTTACTGAATTTTTTTAAACCCACACCATTTTTTAAAACACCCCCTCCCAAGCATTGTTAAAATGCTGTGCATGGCTAGGATTGCAGCTTAACAGCCCCATTTTTGCCCTGTTTACTTGGGAGGGGATATTTTGGTTACAGTGGGATCTCCTTCCAAGTAGGCATGTTTAGGATCTCAACCCAAGTGTGTTTTATGTATCCTGGGGCTCAGCATGGATTGCGTTTGAGGTGTGCCAGATAGAAAGTAGAGTGGGCAAGAAAGACAAGCTTTATTGTAATACGGTAGCACATTTGGAAAAGCAGAAAAGGATTTTTCTGCCACCATTCAAGCTGGCTAAGCATTTTTTGCCCTGATTAGTACATGCAGACCCCTTTGTCAGCCCCATTTCTACAAGAAGAGAGGAGATATTACATTCATAAGGATTTCAGCTTAGGCCCCTTTCCTCTATAATACAAAACATGTGTGGGAAGAACTTTATTCTTAAGCCTGAGCATAGCCCTATAGGTGATGCTTCTGATTGAAAAGGTTCCATCAACACACCAAAATCTTTTATACAGTATAGGTTTAAAATACTGAAGGAGAAGCAGCAGCCCAATATGCTGACACAGATAAAGAAATCTGTGAAACAAGGGAAGAGATAAAAAAAGAAAACAAGACAAATGTCTTAATGTCAATGTTAGCGGTGGAATAAGATGCTTTTCAGTTAGACGTGGGATAGTAATTATTGCAATAGAAACATCTGGTGATATCCTAAATCACAAAGCCTAGAGAATGTTATGATCCCCTTACCCCCCCCCCTTTTTTTACAATCAACCAGGATTGAGTTTACCACATTGTTTTAGATTAAGGTTTCTGGATGTCTCTTACATTTTACTGTGATCTTTGCAGCACTCACTGTTTACCTAGGAGGGAGTCCCATTGAACTCGGCAGTACAGTGGTACCTTGGTTTACAACCAAAATCTTTTCCGGAGGTCCGTTTGTAAACCAAAACAGGTTTTAACCCAAGGTGCGCTTTCGCCAATGGGGCCTCCAGTTGTTTTTTTGGTTCGTAATCCAAAAAAAAAAGGGCTGTAATCCAAAAAAAGTTTGCAAACTGGGACACGCACTTCCGGGTTTGACGTGTTTGTAATCCAAAATGTATGCAAACCAGACTGTTTGCAAACCAAGGTACCACTGTAACTACTTTTGAGTTAGACATGTACAGTATAGGATTGTGTTGTCAGGGGCCTTGTTTGCGCGCAATGCTGCCAAAATGTGACTTGTCATGAAAGAGCTTGTCGCTTGTTCCTCACCTCCCTGGCAACTTGCTGTATGTTGACTAGAGAATCCATATTGTGAGGCAACTAATACATATAAATATCAACAACAACAAATAAATAAATAAATAAATAATAGCATCGTTTCCTTAAAAGCTGAGTCGAACAATGCTTAGGGCTAATATCCACAGGAAGAGTGTTATAGTTGTAGCTGCATCATTGTCTAATTACTATGTGGGGAGTCTTTTTGTGGTGGAATCTGCAGTTCTTTCACTACCTATTGTGTAGCACACATGCTGCCATCAGATAAAACAGACATCCCCAAACTTTGGCCCTCCAGATGTTTTGGACTACAATTCCCATCATCCCTGACCACTGGTCCTCTTAGCTAGGGATCATGGGAGTTGTACGCCAAAACATCTGGAGGGCCGCAGTTTGGGGATGCCTTAGATAAAATATACCCACCTCCTTTTGGCGTGTGTGTGTGTGTGTGTGTGTGTGTGTGTGTGTGTATATATATATATATATATATATATATATATATATATATATATATATATATTTCCAGGCACCCTGCTAAATATTTAGCTTCTTGGTATCTGCGACAACATCTGCATGTTTGCATCTCTTTTCAGAAGCTTCACCCGGGTCTGTGATTGGTTCCTGTGGCTGCTAAAAGAAATCTTTGGCCCGGTTGCTTCTGGGCAATGGTTTCCTGGGCCTTGCTCTGCCCTGTGCCTCTTTTTAGGTTCCGGAGGTGCTGATAATAAAGCTTCAGCTTGCCGGGGAAGGTTGAACCATCTGTTTTGTGTAAAAACAAGTTGTTTCTTTTCCTGCAAGGCGGAGGAAGGGAGGGAGGTGGTGAAAGAAAGAGAAGGGCAGACCTAAACGAGCCTTCCTGTTTTCGCGCTGTTGTCGGTCAGATGCATTTGCTTGGCAATTGCCACAAGGTGTCTGTCTGAACGGCAGCTGGGCTGGTGGTGTATTCTCATTCTGAAAGCCGGTGCTTGTTTTCTTAGTTCAAGATGTTTCCTTCTGCAACAGCATCTCCCTCCCTCCCAGCGCTCCCTTGTGTCTAGTGCCATGGGGAAAGAGACACAGCCGAAGGGAGGGTATGTCTCTAGGAAGCAGTTTAGCCGTGGGAGGCCAGTCATACATTTCCCTTGCGGAAAGCAACCTGGATGTAGGAAATGAAGGGAAAAAGCAGGCAATTTACTCCTTTGCATCTTTTTTCAGAAGCTTCTTACTTCTTACTTTTCAGAAGCTCCTTACATCTGATTGCTATTCTTCAATCAGCTCCAAAGCTAATTCATTCCTGCATATGCAGATGATGGCCATGGCTGCATAAGGATCCTATTTGGTTCTTTGAGCAGAAATCCGCAAAAGACTAGGGACGCCACAAACTTATCGGGAAGCAGGCCTCCATGAACATGATGGGGTTAATGTAAGGTTATCAGATGTCCCCGTTTCCCGGGAACAGTCACCGGATTTACAAATCAGTCCCCATACAAAATCCTATCATTCCTGCTGAAGTTGAAAAGAGTCCCCGCATTCACTGAAAAAATCTGGTAACCTCAGGTTAACGTCCAAGTAAACGTGAGTTCCAAGTAAACGCTCATAATTAAACAACGGAATTCGATTCCACCAGAAACAGCGATGCGATGCGAAGAGGATTAGAGAAATTCCTGGAGGATAAGGCTACTAGCTATAATTGCTGCTAGCCACAGTGGCTATACCTCCACTCTCAGAGGCAGCATGACCAGTTGCTGTCAAATCATAGCTTGGGAGGATGTCCTATGGCCACAGTGAGAACAGGATGCTGGACTAAATGGGCCTTTGGCTGGACTCTTATGCTATTTGGAGTGAGCTGCATGCCCAGATATTTTATTTTTAAAGGAGGGTGTGAATGAGGAAGTCAAACGCAAAGCAAGTGTGAGAACTTTATAAAATCTAGCATTTCCCCCTGCCCAAGGCAGACCACCTCTAGTTCCCGGATGATTCCTTCCCCTTGATATTTTCATGCCTTTTATTTTTTGGATTCTCCCTGCAAGGGGAATCATCCTTTGCAGTTCCGAGCACGATGGCTTTAATTTTCCTTTATGCAGCAAATAGTGTCTGTGGGTGTTAATAGCCCTGACCTCTCGAGCCCCATTGAGCTTGCAGAGCTGTGCTTTGGGGACTGATAAGGCCTCCTTAGCTTTATAATAACCACCACAGGCCTAGTTTATGATGCTTTCCATGCTCTTCCATTCACCACATTGGCCCAAAAGGGCATAGGAGTGCTTTGATCATGGAAGGATGTGCAACTTCGGGCTCCTGGGTGGTGTTGCCAAGGGCCTAGGCTAGATTTCCCCCTCCCCACCTGCCAAATGGGGCAGATAATAATCCCTACCTCATGCCGTGTTACGAGCTTTTGTTAATTAAGTTTTTGTAAAAAAAAAAAGTGCTGCAGGTTTCTCAGATTAAAGGGGAGCTGAGTAATGACTGCTCTGTAATAAAGTCGGATCTAACAGCCTCGTCTCGATGGCTATAAAAGCAAAGGCCCGCTTTCGAAAGGGAGATAATGATCAGTGTGATGCGTCCTGTGGTTTTTACGGTCGCCTGCTCAGAGCTGATATTGGGCTGTTCAGCTCGTGCCTCAGGAGACCTCTTGTGTGTACCCTCCCCAAACCACATAGAGTGCCCCCCTCCCCAGTTAAGATTGGAATGAGGGACGCTGAGCTTCAGCTTAATTGTTTTTGTGTTTAACAATGGCAAGGTCGACAGGAGCCATGTTGAGAAATTCTACAATTTTCTCTTGGCAGGGCTGGTCCAGTTCAGACGTTTATTTTGGCAGAAATGCTCACTCCCCCGACTCCCCCACCCCAATACTACAAATCAGTTTGGTCAGTTGTTTTACAGTGATTATGTTACTGTTCTAAATTTGAGTTCTTGTAAGGTTCCTTCAGGTCTACATGGAGCCACGAAAAATAGATAAATATGACTAAAGCACTGAGTTTGAAATGCCTTTCCTTGTCCTAGCTTTCTTGAGAAGAACTGGGGGGGGGAGTATAATTTTGTCTTGAGTGTGCATTTAAGCATTCATTCCAGTATCTCAGTCTTCATGGGAAGAAAGAACCATGCTGCAGTAGAACCAAGGAGGAAACAGATGTTGAGGCCTAGCATCATGACCAAAGAGAAATGAGATGTGATGCCAATATTAAAGTGGAGAGCTGTGATTGGAGATAGTGGGTTGGATCCAGTGTTAGTTCTGCTCAGAGTAGAATCATTGAAATTAATGGACACAACTAACTTATGTTCATTAATTTCAGTACTCAAGTCTTCTTTCAGTTGGATGCAGCTTAGTTAGATACAACCAAATACTGTACATTGTGTTGAGTTTTTCATTATTTATAGCCCCAGTGAAATTGGGTACAGAACAGAGGCAACCTGAGGTTCATCCTTCAATCTTTCGTTTCAGTTTTTTTGTGTGAACTTGAATTAAAAGGGGCACCTTGTATTCTGTATTTTGAATCCTCCTACCTCACATTGCAAGGCTTGAGCTGGTTGCTTGAATTAGACATTCAGGGTCATGTTTGATGGAATTAAACCACTTTACAAACTTAGAAATGGAATCTCAAAGGTGCCAGTAGTTGATACAAAGCCCCTCCTTACCTTCGTTTGGCCAATAAATAAACCAACAAGACCACAATTCATGGTGAAGTTGAACGTTGATCATGAGCACTTGCACCAGTATAGTGTTGTCTCACTTGTTAATTTTCCTTGGTCGTGTTGCTAGACTGCAACATCTGTTTGCTTCTTGCTTGTTTTGCAGCATGGCTGTTTGCTTGGCCTTTTCACTGGCTCAGGTTCAGTTTGAAACAGAGCTCCCCAAAGACTTAATGGTAGAAAAGCCTTTCTCAATCTGGCACCCTCCCAATGTTTTAGACCGCAGCTCCCATCAGCCTAGGTCCAAAACATCTGGGAGTTGCCAGGTTGGGAAAGGCTACTCCAAAATTTGCCTGGGACATAGGTGGCGTTGTGGTCTAAACCCCTGCGCTCTGGTTTCCATCACGGTGTTCCATTGCGCGAGTAGCTGTTTACTCATGCTGGCCACACAAACACCAACTCCCTCGGCCTGAAAAGCGAGATGAGCGCCGCACCCATGGTCGCCTTTAACTGGACTTAACCGTCCAGGGGTCCTTTACCTTTTTTACCTTTACAGGTGACATATAAGAATGAAGACAATTTGTAAGCCCTCCGCCCCTCCACCCCAGTTCCTCCTTTATATCTGATCAGGAGCTCCTCCAATGCCCATTAGGAAGTCTTGAGCTGCTGGAGCAAGCCATTTTCAATAGTAGTCTGCCCTTTGCCATTTGTTCCTGCTGCTGCAGCAGCCTGGCCACCTCTAAGTACCTCAGGAGTGCCAGTTGTCTGAGCATGTGTCATCATCAGCTTTGACTCTGGCAAGGGATTGGTGGAGCAGGGTGTGAGTTTGTGTTTGGTTCTTTTGCAGGCGCTCTGGTGCCTCCTTTGCAGCTGATCTCCTATGCAGAAGCCTTGCAGCAGCTGGAGGGAGTGCAAAGGAAGTGCAAAGACCCACATTGAAGAACCTTTACAGAGTTAAGAGAACAAAAACAGGCAGAAACACTGAAGCAAGGGTGCTGCTGGCTCCTTTCCTAGGGAAAGGATTTGAAAGACTCCTCTGTAGTTTTTGCAGTGGCTTGACAGTTCCTGACAGTTCACTGAAATGCAGTACTCACACACAGTCCTGAATTTAAGTAGCATTTTTAATCTGTTGTAAGCAACGATAAAACCCTCCCTACTGTTGTCACTGAGTGCACTCTGCAGAGTGCAAAACTCGGTGTGTTAAATTGGTTAGCATTGCTGGATGTGGTAAAATGTGGAGGGGAAGCCAGATTTTAATCTTCAGGCTAAAAGAACAGTGTGGAACTGTAGCCTTTCTTTTTGCAGCAATAAAGTATTGACTAATGTGCTCCATTTCAACAGTATTACAGCTTGGCAGACCAATTACATTTAGTTTTAAGTGCATGAATTTCTGTGGGATTCCAAAACAGAGAGATCCAAAGGGTAGAATTTGGTACTGAGTGTGTTCATCTGAACAGAGAGAATGCCAGGGTTTTGGCTTAAAAAAGTAAGAAACTGTGCTGTATGTATGGTCTGTGTGTTCTTTGAGCCCTTCCCTCCATCAGCAGGTGTCACCATTCTCTTTTTCCACACTTTTCTCCTGCATTGTTTTGATTTGCGTTCTGGAATCAAATTACTACAAACATAAATGAAACTTCCAGCCAATCTCAACATTGGCAGGAAAATACACTAATACACAAACTTTCTAACACTAAAATAAGGGCCCACAGCATATAGAAAAACTAAATAATTTGGGTGGTAGCCAATGTTAGCCCTACTTAGAGTAGACTCATGCAGATTAATGATGCAACTTTTTGTATCCAGAGAGCTATCCTAAGACTTCCTCTGTGTTATATAGTGCCCATCTGGTTTTATATAGAATAAAGGTAAAGGACCCCTGACCATTAGGTCCAGTCGTGACCGACTCTGGGGTTGCGCGCTCATCTCGCATTATTGGCCGAGGGAGCCGGCGTATAGCTTCCAGGTCACGTGGCCAGCATGACAAAGCCACTTTTGGCAAACCAGAGCAGCACATGGAAACGCAGTTTACCTTCCCGCTGTAGCGGTTCCTATTTATCTACTTGCATTTTGACGTGCTTTCGAACTGCTAGGTTGGCAGGAGCTGGGACCAAGCAACGGGAGCTCACCCCGTCACAGGGATTCGAACTGCCGACCTTCTGATCAGCAAGCCCTAGGCTCAGTGGTTTAACCACAGCGCCACCTGGGTCCCTTTTTTTATATAGAATAACAACATCTTTATATCCTTAGAGTGCACATTCAAAAAGTACTTACAGATAGGACTTGTGTAACCCTAAAATCATTTACCTGTTCTATACAGTCTCTTTCTCTAATGGCACCCCCCTTTAGGCACAAATACAGAGTTTATGCTTCCATTTCATGAATGTCCTAAAACTTGGGTAGTTGTTCTTACCCACACATTCAGAGCAGGTATGTTAAATGATAGGTGCCATCTATTATTTTACAATATTAAAGGCAAATAAAAGCTTTGGGAAGCCATATGACACCTGTGGGCTTTGGGGAAGGGACCACAACTCACTGGTAGGACACCTGTTTTTCATGCACAAGGTTCCCAGGTTCAGTCCCTGGGATCTCCTGTTAAAGGAGTCAGGGATCAGGTGACCTTAGACTGGCAACCCATTGCCAGTAACATGAGACAACACTGGCCTACAGGAACAGATAATCTGACCTGGTCTAAGGCATATTCTGGGTCCTTTATTAAGTAGGGTCTTCAGGTTCAGCTATCCATAAACCGGGTACTTTGTTTAGTCCCCTTCTTAAGAAGCTTTCAAAATATATCGCCAAATATACAGCTCTCCTCCTTGTCGATTTCCTTTTATTCCCTGAGCATATTTGCAAAGTGTCATTATTTCTTGCTACGAAACCGTTCACTGTCATGATGCTAAAATTTTGGCTGAGGGCTGTTTTCTGGCCTCCTATTGGAGGCCTGTCAGGTTCCTCCACTGCTGCCTTTTTAGCAGTGCAAAATCCAGAGCCTTTTGTTTGGGGCTTTGGATGACAGGAAAGAATGTGCAGTTCATTAGTGCTGGTCATTTACTTCCAACCACTTTTGTATTGGGGTTGGACACTTAATCCGTGTTTGCGCAGCAGTCTTTTCTGTTCTGAGCCCTGAATTGGCTGAGGATCTCTTGACGGATGTAGTCTTCTGGTTGGTACACCTTCAGGACACAAGAGAGGTTTAAAATGCTGGAATGCCACCTCAAGCTTTACACTGTTTCCTCCCCTATGGCGGTCACTGTTCCTTTCCCCCTTCTCTCCCCTTTGCAACTTCTTCCCGTGATTCACGTCTCCTCCCCATCACTTGCAGAGACGTGTGTGCATCTCCAAAACCTGGCTTTTGCTAGTTGAATGTAAACAAGGAGAAAGTCTGGCTTGGGCAAGCTGTGGCTGTTGCATGTCTTGTTGCTAAAAGACTTGATCACAAGGGTGGGGAACCCTTTCCCACCTGAGGGACATATTCTTTCTGGGGCAAACATGGGTGCTACGTTCCAGGGATGGGCAGGACTAGAGGCAAAAGCAGGCAGCTCTTTCTGTAGGCTATATGTGCAGTTTTTTATATGGGCTGGAGATATGAGATAGAGTGGTACCTCGGGTTAAGAACTTAATTCGTTCTGGAGGTCTGTTCTTAACCTGAAACTGTTCTTAACCTGAGGTACCACTTTAGCTAATGGGGCCTCCTGCTGCTGCTGTGCCGTCGCCGCACAATTTCTGTTCTCATCCTGAAGCAAAGTTCTTAACCTGAGGTACTATTTCTAGCAGAGTCAATAACCTGAAGCGTCTGTAATCTGAAGCGTCTGTAACCCGAGGTACCACTGTACAAGCTGATACTGAGCTAGAAGCTGCAGTGGAGTGACTGATGCAAAAGTGAGGGGCGGGGGAACAGCCCCAGGGCTCCCTCCTCTGGGAAATGAGAAGCTTTTCTAAGTAGGAACCAATCCCTCCCACCACACAGGTGATGGCCAGATGTCAAGATGCTGATAGCAGCTGATTGGCAGCTTTTGGGATGGCAAAGAAATAGGGGGTGGACCATTCTGGCCTTTGTACTTGTCCATGTGTGAAAATTGCACGCACCTCTGCAACATTTACAAGCCATTGGGAGGTAGTGCTGGGCTCAGCTTTTAGTTTCTGTATCTCTTGAGCTTCAGAGAAAAGCAAAAGGTCTTCCCAAGGTGACATTGGGAATGCCAGTTCTGTGGAACAACTTGTGTCCACAGCATCACAAGCAGAGTCTTGACTTGTAGATGAGTGTGGGACGGCCTAAGCTGTGGCAGGTTTTGCAATCCTGACCGACAGCCAGAAGCGTGGTTAGGTTGGGGAGGAGGGGGATTAGTCACTTGGCATGCCTATGAATTTGTCTTGTATTGAGTCTGGCCAGTGGCCCATCTTGCTGCAGTGGTTCTTCACAGTGTCTCCGGTGGAGGCCTTTCTGCCCGTGCTACGAGGGATCATTTAACCAGAAATGCCAAGAATAGAACCTGGGACTTTTGGGGATGCTGTTGAGCTTGCATGTGCTTCAGACAGCTGTTTGTCTGTTATAGTGTTTATTAAGAACAGGAAGGTGCACAGGAAGAGACTTCTGTTAAACAAGGCACTTCCCCCTTTCTTGTATGACAGTGAGTCAATTGTGCTGATTTCATGGCCAATGCAGATGCCAGCTGATGTCATGCTTTGGCACAGGAGCTGCTAGGAACAGCCCAGCATGGACATTTCTAGTTTAAAGGGTCAGGTAGCAGATTATGGGTAACATCCCTGCCTGAGGAGAGCTGCTGCCAGTCCAGAGTGGATCATATTGAGATGGGCCAAAGGCGTGACCTGGAATAAGGCAGTTTCCTATGTTTCTATGTTCCAGGTTTGGGGCGCAATGCATCAGCCGCACTGTAACCTGGATGCTGCAGGGCCTGGAGTGGCAATGCATTTCCACAGTCTTACAGAGGCTGTGTGCATGCGCACATGTGCAACCAAAGTGAAGCTTAGAATCTCCAGCTAGAGAAGTTCAAACACAGGTGCCTGAATTGTATGTCAACATATATCTTTCTGTAGGCAAACTTAATAAGAGCTGGTATAATTATTTTATTTATTTATTTATTTATTTATTTATTTATACCCAGCCCTCCCCAGCCAAAGCCGGGCTCAGAGCGGCTAACACCAAATATAAAACAACTGGTTAAAATACAACTCAACAACAGGACTAAATACATCAAAATTAAATATTAAAAATTAAAAATGCAGCCTCATACAAAAGGGAAAAACAGGGGGCCCCAAACTAAGGCCCGGGGGCCGGATGCGGGCCAATCGCCTTCTAAATCCGGCCGGCGGACGGTCCGGGAATCAGCATGTTTTTACATGAGTAGAATGTGTCCTTTCATTTAAAATGCATCTCTGGGTTATTTGTGGGGCATAGGAATTTGTTCATATTTTTTTTAAAAAAATATATAGTCTGGCCCGGCACAAGGTCTGAGGGACAGTGGACCTGCCCCCTGCTGAAAAAGTTTGCTGACCCCTGGGGAAAAAGAAAGGGAGAATGGGGGGGGGGAATCAGGTTGGCTCCAGGCCAAATGCCAGGTGGAACAATTCTGTCTTCTAAGGCTAGAACCCTTAGCACACTTGATTGAGTAGAGCTTATAGGAACATACCGTGTTTCTCACATTTTAAGACATGTCTTATATTTATTTTTACTCCAAAAAAAACACACCATGGTTTATTTTCAGGGGATGTCTTTTTTTTTTGTTAAGCTTTTTAATTTTTTACCGGTATTAAGCTTTCAGAGTTTTGCTGGGTCGGGCTCGGTGCGGCTGCCCTTGCCGGCTCCCGCTGGGTCGGAGCTCTCCCTCTCTGAGATAACTACTGTACGAGCTCTTCTCCTCCTCACCCCCCAGTCGTGACACAGCCGCCGCGCGGGCTTCCTTACCCGGGTTGCAGTGCAGCGGCGAGGGCGGCGTGGCGACGGGCGACGAGGGGGCCGGGGAAGGCTGAAGCAAAGGCTGCGGCGGAGGCAGCGGCGGGTCTTTGGGGCCGCCAGCGCCCGGCGAAGGTGTGGCGGGAGGCGGCAGCATGAGGTAGCGATGCGGAGGGGGTAGGCAGCGCACGCAGAACGAGTGGAGGCACGGCAGCAACAGGTTGAGCCGCGACTCTCCGTCGTCCCGGTCCGCGGGGCCTTGCCAGCTTTCAGCCTCGTTTTCCCCACCCATGGCGACAGGACCGGCCGCGGTGGGCCCTGCTCCCGCCATAGGCTCTTCCATTGTTCGGCGGCGGCGGCCATTTCAGGCGCGAAACGCCTCTCACCCAATGGCCGCTTCTGCTCTCACCCTCCCCCCGGCCTGCTCACGAGCGGAGCCCCGCCCCTTCACGGCCGCTGGGAGGAAGCGACGTCGGTTGCTCGTCGGTGTGATTGGCAGGCTTGGTCGAATTCAAGGTGGGGGATTCATTCAAGAAAGAGCCGGCAAAGACAGCTGCGTGCGCTGTGCCGAGCCCCGACTCAGCGGGAGCCGGCAAGGACAGTAGCGCGCACCGCGCAGAGTCCCGACTGAGCGGGACCCGGGAGAAACAGCAGCGCTCGGCGAGGCGCACGCTGCAAAAGCGCCATGCAGACCTGCTCCCACCACTGCTCCCACTCAGCATGTCTTATTTTTGGGGGATGCCTTATATTTTATTGCCTCCAGAAAATCGTGCCATGTCTTATTTTATAGGGACGTCTTAAAATGTGAGAAACACGGTAGGAGTATAGGAAGCTGCCTTATACTGAATCAGACGTACTGGTCTATCTAGCTCAGTACTGGCTACACTGACTGGAAGTGGTTCTCCAGGGCTTTAGGCAGGAAGTCAGCTCTACATGGAGATGCCAGGGTTTGGACCTGGGACCTTCTGCATATTGAGCAGATGTGCTACCACTGATCTACGACCCTTCAAGGTTCTTGTACTTCCTTCTGAGCTTAGGATTCGTTTGCATGAGTGTGAGCTGTGAGCCAGCAAGTCCTGGGTCCAAACTCTGATTCAGCCATGAATTTATTCAATGATCTTTGACAAACTGTTCTCTTAGCTCCAGCCGCCCCATCTTTGCAATAGGGGAAATATTCTTTACAGGTTTGCCATAAGCATTACTGAGATAACGTATATGAAGTATTCAGAACACCCCTCGAAAAACTATGCAATACAAGTACTGTATTGTCAAGAGCACCTAATATTAAAGCTGAGGCAAGAATTGTGCATGGGTTTTAAACAGAAAGGAAACGCCTGGTCCTTAGCCTAATAACCTTTCCCTTGAACCTTTGTCACAATTCTCTGCTTTGGCATGCCAGCGCTTGTGCTCTGCTTGGCATCTGTCTGCTCCACCTGCTAGAGACGGCGTTTTGTGCTGTTCTCAGTGAGTTCAACAGCTGTTTTACCAGGCAGCTGGAGCAGAATTAGTAGCTTGACTGAGTAGTTAAGCTTTGGAGCTCCCATGCTGGAGACTGGAGTTGCTGTGGCCTCATGTCACCTCTCAGCCGACTAGTTCACACAATAAACAGCACCTCCTTTGCCTCCAGTCTTCTTCCACCCCCTAAAACAGGGATGGGGAGCCTCTGGCCTTTCAGATGTTGTTGGGCTTCATCAGCTCCGGCCAGCATGGCTAGTGGTCAGGGATGATGGGAGTTGCAGTCCAGTGACATGTGGAGGTTCCCCACCTCTTGCTTTAAAACCACATGCAACCATGCTTCCCTTTCTGTGTAAGCTATTCTTGCAGTTTCCCTCTCATCTGAAAAACTAAGAGGTTGTGAATGCATGGAGCTTGTTTCCTCGCCACTTCTTTGGAGGCATTCATTTAAGATGTGCTTTTCTTTTCTTTTTTACTTTGAGGTTCTATCCCTTTCCCTTTGAAAACAGCAATGTAAAATTGTCAGGTTTGTTAAAACGCTGCTCTTTGCCCTAAAGCTTGTGCCACAATTGATTTCTAAAAGCTCTTCTTACGTTCTTCTCTTGATCAAAAATGTCTTTTAGAAAGAATTCAGAGGACGGTGGAGAGAGAAATCCATAAATGAAATCGATAATAGTGGGTAGGCAAATTGCTTTAGTGAAACTTTTCCCCCAGGTTCTTTGGCTTAGTTGAGCTGCCATGGCCAAACTATAGGATGATGATCGCCTGTACACAACTACCTGGCGAGGAATTATTATTTGTGCAATGACCTTTCCTCTCTAACTCTGGCCAGGAAGGAAATCTAGAGCCTGGGCAAGGTAACCCCAGTTAGCATCTTCTTGTCTCTAAAGGCTGGGGCAGCCTGCTGTCCCCACCTTTCCCCTAAGGCACAAGCAGGTAGCATAACTCTTGAGCAGCTTGGAAGGTAGATAGGAAAGGATTGAAGCATAAGGTGGCAGTCATATGTATGGACAATTACCTGATCTTACTTCTGAGTGGACGCTTTTAGGATTGGTACTGTCAAAGAAACACACCGTGCCTGCAAATTTCTCTTGGAGCTTGCCCCCACCTACCTGAATGAAAGTAGCTACGGTATTTATATTTCCATTTCCGCTTTGATTGAATACTTGGGTCCACTTCAGCTGTCATGATTGGAGTATCTTTGCTGGAGAGATGCATGTTCCCAAATGCCATTTGGTTCAATTAATAACCCTTATTCACAATGGTTGTCCCTTGCTCTGGACTATCACAGCACCAAAGAGCATGATAAATGGCACTCACTATATGACAATATAGTGAATTATGAAATATGCATTGAATTATGGTGCTGGAGGAGACTCTTGAGAGTCCCATGGACTGCAAGAAGATCAAACCTATCTATTCTTAAGGAAATCAGCCCTGAGTGCTCCCTGGAAGGACAGATCGTGAAGCTGAGGCTCCAATACTTTGGCCACCTCATGAGAAGAGAAGACTCTCTGGAAAAGACCCTGATGTTGGGAAAGATGAGGGCACAAGGAGAAGGGGGCGACAAAGGACAAGATGGTTGGACAGTGTTCTCGAAGCTATGAACATGAGTTTGACCAAACTGCGGGAGGCAGTGGAAGACAGAAGTGCCTGGCGTGCTCTGTTCCATAGGGTCACGAAGAGTCGGACACAACTAAACGACTAAACAACAACAAATATGACAATATAGTGGAACAGTCTCCCTCGGGAGGCTGTGGACTCTCCTTCCTTGGAGGTTTTTAAGCAGCGGTTGGATGGCCATCTGTCACGGATGCTTTAGCCAAGGTTCCTGCATTACAGGCAGTTGGACTAGATGAGCCTCAGGGTCCCTTCCAACTCTAAGATTGTATGATTCTAAGACACTTTGTTTTTTGTGGCACACACCACTGCGATATGCAGAACCAGGCAGCCTTAACTGGCCTCCTATCCATCCCTGCAGTTAATTGACATTTTGCAATTTCCAGACACCATTTGGGTATGTATCTCTCCTGTAAGGCATAGATATCTGTGCAATGAAATGAAGCACTTTAAAAATATTATCAGAATGTGCTCTTATTCGTTAGTGATGCTCAGAACTGTTTGCAGCTTTTCTGAAGCTTGCATTAACTGGCTTTTTTTTTAAGGGCTTGTGCAAAGTTTGGATCTAGCACCTATACCCACTATGTTTGTTTATGTAAACCACAAATATTATAAGCAACGCTGTATACAAGAGGCAGTTTCAGTCCTAACCGCAGCTTATCTGTATCTTACTGTACAACGCAGAATCTTTATTGCTTAAAGAGCAAAGAAGACGAGAACCCACCACTGATGGTTAGATGTTGCACACTGGAAAATTCTAGCTGTCTAAAGTTTTATCATATGTGTTTCAATTGGGGGGGGGAGGAGAGAAAAGTAATGTTTAAAAATGTCCTAAATGAATAATTCTGTCTGAAGCTGCTATTATGAAACCTTGAACCGTTCATGGTATCTCTTTGATGCTTGTTGCCATGCTTGCAAAGAAGTGAGTTTCGTTGACTCCAGGAAGACCTAGGCTAGCACAGAAGGTTGTCTCCGAAACTAACACCTCCCAGTCTCCTCTTCCTCCTGCAAAAATATGTGAAGGTGATGATGACACCATGTTGTGACTTTCCACTTCTCCAGGAGAAGCAGCGGACAAAGTGAAGTGGGTGGGGAAACTCTTGGTGCATGGAGGTCACAACTTACCAAGTATTTTGGCTGGAAGTTATATGGGGAGCTGAGCAGGAGGTAGGACCTTGCTGTTTTCAGTAAAAGCCACACATCCTATGTAACGTCTAATATCAGCTAAGTATCTCTTGCAGCAGGGATGCGGGTGGCGCTGTGGGTTAAACCACAGAGCCTAGGGCTTGCTGATTAGAAGGTCGGCGGTTCGTTGCTCGGTCCCAGCTCCTGTCAACCTAGCAGTTCGAAATCACATCAAAGTGCAAGTACCTTCCCCTATAGCGGGAAGGTAAACGGCGTTTCCGTGCGCTGCTCTGGTTTGCCAGAAGTGGCTTTGTCATGCTGGCCACATGACCTGGAGGCTGTACGCCGGCTCCCTCGGCCAATAATGCGAAATGAGCGCCGCAACCCCAGAGTTGGTCATGACTGGACCTAATGGTCAGGGGTCCCTTTACCTTTTATCTCTTGCAGCACTAGACATTCTACCCTACATGCCCTGATTGCATTGCCAAAGAGTTGGGTAGAAATGTACAAAATATATCTTTTTACAAGCATGTAGGCTCCCTAGCTTTGCAGTTTGTCTTTCCTCCGCTCAAGGGCTTCCTTCTTTTCTGAACAACTTGCTGGAGAAAAAGTAGTGTATAAATGCAATAAATAAATGACAGTGGTGGTCAAGCCAGAAGCAAATGTGGGCAGAGCAGTGAACATTAATTTTACTGTTGTGCAGTGCACAGCATTTTCCCACACATATACACCCCTTTCTATCTTCCACCCAGACAAGCAGGAAGCATCACTAGAGTTCAATGAGATTTTCTAGCCATGCAAAAACACCGAAGCAAAGCAGGTCTGGTGAGGAGTGTGGCTGCTGAAGGGTGTGTGGCTCAGGGAGAGTCCTGAGGGCCAGATAGAAAGGGCTGGAGGGCCACATTCAGCCCCCTGGGTGTGAGGTTTGCCATCTGTGCTCTGTTGAAATCAAAGGCACTTGATTCTGAGTAAGGACCAGGCTACAGGCTTGATTCAACGTGCAAGTATCACTGGGGAATGTCGAACCTTATACAGTAATGGTAGATCCACATCCAGGAGGACCCCAATCAGGAAACTGAAAAAGAAAAGAAAAGAACTGCCTCTTTAAATAGTCTTTTTCAGTGCATCTGATTCCCCCTGACTTCCCCTTGCAAAGTCCTTGCTCCCGAGTAGCTATCAAAACATAAAGAGCAACTCATTGCAACTACAGGTGAAACTTGGAAAATTAGAATATCGCCGAAAAGTGCATTTATTTCAGTAACACAACTTAAAAGGTGAAACCAATATATGAGATAGATGCATGACATTCAAAGCAAGTTATGTCAAGCCTTTATTTGTTGTAATTGTAATTATTCGTTGTTAGGCAGGTCAATGATCAATGGAATGTAATTAATGAAATGTAATGGCGATGTTTATTTTTGTATTATTGTAACTATTTGTTTTATTACTGTGGAATTTCCAAAAGAAAGCATTTGTAAAAATTAAAAGAAAAATAAAAAAAATAAATTGCATTACTGAACTAAATGCACTTTTCGACGATATTCTAATTTTCTGAGTTTCACTTATATACCCTCCCATGTATTTCTCGGCAACATCTCATCTTTTCCCAGTAGTGTTGGAGAAAAGCCCCCCTCCTCCGGCTCATTTTCTCTTACTCAGCCGTGGGTCCTGAAGAATAACAGTCCTATCATACTTCCCTCCCCACCATATCTTATCAAATTCCTTAACAATATTTCCCAACCATTCAATCCAGTGCAAGTTTGCCCTGTTTCGGTTCCAGTGAAGTCAATGGGAATGAAGATTCTTTCTCAAGCTTCACGCAACACATGATGTTTGGCACATCTCTATAAGTTTCCTGAAGATTCTTGAAAACTGAAAATAGCAGATGTGGGGAATTCCTGTCAGGATTGGGGTGGTGTGGGGTTGTGTGTTGCGGAGAATGCTCACTGCTTCTTCCCCATCGCAGCTGGATCCTGAAAGCTATCTGGTTGGCCACTGGGAGAACAGAAGGCTGGATGATGGGGTTTTGGCCTGATCCAAAATGCTCTGTTGTGTTGCATTCCTGATGGCTATTTCCCATTTGAAGCTGATATTTACAGTAGGATAGCAATTGCAAATACTGTAGCAATGTGTGGTGTGTCCCCCATGATGACCAGGGTGTGGGTGGAAGGGATAAAGCCCCATCCTTAGTCCTGATCAGCCCCCTCCCTAAGCTGTTGTTTGCATTTGTAAAAACATGCATGGAACTTAAAAGTGAGACACTTAGTGTCACGTATATAGCATCAGGACTAGCAAAATGACCCAGGAAGCAGCAGCATACCAAATGAATGAGTTGAATGACACCTTGACATATAGGAACACTCAATCAGATAGGAGATTCCTGGCCACTGAGCAGGAATTAGCAATGTTTTGTCAAAGATAAGCTGCTTTTTAGATTGTTCTTATACTGGTCCTTCAGCTACCATTCAGGATAAAGGCTCTCAAGGCAGCTCATGGAAATAGTAGTAAAATAATAAGGAGCTAATAACACCACAAGGCAATACTATGGAAATTAAATGTTAAAACAATGGCTAAGATTGGCAGCATTAATTATTATTATTTTATTAATCACCTTCTACACATGTGTCTCAAGGAGATACACAATAAAGCCAACACAAAACTGCCTAGATACATTTCAAAAACCAAACAATACAAAATAGATGCTCATGACAGAGGCCCATTTGTCTTGCTATGAAAGCCTGCCCCCATTTTTACATATTAGGAAGGAAAAGTCCATTGAAGAAGAATGTTGCTTGTTGATCGACATTGACTTTCCAAAGTCTCAGTCACGGGCCTAGTTCTCATGGTAGAGTAAGCCAAACTGTGGCTTACTGGGATCACGTAAACATGTAAACTTTCCTATATGCATCAGCTGCAGCCCGGTTATTAATAGCGGCCAGGTGGAAGGGGGACACGCTCCCAACACTCCAAGAGTGGCAAAGTAAATTGTCAGATATGGTAGAGCTGGCTCAGTTAACAGATAACTTAAGGGGAGTTACGAAACAGATGTTTACTAAAAAATGGGACGTGCTTAGGCGATATCTGCAAGAGAGAAATGGACATACTGTAATTTCCATGGCAGCCTTAGAATGATTGGCTTATAAAGTAATATTAGAACCTATAAGAATTGTCGGTATGATCGGATTTAGTGATGTACAAAAGAGATTATAAGAGGACGAAGAGAAAAGTATGTACTTTGCAAAAAAAGAAGAGTTGCGCTATGGGAGGAGACGGGAAGTCAACAGGATAATAATAATGTAAACAAATTTGTTGTCTGTTGTTCAATGATAATTTTGTGTGAGATGACAGTGGATTTATGTATTTTAGTTTGATATATTTGTTCTGTTTGTTTTGTTGTAAAAATTAATAATAATAATAAAAAAACATGTAAACTCCCGGAGAGGAGCTCATTGCCACTCCAAGTCCTTTTTACTGCCATGCTCTGCTGAGCTACCGTGTTTCTCATATTATAAGTCATGTCTTATAATTTTTTTACTCAAGAAAATAAGCCTATGGCTTATTTTCGGGGGGTGTCTTATTATTTTTTAAAAAAATTACAGTATGGTACCGTACCTCCCCTGTTGCGGCTCGGCGCCCGGAACTGGCTGCTGCTGTGCTGCTGTGCGCGTTGTCGGCACTTCAGCAGGGCACGCTGCTGGGTCCTGCCGGGTCGGGGCTTCACGCGGCGCGAGCTGCGGCTCTTGCCGGATCCCGGCTCGGAGCAGCGCGTGCTGCGGCTCTTGCCGGATCCCGGCTCGGAGCAGCGCGCGCTGCGGCTCTTGCTGTGTCCCACTGCCGGGTTGGGGCTTGGAGCAGTGCCAGCGCCAAGCGCCAACCCAGCGGCGGGACCGGCAGCGCGCGCTGCTCCAAGCCCTGACGCGGCGGCGGGACGCAGCAAGAGCCGCAGCACGCTCAAGCTCGGGGCGTTTTTCACTCGCACCTGCTTGGCGCCGAGCTCCCAGCAAGACTCACCGCCGCTGCTGCCTCCGCGCGCAGCAGTTCAAAGCTCCAGTGGGGCAGCCTCTTCACAAAGGAGCTCCGGGAGGGACCAGCGAGTGGCAGCCGCGGCGGCCAATGAAGACTCGGCCGGGAGTTTTTTGTTGTTGTAGCTGCGTCCCGCTGCGTCCCTCTTCTTCCTGTCGCGGCTCGGCGCCCGGAACTGGCTGCTGCTGCGCGCGTTGTCGGCACTTCAGCAGGGCACGCTGCTGGGTCCCGCCGGGTCGGAGCTCCACGCGGCGCGCGCTGAGGCTCTTGCCGGGTCCCGCCGCCGGGTCGGGGCTCGGAGCAGCGTGCGCTGCGGCTCTTGCTTCATCCCGCCGCCGGATCGGGGCTTGGAGCAGCACGCACTGCGGCTCTTGCCAGTCCCGCCGCCGGGTCAGCGCTTGGCGCGGTGCATGCTGCTGGACATTTTGGAGGGGCAGCAGCAGCCGGTTCCGGGCGCTGACAGGCATCTTCCTCTTCCATGGCGCCATCCAGACCTGCTCCCACCACTACGGCTTATTTTTGGGGTATGTCTTATATTTCTTCAACTCAGAAAAATCCTGCCATGGCTTATTTTGTAGGGATGACTTAAAATATGAGAAACACGGTAAGTAAAGGCTTATAGCCTAGGCTAGGGCATCATCCAAACTCAGGCTTGTTGTTAAGCTCTCTCCTTGCTAACCATGAACTGTAACCAAGAACAAACCACAAACAGTCTTTCCCAGCCCTGTACAGTGAGGTCTTGGAGACTCTGGAATATGCAACCTGCACCCAAAGCTTTCGCTGTACTTTTCATGACTTATGTTTAGGTTGGCTTGCAAGCAGTACAGAGGGAAGAGCTAGAGCACAGTTTGCTTTAGCCTTCTGGGACAGAGTTGCTCTGAGCTACTCTGCTTTCTTTCTCAGCCAGTTCACACATAGATGCTCATCACTTTATGACTGCAGTTTCAAGGGGTGAATGAGACACTAAAGATCAAAGACTACAGAGAGCTTTCATATCAAGCGTATAATCCCAAACATACTGAAGACAGTTCAGACATTCAGCTGAGAGCCAGCTGGTGAGGATAAGTCAAGTAATGTACATGGGTGTGTGAACCAGCTATTTGATTTGAGTCCTGAAGTATATTCCATACACAAACAGAAGCATATGAGGCAGCTCAATGGTTCCTGGGTGTTACCTGTCTGCATCTATTACTAAACTCCCATATCTGCTGAATATGTCCTACAAAGAGGTTCAACACCTGTCTTGGTTTTACTGTCTGGGTTTGGGTTGTTTGGCCTTTAGAAACTATGACTGCATGATTAAGCCAGGATACATAATCTGACTGTTTTACAAAGTCACTCTGATGTTTGCTTGGCGAGGCCCTGGGCCCTGCAGTTCCCACAGAAATAAACACACAGACACGAATATGTTGGGTTAATGGGATAAATAAGGCCACAACTTTATTGGTTACAGATGTGAGTGGTTTGGCTTAGGTAATTGGGTGAAGGAGACTACGGTATATCCTGACTCCTGCCCGTCTGCAGGAAGTCTCGAAAGGGTCAACCACCGATAGGGGGAGCCCTATGATATACATCAATTAAGAGCTCCCCCAGGGTCACCGATGGCGTCGTGGCATGACCCTAGCTCATGTCCAGGTTTTGGACAAGAACCACACCCCCGGATCCCTTTAACGGGATACCCTTAGCTTGGAGGGGCAGGTGGAGGCTACAGCCTCCCCACCCATAACAAGGCTTACCCAATGCCAACTTACAAAGTTGTGATGATTGCTCCTTGGTAGGTGAAAACCAAACGGCTGGTGCCAATTTGCCAAGTGGAAAAAATTCCTACTTTGCCCCAACAACCAGGCGGCTGAGATTAGTCATAGCAAGGCCATAGTCAAGCAATGCAAGCAAAGAGGGTGGGCAGGCTGAGAGATCCAATGAAGGAGACGAATGGAGGCTGCTCCTCAGCCGCGCTGCGGTTCAAACGGCAAGTTGCCACGCCCCCCGGCTAACCCGATTGGTCAGCCGGGGGGGGGGAGTGTGATGTGACTGGGAGTCCAGTGACATGGGCAGCATCCCTCCGGCCACTGCCGGGTCACTGGGAGGTCCCGAATCTCCTCCCGCAACGCAGCCCCCTGGAAAAGGGGAGCTGTCTTCTTGCTCATGGCTCGCAGAGGCTCCTTTCCATGCCTCTGCTTATCTCTGAGACCTGCCAGATTTTTACCTAGGCCAGCATTTCCCACTCACGTACATTCAGAACCACTACCCACCTATCTATGAAGAGGTAGTCTGCTGCATCCCTGCATGATTATTTGTTCTGGTTTTGCTTTTTTCAAATGAGCCTCCACTGAGGCAGCAACTGCACCAAATGTGGCATCGAATGGAGGGATGCTGCATAGTTAGGAGGATGCCATCGCATCCTTACATAAACAACTGGAGGCATGCCCAGATCATGCAGAAAAAAGCTCTTCTGAAAGCTGGTTGTTGCTGCTTTCCTAAACTCTATAAGTAAACCTTTGGGGGTTGGGGTGGTGGTGGTGGTGGTGGTGGAATATTTATCAACTGGTATATGCTTAACCGGATGTTGAAGAAACTCAGCAGGGAAATTTACACTTAGGTTGGCTCTGCTCCCATTTGTTTCTTCATTCTTATTTTAAATTTAAATGGCTTGACCTTGAAGCAAGACTATAGAAGGCTGTTTGAATGAGCTTGTCTCCTTGGCTCTGCTCCTATCCTGGAAGGAGGCTGGGTGGAGTTAATCTTTTGCTCAAGGAAGAAACTTTGCATCTTTCTCAAACCATTGCACAATGAAAGCTTTGGTCAGCAAAGCAGGAATCAAAGCTTTACTGGATGCTGTCAGAGGAAGTGAAATTTGCAGCAAGCTTTCGGAAATCTACTTCCTGCAGCAGCCCTTGGAAGTCACAGTGTCCAGGTGGGTCTGGTATGTGGCCATTGAATGAGCATGTGGAACAGCATGTGGCTTCGGGAGGCAGTTTAATTCTGCTGGAAAACAAAACTTTGGGATTTCTTGGACTTGACATGAACTTCAGAGAGCATTACCACTTTGCAAACCACTTTGAGTGCCTTGGCAGGAAACTGGTATATAAATCTAGTGAATGAATAATATGTGCAGCTCTGCAAGCTGGAAAGGCAAAAAGTGGGTGGAATAACCGGTGTGACCTTTCCTTTGGTACAGCAGCCCACATTGGTTTTGTAAACCGTTTTGAGGTTTTGTTACAATCCAGCGGTGCATCAGTTTTGTGAAATAAAATAGATAAATAAATTCCAGCCGTGCAAGTGTTGGAGGTTTGTACACCCCCCAATCTCTTCATCGAAGGAAGAGGCATTGTCTTGTCGTAGCTGAAGGACACGTTCCAGGAAGGCAAAGGCATCTGAGGAGGATGCAGAGCAGGGCCGGTGAGGGAACATGGCCTGCAGGAGAGAAGCCTGAGTGCCTAATTCATCCTCTAGATTCAAACAATGGCTCAACGCCATTGGCGCTGCTCCCATTCATGGAAAATGAAACCAAGGAAATGCGATTGTATGCAGGCAAAGTCTTATTTAGCAGAAGGGGAAGTATAAAGGGTAGCTTTATACATGTCTACTCAGAGGTAAGCCCCACTGGGTTCAACGGGACCTGTTCCCATATATGTGTGTATAGGATTGCAGCCTTAATTCTGACAGCTGTTTGGCAGTCTGTGAGAAACAAATTGGTGGTCTCTGCCAAATTCCCATGGGCTAAGTGTGGATATAACTGTTGGCATTAAATGACAGAGACTTGATTGTGGTTGCAGTAAAGAGGCCAATAAATGATTGGAATACACACACACACACACACTTCTTGGAATGTTACAGGTAGGTAGCCGTGTTGGTCTGAGTTGAAACAAAATTTAAAAATTCCTTCAGCACCTTAAAGACTAACTAAGTTTTTATTTTGGTATGAGCTTTCGTGTGCATGCACACTTCTTCAGATACATTCTTCTTGGTATGGTTTGTCCTGGTTCAGAGTTGTTAAAGCTTGCTTGGACAATAGTGTTGTGTTTTTTTTCCTTCTGCCCCCTATCCGGTCTCAAGAGTTGTTGTTGTTGTTTAGTCGTTTAGTCGTGTCCGACTCTTCGTGACCCCATGGACCAGAGCACGCCAGGCACTCCTGTCTTCCACTGCCTCCTGCAGTTTGGTCAGACTCATGTTGGTAGCTTCAAGAACACTGTCCAACCATCT
This sequence comes from Zootoca vivipara, assembly GCF_963506605.1. Lineage (NCBI taxonomy): Eukaryota > Metazoa > Chordata > Lepidosauria > Squamata > Lacertidae > Zootoca > Zootoca vivipara. The sequence goes on along the minus strand of NC_083282.1, from coordinate 76,854,691 downwards.
CGTCCTCTGTCGTCCCCTTCTCCCAACATCAGGGTCTTTTCCAGGGAGTCTTCTCTTCTCATGAGGTGGCCAAAGCATTGTAGCCTCAGATTCAGGATCTGTCCTTCCAGTGAGCACTCAGGGCTGATTTCCTTCAGAATGGATAGGTTTGATCTTCTTGCAGTCCATGGGACTCTCAAGAGCAGGGTCCCCAAGCTAAGGCCCGGGGGCCGGATGCGGCCCAATCGCCTTCTAAATCCGGCCCGCAGATGGTCCAGGAATCAGCATGTTTTTACATGAGCAGAATGTGTCCTTTTATTTAAAATGCATCTCTGGGTTATTTGTGGGGCATAGGAATTTGTTCATTTCCCCCCAAAAAATATAGTCCGCCCCCCCCCTAAGGTCTGAGGGACAGTGGACCGGCCCCCTGTTGATAAACTTTGCTGACCCCTGCTCAAGAGTCTCCTCCAGCACCATAATTCAAAAGCATCAATTCTTCGGCGGTCAGCCTTCTTTATGGTCCAGCTCTCACTTCCATACATTTTCCAATTCCAACTTAGAATGTGAAATGTTGAAGAGAATGCCTGAGGTTTGCTTTCTTTTGCTGGCGTGAGCATCCATTTCCATGCCTGGCCCTGCAAATGGTGCATGCAGCTTTTGCAGAAGTTTGCTGAAGTGAGCATGTTCATTTCTCTGTTGATTTCTCTGTTGCATTCAAAAAATACATTTAGCATGTTTTAATCACACCCTCTCTCCAAGGAATTCAGATACGTGGTTCCCCTTAGCCAATTTTATCCTCACAACGATCCTGTGAGGTAGGAGAGGCTAAGGGTGAATTCATCAAGGGGATTTCAGTATTGTGTTAGTTTTCCTGGTTACAATGCATGCGAAATTTCATTCACAGTGTTGGGATGGCATGGGCATGTCCTCCCCCCCTTTATGCACATGAATCACCCATGAAGAAACTGTATGCTGGAATACCGCCCCAAGTTTCATCACATGGAACAAAATGGTCTCAAAGTGGTCTCTGAACCCTTTTCACAAGAACCTCAGAAATGAACCTAATAGGTTCAGGAAACTTGCAGGTTTAACAAAAATAAAACGAACAACTTACAAATGCCTCTTTGTAGCCCTCCAGTAAGATCTGAAGTGAACTTTTAAGAAAATGGATTATAGCTACTCCCACCCACCCTTTCTTTTTAATGAAGCTTTCCTTCCCTCTGGAAAAGGGTGTTGAAAACATCTTCTTTCCCTTCCACATTTACACATCAATCAATGCCTGCAACCTGTCTGCAGCTCTTCTCTAATCCTGTTACTGTTCTTGATGCAATCCTTTCAATCTTCTCTGCTTCTCTGGGGGATAGGTCTGATTTTAAGAGAGGGACTCAACTGCATAGCCGCATCAAGGTAATTGCTTAAAGTGGAGCCTAGGCACACCTAAGGGAGTTACGGTTAGTTAGTTATTAAATTTATATCTCGCCCTTTCTCCCAAAGGTATCACATCTTGACTGAAGATCTTTGAGTAGGAGACTTTCCATAGCTTAGGTCTCTTCTAGGCACTCGTTTTATTGCAAATTCATGGTGATTTGGGCTCATGATGATACTGGTACTAGCGCAATCACACGCGATCCTGCTTTTATTCCTGTTCGTGCCTGCAGAAATTTTGGAGCGGTCAGATTGCTTCCTCTCCAGTCAGTGCATATATATCCTGTAACTTCCTGCTAAAATCCTGTTAAGTTTTTGTACCGCAAATGTTCTGGTTTGTTTTTGCCCTGCTTTTGTTGTGCTGTAGCCTCTCCGGACTGCAGCAATGGACAGTATTGCGTTAGGGAAGCCATTGCAGAACAAATTAAAGCCAAAGAAATCACTGTTATTGTGTCAAGAAAAATGTTGCAGAGTGCAACACCAGGCTGGAAGTTCCCTTAGTCAAGGATCCTGCTCTCAGTGTCAGAACACAGCTCACAATTATGTGAAATGCTCCTACACAGTACTTTAAATGCAGGATCACATTTTTAAAAAACGCACCCTGTACCTGCTTCTATCTCATAACATATAGAGTGGCTATACAGGTTGGGTTTGTTTTTACCAGATATATTTCACACCAAAATTGGACCTATCCTTGGCTCAGATGATCTAACATGGGTGATTTTACATTTGTTTTATTTAACCGTGTTCATATAACACTTTATCATCAAAATCTCTCAAGTCGTTTACATTAAAATATACATTTAAAGCTACCAGTAATACCAGGTGTAAAAAAATAAAATAATGCTAGCTTGTTCTTTCCACCAAAATTGGCAATTTTTAATTAAAAAAATACATTATAAATAAATCGCTTCTCGGCCTTTTGGTGAAGATTGGGTGTCGTACTGATACATTATAAATAAAGCTCCATATTAGAATGTGCATGTCAAATGCACCTGTCTTGGTCGGCTTGCTTAAATTAGGTGAAAGAGTTTTCATTGGGTGCTGAAAAAAGCAAAAGCTCCTGCCCAATATCAATGGCCATGGAGCTCCAATCTTCAGGTGCTGCTACACTGAAGGATCGATTCCTTAAAGTGTGTGCTGCCTGGGAAAACACTCCAAAACGTGATGTGCTACAGAGTGGGATCAAATAAAAGACTGTGGTGCAGGGAGAAAGGCTGACCCTTTTCTCCTTGCATGCTGCATTCCTTTTGCTGATCGAAGGCTTCCCAGAACAGTTATTTTTAACTAACAAGTTATGATAGGTCATTTAGTTTTTGGTCCTTGGGCCTAGATGTAAGAAACTTCCCTTGGGATTTCGGCATGAGATTGGGGATTGGGATTGGGACATAAGAGATGCCCCAAAGTGACTTTGGCTGCAACCCCGTGTGAAATTACTTGGCAATAACTCCCACTTGGACCACTGGGACTTACCTCCAGGAAACCACAGGTAGGGTTCGGGTTGCACAACTAGCTGGGGAACCATTTTGGCTGAAGGATGGGTACATAAGGCTACAAAGCAAACAATAAATCAATAAGAGCACTCAGACACACTCCTGTGCTGATGATCTCAACCTGCTTCTTTCTCTCTCCTGCTAGGATCTTGTCTGCTGCGACAAATTAGTAATGCTGCTTATCCTCACTGCTCTCTTCAGTGGAAGAAATTTTCATTGGGCGAGGCCAGAATATTTATTTCAAACATTTTTTTTAAAAAAAGACTGTCTCAGATTCTGATGAGAAGCACAACTTTACAGCAAGTTCTCTTACCACATCTTTCTTTAATCAGCACTGAAATGAGATCTTCGTTAGATGGGTATATTCCTACATTCCGGACCTCCCAACTTAGCCAACACACTCTCAACTAGTTTGAAGCAAAACAAGTCAGGAGTGAGGAAACTATAAAGCTGAGAAATAGCTGCTGTTTTAGGCGGGATGATTTCTTTTGGTTTTGGAAAGATACCTAACGTCATACATGTATTTTTTCAACCCGCGGTTCCAGATGCGGTAATACTCGGAAAGGTCAGCTCTGAGATACAAGGCGCCTGAAGTATACCTGCATTTTCCAACAGCTGGATAACCAAACTCTGTTTCTCTCCCCTCCCCGGCCCCGTATTTAACAGAAGAGAGAAAGACAAACTGTTAAAAGGAAGTGTAGTAATATCCTGCTGACAAGCTCATAGTGTTGTTTGCTACCAGGATGAAACTAACGGAACATGGGGTCATAACAAGAGACCCGCTGGATCAGACCAAAGGTTCAGCCAGTCAGGCATCTTGTTTCCTACAGATACCAGCCAGATGCCACGGGAAAACCAGGATACTGCTAGGGATACTGCCCTAGCAGATGCTGTTCAGGGACAAACTAGGAAGCTGCCTTATACCAACTCAGACCATTTGGTCCATCTGACAGGCAGTAGCTGCCCAGAATTTCAGATAGGGGGTCTCTCACAATTGTGGATTTTTGAGGGGATATTTACTGAGACCTTTCATGGAGATATGAACACCTGCGGGCTCCATGTTGGGGACTCCTGCAATAAGGTGTAGGGCCTAGGGAAGTGACTCAAAGGCTTCCTGGGTGAGGTAAGTTTTGAGGAAGGACATAAGTGAACAAGGGAGCTGGTCGCATGGAGTTGCACCAGGAGGCTGTTCCAGTCACAAGGGGCAACAAGGGAAAATGAGTGAAGTCATTTCAGGTTGCTGTAGATTTTTGGGTAGCTGTACACTGGGATGCATTACAATTTGCCTGCAGCCGGTTCCATAATGCATTGCTGCCCTAGTCACTGCCTCAAACCCGCAGTAGATCCCAGAACTGTCCTCTTATTTGAGACTTCTCAACCTGCAAACATATATTCTGTTTAAATTCCTGTTTTTTCTTCTCCAATTTTATGTCTTACCGGTAGGTTCTATAGGAATATCCATCACTAAGGTACCTAATTAATCGGGCCTTTTCCAAACTATTAATATCCATCTCTGCTGGGTTTACATTGTCGCCATAGCTTTAGATGTATAATCCATTGATGTGCAACTCCAACTATGAAAGCAGAGGCCAGTTTCCTGGGCCTGGAATGAATTTGTTGTTGTTTAGTCGCTTAGTCGTGTCCGACTCTTTGTGACCCCATGGACCAGAGCACGCCAGGCACTCCTGTTTTCCACTGCCTCCTGCAGTTTGGTCAAACTCATGTTGGTAGCTTCAAGAACACTGTCCAACCATCTCGTCCTCTGTCGTCCCCTTCTCCTTATGCCCTCCATCTTTCCCAACATCTTTTCAGGGAGTCTTCTCTTCTCATGAGGTGGCCAAAGTATTGCAGCCTCAGCTTCAGGATCTGTCCTTCCAGTGAGCACTCAGGGCTGATTTCCTGAAGAATGGATAGGTTTGATCTTCTTTATGGTCCAGCTCTCACTTCCATACATCACTACTGGGAAAACCATAGCTTTAACTATACGGACCTTTGTCGGCAAGGTGATGTCTCTGCTTTTTAAGATGCTCTCTAGGTTTGTCATTGCTTTTCTCCCAAGAAGCAGGCGTCTTTTAATTTTGTAACTGCTGTCACCATCTGCAGTGATCAAGGAACGAATTATGAAGGGTAACCATGCATACTTTGTCTGGAGCTAATAATATACATGCTGCTACCACTCAGTCACTTCTTACTTACTTTCTAAGGGTCTTGCTCTGCCTGTGCAGGGAAGCTTTGAATCCAATCATGTGCCCCATCCAGAGCTAAGATGTCTCTTAGTTTTGGGCGCACAGAGAAGGGAGTGACTCGGGTGGGGCATGGCCAACACAGTTGGAGAGGTGTTATTGGGTAGAGTGCTGTTCTGCTGAAGCAGCTGATATCCCACCTTTCCTTCAAAGAGATCACGGTGGTGCTTATGGGTCTCCCCCTTCTCATTTTATCCTCACAGTGATCCTGTGACGTAGGCTAGGCTAAGGGACAGTGACTGGTCCCAAGTTGTGCAGTGAGCTTTACAGCTGAGGATGGGATTTGAGTGCTGGTCTCCCAGGTTCTAATCCGACACGGCTAACTACTATACCATGCTTGCATTTTTAAGAGACAGGCTATATAGAAATAATTCCAAGATGAGGAAAGCATATATAACAGCTATTGCATTACCATCGTCTTCATTACTAATCTATCTCCCAACAATCTGACTCCCTGCAGATTCTCACGAGAGCATCTCCAGCCCTCCCAGAGCCAGCGCAAGCAAAGCTGAGAGCTTTAAAAGCTCCTTTCACACCAAGTGAACCCAGCACCAAAGAGCTTTTAAGCTCTTGGTCATACTTGGGACTTGACTTGCGCCACTTCAACCAGCCTGCCCTCAACCACCAATGGTTGAAATTGCATAAGTCAAATCCGTGTCAGATCATTGAATCGTACAATTGTAGAGTTGGAAGGGGTGTCTAGTCCAACCCCCTGCAATGCAGGAATATGCAGCTGTCCCATATGGGGATCGAACCTGCAACCTTGTCATTTATCAGCACCATGCTCTTACCAACTGAGCTATCAGTTCCCTTTTAATATGAGGTATTACTGCATTATAGAATCATAGAATCATAGAGTTGGAAGAGACCACAAGGGCCATCCAGTCCAACCCCCCTGCTGAGCAGGAAACACCATCAAAGCATTCTTGACATATGCCTGTCAAGCCTCTGCTTAAAGACCTCCAAAGAAGGAGACTCCACCACACTCCTTGGTAGCAAATTCCACTGTCGAACAGCTCTTACTGTCAGAAAGGTCTTCCTAATGTTTAGGTGGAATCTTCTTTCTTGAAGTTTGAATCCATTGCTCTGTGTCCGCTTCTCTGGAGCAGCAGAAAACAATCTTTCTCCCTCCTCCATATGACATCCTTTCATATATTTGAACATGGCTATCATATCACCCCTTAACCTTCTCTTCTCCAGGCTAAACATACCCAGCTCCCTAAGCTGTTCCTCATAAGGCATCGTTTCCAGGCCTTTGACCATTTTGGTTGCCCTCTTCTGGACACGTTCATTGTCCCAATTTACAGTTGTTAGTAAAATGCCATGACCTGTCCCACACCACTGGGGCAGAGTGTTTATAAGGAATTCTGGATATGATCTTCACTGCATTTCCCTCAGCTGTCAATTCCATGGGGGGAGGCGAGGTGGCAGATCTGTAGGGCTTACCCTGTAGCTTCAATAGCAAACCATTATTTGTCACCCAATGATATTTCTTCCCCTTCTCCCCTCCCAGCAGTGGCCGAGGATGGGGTGCCCTGATGCATCCTGGTATCACCCATGGACATTCTTTGGACAGGGGTTTGAGGTGTCCCACTGCTCTTTTAACTAGAGGAAAATGAGGAGGCCCAAAGAGCACACAGCAATTTCCCGAAACAAGCAGGAAAACGGCGCTGATGTTGTTGGCAAATCTGAAAGAGGGGAAACAAGGAGGGCAGCCACAAAGACAGAAAACTGCAAAATCCAATAATAACCTAAATCTAACCCTCTTAAATTAATGGGACACCTGCCTTGGTGTTGTTTTTTTTAGAACAAAAACTTGTGGCATTAATAAAACAAATCATCTTGCTAGCACATGTAAAACATCAGCCCTCACCAACCTGGTGCCCCCCAGATGTTTGGGCTACCACCGGCCCCATCTAGCGGCCTGTAATACGTTATTTAGTAATAAAGGGTTGGCTGTGTCTGCTTCATGTGTTGCCACAAAATGCTGCCATATGTTGCCTCTTCCTGTCTTTCACCATATTAATTATGTGGCAAACCACTTTTTTTTTTTGCAGGCTCCCCCTCCCCACTTCCCTTAATCCTTCCATGAGGTCTATAAAGAGCACCACACGGGAGTTGTGCCTGCTCACTTACAGAATCATAGCATTGTTGGAAGGGATCGCAAGGGTCATCCGGTCCCAACCCCCTGCAATGGAGGGATCTTCCTTTGATTTGCTTGGTCCTGCAGTTTAGGGATCACTGAAAACCACAAGCCTTGCAGACTGCTCATCTTGAGTCTCGTAGTTCAACCTGGAATGGCTCAATCATTCCCTCCCCCCCCAGTTTTATAGAGAGGCCCAAGGTGAAACTACCAGTTCCTCCCATCACTTGAAAATTCCCCCACAGCACTTTCGTTGTTGTTGTTTAGTCGTTTAGTCGTGTCCGACTCTTCGTGACCCCATGGACCATAGCACGCCAGACACTTCTGTCTTCCACTGCCTCCCGCAGTTTGGTCAAACTCATGTTGGTAGCTTCGAGAACACTTTCCAACCATCTCGTCCTCTGTTGTCCCCTTCACCTAGTGCCCTCAATCTTTCCCAACATCAGGGTCTTTTCCAGGGAGTCTTCTCTTCTCATGAGGTGGCCAAAGTATTGGAGCCTCAGCTTCAGGATCTGTCCTTCCAGTGAGCACTCAGGGCTGATTTCCTTCAGAATGGATAGGTTTGATCTTCTTGCAGTCCATGGGACTCTCAAGTGTCTCCTCCAGCACTTTTGGGCCATTGTAATGTAGCAGTACTAGAAATTGCCAGGAACAAATCCTTGCTTCCCTGCCGGTGTTTGCTTCAGAATACACCTGTGCCTCCGTTTCATCTTGAAGCCCGGTAATTTCCAGTTTCCACCTATGCGCTGATCTTTTTGGACGATGAATGGCTGCCCGATGGATCAAATGTTGAAAAAGGAGGGTTCTTGGTGAAGGCGGGACCTGAAAAACTGTGTTTCTGCTAAGTAGAAGATGTAGAAGATCTGCACAGCAACAAGATCAGCTGTTGTAGCTCTGTGTTCAAGCATTCTAATCTCTCACGTTATAACCACTGAAGTTGGGAGCCTTTTCTAGTTGTCGCCAGACTCCCAGCTCCTATTAACCTTGACCAGACTGGAAATGATGGGAGTTGGAATCCATCAGCATCTGAGGACCCAAGGCTGAAGATCACTTGCTACGCTGCCTATGCCATTTTAGAATCCTGATCTTCAAGTAGTTCTAAATCAAGAGTGCAACAGGCTGCCCACTGCAGACTCAAAGTTGTGCAGAGCTAAAAAAAATAGTGATTGGGGTGAGGACAGAGCTACTCCTCGCGCTTGCTCTTTATCATGCTGTTCTAATCACATGGGTGAATTAGAATCCCCAAATATGGCTCATCTGTCTGATAAAATCAATTTTTATTACGTTGCAAAATTTCTCAGCCAAAGGACACAAGGTTTTGTGTGTGTTGTTTTTGTTTTTTAATTAATAACCCTGCCTTCTGTCAAGGGAATATGCCATAATTACATTCACATAATTTTGCTCTTATACCAGTTTATATTTTGTGTGTGTGCTTGTAAGATTCCTCTGACTTTGGACCACATGACCGGAGAGATACTACAGATAGATTGAGCAGGGAGTGTGGCGGCTGATTAGTGCTGTTATGGAAAAAGAGAGAGACCCTTTTAATGTTCTTTGGGACTGTCTTTGAAGGGGGATGTGTTGCACACACAGCTAAGTGGGTCACGCTAGCCAGCATTTATTATCTATTCCGTTCTAATTGGTAGTAACAGAGGCCATTTATTTTAGGGAACTGTTGGGTAACTACTAATACAGAAGTGCTTATTTTCCTCCTCTGAACAGGCACTTCTGTTAATGTTGTGTTAGCAGACCATGAGAATGGGTCTACCTTTGCCTCTTGATGCATTTCTTCATATTTCGACATATTGTCCTGCTGCTAGTTCTCATGCACTTCCCATACCTATGTTCTTAACCTGCCTTAATATAATGAGCTGAATTTTGGCTCAGATTAATTTGGGGAGGAGGGGAAGGAGGTGATATATGGACAGCTTGTTAGATCAGATTGTTAGATAGTTTGCCAAAAATGAATCATACTTTTACAATGGAAGTATAATGGCCAGATTCTGTATTGGATTTGGGGACATCATGTATTGACTTTGCAGAGTGGAGCCCCCTGTCCTTCCTCCAGAGTGGAGGGACAGGGTTCAGGATGTGACTTGGGTTGCCCAAACAGTTTGCGGCATGTACTGATATATTGGAGGATATCAGCATACTCTTGAAGGGACAGGTATGTGCTAATGTAATGTGTAGTTTGGCCTTCTGACAGAGACATCCACCAACCCATCCAAGTCTTGTCAGATGAAGAGGGGAAATACTTCACCTGCTGAGAGATCATATATTTCCCTAGATCTTTGTGACCCCTGCACCAGCTGTCTTGCACTCACTACTACATTAGAGAGAGGTTGAACACCTTGAGAATATTAGCTACCATAACTCCATGAGAACTCTCATTTTCCTGCTAGGGACATTTCTTTCTTTCTTTCTTTCTTTCTTTCTTTCTTTCTTTCTTTCTTTCTTTCTTTCTTTCTTTCTTTCTTTCTTTTTCTTTTGCAGTGTTGATACCCACCAGTCCACTTATGTCAGCCACAGGCATTTCCTATAAAAGACCACAACCCTATAATTGGTTGCTAACCAATTACAGGGGGAACATGTTCTCTTTAGAATACTACTTCTTTTTGATTTGATTGATGGATTATATTTTACTTTATTACACAGTCCTTCTTCACTGGCCGGTCGGCTCATGATAATAGTCTGGTAAAAATCAAATTGCAAATCAATGCATACCATAAAGCAGAAATGGGGAGCATGTGTTGACGAACTTTAACTTCCAGCGTCCCTGAGCATTGGCCATGCTGGCTGAGGTTGATGGTAGCTGGAGTCAAAAAACATTTGAAGGGCCATAGGTTTCCCAGCCCTGCCATAAAGTATTATTTTATGGAAAATCAGTGTGATCTAAACATCAGGTGTAGAACTAGACAGGTGTTGGTTCAAATCAGGCTATGGGTTTTACTGAATATTTGGAAAGATTTAGTCTCTGGTTGGTTCCAGTTGATTGATTCAGCGTATCAGTTTTCCAAGTCTGCAATATTATACACATTTGTTGTCGTTTAGTCGTGTCCGACTCTTCGTGACCCCATGGACCATAGCACGCCAGGCACTCCTGTCTTGCACTGCCTCCCGCAGTTTGGTCAAACTCATGTTTGTAGCTTCGAGAACACTGTCCAACCATCTCGTCCTCTGTCCTCCCCTTCTCCTAGTGCCATCAATCTTTCCCAACATCAGGGTCTTTCCCAAGGATTCTTCTCTTCTCATGAGGTGGCCAAAGTATTGGAGCCTCAGCTTCAGGATCTGTCCTTCCAGTGAGCACTCAGGGCTGATTTCCTTCAGAATGGATAGGTTTGATCTTCTTGCAGTCCATGGGACTCTCAAGACTCTCTTCCAGCACCATAATTCAAAAGCATCAATTCTTCGGCGATCAGCCTTCTTTATGGTCCAGCTCTCACTTCCATACATCAATACTGGGAAAACCATGGCTTTAACTATACAGACCTTTGTCGGCAAGGTGATGTCTCTGCTTTTTAAGATGCTGTCTAGGTTTGTCATTGCTGTTCTCCCAAGAAGCAGGCGTCTTTTAATTTCGTGACTGCTGTCACCATCTGCAGTGATCAAGGAGCCCAAGAAAGTAAAATCTCTCACTGCTTCAATTTCTTCCCCTTCTAAGTGTCACAACAGATATAGGTGGAAGGATGGGGACAGAGCTACTCCTCACGCTTGCTCTTTATCATGCTGTTCTAATCACATAGGTGAATTACAATCCCCAAATATGGCTCATCTGTCTGATAAAATCAATTTTTTTTACGTTGCAAAATTTCTCAGCCAACCGACACAAAGTTTTTTTGGTTGTTGTTGTTGTTTAATTAATAACCCTGCCTTCTGTCAAGGGAATATGCCATAATTCCATTCACATAATTTTGCTCTTATACCAGTTTATGTTTTGTGTGTGTGCTTGTAAGATTCCTCTGACTTTGGACCACATGACTGGAGAGATACTGCAGAAATGTTTTAGACTCTGTTTTCCTGGATTTATTAAGCATTAGTTTAGGAGATATTCTGATTGCCTCTGTAAAGGGCTGATTGGTGATTCAGATGCTGAGCCAACATGAGGAGGTTAGATAAAGCATTTGGAAGAATTGCTTGGAAGTGATAGTTTAATTAGGTCAGGCAAGGTGATATAATGGGCTTATTTTGCTTTGGTTGGTACTGATACAAAAGTATTTCTAGCTTATGGTGGGAATTTGCTCTAGGGCCATAAGGCTTTGATTTAATACTCCTGTATTTAGGCATAATTTTATATTCCATGCATTATTAAAAAGCAATTAAAAATAGATGTTTTTCTTGCTGCCATATAAAGGATTTTGTCATGACGCATTTCCACAATGCAGGGAAAGTAATCTGTACTGTAATACTTTGCTCTGTTTACTAGAGGCATACAGAATTCCATGTCCCATCAACTGTTGCTGAGCCATTTGAATGCACATGCCATTGCAGCACAAAATAGGTAGGCTGATTCTCTTTTAGTGACCCAAATACTCCTGGAGTAATATGTTTCATATGTTTCATACAACTTTTAAGTTGGCTCCACAGCTTCTGTGTCTGTGATCATGGTTTGCAAAGCCATCAAACATGGCTCTACTCGGGGGGGGGGGTCCAGGAGCTAAGGAGAGGGGGGATGGACAAATCCAGCTTCAAAATGGGCTACCTTCGACTCGCAACACCCGCAGGATCCACTTGTGGCAGAAGGGGACTTGTGGGGGGAGGGAGGGAAGGTGGACAGAAAATGTTCTTTTTTATGTCTTGTTTTTTGTGTTATTATATAAAACTAATAAAAATTATTTTAAAAAACAAACAAACAAACATGGCTCTACTCCGACAGAAGATAGTCACCTTCCTCCCCTCCCTTTCTCGGGTACCCACAAAGCTACTGTTATGAAGTAGGCATTCTGTGCACTTGCAATTCTATCATATCTTCTAAATCAGGCACCCCCAAACTGCGGCCCTCCAGATGTTTTGGCCTACAACTCCCATGATCCCTAGCTAACAGGACCAGTGGTTGGGGAAGATGGGAATTGTAGTCCAAAACATCTGGAGGGCCGAAGTTTGGGGATGTCTGCTCTAAATGATGAAGTGCTATTTTTTTCCATGCATGCACCATAGCTGATGTGTACTGTATTTCTGCATTAGCAAGTGCAAGTGGAACCTGCAGCTAAATGATGCAGTGCACCCTTGCCTCCTAGCTGGAGTGCTCCAGTCAGCTAGCAGTGTCCCTCTTTCCTTCAGGATACTATAAGCCAGGGGTAGCCAATGTACTGCTCTCCAGATGTTAGCCTGAAATACCCACCAGCCCAAGATAGTAGAGACAATGGTCAGGGATGCTGGGAGTTGTAGTTCAGCAACATCTGGAGGACACCATGTTGGCTAATCCAGCTGTGATCCGTAAGGAGCTCAAGTAGGTCACCCCACTTCATCTTCGTCACTGACCATTTGTTTTTCCCTCCAACTGATGCTCAGTATCCACTGGCTTGTCCACGCCTCTTTGTGTTGTTTTGGAACTTGTTGCTCCCTTAGTTGCTATGTTTATGTAAACACTTTTTAATTATGCAAACTTCAGAGTTCACATTGTTTTTTCCTCCATTTCTGGACCCATCTGAGTGCTATTTGAGTAATTTTTGCACCATTATTTTTCTTCAGCAATTATTTCTTAAATATCAGTGAAAAGAGGGATGCCACCTGGTTAATAATGCCTGATAAATGAACCTGCTGTTTGACAAAAATTCTGCTGTACTTTTACTTTGCTATAGGGCAGGAGTGCAGGACCTTTTTTGTGTCAAGGGCCACATTCCATCAGGAAAAGTTCTCAGGGGCCACATGGCTAAAGTGAGTGGGGGCAGAGCCTAGTGGTGGGCCACCTATTTCTCTCTCTCTCTCTTTCTCACCTAGAACTGTTAGGAGAGAAGTTCTATTTGTGCAGATCAGTCTTTTACTTCTAACCTGAATTGTCACTGGGGAGTCTTATGGGTGGGAGGGGATGAGAGCAGAGGAGGGAAAGGTTATAGGGTTACATTGCAGTAGAATAAAATTAATGAACCAACACTTTGATGTCCACCCAAAGCCTGGCTAGAAGTCCTGCACTCTCAAACTTCCCAGAGCTGGCGGAGATGTTGCCGCAACTGACTATTTATGAGAATAAATAATAGTTCCTGCAAGTGGTCTGCTCATGTGAGTGATGTTTTGTCAGGAGAGCAAGCTCACACAAGATCGCTCCTTCTGCTCCACGAACAGGAAAACCACAAATTGCATTCCCCACCCCCTTACGCACTGTTTTTCCTCCGTCTGATACCCCCACCAACTTTATAAATACATCTGTAGCGCTACCATCAGCCAGCCTTCCTGGATGGGGTTGCAAAGCTGATCCAGATGGTGCCGCTTTCTACAGTCTGTTTCTGAAATCTGCTAGCCTGATATGATCTGGTGCAGCAGATGCCTGGTCATTGGCTTTTGAGAACATCTCACATTTCGGACCTGTGAGTAGTGGCACATTGTCAAATTCACGCTTCTTCAGGGTAGGATTCTCCTTACATCTACTTAGATCGCTTTATTTTCCAGAATTCATTTGCTGATACATTTGCCCACAATAATTTTCAAGTGTTTTCAAAATGATAATCATTGGAATCATTGGAAATAGCAATGAGTAGCTATCCATACATCTCAGAAGCCTATGATTCCAAGAAATTCCCCTGTGCAGTTGGTCAAATTGCATTTTAGTAAGCCTCTTTTTCAATGACAGTATCTTGATATCCCATATTAGGTGTGAGGGATTGCTGTGCTTCTGTTACTCTCCTGTTTAAATTTGCCTAGATGTGCATTCTACCACAGGAGAACGGAGTAGGGGACACAGCCCGCAAAGTTTGTGTGTTTGTTTTAAAACAAAAGGTACCCAAAATGGCAGGCTGGTGCTTTAGAAGAGAGAGGGGTCAGCATTTTTCAAATATATGTCCATGTGTCACATTCCACGAGTTGCATCACAAGTGACATTCTGTTTTCATATAGTCACAGTGCAGCAGTCACAATAGCAATGAACCCATTTGCTGGAGGAAGAATTGCACATTCACAGGTGCAGAATTTCAGAGCTAGGAAAACAGGACATCCCCACAGGAGGAACACAGCCCTGAAGGAAGATGGGCAGATTTTGCACAACAAATAAGAAGGCACTGTGCAGTCAATAAACCGATTGCACCAAAAGGGTTTTGCAAGCTATATAGAGAAACAAATAGGATCTCGATTTTCAGACAGTGTAGCTGTCTTGAATGTCACTTCCAAAATGAAAGTAATTTCTTTAACAATGCATGCACTGGGGCTGGATGTCATTATGTCACTCTGAGATCTCTTCCCCTGGACTCTGTGCCGGCTATCAGCTCACACCATATCCATTTCAGTCTCCTATGCCAACCTCTCTCCAAAGACAACTCGGTGTCTCTTTGCCATTCTCAATATCCCATCCAGCTCTCTTGTTTTGTTCCTGCTGTCACTCTTTTTTATTCTGGAAGAGTGCTTAGTTCACTTGGCAGCTCCTAGCCACCAGGTTTGGCTTTCCTTGATAGAAACGTAGGAAGCTGGCTTATACTAGTGCTGGCTATTTGTTGTTTTCGGCTGGTATCATCTACTCTGACTGGCCGTGACTCTGCAAGGTCTCAGGCAGAGGCTGCCTAAGTCTGTAGATGCCAGAGATCGAATCAGAGACTTTCGGCATGCAAAGCACATACGCTACATAAGAGCATAAGATCCCTTCTGTATCACGCTAAAGAATTATCTACTAGACCAGCATCCTGTTTTCCACAGTGGTCAACCAGAAGCCAACAAGGCGGTGACTCTTTTCCATTGTTGCTCCCCAATGGGCGGCATTCAGAGGGTATGCTGCCTCTGATTCTGAGCCATGGGCCCATTTTTAAAGCATCCTCCACCATCCTATACCAATCCTCACTGCTCTTGGGTCATTCCTTGAGCTTTTGCTTCACTTTCGTCCAGTCTCTTTTAAATTGTAATCCTTGTAGAAAGCAAGCCCCATTAATCCCGATGGGGTGTACTTTTGAGAAAACATCTACAGGATTGCACAACTAAATGGTAATCCTGGGCAGTGAAAAAGGATACATTTGTGAGATCTTTTAATTTATGCAGAAGAAAAAGTCTTGTTTTTTGGGGGGGGCGCGGGGAAGCAGCTTCAAACTTCCATAATTTGGATTCGTACCAAAGAAACAGGATCCCAAGCAAACACTGTAGGGTATTAATAAAAAAATTCCTTCAGTAGCACCTTAAAGACCAACTAAGTTTTTATTTTGGTATGAGCTTTCGTGTGCATGCACACTTCGTCAGATACACTGAAACAGAATCAGTGTTTCAGTGTATCTGACGAAGTGTGCATGCACACGAAAGTTCATACCAAAATAAAAACTTAGTTGGTCTTTAAGGTGCGACTGAATGAATTTTTTTTATTTTGCTTCGACTCAGACCAACACGGCTACCTACCTGTAACTAGAACTGTAGGGTATATTATACTTACTAGTTTGCAGGAACAACTTGTTACCATTGATTAACAAATGCAAGGTCAGTATTTTAGATCATCTGTTATGTGACGGCCGTATGAGGAGAGTAGAGAGACCTTCTTACTGGTATAGTTAACTACCTTTATGACATCATTTATTCAATCCTGTAAACCTGAACCCAGTCTAAGGATCATCGGGAACACAGGCTGTGAGAGGCCGGCCACCAACTTGGATGACTTTAAAAGAGGATTATTTATGGAGGAGTGGGACGCGGGTGGCACTGTGGTCTAAAGCACTGAGCCTCTTGGGCTTGCTGATTGGAAGGATGGCGGTTCGAATCCCTGTGATGGAGTGAGCTCCCGTTGATCTGTCCCAGCTCCTGCCAACCTAGCAGTTTGAAAGCACGTCAGTGCATGTAGATAAATAGAGTTTCTGTGTGCTCTGGTTTCCATCACAGTGTTTCATTGTGGCAGCAGTGGTTTAGTCCTGCTCGCCACATGACCTGGAAAGCTGTCTGTGGACAAATGCCGGCTCTCTCGGCCTAAAATCGAGATGAGCGACGCAACCCCATAGTTGCCTTTGATTGGACTTAACCGTCCAGGTGTTCTTTACCTTTACCTTTTTTATTTATGGAGGATAAGGCTATCAATGGCTTTTATTTAGCCATGGTGGCTATGTTCTACTTCCACTTTCAGAGGCAGTATGCATTGGAAAGTGGGGGCATTTCTCCGGTCCTGCTTGCACATTCCCCATAGACACCTGGTTGGTGACTGTAAGAACAGGGTGTTAGGGTCTTCCAATTTATTGCCAGGAGATTGTGCAGGCTTAAAACATGCTATGAGATGGACAAAAGCTTAAGAAACTGACAGAAGCGAAGGGCAGGATTTTACATACCATAGGTTTTGCATTGAATAATTAATGTTTGCACGCCAGATTTACATGCCAGATTGAAAAATATTAAGATGTTGTGCTCAGTGTAAATATATATCAGAGCTTTGCCGTATTTTTCCGTGTACTGTATTGGACAAGGTTTCTTGACTCAAAAATCATGTCAAAAAACTGGGGTCGTCCAATACACGGATAGTGGCATGGGGAGGGGGGGACAGAAGCGCTGCCAGCCAGTCAGTGGGCGGGAGTGCGGCTTCTGCCGATGCCACAGCAAGTGGGGAGCCATCTGGGGGGTGTTTCCTGCCGACAGCTGCGTGGGGGGGGGGAGAGAAGCTGCGCACCGCCAGCCAGCTCGTTGGCAGCAGCGCAACTTCAACTTCCCCTGATGCTGCTGCACGCGGTGGGCGCTCCCTGGGTCGTTTCCTGCACACGGTTGCATCGGGGGAGGTTGTGCTCCCAACTGGCTGGCTGGCGGGAGCACAACTCCCCCCGATGCCGCTGCACACAGGAAATGATCTAGGGGGTGTTTCCTGTCTGCATCTGCATGAGGGGAGAGGCTCAAAAACTTTGGGCCATCTCCCCTCATTTTCTTAAAATTGAGTCCCCCCAAATGGGTGTGTGTGTGTCTTATACATGGGGGCATCTTACAGTTGGAAAAGTACGGTATACAGTGGACACTGGGGTTGCGAACGTGATCCGTGCGGGAGGCACGTTCGCAACCCACGTCTGCGCACGCGCGGGTTGCGACTCGGCGCTTTTGCACATGCGCAAAGCGCGATTTAGTTCTTCTGCACATGCGCGGCGAAACCTAGAAAGTAACCCGTTCCGGTACTTCCAAGTTCGGCGCAGAGCGCAACCCAAAAAGCCGCAACCTGAAGCGGCTGTAACTCGAGGTATGACCGTATTTTTAAGTTAAGTAGATTCTTCAGGGCAGTATATGCCTCTGCTATAAGTTCCTCCTGAAAGCATATTTTATCTGTATCAAGATCTCAGTCATATATGGTAAATTTGGAAGCAAGGAACATGAGTCAGACAGGAAGAGGCCTTGCGATTTACGACTGTAGCCATATTGCGGGTGGTGTGGAGAGCTCCAGATTGACCAAGTAATTGAGGTGCCTTCCTGGGCTTTACTCCTCCTGAGACTGTCAGTTGCAAATAATGGATTTGCCAAGGAAGGATGCAGGAGAAAAGACAAATGTTACTTCTATGTTTAAAATATTGCTATGCATTATTGTTGGAGGATATATACTGTATATATAATCTGCCTGGTTTATTTCAGTGGGAGAAGAAGAAGAAAAATAACCAGAGAGGATAGATGGTGTTGGAATGTATCCCAGACGTCTGCTTCCTACTATTATTGCTACAATTATGACAATTATTAGTTGCCCTATGCCAAAGCCTCTAGGTGACACACAAGAATAATTCAATCAAAATATCTGCTGTAGTCACGTATAGCTAATAAATGTATGTGCAAACCCACAATCATGACCAAACAAAACTAAAAAAGCTACAGATTCTTCACGGCAGCAGGCAAAAACCCTGACAAATTACCTTCAGGTTAATCACAAACAAGTAAATGATGCCAAATTAATTAAATTAAAGACCCTGGGGGGAAAGAAGGGCCTTCACCAGGCAACACATAGATATTGTTGGTGGTGGGGAACCAGATGAACCTCTTTGGGAGAGCATTTCACAAGCAAGAAGCCATTACAGTACTGAAAAAGGTCCTCTCTTGTTGCCTCTCCCATACTTTAGAAAAAAGGAAGCACCTTTAAAAGGGCCTCTGTGGATGATCTTAGGGTCTGGGTAGGCACATACAGGAACATGTGTTTACTGAAGTTCTAATCCATTTCAAGATTGGCTAAAACCAACACTTTGAATTGGGTCTGGAAATACGCTCGGATCCAGTTCAAGAATGTTCCAGCCTGAATCCTAGTGCTGTGCTTTATGAGAGATGCTCCCCTATATAGTTTTCATTATTTATTATGATTCTTTGCCGGTAGAAGAGCTTTTGTGCACTAGGGAGCATTCAATAGCAAATGTTCCAGGAGCGAGAATTTTTCCAGAATTCCTCGTTTCTTTAGTGACACGTAAAGAGACGCCATGAAATATCTCCTGTAATGCTCTTGGTAGGATAGTCCCACATCAATTTCTGAAAGCTACTTTTCATATCATGATTTCAGCACTCTGGAGTCCATATCACTGTCCAGGAGACGTATTGCCTGAAAGATCTTCTGTTCATCCAGACCAAAGGCAAATCTCATCAGTGGCATAACACCTGCTTTATATGGAAAACACCCCAGGTTCAAAAACCCTGGCATCTCCAGGAAGGCCTGGGAAAGACCCTTGTCTGAGCTGCACAAGACAGCATAAGCCAGCTTGCCACAATGTGGTGTCCTCCAGATATTTTGGACTACAATTTTCAATCATGATCTTTAGCAATGCTGGCTGCAGTTGATGGGAGCTGTAGTCCAAAACAGTTGGAAGGCACCAGGGTGCTGAAAGCTGGTGCAGACAATACTGGCCTATTTTCCTACAAAACGATCCTCGCAATGTTGCATGTGCTGTGTTTTAGGCAATACATCTGCATTTATTTTCCTGTATGGGTGGGAGTATCTTGCAACAGTACTCCTGAAATTGCAATATGAGATGTAGCCCTTTTTAGAAGTTCCCCTGCTTCTTAATGTTCACTTAGCATTCCTTGGGCAACAGTGGAGAGTCTTCCACCTTTCCGAAGGCTCAAAAGGCCTTTCCTTGATCTCTGCTCCTTTGTGCAGAATGCATTGTTGTCTAATTCAAGTCTGAGCTGCCGAGCCACTGAATTACTGTTTGGCACGTAAGCATGCACTGGAGCAATGTTTGATAATTGCATTGTTCCAAATCTCTGCACAGGGGGGGGGGGAGAGCATTCCAGCAGAAGCCCGGAACAAAGTTTTCTGTTCCTTTCTTTTTTCTTTTTTTAGACAAGGGGTTAATTTTCTAAGCCCCAATATGCCTTGTACATATCTACAGTTTCAGCAAATGCAGCTTTTGCCTTAACAAGACAAATTAAATCAATAACAGACATTTGGAGGGGGGCAGGGAGAGAAAGAGGGACAAGGGAGGGGACAAAGAGATTGGAGAGAGAGGATGGGGGACGCTTGCCTCCATGCACAGAGAAAGACAGGGAGTCAAAATGTGGACAGAGGAAGAGCTGTTTGCCTTTCCAAGGAAAGGAAGCCTTCAAGTGAAGATTACTAAGTTCAGCTATACAGGGCAGTTAATACCCATGAACTTGCAATTAAATGCGGAAGTAGCAGACAAGAGGCGAGGTAAAAGAAGATATTGTCAAATGCTCTGTAGCTGAGGATGCAGGCAGAAACTGGGGGAGGCGGGAATCTGCAGAGCTAGAGTCATGAATAAACACTCAGTTTTCCTGGGATTTACTGTTGGTGAGATTTGGGGGTGGGGCAGTTGGAGGACTCTTGTCATTCAGAAACTTGCAGCCCTTTTGTCCTTCCCTGCTGGACAGGGCCACAAAGGGAAGCTTTATTCGGTTTCCATGCTGCCAAGCCGGCCGGCCTTTTTTCTACCAGAGGGGGTTACTTCCCCAGGCCAAACTCTTGAGAGCCTCTGTGAAGTCTGATTGTTGTTTGGCTTGGAAGTGCATTGTCTGCAGCTTGAATTTTTCTTGATCTCTTGCCTAGATAGGCTCAGCTGGTTCTTTTTATTATTTTTTTAAAATTGAAAAATACATGCACAATGTGATGTGGGTTGTTCTCTCCCCTCTCCCCTCCACTGATCCCCCCCAACCCCATTCTCCCCCCACCCCCCATGTGATGGAGACACTTGGAAATAATCAGTCTTGTTTCTTGGCAGGCCTCCTTCAATGTTGTTGTATTTTGATTTAGGTCAGAGGGTGAAAGTTGAGGGTTTCTGCCTCCATTGCAATTGGCTCAACACTGTGTGTGTCCATAGTAACTTCTACTGATGGGGAGTGGGGTGAAATTCTCAAGCATTTTCTTCAGGCTCTGCCTACCAGAACAGATACGTTCATTGTTTTGCCATTGGGCAAAATTGGGCTCAGCTTCTTCTTCTTCTTCTTCTTCTTCTTCTTCTTCTTCTTCTTCTTCTTCTTCTTCTTCTTCTTCTTCTTCTTCTTCTTCTTCTTCTTCGGACAAAGAAAGAATTTTAGATTTATCCTGCATCTTGCAAAACATAATTTGTTCAAATCGGAATGAGAGTGTTAAAAATCTAACATTCAGGGTTATAATTCTCTGCCAACTTTTAAAGTACCTTTTTCTAGGAAATTTAGAAACAGTAGATTTTTCAATTTCTCCCCAACATTAGTATCTATGTGAACAGCTATTAATAATAATATGAAAATTCACCAACATCACCTCGTGTTCTGTAGCATCCTTACAGCACAATCCTTTGCCTGTTTACTCTGAAATAAGTCTCACTGCTATCACCAAAACTGCATGAGATTTGTTGAAGAGGAGCAAAGGCACCATTTCCCTGGATTTATCTCTGGTTTTCATTATCCACTTTATCAGTTTTCCTGCCAAATAACCCCTCTTAACCCTACCCTGTTCCCTTTGTGGGGTGCAGCAGAGGTAGAATTTAGCAGGTGGCTTATTTTCCCTGTGTGCCTTTCGAAATACAACAGGGGAAATCATGATCTGCTGTTTTTGCTTTTGAGGTGGTCAATGTCCTTGTTCCAGAGAGGAGTTGCAGGAAGGAGCTGCCTTATCAATAGGATTTTTGCTGTGACAGTCCCATTTAGGTTACTCATTGCTGAGAAGGAGACTCTTAGCTGCCTGTTAACAATTGTCAGTGAGTTACTTGCATAATGTAAGCTGCTGTCTGTCAGTGTTGCTTACTTGCTTACTTGCTTGTGATGGAGCCAAAGCATGCAATCTGCAGTTAATTTTTTTTATTTTAAAAAAACTAGCTTCCATCATCAAAGCAAGTATACCAAATGGTTAGAAAATTATATTAAAGGAGATGAGTTTTGTTGTTGATTAAATGATGCTGGAGTGTTTGGGGGGAAACCCACTCAGTAGTGGAGTATATGCTTTGAATGTCCAAACCTTGCCAGTCTTTGGCATCGTTAGTTGAAGGAAGCACCTAGCAGGTGATGGGAAAGACCTCTGCCTGAGATTCCAGATAACCACAGCCAGCAAAAGCAAGACAGTACAGTGTTAGATAGTCTGCTTCAAAATGTAATGTAATTGCTAAAGCAAATCACAATGAAGGGTAAGAGGATGGCCGGATAAAGTTAACAGTGTGTGTGTGTGTGTGTGTGTGTGTGTGTGTGTGTGTGTTTATAGTGCAAAGGCAAAAGCATTGAACAGTTTTTGTTGTCGTTTAGTCGTGCCCGACTCTTTGTGACCCCATGGACCAGAGCACGCCAGGCACTCCTGTCTTCCACTGCCTCCCGCAGTTTGGTCAGACTCATGTTAGTAGCTTTGTAAGCCTAGTAAAGTAACTCATCATGCGCTTCGGGATATTGTCAGCAAGTCACACACTGAACTGCATCTTGAGTTGTCCCATTGAGACGCCCTCCCTCCCACGTCACTGGTCAGTCACAGCTGAGCAAGTTGTTATGAAATCAGAGCCTGAAACTCTAGCAAAGAAGGAAGGCATAGTGAAGGAAGGTGACAGCGAATCCACTTCTTTCTCCGAAAAGTGGATATGGAGACTTCCAACCACTTTGTACCAATGAACAACAACAGCAACAACAACAACAAAAAATTATTATTATGTATACCCCGCCCATCTGGCTGAGTTTCCCCAGCCACTCTGGGTGGCTTCCAACAGAACATTAAAATGCAACAATCTATTAAACATTAAAAGCTTCCCTAAACAGGGCTGCCTTCAAATGTCTTTTAAAAGTCTGGAAGTTGTTTTTCTCTTTGACATCAGATGGGAGGGCGTTCCACAGGGCGGGCGCCACTACCAATAAGGCCCTCTGCCTGATTCCCTGTAACTTGGTTTCTTGTAGTGAGGGAACCGCCAGAAGGCCCTCGGCACTGGACCTCAGCGTCTGGGCAGAACAATGGGGGTGGAGACGCTCCTTCAGGTATACTGGACCGAGGCCGTTTAGGGCTTTAAAGGTTTAGGGCACACTTTGAATTGTGCTCGGAAACGTACTGGGAGCCAATACCTGCTGCTGTTGCCTTTTGCCTTTCCTGTGGTCTTCCCAGAAGCATCTGGATGGCAGCTGC
The DNA here is from genome assembly GCF_963506605.1 of Zootoca vivipara. Taxonomy (NCBI): domain Eukaryota; kingdom Metazoa; phylum Chordata; class Lepidosauria; order Squamata; family Lacertidae; genus Zootoca; species Zootoca vivipara. The sequence continues at coordinate 76,831,774 of NC_083282.1, read as the reverse complement.
TGCTGGAGATGGTGATCTCCAAAGCGCTATTATATTACTTCAACAGTGATGGAGAATCCGGGAACTGTAGTATATTAACTCTGCTGGGAATTGTAGCTCTAAGGCCAGCTTCCTTAAATTGTCAATGACTTTTAAAGTGGTATAGCAGTGGTATAAATGTAATGGTTGACCAGTATGTCAGCATAGAATTTTGATCTGTTTCACTAAGGAAGGCTGCTTTTAACGTTCTTAACTTGCATTGTTGGCCACTCAAGCACCATATCAAGGTGGGCATGGGAAAAGGCCTCCCCAGCCTTTTATAGTCATACCTTGGTTTAAGTACGCCTCGGTTTGAGTACTTTCAATTTAAGTACTCCGCAGACCCATCTGGAACGGATTAATCCACTTTCCATTACTTTCAATGGGAAAGTTCGCTTCAGGTTAAGTACAGACTTCCGGAACCAATTGTGCACTTAAACCGAGGTACCACTGTACTGCTGTTTTTCAAAGGCCACTTTTGTTTTGACGCTGGTGCCAAAGCATTTATGAAGCCATCACAAGTACCCCTGGTGTTTGCTGCAGTCCAGGAGATCTGTCTCGCAAAGGACAGAGTATTATGCCATCCCTTCCAGAGTTCGTAAAGAAAATAAGCTTGTTGGTGGGAAACCTCATAGCTGAATAGTTCCAATATCTCTGCCACTAAATCCATATGTGAACAATGTATACAAGCCAGGGCAATTTTTCAAAGCGGCTTTTATGTTCAGTGGGTTTGCAACAGAATCCACTGTCTCCATAATCTGGTTAGCTGCATAGATCAGTGGTGGGAAACTTCTGGCTCTCCAGATGTTGGGAGTCCAGCTCCCATTAGCCCCAGTCAAGCAGGAACCATGGTCAGGGACTGTGGGTGGGAGAAATCAGTTCGCATTTAACGGCATATTATCTATTTTGTACTTTCTGAAACAATACATGAATTGAAACACAGCCACCCTCCAGATTTTGCAGTGCCTTTCTCCAGCTAAAAAACATGTGCAAAAGTGCATATACTAGGGTAAAGTATGCAAAAAATAATAATAATAAAAATGCACATGCAAGAATATTGGAGCAAATTGCTTTGCAGAAATGTGTATGTTAGAAAAAATTTGCATAAAGAACCGTACATGTTAGGAGAAAATTAAGGGTTAAGCTATATGAGATGCTAAATGCATTTTAAACCCAATATTTGGAATTCCCCTTTTCTTTTTAAAAATAACAGCTGCCAGAGGGACTTGATCCAGACTGAGATTGTGGGGTGGAAGATGGGGTGTTTACCCTTGTACTACTTTCCTTTAAAACCACCCCTCCCAAGCTGCTATTTGTCCCTCCAGTTGCTGCTATTAGCAGCTTGCGTATCCTGCATTGCTTCTCCATATAATTTCTTAATCCAGGTTCCACATTAATCCTGGAAGTAGCCTTATCTAGCCTCCTCCAGGGGCGAATTTGACCTCACTGTGCCTGGGCAGTGACAGGTGGCCGTGCATCCTCAGCAGAAGTGAGGCTATATCGTTTTACCTCCTCCGGTGGCTTATAGAAATTGATAACCGCACATCACATCCTTTGTGCGTCTGATGAATTAATGGCCCCTGTGCTTATTGGCAGGTTTTGCACAATTAGGAGAGTTCTCATTATGCAATCCTGTCACTGTAGAGAAAGCTTGATTGCAGGTTGGTGTTGGTTTTTTGTTTTTTTGTTTAAGAAGTCCTACGTTTGGCATAGCTGCTGTCACTTGAGGCTGTGATGATGCCAGCGTTACCTCCGTTGTGAAGCAAAGTAGTAATTATTTCGTATGGCTTATCTTTGACAGACAACTGTGCAACTGTTCTCTAGGAACACATGCCCTATCCTCCTGCCCTCCTGATTAGGAACTATGCAAATGGTGCTATTTGAAGATCTGGATCAGTCATTCTCAAACTGTATGCTCAACAGTGTGCTGTGAGATGACTGCTAGTATGCCAGGATATACAAACCTATTGGATAAGTAGCATGTTCATTTAATTTTGCAGTTCTGTATTAGGACAGGCACCCCCCCCACACACAACTTAAACACATTCCCCTCTGCGTGACCGAAATCCAAGCTGTGCAAATTTCTCTAACCGGTTAGGTATATTTTGGAGAGATGTTAGGAGATCCCTCACAGAGCTACCATTCCTAGCACCAATAATAAATTACAATTTATTAAATTACAATTCCCAGGATTCTTTGGGGGAAACCATGACTGTTAATGTGGTATCCTATATAATAAAGTCCCTGTGTCTCTGCGTCCAGTCCCTGTGTCCATGTGTCCGCGCTAATGCGCATGTGCCCCACGGACACAGGGACTGGACGAAGAGGCGGGACATACACACGCGTGCTCTCTCCCCCCCCCAACCCTCTGCCTCCCGTTCCCCTGCGGCGGCGGACCAAGATGGCGGCATCGGGCTCCGGGGCCGCGACGGCGGGTCATGTGGCCAGCATGACAAAGCTGCTTCTGGCAAACCAGAGCAGCGCACGGAAACGCCGTTTACCTTCCCGCCGGAGCGGTCCCTATTTATCTACTTGCACTTTGATGTGCTTTCGAACTGCTAGGTGGGCAGGAGCTGAGACCGAGCAACGGGAGCTCACCCCGTTACAGGGATTCGAACCGCCGACCTTTTGATCAGCAAGCCCTAGACTCTGTGGTTTAACCCACAGCATGCATATATATATAAAGCATGGATATGGAGGAAAATGACTAATGTGGGAGGATTGGGGGTGGGGGAGGGTGTGTGTGAGGGAGAAGCAGAGAAGACCAAATGAGCCTTAAGTGGCTTGTGAAAACCATGTTATTTTTTTCACCTTTCTCATTATACAGCTTAAAAACGGGTTGCAGACTGGATATTGTTGGCACATTTTCTTATTTGAAAATTTGATTATTCAAGCCTTTCATGTAAAACCTCTGTGTAGTTCTAATGCTCTAGATTTTAGAGTGACACGCACAGTCTTGTTGAATATAGTCGGATATTTGCTCATCTGCTTTCAAATCATCTGTCTGAAAGGAGACCCCCCCACACCCGCAGCCAGTGCGAATGAATAAAGCAGTACAGATTTTCAGGAAGATTAAGCTGCTGCCTCTTTCAAGGAACCAATTAGTACCAGTCAGAGTTGCTAAACTAGGTTACACAAAAGGTGTTTACTAGTGAACATAACTTGGTTGCAAGGATGCAATGGTGGCTAGATATTGGTGTGTGTTCTGCTGTTGCTGCTGAACTATGCTGTATTTTTACATTTTAGACCATTGCTCTGCCCATCACAGGAAAGGGGTTGATCTATATCTGGTTCGTCTTGCTGGGGCTATTCAGAATGAGAAGGTTTTAAAAAACTGCTTCCAAGTTGCAAAGTTCTTACTGTCTAATGCAGGCACCCCCAAACTGCAGCCCTCCAGACGTTTTTGCCTACAACTCCCATGATCCCTAGCTAACAGGACCAGTGGTCAGGGATGATGGGAATTGTAGTCTCAGAACATCTGGAGGGCCGAAGTTTGGGGATGCCTGGTCTAATGTAACATAAAGAAATCTCTGCTGACCGCATTTGGCATGAAACAGATGCACCAGCCATGCCAATTGAAGAGGAGCCCACTCACCAGACCCAAAATATACAAGAAGGTTTTTAAAAGACAAGGTAGAAAAAACAATTCATCTTCTTTCTTGAGAAGTGGCACAGTGTAATGGCCAAATGCGCGAGGTCCCTGGTTAAAGTTTCACCCTCTGTTATGAACTCACTGAAGTGCCCTTAGCGCAAGCTAATTTGTTCCATCATCTACAATGCAGGGATAATAGTATTGGACTACCTTACAGGGCTGTCGTAAGGATTACTGATATTACTTGCTTGAAGCCCTTGCTTAACCCTCAAAGGTGCTATGTAAAGTTTCTAAACTACATGTTACTACAGCAGATCTGTATTAGAATGCACTTTATAATAGACTGTGCACTAGAATGTAACTTAGCTTTGAAGCGGAAGCAGGGAGATAATTTGGCACAGAGAGGGCAGGGATTGAACCCTTTTGCTGCCCTCAACAACCCGTTCCTCCGGCTCCTTACCTTGTGGCTGGGCTTATTTTCAGCAGGCCTGGAGCCAGTGCTTGGCATGGTTAGACAAATGCTAGGGCTTATCCAGGCTATTGCCAGGTCCTGACATCACCTTTTCCTTTGCTTTTTTGCATGGTGGTTAAGTGTACAGTATAGCAATGTGCTGTCTGAGGGTGCAGCACAACACCCCCACCCCCCGGGCTTCATTTCCCCAGAATGCCCCTGTCCCTGCTACATTATGGCCCAAAATCATTCTGGCATTTCGTACAGGCAACAACCATTTTACGCGTATTCAGTATGTGCGCAGCTGCGCATACGCGTGTCGCCACAGACTAGAAAAAAGGGCAAAATTGGCCCTAAAAGAGTACAGAAAGGGCAAAAGCAGCACGAAAATAGCGCCTAGCAATCCCACAAGCCTTTGCAAATGCAATCTCAGGAGCCATTGCACCGACCATTGAGGCCTGGAGGGAGTGATTGCTACCATTTATGCCCATCTGGTAAGCGATGCTGGTTTTTTAAAAAGGGTTTTCTAGCAGTTTCCGAGGTATAGAGGTTGTTTTTAGTCCAACCCTATGCAGACCTTGGTCTTATCATATTCATAATCCTGCTCATAACCTTCAAAATCTCAATAGTTACTGTGGGACCTGGGTGTATTGGAAATAATCTTTTTCTGTATGTTTATCTCCATATACTCCCATCGTCATCTAAAGCTCATGAACTAGGGAGGTGAGGCTGCTGTCAACTAGGAGCAGGACCTTTTCTGTGGTGGTACCCAACCTATGAAATACCTTGCCTAGCAAGTTCTGTCAGGCCCCATCCCGATGCTACTTCAGGTGGTTGGTGAAGACTGTGCTATTTAAAAAGGCCCTAGATTAATTAATCACACCCACCCACCCACCCACCCGCCACTGGCTAAGTCCTTTGTTACTTTTGCGCCTGTTGGATCTGTTAAACAGGCGGAAAATGGTTAATTTATCAATTTGACTGTATGTTGCAAGTTTTTTTAGGGATTATGTTTGTTTTATTCTGTTTTTATTGCTTGCCTTGAGCATCCTTGCAGGAAGTGGCTGAATAGAAAACTTTAAAATTAAAATATTTATTTGGAAATCAGTCTAAACATAATAAATGCAGCATACCACCAAGTAATTGTGCCTAGGAGGCAGCCTTAGACCCTTAGAGTTGTGTGTGTTTCTAACATGTCGCAGAGGGATTCTTGGTGTATGGGATGAACAGGAATAATCATGCTCTAATGTTTGTCATTTCTGCAGGTGGTATACAAGGGGCAGGGTTATCCTTTAAGATCTGAACTAATAACGTTGAAGCCATTTTTTATACCCGATGTGCATGTGTGCATGTAGGAGTTGTCTGGCTCACTTTCTTAGATCAGCTCTTCCTGTCGCCCATACTGCTGTTGCCACAGGTAGAATTTAATTGCCATCAAATTTCACAGATCTCAGAGCTGCTCCAAGGGTGGGACGGGAGCCAAGGCCCCTGGCTCTCCACCAGGACCTTTGCCCCCCTATTCCTTACATAAGCACACAGCACAAAGCAGAGCAGGTCTAATTGCCGGAGCAGATGTAGCGGCTTGTGCTGTCCTCAAATGTGCTTCTGCTTTTGGGCACTCATGAGTATATTTAAGGCCACGTCTAAAGCTCAGTCGTAAATAGAGGTGTGGCAGCTTCCAAAGCTTTGCAGAACCATTTTCAGGGGAAAGGAATGCCCTTAGTAGTACTATACTGGATACCACCGGCCGTGCCTGCATAATATATGCAAGCCAGAGACAACAACGAATGCTTTGTAATATAGGAAGTGCAATTTTTTAAGTAGATGCCATGGATTTCACAGATTGTGGTGGTTGCCCTCTGTAAGATGCTAAGAGAGGGTCTGTAAGGGGGGAATGTGTAAATTGGCACCTAGGGACCATGTCGGCAATGGCTCTGGGGGTAGTATCCTAGCATAATGTTGTTCCTGCTTATGCCATTCATTTCTTACATCTTTATTCAATTTTTCTTCCTTAGAAACTCAAGGCAACATGCACGGTTCTTCCTCTCTTTCTGTCATCACAGCCACGCTGTGAGTTAGGTTAGGCTGAGAGATAATGACTGACTCAAGATCTCCCATTGATCCAAATGGGCAAGTGACTTGACCCAGTTTAAGGCACCTTCCCTTTCTCTATCCATGGCACTATAGTATCTCTTGGCTAACCAGAAAGGCAGCCACTCAGTTGTTGTTAGGGTGACGGAACCAAGAAGCCACTCTGGGTGAATTTGTGTGCGCAGCACTTTCAGCACCTTTGATCCAAAGCACGATAGTTTTCACCTCCATCCTTTCTGTGGGATGGCATATTGCCCTTCGTGGTTTCCCCAGCTTCCTCTGGAAACAAGTTCCCACGCTCAGCCTGCTGCTGCTAGCTAAAATGGAGAGAAGGTCCAGAAAAGAAATGCTTATGAAATGGATAAGTGAAACATGAGTAAAACAAAATTATGAGATCATGTCGGCAAATGCCAGTGCTGTCTCAAGTGTCTCTACAAGGTTTCTTCATTTTTTTTTAGTAGCACTTGATTTTTGTTTGGGAGGCCATTTCCAAAAACAGTTGAGAATGAATGAAAAAGATAAAACTAGTAACAGACCGCATGGTGGGGTGATCAGAACTCACGGAAACGCCGTTTACCTTCCCGCCGCAGTGGTACCTATTTATCTACTTGCACTGGTGTGCTTTCGAACTGCTAGGTTGGCAGGAGCTGGGACAGAGCAACGGGAGCTCACCCCGTTGCGGAGATTCAAACCACCAACCTTCCGATCGGCAAGCCCAAGAGGCAGCGCCACCAGCATCCCCCCTGGAGGAGCGAGGTAGCAGGAGGTTAGCACCAAAGTGTTTTGGGTGCCATTGGAAGAAGTGGTCTGCAGTGATTCGAAATGGTGGACCAATCTACACTTCTATATAACAATTTATATCTATATCATACCAGTTTAATTGTCCTGCCCTTCTAGGCATCGAGAGCAAGAGATACCTAGTCCCCTTCCCCGTCTCTGAACTGCAGTTTCCTAGGAATAATAATAAAAAAAAAACTTCATGTCTGTAGTGACATTCCCAGAACATATTCCCAGGCCAAGGAATTCAGTGGAAGAACATCTGCTTTGCAAACCTAAGATCCCAGGTTCAATCCCTGGCATCTCCAGGAAAACTGGGAGAGACTCCTGTCTGAAATCCCGGAGAGCTTGTGCCAGTCAGTTAAGGCAATACTGTTGCTAGATAGATCAATGGTATGGCTCAGTATAAAGCAGCTATTTGTTCGCTTTACATACTCTTCCCTGCCACCAATGCAAGCTTCTCTGCTGATGTAATTGCATGCTGGGATAAGGATTCTAAATGGGACTACAGTGAGGGGCAAAGGGTTAAATTATCCTTTGTCACCCCTTGCATTTTGGATACTGCTTGGACTCCCCAAAGCTGGGTTGTTATTGTTTTTAACATTAAAAAACAAAACAAAAACCATGCACCCGTTAATTGCATTAGCACGTTTAATGCCACAACTAGTTTGGTTCTTTCCCTGATTCTCCACCGGCATGATCACGTTGCGTACAAGAGGATTCTGTTCTCTTTACCTCTGTGCAACACCCCTCCTCCTGTTCTGGAACAGGCTTGGCAACAAATCTCTGCTTCTTCTGCTTCTTCTTTAATACATTTAAGTGTTCAAGACTAACCTCATTGTTCAGCTCCGCTTGTAGCCTACTGAGACCTGTGGGCCATCGTCAAGGGCAGCTGCATTTGCTCATTACAAGAACCCTAGTCATTAGTGCATCAATTCAAAGCTCTTAATACAATCCCTAGTTCGCAATTATAAATCAATCTAAATATCTTTTCAAGTGAAACTGCAGCACAACTCGCCTGGGTGTATTCGTCCGGAGGGGATGCTGTGGCTTCCAGTCAATGAATATATTTGCAACAGCTTTTTTTCCTCTGCCCCACCCTCCCCTGCTCTCAAAAAGCACTACAGTACCGTACTCGTTTTTTCAGATTAAACTGTGGCAAGATTGCACATCTTTCCAATTAAGGGTTTTCAGCACTAAATAAAGCAAAACTATGAAATACATGTTTTAACCAGCTGCTTCCTGTGGAATTATTTGATTTCCTTCAGACAACCAATTGACTGAGCAGTCATCCTCATTTGCTTGCAGAAAGCTTATGCAGTGGTTAGACTGTGTCCAGTCTTTATTGAGCATTTGTTTTGATTTGTTTATGGGGAGGTTATACAACAATGAGTGTTTGTCCTGTGTTCATCCTGATTTTCTGGCAGGGTGTTTATACATCTTCCTGGTAGTCACTTGTCCCCTCCACTTTCCAAACCATATACTGTAGTCTAATTCTTATTCTAAAGTGGATTTCTTGTGCTTTAATCCACTTTAATTGCAGAAACCTACATTTATGGTGTGAGTTTTAATCTCTTCTGCAAAACAGTAACCAGTCTGGAGATATTCTTGGTGAGTTTTATATGTAGAAATCTTTCCAGTTAAGTACAGTATATTTATATGCGCTGCGCGTCTTGGGTCTGAGAGAATGAGCAACCCCAAAATTAAAGCACACCAGCACCAACTCTTTTTTAAAGTGTAGGTTTTGTTTATTTTTAGGAACTGAAAAACTGAGCAGCAAAAAATCCCCCCTTTGGCCTGCCCTTGGGCTTTTAAAAGGAGCTTGATCAGCAGCTCTCCAGGACATGGACATAAACAAGCATCATAATCAGCTAAAGACTGCCGACTGAGCTGCTGTTTAAGGCAGAGGAACAAAGCCTGTTAAAAAAAGTTGGCAGCTCCATTGTTTTTCTTTTTTAAAAATATATATGTTATCTCTCCATATAGATTACTTGAGAGACCATTATATATCCTTTGTATAAGAAGTACCGTAGATCATTATTTTCTGACCCCAATATACCCTAAATACAGTTCCTGAAGCCCACTCCACGGTGACTTGGAGCAGAGCTTTCAGTATAGCTGCCCCTGTTCTGTGGAACAGCATTCCTGGTGCTTTCCAGAAACAATTTTCTTTCAACGAGCTTTTTCAGCTGGAGGAAAAAGTCTCTGTCTATATGTTCATTCTGCATTGTTATTTAAGCCTACACTTGTTTTTGTGTTGTTCTTAAAATTATTTAGCTGTTTATAAGGATACGTTTGTAAATTACTTTGGAAGGTGAGTTACAAATTAATAAATAAAACTATAATAATAGGAGTATGTCTTCCAGCTTGGTAGCTACAATATGTTATGCAAAAAGTTTGATGGCGCTTGGTGTTTGATCAATTAGAGTCAACCCAGTGAGATCAATGGATGTATAAGTTATTGATGACTGACTCTTCTCCCTTTGATATTAATGGGTCTACTCTGAGCATGGCTAAGCCTGGATCCAACCCATTATTTCCAGCATTTCTGCCTTACCTTTCCATTTGCAGCACAGCTAAGGCAACTTACAAACCGTAAAAACGTTAAATCAAACTGCAGTGCCCCGACAATAAAAAAGGATCAAAACACAATAACGTCACAATATTTAAAGCAGCAATTAGCAATTAAAAGCCATTTAAGATAAGGAATACCCTGAAAACACCCCCTGGAAAAATAACGGCTTTCAGTGATTGTCTGGAAGCAAGCAGTTGTGGGCATTTGGGTGGCCAAATGTGAAAGTGGAAAAGGTTCCCTATGCATTTAATAATTCGGTGAAAGGGGAAATCTCAGCAGGGGTACCTCACTATGCTGAAATTTCCTGTTCCACACAAGTATTAAAGATGCAGGGACAGCTGGCACAGTGAGATGGTGACACGACCCTCCACACAGCAGAATAGGGGCTGAACACAGGTGAACTGGCAGAGATAATTCAGTGCCCCCCATCAGTGCAGCCCTGCAACGTGGCACTGCCCATTCCTACAGGGGCCCTGTCCTCCTAGCTGCCATTACTTAGGAAGGAAATTTGACTGGTCCTCACCATCTTTCCAGGATGTATGCTCACAGATAAAACAGGTACCGGTAAGAGGAGAGCTAGCGCTGGCTCTCTCTTCACCAGCCGCACAATTGTCACTTCTCTTTTAACTGGAGTGATCCCAGGCTAATGCTTCTGGAAAACGCAAGTGTTTCAGGAACTACTTAGGGCGACCGCTTTCCTCAGGACCTTGAGGACCTGCCACCTGAAATGTTTACACCCACTCCCTATAACATTTCACATTAATTCCAAGGATCTTTTCATTATACTAGGCTGCAGTGATTAAGCCTCTCACATGCATCTTGTCATCTCAAGTGCTGCCTCGTGCCGTTTTGATTAGATTCACCCTGGTAAGCCCTGGTGATGACCTTGAAAAAAGTCGCAAGCAGAGCATTTGCTTACAAATGCAGAGAATTCACAACCGTATTTGTCGGAGTTGATTGGTTTGGCCCTCGCTTCTATGCTTGACCACCATGCTGAAGCTAAGCAGGCCTGGGTCTGGTCAGAGCCTGGATGGGAAACTTCCTGGGAAAGGACCGTATGAATACTGCCTTGAAGTTCCATGATAGAAGAAAGGTGGGTTATAAAAGTGAAAAATAAAATGTAAAGATAAATAATAAAATAACTATCTTGAGCAAACGTTACTGTAGTGGTGATGTATGAGCGGTTTTGTTCACTCAGTCTTGGAAGACATATATGACAAAGCATGACAGGAGGCCAACATTTAAAGCTCTAGTAAGGTAGAAAGTGTTTGTGCTAATCCCTAGTCATAATCTAATTGCTGCGAGTCTTCTAATCCCCCTCCCCCAGAATTCAATTTACAGCTGGCATGCGTGAGGGATGTTATCGGGCCTGAGCTGATGTGAGTGATTGATTCTCCTTTCAAGTTTGCTTCTTTTTTTTGTTGAGATTTATAATACTCCATTCTCTGCTAATAAGCAATGTACAACATGGGAAAAAATTTGATTGATTGAAAATGGATTAAAACCCCCAAATCACAGTAACAGTTTAGAACAAAGCAAAAAAACAAAACAAAAACAAAAACCCTTTTATAGTTAAATCACTAACTATAAAATCAAGCAACTTATAATAAAAACACAGCTGCAGAAATGGTAATAAAATTCAAGCAGTAAAAGATAAGCTACTTTAGAAATCTTTCCCTAGCGCTAACACCACGAGTCTGCCTAGCTTTCTAGTCCATTTACCTTGAGTGAGTAAAAAGAGCCTGCCGACAATCGGACAAGGAATCTCTTGAGAGAAAGTGAATGTATTGGATACTGTATTGGATGAATGGGTTCAAAGCCCACCCTGTCATTATCAGCATCGACAGATGTATTATGAAAAGAGATATGACAGTTGTGTGAACCAGCAGACCAAAAGCTGATTTGTCATTCTTGACCTTCCATGTTTTCCCATTTGGTCTCTGCTGCCATGACTGCAGGGTTGCAGACCTGGGAGAAGAGGCAGGAGTAGATGTAAGTCGAGATGGCAAGGCTCACCCACTTGTGTTCAATGTTGTCTCTGGAAAAGAATAAGCTGACAGCTAGTTCTCAGGGCTTTGAGCTCTTTCTTTTTCTATTACATTTGTCTTCAGCCTGAGTGGCCTTTCTCAAAGTTTTTGAGCGAACATGCAGATAATAATATTTTCTAGCTTTGGGAGACTCTCCTTATGGTTACCGTATTTCAAAAATTGATGTCACTTAAAGCTAATGTTCCTTTGGCAAAAAAGCATTTCTTTCTTTGTCAAGAGGATATGAGCTGCTGGCATTCCCCTAAGCTGGTGGATACTTTGCAGGAGTGGAGAAGTTAGGCTCTATATCCCATTCCTTCACCTGGCAGATCTTTTAAAAAACCGCATAGTCGTCCTCTCCAGTGCTGCAGGAATCTGATTATCTGGATCTCATTGGCTTCTTTGCACACTTACTTTGTAGTAAGCCCTGTTAAACTGAGTGAAACTTGCATCTGAGCAAAGATGCATAATATTTTACTGCTGGAAGTATCTGTCAGTGGTGGAATTGCCCCACTTGGAGACATGTTTGGGGAAGAACTGTAGCTCAGTGCATCTCCAGCATCTCTTGGTCAGCTGAGGACAGGGAAAGCAGGTCTGCATTTTCCTGGGCTCTGTAGGAAGGAAAGTCCTGAATCCTTAATGGTGTTTCATGTGGACACATTAGTCAATAAAACAACACCCCTTCTTTACCAAGTAGTGACTCATATACAGAAGCTGTTGGTGAACCTCTTTCCCATCCCCATCTACCCTAAATCAAAATTCAGTTACCATCAGAGAATACCATAACAAAACACTGAGAAAGGACAGGCAGTATTGATGCAGAAGGGAGTGATAAAGTTTTAAACGTCTGTTGAACTTAAGTGATTGAGGTTTGTACAAGTGATGCCCTAGGATCAGTTGGAGGCAGAATCTGCTTAACCCCCCCCCCCACAAAACCTGGCCCAACTCTATTAATTCAACAAGATGAATAGTCCCTACTTCTTTTATTGCTGAATCATAAAAAGACTGTGCCTCAGTCGTCTACTTTTTATTTTTTTAATTGCAAACATACTACATGTTATTTTCCCTTTCACTCATTTCATTTCATTTCATTTTAAAGAACAGATGTGTTTAAAGCTCAAAACTGTTGCAGGGATTTTTTTGGGGGTATGGGTGGAGGTGGGGTAGAAGGAGAGCCAATTCCATGCACCAATTCTTGGTGACAGCCAATCCATGCACAAACTGCAGCTTTTGATCCAAAACTGCAGAAGTATTTTTGGGGGGTTCTTTTTCTGCAGAACTCGTCCTTGGAAAGGAGAACTCCCAGCCCCCGCCCTGATGCACGCATCTTGCACATTTTATAAAATAAAGGTTTGCTGTGAGATTTGGTTAAAGGGCTCTGACTTTGTATCATCGTCATCATTTTATTATTTTATCCCGTTTCAAGCATTTCTCTGTTTTGCTGGGCTAAGGAACCTCCCTTTGTAGCTCTCGCCATTTCTTGACTAAAGTGCAATTGTAAGCAAAGTTTGCTTTCCTGACATGTTGGTTTCTTTTTGGCGTTATTAAAGCTAAATCAGAGGTTATTTCCCCTCTCTAAGCTCATCAAAGAGATGGTACATTTTCATTTTTTTTAAAAAAAAGTTGTAACTTGACATTGGAGAGAAAAATTAAACTGTTCAGAAGTTATGAAATTCAACCCTTTTTAACATTATGAAAGCTTTATTAAAATATTTTCTTTTTTTGTTAGAGAGGGGATGAACTCTATGAGGCCTGTTTGGCTTCACTACCAACTTCTTACAATTATAAGAGTTAGATCAGGGGTCCCCAGACTTACTGCGCAGTGGGCCGGAGGGCGGGGGAGTGCGCGCCCGTGCGCATGCGCACACGCACACGGGCGGGAAAAATCGCCGAAAATCGCTTGTGTGCATGCGTATGGGCCTCCCCCGACCCGGAAGTGCATCGGAAATGACCTCTTCTGGGTCGGGAGAGGCCCATACGCATGCACACAAAGGATTTTCGGCGATTTTTTGCCGATTTTTAAGATCGCCGCCGCGCCGCGCGCCGTCGCGCGCCGGATTGGGAGGCCGATTGGGCCGCATCCGGCCCGGGGGCCGTAGTTTGGGGACCCCTGAGTTAGATTAATTGTAGCAGTGCTGTTTTAGAAGAGGAATTCTGCCTACTCTCTCACACAGAATAGGGAATGTCTACTCCAAGATGGCGACCACAGTGATATATGCAAGCATTGCTGAAAAACAAAGAATTTCCCCCTTCTAAATTATTTTTCAAAGTCATATTTCAGCCAATTAATTAACTGAACTAATTAATTCAGTGTACTACTACTATGAACCTAATATTGTACAGGTTTAGAAAAACTTCTACTGTCCAATTGTAAAGGTTTTCACACATACAGGCCCAGATGCTTTTGGAAATCCAGTGAGTTAAGAATTATAGACTTGAGTAATGAATATGAATTAGTGGCTTTAGTATCTTTTGTGTTCTCTGGGCCCATAAATCTTGGTTGGCTGTAATGACATTGTCTAGGGTGGGGGGTTTTGCGGGGGGGGGGGGGGGGAGAAGAGTTGAATTGTGTTTCTTCCAGGAATGCACCAAGGCCTGCCAAATCTCCGTCAGTGGTGCAGCTAGCACAGGAGCAAAGCATTAGCTCTTTTTTCTTCAGAATTTTAGAATATGGGAAATTACTTATTTATCTTTAAAATGTACAAGCTGCTTCTCTTTGAGAAATATCTGAAACTATGTACCAATGATAAATACATACAGGACTCAAATAGTCAACTAAAAAAATAAATCACAAACCAAGAACCGAAATACCACAAGAAAAAAGAAAGCCATCAGCCCTGGAGAGGGCCCAAGACCTGAGGCAGGAAATCAAAATGGCCACCCTCCAGGTTCAGTAAATATAGAATCAACAGATTACAGTAGTAGTTGACTATTTATTTTCCCCTGATGGAGTCCCCAGTTGGTGGATTGATGCTGGTTTTTTCCACCCCGCCTAACAGTATGACCTCCTCTGTTCTGTATTTTGAAAAGCCTCCCCCTCAAAAAAAGAGTGTTTAGTTGGTACTGAAATGCTTAAAATGATGGCACCATTTTAATAACTAAAACGGCTGTTGCCCCAACCGAAAAGGCTCTGACCTGTTCCATTGCAATTATCACCTCAGTAAATGAGGAAGGCCTTACACCCTAACCTGAAGGGGAGGTAGGCATATCTTGGAGAATGATAAAATATATTCTTCATCATTGCAGTGCTTTGCCTTTATGAAAAGGGGGACCTGTGATCTCATCATCAGGAGACTTTTTAGGGCTGACATTTTGAAATGGGAAAGGATTTAGGGATGACCCTCTTGCCTGCTTTAAACTTGGCAGCCACCTCCTGGTGACAGTCATGATAGAATCAGTTCAGCAAATACCCAGGGTATGCCACTGCCGAATCATAATGGGGTTGACGGGAATTTGGGTGAGGCTTGGTTCCCAGCAATCATACAAATGAGAAAGGCAACGATAACTAGAGTTGACTGGGGGGGAGAAAACTAAAAACCACACCGTAGCGCCAAAATACAATAAAATTCTAATGTAGTCGAAAATACCCTGTCTGAACAGCCTGGGGGTATTCCAATAACTGATGAGTAATTCGTTTCAAGTGGTTTTGGCATGCGGATTTATGTACTTGGGAGAGATGGTTTCAGGAAGCAATACAAAATAAAGAAACGGGGTCTATAAGTAAGTGATCTTGATTAGAGATATTGGGGGGGGTGCATGAGGAGACACCAAATCCTTGAAATTCTCTGTGCGTTTTAGTCCCAAATTAAAGTCATTGTATACAATTAAAAACAAAAGATTGGCTGTAAACGTGAAGCTCCCTAAAGACTGCTGATTTACTTATTTCTTGCTTAGAGGTATACCTAGCTGCAGGGAAGCTCTATTGCGTTAAGAGGTGTGGCAAAAAAGCATTATTGAAATCTGTCCCTTTTTTCTTCTTGATTTTAAAATCCTAAAATTTGGAGTTTTGCTATTACGTTAACTTATAAGGCCTTTCAGCAGCCTCAGTTGTAAGGGATCGAATAGCAAAGAGCAGCTCCCAGTCTACCTGAAATGTTCAATAATTGACTAAGTAGCGGAAGCGACACGATGAACGCTGTGTAAATTAACACTATGATAATAAGCATCTGGCACTGTCAAAGGGGAAGGAACAGTTACCTCTGCGGTTTGAGGTCAAAGCTGTCTGAGATCGCCAACACTGGCCTAGATCACTCTGCAGGTTTTAAATATTGATCCAGCATTTAATTATTGGTAGAAAGAGAGAACATCCAAGCCAGTGACCAATATTGATAGGAGGACTTCTGTGTTGGATAAACATTGGGGAAGGCAAAAATGAATCCCATTGAGAGTAACTTAAGCATTACAAAAACAAAACAAAACAAAACAAAACTGTATTTAAGAAGAGCCCAGTAATTACTTTGTATAATTGCAGCTGTGCGTAATTATATAATTGGGTGAGCATGTAACAAACGGATGGTGAATTCTTCTACTGAATTATCCTCCAAGGCAAAAAATTAAGTGAGTTCTTTAAAACACTCTTTAAAAATGCTGAAATGTGCATATAGAGATTATACGTGAAAAGCACACATTTTGAATTGTCTGCTCCAAAAATCTGTTTTCGATTCTGCAGCATTTGTTGCTCTCACATTCTCAAACTTACTTCTGCAACTCTTGAGGGCCAGAAACATAAAACAAAAATAGGGCTTTCAGAATTCTAACAAGACTTAACCGACTGCTTAGAAATACCTCTTATTCCTAATAAGTTTCCATGCCAGATTCTGTAATTCTGACGAATGCAATGGTGTTTTGGTTTCTTTTCACAGAATCATAAAATGACAGATGAAATATACTCAGAGTCCTGTAGCGATTTCATGCTCTTTATTGCAGCTTGTAAAACAGTGAATGAAACTTCCCCTAATGTCCGCTATATATACAGTGGAACCTCGGTTTATGAACACCTCGGTTTACGAATTTTCGGTTTACGAACGCCGCGGACCCATCTGGAACGGATTAATTCACTTTCCATTACTTTCAATGGGAAAGTTCGCTTCAGTTTATGAACGCTTCAGTTTATGAACAGACTTCCGGAACCAATTGTGTTCATAAACCGAGGTACCACTGTACATTATTTACACAATGGCCCCCGCGTGATTGGCTAATTCCGGGCTGCTCCTGTAGGCCAATCAGGTTGCGGATTCACTTCCTCCAGAAGCCTGATTGGCTGCTCCTGCAGGCCAATCAGGTCACTGATTCACTTCCACCTGGAGCTGGATTGGGTGGCTCCTGCAGACCAATCAGACTGCTGCATTCTGGATCCTATTGTTCTAGGATTCATCTCAGTACATAACAGCAGAATTGGAAGGGATCCTGCGGGTCATCTATTCCAATCCCCTGCAACATAAAGCCCGATACATAATTCTGCAGAGTGCGGCATAGTGATTTTATTTCTGTTGTAATCCTACAAGATCTGCATAGCCAATCCACACAGGCTATATAGATGGAAGAGGGCTGGGTGAGAGAAAAACAAAAGTGTGCTGTCTCTCCCCCCCCCCCTTGAATGACTATACCGTGTTTCTCATATTATAAGACATGTCTTATATTTATTTTTTCCTCAAAAAAACACACCATGGCTTATTTTCAAGGGATGTCTTATTTTTTTTTCTCCTCCTCCTGCCATGGCCGGCATTGCTGCTGCACCTATCACTATGTCTTATTTTCGGGGTATGGCTTATATTCCTTGAATGCTTAAAAATCCTGCTATGGCTTATTTTATGGGTATGTCTTAAAATATGAGAAACAGGGTATATACACACCAGACACAGAGAGGGATAGCATGACTTTCATTTCCTGTCTTATAGGGACCTTGTTCAATTTCACTTCTGCTATCTAAAGTAGGGAAGTAAAGTGACAAGGCTCTTTGCATACATCTGTACGGTGGAAAGAAAAAAAAAGAGAAGCCTCTTAAATGGGGGGTGGGTTTTGCACAAGAGAACCAAGAATATGTCTTTCACTTTCCGCCCCAATTTTGCCTTAATAATAATAATAATAATAATAATTTATTATTTATACCCCGCCCATCTGGCCGGGTTCCCCCAGCCACTCTGGGCGGCTTCCAAAAAAACAGAAATTCTAAAATACAGAAATCCATCAAACATTAAAAGCTTCCCTAAACAGGGCTGCCTTGAGATGCCTTCTAAAGGTCTGGTAATTGTTCTCTTTGACCTCTAGTGGGAGGGCATTCCACAGGGTGGGTGCCACTACCGAGAAGGCCCTCTGCCTGGTTCCCTGTAACTTGGCTTCTCGTAATGAGGGAAGCGCCAGAAGGCCCTCGGAGCTGGACCTCAGTGTCCGGGCAGAACGATGGGGGTGGAGACGCTCCTTCAGGTATACCGGACCGAGGCCGTTTAGGGCTTTAAAGGTCAACACCAACACTTTGAATTGTGCTCGGAAACGTACTGGGAGCCAATGTAGGTCTTTTAGGACCGGTGTTATGTGATCTCGGCGGCCGCTCCCAGTCACCAGTCTAGCTGCAGCATTCTGGATTAGTTGTAGTTTCCGGGTCACCTTCAAAGGTAGCCCCACGTAGAGCGCATTGCAGTAGTCCAAGCGAGAGATAACTAGAGCATGCACCACTCTGGAGAGACAGTCACTGGGCAGGTAGGGACTCAGCCTGCGTACCAGATGGAGCTGATAAACAGCTGCCCTGGACACGGAGTTGACCTGTGCCTCCATGGACAGCTGTGAGTCTAAAATGACTCCCAGGCTGCGCACCTGGTCTTTCAGGGGCACAGTTACCCCATTCAGGACCAGGGAGTCCTCCACACCCGCCCGCCTCCTGTCCCCCACAAACAGTACTTCTGTCTTGTCAGGATTCAATCTCAATCTGTTAGCCGCCATCCATCCTCCAACCGCCTCCAAGCACTCACACAGGACCTTCACCGCCTTCACTGGTTCTGATTTAAAAGAGAGGTAGAGCTGGGTATCATCAGCATACTGATGGACACCCAGCCCAACCCCCCTGATGATCTCTCCCAGCGGCTGCATATAGATGTTAAAAAGCATGGGGGAGAGGACAGAACCCTGAGGCACCCCACAAGTGAGCGCCCAGGGGTCTGAACACTCATCCCCCACCACCACTTTCTGAACACGGCCCAGGAGGAAGGAGCGGAACCACTGCATGACAGTGCCCCCAGCTCCCAAGCCCTCTAGACGGTCCAGAAGGATGTTATGGTCGATGGTGTCAAAAGCCGCTGAGAGATCCAGCAGAACAAGGAAACAGCTCTTACCTTTGTCCCTAGCCCGCCGGAGATCATCGACCAGTGCGACCAAGGCAGTTTCAGTCCCATGATGAGGCCTGAATCCTGACTGGAAGGGATCCAAATGGTCCGCTTCTTCCAGGCGTGCCTGGAGTTGTTCCGCAACCACTCGCTCAATCACCTTGCCCAAGAATGGAAGATTTGAGACTGGGCGATAGTTGGCCATATTGGCCGGATCTAAAGATTGTTTTTTAAGAAGCGGTTTAATAACCGCCTCTTTCAGCGGGTCTGGGAAGGCTCCCTCATGGAGAGAAGCATTTACCAACCCGCGAAGCCCATCGCCCAGCCCTTCCTGGCTAGCTTTTATAAGCCAGGATGGGCAAGGATCAAGGAGACAGGTGGTTGGTTTCATTCGTCTAAGCAGCCTGTCCACATCCTCGGAGGTAACAGATTGAAATTGATCCCACAAAACTTGACTAGACAGGACTCTAGCACTCCCCCGCCCCGGCCCTGCTCCCACGGTGGAGTCTACCTCTTCCCGAATCTGAGCGACTTTATCTGCAAAAAACTTTGCAAAATCATTGCAGGAGATCATGTGGCCCGTACTGGGCCCGGATGGAGCAGGTGGTTCCGCTAAATTGCGAACCACCTGGAAGAGTCTCCTGCTGCTGTTTTCTGCAGATGCGATGGAGACGGTGAAGAAGGTCCTCTTCGCCGTCGCCATTGCCACTTGGTAGGCTCGAAGTTGAGCTCTAGCCCGTGTCCGGTCTGATTCAGGTAGCCTTCCTACCTAAGAGAATTTAAGTAACGTGGATGGTTTCAATTTCTATTGCAGAATTGGCTGTCATGAAAAATGCTATTTGGGGAAAATATGGAGAAGCTCTTTTCACTCGGAAACTTTTTAATAACCTGCACTTTCTTAAAAGAGAGGGGAGGGGAAGAACAAGTCATGAACTGGCAAAGGCAACAAGGGATGGGAGTTGTTGCATCCCCCATCTCCTGCCATGTTGTGTAGGCGATAACTGGGGAAGTGTCCTCTGCATACTTCTTTAACTGTTAAAGTAAGACACACTCAACCCTGCTTCATATCTGAACAGAGTAGGCATGTGAAAATAAGCACATATTTACCACCATCCCATCCAGCTCAGCCCTGAACATGAGGCCAGGAATATGGAGCTGAGCATATAGCATGCAGGCTATTCACCCTCCTACCCCAGTGTTTATTACTATATGACTCCCCAGGGTCTCAAGTAAAGGTCTTCCCCATAATCTGCAACCAGATCCTTTTAACCGGTGATGCAAGGGATAGAGCCTGGCCCTGGCTGCATGAGAAACAGGTGACTTTCCACTGAGCTAATGTTCCAACAAGAGTTCTAGCCAGTGCTTTTTTCTGGGGGGACGCAGGGGTAGGCATACCCCTAAACGTTTTGTGAATCTTTGTACTTTTGTCCATTTACTTTATTTCTTTCCCCCGATTTGAGCTATAAATTGGTGATTTTATTGAGTCAAAATGAGAGTACCCTAAACATATATATATATATATATATATATATATATATATATATATATATATGTGTGTGTGTGTGTGTGTGTGTATATATATATATATATATATATATATATATATATATATATATATATATATCACACTGGTTATAACATACCTGCATTTTCCACCTTAACCACTGCGCTCTAGAATTACCGGGAGAGATAAAGCAATCGGAGACAGGGAGGTTTCAAAGTAGCAGAAACTGCATGCAGGATGCTGTTATGAAACAGCTTTTGCAGAGTTCATAGGTGGAACGCTGCAGCTAGAACAGGGAGCATTGTGTCATTGTCGCTGTGCATATTCAGTCAAGGCTTCCGACTTGAGAGAAATGGGTCTGGCTATTGTTTTGCTTCCTTGTAAATTTTTTGTTTTCATTCTGTTTCTGCTTTGATATACACATGCATGCACAACTAGGGGAAGATTAATTTTATTCCTCAACTTTAGAGAAAGTCAGATGGAGGGTGGAAGAATTTTCAAAGGGAATATAGTATATTTTTAAAGGGGGAGAAAATAGGGTGGCCTTTTTTGGGGCTTTGAAATGTTCTCCAAGTTTGAAACTTCATAACAGGGTCAGTAAGTGTGATCTTTTTTATTTTTGTTTTTCTCCCTCGGATCCCTATTTATAGCTTTCAGATGTTGGCAGGGTGGAACAAGTTATCTCCTCCAGGACGTTCGTTACAGGTCTGTAACGAGAACCAGTCAAGCCTGCACTGACCTTTAAGATTGTGTGGCATTGCATCGCCTTGCAAACTTCACTCTCTTTAATAAATAAAGAAGCACTATAGGGCTATTTGTGCATCTCGCAAAGAGGGACAAAAGGGTCTACAGTTTAAAGTACTCTTTCTGCTTCAGTTGCTGAAATTCATAAAGGGTGCATGTGGTCATCTTCTGAAAGTGATCATTGCTGTGCCGTGGTTTGGTTTCAGAAGCTTTATATCTGACCAAGAAAGTGGCACTATGCTCCTCAGTGGAAGTAAATGGGAAATGTTTTCTAGCAAATGATTATATATACATATTTGAGACCTTGCATCCAAAGTGTAAGTTACTTGTTTATTATCACGGTGGGTTACAACAATAGAATATAGAGTGACAAATACAGTTAAAACCATTACTATTAGAAAAAAAGTAAAACCGCTCAAAATGGATTGGGACAAATTAAATTCAGCAAAAGAGGTGGGTTCTACAAAACAAAATGCCTTAACTGATACAAACCAGTGTGTTGAAACACACATGCGCACAGAAGAAGGATACTGACAAGCTGGAATGTGTGCAGAGGGGGGCAACCAAAATTATCAAGGATCTGGAAACCAAGCATTGTGAGGAACAGTTGAAGGGGCTGGCTGGGTATGTTTAGCCTGGAAAAGAGGAGATTGAGAGGAGATATGATCGGAGTTTCTCATGGAATAGGGAACAAACTTGTTTTCTCCTGCTCTGGAGTGTAGGACTCGAACCAATAGCTTCAAGTTACAAGAATGGAGATTTTGACTAAACATCAGGAAGAACTTTCTGACAGTAAGAGCTGTTTGACAGTGGAATGGACTCCTTCTGGAGGTTGTGGACTTTCCTTCCTTGGAGGTTTTTAAGCAGAGATTGGTTGACCATCTGTCTTGGATGCTTTAGTTGAGATTCCTGCATTGCAGGGGGTTGGACTAGACAACCCTTGGGGGTTCCTTCCAACTCTACCATTCTATGATTCTGTCATATATGCCTGTAAAGGGATTTATTTTATTAGTTAATTTATATCCTGCCCTTCCTCCCCAAGGAGCAGATATACAATATGAAACAAAAACAATGCAAACAATACCGTATTTAAAACGTTCTAAAAACAATTACAATTAAACAAAAAAACAAAACAAAAAGCAGTTACAGTTATAAATGTAAGAGCAATTTACACTTAAAAACACTTCCATCCAATGATCTCGAGGTTGCCAGGAATGGTATTCATCAGCCACTAAACAGCCGGGTAAACAAAAATATCTTCAAATTCCCCCTGAAATTTGAAAACGATGGAGACAGGCACAACTTAGTAGGGAAGACATTCAACAACTGGGAAACTGCCACTGAAGAGGCCTTGTGTGGGGCGGCTGAAGTGCTCCTCCTGGCCTCTCTTGACAATCTTAGGACTTGCCCTTAGTCACATCCCTCACTGGCCCTGATCTGCACCCTCCTGAAGTGCTTTTGTCTGGCTGAAATGTGTCCAGCGCAGCCTCTTTACCTGCCTGAATGGGGTAAAGGTAAAGGACCCTTGGACGATTAAGTCCAGTCAAAGGTGACTATGGGGTTGTGGCGCTCATCTCGCTTTCAGGCGTTTGTCTACAGACAGCTTTCTGGGTCATGTGGCCAGCATGACTAAACCGCTTCTGCTGCAACGGAACACAGTGACGGAAACCAGAGCACACGGAAATGCCATTTACCTTCCCCGCCACAGCGGTACCTATTTATCTACTTGCACTGCCGTGCTTTCGAACTGCTATGTTGGCAGGAGCTAGGACAGAGCAACGGGAGCTCATCCCATTGCGGGGATTCGAACCACCAACCTTCTGATCGGCAAGCCCAAGAGGCTCAGTGGTTTAGACCACAGTGCCACCCACATCCCCTGAATGAAGTATGGGGAGACAGAGAGAGGCGAGAGAGAAGAGACATCCAGCTTTTGCATGGCTTGAATGTCGCCATCCATTTTATACCTCTGGGCCTCCCAGTCTCTGGCACATAGGCTCAGATTGCCCACAAAGAAGGTCATCCACCTTTGATATACGTGAACAGATAGGCTAGCTTCTGTGCCTGAAATCTGCTGGAATTTATTTATCCCAAAAAATATACATCACTTGATTGTATTAAAACTCCTAAGTAAAACCTCTAATACTTTAACCAATAAGTTCATTGAGCGTTTCATAGGGAAACTTTCCAAAGGAGTTCAGGAATCCACAACAAAACAGAGCAGGTAATGCTGCTTTAGGCTTTACTGTATTCCTTCCCGTCTTGCCTGTCGCGAGGCATAGAATGAAAGATGTGAGCTATAAAATGAGCTCTGCTCTAATTGTCCAGCCTTGGTCCTGCTTCATGCTCACTTTGGGAGGTGGGAGGGCAACCAGCTGGTGGAGAAGGGTCCCTCGAGTGCTGCAGTGCGAGCCAGATGTGCATGCAGCAAGCGGGTTGGGGATAGCATCTTTTTGCTCATTTGTTGCAGCTTCAAAGCATTGTTTATTTCTGCCCTGTTTCCTTTCTGCTTTGGGATGCCAATTTCCAATATCTGGTTTGTGGTCACTCAGTGGTAGATAACGGCAAGCTTTTGTTTGCATATTTGTGGTGTGGTATCTGCTCTGCAGAGCAAAGGCCTGAGTAAGTCTTGCTTTCTGAGATCCCCCACCTTTCCCCAATCTTCTGCCTGCTTCTGTTTAAACTCTTTTGTGAAGACTTTAGGCAGGGCTTCCTTCAATGCTGTGCACCTATTCAACTGAGCCTATATCATCTGTATCACTGTAGCTTATCCTAGATGAGGGTCAGCAACCTAAGGCCCATGGGCCAGAAGCGGCCTGCGGAGGTAGTTTGAACGGCCCACGAGCCGCCCCCGAACTGAGCAGCCTGCTCGTGCGCTGTGCTAAACCGGTGCAGTGCAGCGTGGGGACTCACTTCTGCGGCGCCAGAAATCGCATCTGCGCATGCACAGACATTGAAAATCGCAGACGCGCGCGCTCACGCACTTGCACAATCTGGCCCACAGAGGGATCTCCGTGAGACCGATCCGGCCCAGGCAAGTTAAACCTTGCTGAACCCTGTCCTAGATAACTGTTCAGCTTGTCAAAGGCAGGATGAATAAGCAGAGAGTTGAAATACACCCCCCTTTGAAATTAGGATGGTGTTAGCAATTTGTTATTTTAAGCACCTCCTTAAGTCTTTTTAAAACTATTATTCAGCCAGGCTTTTTAAGCTTAGCATTTTTTTTTGTTATTGTTTATGCTGCTTTTACTGATGGATTTAATGCACTTTCACCGTCTTAACTTTGTATTCTATTTCTTTTCTTTTGTACACTGCCATAATGTTTCTGAATGGTAGATGGCTTATACATTCTTTAAATAAACCAAACCAAACCAATTAGGGTTTGAGTGTGTGTGTCCTCTTGAACAAGGGGCTCCAGCAGCCAGCCTTCAGTGTGTTGTATCTTGCACTAGAGTTCGACCAGGCTAGGTTCTATAGGTCAGTGAGGTCGTGCCCTGTTTGACAAATAGAGGGTGCTGACTTAACTGCATGGTCACCAAGTGTGAAGGTGATCCATAGATGTAGACTTGTAGTTAATTTACAGTAGCTAAGCTGTTCTAAGAACACATGTTTAATCTTTGTTGTAATACCTTCTCTGGTAAGGCACAGTTGCTAATTTATATGACAAAAGAAGGTGCTAATTGAAAGAGAAGGTCACACAAACAAGGAGTAAGTGGCTAGGGATTAATGCTATACTTGGAAAAATACTCATCAAGTGTGGAATTCTTTAGGGACTTGCACCTTCCAGTTTCAACAAAATCTGAGGTCAATTCAACATTTGACCCTCCCAGGTGCCCTGGAGCCCTGAGTAGTGTTGGATAACCTAGTGGAAGGTGGTCAGCTGATCTCCCAAAACAACAGGGATGTCATACCCTATAACAGGGGCCAGCAAACTTTTTCAGGGGGCCGGTCCACTGTCCCTCAGACCTTGTGGGGGGCCAGACTAAATTTTTTTTTGGGGGGGATGAATGAATTCCTATGCCCCACAAATAACCCAGAGATGCATTTTAAATAAACGGACCCATTCTACTCATGTAAAAACACACTGGTTCCCGGACCGGCCGCGGGCTGGATTTAGAAGACGATTGGGCTGGATCCGGCCCCTGGGCCTTAGTTTGCCTACCCATGCCCTATAACATCCTTTCTTCTAGGCTAGTGTGACAGTCTCAGCTTCTAGCCTTCCCTTGTTTTATCTGTCCAATCTGGCATCTGACCACCAGCCTGTTTGTGACCAAACCTGCTGCCTCCATGATCGTTGACTTACCTATGTCACACCTGGATGCTGTGCAACCAGTTAGTTGCAGGCTGGCATGAGCATAGGTGAGCCTGATGGGACCAGGTGTCCTGAAAGTGCTACAAAAGGCTGCCAGTGAGCTACTGGGCCCTAAAAACATTTAAATATCGAAAAGAGCACCTTCCCCAATATTAACCATCTCTGACCCTGTGATCGGCAGGTGAGGCCTTGTTGGTGGTGCTGCCACGGGAGACTGCCTGATTGGCATTGCTTTGTGACAATGCCTTTTAAGTGGCATTTCCCCACTTGTGGAATGCCCTCCCTTGTGGGGTGTGTCTGTCTCCTCTGTTGTTGACTTTGAAGAGGAATTTTAAAGCATTCCTGTAAACCCAGTATTTTGATGGCAGAAAGATGCAGTTTTTGCCAAGTTTCTATCCTTAATTAGATAGCTTTTTAAAATGTTGTGGTATTGATGTGCTTGCCACCCTAGGCTCTTTCAGGAGGAAGGGTGGTATATAAATTGAATAGATAGTAGTAGTAGCAGCAGCAGCAGCAGCAGTAAAAATGAATGGATGGGTATTGGAGTAAAGGAAAGATATGGAGTAGAGAACTTCCAGTTTCTCAGCTAAAATGATCAATCATGACTCAGGTAGCTTTTAGAGGTAAACAGTTCTTCTGTGTCCACCTTAGTCACTCAGGAGATGACAATGGAAAAGTGGATGTAGACATTTCTCCACAGTTCCTGTCCTTGGTTGGTCCTTTGCACTACAGATAAAGTTCTGGTTTTGATCTGAGAGTGCAAATAATTGGTAGATTGCACATTGACTTGCAGTAGTTGCTCACTGGTGGCAGATTTCACTAATCTGTAAGATAGCCAGTACGTTTCCAGTTTAATTGTGGGAAGTGATATTAAACCAATCTACATACTGCTCTCTGAACCTCATAGACCAGGCATGAGGAATATGTGACTCTCTGGATGCAGTTGGACTCTAGCTCACATCAGCACCAGCCAGCTTAGCCAATGGGCAGGGATGATGGGAATTGAAGTCTAACAACATTTTTTAAGATCCCTCCACTCTGTCAGCAGGGAATTAAAAATATCCTTTTCATACCATAAGACTGGGTAAAAAGGAATATTTATTATGCAAAGTGTATTATATCAGAAATAATTAGGACTCCTACACCACAGTTAGAATTCAAACATTAGGATTTCCCAGTAATTACACTGATTTTTTTTTAAGATAAATTGTCTTCCACAGACTGGAATAGATCAAACTTAAAGAACAGAAACACAAAAGCTTTCATTCAACAGACAGCCATGTGCATTTGACCTCAAGTATTGGTGGACAGGGAATATAAAATTCCCCAAAGAATTCCACACTTGCTAAGCATTTTTCAAATTATGACATCAATCCCCAGCCACTTACTCCTTGTACGTGTGGTCTTCCCTTTCAATTAGCACTTTTTTTGGCCTACTGACTAGCAACTGTGCCTTGCAGGAAATGTATTACAGTCGAATGGCTTTCCTAGAAAAAGGACTGAAAATGTGTTCTTAGAATAACTTAGATAGCGGCTGTAAATTAACTAGAAGTCTAGTTCTAGCTGCAGCCGTACCTCCAGGAATTAATGCCCTGCGCTTAAATTAGAACCCTCTGTTCTGCAAATGGAGCAGAACCCCACTGACCATATGTCCTCCTTCTTTACAGTTAAGGGAATGCAAGCCCTGCTAGAATTGGTTCCACTTGGAAGCTCCAGATCAGAGCTCTTGAGCGGAGCTGATTTCTGCAGAAAGCGGGGCTTGCAGTCGGCAGTAAGTTCAGCTTTAAAATTGTTAAATCCCCCATGCAAACACACACACCAACCTATTTGAAAACACTATTACACTCAATTGATAGCTGGCCTCTATTGCAATTAGAAGCAGTTCATTGCTTCCATCTATTCTGGAATCTTAGCAGAACTGTGATGTGCGAACCAAGCCAGAGGAAAAAGAACAAAAGCCAATGTGTGTGATATTTGTGGAAGGGAGACCTTGTTTGGGTTTAAAATATGAACATTGCAAAACCTTTTTATAGAGGCTCTGTGATAGGATGTACTCTTTTTCTACAACTTTTTATCCCCCCCCTCCTCTTCCAACTGCCTTGCAGTAAAGCGTGGTAAGGAGTGACTTCAGCAAATCAAGGCTGTTCAGGCACACAGGAAATAGGAAAAGGGTTGATCATGATAAAAGGACTCCTCTTGGGCAGCTGTACCTGCAAAATGGAAAATAAGACTGTGTCCTTTTGAAGGAAAGCATCTCTAGACCATTCCTGGCTCCAGGTCTTATCTAAACTGACCTGCCAGGATTTCCTGCAACAGCACAGGCAAAAGCAGTTCCAGGCTACCAATACTGTGTTTGTGTAAGAGTCATTCAGACAGCAGGGTAGATTTCTCTTAATATTGTAGGAGGGTTGTGCCATTAAAAAAAATCACCTTACTTGTCATTTGAGCCTACTGCTTAGATCTTCACACTAGCCACATCATATGCAATGCATTCCTCTCCCCCAGAAAACACACCGTGATTTTATTTTTTAAAGCTACTGTATCTTTCAAAAGGAAGCTTAGAATAATTGTTTAAAAAGGATTATCATAAAAATAACGACATATTGTTTTTAAAGATCATGTAGCAAAAGGCAGCACGGAAAGCGGCTGCAATCAAATGCAGGCATACTTTGTTTTATCACACCGCAGATATTGCCCCCTGCTGCCGCCCCCCCCCTTTCTAGCAACAGGATAGGAACTGGCTAGGTCTAAAGCTGGGTCCCCCCCCCCTTCCTGGAGCCAGGAGGGCCTGGCTTAATAGACTGCAGTATACTGCAAACATAACTTTTATATTTACTGGGAAGCAAAAATATTTGTGTGACTCACTTTATTTGCAGTTTTCATTTATTGCTGTGGTCTGCAACTGAACCCACAACATCTCCAAGGTATGCCTTTAAAATACTATTAAAACCTTCCTCCCTCCCTCCCTCTCCTCCTCCTCCACCCCTGGGTGTCAGGACTTGGAAAGGGAGTTAATTTATTTTCTACTTTTGCTGCCTGCCTTTTCTCCAATGAGCCCACAGTATGCAGTTCTTAGAGGAAGAACTTCAGTTTATCCTCACAACAAGCCTGTTAGGCTGAGAGATAGTGACTGGCCCAAGGCCACCCAGTGAGTTTGTAACTGAGTGGCAGGGGCATCCTAGCCTGGTACTCTGCCCACTACCCCACACAGTTCCATAGATGGGGTACCACCACTGAGAAGGCCCCGTTCCTGGCTGCGACTCACCTTTCCTCAAAAGGAGCACCTAGAGCAGGGGCTCAGTTCAAAATCATAACTGTGGGGAGGCTTGCATGGAAACAGGTACTCCTTCAGATATAAGGATGAATGTCTTTTAATGGCTTTATAGGTTAAAAATAGCACTTTGGATTGCACCTGGAGTGGGGGAAATATGGTACAGATAGCAGAGCACTGGCAAAATAGGATCGGTTCTAGCTGGCTCGGTTAACATGCCATTTTTCTGAACTAGCTGAAAATATAACTTCTGTCTTATCGGCAATCAGGTAGTAATGGCATTCTCTGAAATTAAGAATCAGTAAGCAGCGTTCTCTGAAAGAGATTAAAAATCTATATACAGTTGAGACCTCTAATCAAAAGGAAGAGCAAAAGAGAGATAACTTTTCAAAGAGTCCCTTGACCCCCAGACATGTACCCACTCCCCTCCATCCTGCGCAAATGCAGTTTTAAGGAGCGTGCTTTGGGCTCTAGTTCTGCCTTCCCTCTGCTTCTGTTGTGCTTTGGCCTTGTTTTCAATTCAAAAAAAGAGGAAGCGATTGGTAAGCTTCCTAACAACTAACTGTGAATACCCCTTTTCAACCTGGGAGTGGTTGAAAAGCTCATCTAGTGGTTGCAAAGGCAGCTACCCATTCCTCTTGCATCTTCTCAAAATAGCGACACCTTGTTCTGGAATTGTGACCTGTGTAGGTTCTGTGTGTAGGTTTGCTGCATGTGTGATAGCTGGGATAGCTCAGTAGTAGACCGTGAGACTCTTAAATCTCAGGGTTATGGGTTCGAGCCCCACATTGGGTAAAGGGGTCTTGCATTGCAGGCGATTGGACTAGATGACCCTCGTGGTCCTTTTACAACTCAAAAATTATGTGATTCTATGAAATAATAGTAATAATAATCTGGCTGGGTTTCCCTAATTGCTCTGATGAGTTGGCGAAGGGCAGTGGCTCAGTGGTATAGAGCATCTGCTTTACATACAAAAGTTTCCAGGTTCAATTCCTGGCATCTCCAGGTATGGCTGGTAGAGATGAGTAATGAGCTAGATGGAGCAGTGGCCTGAGTCTGTACAAAGGAGCATCCCTGGCCCCTGTGTGAAGTTCTTGTTCAGAGTCTATCAGAGATGCAACTGTATACTGCTCTCCCAATTCCTGGCACTCGTCCACAACATGGGTGTCATGAAACAGGTCTCCCTCGTAGTCCACTGTCAGGTCTAATCTCTGCATATTCCTACACCTTCAAATGTGTTTCAGTCAGTTGAACAAATTTATTCAGGCATTACATTGAAAATGTTGGGACTTAATTGGAGCTGTCCACTGGGAAAGGTTCCACAGTGAGACGGCTCAGGGGAAAACAAGCTTTATAGCATCAATTCATCACTCCAAAATTCTGCTCGCTACAGAATCATTAACAAATTCGGTCCAGACTGGGGACCTGTGAAATTGCTCCAACTTGGATTGCTGCTGCTTGTGAATTACAAATTAGCTCAGACCAAGTTGTTAGTTTTCTTTTAGAGGAAACTTATTTGATTAATCATGTGAATATTAATTAATGAGCTGATCAGTTAAAGAAATACAAATAATCCCAAGGGACAATGAATGCTTTTTTTTTTAGATTATGGAAACATTATTATTTTTTATTAGAACATTTATATCCCATAGTTCTTCCAAGGAGTTTAAGCTTCTCCCCCCTCCCTTCATTTTATTATCACAACAATCTAGGGAGATAAGTTAAGGGCGACTGTCTCAAGGCCACCTAGTAAACTTCATGGCTGAGCAGGAATTTTAACCTCCCAGGTCCTAGTCCAGCGCTCTAGCTGCTACCACAGACTGGCTTTCAGTAAGCAGCATCTTGGGGCCAAAGTATATGTGACATTAATTGTGTCATTTGCTGTTTTGCAAATGCTTTTTAAAATAGTAGTTGGCATTGGGGTGGGGTGGGGATCTGGGTTGGGACAACAGCAGACGAGGAAGTTTTTTACCCTTTCCTGCCCCACTGTAGTCCTGACAAAAATTGCCCTCCTGAAGCTGCTGTGAGTCTCAGGGTAAATAAAACCTCTTACTTACACCAATGGGAACATCGCTCCTGGGGGGTTGTTTTCATTGGGAGGGTAGTGGTGGGGAAGGAAGAGGTTAACTCCACTCTCCCAGTACACTGTGGTTTCGATCCTCATTCCCTCCAATGCCTGCAACTTCCCATTTTGAAAACAGTCAAGAACTTCAACAGGACCGTAAGGGTTATAGCCTCAAATATAGCAAATAGCAGCACGCTAAAATTGGTGTGTTTAAAATTGGTGAATTATGGTGCTGGAGGAGACTCTTGAGAGTCCCATGGACTGCAAGAAGATCAAACCTATCCATTCTGAAGGAAATCAACCCTGAGTGCTCAATGGAAGGACAGATCCTGAAGCTGAGGCTCCAATACTTTGGCCACCTCATGAGAAGAGAAGACTCCCTGGAAAAGACCCTGATGTTGGGAAAGATGGAGGGCACAAGGAGAAGGGGATGACAGAGGATGAGATGGTTGGACAGTGTTCTCGAAGCTACGAACATGAGTTTGACCAAACTGTGGGAGGCAGTGGAAGACAGGAGTGCCTAGCGTGCTCTGGTCCATGGGGTCATGAAGAGTCGGACATGACTAAACAACTAAACAAACAAAACAAAAATTCCTAGTCATTAAATAACTATAAAATAACGTGTGCATGCACACGAAAGCTCATACCAAAATATAAACTTAGTTGGTCTTTAAGGTGCTACTGAAGGAATTTTTTTATTTTGCTTCGACTCAGACCAACACGGCTACCTACCTGTAACTATAAAATAACGGTTAAAAAGGACTTTAAAAGATAGCAGCAGGAGGTAGAACATTTGGTAAAAAATGGCACTATAGTACACCACCACCACCACCACCACCCATAAAGCTCTCCTAACAGCCAAGAAATAATGGGTCATATGTATTTCCTGGGAAGAGTATTCCAGAGATGTGGAGCCACCACACAAAAGGCCCTGTTTATGGTACTCACCTGACAGCTATGCACTAGAGAGCAGGCATCAGATGCTGTCCTTAGAGTTTGGACAGTTCCATAAGGGTGCACACAGCCCTACCAGTAATAATGTATAGAGTACATAGGGCAAAAGATTCCTGTATTGGTTGGACCAGATGACCATCGTGGTCCCTTCCAACTCTACAATTCTATTCTGCCAGTTTCTACAGCAGGGTGGCACAACTTTTCATTCTGAGTGTGAGTTCTTCGACACAGAACCTGCAGGCTGCACTCTGCCTTGTCACATGGGATGGGGAGTGAAGCAAAAATTAGATGAGCCTACCACCCCTGGCCCCTGCCCTGGGTAAGTGGGGCATTGGGGTTTGGGAAGGAGGCATGAGGCTTTGGCAGGGTCCTAGAGCCCTCTCATCTCCTTCCCAAAGCCCAGCACCTCCCTCACTCTGCTTTGGGAAGGCTGTGCAAGGGGCTGACAGGGATTTCAAATGTTCATGTGGCCCTTGGGCTGCGTGTTGGACCACCCTAGGTAGTCATGTATAGTTTGGCATGTCCCCAAGAATGTGAGAAAAGAGTGTAATGCCTCTTTGAAGTTGGCATCACAAACGTCATGCTTTTGCATTCTTATACCAGATACAATTAGAATCCCTCCCTCCAAATCTGCTAGTTGATCAATCAAATGCAACGTATGATTAGATCAAAATCTTTTTTTTACTTGGTTTCATATAACGTAATCTGACTCTGCAGTCCCGAAACTTGCTGATGCCCTGAATGCATTATTATTATTATTATTATTATTATTATTATTATTACTACTATTTTCATTACAAAACCATTTATTTAGCTGGCTGTGGCTGAAAAGCTTAGTTTGATGGAGGGAATTCTGAGAGGTTTGGTGGATATACCACACATCCTTGGCAATCCCAGAGTGTTGCTTTTATTAAATTCAGGGGCATTTTCCCACTCTAAATATTTCATTACAAATAAAAGCACCGCTGTGTGTGAATTTTCTGTGGCTGGCACTCGGCTGAGCTCACAGCTGTGATTAGGAGGCTTGCAAAGGCTACATTCAATCCAGTGTGCAAATTGGGGAGTGAAGTGTTAAATCAGCTATTTTCCTTGGCCTGGGAAGCTCTGGTGGGAGATCTGGGGCTGGCAAGACTATCTGGAGTTTCTTTGAGGCTGGGAGGCCAGGTGAAGAAAGGGTAGCTCACGGGGGAATGTACTGTGGGCGGCATTTGGGAGAAGATGGGGGGGAGCTGATAGTTGGAGAGGTAGTCTGAATTCTAGGAGCGTCAGCATCAAAGGGGACTCCTTGTGTTCATTTATTGGCCAGAAAGTAGGTGCTACTTGTCAGGAGCTAATGGAAGGACAGCCAGAAAGAACACAGAATAGAAAGCTAAATGAATAGGCAGCTTAACACAACAAGTCAGCTCAGTGGCACATTATTAGACTGCACAGTTAATGTGCTTTTTGCAGAAGGGGCTGTTCTGTATGCTGAAGTTGGAGAAGTTGGATAATAGCCCTACCTTTTAAAAATCCGTGGCTGTCAAGTAGCCCGTTTTCATGGCAAAAGATTTCAGTTTCTAGAGACCTAAAAACAGAGAGGCCCTGAACGGCTGCTATGCTTACTGTTCAGAAAAGAGTGCCATAGGTTTGGAAGAGCAGAAAAGTTGTCATACCTTTAGACCGTGGGAAGGGGAAGGAGAACTTGCTGTGCATTCCAGTCAAGGCCTAATAACTTTTTGTAAACATAGCTATATTGACTCAGAATAATAATTCCAAAATCCACATTAGGGCAATATGTTTATTTGGCCAACCAAAATGTGACAAAATGGTGTGCCTTTGAGTTCCCCAGAATTGGAGAAGTGCCTAAAATGGGTGTTGGTATTTTTCTTACCCAGTTACCTATTGTAGCTTTAGAAAAACTGCTCAACCAGATCAAGTCTCTCTGATCTTGAAGGCTTCTAGTATCATTCTACTAGAATGCAGGCAGGACTTCCATGATTGCATGTTCCCAGACGCAGAGAAGATTCTCTTGATATAGAAAATTGGCATTTCAAGGACAAGGCTAGATAAGAACCTTTCCCCCCCTTCTATTTTTCATTGTGGAAATCTTCTCCTCTTTTTTGCATAGAGGATTATTCAATCATGTGAGTCCCAACTTGCAGGCTCAAGTTCTATAGCCTCAACTCAGGTTTAACATTACGAAGTAGAATCTCACCCCAGCATTTTGCCTTATGTTTATTTTGTGATGCAGAGCAATGTCTTTTTTTCACATTCATGCATAAATTGCAATTGCATGGGTGAAGTGCCTGGCATCAGATAAGCATAGCTCAGTGATATAGCACCTGCTTTGCATGCAAAAAGTCTCAAGTTCAATCCCCACTATCTCCAGGTGTGGCTGGAAGAGACCTGGAGAGCTGCTGCCTATCTGTGTAGATAGTCGATGGACCAGTGATTTGACTCAGGCATAAGGCAGCTTCCTGTGTTCTGATGAGTACAATTGTGGTTTCTTTTACTGCAGTGGTGTGAAGCATGTGCCGATTCAAATAAAGCCCTGAAGAAGCGCTGGTGTATTCTGAATCAGTAATTTGCGCATGCATCCCATAAGGGTGTATGAGACTTGGATTCCAGACTGGCTCCAGTGAATCACAAAGGCTGTGAAGTCACAAAAGGAACGTTGGGCTCCCTGCCAAGACACCAGAGTAAGCAACCAACAGGAGTTCCCAGAATGAGGCCAAATCTATGGGAATGCTGGAGAGGGTAGATTCTTGATTAGCATTTCATT
The DNA here is from genome assembly GCF_963506605.1 of Zootoca vivipara. Lineage (NCBI taxonomy): Eukaryota > Metazoa > Chordata > Lepidosauria > Squamata > Lacertidae > Zootoca > Zootoca vivipara. Next base: position 76,797,319 of record NC_083282.1, on the reverse strand, counting down.
GTAATGTACACTAGCGGGCTTCTTTCCTCTTCAACTTCCTCTTCATGTTTTAAAAAAGAATGGCCTGATTCTTTTCCCTGACCCAGAGGAAACTGGCATTTGAGGCAGCATGTGATACGATTGTGTTTTTGCAAGAGCAGGCACTCGGAGGAGAAATGAAGAGAGGGAGGATAGCTTTGCTTTAATCCCTTGAAACAAAAGCAGTGCAGGGTACCGGGAAATGATTTAAACGATTTAAACAAGGAGGAGCAATGTGGAAGCGAGAGCTAAGCTGTGCATTTTCTTAATGACCCTTGTCCACCAAAGTTACAAAGGTTGTCCCAGCCAGTCATTGGTTTCCTACAGCCCATTTAGACTCAGAGGATCTATGACAGTTGACTTTGATCCTATTCTCACCTTCTGGTTGTACTAGGATTTCTGAATGGTACTTAGCACCATTAGTCAACGCTGGCTCCCTCGGCCTATAGAATGAGATGAACACCGCAACCCCAGAGTCGTCAGCGACTGGACCTAACAGTCAGGGGTACCTTTGCCTTTACCATTGTCACCAGCCAAAGATAGCAAAGCCAAGGGACCTGAAGCCGGCTATTCATGTGCCTTGCAAATTCCTGTCACCCAGAATTGTCTGTCCATTGAACCAGGCATTAATTTGAAACTCAAGGTGCTTGTTTTTGAAATTTCAGTAGCATACTGTATTCTTGTCAAGCACAACAGGCTGTTAGTAAGATTTTTGAAGATGTTTTATCACTTGCTCTTTGCTGCCTTGGTCTCCTTTGGGAGGAAGAGTGGGATATAAATATAATAGATAAAGTACCTGGTAAAAAAAAGGGCTGTAGCTCAGTGACGTAGAGCATCCCAGGTTCAGTTTCCAGGAAGGGCTGGGAGAGACTGTTGTCTGCAATCCTGGTGAGCCCCTGATGGCTTTGCTTAGTTGAGGGACTGCAGGTCTCTGAGTTTATACCAAGGAGCAGTTACTGTATGTCTTGACTCTGAGGACCTGAGCTATGATGCACAACAGCACAATCAGACTGAATTGAGCCCCACAGACCCTGAAGATTAACTGCCCAGTCACCTTGTTCTTTTCCCCCCATTCATTCATTCATTCACATTACCCTTCCTTACGTCCCAGGAGCTCAAGGGAGCTCCTGAGATGTAGGTTAGGGTGAAGTGAGTGGAGAGATGGGCCCAGGATCAGCCAGTGAGCTTGAAGGATGAGCAGAAATTGGAAGAGGAATCTCCTCAGTTCTGGCCTGGCATTGCAGTCATTACATCACCCTGGTTAAAAGCAAAGACGTTGACTGTAGGATCCTGACTAGGCCTAGGACTTATTCCAGCTTCAAAAGCTTGAGGCTGATGAAGAAGACTCTTGGGTTTGGGGGTGCTTGGGTTTTTTTTGGAGGGGGGGTTGTTGCTGTTGTTGTTTTTTGTCATTTTATATCTTGTGATTTACGTGGAAATGGTTCAGCTTGGTTGTGTATTTTTTACAAAATGTTTTATTTATTGTTTGTGACTACTTTTGCCATATTGCAGTTATGTATCTTCCCACCGCCACCCCCCGGGTGTTGTAAGCTGCCTTGAGCATTGCTTGACCTGTGGAAAAGCAACATACAAATAAAATTATGTATTTCTGTCTGTCTGTATGGTTGTGTTGAAAATCCTTGAGTGTTAGTTGTTCTGCACCAAGGCTGTACCGGGTGGTGAATGTTTCTTTTTAGTATTTATATATAAAACAAGAAAAGCTCATTTCCCAACGCAAGGATATATATATATATACATACATACATACATACAGTGGTACCTCTACTTACGAATAACTCTACTTACGAATGTTTCTACTTACGAACGGAGCTCCGTCCGCCATCTTGGATGTGGTTTAGATAGGATTTTTTCTACTTACGAATTTTTAGATAGGGTTGCTTCGACTTACGATTTTTTCCGACTTTCAAATGTGCGTTCGGAACGCATTAAATTCGTACGTAGAGGTACCACTGTATATATTACCAGTGAATGAAGAGATTCATATAATAGCTTCTTTTGCGCAGTAGCCTGGATTTTGATTGCTTTCCCATTTACACTTAATGGGTCGATCTTTTAGCTTTCAGACACTCATACATAAACTGATTGCTGTTGTCTGCCAGTTTTCTGAGGTGGAAGAATCCACAGCAGGGCGATCTCAGTATGCATTTGGATTGCAGCCAAATGAACCATATTAAGGATACATTATCTAATAAGAGAGAGAGGGGGAAAGGAAGGTATCAGGTTCTAGATTTTCTCCCTTCAACCAGGTAGAGGATGCTCCATAATCCTAGCATTGAGAAAAGAAACCTTTATTTCCACATTAATAAAGTTCTCTGCTGCTTTGTGGCATATCTTTGGGAGAAGAAATGGCTAAGGAGTAAACCCTACACAGATCTGGAGTGGAATCCCTAAGACAGTTGGGTGGTGCCTTGTTCACCGCCTACCGGCCACTCTCGCCTCCAAGCTCCATAATAGCGATGGCACCATCGAGAATATACCCTTTTGCCAGCTTGGTTAAAATCAGATGCTGGTATTTGGAGCAAGGCTGGCTTTGGAGACATTAGTGGATTTGAGGTTCATAAAGGAGGATTCTAGCTATCCTTTCTAGCACGCAAATTTTTCATATGCAGGGAATTTACGGGAGTTGAAGGACTTTTCAGCTAAGGGAGCTCTGCCTTGCCTCCATTCAGAAGATGTGCCACCCAGACATTGAGTTACCACTCCAGTGGTCCAGGTCACATACCACAGTGAACGAATTACTGTGAATGCACCTCTATGGACTGTTTGCTTCCTCCCTACTAGTGCACAGAGGCAACAATCCTTGCCTTAATGCTACACCTGTACCAGGGATAATGGTGGGGTTTTTTTGTTCCAACAAACCACAGTCACTAAGCCAAGAACAAACGAAACCACCCTATGCAAAGCATTGATGCTGAAGCCCCATTGAAATGTATGGGATGTGCATTCATTTCAGCGGAGCTTGCTCAAGAGAACTAAACTAGTGGGATTGTGCTCTAAAGTCAACATTTTGCTGAACAAAAGATGGCGAACAAGCCCCTATCTGAATGTTGACCAATGAATGTTGGTGGAATATAATGGTTTCCACATAATTGTGTGTGTGTGTGTGTGTGTCCGCCATCCTCTGCTTCTGCCATCAAATTCTTAGTAATCTAGCATTTCATTTCCTTTTCAGAGGGTACACCGGCTCTTAATAAAGATAAGCCGCTATAGCTGATCTTTGAAAGTAATATAATGCACAGGAAGCAAGGAGAGGAAAAGGTTCTCATTCTGTTTCCTGTCATAAATTACCCAGCCTTTTGCAACCTCGTGCCCTCCAGATGTTGTTGGACTCCAACTCCCATAAGCCCCAGCCAGCATGGCCAGTACTGAAGGGTGATGGGAGTTGTAGTCTAACAATATCTGGAGGGTACCAAGTTGCAAGAAGCTGGGTAACCGAGTCCATGCTGAACATATTTACAATCCTAAACATAATTTACTTGGAAGCAAGCACGTTTTTTTCCACAGGAACCTTGCAGATAGACTGGTTTAGATAGAAATGCTTTTTAGCAGGTGTCTAAAACAGTAGAACAAGGGGGCCTGCCTAACGTTTATGTAGTATATTGAAAAATATATACTAATGATAATATCATACCAACACAGGACACTAAAAAAAACAAATTAGGGCAGATATTGCTAGCCTTCATTTATGAAGGTGAAGTAATTTTGGACTAGTCTAGTGCCTTAACACTTCTCCCTTGAAGTGCACTGGAGATCACCCCCACCCCCCCACCCCAAGCACTGTCTTCCTCAGATGCAAATCTGTGCTGGATTGCTAATTAATTTCTTGTATCCATGAACATCCTCTTCCTCTGAGACCTGGGAGGATGTTCATTAACATTTTTCCAGTCGAAACAGTGGCAGAATGAGCCAGAGAACAAACAGGGACTTTATCTGTACCTCAATCGTATCTTACTCTGTATAAAAATATCATATGCCATCGCTTTGGGTGGGAGTTGGACAGAAATTTGCAGTTAACAGCAAACAGGGGTGTTTGGCTGCAAATACTACTCCATACCTGATGAAAATGCCCCCAATACCTTGGTTTGGTTCACCTAGATTTCAAAAGTACATTTGGTATGCATGATTCACAGATACATGGCTGCTCCCTGCAGCGAGTTAGCTGATTGTAGGTTGTGTCCAGGTCAGTGGACCATTTAAGTGCCCCCCTCCCCCCTCCCCTTCGTGCTCTGCGTTGACCTTGATGACAGGACCTAGACAACAAAGGATGACTTTGCTGAAGACCTGAAAGCAATGCACTTAGCATTGACTGTGAATAAACAAAGTCAGGGTCGCTTCAGATTAATCTTTCCTAATTAACTCTGTTAAGAGCAATGTTGAATTCTCTGACCGAAGGACTGTAGGCCCCAGTTCATATATTCAGCTGTGGGCAGTGATGAAATACAAGGGTTTCGTTTTTGTAAGTTGCTTTAGGTCCCTATTTGTGAAAAAAAGCTCATAAGAATAAGAATAAATATATAGTGGAGGAATGACATGAGCCCACGTGTTCAGCTGTGGGCAGTGATGAAATATAACGGTTTCGTTTTTGTAAGTTGCTTTAGGTCCCTATTTGTGAAAAAAGCTAATAAGAATAAGAATAAATATATATAGTGGAGGAATGACATGAGTCCTTCCTGTCCACAACACAGACTCCAGTATGAGCTTTGTCCTTCCTCTATGTCAGGCATCCCCAAACTGCGGCCCTCCAGATGTTTTGGCCTACAACTCCCATGATCCCTAGCTAACAGGACCAGTGGTCGGGGAAGATGGGAATTGTAGTCCAAAACATCTGGAGGGCTGACATTTGGGGCTGCCTGCTCTATGTGATATCCTGCTCAGACTGAGGTACATAGATTGTTGTTGTTTCAGAAAGTTTTTAATGTTTGATGTTTTATTATGTTTTTATATTTTGCTGGAAGCTGCCTAGAGTGGCTGGGGAAACCCGGCCAGATGGGCAGAGCCTAACAACAACAGCAACAGTAACAGCAACAGCAGCAGCAGCAACAACAACAACAACAACAACTTGGGGCTAGGGAAAGTCATATACTGTATACAAATAGTGAACTCAAGTGCACCCAAATAGCCGAATGGGGACTGAGCATGCTCGGTGACCACAGAAAGTTTGTTGGGGAAGGGGATGGAAAATTGAAAGGTAGGTGGACTGGGATGTTCGGAAAGAAGGCATGGCAGCCGACAACACTGAGCAAGACCATTGCACATTGCAAGATTTTGTTGCAGGTCCTTCTTATGTCCACCTATTAAAAGGTAAAGGGACCCCTGACCGTTAGGTACAGTCGCCGACGACTCTGGCGTTGCGGTGCTCATCTTGCTTTACTGTCCGAGGGAGCCGGCGTACAGCATGTGGCTAGCATGACTAAGCCGCTTCTGGCGAATCAGAGCAGCGCATGGAAACACGTTTACCTTCCCGCTGGAGCGGTACCTATTTATCTACTTGCACTTTGACGTGCTTTCGAACTGCTAGGTGGGCAGGAGCAGGGACCGAGCAACGGGAGCTCACCCCATCGCGGAGATTCGAACCGTTGACCTTCTGATCAGTAAGCTTTAGACACAGCACCACCCGCGTCCCATGTCCACCTATTAGGAAGTCCCTATGTTTAGCATATCCTGCCTGGATGATGGGATGTGGCAGCTGGATTCAGAAGGGTTTAGCTAACTGCTGAATACTTTCAGTTGCTGTTGAGACCACCCAATGGAAAGGAGGGGTAGATGCTGTTTGGATCCTCTGGGGTTCTTCCCTCTGTGCTAATCAGAGAACTGTCAGTTTCGCTGCCATGTGGGGCTTTCATTGTGATGTAACTGATGTTATGAAAGGGAGTGATGGCCCAATAGCTGGCAAACGCTGAAGAAGATTGACGGTTGAAAACAGCAGGAACCATCTGTGTCTGGCAGTCTCCTTAGTCTGTAAATTCACAGTTTTTATTTTATTTTAAACCCATTGTTTGATCTTGGCGGCTGCTTTAGATTTCTTCTGTGGAGAGTAAAACAGGGCTGCTGGTATGGGTGGGAGCCTGCCATCAGTTATGTGTTGGCAAATCCCGCTGGCTTCAGTGCCGCTTGTGCATTAGAGTTTCTAGGCGCAGGATTCTAGCCTTTCAGGGGATGAGAGAAGGACCAGAATGGGGGAGGGGGAGTTCTTTGTAGTTCCTGTGTGAATTGGCACCCCGCCGGAAAAGTTTCAAAGCAAAGTTTCAAAGCTTGTTGATGAGCACAAAACTCTGTTGTGGTGCTATGATGTCTGTTTATTGTATGGCGATGAAAGCACAGTTAATATGTAAAGAGAAAAGCAGATTTAATACGTAAATAATATGCTACTCTACCAAACTAATCCTATGCAAACGGGATTGCAAGCTCTTTTAGATATGTGTGCGGATGGTTGCGGGGGGGGGGGGAGCTCACCTTATTCGAACCTGCTAATACATTGCAATATGTGCAAATTTGAAATTATTTTGTAGCTCAGCTACTTAAAGCAAGAAGGAAACTTTGTCCTGGAGGATTAAATCAAAGATTTGCTGTAAGCAGGCTAAATTTCAGTTCTAATGCAATACACAGGGGAGTGGAGAAGTATTTCTCAAGTGTTTTGAATTTGCTTAAATTTATATACTTTTTTTTAGTTCTGTGTATGTTCCGTCATCTATTTTCTTGGTAGATGAGTGTGTATGGATATGGCTTTGCTTTGGGCCAATGCCTTGAGCAGAATGGTGGCCCCTTTCAGTGATTCCAGCGATGAGGAGAAGGTGATAGTGTTCATTCTAAAATAAGTCTTTTCAGACTCTTGCACAATGCCACAAGCTCTGCGTATTGGAATCTTACCACCTCAAACTTCATTTGACACATGAATTCATTAAGTAGCTTAGGTTCAGCACGAGCACATGCACAATGTGGAAATGATCAGATTGGCCTACCTTATAAGGCTATTGTATTTATTTTTAATGATTTATTTATTGATTAAAGTATTCTGAGGCGCTCAAGTTAAGAAACAGTTCCAAGATGGCTTGCAGTACATTCAATTATCATTCATAGTTGTGCTAATAGTAGTAAGTTAAAAGTCAAGGACCCCTGGACGGTTAAGTCTAGTCAAAGGTGACTATGGGGTGTGGTGCTCATCTTGCTTAAGGCCAAGGAAGCTGGCATTTGTCCACAGACAGCTTCCAGGTCATGTGGCCAGCATAACTAAACCGCTTCTTGGACAACGGAACACCGTGAGGGAAACCAGAGCGCACGGAAACACTGTTTACCTTCCTGCCGCAGCTTGCATCTACTTGCACTGGCATGCTTTTGAACTGCTAGGTTGGCAGGAGCTGGAGCAGAGCAACAAGAGCTCACCCCGTCGAGGGGATTTGAACCGCTAGCCTTCTGATTGGCAAGCCTAATACTGGTTTAGATCAGTATTAGAATTAGTATTAGTATTAATACTATTATTATCAACATGTTTATTATTATAAGTATTAATATTATTATTTTTGTTTTTGTTATTATATTCTCATATTATAAAATATATCCTATATTAAAACTATTATAATATCATTATCAAATCAGGAAGAACTTTTGGACAGTAAGAGCTGTTTAACAGTGGAACAGACTTCCACAAGAGGTGGTGGATTCTCCTTCACTGGAGGTTTTAAGTAAAGGTTGGATTGCCATCTGTCATGGATGCTTTAGTTGAGATTCCTGCATTGCAGGGGGTTGGACTAGGTGACTCATGGGTCCCTTCCAACTCTATAGTTCTGTGATTCTATTATTTTTAGACTGCCCTTCAACCAAAGTTCCCTGCGCAGTGTACAAGAATTACAGTAAAATGCAACATAAAAATCAAACATGGAAGCCATAAAATGAGCAAAGAACACAAATCTTCCCCAAATTACCAGTAGGATGCTACTTAAGCTGCTGGAGACTCTGGAATGCCTGGTGGAAACAGGGGTGTCGCAATATGGGGGCGGTGGGGGCAGGGCGCCCCAGGCTCCACTCTGTGGGGGGCAGCGCAGCGCCCCATCGCCACCTCCACCAGTGGCCGCGATGGGCACCACCCCGGCAATACGCTCCATACTGCGCATGCGTGAGCAACCCGCTTCATCGTGCGCATGCGTCGTGACCGGGCAGCAGAGAGGTTGCCGCCCCGGGCAGCAGAGAGGCTCTGTACGTGCCTGGGTGGAAAGCAATGTAGTCGCTCCACTGACAGTGTGGAAATACAATATGTTTCAGAGGGATGTTGGGGGTGGCCTCATATACACAAGATCCTAAGCCCATGACATGCCCGAAACGGGCCCTAGAATGGACTCTGCCAATAGAATTGGTGTAGTTAGTTCCTTCCCATTGTCTGCAACGGAAGGGAAAGCGGGAAGGAAAAAATGGAGGAAGGATGGAAATGGAAAAGGGAAAGCTGCTCCCCTCCTGCCCTGAGTGCAGCAAGCCAGCTGTGCTTAGGCAGTGGAGATAGCTCTGCCACCGAATCCCCCCTCTTCAGTGTGGTGTAGTGGTTAAGAGTGGTAGACTCATAATCTGGGGAACCGGGTTCGTGTCTCCGCTCCTCCACATGCAGCTGATGGGTGACCTTGGGCTAGTCACACTTCTCTGAAGTCTCTCAGCCCCACTCACCTCACAGAGTGTTTGTTGTGGAGGAGGAAGGGAAAGGAGAATGTTAGCTGCTTTGAGACTCGGGTAGTGATAAAGCAGGACATCAAATCCAAACTCCTCCTCCTCCTCCTCCTCCTCCTCCTCCTCCTCCTCCTCCTCCTCCTCCTCCTCCTCCTCCTCCTCTTCTTCACCACCACCATTGATAGGGTTGCTTTGTAAATCAAGGGCAGGTAAATGCCTTCATCTTAGCACAGCTAAAAAGCTTTTGAACAACTTCGAAATCATAATGACTGCTGTGATGCTTGTGAAAAGCCTTAAATAGTTAGGGAAAACATTAGATTCCTACTAAGTATTCTTGGTGATTTTTTTTTACTATGGTACTTAAATTGATGACGCTTTGCCAAACATTGGAAAAGCTCTTTCAGTGTTTGCTTTCATTTCTCAATCAGTTATTTCTTATTTTCTCTCTCCCCTGCCCCAAAAGGCCATTACTCAAGATTTGCAGTAGTATTTTTCTTGTGCACTGTTACATACTTGACTACATATTTTAAAAGCACATTACTGATTCCAGGACTTTCTCTCATTTCTCTCATTTTCACTCTGGTGTGTGATATTTGCTTTTTCTTTTGAGGAGCACTGTTTTATTTTATTTATTTTGGCAAGATCCTGCCTTTATTCTCTGTGTTTCACTGGTGGTGTAGTTTGAAGTGCAAGAATGGTACTCCTGAAGATAGATCCCACTTCATTCATATATTTTTTTAATTGCAGAAAAATTGAGTACCGGTATTATGTTTTACAAAACATTGTGTCCTTGACAGCCAGGTATTATGCAGGCTGCCCTTAGTCCCCGGATTTTCTGAAGACTCGTCTGAGACTTCTCAGGCATTTACGGTACACCTTGTATAAACATGGGAGAGAATTAGCTCTGTCTGTGTCAGTTGGGAGACTGGCTGTACTTCGGAGCAAGTTGTAATGCACGAGTAAATATTATATTATTTCAGGAGTTAGTGAGGTTTTAAGAAAAACAGACCTCCTTGTTTGCCTTGCAACTGGGGCATACACACAAAAGTGGAGGTGTAGTCAATGTGGTCATGCCCTTCTGTATGCTGGCTGAGGCTGATGGGATATCTCCAGATCGAGTGAGTCTTATGTACGGTATATTTTCATAGTTAACGTAAGAGGAAGACCTACTGTCTTAAGTTTAGAATTAGCCACTCACACCACCACTTTTATTAAGTAAGACTTGACTCCAGGCTTCAAGACATGTCTCACCCAAGACAGAGAATTGAGATGCATCAGCCATAGTACAGTGGTACCTTTGTTTGCAAACAGTCTGCTTTGCATACGTTTTGGATTACAAACACGTCAAACCTGGAAGTGTGTGTCCCGGTTTGCAAAACATTTTTTGGATTACAGCCCATTTTTTTTGGGATTATGAACAATTTTTTTTTTGGAGGCCCCATTGGCGAAAGCACGTCTTGGGTTGCAACCTATTTTGGTTTACAAACGGACCTCCGGAACGGATTATGGTTGTAAACCAAGGTACCACTGTACTGTAATGCATTCTCCACAGTGGATGCGGTGGTGCAGGAAGAGGGCAGTGGAACAGACAAATATCCATATCACAATGATTTGCAGGACCTGAATTTATAATTATTTATTTGACATCTCTCCCACCTTGGAATTCAGAAGGACCCCCAAGGTGGCTTTCATTAGAAACTCATCAAATGCCATTGCATGGAGCTGTCCCCTGCCAATGAGTGCTGGTTGTGTTGCCAGAGTAAAGATGAGTTTGTCTAGGAACAGGGGTAAGAAACAATGGTTTGTGCTTCTGTATAGGGGACAGCTGCAGAGGAGAAATGCTTACATAACTTGGCACCAGCCACCTGAATCCCCGGCCCCCTGTATTTTAAAACAATTCATATGTAAAGTGTGTGTAAAGCTTTTGAGTTTTATGCTACTCTTCATCATGTCGAATGTAAAGGTAGCAAAATGTCAAGGGTACAGGTGAAAATCAGAAAATTAAAATATCGTCGAAAAGTGCATTTATTTCAGCAATGCAACTTAAAAGGTGAAACCAATATATGAGATAGATGCATGACATGCAAAGCAAGATATTTCAAGCCTTTATTTGTTGTAATTGTAATTATTTGTCGTTAGGCGGGTCAATTGTAAATGGAATATAATTGATAGAATGTAATAGCGATGTTTATTTTTGTATTACTGTAACTATTTGTTTTATTACTGTGGAATTTCCAAAAGAAAGCATTTGTAAAAATAAAAATAAAAATAAGAAAATAATAAGTTGCATTACTGAAATAAAGGCACTTTTTGACAATATTCTAATTTTCCGAGTTTCACCTGTATATATACGGTAGAAAGGACAACAGGATGCAAGAGGGAATACAGCCACAGCACAGGTAGTGTGAGCTCTTTGCAATCCATAAACAAGTTTCCACACCAAAACACAATTAAATTTGATTTACAATACTTGCTGCAAATAAAACTGCCTTTGCAATTGTTGGTTGCACCAAAAAAACAACTGCACCCCAAACCTTTCCCACATGGGAGTAAATAATCTCTTTTGCCCATACACAATTCCTTTAGGGCGTGGTACAAGTTCTTTGTGTAGGTGTCAATTATACAAAGCAGTTAATGATGACAGACAGAAAAAGTGACACTCCTCCTGTTATGCCTGGATTATTTTAATTGATCCTAGCGGATTTTCTCCTTGATGGGTTTATCTGATTTCGTTTTCACTTGCTATCTCTTATCTCCCTTCCCTACAGAGAGAAGAGGAGGGATGTAACATTTCATCTTCTTAGTCCCATAATCGCTACATGCTATTTAGGGTTTAATCTTGACATTGCAAACCAGCTTCTCGAATGTCACAGCTGGTCCAATGCTTTGTTTGTTCATTATTAAGTATCCAGAGCCTAGAAATCTGAAGGGAGACCTAAGCATGACCCACCTTTTACTGTGTAACAGAAAACGACAGTAGAAGAAACCAATAGCCAACACTAGATTTAAATAAAAATATCTAAAACTAATTCTCACTGAAATAGTCTGTCTCTTAATGTTCTGGCAGCTTGCAGTATTATTAATTTAGTAATGTAGTTTCTGAGTATTCAAAGGCGGGGGGGGGTTCCCTGAGTATGAAAAAGTGTGTAAGTTGGTGATGAAAGGAAAATTAAGGGTAGGGGGAGAGAGGGAATTGGCACAGTCCCTTAAAAACTAGTAATAAGCATCTTTTGTGGAAAAATAGGTTAAAAACAACAACAGCCCTTCTTTCCTTTTAGAAGGGGTGTGGCTCAGTGGTAGAAGGACCCAAAGTTTTATCCTGGGCATCTCCAGGTATGGCTGGGGAAGAGCCCATTCTAAAACTCTGGAGAGCTGCTTCCAGTCATTGTACCGAGTCAGATGGACCAACGGTCTGACTCTGCATAACACAGCACCTGGTATTCCTGTGTATACACTGATATTTCAGGAGGAAGGTCAAGAAAAAACGGTTCTTTTTCTGCTCCAAACAATTCCATCCCCACTCCTCTATGGGGAAAGAAGTTAAGAGCCTGACTCAGACAGCCACCAGGGAGAAAATCTGCTGGGATCAATTAGAACAGTCCAGGTGTGAAAGGAAGAATCGAGGAGAGGCAGGTTTTTGTTGTTGTCATCGCTAGCAATTTTCTATAATTGACGCCCACAAAAAGAACTTGGCCCAGGCCTCGGAGGAACTACGGAACAAGCAAAGGAGAGTTTCCCCCCCTCCCATATTGTGGATGAATGACAAGGGAAGCCCATTTCCTTCACGCTCCTCCGCTTGTGAGATTCACAGGAGCATCTGGCTGGCTGCTGCTTTTGAAAAACAGGATGCAGGACTGGATTGGACCTTGGTCTAACCCAGCACTTATTGCAGTCATATGTTCAGTGTGTGTGGATGAACTCGTGTTAAACAAAGGCACAATTGAAAGCGAAGTGTTCGCGGAGGAGAGACTACAATCAAGTGGCTGTTCATGGGTCATGGGTGTCACCTCTCCAACATGAGGGTAAAACCGGGCAACTGATTCTTAGCTTCAGTATGCCTCTATTTCAGGGATGTGCCTCCTCCTCTTTCCCACTCTTGCTTTGTTGAGCCCTTTCGCCCTTCTTCCTTGACATACATCTCTTTACATGATGAGAGCCAGGCCTCTTGCTTGCCTAATCTAGTCAAACCAGTTCCGTTTCTAGAGGAAGAAATGGGAAACCTTGGAAAGAATAAAAACATTGCTGTCCTTTGGTGTGCCAGTGGTACTAGGTATCTGTCAGGGGTAGACCAGGAATCAGCGCGGAGCCCCAGTGGAACGGTGCCTGAGCGCCAGGATGAGATGATGTCAGTTCTGAGTGTCAGTCTGAAGGTGGTGTTGAGGCTCTTGCAGTGGAGAGGGGAGCGGGGGATGCTGACAGCTCACAGGAGCACTGGGGAAGGTCAGAAGTGTCGGACCAGAGTATGGTGGAAGGGGAGGCGTTGGAGGCCAGGGAACTGGCTTGACAGTTAAGCAGTTCAGGGGGAGAGGGGAATATGCCCACCCCTTCACCCCAGGTTCGTAGGAGGGACAAACGGTGGGAACAGAAGCGCAGGCTGAGAGTGCCAAAGTTCCTTTGTTGGAAACGTTCCTGCCAAGTGGCACTTCCGGATTCTGACTTGGACTAGACCAGGGGTGTCAAACTCAAATTCATCGGGGGCCGCATCAGCAGTTTGGTCACCCTCAAAGGGCCGGTTGTATCTGTAGGACTATGTGTCCACTCTTTATTATCATAAATTATTGTCACTGCATTCAATTATTACTGTTTTTTGTAATAATGTAAGTAATAACTAGCTCTGAAAGCAGAAACATAGTCAGAATAATGGCAAGTAGATATTCAAATGTACAATTATTGTACAATTTATTGAAAAATGATTTTTGGTAACTGCACTGGGTGGTGGAGGCTCGCTAGGGTTTCATGCAGGACCTTTGCAGAGCTACTAGTACCTGGAGATGCTGGGGTCCTTCTGCATGCAGGACAGATGTTCTGCCAGTGAGCCACCACCCTTCACCAAAGGGACTGGCTGAGGTTGACTCACTGGAGCTGCTCTCCTGGTTCCAGGGTTTAAGGGCCAGAAGTATAAAGCAGCATCCTATGTTTCTGAGGAGAGGGAGAGGGAGGGGAGGGAGGAAGGAAGGAAGGAAGAAAAGAGGGAGTGGGAGGGAGAGAGGAAGGAAGGAAAGGGGAGAGAGAAAGAAGAGTAGGAAATAAGGAAGGGAATAAATAAGGAAAGAAAAAGAAAGAGGGAGAGAAGACGGAAAGGGAGAAAGAAGGAAGGAAGTAGAGGGAAAGAAAGAATAAGAATGAGGGAGAGGAAGAAAGATGGGAAGGACGGAAGGAAGAAAGGAAGTAAGGAAGGAAGAAAGAAAGAAATAAAAGAGGGAGCAGGAGGGAGAGAGGAAGGAAAGGTGAGAGAAAGAAGAGTAGGAAAGAAGGAATAAAGAAGGAAAGAAAAAGAAAGAGGGAGAGAAGACAGAGATAAAGAAGGAAGGAAGGAGAGGGAAAGAAAGAATAAGAACGAGAGAGAGGAAGAAAGAAAGGGAAGGGGGGGTCACCGCCTTGATTCAGCGCCAGAAAAGAGCGCGAAGGGACCCAGGGGCAAAAAGCATTTCCCGTGCAGTGTGAGGCAGCGGGTGTCCGTTTTAGGAGAAGTGCGTAAAGCCTCAGAGTTGCACGTTCGTGAGGCTGAGCCGCGGCAGGAGGAGGAGGAGGAGGAGGAGGTGAGGCAAGAGGAGGAGGCGGAGGCGGCGGCTTGCCGGGTCGGTGCCCGGCAGCGCCGTGCGGAGAGTCCCGAGCCTCTGGGACGCAGCAGTGCTCTGTAGCACTTTGAATCCTCCTCTTCCTCCACACGGCGCTGCTGGGTGCTTTGTCTGTGCTTCAGCAGCAGCAGCAGCAGCCGTTTCCAGGCGACGAGCCGTGGCAGGAGGAGGATTCAAAGTGCTACAGAGCACTGCTGCGTCGCAGAGGCTCGGGACTCTCTGTGCGGCGCTGCTCCGGCCTCCTTTCTACCCCCCCGGCCCCAGCTGTTTGTCAGCGCTTTGTCGGCGCGGCGCTTCAGCAGCAAGGTCCCGCTGCTGGATCCCGCTGGCTGGGGCGCTCGGCGGGCCACATGACGAGGTCTGGCGGGCCGGATTTGGCCCCCGGGCCTTGTGTTTGACACCCGTGGACTAGACGGTCATGTTCTTTATTGCTCTGTCTTGTACATATGTATATAATAAAACTCTGTAAAAACCAATTACGGAGTTTGGAGCGCGTTACTCATGAGAAAGCAACACAGCGCCCTGACAGTATCTAAGTAAAAAGGGACACGGGCGCTGTTTCTTGCCAGTTGGAACCCAAACATTAGTGTCCCATTAGTGAAGCAATGCATGTTTTGATAGTTTTGAGCATGCAATGTGATCTGCCCTTTGTACCAAGAAGCCTCATATTTGTATCTTGATGATTGGATGCTAACAAAAAACCCAAAAGATAGAAGCCATATCTGTTCATGGTTGCTGGTGCTCATTATGACATTCCCAAAAAGGCAGGAGTCAGGGAGCTCAAACAGTAAGTGGATTCAAAGGCAATGGCAGGTAAAGCCAACCAATTTGGAGTTTTGTCCCCATTATCCTTCCTGCCAACTTCTACTAGGGCAACGCTGAGACTAAGGGAGAGGAACTGACTGCCAGTTCTACTCCCTGGACTGGGTGTAAGCAGTGTTATTTTTAGTCAGAACTCGCTGGAACTCAGTTCTGGCACCTTTCAGGTGGGCACCATTGACATTCTAAGAGAACAAGGGTGAGTTCGTGGTGAATTCTGGCACCTCTTTTTCTAGAAAAATAGCACTGGGTATAAGCAGGAAGACAGGCAGGTTGGTGGGGGCTGGCTGAGGGCAGACTGAGATTGGTGGGGCAGTATCCCATTCGCCAGTTATCTGTTTGACACTAACCCACTTTCCCCCTTTTTGTTCCCCATAGGCGTTTCTCCACCGAATTAGACAGAGCGCTGTGGACAAAGCTGAAAAATACATAACAGAGGACAACATCAAGGTAAGTCTCTCAGAGTAGCAATCTCTTTGTGAATTATTTAGAGTATGGCAACAGGTTGGGTTTGCATACATCTGGTCCATGAGTTGTTAGCCACTGCTGATGAAGGACTTCCATGTTATGTTAAATGCACAGGCATTTTTCACCTTTGAAAGATGCAGGTAGAAAGAAACAGGTAATTTTCCCCCCTAGCATGGAGATGCAGCAGTGGGGAAATCTTTACCTTAGTTGCTGCCTGTTACGTAGTTGTTGAAAGTTGGCGGGATAATAATAATAATAATAATAATAATAATAATAATAATAATAATAATGTGTAGCAACCCTAGGCAAACCTTTGCTCCCAGGGACCAATGGGAAGGTCTAGCTGGGTGCACCTATAGTTGCCAATATTTAATTGGTAGGCAAAGTCTTGGGGTTTCTACTGATGAATGAGCCATTTCTGGATAAATTGAGAAAATTATTGGCTTGATCTCAGCCAATTCAAATTGATGTTGATGCTATTGTGTTCCACGTCAAGGATGCAACAGGGTCCAGTTATCCTACCACTATGAGACTCAAACCCTCATCCACACCACCTAGTTAGATAGATGATAGATAATCTTTATTGTCATTGCCCCATACAGAACAACGAAATTGAAAAAACTCTACATCAGACATTCAAAACCAACAAGCCTGCTATCCCATCCTGGTTAGCCCCCACAGACTCTGGTACCCCATAATTAAATACAATATACTCCCATAAAGACTACCTTACACTTCATTTAAAACCAAAATTGCATTTGGATAGAAACTGTTTCTCAGGAGGCTAGTCCTAGTCTTCATAACCCTGTACCTTCTTCCAGAAGGCAGAAGCTGAAAGAGATCATTTCCGGGGTGCGCAGTATCCTGCGCTATCTCTGCAGCTTTCTTATGGCACCTGGAAGTATAGATTTGATCCAAGGTGGGAAGAGTGCACCCAATTATTCTCTAGTCTGGCATTAAGAAGTTGCAATAAGGCAACTTGGAAGGGAGGTCTCTCATCCCTCCGTTTCTTGGTGTGCAGCTCCACATGCCTGGGAAATACAGTAAATGAGTAGGTAGAATGGAGTTTGGAGGAATGCTAATGTGCAGGGGCTTGTGGAGAAGGGTTGAATTCATCTCTGCTTGGATTAAAAACCTGAGCTAGAGAAGAATTTGAGGGGTCATAACACTCGCTCTCTTCTTTGACCAAAAATTTAGAAGCCTGCATTTCCAAGCTGGGAGATGTGAATCCTGGGCTACATATCTAGTGGTTTGTTTCCTTATTTTGATCCTCAGTCCTGTCGTTTACCCCTTCTAACCATATGCTTTGAAGCATACATAAGCACAGTCCTGCAGGTGCAGGCCAAGAGCCCATTTAGTTCAGCATCCTGCTCTCACAGTGGCCAACCAGGTGATTGTGGGAAGCCTGCAAGTCAGACACAAGTGTACCAGCACTCTCCCCTCTTGCTCTTTCCAGCAACTTGCATTCAAAAGCATAAGGCCTCTGATTGTGGTGGTGGAACACAGCCATCATGGCTAGCTGGTAGCCATTGCTAGCATTATTCTCCATGTACAGTGGTACCTTGACTTACGAACGACTCGACAACCAAATTTTTCGACTTACGAGTGGGGCTAATGGCCGTGTGCTTACGAATGTCTCGACATCCGAAAGGAAACCGCGGCGGTTTTAGATAGGGATTTTTCGACTTATGAATTTTTCCGTTTCCAATGCATTCCTATGGGAAATCACGTTTCCAATGGCACTTTTCGACTTACGAATTTTTCGACCTACGAAGGTGCCTTCGGAACGGATTAAATTTGTAAGTCTAGGCACCACTGTACTGTATTTGTCCTCTTTTAAAGCCATCCAAGTTGGTGGCCAGTCGGAGTAAGTTCCACGGCACTTTGTTTTGTTTATCTTGATTATCTGGCATTCAGGTTCATGAGTTCTAGTGTTACAAGAGAGGGAGGAAAACTTTCCTCTATCCTCTTTCTCTGTGCCCTCCTCTGGAGTCATACTCACTAGGGAGGGGAAGAAAGGATCCAGGGGGAAGGAGGGGAGAACTGCAGCAAAATTCAGTGTGCATAATTTAAAGGCACACATAGACTCTCTTGAGATTAATAATAATAATAAATTTTTATTTATACGCCGCCCTCCCCAGCCAAAACCGGGCTCAGGGCAGCTCACACCAACAAAATTACAATAAAACATAAAAAGCAATTAATTAAAATACAGATTAAAATACAATATTAAAATTTAAAATGCAGCCTCATTTTAAGTAGTCCATAAATCCAAGCCATGAGGGAGGAAAACACAGGGGTCAGACTAAGTCCAACCCAAAGGCCAGGCGGAACAGCTCTGTCTTGCAGGCCCTGCGGAAAGATGACAAATCCCGCAGGGCCCTGGTCTCCTGTGAAAGAGCGTTCCACCAAGTTGGGGCCAATACTGAAAAGGCCCTGGCCCTAGTAGAGGACAATCTTGCCACCTTATGGCTCGGGATCTCCAGAATATTGTTGTTTGTGGACCTTAAGGTCCTCCGCGGGGCATACCAAGAGAGGCGGCCCCATAGGTACGAGGGTCCAAAGCCGCATAGGGCTTTAAAGGTCAAAACCAGCACCTTAAACCTGATCCTGTACTCCACTGGGAGCCAGTGCAGCTGGAGTTTCTGGGTCAGCTTCAAGGGCAGCCCCGCATAGAGTGAGTTACAATAATCAAGCCTGGAGGTGACTGTCGCATGGACCGTCGCACTGTTCAACCCTGGATGCTGCTATTTGCTTATGTTGCTGCTATTTGCTTATGTTGCTGCTCAGCAGCTAGTGAAGTTCATGCTTGCTTCCTCTCCTGGAGAGAGGAGCTGTGCATGCCATTGATGGCTCTAGGGTCAGTTCTGGGTTGGGTGGGCAACATTTTTCTTGCAGGCCTCATTCAGCTGCCTGGAGAACAAGCAAAGGTTCAGCAGGTGAAGCTTTTTTTCCTGGTCTGCTCTTGCAGCAGATGATAAAATGCTGATGGATATTATTTCCATTGCTTTTATTCCAAATGATTTATCACCTCCAAAGGTGCTAAATATATCTGTCACCACAATCACATATTACATCAGTTCATTTTCTGTTCGCTACTGATTGAATGCATTTTTTGCTCTTAAGCCTCTTTGTGGGTGCAGAGTGATGCTTTTGGTCTATCCCTTTGCTGAAGCACAAGGAGGATTTAAGAAGCTCTTATAAAAATAAAGGGTCTTTATCACTACTAGGTCATTGAAGCAAGAGGCTAACCTTGCCAATTCCATACAAGGTTATCAAGGCCCTCTCCCCACTCCTTTGGCCAGTGCTTGAATTGCAAAAGGTTTTGCAAGGAGGGGGGCAGCTCTGCTGTTAGGCAGAGTGAGGCACCCTCCCCAGGTAACACCTGCTGGGAGACTCTTAGATACCTCTGTACTCCTACCTAGCCTGTTGACCTCAAGTGAAGTAGAAGATGCTGTCCCTTTGCCAGTGTTGAAGTCATAATCAACTACCAGTCCAGTTGACTTCTGTATGTAGAATGGGACGGTGTTGTTGTCTTGACTTTCGTCTCAGGCGGCAAAATATCTTGAGCTGGCTCTTTCGGCAAATGCAACGTCTTTTCTCCCAATTGCCCTTTTCTACATCTTACTTCCAATATCTGCAATATCTTCTTTGAAGTGAATCAAAGTACAATGTACTCCTTAAGTATCCCCGCATCATAGACTCATCAAATGGATTTATGAAACTTGCTGTTTTACTTTCAATCCCCTTTCTTCATCATATTTAACACTACATTTGGCTCTACCCCCTTGCTCTTTGGCCGATGAATAATACTGCTATTTCTTTTTTCATTACTGTCATTTTCAGTGAGCTCTGCTTTGTGCTCACAAGATTAGCTTCCCCAATTTTCATAACCAATTTCAACTCTGTCGAAGTCGGAATTCTTTGTTCCAGTTCTTTGTTAACGACTGTGTACATATTTACTATTGAATCTGCCATTCTGTATCTAGTTTATCCTTTTGAAACATCAACTTTAGATAGCTTTACAAGGAGACTATACTCTCCCTCTCCATTTATTTATTATGGGTGAGATTCAAGTAAATTGTTGCATGCACAGAACAAGCTCCATTCGGGCAACAGGCTTGTCTACCTCTCTCCTCCCTTTGTGCCCCCTAAATCTGCCCTGGGGGATTTGAGGAACAAGTAGGACAGGTTTATTTATTTATTTCATAAAATTTCTATAGTGCTTGATGGAATCCTCGCTCCTCAAAGTGCTTTACAAAAAGCAGTTTGGGGGGTGGCCAGGGAGAGAAAAGCGAGGGGAAGTGAGGACTTTCATGAGTGCATACCTGCACTTAGCACTACATTGAATTCCCCCCTACATTTTTAGGGCACTGCACATAGATCCCCCTTTTGTTGTCAGAAGAGTCCTCTAAGGTAGTTAATTAAGGCTGTAAGATGGCTATTGGGTCCAGGTCACCCAGTGAATTTTGCAGCTGAGCAGAGATTTGAAAGTGCATCTCTCTGCTCCTCATTCAATTTCTAAACCACACAAGGTATCACATTCTTGGGGGATAAGTCCATCAGTGAGTGTTACCCATTATCACTAAATGGAACCTCAATGTTCAGAGGCAGTGTATCTCTTAAGAGCAGAAATAGTGTTGGACTGTTACTCTTGTGCCCTGCTTGTGACCTACATATGACTGCTCACTCTTTGACACAGGATGTTTGATTAGGTAGATCATTGGCCAGTAGGACTTTCCTTGCATCCTAATGCTCTTATGATTAACATTGACAGAACTGAGAGTGCTGAATGGGTTTGATGATGGAGGAACATCTTGACCTGTTGGATCTTTTTCTGCTCCCAGAGGTCTATAAATGTGGTCCCTTACCAGACAGAACATAACCTTTTGAAATAGGCAACCAAACACTTTATTCTGCCTTCTGCCTTGGTTATTTCATAATCTGAAAGTGAAACAAGCAAACAAAATGCTTAGTGCAGATCTCTGCTGCCCAGCAGTTACAATACTAATGACATAAAGGATGACAAATTAGATTTCCCTAGGGCAATCAGAACAGGTTTTAACTCCTCATTAAAACCACCCTGGTAAACACAACGCCATCTCTGGCTTTGAGACAGCTGGCTGGATTGAGGATCACCTTCAGCAGGAAGCAAGCAGCTGAGGATAAGACAGAAGGCAGTGCGTGCCAGACAGATAATTAAAGCCCATCAGAACCCATTAACATAGCTGACCTCTGCTCTGTGGTCCAGTACAT
Organism: Zootoca vivipara; assembly: GCF_963506605.1. NCBI lineage: Eukaryota > Metazoa > Chordata > Lepidosauria > Squamata > Lacertidae > Zootoca > Zootoca vivipara. The sequence goes on along the minus strand of NC_083282.1, from coordinate 76,776,290 downwards.
GCTGAGAAGGGGATTGCAGATATTACAAACAGTAGCATTAGAGAGGACAGTTGCTCAAATCACACATCCAGCTAAACCATGCTTAAGGAAGCTGAATTGACATATGGTTGTTTGTGATCAGGTGGCAATCCCTGATTCAGATCATGGGGTGAAATGGATTTGCAAACCGTGGTTTATTGCTTACTTTAGTTTGTTGGGATGTCTGCATTGAGAGGCAGTGAGTAATAACCACAATTTCACCTCCAGAGCCGCTGTAGCATGAAGAAGGGGGTGCATTTATGAATTTATGAATGCTATGAGGATAAATAACAAAAGCATAAAAAATGCTCCAAGCCATGGTTTGCCAGCTTTTCATGTGGAAACTCAAAACCATGGTTTGTTTTACCAAGAAGTCTAACTCTTGGCTCTGCTTGCCTTTTAAGTTTGAAAATTGATGTCTTGTTACCTCCCATGTCTTAGTGGCTTTTTGTGGGGGGTCGAGGTCAGGTCAGGAAGTCTGGATAAACTCCAGAATAGTGGACAACAGGAGGAGAGTGGTATAGTTCTGTCTGGCAAGCTGCAATACTTGCTCAGAATGAAATGTTTGTCATAGTGTGACATTGAATTACATCCTATGCATTTATTTAAAAGATTTGTGTGCTGCTCTTCTGCTATGAATGGCATTCAAGGAAGATAAACAGCAACTTAGAAACAACAAAACACGCAAACAACCATAATAAAGCATAAGAGAACAGATGAAATATCAGGATGTGCTTTGCAAGGGCACCTGACAAAGGACTTCTGAGTATGATCTCAGCTGCTGGGCAGGTGCATATGGGGACAAGTGATTTTTCAAGTACCCTGAATCCAGACAGTTAAGAGTTTTAAGGTCTGTGACTCCGCTCAGATGCCACACTGAACAATGAACCATAGCTATCACAAACCATGGTTTTTAGACCCGCTGCAAACTATGGTTTCTGTTTGTGGTTTGCTGAGCAATCACAATCCATAATTTGTCAATTCAGCATTTGTGCTAACTCATAATTAAATAGGTACAGTTTAGAGTGATGCCTCAGCTGAGTTTGTATATCATCATCATCAAATAGTAAGGATAATAAGGATAGTTTGGGATGGATGGATCAGAATAATATTTTAAGACCTTATCATATCTTTCATTAGCTATTATTAATGGATACTTCTTTATGTTGCAGATTTTATTTTCCAACATAGAAGATATACTTGATGTTCACAAGGACTTCCTGAAAGCTCTGGAATATTGTTTGCATCCAGAACCTCAGTCTCAGCATGAACTGGGAGAAGTTTTCTTAAAATTTGTGAGTATGAGCTAAAATACTTATTTGCAAATGTATCATTTTGATAAGGTACTTTCTCATGTCTTCTTCTTCTTCTTCTTCTTCTTCTTCTTCTTCTTCTTCTTCTTCTTCTTCTTCTTCTTCTTCTTCTTCTTCTTCTTCTTCTTCCCACACCACACTCACAGGGGTTCAAACAAGTGACCAAAGAGGGAAAGCTCTAGTTTCCTTTAAAATTGGATCTCTCTACTTTCCCCCCAGACTGTCTTTCATCCCAGAGATGCTTCTTAACCCCAAAGCACTTTGCGATAAATTCAAAGAAATCTTTTGGTAAAATCATACATGAAGAAGCAGGCTTGCCAGACAGATACATAAATAAATTGGCAAGCATATTTCCCATTGTTCAAGACATTCTGCAGGATGCTCTCTCTGAGCAATTATGAAGCACAACCCAGTTGATAAGATTGAGATTGCATTAAATATTGCATGCCCTTGATGGCCATGTATAATGCAACAGATGTGTAAATTGTGCAGGCCGTTTTAAGGCACCAGGCTTGTGTGGCCACCATAGATTCCCACTGCACTGAGCTGCCCACATGTAAGTAGCATTGTTGTATGTGGTCATCTGCTCACATGTGATCCTGTAATTCCTCCAGCCTGTTTGGAGATATGGCAACGTGTGAAGTGGCCCTAAGTCAATGGGGGAGAATTTCCCGAATAAGAAAGGTTCTGTTTTTAGATAGCTACGGTTAGTGACCATGATACACTTGATAAGTGCAGGTTCAGATTTCCAGGGGTAGCACCTGCAATTATGTAACGGATAATTTCCTTATCCAGCGAAGGAACCTCAATGTCATCCAGAGAGGAAATTAAACACTTCAGGCACCGGGTAATTTGAAAGCATAGCTTTCATACTTGTGGCTCTTATGCATGAAGGGCAGCTGGGAAAGTCTTGATGAAAACCCTCTGGCGTGTATATAATTATTGAATACATTGAGCTGAGTTTTGCCAGGAGATGTCATGGTCTAAATTTAACCTCTAACAATACTGCCAAAGTCACAGAGCTGCAATCACAATTGACAAATCGACATTGGGTCCTGTCGCCCCAGTGTCAGCTCTTCTCAAACGGAAAGAGTTCAGTGATGCTGAAGGATGATATTTAAAAAGCCAGTTTCCCTGTGCCCTGCTCATAAATATACCTGGAAGATGTGCATAGGGCAAGTGTCTGGGGTTCTGGGCAGCCTCGCTCACCTCACAGAGTGTTTGTTGTGGGGGAGGAAGGGAAAGGAGATTGTTAGCCGCTTTGAGACTCTTTAGGGTAGTGATAAAGCGGGATATCAAATCCAAACTCTTCTTCTTCTTCTTCTGGGACTTGACTGTGCTGAGACCAGGACTTAGCAGGTCCAGCCCCACCTAACATGGCCAATGATCAGGGATTAAGCTGTAGTCTTAACAGCGTCTGCAGGCTGTATGTTGCCCACCCCTGGTCTAAAGAGTTATTTGGGCTTAACGTAAGACGAGTCCCATTGGTTCAGATCAAAGCTTTCTAGTCATGGTTCTTCTTGTTGTTCTCATAAACGCTAGAAGAGCTAAATGTTGCCCTTGAGGATGGGTGAGATCGAACCAGCATTTGATAATGACAATGGTCCTGCTGGATCAGGTCGCTGGCCCATCTAGTCCAGCATCTTGTTCTCACAGTGGCCACTCAGATTCCTGGGGGAAACCTGGAAGCAGGACCCAAGCACAAGAGCACTCTTCCCTCCTGTGGTTTCCAGACACTAGTATCCAGAATTATACTACCTCCAACTGATGGGAGGGCATTCCGCAGAGCAGGTGCCACTACCGAGAATGTCCCTGATCTCCCTCTCCACCTATAGTTGAATATTACTCAGCAATATTTTAGGCTGCAATCCTAACGATGTAGGCTTGCAGGTAAGTCCAATTGAATTCATTGGGGCTTCTGCCCAGGTAAGCGTGGCTGGGATTGCAGTCTTACTCATCAGTAAAGCTGCTGACATACACTTCTTAATAAACTACCAACTCTGTAAATGTTGTTGTTGTTGTTTAGTCGTGTCTGACTCTTCGTGACCCCGCAGACCATAGCACGCCAGGCACTCCTGTCTTGCACTGCCTCCCTCAGTTTGGTCAAACTCATGTTCATAGCTTCGAGAACACTGTCCAACCATCTTGTCCTCTGTCGTCCCCATCTCCTAGTGCCCTCAATCTTTCCCAACATCAGGGTCTTTTCCAGGGAGTCTTCTCTTCTCATGAGGTGGCCAAAGTATTGGAGCCTCAGCTTCACGATCTGTCCTTCCACAATCTGTAAATAGCTTTGGTCAAGTAACCCCCCCCTTTTTTATTACTATTCTCAGAAATGAAGCCTTCAGCCTCTATACAAACAAAAGCAGCCCTCTTGCCCCGCTGAACTGTTGTCTCTCCCTATACTTCATGAAGTGGTATTTTAAGAACAAAAACTGTCCTGTTCTGTTGTGTCACACACACACACACACACACACGCCCCCAAAGCCATACAGCTTCCTGCATCTGGTCACCAGGATCCTTTTCCTTTATACTGCTGCAACCTTCTGCTCAAATTTGCCTGAAACTGAATAAGCAGCTGCAATTCCAGATGTGTAGTGTAGCAAAGGATAAGACCCAAGAGCCTGCCACTTTCCGGCTTCTTTCCTTAATCTTTTCGTGGCTGATACTTTTATTTCCCATGGTCGTTGTGATTGGATGGAGAAACAATGTTAAATAACGATAAATGAAAAGGCAAAAACAAATGTGTAATTGGATTATACTAAACAGAATCTTTAGGGACAACAAAAGCATCCCTTTTTAAGTGGCCTCCAGTACTGGTTATCTGGATCCTGCTTTGTTCTTTGTAGACAGCGGATCCCTTCCATTTGGTAACAGGAAAGGAATTCACGGTTCATGGAATGTATGATCTTCTAATGAAATTGATTGGCAGTCGTTTCGGGACAGACAAAAGAAAGTACTACGTCAGGCAGCCACGTAGTTTACTTTCAGAATTTGCTGCCTCAAGGCGCAATGATGTCTGCTGCCTTTAAAGGGGATTTGACAAATTCATGAAAGATCAGTTTGTCCGTGGCTAAATGAAACATCCAGATTCAGAGACGGCATACCTCTGATGGGGACTGACTGCAGCGGAAGTTGACTCCTTTAATGGGTTCCTGGGAGGCATCTGGCTGCCTTGAAACACCATGTTGCACTGGTCCAGGGATGGGAAAGCTGTGTGGACCTTTGTATGTTGGATTCCAACACCCATCAGCCACAGCCAGCATGACTATTGATGATGGGAACTGTCGGACCACATCCGGAGGGCCGCAAATTACCCATCCCTGGATTAACGGCTCAGGACTGCAATACCTCAAGGGCCTCCTCTCCCCATATAAACTCTCCCCAGGGAGGCTCACCTGACGCCTTCATTGTATATCTTTAGGCACCAGACGGAAATGTTCTTCTTCAACCAGGCCTTTGGCTGATGGCCTTTTAAATGTGTTTGTGGGAGGGGGCAATATCATTTTGTTGCTTCTGCTTTAGCTATTTATTTGTGCTTCTATCTTTTATTTTTATATTGTGAACTGCCCTGAGATCTTTGGATGAAGGGTGGTGGTATTATTATTATTATTATTACTACTACTACTACTATTAATATAACTGAACTCAGGATCAGTGTTGAGCCTGCAGCATTCTTTGGCAACTGCTAAAGCCCTAGTTATAAAAGTTATGACGCTGGAAGATGAGCCCCTCAGGTTGGAAGGCGTCCAACATGCTACTGAGGAAGAGCGGAGGACAAGTACAAGTGGATTCAGATGAAGCGGCTGGGCCAAAGCCGAAAGGTTGCTCAGTTGCAGATATGCCTGGAAGCAAAAGGAAAGTCCAATGCTGTAAAGAAAAATATTGCATAGGAACCTGGAATGTAAGACCCATGAACCTTGGTAAGCTGGATGTGGTCAAAAATGAGATGGCAAGAATAAATATTGACATCCTGGGCATCAGTGAACTAAAATGGACGGGAATGGGCGAATGCAGTTTGGACAACCATCATATCTACTACTGTGGGCAAGAATCCTGTAGCAGAAATGGAGTGGCCCTCATAGTCAACAAAAGAGTGGCAAAAGCTGTAATGGGATGCAATCTCAAAAATGACAGAATGATCTCGATACGAATCCAAGGCAGACCTTTTAACATCACAGTAATCCAAGTTTATGCACCAACTACCGGTGCTGAAGAAAGTGAAATTGACCAATTCTATGAAGACTTACAACACCTTCTAGAAATGACACCAAAGAAGGATGTTCTTCTCATTACAGGGGATTGGAATGCTAAAGTAGGGAATCAAGAGATAAAAGGAACAATTGGCAAGTTTGGCCTTGGAGTTCAAAACGAAGCAGGGCAAAGGCTAATAGAGTTCTGTCAAGAGAAGAAGCTGGTCATCACACTCTTTTCCAACAACACAAGAGACGATTCTACACATGGATATCACCAGATGGGCAGCATCGAAATCGGATTGATTATATTCTCTGCAGCCAAAGATGGAGAAGCTCTATACAGTCAGCAAAAACAAGACCTGGAGCTGACTGTGGCTCAGATCATCAGCTTCTTCAGGCAAGCAAAATGTGAGGGAGATAGTGAAAGATACAGGAAATTGAATGCAGATTTCCAAAAAATAGCAAGGAGAGACAAGAGGGCCTTGTTATGAGCAATGCAAAGAGATAGAGGAAAACAATAGAATGGGAAAAACCAGAGATCTGTTCAAGAAAATTGGAGATATGAAAGGAACATTTCGTACAAAGATTACCATAATAAAGGACAAAAGTGGAAAGGACCTAACAGAAGCAGAAGACATCAAGAAGAGGTGGCAAGAATGCACAGGTAGTGTGGTTGCTGACCTTGAGCCAGACATCCTGGAGAGTGAAGTCAAATGGGCCTTAGAAAGCACTGCTAATAACAAGGCCAGTGGAAGTGATGATATTCCAGCTGAACTATTTAAAATTTTAAAAGATGATGCTGTTAAGGTGCTACACTCAATAGGCCAGCAAGTTTGGAAAACTCAGCAGTGGCCAGAGGATTGGAGAAGATCAGTCTACATCCCAATCCCAAAGAAGGGCAGTGCCAAAGAATGCTCCAACTACTGCACAATTGCACTCATTTCACACGCTAGCAAGGTTATGCTTAAAATTCTACAAGGCAGGCTTAGGCAGTATGTGGACCGAGAACTCCCAGAAGTGCAAGCTGGATTTCGAAAGGGCAGAGGAACTAGAGACCAAATAGCAAACATGCGCTGGATTATGGAGAAAGCTAGAGAGTTCCAGAAAAAACATCTACTTCTGCTTCATTGACTATGCAGAAGCCTTTGACTGTGTCGACCATAGCAAACTATGGCAAGTTCTTAAAGAAATGGGAGTGCCTGGTTACCTCATCTGTCTCCTGAGAAATCTCTGTGTGGGACAAGAAGCTACAGTTAGAACTGGATATGGAACAACTGATTGGTTCAAAATTGGGAACGGAGTACGACAAGGCTGTACAGTGGAACCTCGGTTTACGAAAACCGCCGTTTACGAAAACCTCCGTTTACGAAAACCTCCGTTTACGAACACTGCAGACCCGGAAGTGGTTACATCCGAGTTCCGCGGCGTCATATGCACAGACATGATTTGTGCAGCTCGTGCATGTGCAGAAGCGATTTGCGCAGCGCTGTGTGCGCAGACACGCTCTATCGGCACTTCACGCACGCGCAGAAGCGTGCCTTCGGTGAGCGAATACCTCGGCGAGTGGACGCCTCCGCGGAACAGATTGTGTTTGCAAACCGAGGTACCACTGTATATTGTCTCCCTGCTTATTTAATTTATATGCAGAATTCATCATGCGAAAGGCTGGGCTGGATGAATCCCAAACTGGAATTAAGATTGCTGGAAGAAATATCAATCAACCTCAGATATGCAGATGACATAACCTTGATGGCAGAAAGTGAGGAGGAATTAAAGAACCTTTTAATGAGGGTGAAAGAGGAGAGCGCAAAATATGGTCTGAAGCTCAACATCAAAAAAACCAAGATCATGGCCATTGGTCCCATCACCTCCTGGCAAATAGAAGGGGAAGAAATGGAGGCAGTGAGAGATTTTACTTTCCTGGGCTCCTTGATCACTGCAGAGGGTGACAGCAGTCATGAAATTAAAAGACTCCTGCTTCTTGGGAGAAAAGCAATGACAAACCTAGACAACATCTTAAAAAGCAGAGACATCACCTTGCCTACAAAGGTTCGTGTAGTTAAAGCTATGGTTTTCCCAGTAGTGATGTATGGAAGTGAGAGCTGGACCATAAAGAAGGCTGATCCCCGGGGTGCCGGAGGAGACTCCTGAGCATCCCATGGACTGCAAGAAGATCAAACCTATCCATTCTGAAGGAAATCAGCCCCGAGTGCTCTCTGGAAGGACAGATCCTGAAGCTGAGGCTCCAATACTTTGGCCACTTTAAGAGAAGAGAAGACTCCCTGGAAAAGACCCTGATGTTGGGAAAGATTGAGGGCACAAGGTGAAGGGGACGACAGAGGATGAGATGGTTGGACAGTGTCCTCGAAGCTACAAACATGAGTTTGACCAAGCTGCGGGAGGCAGTGGAAGACAGGAGTGCCTGGCGTGCTCTGGTCCATGGGGTCACGAAGAGTCGGACACGACTAAACAACTAAACAACAACAAAGCCCTAGTATGCTAGCAGGGCCCATTGTTGACACCAGCGCTGTTCTCTCCCTCGTGCCATTTTAATTCTGGGGCACTGTGGGAAATTGAAATGGAAACCTGACCCAGCCACTGTTAGGGGCACTATTGCTTTTAACCTCCAGCTAAGGCCCATTGATGGAAGAGGGATACAACTCCAAGCAAGTACTTAAGTGGTATAGAACTACACTCAGCAGCGTTTGAAGAAAGTGCACGCTTAGGTCCTAGGATGTGTACGACTTGAAGTCACATGAAACTTCCACCTTGCTTGTCTGGGACTGGATAGTGCCTGGAACGGTGGCTGCCTGGGAACCATGTATACACTGGTGCCTTGGGGTCCATGATGGAAGAAAGCTGCAATATAAATGCAATAAAATAAAACAAATAAAGAAAAGGCAAATGCCAGGTGACAAGAAACTAGATGGATATTCAGTACCTGGGACCAGCTCTTTATTTTTCTACTGAAACTCTCCTAGCATGATTGCTAGCTATCTTGCTCATCTCAGTCAACCATGGAAGGGTTTGTTATTCCATGTCTGATTGATTCTGGCATGGAGATGGTTTTACAGCTTGTCTGAGAAACCTTCTGTGCCGATTTGCAGATGACTGTGTTTTGTAACAGGCTTAGCATGTCTGATCTTCATTCGGGGGGACCGGGGGGCTCTTATTGCCAACTTGAACTGTGACACAGAAAGTACATCATGTAACAGCGATGGCCGTTGTATTTTGATGTTAGTATGTAGAGAGAATTTATTTCAGCTAGAAAATTGGAGTGTTTGCTTCTACTGTAAGCTGTTCATGTCTCAGACATTTGTAGGGTCCAAATATTGTGTGTGTGTGTGTGTGTGTGAGAGAGAGAGAGAGAGAGAGAGAGAGAGAGAACGAACCCAGAAGGCAGCTTCATTTTTTTCTTCATTTTCTCCTACCTACAAAGAGGCAAGCCGTATTTTATACTGAGTTGTGGCATGTCTCTATGGCTCTGGAAACTGCTACATCAAAAACAAAAAAGCTGTGTCTGCAGCTGATCATGTAGTCCCCACCCCCACCCCAATGTACACATAACAGCTTTGGATCTTGGCTGTATGATGCACTAAGATGCACTTACGTTTCTCTGGATCTCTCACAGAGTTTGCATATATTTATGAGGGTCTCACTTTGTGTGTATGTGTGTGTTGTGCCTGCATAAAATGAATTTGCTTCCCACCCCTTACACATCCTTTTTCTACCCTTTTCATTTACATCCTGTGATTGTCCTTTGTCCATTTCCATACATCATGCTGAACCTTTGTTTAGTGTAATGTGAATCAGCTTAGACTCATGCTTGCCTTCTCCTTTCTCCCCATGCAACTGGTTGGAGGTGTTCGGAAGCGTTTACTTCTGTTTTTATTTAGCCATAGCTTGTTGTATCATTCATGGCAACAAACTGTTGCTAACATTAACCGTGGTTTGTATGAAACAAGCCAACCTGGAACAATATGCAAAATGGGTTTATTGTATGTAACACATGACCCTTATATTGCAGTGTCTTTAAACAGACCTATCTTCTTTGAGACGTTTTTCACTGAAAGGTGTAATATTTAATAAGTCAATCCAGAAACCTTGCTGCAGTACAACATGAACTTCAAAATGCAATAGATGACACCTCCAACAGTTTGCTCATATCTCATAATTTCCAGTGTACGTCACCTGTACACCTTTGAAATGAAATTTGATTTGTACTAATTTGAAGTAAAATGCAAAACATAAATGAGATGCCTGTAATTAACGTGTGCTTCCCCCCCCCCTCACCTTGCAGAAAGACAAGTTCTTTGTATATGAGGAATATTGCAGCAACCATGAAAAAGCACTCAGACTCTTGATGGAACTGAACAAGATCCCACCTGTGAGAGCATTCCTATTGGTAAGCATTGGTGGTACCCAAACTGCACATGATGCTCAGTTATAGAAAGTTTAAAAATTCTGTATGCTTACTGATAAGAACCTGTGCTTTTTATGCAGAAGGTCCCAGGTTTAATCCCCGGCATATCCAGGTAGGGCTGAGACAGACCCCTGCCTGAAACCTTGGAGAGCTGCTGCCAGTCAGTGTAGTAAGCACTGAGCTAAATGGATGGCGCTGTGGTCTAAACCACTGGGCCTCTCATGCTTGCCGATCAGAAGGTTGGCAGTTCGAATCCCCGCAACGGAGTGAGCTCCCATTGCTCTGTCCCAGCTCGTGCCAACCTAGCAGTTCAAAAGCACGCCAGTGCAAGTAGATAAATAGGTACCGCTGTGGTGGTAAGGTAAACGGCGTTTCTGTGCACTCTAGTTTTTGTCCCTGTGTTCCGTTGTGCCAGAAGTGGTTTAGTCATGCTGGCCACATGGCTCGGAAAGCTGTCTGCGTACAATCGCCGGCTCCCTCGGCCTGAAGTGAGATGAGCGCCGCGACCCCATAGTTGCCTTTGACTGGACTCAACCAGAAAACATACATTGGTTGAAACTTGTTCAAGGGCTATGATCTAAAATGCACTGCCCTCCAGATGCTGTTGTGCTACAGCTCCCATCATCCCTTACCAATGGTGGCTGAGGATGATGGGAATTGTGGAGGACATTAGGTTACCTCCTGTTGGTCCAAAGACATATTGATATACAGTGGTACCTCTACTTACAAATAACTCTACTTACGGATTTTTCTACTTGCAAATGGAGCTCCGTCCGCCATCTTGGATGCGGTTTAGATAGGATTTTTTCTACTTACGAATTTTTAGATAGGGTTGCTTCGACTTACGAATTTTTTCTCCCAATGCATTCCTATGGGATTCGACTTACAATTTTTTTCAACTTACAAATGTGTGTTTGGAACGCATTAAATTCGTAAGTAGAGGTACCACTGTAGTAGCTTTGTTGAAGGTAAGCATGTTTGAGTCTTGTCAGGTCTGGGCATCCTTTGTATGCTACTTAAGAGTTAGAAGATAAATAATGAAAACAAACTAACTGGTTCAGTTGTTTTTAAACTGTTTGAGGCCTTAGTAATTTTTTACTAAGTTTGGTGTGCACCTTTTGTGGTGTCCTCTTCTGTTTGTTTCACAGGCTGATCCCTTCTCTCCACCCTCTTTTCAGTTCCTATTTCCGAAAAGCCTTACTTCCCATTTCTGATCAATTTGATCTGCCAAAACGAGTCACTTCTTCTGGTCTCTACTACAGGCCCTTGTGTGCGGTCTGTGATAGTATTGTGCATAGATGGAGAATTCCCTGCAGTAAATTGCTGTGACATTATTGTTGGGAATCTTAGGTGAGATACCCACGTAGCTGAAGTTGGCCCCAGTTCCAGTCACCACACAGAGACAGTGTAAGGTCCAAAATAGTTTACTGCTGCAGAAGATCAGGCTTCAGTAATACAGTTCCGGATGTTGATATACAGTATACCGTACAGCTTGTAGGCTTTGGAGATACAGATACAGATATATACAAGTTGGAAATATTTCTGTTGCTCCAAGACTTAACACATACTCCGACTCATGGACAGACTCACCTACTGACTAATGTGCTGACATGCCTTAATCACTTATATAGATGGCACTGGGCCATTGCCATAGTAACTGGCTTAGCTGACCTTGCACCTGTTGGCTTTATCTCATACATGGGGTGATTTGAGCCCATGAAAGAAATTAACCCCTTCCCCTATGTCTCCAGATTGCTGGAATATCTAGACAGGTAGCATACCTAAGAAGAAGGTAGTAGACTGCTGCTAACGTGCCTCAGAGAACCTTCCTTGGAAGCTATCACGTGTCAAGTTCCTCTGGCAAAACATAGCTAGAGAAGTTCCTCTTGTTCCATTTGTAAACATAAGCATCTCTGTTCAATTTTAGAGAGAGAGAGAGAGAGAGAGTGAGAGAGAGAGAGACTTTGAGTGCAGACATCATTCTAGAATGTTCTCTACATCTACTAATTGGACTGGCGGAAAACAAAACTTTTCAGCAATGTCACCTCATCTTTCCGACTAGGCAGGAAGGTTTATAGACAGTGGTGCTGTTTCGTTTGTCCAAAAAATGAGATTTTGTAAGACATTTGTATGTAGGGAACATGTGGAAGGCTGGTATTTCCTTATGTCAGCGTTTCTCAACCGCTGTTCCGCGGCACACTAGTGTGCGGCGACGAGAAGGGCAATTTGCACTGTCACGTGCCTGGTGACCGCCAATAAGCAGCGCTGACCCGCCGGAAAGCAATATTTCTCCTCCTCTTTCCCAAAGCTTAGTGCAAACGAGCCTGGCGGCCGCCAATGCACAACACTGATCCGCCGGAAAGCAATATTTGGCAAGTGTTTCTTACAGTCATAATTATAATATAGGGCGGCACAGAGTTATATTTTTTAACCTTTTTAATGGTGGTGTGCCTCGTGATTTTTTTCACGGAACAAGTGTGCCGTGGCCCAAAAAAGGTTGAGAAACACTGCCTTATGTCAACCTCCCCCCATTTTTCACCCTGCCCCCCTTCCCCAATCCTGCCCAGCATAATAATGTCCCCATCTAATGAGGTCAAATGAGAAAATAAAAGAGTTTCTTGTGTGAGTGGAATTGGCCCTGGTGCTCTCACAGTGGCTGAAATAGAGACCTGCCTTAGAAAATGTGGGAAAACTCTGTGCTGAATTCAAAGGCCAAGACTGGAGAAAACAACAAGGGGGACAAGAATGGTTTATGATTCACACAAGAACCCTGGAAAATGGGAACGAGAGTTTTGGAAGGTAGTGGCCATCACTGCCAGCCTGAAACAGTCTGAAAAATGTGTGCATCGAAGCCAGACTCTGTGTCTATAGAGGAAATCTAATTATTGGTGTCTGGTGAAAACATCTTTGAAAAGTGAAAATGTTCATTGTGCAAAACTCATAAGCAGTTCTGGGCAGCTGTGTCAGATGATGCCCTGGAGATCTCATGAGAACCCCAGATGGGCAAAAGCTGGCAGGCTCAGGACTTGAGAGTCCAGTATACCTGAAGGAACGTCTCCTCCCCCATCGTTCTGCCCGGACACTGAGGTCCAGTGCCGAGGGCCTTCTGGCGGTTCCCTCACTACGAGAAGCCAAGTTACAGGGAACCAGGCAGAGGGCCTTCTCGGTAGTGGCACCCACCCTGTGGAATGCGCTCCCACCAGAGGTCAAAGAGAACAACAACTACCAGACCTTTAGAAGGCATCTCAAGGCAGCCGTGTTTAGGGAAGCTTTTAATGTTTGATGGATTTCTGTATTTTAATATTTTGTTGGAAGCCACCCAGAGTGGCTGGGGGAACCCGGCCAGATGGGCGGGGTATAAATAATTTATTATTATTATTATTATTATTATTATTATTATTATTATTATTATTATTATATTGAGAGGCACCAGTTGTTACCTGAGAGGTACTTACTAAGTAAGAATAAGACTGTGGCAGAGACGGGGGACTAGGTGCTCTCAAGAGGAACACCACCCCCATTGTTTAAAACCACTCTGGGAACTGAAGCTTTGCCATGTGCCCATGAGGATGTTCAGGCTGCTGTGAAGTGTGCATCTGGTCTGGGTGCATTTCAGTCTGTGCTACTGATTCCCTCCCTGACACTACTCCTGGCAGGAAAAGAGGGTTTTGTGTTCCAAACGGACACATGATTGAGAAACTATGGTACTTGCCCCAAAGTGCAATTTTATGAAGCAACCCCCTGCATGGGTTCCGGCATCATTCTGAAGTTCTGTGGAGCTTCAGGGGAAGGATAGGATGATCACATGGAGGAGGAGGAGGATCTGAGTGATAGAGGGAATTAGGAGTTAGAAGATATCTATTACTCAACAGGTACTCCACCTTCCACTTAGACCGCTAGCTGTCTGAAGTAGACAGCAGTACAGGAAACTCATCTTCCTCACCAAGGCTTTTAGTGTCTCTCTGGAGACTCTGGTTTGGCAAGTGGAGCTGGAGAACTTGACCCAGATGGAATAGAGTGCAAGCAGCAAAAAACAATTGTGATTGCTGTTATGCTCCATTCCAGGGGCCTCACACTTGCAGGAATCTTGGGTGATAGCCGCTGTTACTCATACTTAAAGGGACGTGGGTGGTGCTGTGGTCTAACCCACAGAGCTTAGGGCTTGCCGATCAGAAGGTCAGCGGTTCGAATCCCTGTGACGGGGTGAGCTCCCAGCTCCTACCCACTTAGCAGTTCAAAAGCACGTTAAAGTGCAAGTAGATGAATAGGTACCGCTCCAGCGGGAAGGTAAATGGCGTTTCCGTGCGCTGCTCTGGTTCACCAGAAGTGGTTTAGTCATGCTGGCCACATGACCAGGAAGCTGTCTTCGGACAAACGCCGGTTCCCCCAGTCTGTAGAGCGAGATGAGCACCGCAACCCCAGAGTCGTCCGCAACTGGACCTAACGGTCAGGGGTACCTTTACTTTTACCCTTTTACTCATACTCAAGAGTAGATCCATTGCAATGAATTATTTCAATGGGTCTACTCTGCACATGACTAGCATTGGATGTTACTCGCTGTCAATACTTTTGCATATTGAGCATCAGAGTTTTTAAATTGCTGTCTGCTTCCAAAGGGACAAATTGAACTAATTAGCAAAAATCCAACCAGTTTGTGCAGAATCTTGGCTTTCTTGCAGTTTGATCCTATTCATGCATGCTCATAACAGAGTATCACTGAATCTAAAAGGGCCATTTATTTATTTATTTAGATGTGGTAAATAAATTAATTAAGTGGATGCGATAGGATATCTTTGCCTTCCCATCCACCCCAGGGACACGTTATAAGGATGAGTGGGTGGGTTCTGCTGTTCACATATACAAAGGAGCATGTGATGGAAACCAGGAAAACCCCACCTTTACATCAGCTTTACCTGGCGTTGCTCCATTGCTTAGAGTAGAAGCCTGGCTTCGATACTGGAAATGAACTGGGTGAGGAGAAGAGTATTTAAAGCAATGGAGTGCAGTGAAGTTGAGTGGGGCAGGGGAGGAGAAGGGTTGCGGTCTTTGTGGTGGTGTTCCTTTTCATGAAAAGTGAAATACACTGACATTATGGTTGCATTCAGGCATCATACTAAAGTTTAAACCATAGTTTAGCATTAGGTGAAAAGTCCTAGGCAATCCTGAGGCTTGCATATTCCATGCCCTGACTGTGAGGAAGAGCTCAGAAGATTTCACTTCTCTTTTCCATTAATGGCAGTTTAGTGCTTTTGGCTGAACCCTAAACTATGGTAGATGCTAACCATGGTTTGTTTAAACCAGCCATCATCATCATTTATTTGTATGCCACTTTTGCATAGCAAACCATGCCAAAGGCAGCTCACATAGTCACTGTCAGTGAATTCATGGTTTGGAGTTTGCTTCTTTTAAACAAACCCATAGTGACATTAACCTCAGTGTCAGTGTAGGCAGTAAGCCAAAATGGAAGCAAAAGCTGCCAAACCTCTCCTTGCAGTTGCATGATATGTGAACTTGAGGCTTGTCCAGCCTTCTAACCAATGGTTTAGCATGGTATCATGTAGTTTAATGTGTCTGCCCAGCCACATCTAATTTTAGTTATGCATAGGATTACAATGTAGATTTTGAAATTCTTAATGCAGAAGCCATATGATGCCATGAAGCCAAGCTAGTTTAGGCTTGGTCAGTGCCTGGTTGGGAGACTTCCTTGAAGTCTGTTAAAGAAAGGAAATGAGTGAATTTTTTTTTAAAAGGAAAGGAGTGAATAAAATGTTCCTTCATTTTCTTCCATACATTGAACTGATCCTCATTTTTGGAACTCACTGAAAGTCCCTAGGAGCTTTGAGTCAAGGGTAACATTCTTTTTATTTTCTGGTTACAGAGCTGCATGCTTTTGGGAGGCAGAAAGACGACAGACATTCCACTTGAGGGTTATCTTCTAACTCCAATCCAGAGGATTTGCAAATACCCACTGCTCCTGAAGGTAACACACAAAAAAAGCATTTGTCCTGATTTGTAAGTTGAATACATGGTTCTGACCTGTGTTTGTGGAAAGTTAACATGCTTGCAAGTTTGGGTGGAAGAAGACTAGTCTGTTGTGATGTGCTTGTATAATGCTTGCTTGGAAGACCAAAGGTGACCTTTGACCATCCAGAAACTGCTGGACTACCATTCCTATCATTCTTGACCATTGGCGATGAGGACAGGGGCTGATGGGAGTTGGCGTTCATCAACATCTGGCGAGCCACAGCTTCATTATCACTGGAACAGACAATGGATCTTACTGAGTGATCTTAACTTACTTTTTAAAATTTCACATGTATTATACTCTGGGACAG
Source organism: Zootoca vivipara (assembly GCF_963506605.1). Taxonomy (NCBI): domain Eukaryota; kingdom Metazoa; phylum Chordata; class Lepidosauria; order Squamata; family Lacertidae; genus Zootoca; species Zootoca vivipara. Next base: position 76,760,008 of record NC_083282.1, on the reverse strand, counting down.
ATATGATCAGTGGTGAGGTACAGCTTCTCTCAGCATGATCACACAGGAGCCTTATTTCTGTGATTCTTCCCTTTTTCCTTTATCCATGCCCAGGGCCAAATCATAATGAAGGTTATCTGCATGAGGGAGGGAGGGACTGCTGCTCCTCTTCCTTGCTTCTGAAGAACTGCCTGCAGCTGAGTCTATGAGCTGTAGTTTGATAATTGGCCAATTGCGGAATCATCATTTGTGCAAAGCAGCAGAGCACTTGAACTCAGCTTCTAATCTGATTGCAAATAAAAGTGCCCTTAAGGGTAATTTGAGTTGGTCAGCTGACACAACTGGGCAATTTCCCCCCATGTAACTTCTTGTGCTCGAATCAGGACTCACTTGGTTCATTGATGTTTACTTCTGAATTGGATTTTTTTTTTTAGGGACAGACATTCAAAGTACAGTTCCCCTATGTATGGTTAATTATTATTATTTTTTAAAAGAGGTCTGTAAGGCCCCTGCAAGAACACAGAAAATGTAATAAATAGGCAACAGTGACTACACATAAGAATGAATATGATTGCTTACCTGGCTTCTGGCATAGAAGGGAGAGGTTGCTATTGTTTGTTTTTGTATTTCTTGTTATGTTCAGTTTCCATGTCACCTCATACAATATGTGTATCATTGAAATCCAAATCAGATTATTAAAATTAAGTGGACAATTAGTATAGATAGTAGGAATGCGGGAGAAATTCAATTCATTTCAAATTTAAAAGTGAATATGTCAAATTCACAGTTTCCAGAGGTGCACAGGTGTACAGAATAGATGTACAGAAACACAACTTTCCTTCAAATTTTGCACTTATCCAAATTTTGTGATGCGGTTCTCCAACCAAATAATGTTTATAAAAAGGAGGTGCCTTATATAAGGAATATTTGTTTGCAAAAATGTGTCCATGGGTCAAAACTGCATACAAAAATGTGTTTATTAGGAGAAATCTGCAGTAAGATTCTGATGACAAGTTAGTACCTGGATAGCAGACGGTGCAGGCACACAGGGCACCTATGGTCACAGTGATTTTTATTTAAATTACAGCTGTTATTTCTAAATATGAGTATGTATAACTTACATGCACTTTCTTAAAAAAAATAAATGCACAAGAACCCACCTTAAGAAGAAATGAGCTCCCTTTGACAGCCGTTAGAGCAGTGTTCACTGTCAGGTGCATAACCAGTGAAAAGCTTATGAGCTAGCAATATTGCATCAGTTTGTATTATCTCAAGTAGACTGGTCCTGCATGCAGAGGCAGATTTATGGGAGTGGCGTGGAGCCTGGGGGGGGGGGTGCGGACAAAATTTTGGCATTGCACGGGGTGCCACTGAAATTTGAGACTCCAAGGTCCGCCACTGGTGGGTGGGGATAAGACCCACAAGAGATGTGTGCAAAATTGCCTTTTTGGATGTCGACCTGGACTTGTATGAATCTATGTTTCTTAATGTTAATGAGTAGCAATACTTGAGTCGGGATTTTAAGTCTAGGAGTCAGGCTGTGACAAATTTAGCTTTTCTTAAAATGCCGCGTCAGCTTTCACATCAAGTATGAAATAACCCTGTTCTGTGTATTTACATTGGCTCAATGTTAGTGAGGAAGTTGAAGCCTGTCAGTCCCGTGGGTTTGCATTGGGATTATGTGTGACACTTGGAGGACTTCTTAAACCTCTAGGATGGGCCAACAGGCCAGAGGAAATAGGGATTTGATAAATGTGGTTTGTATACATTCCTCTCCAAGGGCCTCTATAATGTTTATGCTTCCTTATATATCCACATTGGGTTGGGTTGCATAGTTGGCTTTCTGTTGCGTTTATGGGAGTGTCGAAACTCAAAGTTGAACAAACGGGGGAAAAGGAGATTCTTAGTGCTGACCAGAGATGGGGGCCTGATTAGGTTGCAGAATTCTGAGGTAGGGAGAATGAACCGGAGGATGGGGGGGGAGGGACAGAACACGGTGGGGGGAGGTGGGAGGAAAAAAACACATAGTCTAGGGGAAAACAGACACATCCTCCCCCTTTCCTGGGAAACAAGGACCCTGAGTCAGACACAGCAATGCATCATGGATCGTCACAGGGTGGGGGCAGCCACAGGGATAACCCACAGCAATGCGTGGGAGGGTCAACTAGTATATAAATAAAAAATTGTCCAAAGAATTGTTTGTTCTTGGTATGAGCTTTCGTGCATGCACATGAAAACACATACCAAGAACAAAGTTAGTTGGTCTCTAAGATGCTACTGGACAAGAGAACCAGAGTTTTCCAAACCTGGATCCAGCTTTAGGCTAGATGCCCTTCAGGACTTAATCTGAGCAAAGGCTCAGCCTTAGAACTTATTTTCCATGCTTAGGATTCAGGGTTTTTGTTTGAGAATAAGAATGAGTGCTCCTGAGCACAAGCGGAGTACTGTTGAGTTATCATATCCAGCTTTCTCAAGGGTTTCAGGGTCAGATGACCTAAATTTACTAACGCCTGGTTTGCATTCAGTGCTAAGCCATACCATGGCAAAGCATGGACTAGCATGAGCATCAGAGAATGAAAGTCATAGCTGCTTTGCTCCAGATAAACCACAAACTGTGGGGAAGGACCCTAGCTCAATGGTAGATCATCTACATTGCCTGCACCCAGTCCCAGTCCCTGGCATCTCCAAGCAGGGTTGGGACTGCCCTCTGTCTCAAACACTGAAAATCCCTTGCCAGTCAGTGTAGATGATATTGAGCTAGATGGAGCAATAGTCTTAACTCCATATTGCTATGTAGCCAAGATTTCAGTAGTTTGCTGGCATAAGTGTTAATCCAGCCCTGGTTCCTTCTACACTGTGTTAATGCACAGTGGAAATTGAAGCCCAAGCACCAAAATAACTCTTTCCCTTTAGAAAGGGCAACTTCCATGAGCTCAGGTGGCTGGTGGTTGTAGTGGTGCAGAGATCATGTGTTAATCATATCCTTAGGGTGGGAATTAAATGCATTTACCTCTGTTCTCTTGCCCCCTAACATTATCAGCATATGTAGGTCACAGCAGCACACCCTCAGAGTCACCTGATTGATGGCTTTGTGGTGTGGGGATTATGGATGCTTGCTGTGATTCTCTCCCCCCCCCCCACCCCGCATCCAGGATTTTGCAGGTATCTGGCCACAGTTCAAGCGGTATTATTTTGGTTTCCATGCCCTGCAGCAATATGAGCCACTTGAAAGCCACATTTGATAATTATAGGCTGCATCCTTGGTTGGGAGATTCCTGTGCTTCTGAGAAAGGATAACCTGGAGGCAGGAGCTGAGCTGCCAGACTCCAGATCCACTTGAAAGGTAATGCAAAACAGCATGGTGCTTGCAAGCCTTAATGATGGTAGGTGTCAGAAATTTGAAATGGAAAGCAGTGCCTATAAGAAGTGTGATGGAAATCTGACAAAGTGCCCTTTCTTCCCCCTTCGGGATTGTTAAAAGAGGATAGTGCTAATTAGCTGGAGGTTAAGGTGCTAAAATATTTCCCAACTCAAGATTTATGGTGAAGTCTGTGTGTGAGCTCACAGCCCTATAGGAAAATTAAAACCTGCCTCTTTTTCATTCTTAAAAATCAGTTTTAAGCCTAAAATAATACTGGCTTATTGTTGAAGATAGCTTAACTGGGAGAGCAATATTTTTTGCATGGAGAAACTGACAGGTTTCATTCCTGCCTTCTTCATGGATGAAAGCTGATGATGGGAAAGACCTATGCTTGCAGGCCAATCTACAGAATATATTGTCCTTTCTTCCTTCAAGTGTGCTTAAATTGGCTGCATTTACTTTGAAGCAATTATGGGAGCCTAATTTGAAACTTGTTGCCTCCCATTTTAGGAGGCATGGACTGTGGTGGTACAGGAGAAGCAGGGCTTCTACTGTGTCATCACATCTGAGAAGCATAATGTGACCTCTTCAGGCTAGAGACATGCTGGCATTCTAGGCTCCTTTGGGTGCAGGAACTGGTTTTGGGCCAGTTTAGGAATGTCAACATCAGCACCATTTTCCAGCTGGCTTTCGACAAGTCGGTGGCATTTCAGTGCCATGCAGGGCAAAGCTGGATGAACCTGTCCAACTTGCAAAGCTCCCCGGGACATAGCTGTTCCTATGGCAAATCATTAGGGCAGGGGTCGCTAATTTAAGCAGTCTCTATGAGGCAGAGCCTGGTGATTCAGCCTGAAAATGGGGAGAAATCGTTTTCACATGATTCCAGCCGAAGCCATCATCTGGTATATCATAAGGAAACATTACCAATTAGGAGCTCACAACAACATGTACTGTACCAGTATTGTTGAAATAGTAAATGAAGCAATGCAAAAGATAAATATAAAAAGGTTATCCAAAGCATGGGAAGAAACACAAATCATATTCATTGCTCTCTGTTTATGAACATCTGAAGTTGCCTTATCTGGAGTCTTGACCATTTGTTCACCTAGCCCAGTCATGTCTTTGCTTGACAGGGGCTCTCTAATAGCACCTCTCACCTGTGCTACTTGATACCCTTTTAACTGCAGAGGCCATGGAGTGAACCTCAGACTTTGTGTATGCAAAGCATGTGTTTTATCACTGAATTACAGGCTCCTATCTAGGATTTGTTTGGCTATGCCCTGCTTGGATTGATTTCCAGAATCTGCATTCTGCAGCCGGACTCATTAAATTTGCTGTTAAAATACCCCACTGCACTCATGAGGATGACAAGAAACGGGATTGATTGGTGCAATCTCTCGCCTGCTATTAGTCCTAGGTTTTCCATAAATCTGTTCTGCAAGAACAAACTGTGTTTCATTATGCAGAGTAAAAAAGTCAAGAGTTAACATTCTGTTGTATAAAATATCTCACAGGCTTTCCTCGAAGGGAGTGTTCCGAAAATTCAAGAGGTGGAGCAAGGGAATATTTTTATGTGGGTTGTTGTAATCTTCATCAGCAAAAGTATGTGCTGTGCTCCCTGTTTTAAGTATACAAACAAAGATGTTTAATCTGGTGTGGAGGATAATGAAGTGGGCGGTGGCAGGGCGGTGAGATGAAAACAAGACCAGTTTCTGTATAACAACATCCTTTCTTCGAGGAAACGCTAGAGCTGGGTTTGGTTTCAAGATGTTGTTTTGTAAAGATGCGCTGTTCTTTCCGTCCTCTGTATTCTGCTGTGTGCTCATTTCTGTTCTCCTGCCATGAACAAGAAAAGGCCTCTTTGCACTTCAAATCTGCTGTCAAGAATGTCACCTGAGCATTGCTCTGTTCTTGAGATGGTGCAGGTCAAGTTTGGACCTTGGTACATTTCAACCTATGTCCGTGTGTGCATACTTCAGTTGCATCTTAAACCCTCGGGCTAGCACCTTGTTGCTCTGGGCTTAATTCTCCATACTGGGCTTAATGTTTACACACCCACTCCTGCCCACTCGCCTGCTTTCTCATCTTGCCTTTCCCTCCTATCTCATAACCACACACCAGTTTTGCTAGGCCATCATGTCCATACCATTTTCCTTGCTCATTTCATATAATGCTGACCTTGGCCTGACTATAAAATTGGACGTTTGCAGGACTGAAATTGATTTGGGTAGAATCCATCTGAAATATGCATGCATACCTATAATTTCTTAGACTGTCTGCATCAAATGATGCAGATACTTGTTTGCAGTACCTCCTCTCTCAAGTATGTAGTTCTGTGCACCCTTAGTCTCTGAGCAATGAGAGGGTTTGGACTCTTAAGCAGTCTTTTTACTGGCACAACCCAGTTTGCAGGTATAAAAATCCCAGGATATCAAAGCCCCTTTAATCTACTCCAGGCTCACTGTTCTCCTTCCAAAGAGGTCCTGTTCACCTTCCAGTGCTGTTGTTTTAAAAACAGGTCCTGTAAGACACAGTTGAACATATTACAGTGGTACCTTGGTTCTCAAACAATCTGTTCTGGAAGTCTGTTCCAAAACCAAAGCGTTTCAAAACCAAGGTACGCTTTCCCATAGAAAGCAATGCAAAACAGATTAGTTTTTTTTCTTACCTGCACTGATGATAGTCATTGTTTGGATGGAGGGCTTTTATCCATTTCTGCAGATCTATCAGTAGCTGAACTGGGTTCCACACAGTCACAAAATAAATTAACTAAAAATGCCTCAAAAACAAAAATCCAAAATAAATAGCAAAAACAAAAGCGCCAAACTTAATCCATTCCAGAAGTCCGTTTGACTTCCAAAATGTTCGAAAACCATAGTGCATCTTCTGATTGGTGCAGGCGCCCTGGAAACAAAAGCTGACAGCCGCATTGGATGTTCGGCTTCCAAAAAATGTTCGAAAACCCGAACACTTACTTCAGGGTTTTCGGTGTTTTGGAACCAAGGTGTTTGAGAACCAAGGTACCACTGTACAAGATTGAATTGCCCATGATTAAAAGTACATACTCACAGCACAACCGTGTTTAACAGCCCTAACAGAAATCTGTATCCCTGTTCAAACCTCCTCGAGTCAAAACTAAAGTTCAATAGCACCCCTTAGGCTTCTTCTTCCCTGGTTCTCACAGACACTTTAAAATTCTCAACTCAAAGCCATTCCAACCTTCACCCTCGGAAAACCTAAACATTTGTGTTGCAGTGAATCTTAAAACATTCCTAATCCTACTTCAGAAAGGTAAAGGGTGAAGGGACCCCGACCATTAGGTCCAGTCGCGAACGACTCTAGGGTTGCGGTGCACATCTCGCTTTATTGGCCGAGGGAGCTGGTGTACAGCTTCCGGGTCATGTGGCCAGCATGACTAAGCCACTTCTGGCGAACCAGAGCAGTGCACGGAAACGCCATTTACCTTTCTACCGGAGTGGCACTTTGACGTGCTTTTGAACTGCTAGGTTGGCAGGAGCTGGGACCGAGCAATGGGAGTTCACCCTGTTGCGGGGATTTGAACCGCCGACCTTCTGATCGGCAAGCCCTAGGCCAGGGGTCCCCAAACTATGGCCCCCGGGCCGGATGCGGCCCAATCGGCCTCCCAATCCGGCCCGCGACGACCCCCGCCGCCCGCTGCCGCCGCCCGCTCTTACGGCGCGCAGCACGGCGACGATCAGAAAAATCGGCAAAAAATCGCCGAAAATCCATTTTGCGCATGCGTATGGGCCTCTCCCGACCCAGAAGAGGTCATTTCCGATGCACTTCCGGGTCGGGGGAGGCCCATACGCATGCGCACAAGCGATTTTCGGCGATTTTTTCCCTGCCCGTGTGCGTGTGCGCACGCGCACGGGCGCGCACTCCCCCGCCCTCCGGCCCGCTGCGCGCGCACTCCCCTGCCCTCCGGCCCGCCGCGCAGTCGGCGCGGCGGGCACCGGCCCACTGCGCGGTAAGTCTGGGGACCCCTGCCCTAGGCTCTATGGTTTAGACCACAGCACCACCCACGTCCCTTTCAGAAAGCTATTAGGGCACCTCTTAAAAAAATAGCAAAACAGTCTCGCCTTTAGCAATACAGAGAAAACAAAAGCAATTAAAAAAGCAATGTAGAAATAATTCCTAGAAACCAATAAACATTTCTTAGTCTTATCATCCCTAGTGGGCAAAGAAAACAAATAATAAAACCAAAAACAGTGATACAGAAAGCAATATATTAATCTCGAACCAGATCCAGAGATTAAGCCTTTGTAATGTACTTGGGTGTTATTCTTTTTGGTCATCTGGGCCTCCAGATTCAGGCTTCAGTTCTGCAGCAATCCCTGTGAATGTACAGAAAACTTCAGTGTGCCTCTCCAAAGACAATGAGCGAAGCTTCCGGTCATTCTGTTGCTCTGTGTTCCTTCCCTGGAACTGAGTTCTGGGCTAGTCCTCTGTACCCCCTGACTCAAACTGCAAATCAGAGTTGCTGAACCATTCATGCTGGCAGCAAGAAATGTCCATCTGTGCTTCAAATGGCAATTCTGGATCACAACTAGGATTGTCTTGATGGTCTTGCCCTCATTTGATATGCTGCAATGAATGAATGAATGATCCTATACTATTACTATGCTATGCTATACTATGTTATACTATGCTATGCTATGCTATGCTATACTATACTATACTATACTATACTATACTATACTATACTATACTATACTATACTATACTATACTATACTATACTATACTATACACTGAAATGCTTAAATGTTTCAATTGTCCTCTCCTACCATACCTGTGTGGTGCGTCACACCTTTTGATAAACACTACTTGAAATGTATGATTGAGCAGTAAGGCAAACTTTGCAAGATTTTAGCTGCTGGGTGAAATTTCCCCCTGAAATGGTTATCATAGAAACTAGCTGTTGGGGTTGCAGCTTCTAGGAGCCTGCAGGTTTCACTTTGTAAAAATTACATTGATAAAAGAGGTCACTTTTGTTTTCACTGAAGAAGCAGAGAGCATTCCTAACATTTAATCAAAACTAATGCAGTCCTTGGTTTGTATTTTGTTGTTGTTTATTTCTTTCCATTATCAGAAATATAATGTGCTTATAGGAGGAGGGGAAGGGTGTTAGGTTTTTAATTTTCCTGTTTTAAGCATTAAGAGGAAGAATATAATTAGAGGCTCAATAGACAGTGGTTGCTGGGTTATTGCTTTTCATCACTTTGCTCACTTCTGGATTGAACATCGGGTTTCTCAAGTGAGGTAGAAAGCCCCAGTGCAGGATGCATGTTGACTTAGGCCAAACAAAATATGTCATCTATGCTATTAAGGTAGCAGGATAGTCACATGCCAAGTGTGACACATCTGTACTGTTGATGGATTGTGATACCTTTTCCATGCCCTGGCAGTCGTAGCTTGGCTTCACCTTGCATGGCCTCGCGATCTGTTGCTCGTTTTCTTTTTTAAAGTGCTAGCAAAATTTAGCTGCATTTTAAAAGCTGGGGGTGGGGAGCTTTATCTGACTCCGGGCAGATTTTGTCAGCTCTTTCCCAGAACCTAAAAAAAAATATGGTTCAGGCAGTTTTGCATGCCTATTCCAGGTCGTTGTTTTTCAACCTGCAAAGGTTTAATAATAATCATGTGATATATGTTCAAGAAGAGTTTCTCCTGATCTGGACAAGGAGAGCTCATTGCAAGCAACTTGCTTTGATGGTATCTGGGAGGCAACTGAAACCTTGAGAGCCTCAAGCACCCATGTTGGGTGGTCCAGTAGCCACTTACTGAAATACCACAGTTGTGTGTATATGTGTCTTTCCTGCAGAGTCTACACCCCTAAAGATACCTACAATACATGAAGGTTGGGGAGCCTGTGGCTCTCCAGATATTTTGGGATTCCAGCTCCCGTCAGCCCCAGCCAGCATGTGGTTAGTGGCCACTGATTATGGGAATTGTTGAGGGCTGCAGGTTCCCCACCTCTGAAATAAACCTTCACGCCCATCACAAAGACATGCATTTTGCTAGCGATAAGTGAAAGAGCAACACTAAAGATCTGCTTGACAAAGGTCTGTTATAGAAGCTTTAATTTAACCTGGGTGAGAATCAGAGTAGCAAAATGAAACAAGCAAAACCTGTACATGCAGTCATCACCATGCGTTTTTTTAAAAAATCATTATTAAATTTTTATTGAGGATTTTCTTGGTTTACAAAGGTAATGCAGTGTCTCATAATTATTCCGTTGTTACACATCAATCTTGCTTGTTGAGTCATTAGGAAGAAGAGGGGGGAAGAGGGGGCGGGATGGGGGAGTGGGTGGGGGTGGGGTGTCTATGTTTCTGTTTTCCTTGATATATGTAGGGGTTCGGAGTCAGCGTTGTTTACGCGGGTTCTCTGTTGTTCGTTTGTGTTCCTTCGTTGGTGAGAGAGGTCGGGGGTTGGCGTAGGGTGTGATTATTCATTTGTGGATGGCTGTGGTGGTCTTTGGTTTCTTGTGTGAGTGGGGTGGGTGGGTGCTTTTGATTAGTTTAACCATATTGATTTGTATGCTGACGGTGGGTTTGTGTCATTGTCTTGTTGGGCTGTGTAAGTGATGAAGGGGAACCATATTGGGGTGAAGGTGTCTTCTTCTGTTTGTCCCCGTGTCATTTTCAGCTTACTGGTTAGTTTTTCTAATAGGGCTGTTTCCCATACTGCTTGATACCATTGGTCCAGGTTTACTCCTGACAGGTCTTTCCAGTGTCTAGTTATGATGTTTCTGTTTGCTGACAGTAGGTGGGTTATGAGTTCTTTGTATTCTGCGCGGGCGTTACCATGCGTTTTGTTGACAGAATTAGCCGTTTCTTGGGACAGGGGTTGATAACCTTGACTCAGAAAGAATGTAGGTTCCTTTTCTCTCTCTCCTTCTTTTATTTACTTTATGCTCGGAAAATACACCAGCCTGGTTACAGAACTGGTGCTGCATTTCCAGTTGCATTGAAACTCACTCCATTTAAGCTCCCTCTCTGGAAACGTGGAAGGAGGCAGCTGTGCAGCGGTTTTGCCATTGGGTCACAGAGCTAAAAGCTATCAGAGCTAAATATAAGAAGCAAATGGGAGTACTGGAAGAATGTGAAACATTCCAGACAGGCTAAAAATGTCACATTTTAAACACCCTATTATGTACCAGGAGGAAACGAACAAGTTTAGTAAGGCTTTATTGAAAGGATCTTTTATCCAAATGGGGTTGGCTGTAAAATGTTATTGGTCTGAAAAAGATGATTAATTTTAAGTAGACATGGGCTACACTCTTTGCCAAACCCAGGCCATTGTTGATTACCATCTGTTTCCAGAGTCTTTCCAGAGTTGCTTTTCATAGGAAACCTAACCTAGTTTCTCTGCTCTGGTCTGAACCACACAAATTGTAGTCTTATTCTGGTGTTTGGAACCATTGGGAACATGCAGGACTAGCCACCAACACTGCCACATGTGCCAGACTTGTGGTCCAGCCAGTACATGATTGATGTCAATAGTTTGACGACACCTCTCTAGCCATATATACCTGCAGCTTAGGAGAACACTTCATACCCTAATAAACTGAACCATAGTCTATGAAAACTAATACATAGTGAATGCATTGGCCGTCAAGCTGATGCAAGACTATTGTTTTTGAGAGTTGAGTTTGGATGAATGGTGGGAAATAAGACTAGGGTGCAGGAACCTGATGTGTTCACTGGCAGGCCCTAAAGCAGAGTGTCCTATTCTCCCTGGGCTTCTGAGAAAACAGTGGACCCACCAGCAACAACTCGAATGGTGCAGCAACAAAAGCAGTACCCAAGGCTGATCCAAGGGCAGAGTCTAAGCCAGCAGAGGCACAACAAAGGGTCATGCAAGAGGCGCAATCAGAGCAGCTGATGGTCACCCTTGGTCAGCTTTGGCACAGGCAGGACTTCCACTACCAAGCAGGGCAGAGAGCTGGTACATAGACATTGTTCTTGCAGCTCTCCCAGCCCAGCCCTGGGGTTTTTGATCTAGAGCTGCTGGAATCGTGGCCAAACCTCTGCAGACTCCTGTCAGCTCCCTTTTCTATAGAGGTCTCCTTGAAAAGAAGGTCTTACTCCTAAGGAGAGCTTTCATATAGTTGGACACTTCTCCTGATTGGTTGGGTTTCCATCTGGCATTTAAAGGTGCCATCTTTCCCTCAGGCGTGGGACCCATTCAGCCTTAATGTCAGAGGCTGAGCTCACTCCAGGACCCTCATCACAGGATCCTGGCTCGTTTCCCCCAGATGGAGCCCGACCTAGGGCTTGATGTAAGGCCTCCTGGTCCTCCTCTGTTGAGGACTCCCCTGGCTAAGACATGACACAGTGCTGGCCCTCCAGTTGTTGCTGGTGGTCATGCTGCCTGGGGATGAAGGGAGAGTCCAACATCTGAGAGGCCACAGGTTCCCCATCCCTGCTCTAAAGGTATCACTTCCAGGATTATAAGCATTTCAGCACTCCAAGAAGAGACATTGGAGGGTCTTCTTATCTTGCAGTGCTTTGACATCATTTGAGCCTAATAGCACAGTCGGTAAAGCATGAGTCTCATAATCTAAGGTTTGTGGGTTCGAGCCCCACTTTGGGCAAAAGATTCCTGCATTGCAGTGGGTTGGGCTAGATGACCCTCTTAGTCCCTTCCAGCTCTACAGTCCTGATTCCACAATTCTAATACCTTCCTTTGAAAGCATCAGTGGGGAATCTGTGGTCCTCTAGGAATTGCTGGATTGCAGCTCCCATCATCCCTGACTATGGGCCAGGCTGTCTGGGGCTGATGGGAGATGGAGTCCCAACAGCAAATGCAGGGCTATAGATTTCCCATCCCTGAATGTGTAAACAACTTTGCTTTAGCACATTCCTTGATGTTGCGTTTCCCATCTCCATAATATCACCTGAGGCTATCTTGTGCCGTTGGAAGTTGATTTCTTTCTCCCCCTCTTCTTTCCTTCTAGGAGCTCGCCAAGAGGACACCCAGTAAACATGCTGATTATCAGGCAGTGCAGAACGCATTACAGGCAATGAAAGCAGTGTGCACCAATATCAATGAGACCAAGAGGCAGATGGAGAAGCTGGAAGCCCTTGAGCAGCTGCAGTCTCACATTGAAGGATGGGAGGTACGATGGCTGGAGGAACAATGAGCCTGCAATCTTTTACATCAGGGATGGCCAAACTTGGCCCTCCAGCTGTTTTGGGACTACAACTCCCATCATCCCTAGCTAACAGGACCAGTGGTCAGGGATGATGGTAATTGTAGTCCCAAAACAGCTGGAGGGCTTTACATGCTTGTGTGCGTGAGTAAATACCATTGAACACTATGGGACTTTCATCCAAGTGCACATGCATAGTTTGGGCTGCGTGACATTGTGGCAGGTTTTTGCAAATAGTGCATTCTGTTTTTTGAAATGCCACGTATGGATTTCCCCCTCATTGGTCTTAAGTGATGTATGGTAAGATTAAATGGTTGTAAAAATTACACTAGAAAGTTTTTAAGGAGAGCTGTTTTCTTAGTGTTTTTTTTCTTCTAAAAGCACAGCATTCCATACAAATTATGACAGGCAACATTGCACTAAAATGTACTATTCATAAGATACTAATAAAAGTAGAAAATGAAGATTATTCATCAAATGGAAAATATTAATTCTATCTGAGTATGTATTTCAGAACCATTCTAGGTAAAAAAAAAAAGGTAAAACCATCATATCAACCATTATATAATATAATGATATAACCATTATATCAATGATATAACCATTATATCAGAACCATTATATCAAGCACCAAAGAGGACAAACCAAATCCCTGTAGAAAACTATACACTATCTCTAAAATGAATTCTAAAGTTAAATTTAATAATCTTAAAATGATCTTTATTTTACATAAACATTCATTTATTTTTGGAATATATATATGTTGTGTGTGTGTGTGTGTGTGTGTGTGTGTTTTGCTAAAATCAACTACATTCAAATGCAGGGGAACTTTTTCATGTGGTCGACAGAATCACCTAGGGTTCAGCATTAGAAGAGATAAAGAGCAGGCACTTAGATGATTCTTTGTACGGAAAGAGGATGAAATTGGGGTGCATGTTATTGGCCTGGGGTTCTGTTTGCATAAGGCAACCTCTGCCAAACTGGTGCCTTCCAGGTGTTTTGGACAACAACTCCCATCAGCCCCAGCTAGCACATGGTGAAAGCTCCTATAAGTAAGTGCACTGATGGGATGATAAAGGAAAATAAAGACCTTTCCAATTTGCAAAAGAATGTTCCCTGCCTGATTGCCTAGAGATGCTTCACCACAGGAGACCAAATGATTGGCTATTTATAAGCTCGACAAAGAGGGAAATTTAGCACAGATGCCTCTTGTGATAGAAGCTAGTAATCAGGGGTGCAGCCTTTAATTGAAATTCAATTAAAAGCCTTCTTTATAAGCTGGAAAATGCATCCCTAATTAAACAGACACGATTTTAAAAAGTGTTGCATTGTTTTTAGAAGCATTGGTAAATGCCAGCTTAGAAGTGGCATTCTCCTCTTCTTTCGAGGGGGAAATTTCTCTAGTTCAAGGATGGACAACCAGATGTTGTTGGATAACAGCTCCTACCATTCCTAACTACTTGTCTGGGGCTGTTGAGAATAAGTCCAACAACACCTCGAGGGTCACATATTTTTTCTTCTCTGCTCTCGTTCTAAGACAGAGCCTGCCACAATCGATGCATGTAACATCTAAAAACAAATATTCCCCCCCTTCAAAGTGATTACTTTAACTATATACACATTTACGCATATTTAATATGATTAATGAAAATGTATTTGATCAGTATTTCTTTGATCAGTCCAGCTAGTAAGGGATTCTGCAAACGCTTGGCAGATATGGAAGTTGGACATCTGTAGCAGAGGCTGTTAGTGGAAGTAGAGACTTTAGGGAGAGAAGAGTACGTCTTTTATTCTACTATATGGTGCTGTGATTGCTAAATGACTTCATAGATGTATTGGTGCCGGGAGAACAGTGGGCCTGACAGTTAAATTATCCAGCCTGATGGTTGCCAGCTGAGGATTCCTCCGCTAAAGCCATCTTTCAAGAGGTCATGTAAACTTCCTCATATTCAGACTATTGGGCGTACTCCACAATTGCCATTGTTGTTTTGTTTTAAGGCCTGCTCGTTTTTCCCTTCAAAGATGTTCTTGGCATCCAACTTGAGCCACTTGAACAGCCCAAGATATCCAGCTGTGTGTGTTTTTGGATAGCCAGCTCGGCAAACAAAGCTCAGAGGCCATGTTTAGTGCAGCAAGACTCCAGGCTCAGTTGTAATACCATTCTGGACTTGATATGACTTGGGGCTTTTGAGGGGGGTGGTGGTGGTAAATTGTGCTGGAAGTCTCAAACCTCAGTTGCCATTTTGCCAGGACATCCATGGGAGGTGGTGTTTTATAAAACAAAACCATGACCAGGCTTGATTTTGTAGGGTTGAAATGTCCCACAGTGAGCATTCTGGGAACGAAAACTGTTTCTGATATGTTTATTGGTGTTATTTTACAAAAAAAAAGGCTGTCCACCGTAATTCATCCTATTACTTGGAGAGTTCAAAAGGTAAAACTAGCATTTGTCACCATTAAACAAAATAATCAAAATGTACATCTACGTTTGCCTCTATTAGGAGTTTATCTTGGGTCGATGTAGTTTTGAAATTGTTGTAACCCGCAGGTGACCTAGGAACATATAGGCAAAGGCCTTCCAAATGTTGTGTTTGCATAATAGTCTGATTGCTTTTAAAAAGTACTTTTAAGAGGTCTGCAAAACAAGTTGCAAAGATGTGTAGATATGTGTGTTGCCCTGGGAGTTAATCATAGTAATTAAATTGTCTCTACTCCTTTGCTTTCTCTCTAATCATCTCTTCCTTTTGCCTCACTTCGAACATGATCAGGTGCCAGCACAGCCTTCCACAAGCTGGTGCCCTCCAGATGTTTTGGACTACAGCTCTTGTCAGTCCCAGTAGGAGCTGTAGTCCAAACCAGAAAATTATTTACTGATGTGGAAAAGACCACAGAGATAGCAGCAGCCAACCTCTCTGGGAGGGTGCCACTACCAAAGAGCCCCACTCTTTAGCATTACCTTAATCATTAATATTTAGGCTTTTATCCTCCTCTGAGTAAGCCCACTGAAATAAATGTAGCCCAATTAGTGATATCCATTAATTTAAATGAGTCTGTTCTGAGAAGAACTAACATTGGATACAACCCTTGATCGTCAATATTAAAATGGTGATCTACAAGGATGGGAAGTAGTTAGGCAGTTCGCTACAAGCAAACATGTTGGGACCCAGTGTGGTATAGTGGTTAGAGTGTCGGACTAGGTCTAGGACCTGGGAGATCAGGGTCCAAATCCTCACTCTGCTATGAAGCTCACTGGGCGTCAGGGACTGTGCTGAGGAGGGCTGAACTGAGGTGGAATGATGGGAGCCTCCCCCACCTCCTCCCCCTGCTCCTGATTAGGATCCTCAATCTTCCCAGGAACAGGAGGACAGTATAGATTTGGAACAGTGTGCTTGCAGAGGGACATAGTTCAGAAGGCAGAAGCTGGTAAATACTGGATGGGGAACAGCTAGGAGAAGAAGCACTGGGAGAGAGAGTTAACAGATTCACTCTCTCTGGAAAGCATTCATCTGCTCAACCCAAGGTCAAAAAGAGCTGATAAGGTGGCAGCACAGAAAGCACCGTGGTTACAAGCACAGTTTATAATATGTGGTAGTGGGTGACCAGGGAGGAAGTGGGTGGAACCCTTAATTGGGAGCACCGACATTTCTAGGAAATGGATTCTTTGTTCTCTCACTGTGACCATTAAAGTTTCTAACTGGTAACAAGACCCCTTTTCCTTTGTTCTGCTTATCTACTGCCAAAGGGGGGGAGGAAGCCAATTCCCTGAACCCTAACACTGCGTGACCTTGAGCCAGTCACTGACTCTCAGCCTAACCTACTTCACAGGGTTGTTGTGGGGATCGGGGGGGGGTATATAATTTTTTTTTTAAAAAAGCAAGAGTTAGAGGGAGCTATTTGTGGCACAGAGGCTTTGAAGCTGAATTGTGAACTTGGAAGCTCCCCTTTTTAAATCTCCTTTCTGCCATGAAGTAGTTGTAGACAAGCTACTATTTCTTAGCTAAGGGTTTTTGAGATGATGTATATGTAGCACATAGCACTCTAAAGTTCTATATAAATGATGGTTATTATTACTACTCTTATTAGATTTGTTGAATTGTCTATACTTTGTCTTCCCATTACCATTCTGCTGCTGAAAGTGTGAAACTGATGCAAATGTGGGCGCAGTGAAAATGGAAAGGAAGCTATTCTGCTGACAATATATGTTTCACAATCCCCAAATGGTTCTCTTTTTTTATTCTTCCCAGAAAGACATCAGTAGGTCAAATTATCTCATTCACTTCCTTAGTCTGGTTTGAACAGCAGATAAGGAAGTCACTGTTAGCATCTCCCTCCCTCTCAATCACACCACAGAGCAAGAAATATACATACAAGCACACAAACAGCACATTTCTTTCTTGTGAAATGTATTTGCCAGGTGATTTGCTGGGTGTTAGTCATTACAACTTGGAGGATTACCTGTGTACCTGTGTGTTTCTGCCCTTGGGAAAGCATAGCAAATGTACAAAAATAAAACTGTTTCATTGGATCTGGTAAAATTTTCATTTCAATAGTTTGGAGTAATCATGGAAACTTTGCATCCGTTTTTCACTTATGCCTATTGACTGCATTTGCATGAAAAAGCAAACCATGGTTTACTGTTGCATGCATGAGCAACCTCGGGCTCCTGGGCTCCTGCCTCCTCTTCTCCCGCACATGCAGGGAGATTTGAAGCTTCCTTTCCTTTCCTGGTTAGTGTTAAACCATAGTTTGCTTCTGTAGCTAAATGTGACAAACCATGGTTTACAAAAGCCATAGTTTGCCCACATATAAAGATTATAACCAGGACCTTCACATTTGTGGAACTCTCTGCCCTGGGAGCTTGCCTCCTTTTTTGTTGGTTTTCTGTTACCTTTTGAATAATTGATTTTGTTTCAGCAAGCATTTGACCTGGCAACAGTGTGATTTTTTTATTTATTTGCTCCCTCCAAAAATGTCTTTTGTCGTTTAAAGCAACAGCAACAACAGTAGCATAATTTTGCTTCTGTTGTTTTTGTTGGAACTTTATAATTATTTTACTGCTATGATTTGCTTTCATCTGCTAGGCTAATCGCATTGAATGCTGTGTTCTGAAGTGGAAAGAGGGGATACAAAACTCAAAATACAAAATGGCATGGTTTACAGTTGTACTGCAGTGTCTGAATTTACTTGGTGTACATGCGGTACAACACTTGGCTATTTAAGTGTGCAGCAAATAGTGGGTTGTATCCACCCTCACAGGTTACTCCCTCCCTTGGACAGACAGAGAAAACACACACACACACACACACACACACACACACACACACACACACACACACTTTTCCATAGGGCCATGCCAAAAGTTGGATGCAGTAGGGTCTTGTTGAATTTGCAGGGGTTTTTTTTTTTAAAACTGCCATCAAGTTAAAGCTTTCATTGGTATACATCGACTTCACCGCAGAATTCACAGATCCCATGCTTGCAAGCATCATCCCTCAGCTTCTAACGTGTGCTGACACTTCTCATCTCCTTTACTGTTGTTGTGCCCAGAATGGAGATCCAGTCAAAATTCAATGGGGAATGGAGATACATTCAACTTCTGAGACACATTTATTGGGCAATTATTGGACTCTGAATATGTGCTCAGCGTCTCCAAGACATGAGTCGTAATAAATCGTCGGGAAGGGCTGTCGGAACTCCCTAGAGCTGCGTGCCCAACGCTGATGGGAGAGACGGGCTGGATTCGTTCCTGCATTATGCCTGTGGACATAGCTGCCAAGTTATCCCCTTTTTAAAGGGATTTTCCCTTATGCTGAATAGGCTTACTCGCGAGAAAAGGGGAAACTTGGCAGCTATGCCTGTGGATCATACCTGCCCCCGGCTGACCCGACAGTGCTCTTGTGTGTAAGTCCTACCTACGGGCTTCCCATAGGCATCTGGTTGGGTGGTGTGAAAACAGGATGCTGGACTGAATGGACCACTGTTCTGATCCCACAGGAATCTTCTTATTGGTGGGTGCACTGCCACCCATCGCTGTTGCGTTGGCAACCCTGACCTGGCTTCTTAAAAAATGGGAGAATGCTTAGCTCTGACGATTGCTGAGAAACCACATAAAACGGGGACATGTAGCATCTGGTTTACTGCAGTAATGTCACCTTGCAGCCCTCGAGAGATGGATGTGATAAGCATATATAAGAGTGCTAAGTAGAAATGTTGATTACCACTTCAATTAGAGGGCGAATTGATGACACTGTGGTTTTTTTCTGCTTAAGGGATCCAACTTGACAGACATCTGCACCCATCTCTTGCTCCAAGGCACCTTGTTAAAAATCTCAGCAGGAAACATCCAGGAGAGAACCTTCTTTCTCTTTGATAACCTCCTTGTTTACTGCAAGCGGAAATCCAGGTGAGCAACACCTGTCTGTGCTGCTTCTTAAGTTCCATGAATCTTCTGAAATACAGAGAGTGACAGAGAGAGAGAGAGAGAGAGAGAGAGAGAGAGGACATAATTGTGCTGTGTTATCTCTGGGTGAAAAAGGAGCGGGTAGCTAACACTTGTGCTTCCTTAAGGAAGACCCACCTCATATTTTGAGAACTAGGGCTGTAGATATACATGCTGATCAGAACCACAGAGCCTGCTGGCCTGGCATTCGTCATTAGAATGATGATGCATTGCAGAGTCAGCTCCGTGCTGGAGGTGAGGTTTACTGCTGCAGCCTTCTCAGAGCAGGTGGGTTTGCAGGAGCACGAGAAGCCGGGCACATTGCCAATGACAATTTTGAGGTTTTCCCAAGCATGGCGTGAAAGAAGGGAGAGGGATGGCAGAGGGATTCCGGTGAATACCTTAGGCAAAGAAAGCAGATGCAGTGTGTGTGTGTGTGTGTGTGTGTGTGTGAGAGAGAGAGAGAGAGAGAGAGAGAGAGAGAGAGAGAGAGAGGGGAGAGGAAACAAACAGACACAGTGCGCATAAAACAAGGAAGAGGTACAGCTCTATCATTTGTGAAAGTAACGCTTTTTTGCTTTCCCTTAAAAAAATCTCCAATAAATATAAGCTTTTGCTGTCTTTTGAAAGAGTTGGGAGCTGAGATTTCAACAGCCACTTCACCAACAAAAGCTTTGCCACAGTTAGCAAGGATTGATACTGACAAATTTCCTGATTAGTTTTTGTATTTCTACCTTTTCTGTTTTACCGTGGTGTGTCCTTTGTTTTCACATTCAACTACTCATGTCCTCCTTTATCTTGAACTTATTTCCCATTCCCCTAGACCACATGCAACTCACTCTGTTTGCTAACCATGAGCACCTTACAATTAATTCTTCAACTCCTAACACCCTTCTTTCTGATCCCGCCTATACTCTTTCCCTTATTCTTTGAGTCTTCCTGGTTCTGTTTGTAGTTTGAGTTCATGAAACCCCTCCCTTTCTGCAGGCATTTTTCCCGGAACACTAAGTTTTAGGAAACAAAATGTTCTGTTGCCTTTTGAGAGTGTGCTCTTGTTTGTACAGAGCAGGCATCAGTGAGCAACTTTTCTATAGTTTGGCTTGGAGTCGGATAAGACGGCTCTGACACTTTCAGCTCCCCGAAGAATCTGTGTTTATATTTCCCTAATAACCATAGCAAGCACTGCCCAGTTCTCTGGAATCTGATTTTCATTAAAAGCTAGGAGAGTCTGCAGCATGTTGCCTAATAGTGAAGGATATATTTAGACATGGCAAAGCTACTTTAATTTTTTGATGGTTCATCTGTCTGGCTGCTATTTAAATTCTGATCCAGAATGGAAATAAATGTCTGCCCACTTGTAGTAGCTGTCCAGCTGCAAGCCTGAACAAGTGACACCCTAATAGGATGCAGCACTGAAAGATACAGCTTTAACATTATGCTAATAGAATACAGCTTTCCCCTGTTGCAGCTGTGAGCTTATGCTTTCACTTAGGCTGATTTTTAGTTATCTTGCAGCCTGTCATCCTTCAGGCATCCCACTCTGAGGCCTCTTTCACATATATCCACAGCAGTAGGCATATTCAGGCATTCACATGCTCAAAGTGTGCAGGGGGGCGGGGGGGGGAGATACATTCCCATAGGCACCCTTCCTACCTGACCACTCCTCAACCTTCCCATGTTGCACAAGGAAGTTCCCCATGGTGCTTCAAACAAACCATGGCCTTAGTCATAAATAGTAAACAGGATTCTGGGCTAGATACACTTAGATCTCAGAGTCCTCTTCTTCTTATGTGATTGGTTCGTGCTTTTAGCACCCGTAGCATCCAGGACTACTGCCCAAATCAGCATTCCTCAATGTCCTCCAGATGTTTTGGACTACCAACTCCCATCAGCCCCAGCCACCATGTCTCTATAACATCAGGCCTTCTCCTGTTGATGCACTGTACATTTGTGTCACCAACTATTCATGTGACATCTGCCATTCTTCCCCCTGTTATTCATATTTTCTGCCGCAACGGAAAATGTCACAACATTGGATAACTTAACTTGAGCAGGTTTAGGACACTGTATAAATGTAGGTACCGTATATTAAACTTACAAGCTGCCCAGTTCAAATTTCCTGGGGTGTGTGTGTATTCTAAAATAATACAAATGCAATAAAGCACAGTGTAAAATTAGCAGAGAAATCATTGAAGCATGAGCCGCAGCGGATCAATAAAACCCAAAGAAACCATGCAGCACCAATCAAAATCAGCTACATTATATGCTGGGATGCCTAGGCACGTAAAAAAAGTCTTCGCCTTGTACAAAAGATGGGGATGTTAGAATTATTGTCAGCCAGATGAAAGTGAGAACAGTTTACATGGCCTGAGAGTCATGGGGAATGTGACAAGCAGTTTGACGAAGAAAATTTATGTGAGCTCTACACTAAAGACCACCAAGTGATGTCTTTGCATCAAAACACCTGGAAGGTAGAAAATTTATTACTAAAGTGATACAGTAATATGGCAGCTCGTTGGAGATGGGGGCAGAGTCACTGTTGCTTACTGGAAGGGAGCAGGGCGAGGTGATGGGGAAGTTGGAGCAGTGCAAACACACCAGCAGGACCACTGGGTTGGCTCCGCTGCTGTGTTTGCACCACATCAATCTCCCTGCTGCTACACCCCTCACCTCTCCCTTTTGCTTAGCAGCAGCAACTCACCTGCTGGGAAGCTTGCATAGCAGCTCTCCCCCACCAGGTGAACCCCCTCTGCCTTCGAGAGAGTAGCTCTGTCAATCTTGAATGACTTCCCCCTCAAATATAGCAAGGAGAAACTTAGAAAATTGCCTTATCCCAAACCAGACTCTTTGTCCATGTAGCCCAAATGTCTGGTTGGCATTGGCTTTCCAAGGTCTTGGATAGAGATTGAACCCAAATCCCTTTTGTGCCCCAAACATGCGGTCTAATACTGTGCTATGGTTCTTCCATTCAGAGCACTAAAGCTTAGGAGTGAAGCAGTTTAATGTTGCTTAAAACTGACAACACAGTACAGCTTTTATTGACGTGTAGCCCAACAGAGGCTGCATGCCTCATTGCAGAAATTGATGTATTGGTTAATTGAGTTGTTGCATACCCACAAAGTGCTAAATATAACTTAATTGGCATGCAGATTTTTTTTGTTTAGTGGGGCAGACCTATTGTCCCGGAATGTCTGCTAGATTGAAAGCAAGATATATACGGTATCAGCTACTTCCCTTTATTTTGAGGTTGTACTGGCAACATTATGAATCAATCAGTTCACTTGTGCCACGCTAAATTAACCTGCAAAACAATGTTGCTTGGCATGTTTATAGTCTAAAACTATAGTAAAAATGCATACAAGCATCTTTAAAATGTGCAATGAATCTTTATTCCACTTCTTGATTCTGAAAACTTGGCGATGAATGGGACATTCCCTAGGGATGGTGAAGAAGTAGAATGAATGTGTATTTGTGGGAGAAGGCACTATTAAAGATAATTAAAAAAGCACATTTCTATTTACATAGTGAACAGACATTTTTCTTAACAACACTTTTCCTTACTGCAGAGTTGCTGGGAAAAAGACATCCAAACGCACAAAGTCCATCAATGGCTCCCTCTACATCTTCAGGGGCCGAATAAACACAGAAGTCATGGAGGTTGAGAATGTGGAAGATGGGACAGGTAAGGAACCAAAGAACCTTTTCTCAGAGAGAAGAGAGCACAGTTGCCTTCTTTATTGGATAAAACAAGAGTAGGCAGACTTCAAGCTTTGTGATATCTCTGTTAGTCCCCTACCCCCTGTGGTGCAGACATAGACATAATTAAAGAACAGGGTGCCTCTCAGCTCAGGGATTTATATTCAATACCAAAATGGAGCTTAAAGTCCTTTCACACAAAAAATCAATTTATGTTTTTTTATTTTTATTTCAGCAGCCTAATTTGAGCGAGGGGGTAGTTGTTGCTTTCATTAAAGAATTGGGAATTAGAAGTCTTCGTTGATATGCAAGTTGCATAGAGATCATAGCTGCCAAGTTTTCCCTTTTCTCACGAGGAAGCCTATTCAGCATAAGGGAATTTCCCTTAAAAAAAGGGATAACTTGGCAGCTATGATAGAGATGCAACAGTAGATCCCAGTCTACCTTCTCAGGACCGTCTCAAGCAGGTCGGGCGCCCTGGCGCCGGAGTGCGGAGATTGCTCCGGCACCCTCGCCCTGGTGGGTTGGCGCAGCGCAGCTTCCGCATGGCTTCGCTGCACAGCGCCCCCCCTGCCAGTCCGGCGCCCTGGCGCCCCGCGCCACCGCGACTACCCCTAGAGCCAGGCCTGTACCTTCTGTCCATTCCTGGAATAAGAGGCAATGGGCCTTATGTCCTCATCTTGCTAGCCAAGTCTCATAACTTTGCCTCCATGTAGGAAAGGGCATTTGTGTGTCCTTTATACCTATTGCAAAGTCTGTTAACCGATTTGAAACATTTTGTAAGACTTTGTTAATCCCTGGATTTGAAAAGAGCAAAC
Organism: Zootoca vivipara; assembly: GCF_963506605.1. NCBI lineage: Eukaryota > Metazoa > Chordata > Lepidosauria > Squamata > Lacertidae > Zootoca > Zootoca vivipara. Next base: position 76,736,538 of record NC_083282.1, on the reverse strand, counting down.
AAACTAGAGCGAACCTTTTTTTGCTGTGTGAATAGAGAGCACCACCTCCCTTTCCTTCCCCACAGCATGGCATGCATCTTGTTTCAACACTACTTGGCCTCAGCATGCGCTGCGCTTCAAGTCTCACTCATCGTTGAGAGGGAGGGAAAGGTACCACGTCTATCTGGATGCCCTTAATCGTCATTAAAAAGGCTTACTAACTGTAGCAGTAGATGGGAGGGGATGCTTGCTAGAGTATATGGAAACTCCCAAGAAGGATCAGTCCAACATTCCTGATCAGCAGGTAGTTTTACTGAAGGGTCACTTTGAGAATATGCCTTGTCATGTGATGGGCGACAGGTCAGAACCTGCACTGCCATGCTTCTATTTTGGAAGCATGATAAAATCCAGTGTTCATTGCAATTGTGGTCTTCAGTCCCTGGCTCAGTTGTCATAAATATCACCAGAGAGTGTCCCAGCGGGAGACAGGAGCTTAGAAATGCTGATGGAGTTTTCACAGCAGATACAATTTGCTGGCTCTGACATAAAGAAAAATGTCCAGTGTTGTATGCCAGGTGCGCATGCCAGGTGAGTTTCTTTTCCATGAAGGCTCAGGACTTTCCACTCACAGTCTTGGCTGTACTGTTATGTATTTGCAGCCGATTACCACAGCAATGGTTACACGGTGACAAATGGCTGGAAGATACACAACACTGCCAAAAACAAATGGTTCGTCTGTATGGCCAAGACAGCAGAGGACAAACAGAAATGGCTGGATGCTATCATCAAGGAAAGGGAACAGAGAGAGAGTAAGTTATTGACTGGTTTATTTTATGTGCTGTGTGAATAATGAGACCGACTGTGTATGTGTCTGCGATTGTGGGGTTATCCATCTGAGAGAGGAACAATTATGGTTTCTTCAAGTGTCTGGGGTCGGGTTCTTAATGCATAACGGCTAAAGGAGAGAGAGAGTTTTTGCAGTTGTGAAGGAGCGACTTCTCAGTTCAGTGCTTGGGCACTGCAGTTGCTCATGCAGCAGCATAGTTGCAGGAGTCACTTTGCCAGCTTCTTTTGTGCACCGAAGTATTTTAAAGCTCTGTATTTGCTAAATCGATTTGCAAGGCTCCAGTTTATAAATAGAACCCATAAGGAAAATAAGGCCTTTTCTCAAGCATTGATGTCATTTCTCTTTCTTCTGAAGAGAGAACCTGTATCGTTCTTGAATAAAATTGGCAAATGAAACATCTTATAAACATCCTGCTGGATCATTTCCTGCCCTTTTCATTCTTAAGGTGTCAGTGGAAAAACCCTGCCATGGCAGAAGTGCTCCCCACCACTTCCAATAATCACTGTTGTGATTAAAATTGTAATGTCGGCATAACTTAGCCTTTATGTCTGCATCTGGGGCTATGTGGGGACTACTATATATGTGGAGCCAGAAGGGGAAACTGATGGACTGGATAAAGGGCACAAATGAATTCTTTCTGATTCTGGGCAAGACTAAAAAATTATAATCAAAGTGTGGTAAGAAAGTTTTCTGACAGTTTCACTCCTAAGGGGAATCTGTTTCCCAGTGTTGGACTATATGACCCTCGGAATCCCTTCCAACTCTACAATTCTTTGATTTTAAGAATAACCTATAATAATAGTTGTTCGACATATAGTACAAGGGAGCACATATTAAAGAGTTGCAAGTTAACATGAAATCCAAGAACGTCTTTTTTTTTAAAAAAATATGCCTTGTCATGTGTGAGGAGTTGGTTGCTAGCCAATGACAACAATGGAAGCAGCTTCAGTACGGGAAGCAGCCCTAGCATGAATGAAGGATGCTTCATAATTTCTGGCTTGATGCATTTAAGAGAAAGAAAGTCCTGCAAGGCAGGCAGATCAAGGGTTCTCAGTCTGTAGAAGCAGGGCTGAAGAATCTTCTCCAGCCCAAGACTGCATTCTCTTCTTGGCACCCTCGCAAGGGTCACATGCCACTGGTGACCAATGTCAGAGGCAAAAGTGGGCAGAACAATGAATGTAAATTTTACCTTTGTGCAGTAGGGTAGTTCCTACATATTGCCCATTCTATTCTCCATCCAGACAAGCAAGAGGCATTTTCAGAGTTCAAGGTCAGTAAGTTTCTAAAGTAAAAAGGGAGGAGAAAAGCCCCTTGGGTAGGGTGGGCAGTAGATGAAAACGACGGTTTCTTACACTTAGACTACAATCCTATGCCATCTTCCCTGGAATAAGCCCCACTGTTGGCTCTGAGTGGACACGTGTAGGGTTTCCACTGTTAGTCAAACTATCTAGTCTGTTGTCTCTTCTGACTGGCAACAGAAATCTCTCTGATCCTTGCTATCCTTGCTATCCAAGATAAGTTAACTGGATCACTAATCCAGTTAAACAATATCATTTATCTAATATCGCTTAGCTGGAGATGTCAGGGAGTGAACTTTGGACCTTCTCCATGCAAAGCGTTTAGCATACCACAGAGCAACGGGGATTCACGTAGTCTCCTGGAGGCAATTTTTACTCGCCAGAGAAGAGCAATCAATCAGTTAGATTTTAGAGGCAGATATTTCAGGCCTTTGTTGAAAAGCTCCTCCATCTGGATTCATGCACTTCCAGCATCAAGCCGTTATCAGTGCTGAGGCAAGAAAGATTGGCTTTGTCCTAAAACCAGCTGAGTAGGGGATGCATTGTAATCTTTTGCTTACTTCAGAACTTGGGGAATGTGATGATGTAGCCACAAATGTGTCCTATTACACAGGCTGCTTTCTCTCCCAACCTGACTTTGCAAATTACCTTTGGCAGAACTTGTCAGCAAGTATATTTGACTAACATCGTGGTATGGAGGAAGATGGCAATCAGCCAGGATGTTTGCCCTGCCAAAATCTTTTCACCAGGCATTGGATCATGAAAACAAATGAGGGTTCTGCAAGGCAAAACATTGCATATTCTTATTTCTCCAGGCAGAGCATCAAACATCTGAAATCTGTACCATAGACTGGACTCTAGTGTGGTGAAGATTATATGGTTCTAGTTTTCATTTGTCAAAGATCTTGTGAAGCAGGCAAAATAGTATGTCTGGGTGTTCATTGGGTGACTCATTTCTTTCTTTTTTTTTGCTTCAAACCTAAAAATGAGAGGTTTTTGGCCTATTGATTATTTTTCTCTTCCCGTTTATTCCATCTAACCTTCAACGTGCTTTTGGTATGCTCATCCTGAGTGACACAGTCAGGGTTGACCTAAGTAGATTTCCAAGAGGATTAGCATATATATATATATATATATATATATATATATATAGGGGGGATATTTAGTAACCACTGAATTTTATTTGATCGGTTCTCTTTGTGACTGCAACATAGATAAGTAGCAGAGGAGTGGGGCATGCATTGAGTTGTGAGTGTGTCTGTGTGTGTAAAAGAGCAAATGCAGTGGGTGTTAAGCAGAAATAATGCACGTGTGTGTGTGTTTTGCTGCATCTTCCCCATTTTATAAATGTGGAATATGCCTCAGATAATGGGTAATGTAGCTTTATACGAATGCAGTTTTAAAATAGTAGTTCTAGTAAAACACATTCATTAAAGTCTTATGTCACAACTGGTCTCCCAAATGGCTTTTGAGCAGTTTGTGGCTGATCCACAAACAGGACCCATTGAGTATCTAGAGTCCTGCCTGTAGACTCATTGCAACACAACATTTCCACACATCTGAGTCCAGGGGGACCCCATGAGCAGTAATCTTTATGGCAGAGGGAACTGATAGTGGCAATTGGGCCTCAAAATAAATTTAGCCAGAAACTAGAGTCATCATTTTGTCAAATCTGCCCCTTTCAGCTGTGACAAGTCTTTACTTGCCCCACACCTGACAATGTATATGACAGGGGTACTCAAGGTGTGCATGGCTTGGCTGAAATGGCCTCTCGGGCCAAATGGGGAGGCCTGGTAGACCTAATTAGGTCTGTGGCCCAGAGGTCCCGCACGCCTGCCAATGCTCCCCAGTCCTATGAAGCCCATGTCAGCAATAAGGTCACTGAAGGGTCACCTTGGATAGGAATGGTGGATCTCTGCCACTAAGTGCCATTTTTCCAGTATCTGTTTTCTTCCCCCGGCATCCTGTGGGTTGGCAATTGGGAGAAAAAATCATATACCTCATAGGTTTGGATTTCATCCAGAGGCCTCCAATTTCTGAGCTGAAGTAATAAATTAGGCAATTCCCCAAGTTTTCCCTACCACGTTTATTAAATTAGTTTCCAGCAAGGGCGGGTGGGGTGGGAACACGACTTGTTGGTCTTTCAGCAAATCCTTTCTTTCATCTGAGAAGCTTTCGAGGGAGACCCTGCTTCTGTATTCTAGGTCTGAAGTTGGGCATGGAGAGGGATGCGTACGTCATGATCGCCGAGAAAGGGGAGAAGCTGTATCACATGATGATGAACAAGAAAGTGAGCCTTATCAAAGACAGGAGAAGAAAATTAAGCACTGTTCCCAAGTGCTTTCTTGGCAAGTAAGTGGCTTTTGGGTTGAAAAGGCCCTTTCATTCCAATTAACGGAAAGGACTGTGGGTTTTCTGTGGACAGTATTGTGAAGCCAAATCAGATGTGCTTTGATGGGATTTAATTGGAAAGGTCTTTAACCTCCATTACAATTAGTTTATTAAAATTAATCATTCATTCCTGCTTAATGCTCTTGGACTACGCAATGGCAGAAAATTCCAGTGGGGGTGGGTGGGTAGTGGAAGACGACTTGCAAACATCAATCCAAATCTGCAGGGAGGTTGAGAAATTACGTGCGCAATGCACGGTTGAATTATGGGTTGGAAATGTTTTTGACAATCCATGATCTTCCTTTGTTTTGCACGGAAGAAAATGCTTTAAAAGATACCCTTACAGGACTCACTTAGAATTGTCGTGACCTCCATATCAAACCCAGATGCATAAATTTAACAATGAGGTGGGACAAAGGATTTTTCCTGGACATTCAGAAGCAATTTTGAATAGTGCAGATTTCAGCCTTGGAAAGACGTTCGAGGTGGAAGGGGAAAAGAATGCAGACAGGAGGCATTTGACAAGAAGAGATTAGATAAGATATTCACACCACCAGTATGCTTCAATGCCCCACATGAACTGGAGAGTTACAGGAAGTAATCACAGAGGACATTTCCAGCTTGGCCGATTAATACGGAAATGATCAGCCAGGAAGTTTGTTTTCAGGGGCATTTGTTCCATCTGTGTTAGGTTCCTCTGAACAGTTTCATGGCCATACTGTTGCGGTGTCCTTGTGCTTGATTGATGGGCAGACTTGAAGGAAGGACAAGTGTTTCTAGCATGTCAGAGAAACAGCTCAAACATTGGCCTGTGGCTTAGAAGGAGAGATATTTCCAACCCTGCATTGACAGGGTTAGCACCCTGGGTCTTCCCGAACATGCCAGCTCCTCCCTGGTTCTTTTAGTTTAGCATAGCAGCTAAACCATGGTTTGTCTTAGCATGTTGCTGAACCTTAGGCTTGTGGCTAAGCTCTCCCCTCTTTGGCCATGAGGTGTAGCCAATAACAAACCATGGTTGCAGCTTGTGGTTAGGAAGGTGAGAGCTTAGCCATGAAACCTACACAGTGGTGGTTGTTAGCCATTGGGTTGGGCAGGGCAGAAAGCAAAGAGCATCAGCAATAGGTAGAGCCAGAGCCAATGACCGGCAGAGCCACCCCCTGATTGGTTGTAAGTGAGGTGATAGGCAGGTGGGGCACTGGCCGAGGGCAGCCTGAGGTTGGTGGGGCAGGGCCTCATTCACCCATGTGACTCCACTGAGATAACAATATGCAGAACTGAGCTAAAAGGACTGGTGAAGAACAAAGTGGTTGCCGTCTCCTACTCAGTAGCAGGGGCGTACCCAGGATCAAAACTAGGGGGGGGGCAAGGGGCGGGGCCAAGGCGCGGGAGGGGAGGGGCCACAAAGTGGGAATGTGGGCGGGGCTACAGAGCCCAGGTGAAATCAAAATAAACCTGAAGCGACGGCGGCGAAGGGGAGAAAACCAGCGGCCGCCTAGAGGAGAAGAGGGAAGTCTGGGGGTGGGCGGGGGGGGGAGAGAAGGGAACCAGGCTTGGATCGGGGCCTCCGCGGAGGTCTGGAGCAAAGCCCCGGCCTCCGCGAAGCTATCCGAGGCTCCATTGCTGCAGCGGTCTGGCAGGCGCTGAACGACTCCCGACGTTCGGGAGACCTTTGAGCACAGCCGCGCTGTGCGCATGCGCCCTGCACGGCGGCCGCCGGAGTCCACAGCCGCGCTGTGCGCATGCGCCCCGCTTTGCGCATGCGCAAAGGTCTACCGAACGTCGGGAGCGTCAGCCCTTGCCCCCTCCCACACAGCGCGGCTGTGTGGACTCCGCACGGCTCGGGCACAAGAGACTGCTGCGGGCGCCGAACTCGCGCTCCGCTGGGCTGTCCTCCGCCTCTGCCCACCAGCCCCGCCGGCAGCGCCACTCTTGCCCGCAGCTGCCCGACCGGCCCTGCCTCTAGAGTAGGGCAGCGGCCCCTCCCTGCCCCGCGGTGGGTACGCCCTTGCTCAGTAGGCCACACATTTGCACTAAGCAGTGGCTTGGCTTAGCATTGCATGTGGACATGACCAATGTGAAGAGAAGTCTCCGTAGTGTTGTATTCTCATAACTGTGGGAGGAACAGGGTTTCTGCTATAGGTTTTGCCAATTATAGTGACATAATTACTTGTCCATCCTGCTTTTTCATTTGGATATGATATATATATTTCATAGTGTATGCTGCTCATTTTTACCAGCCCAGCCTGGCAACAGCAGTAAAGAGGTCAATCTGTGGCTGGCTAGACATTTTTTTTTTTTTGCCACAGCCCTGACCCAAAGCTTGCTCCTTTCCACACTCTTGTTGCAGATGTGCATCGTGAGCTATCAGTGTGCTTTAAGCTTCCCCTGAAGCAAACTTGCTATTTTAGCCGTAGCTTCTTAATCCTTCTAAGCATGAAAAAGAAAGAAGAAAAATCTTTGTGGATTTCTAACTATAGCAGCTCTGCTGCTATTCTGGTCCTGACCACCCAGCAGGGCTAAGCCAATGAACTTCAAAATGCACTATTGCAAACCTGTCATTTCATATCTGACCTATTCTTAGACATTCCCTCCACTTCAGACTTGAGCTGCACATGTTTTTTTGCTATTTGGAACTCAAAATATCAAAGACGTTTCTTGTCAAACATGTCAAACTGTGCTTTTATAGTTTGTTTTACAGTTCTGTGTGTATGCAGAACTGCCAGCCTCACTCCTTTCTTCCTTGACCTTACTCATGGATCAACTCAAAAGTTCTTTCTCGTGTCATATTTTGCATCCTCTGCTGCATGTCAATCAGCTCCCTGTTCCTCCCTTGTTACTTTTCATGAGTGTTGTTGTGCTGTCAGGTTAAGTTCCTAAATGAAGTGCTACTAGACTTGAGTAGTACAAATATGGACCATTTGCTAAGTCCCCCCCCCCCCTAACACAAATAACATTGGACAGGCAGCTTGCAAGCACCCTTGGGATGGATTATCAGTGGAACATTTCTAGGGGCAATCCTTTAAACAGTTGCAAAGTCTCCCATAGAACACTGAAATAATTCCCTCCCCCCCCCCGAACAGTTGCAGTAGTAAGCCAAACCACTTTTTCATATACAAACAGCTGGTTATCGGGAGCCTTTGTAGTGCTGCACAAAGTGGAGACCCAGCATTAAGCAGGATCACTCCTCCTTCATATCAGCCAATGTGAAGGGAGATTGATCCTGCTGAATTCAGAACTCAGCCCTAAGCAAAACCGCCTCGTCCCCCATTGGGACAGGAGGCAATCCTGCTTACTGCTGGCCCGGGTCCTTTTAACATCACTCCAGCAAAGTTTAATGGAGTGGGTTGCTCCACTGCTCTCTGAAGCACCTCCCACCTTCCATTGAACCTTGCTGGAGCAGTGTGTTTGTGTGTGCTTTCTGTGGCCTGTAAAGTCTGTTCCAGGGTGTTTCAATTTTCCAACACATTAGAAACCAATGAGAGATGAATCAAATTAATGAGTAGGTTTTTCATTGGAAGCTCATTTGTTTTAATTTCTATTCATTTTAATACTGAAATGAACAGGGCTCGTTCCTTTCATTTTTCATTTATTTTCAGAAAAACGTTTGCAGACAGCTGGAATACCCCGTTTTACAAGCTGTTAAGCAGCCTTTAAGCAGCCTGGTTTCAGATGTACCCTTATGTATTCTCTGAGAGCACCAACTTTTTCTGCTATGCTGCCTGAACCAAAATACCCTGGTGCTACAAGTGCATGCTTAAGTATTTCAGCACACTTCTTTTTCGAATTGTAAATGAAGAAGCACTTCACTCTCTCATTCTAAAAAGCAAATGTTTGATCTGTGAAAGAGTAAGGATTAGCTGTGTTCAGACAGTGGTGGAGCAAGCCAATCGGGCGCCTGGGGCGGCGCATGTGCCCTGTGTCCAGGGGCGGGGCCAGCTGCCTGGGGCAGGACTCTCCGTGGGGCCTCTGAGGAGTCTGCCTGCCACCTTCCACTCAGCCACCTTACAACTGAGGGGGAGGTGGCAGGTGGACCGTTTTGGGGCAGTGTGGAGCCTGCGGGTGCCCAACCTACTGCGTCACTCCCAGGAGAGACATGTGGCTTGGGCACACTGCAGGCCCGCAGTGAGTGCCGCCCGGCATTTTGTCACCTCTCAGTGGTGACACCCTGGGCGGACCGCCCCTGTGTTCAGAGGAGCTCTGCACTTCTGCAGGTGTTAGTGTTCTGAGTGCATCACTTAGTTGGAAAGAGGAGAGTGTGGCACACTAGCACAGCGACTCATGCAGAGATGCACCAGTCTTTTGAGATCAGGTAATTTTGCTGTGACTTTGCACCAGCAGTGATCAGATATCCAATGCAGTGATGCAACAGCTAACTGTTATGAACAGAGCCTGATTGAAGCAAGGCTAACCAACAAGGACCAGGTACTTTGAGCTCCTATGAGCTGTTAGTTCATTGATCTGTCTCACAGTGCAAAAGCAGCACTCTCATGGCACACAGTTTGGTATTTACTAGTTGAAACAAAGTTTGAGGTGGTGAATTTGTGTCAAGCTGTACAGCTTCACACTCTAGGTGGAGCTCAGATGATTAATTGAACCTCCTTTATCTACAAATCAAATCCTTTCATATAGAGAACTAGTATGTAAGAAAAAGGTGTTCCGGCTTTGCCATCTTGACACGCTACTTTTCTGTGTGTATGGGTCTTATCTGTATGGAGGAGCATTCAAAGGCAAAGCCCCAGTCTAGCTAGACTTGATTGCTCATAAAGTCAGCTTGGCTTGAAGCAAGCTGGTCACTCCCATCATGTGCTTTTGAATGTTTTGATTTCACAACCAGCCCCTTTGTTAGTTTACCCCTCAACTTTTAGAACACTAGCCCTGTAAGTCAGTTTTATTTCCTGTTTTGTGCTTCCCTGCCATGGAGTATTGAAATTGATTGTGAGAGCCATTAGCAATGAAACACTGGTTATATGTAAGCCCATTTGCCACAGCATAAAGCAATAAAACAGGGGCCAGCACCATTTTAAAAGGCATTTAAAAGTATTCCACAGCTTCCAGAGCAGCAGCTCTAAAAAATCTGGTGAGTGGTGGTTATCATCTACACATTCCAGTGCAGAGTTATGCCAAATTTATAAAGTCTGATGTAGTTTTGTTAAGTCATACGGGTCTAAAGGTGCAGAAACTACTTTGAAAACCCTTCATTTACATTCACCTAACCCAAGCTGAATCAACTGTAACTTTCCCTTTTCTTCTTTTAATGAACTACCTGCGGCTTAGATGAGTCAACTCTTCCTATATACAGGCTGAAATAGGGCACCCAAGGCCATGTAATTGGATGCATGGATGCTGGTTTTTGATAAGCAACAAACCTACACAAACTGGAAGAGTTACAGCTTTTTTATTGAACCCAGATTTCCACTGCATTGCTCTGCCTTTCAGAAATCCTTTTCATGTTTGATCTGGATTTTTGCGCAGTTGTAGAATAATTGCTGCTCAAGTTGGCAGACGGCCACATCCCATCAGAGCACTGACAGTGCCCCATTCATCAAGTTTATTTCTTTCTGTAATAATATTCTCTCTCTCTCTCTCCTTCCTTCATTCACTGTTGCATTTGTTTGTATTCTGTCCAGATTTGAGTCCTGGTTTGCATATTACAACACTGCACTGCAGTCATTCATTCAGAATTAGGGTAGAATTACACCTTATAAGAAACACAGGGATGCCACCCAATATGTCAATCCCATGTTGAGTTTCCATCTTCCCCCTATAATGTGTAAATTAAAACAACTTATCTCATGGAAATCTTGTGTTAAATGTTTTTAATTATTGTTGCAATTTATTGTACAATTGGTTGTGCTTTATTTACTCGTGAGTGAATGTGGTCTCCTAGGTCCTAGTCCTATACTCTAGCCACTTACACTACACTAACCCTCATGTTGACATGCGTTGCTTCACTTAGTCAGTTCACATCTTGTGCGTTTGTCTTCTTGGCCAAAGGGAACAGGGAGTTAATTGCATTTGTTGCTCCTCTTCTCTCTACAGCGAGTTTGTATCTTGGCTCATAGAAATGGGGGAGATAAGCAAACCGGAAGAAGGGGTCAACCTGGGACAAGCTCTGCTGGAGAACGGCATCATTCATCATGGTGAGTGCTTTGCACAGCAGCAAAAGATTGTATCGGGTGTAGTAGTGTACTGAGAAGTAGTGACTGATTTTTATTTTAAGAGCACCAACCACATGTTATTCAGGCCTCAGCAACCAATATTTCAACCCGCGTCTCAACTTTGGGATTTTTTTCTTTATCTAATGGGAGGAGTTTTCTTGACATCAGTGAAATCAACACATTACAAATCTGTATTCACTCTAAATATTTCAATGCAGGAGCAGACTCACAGGTATGTGTGGCGTGCACAGAATTAGGGCACTCTGCAGCTGAAGGACCCCCAAGTTGTTAGTACAGGTGCTGACCATTTTAGGCACGTCCAACTGATGTGTGAATGCCAACGTGTGGGTCTTTTGGGTCCTGAAGAGGGCGAAATGGGGGCAGGGCACACTTAGATTGGACCCCCCATGCAAAATGGTCACTGCCTGTACATTGTTAACTGAGAGGATGCATTTGAAACTGTGACTACAGTGAATTGCCATCGCTGAATTCTATTATAAGAGTTGGTTGCATTGTTTCCACTCAAGAGTGGAATATGAAAAGAAAGAGTTATAATAGGATTCAGCTTTCTGAGTATATGTTTTGTGGCGAGATCAGGGCTTGCTTCAGAGTAATGTGTGAAATGGTACCCTGCTTGTTTATTTGTAGGATGACCAGATTGCAGGGTTTTTCTCTTTAAAGACGGGCTAGTTTTTTTTTCTCTTTTGCTTTTTATTACTATTGCAGAAAGCCATACACCCTCTTGTCATTTATGCAGCAGGGATTCCTCTTCCATCCCTCAGGTGCACATGGTTAGAAAACGCACTTCAAAGCACCGGAACTTTTTCTACCTCAGGTCCCAAACCGTCAGTTGCCACGATTTCAGAGCAAATGATCTCAACCCAATTCTTAACTGGGCAGCCATTTGATTAAGCTTGTCTGATGTCTACGACAATCTTTTTTGTATTATAATGTCGGGGTCCCCCCCCCCTAACTGTGTGAAAAAGCAAGTGAAAAGTAGTTGCTGCCTTCATTTGCTTCCAAGTCATTGCCCCAAGAACAGAATACATTACTTCATAGTTGGGGGATTTGTGGTCCTTCAGAGATTGCTGGATTATTGTTCTGCTGCTTCAGTTTCAGATAAGCACCAGTTCAAGAATGAGCAGGTGATGTACAGGTTTCGCTACGATGATGGGACTTACAAGCCAAGGAGCGAATTGGAAGACATCATGTCCAAGGTATGTTTCTGGGCTGACGTTGTGGCATAGCCAGAGTTTGTTATAGCAATGAGCTTATTCATAATCTGCTTTGAAGCACTGGTCAAATTGCTATTCTGGGCCCACTGCAACTGCACAAGATACTAGGGGAGCTAGTGGATCCTGAGTCAGCTCAACCCTGCCCTTGGAATGCCCTTTTCAGGACTTTCAGTTGGTCCTCACAGGCAGGGATGCTTCCAGCAGGCCTCATGCCCTTGCATCTGGCAGAAGGCTGGCTGAACCAGATAAACTGGGATGAAAGAGCCTTCCGCCCAATCCATTGCTCTGGGTTGGATTGCTCTTTAAGAGACCAAAGAGATCCATTCCTTTCCCCCTCTTTCTCTATGTATATTTGACTATCTCAATCAGCAGGAAGAACCTGCAGCAAGTTTTATGTAGCTGTACACAGAGATGTTCTGTACAGTGTATGCTAAAATAAGGTCAGATGTTTTAGAGTGGAAGACTAGGAATAGAAAACTTCATGGTCAATAGCTGAATGAAAGTAGCTTACTTTAAAGTGTGTGTGTCAGAGAGAGGACTGGCAGGAAGCAGACCTCTCTTCCGACACGCACAAACTGGCAAGACGGGACAGAGAGCAGCAAGGCAGGAAGGAGGTTCCAGGGCTCTAGCAGGATCCTGGAGCCTCGAGAGATAGAGGAAAGGGGAAGGAGGTTCCAAGGCTCTAGCAGGATCCTGGAGCCGCAACTGCAGTTGGGAAGCAGAGAAGAAGGGGGGGGGAGCCAGCTTCAACAGAGGGTGGAAAGGAGGGGAAAGAATCAACAGCACCTGAGGAGAAAGGTTTGACACAATGGGGATCCGTAGCGCTGGTAGGAGGGGCGTTTTGGGGACCAGTCTTAAAGGCTGGGTCCAAGGGCGTACCCACCACGGGGCAAGTTAGGGCAGCTGCCCTACTCTAGAAGCAGGGCTGGTGGGCAGAGGCGGAGCACAGCCCGGAGGAGCGCGAGTTCGCCATTCCCGCCGCGCCGCGCCGCACCCTCCCTCCAGCTCCCTGGCGCGCCCTCAGGCAAGGCCAAGCGCGGCGGGGAACCAGGGAGCGCGGCGGGGTGGGCGGGAACGCTGAACCCGCGCTCCGCTGGGCTGGGCTCCGCCTCCGCCCACCAGCCCTGCTTCTAGGGAGGGGCACAGCCCGGCGGAGCGCGAGTTCGCCGTTCCCGCCCACTTTGTGGCCCCTCCCCTTCCGTGCCTTGGCCCCTCCCCTTGCCCCCCCCCAGTTTTGATCCTGGGTACGCCCATGGCTGGGTCAGAGCCCGCCAGACGCCATTGCGGGCTTCTGCTCCACGCTGAGCAGACATGATTTGAGACATCTCAGCACTGTATATAGAATGCACAATAAAACTCTGAAAATCTATGATGTGTGTAGTGCTTACTCGGGAGTAGCCAACACCCATCCGTGACATGTATGTTTGTGTGTCTTTATATATAGTCAGCAAAACTTATGTTTTTACATTTAGTATTGGTATGCAAAGGTCAGCAAACCGTTGCTGCATTTTAATTGTTCGTTTGCTGGCGCACGATATTTTTATCCTGCCCTTTTGACCGTAAGATCCTCAAGGCGCAGTATACAAGTCAAAACAGTAATGTAATAAAACATCACAAAAATCCACAAGCTTCATCAACCACCGGGTAAGAATCAGTACAAGTGCAGCAAATAAACAGCAATAAGGTGCCGCTAAATGCCTGGAGAGAACAATTACCCAGACTCACTGCAGCAAGGTTCCTCCGCATGTGTTTTAGATAATATTATATCTGTTTTGAAATTTCAAGCCTGCGTTCATTTCTCTCTGCAGGGTGTGAGGCTCTACTGCCGCCTCCACAGTCTTTACACTCCGGTGATAAAGTAAGTATATTATCACAATGCTTTCGTATTTTGCCTGCTGCCTACATTGTCTTGCTGCTGCCTACATCACATCAGCTGAAATCTCTTCCCTTCCCTTATGTAAATGTAGTGAAGCCCTTGTCTGCTTGGGAGATCCAAGCTCTTCTGCATGTTACTCTGAGAGGTGCGGATCAGGGTAGCTCACATCCTTGGAGGCAGGTTGCCACGTGGGACACCAAAGTCATATTCCGACCCCTGGGAATCTTATTCAAAAAAAAGATTTTGCCACCACAATTGCAAATACACATTCATAAGGGCATCAGAATTGCTTGGGGGAGGGGGGGGGAGACAAAACCGAGATTCCTAAGAATTAGCCACTTCATAGGCCCATCAAGCAAATCTCTTTATCCTAGATTTCACTAGTCATAATGAGCAAGGATGTAGATCCAGGTCCTCAAACTGCAACACCTGGAACTGATTCCACAGGCTGTAGCTAGATGATGCTCCAGGGACTTCCAGTGGACCTGTGCGACGTGAGAGGTCCGCACCTTACGCCTTTTGTTTTCAAACCTCTCAAATTATAAAAACCGCTATTAGGGATTTCTGAGGTAACACTAAACCTCTCTACTCTTCTCTATAATCCCTTGTGGGTTTTACAAATAAAATGAGAGTACTTTTCCAGCCCAAACGTGGCCTGGTATCTTTTTAAGCTCTGGGGTGAATATGAGACTATTCTTAGTGTACACACCAGTAAGGGGTTCTCCTCACTTGAGCTTTCCCCACTGTGAAGCTTTCCTCCCTCCCGAGGAAACTTTGTGTCACCCTTGAACCAGTCTCCCTCTTCCTCCCTCTCTCGGTGCACTCAAGGGACAACAAACTATCCTTTCTGCCTTAGATAAGGGTTTTGTCCTTTTAATGAGTATCCCCACCAGATGAGCAATAGGTACCTCTGCTGGAAAGATCACACCGACGATAGTTTAAATGGCACTTTAACTTAACATTTAACGTCTTAAAATCTTAACGGTTGCATTCAAGTTTCATGTGTACAAGCATGTGGTTTCAATAGAACTGTTCTTGTTAATCATATAATTACAAACTTAACCAATTCCTCATCTACACCTACTCTAGTAACCTACTCCACAACCTCCCACACGCTCCCACTCCCAAAACCCTCTCCCCTGATTTAACGGCTACCCATCCTCTTTAAACCCGCGGCTGTCCCGCCCCTCATGGAATGGAATGCCGTCAATCAACTAAGAGGCTGGGTTTAACACTTAACACCCTGGAGTTCTACACAAGCCAGCCCAATCCGTCACAACCTGCACTAACTGTGGCATCACATTCACCATGGATGATTGTTGTTGTTTAGTCGTTTAGTCGTGTCCGACTCTTCGTGACCCCATGGACCATAGCACGCCAGGCACTCCTGTCTTGCACTGCCTCCCGTAGTTTGGTCAAACTCATGTTCGTAGCTTCGAGAACACTGTCCAACCATCTTGTCCTCTGTCGTCCCCTTCTCCTAGTGCCCTCAATCTTTCCCAACATCAGGGTCTTTTCCAAGGATTCTTCTCTTCTCATGAGGTGGCCAAAGTATTGGAGCCTCAGCTTCACGATCTGTCCTTCCAGGGAGCACTCAGGGCTGATTTCCTTAAGAATGGATAGGTTTGATCTTCTTGCAGTCCATGGGACTCTCAAGAGTCTCCTCCAGCACCATAATTCAAAAGCATCAATTCTTCGGCGATCAGCCTTCTTTATGGTCCAGCTCTCACTTCCATACATCACTACTGGGAAAACCATAGCTTTAACACCATGGATGATAAATCTCTCAATTGTACCACACTGGTCTGAATCCAGCTGATTTACCAGTCTGTTACACCTTTGCTGTGCAGTTCCCTGAGGAATATGTTTCCTTTGTCACCACCACTGCAACATAGAATCATAGAATCGTAGAGCCAGAAGAGACCATGAGGGTCATCTAGTCCAACCCCCTGCATTGCAGGAATCTTTGTCCAACGTGGGGCTTGAACCCACGACCCTGATATGAAAGAGTCTTGTGTTCTACCAATTGAGCTATCTAATGGTAGGCTCATACCTGTGTTTGATCAAACCTCTGCTCTAGCTCAGCCTGGAATGCCTCAGAAAACCAAGGAGCCTTCTGGACTCCCTACAGCTGGGAGTTGTGGTATCTTGCAAGTCTCCATGACTCCTGGTTGCCAGTGATAGCTAGGTGCCCACAGCCCTGGGGGTTTCCCATGAGGACTGGACCATTCTGGGCAGTGTGGAGCTTTGAAGGATTCTCCTTCAAAGTAAGTTATGAACACTTAGTCCTGTGTCCTCTACATTAATAGGAACAGGTTTAAGCTTTAGGTTCCAGTTAGCAAGAGTAGCTGTGCCAATAGGTTTTGTATTTTGTTTCGTTTTAATAAACTTCATTTGGTTCCGTGGATCTCCAGATGTTGTTAGACACTCATCAGCACAGCTAATGGCCAGGGATGCTGGGAGTTGCAGTCCAACAACATCTGAGGACCATGAATTCCCCATCCCTGTTCTAGGACACCACAGCCATTATGTCGGTCATTCTTTTGTTCCTACCCTCTGAGCACAGAGTGAGCTACTTGTACAACAAACTGATTTGTGTTTATGACATACACAATTATTTCCATGAATCTCCAAGCAACTCCACAGCTTGATTGGCCTCTATCTTATTTCTCATTGAGCATCCTGACTGCCATTTACCAATTGCTAGTCTTTTTAAGCACTAGGATCTCAGACACGTTACCAGCTTGTGTTGCTGAAATTCAGCTTACTTTCACCAAACATGTTTGGCATAGCTGTCAACCCTCCCCCCCCCCCAGGAAACTCCCTTATTCCAAGCCACAGCTCTCAACCTTCCCTTTTTTTGCTGGAAATTCCCTTATTCCAGCGCCGTTTCCCGCTGCTATCCTGGATTGTTAGATATACCATAGACCAGGCATCCCCAAACTTCGGCCCTCCAGATGTTTTGGACTACAATTCCCATCATCCATGACCACTGGTCCTGTTAGCTAGGGATCATGGGAGTTGTAGGTCAAAACATCTGGAGGGCCGCAGTTTGGGGATGCCTGCTATAGACTGTCCCCGGGACAGGTGAGGCTGCTGATCCCTTATTTTCAAATCCAAAAGTTTACAGCAATGATGTTTGGTAAGACATGTTTTCCTCCTTTTATCATAACCATACTCCAATTCAGTCAGAAACTAAAGCAACTGCTATATAATATTTATGGAATAAATGCCAGATCATTTCATTTGGTAGAACTCCAGGAATTGAGATACAATTTACTGGGTCAAAGTGAAATAAAAAAAATATAAAAAATAAAAATAAAAAAAATCCTTCAGTAGCACCTTAAAGACCAACTAAGTTTTTATTTTGGTATGAGCTTTCGTGTGCATGCACACTTCTTCAGATACCAAAGTGGGTCAAAGTGAAACATTCATAGGAGGTAATCTTAGAAAATAATTCTTACTTTGGCACATTGTTTAAACATTCTCTCCTCATATGTGTAACATTATTTGTAAAACATTCTCTGCTTATTTGAAGTATTGAAACATAACGATTCCAGGTTTTGGCTTTCAGATGGGCACTATAGCTAGCCATGCTTGAAAAAGGGGATACATGGTCACATGATCTGTTTGTTTCTTAAACCAAATGCTGCTGGTCACATAAAACAAACTCTTATGATGAGGAAAACAAGCCTTGTTGCAATGCTTTATAAAAGGAGGAGGCTGCAATCCACCACCCCCTTTTGCACTTGACCTCTTATTCCCCAGTTATGGAGCAGATGTGGTGTTGTGAGTGACAAATCATTGTCATGCAAATAGAACCTAGAGCACAAAGGCATTTTTCATGAATCGGAATTCTGTTTAATTGAAGACACTGTAACCCCAGGGGAAAGTGGTGCTGGAGTGTGTTTGTGTGTGCACACTCATGCTTCCACACATGTGTATTGCATCCATTAAGCAAGTGATTCATACATACTTCAAAAAATGATAATCGCTTCAGCTGAGAAAATGTTACTGACCTTGGGGCATGCCATTAGGGGCTTCTTTTGAATGCATCAGCTCCCAACAGCGTTAAGCGAACAACATGCAAGAACAAGTATTGTTTTCCGTACAAGGAAGGTGGGTAGAAATTAGTATCCAGGGAGGACTGTGAACCAAACTCTTTATTAGCTAATAAATAATAACAGTAATAAGTGTACATACATACCAACAAATGCTATACATACCAACAGATTTAAGACTGGTATGAATTGCCGGAGTTCACTGGGAGCATCCCAGTAATGCCTGGGATTCCCTGCCCTGCATGGAATGTCCCTGGGAACTGCCAAGAATTTCAATGTGGTGATCACATTAGTGGGAACTATAAATTACATAGAGAAATTTCCTTTCTATAATTACTCTGTCTGCCAAAGTTACGGCATTGTTCATGTTACTAACAACCATGTTGTTAATGAGCTTTCCATTTTTCTTTCTGTAGAGACCGAGACTACCACTTGAAGACCTACAAGTCAGTGATCCCAGCAAGTAAGCTGGTGGACTGGCTGATTGCTCAGGTAATGACAGCATATGTATGCTAATGTTTTCCTGCTTGTTTTGCTTTCACAGTTTTATTACATCAAAGCATCATCCTCACTAATGTGGTCCAAAGGAAAGCAGAGAATAATAATAATATTAAAGTACAGGAATCCATCAAACATTAAAAGCTTCCCTAAACAGGGCTGCCTTGAGATGCCTTCTAAAGGTCTG
Organism: Zootoca vivipara; assembly: GCF_963506605.1. Lineage (NCBI taxonomy): Eukaryota > Metazoa > Chordata > Lepidosauria > Squamata > Lacertidae > Zootoca > Zootoca vivipara. The sequence goes on along the minus strand of NC_083282.1, from coordinate 76,718,008 downwards.
GTAGTTGTTCTCTTTGACCTTTGGTGGGAGGGCATTCCACAGGGTGGGTGCCACTACCGAGAAGGCCCTCTGCCTGGTTCCCTGTAACTTGGCTTCTCGTAGCGAGGGAACCGCCAGAAGGCCCTCGGCGCTGGACCTCAGTGTCCGGGCAGAACGATGGGGGAGGAGATGCTCCTTCAGGTATACTGGACCGAGGTCGTTTAGGGCTTTAAGATACTTGGCACCAGCTTGGCTGCAGGAGCTGCCAAAAGGAGGCATCACAAGGCGCCATCCAACTGTCTTAAGGGCTCTACTCCGGATTTACATAGGGTTTACTCTATAGCCTTTTCTTCTCCTGAAGATATCCCACAGGGCAGTAGAGGTTTAGGATCAGAGTTTTCCTTCTCCTAGGTGGGCTACCTTCCCAGGTTGACGTGCCCCATCTGCCCCTCACTTCCCTCTGCAGCACATGCACAAACAGTCTCCTTCACTGTTGGACCCATTATTGGTCTCATCCATTCAATGCACCAGAGCCTGTCTTTGCATGCAGAGGAAGTCCTGCACTGAGGGTTTGAAACCCATTGGCTACCCTCACCTGGTTTAGCCGGCCAGTCGAAGCCATTCTCAGGGTGTGGCCACTTTCGCATGCTGACAGCTTATAGGAGCCACAGGTGAGAGCTGAGTGTAGGGTGGGGACCAAAGGTGGACAAACTACCTGAGAAGAAGCACGGTGTGTCCCCCCCCCCACCGGAAGTACTAACACCCCATAAACCATACACATCTATAGTGGGCTAATGCCATAGTAACTATTAAAAATCTGCTTCCAATAGAGCCATTTTTTGATACTGAAAACTATGGAACATACTATAATTTTTGACCCAAACTGCAGTCTTGTGCAAACTTACCTTAGAGTAAGTACCAGTGAACACAGTAGGTCTTACTTCTGAGTAAGCCTTCATATGAATCCAGCACAAATAAATATCTTAAGTTTTCATTTTTCAAATAAGTTAGCCCTATACTCGTTTAGATTTAATTGCCTGGCAGAGTTTTGAAGAACTGTTCCTTCTGTTTGTGATTTGGGCTCAAACAGCCAAGGAGATCACTTACTAATGGAAAAGTCTGGTTTTCATTTCCACATCAATATCTAAAGATCCAGAGAAGCAATCATGTAAGAGACACTTTCTGCCTTATTGAGTATATAATTTTCCGTCCGTATTCACCCCCTCAATGAACTTGTTGATTTTTGTGTACTGTACAAGATATAGCCAGAGTTGAGAGAACTTTTGAAAGCAGCTATGTAATGTGAGATGACAGGGGCATCTTCTCTGTGCTTAATTTCTATAAGAGCACAGAATGGGCATCAAATATCATTAAACATGTTGGCAATTGAAGTTGTAATATATTACATAAACTTAGCATTATGTAATGTCCTCTTATTCAGAGGCTTAGTAGGGTTAGCTGACCCATTGGAGTGGCCTCATTACAGTTCATGTTGTTAGCCTAACACAAGAAAGCGCGTTCAGCCACTGCATACTGATGATGTGGGAAGAGAAAAAGAGAGAAATTTGGCATAGGATTGTAGCAACATCTTACCAGGTATAGACTATCTGAGCTGCAAGATTTGGAATTTGAACAGTTGGACCATTAATGGCCAGAGTTCATTCTTGGCTCAACCAAGTTCCAATTTCTCAAGGCTGTAAAATTGGGTGAGTGTCCCAGAGTAGAAATAACTTGTTATGACACTATTTTTTTGGACCAATATAGACTGTTGGCCAGTCTTTGTCAATATTGTTGCCACTTAGTGACAATAGTTCTCCAGAATTTCAGGGAATCATAGAATCGTAGAGTTGGAAGGGACCACAAGGGCCATCGAGTCCAACCCCCTGCAATGCAGGAATCTTTTCGTCCAGGGTGGTACTTCACCCCACAACCCTGATATAAAGAGTTCCATGTTCTCCTGACTGAGCTATTCAATACTGTGTAGATGGTGGACAGTGTATAGCCATTGGCCTGGCTCAAAGCAAGTATGTTGGTATGTTCTTTTCAGTACTTGCTGACTTACATAGATACTGGAGGGGGAAAAATAGTTCAGTAGTCAAAAGAGAAGTGTCTGACCCCTATGCTGTGGCTAGAAATATATATGAATGTGCTGCATATGTAGCAATAAGTCCTGTAACTTCTAGAAGCAGGAAACATAACTTTCCTGGAGTTTCCTGCTGTTGTGCCTTCTGGATACTTTGGTGTTCCCACATGGCCTGTAGAGTCAGCTTTCCCCTTAAATATATGCCTCCCACTCCTATTGGAAACAAGATACGTATTTATGTTCTTGGCTTCCCCTTTCCATTTTCTCACGGATAAGTTCTAAAATGTGCTTAATCTTTAATAATAAAAAAGTGAGTAACCTGGCAGGGCATGTATTGCTATTCCAGAACAAGATCACATACAGTGGTGCCTCGCTTAACGAATGCCCTGCTTAACGAAATTTCCGCTTAACGAAAGGATTTTTCGAGCGGAGGTTGCCTTGCTAGACGAATGCGTTTTATGAAAAATTCGTCTAGTGAATCGCGGTTTCCCATAGGAATGCATTGAAATTCAATTAATGCGTTCCTATGGGCAAAAAAAAAAATTCAATGCATTCCTATGGGATTCACTAGACGAATTTTTCGCTATAAGAAAAGACCCGTGGAATGAATTAATTTCGTCTAGCGAGGCACCACTGTACCTTTATTTTAAAATGGTGTTATATGGTCCTGCCTTTGACTTAGCAGGCAGATCAAGCCAATCAAGCTCATTTGGATTGTGGTGTCAGTCCTGTATGCCAAGCATTGGAGAGAAAGCAACATTTTCCCATAATTGAATAAAAGAATAAGATGCTTCTTAGATGCCTACCAGCAGAATATGTAGGCAGTAGCCCTGTCCTGTTGACATTCCCAGTAGCTAGCAGTCAGTGGCATACAGACTCTGCAAATAATACAACAGCACATTTTTAATCTGATTTTTTTTTTAAAAAAATGTTGTTGTTGTTGAGGCTAAACATTTAGAGACAAGTATTAAGATGGTATCTACTGCACTCGTTCCATTACTGCAAGGATTTACCCTTGCACAACAGAACTTTCCCTCCCACTCCTCCCTGTGCTCTTCTGAGATCTACTTCGGAGGCTTGGGAGAACTCCCAGAAGAGATTTAGGGGTTGTATGGTGGTTGTGGTGAGTTCTGTTATACAAGAGAAATCCTTGCACCAACAGAACAAGAGGCATAGGTGCTACATTGGATACAAGCCTTATCATTCAATATTATTCCAAGTATTTACCGGTATATGCCACTTGATATTCAGAAATTCTAAGTGGATTTCTAAGTTACATGCTCCCTTTGCCATGTAGTCTGCAACTCCTTTGCCAATGTTCCAGCCATAGGCCCAGACTGGCTTCCAGCTGTGCTCAAATGTAAGCCATTCAAATTCTGTTATCTGAACCATTCTTAAACTTTGTTTTTGTTCTTCTTCTTCCCATTTGGGAAGGCTTTGTATGGTATCTGGAGTATGCAGAGAGGATTTGCAATGTTTTATTTTTAGTCACCTCTTTGACCTGAAAGTTGCTGTTTTGCAAGAAATAATGTCCGAGTCCAAGCTGCATTATGATGACTGCAAGCCAAGTTTGCTGGATAAGTCATCTGCTCTAAGACTTTACGTGCAGTTGCTTGTAAGCAGATTGGATTCCCAAAGGCTTGCTTAAGAATGGTGTCAAAAACCATTTCCTCTTCGATTTAAACACAGTTTGGGGGTAGATAGAATGACATTGTGGCCCCTTGTGGATTATGAACTCACCATTTCCCCGTTTAACTCACAGCGAGCCCTGGGGTAGGAAATTGTATTGGGGGGGGAATGTAAGTTAAGCCTAGAAATTATATTGTCAAAAAGTTTCATGTAAAGATTGATAATACCCTCTGGTTTGCTTGCACTACAGGAAAATTGAGAAATAGATCTGGTCAACACTTACAGCATTTTGTGATGTTTGTCCTCTAGGAGTCAGCAGTAGTTTCTGAGTTTGTTGAAGCTGAAAGCAGTACTGGACTAGTCTTATTGAATAAAGACAAATACAGCCTAGTCTCAGTTTTTACATATTACATCCATGGCAGCTGCTACATATATCTAAGTTTCCATGCGCTTGTTGCAGCTATTGGTTCTAACAGCTACTACAGGTACACATTGCATACCTCTCCCCGGCAAGGAGAGAGTTGCTGTTGTCCATTCACCTTTCAAATAGTATTTTTATTTCAGCAGCTAGAAACAAAAAAGGGAATTGAGAAATTGTTTTGCTTCTTTTTGCATTGTGGCTCAGATGCTTTCCCCTTCTCTCAGTTGCAGGGAAAAGGAAGTGCTTCAACGAAGAAAAGGGAAGCAAAGCAGTCCCAAAACTTAATTTATGTTTCTCTCCTCTCATGAGGTGAGAAGTTTCTATAGCAGCAGCAGTTTGTGCCAATAACTAAAACAGGCAAGTTTGGTGCACAGTTGTCTCAACAAGAGGGACGCAGGTGGCACTGTGGGTTAAACCACAGAGCCTAGGGCTTGCTGATCAGAAGGTCGGCGGTTCGAATCCCTGCAATGGGGTGAGCTTCTGTTGCTCAGTCCCAGCTCCTGCCAACCTAGCAGTTCAAAAGCACATCAAAGTGCAAGTAGATAAATAGGTACCACTACAGCGGGAAGTGTGCTGCTCTGGTTCGCCAGAAGCGGCTTTGTCATGCTGGCCACATGACCTGGAAGCTGTATGCCGACTCCCTTGGCCAATAACGTGAGATGAGCACCGCAACCCCAGAGTCGGTCATGACTGGACCTAATGGTCAGGGGTCCCTTTACCTTTTACCTGTCTCAACAAGAGACATCATTAGATCCTCAGACTGATGAGATTGAGATTCTCTTGTGTGAACTAGTTGCTGCCCTGAGCTCACCCAGACCAAGGAGGACAAACAGCTGGTAGTTTAATTCTTTATTGACAAAGCGAACATTCACAGTAGCCTATAAGAAGCCTGCAAGCAGGGCATTGGGACCTGTGGGCACCATGATGGTGACCCCCTGAAATAAAGCGATCAGTCAGATCTTAGACCTAAGCAAGAAATATTCATGGATAGGTTGTAGCTATGCTATTGACTGTTCCAATACAAAATATGTGTATATTATATCTGTTAGGATAGGAGTTAAGTTTCCTTAGCTGTGTGACATAGCTTTTGCTATCACCGTGGAAGGGGAAAGTATATCCAGGTTTAAATGGGAATGGAGCAGGAAGAAGAATCTCTTTCAATGGGGAAGGGGAGTTCACTTAATGGGAAAAGGCTCGTATCAACTGCTTCCTGCATGGAGCTACCGGTATGCCGGTGTGGTTCTATTTCAGTTGAGTACCCACACAAATCAGGCACCAAAACAAACATTTTTGTCTGCTTTTCCAGGTCAGCCAGAAACACCCATTGCATCATTCCTGGAAATATTGTACACTAACATTCATTCAATTAATGTGACTGGCAGGGGTATGGGTTATTTCTTTTTAAAGCAGACATGATTTTCTCTGGGGGGGGGGGGGGCTACAGTGTCATATAGAAATTGTATTAAAACTGACCTTTTGGGAAGTCTGAATAAGGAGTCTTCACCCTCATTCCATCATGGGTTTGGCTGCCTCTTACTCTAAAAGGGTGTTTATTGTCTGTAGCCAATGGGCATTAAATTCAGACTATCGCAATTGCCAGTTAAAGGAGGACTCTGCATTGAGGTAATGTGCTGTGTTTGTACTGTTAAAACAGCTGCTTTCCGGAGCTCTGGTCTTTGTGCTTCCAATTCCTGTGGGAGGCAAGAGGCACTATATATAGGAATGAATGGGATTCAGGCAAAGGGAGTCCCATTTTAATTGCTTACTTTTGTTTCTTTGCAAAGAGTGCCACACCAATTTGAGAGCTGGGACCCGGTCACAGACTGGGGGAGAAGTTCTGTGAATTAGGAAGTGGTCTGAGGTGTAACATTTGTCCTCTCTTGTTACCAGGGAGACTGTCAGACGAGGGAGGAAGCTGTTGCGCTGGGCGTTGGATTCTGCAACAATGGCTTCATGCACCATGGTAATTCATCAATATCCCTTTCTCCTATCCAATTAACAGGGACCTCACATTGTCTCATTAACCAGGAAATGTGGCAGAACCTTCTACTGCATAATGTTGCCACCAGTGCAGAGTACGAAACAGCCATCGAACCGGGCCTGTAAGATGGAAGGAGAGCCAAAAGCCTTTAACAGACAAACCGTTTTGCCATCTATATTAAAATTGCAAGGTGTACACAAACCTGTAGGGTATCTTCTGCTTCATGCAGAAGATTATGCAGCTGGAAGAGACCAGGGGGAGGGCCTCTACTCACTGGTCCTGAATGGGGTAACTGTGCCCCTGTGCGCAGCCTGGGAGTCATTTTGGACTCACAGGTGTCCATGGAGGCACAGGTTAATTCTGTGTCCAGGGCAGCTGTCTACCAGCTCCGTCTGGTACGCAGGCTGAGACCCTACCTGCTTGCAGACTGTCTCGCCAGAGTGGTGCATGCTCTGGTTATCTCCCGCTTGGACTACTGCAATGTGATCTACGTGGGGCTACCTTTGAAGGTGACCCGGAAACTGCAATTAATCCAGAATGCGGCAGCTAGACTGGTGACTGGGAGTGGCCGCCGGAACCATATAACACCGGTCCTGAGAGATCTACACTGGCTCCCAGTACGTTTCCAAGCACAATTCAAAGTGTTGGTGCTGACCTTTAAAGCCCTAGATGGCATCGGTCCTGTATACCTGAAGGAGTGCCTCCACCCCCATTATTCAGCCCGGACACCGAGATCCAGCGCCGAGGGCCTTCTGGCAGTTCCCTCATGTGGTGAGGTTACAGGGAACCAGGTGAGGGCCTTCTTGGTAGTGGCACCCGCCCTGTGGAACGCCCTCCCAGCAGATGTCAAGGCAATTTTACTTTTAAAAGACAACTGAAGGCGGCCCTGTTTAGGGAAGTTTTTAATGTTTGGTGCTGTATTGTTTTCGGTTGGAAGCCGCCCAGAGTGGCCAGGGAAACCCAGCCAGATGGGCGGGGTATTAATAATAATAATAATAATAATAATAATAATAATAATAATAATAATATACAGTATTATTATTATTATTATTATTATTATTATTATTATTATTATTTATCACCATCATCATTATTATTATTATCACTGGCTCCCTGTCCATCACTGTGCATAAGCAAAGGGCAGTTATGGCACAGGAAATTGTCCCCTGAAAATAGCCTGCAAATAAATATAGATGACTGATAAAGGCAATAGACCTCCCAGGAGTTGGGCCAGGGCTCTTCTTGTAGGCCAGAGCGAAATGCTCTGAGGAGCTGCATGGCAAAGAGGGAGTGGCCAAAGTGTGTAAGTGGGTGTGGCTTAAGTGTAAATATGGCTACGTTCAATTAAAACAACTAAGGACACATTTTGGGTGGATTGGGGATCATGACATCACAGCAGGGGGCCCACAGAAGCAGTCAAATCCAAAAATAAAATAGAAATATAACAATTTAATAAAAAATATAATGAAATATAATGAATTCTTTGTTTTCAAAATCACATTTTAAGATAAGATATCTTTATTGTCATTGTCCCCTTGCGGGAACAACGAAATTACTCGGTTGCTACATCCACTCAGATAAAGCATTCCGTATAATCCAAAATTACTACAAAACTTAATTAAAAACAGTAAATACAATACAAAATAACAAGTAAAATAAGAGGACTTCATCTTATTTTCTGGGGGGGGCGGAGAGGGAGTTCCTCCCAAAAAAGCCCTCTTGGGGTCAGGGGCGGAGGAAGGGGGTGCGGTGGAGGCAGGCTGCCCTGGGTGTCACCACTGAGGGGGGTGACAAAATGCTGGGTGGCACTCACCGTGGGGCCTGCAGCATGCCCTAGCCATGCATCTCTCTTGGAAGTGACGTGGTGGCTTGGGCAGGCTCTACGCTGCCCAAACAATCTGCCCGCCGTCTCCTCCCCCTCAGCTGGAGGGCGGCTGAGTGGGACGAGGCAGGCAGACTCCTTGGAGGCCCCATGGAGCATCCTGCCCCGGTTGGCCCCGCCCCACGGGCAGCAGGCCCCGCCCCTGGGCTCAGGGCACACGCACCGCCCCAGGCGCCCGATCGGCTTGCTCCGCTGCTGCTTGGGGGACGCGAGTGAATTAATGTGGTCTCTTTGCCTTGCTTATCCCCACCTTGCTGTGATACCCCCCAAGGCCGTCTTAAGCGACCCTGGCGCCGTGGAGCGACGGATCCCTCCGGCGCCCCCCGCCCCGTTTCCCAGCGCGGTGGGCGGGCGCCGCGCGGCTGCTGCACGATGGGCGGGAAGGCACAGTATGGTTGCCGTGGGTGCAGGTGCACGGCGAACCGGCAGACCGGCCGGCCAGCGGGCGGGCGCAGCTCGCGGCGCCCTCCTGGTGGGCCGGCACCGTGGTGCCCTGCGCCACCGGGGGTCTACCTAGAGCCGGCCCTGATACCCCCTAAAAAGGGGTAAAAAGCAGGAAGTAAAAACAGGGCACCGCCACTTCTAAATCATTTGGTTGAAGTCTCTGAGGGTTGGGGTGTGTGTGTTAAATCAAGGTAGAAAGGAATTACTAATTAATAAGAGAACTTATTTTTATTGTTCAGTTTGTTTCAATAATAATTTATTGAATTTACCTCAGACTTCACTTCTTCTGTCTTGGCCTCTTCTGTAGACTCTGAGGTAGATTTTGATCAGATCCTCTGCCTGTGCCGGGGCATAACAGTGCTCCTCCAGTCCATTCCAAGCAACTGATAAAACATTTCTCTTCAAGTACATAAGGGGAGCAAATTAGAGGAAATAGGCCTCATATACACAGACACACAAATGCAATTTGCAAGCAATGCCCTGTATCCTGTTTGCTTCCCATTCAGTAATGAAAATCTGCCCCCAAATGAAAGCTGATCTCCCCACATCCAGCCATTTCCCTACACCTTTCCTTTGTTCATGGTGCAGCTCTCAGACCCTGAGCCCATTGTCAGGCAGCTTTGGATTAATGTCATTCATTTCCCTCTTCTTTTTCTGTTCCCACCCCTGCTATTGTATTCTAGACATTGAAGTGGCCCCAGACATCAATTTGAGAGCTATAAAAAGAATGCTGTTTCTAAAAAAGGCAAACCCTACAATTTGAACCTCCGTGTGTGAAAACTTAAATCATTTTTACTCTTCCAAATGTTCTCTTTGAATCAAGGGCGTGTTTGTGTCTTTGTGACTAAAGCTCTACATGGCTTGCAGTATGTATACTTTAGTAAGAAGATAAGCAGGTAATAGCTGAGATTTAGTTTTTCTACATCAGTAGTGGGTGGAGTTCATTATGTATGATGTTATTGTATTAGACCACTGGTCTTTCCTCCTGCTCTGAAGGGTAGGACTCAAGCAAATGGCTTCAAGTTACAAGAAAGGAGATTCGACTTAACATTTGGGGAAAAAACTTTCTGACAGTAAGAGCTGTTTGGCACAGACTCCCATGAGAGGTTGTGGACTCTCCTTCTTTAGAGGTTGGGTGGCCATCTGTCATGGATGCTGTTGCTGAGATTCCTGCATTGCAGGAGCTAACTCTTGGGTCCCTTCCAACTCGTAAGATTCTATGATTCTGTCAAGTTGCATGCACAGCCATGTTGGTGTAGTTTGGAGCATCCCAGACCCCACCTCTGGATTCTGTTTAGAGTTAGCACATCAACTGCATTGAGTGGCTTAGAATCAGTCCAAGGCTAAATGCCTGGAGCACGACTCATCCACCCTCCCTTTTTCTAAAGAATGTGTGTATGCAAAGGCAAGGCTGCATTCTGCATCATTGGCAGGAGTGTCAGGTATTCACTGAGAAGAGGTTTTCGGCTCATTGCAAGGGATCAGCAGAGAACCTGAAGGTTACATGCTGCATGGGTTCAGTATAGCATGGTGAGCTAGCTAGGTAAAGTGCTAGTGGATCTTTCTGTATACTTCTGTATACAAGGTTTACTTCTAAGACCAGAAGAACTTTATTATACAGTCGTACCTCGGGTTACGACCACCTCGGGTTGCGAACAATTTGGGTTACAAACTGCGCAAACCCGGAAGTATTTTCGCCCCGCGCGCGTGCGCAGAAACGGCATGTGCGGTTTGCGCATGCGCAAAGCGCGAAAATAGCGCTTTGCGCATGCACAAAATGGCGCTTCGGGTCACGTTCGGTTTACAAACTTTTCGGGTTACGAACTGCGATCCAGAACGGATCGTGTTCGTAACCCGAGGTATTACTGTAGTAGATTAGTTCATGGTGTACCAGCATCTCTTAAAGTTAATGTAGCTAGGGTGTTTATGCTTGTCCTGTGCATGAGACAATAAACACTTTATACTTTGAACTGAACTGATATACCCTCCAACATTTCTCTAATGAAAATAGAGCTGTCCTCTTCAATAACAACAACAACGTTATTATTCATACCCTGCCCATCTGACTGGGTTGTTCCAGCCACTGGGCAGCTTCCGACATACAGTATATAAAAACATAATAAAGCATTGGACATTAAAAAACTTCCCTATACAGTGGTACCTCAGGTTACAAATGTAGGAACTTTTATATAATATAGCAGACTTAAACGATTCCTTGTTTGAGTTTACACAGCAGCAAGCGGATTGCTAACTCATTTGAGTCCTTTTAATAATTATGCCTTCTACCTTCCTGGTTGATAATCCCTTTTGTCCCTCTTAAAGAAAAATACCATATTTTTCGTTCCATAAGACGCACCTGACCAAAAGACGCACCTAATTTTTTAGAGGAGGAAAGGCGGAAAGCCCTGGTTTTTATGGAGTTCAGCTCACAGTTGTGCAGCTTCTTTAGGAAAGGAAAGGGAGCCATTTCTACAGATAATCTAATCAGCCAGTCACATGTCGCTGGGGAAACACAACAATGGAGGCCTGGGCAAGGGGGCTGGGCCCGGGAAGGGAGCTAGCTTCTCTTATCTCCCTCCCAATCTCTTGCAACCAGCTGCTGAGCGGGTTCTCTTTCCCTCTTGTTAGCCTTTAGCTCTTTCTAAACAAAGCACAATCTGCTTTTCACCCCTGGGCAATTCGGCTCCAGGGACCATGCATTCGCTCCATAAGAGGCACAGACACTTTCTCTTACTTTTTAGGAGGAAAAAAGTGTGTCTTATGGAGCGAAAAATACGGTACACATGAATCTGAATGATAATAACATAAACTACTTTACTGTCAGATACACTGAGTACATACTTAGGTTACATAACATATAAACTATATACTAGATATTAGTGAGTCCCAAAAAGACTCCATCAGAGCATTTACTACTTAACACTCCTATCAGCAGCAGACCAACTGACCAACTGACTGTCACATGGAGGCAATTAGTCCTCTCTTAGAATGTTGGATTTGACTGACATATCCCACAACAAACACCTCGGGTTACAAATAGCCTACTTTGGGTTACAGACTCTGCTAACCTAGAAGTAGTACCTCGGGTTAAGAACTTTACATCAGGATGAGAACAGAAATCACGCGCCGGCAGTGGGAGGCCCCATTAACTAAAGTGGTACCTTAGGTTAAGAACGGTTTCAGGTTAAGAACGGACCTCCAGAATGAATTAAGTTCGTAACCAGAGGTAACCACTTTACAGGGCTGCCAACCTTCTAAAGGTTGTATAGTTACTTATCTCGGCTCGGAAGTCGCATAGCTGCATATCCTCCAACATTTCTCCAATGGAAATAAAGACATTCCAGGATCAAATCAGAAACTGGGGCAGCTTCTGTAAATCCCTGTAAAATAGGGACACTTGGAGGGTCTGAACTGAGTGGGAAAGGAGTTTTCTCAACTGAGAATGGATTGGGAACTGACTACTGGAAAGCAAGAAAACTCTGATGTTTTGCTGGACCCATGCATACTCTGCTGATCACACTGGTCCAAATGTGGTGCAGTATCAACAACAGATGGTGGCCAAAGTTTAGCAGGATATGGGTCAACTGACTTCTACAAGTCTAGCAAGCCATCTGCAGATTTCTATTATACTTCTTCCACACATCAGCTGTTAAAGCTGTTAAAGATGAAGGAGTATATTAGGACATGACCTCTCTGGTTCAATGAATTCCAGCCAAGAAAATAGTTAAACCAAAAACAAAACACTGCTGAAGGAGAAGAGACACAGCTGAGAAGTTAATGTAGTTCTATGACCATTCTCTTATCTTTCAATGGAGTTGGCTGGCCTTTGGAAACCTCACAATGGACCTATGTTTACTAACTGGAGTTCTTCCAAGACGTGGATGAAAAGCAGCAGTTGTTTTGCATCCTCTCTTGGATATTTCAGATTCTGTGTCAGCTACACACAGCCTAGACTCATGCCCGTCTGCAGGGACAGTGTGTCAGACCTACTGCAGAGGAGAGCACGTTTGTCCTACTGGGACTAGCAGGATAGGGAAAGCGCTATCAGAGAACTCTGTGGAGGTGTTAAGAGTGGAGAGATGGGATTCAGAGGGAAGGGGTCATGGCTCTTTAGCATCCATCTGGTAATCTTGTTTGCCTTTTTCATATGCAAAGCAAGGTGTGGTTTTTTTACAGTGATTTTTCTTTTCTATTTTATAAAAAACCCTATTTATTGCCCTTTCAGAAAGTTCCCATTGATGAGACAAAAGAAAAAAGCTATGTGCTTAAAAATGAGTTGCAACATGTCACCTTTAAACCAAAAACAATTCCATCTATGTTGCAAGAGAAAAGTGGATATATAGAATCCTACCATGTAACTTCATGCATTGGGAGGATCAGACTAGTGGGTTCAATAGCTGTAAGAACAAAGAATATACGATTGTCTGTTGCTGTTGGTGACCTGTTTGTTGTTATTGTTGTTGTTTTTAAATGGCAATGTTGCTTTTATATTCCTGTTGTGCTTGGCGTGTACTGACATATCTACCCGCTTCCCACTTTTTGGTTTCAAGTTCTGGAGAAGAGCGAATTCAAAGACGAGTCTCAGTATTTCCGCTTTCATGCAGATGAGGAGATGGAAGGTACAAGTTCTAAGAGCAAGCCATTGCGAAATGACTTCAAGCTGATTGAAAACATCTTAGCTAAAAGCTTGTTGGTAAGGAAGAGCTTCTGATACACTTATTTCCTAAAAAAATAATAATGCCCATCATTATGACTGTGTGTGTATGTGTGTATGACTAGGTTGAAGCTCTTGGGGGAGGAAGCATTGTTGTTGCCAAGAGACATATTGCAGTTTCCTCTCCCTGCAATGTTAACTTGTTTGTCTGATTCACATGTTATCTGTGAATTGGCGGTCACATGAACAAGGAAGAGTGCTGCTGGTCCTGTCCCAACAGTGTATGTGCATCTGCCTCTGGCCCTTGATATCCATGCTTTCTGCAAGGGGTGCCTGCATGTGATCCACTCAATCCATTTAGGCTTTCCCCATGAACAAGCTTCCTTTCCACATGTTTAATGACTCATTCATAGGTATCCCTTTGCAGACATCACACTGAATGGAGCAGTACTGCCAGGGCAAGTTACTTTTGGAGAAGGCTCTCTCCTTCTCCAAGGAGTGGCCTTATGCATGGATAGTGGGTGCACAGGACTGTGCTCAGGAACATATCTGGAGTGGTAAGACTCCCTAACCCCCTTGACTTCATACAGTGAGAATCAAGTCTATGCATTACTCCATCCAAAGTTATGTGTCTTGGTCATTCTAAAAAAAATCCTTCCAGTAGCACCTTAGAGACCAGAGACCAACCAAGTTGGTCATTGGTATGAGCTTTCTTGTGCACGCACACTTCTTTGGTTTAAAGGTGACATGTTGCATGCACACAAAAGCTCATACCAATGACAAACTTAGTTGGTCTCTAAGGTGCTACCGGAAGGATTTTTCTTTTGTTTGTTTCAACTACGTCAGACCAAAACAGCTACCTACCTGTAACTTGGTCATTCTAGAGTGTGTCATGGAATACTGACAACTGATAAACAGATCCACAAGCAGCTCCATAGGATTGGGTTGTTAATGTCTCTTAAACCACTTTTAAGTGAAAACAAGATTATTTTGGAACACAATGTGAGGCCATTTGCACATACAGAACTGATGTCAAATGTGTTTTAGTGCTTCTTAACCATGTGTGCAGGAACGCAGGTGGCACTGTGGGTTAAACCACAGAGCCTAGGGCTTGCTGATCAGAAGGTTGGCGGTTCGAATCCCTGCGACGGGGTGAGCTCCCATTGCTCGGTCCCAGCTCCTGCCAGTTCGAAAGCACGTCAGAGTGCAAGTAGATAAATAGATAAATAGTTTACCTCCAAGCGGGAAGGTAAACGGCGTTTCCATGCGCCGCTCTGATTTGCAAGAAGCGGCTTTGTCATGCTGGCCACATGACCCGGAAGCTATATGCCGGCTCCCTCAGCCAATAACGCGAGATTTGTGCCGCAACCCCAGAGTCGGTCACGACTGGACCTAATGGTCAGGGGTCCCTTTAACTTTACCTTTAACCATGTGTGCACAAAGCAGTGACTTCCTTTCCACTTGTTTTCTATTCGCATCTGTATTTCTAGGTGTCTCACGTCTGTCATTCTGATTCTATAAGCTCTTGCTCCATTCTGTTGCACTTTTGAGTGGATCATTTTATAAGCCTTGATTACTTTTCTTTTTCCGTCTAAACAAGCTTATTTCCTGACAGTGGGCCAGAGCCTGTGCCACTCTCTTTGCGGATAATAGCAAAATGGAAGAGCAGTAAAGAGTGCTTAGAAAAAGCATGGGAAAGGATCCAGAGTTCCATTAAGGAAAATAAGTGTATCCCAGTGGATGGCTTCAGCTGCCCTTATGCTGCTGCTCTCGATTTTTCTTATTGCAGCAGACATGCATATCCGCAGTGTTGTTTCTTTCCCCACTGCTTCCTTGCCTCCGCCCCTCCAGCCGCACTGCTGATTGCAGCTAGCAAAGAGGAGGAAAAAAAGAGAGTTTTCAAACTTGCAGTCTGTGTACTGTATCGTACTATTTACTGCTGAGTCCCTTAATACCTGGGGGCTATTAAAAGAACAGTTCCACAATGGCCATCCACCCTTCCCTCCCAATTTGAAAAAAATAGCAGACATATTTCCTATTTTCTATGCATTGCCTACAGATCTGATTTATTTGTATATGTTTAAAAAATATTCATTGGCTGCTTTTTAAAGCCAAACCCATGCATGGTGTATGTAATTAAAACCATAAAACACCAAGAATGCAATTGAAATACATATACTGCGACAGAATATAACCATCATTTAAGAGAAGGCTTTTGTAAACAAATGGATCTTTAGGGCATACTTCAAAGTCTGCAGTGAAGTCGGGACCCATTGGGGAGTTCAAATGGAACAAGAATTTCACAACCATGAACCTTTTCAACTGATGCTCTGTTTTGCCAATTATCTCTGCAGGTTCTTTAAATGATCTTTGGTAGTCAAGATATGAGGGAAAATATATTTTTTATTTGGACAGAATAGGAAAACCTTCTCAAACAGCAACAACCTCCCCCCGTCAGTAAACCTTCTTACAAGAAATAACCCCAAGGGAGCAGTTCCCCCCACCAGACTTTCACCCACATACACACCAGATCAACCGTGGGAAACCTCAGCAGCATTTGGTCCATCATTCTCTCTCTCTCTCTCTACTCTACCTTGGCCTTTGCCATTTGTACCTGCCTCAACTAGGTGGGGCTGGATGTCTCTTCAGCCGCCAGCTGTGCCAATTACGGCTCCTAATCTGGGCAATCAAGACCCAGCTGGGCCACCCTAAAGGGTATGAGTGCTCCTGCAAGGACTCACAGGAAAGGTTGGCTGCGTAAGCCAGACCTACACCACCTCAGTTTTTTCTACCTCATTTTCCACTACATGCTCTTTTCTTGCAAGGATATTATTTACTGCATTTATATCCTACATTTCCTCTAAGGGACTCAAGGTTATAGACATGGTTCTTTGCACGTGCATACTGTATTCTCTTCTCTGCAACGCTGTGTGTGAGGTTGGTTAGATCGAGAGTTGGTGCCTAGCCAAAGGTCACCCACTGAGTGGACTTCATGGCTGAGTGGGGATTTGAACCCTCACTCTTTTGCTCTGCTAGGTCCTTGACCAAGGCTCTGACCACTATGCCACACGATATTTTCTTCAGTACTCAGACAGAACTACAGTGTCACTGGAAAATGCGATTCTTCCCCTAAACACCATATTCAGTTATTTTGTGATTACTGTATGTAATGTGTCATGTGCCCGTCAGTTATGTTGTATTTTTTAAAAAATATTCCTACTAAAAACTCTTGTTCTATTGAAAGAGTTTTCTTCTGCCTTTCCAGCAAACTGAAATTCAGGGCAGTTAATAAAACAGCAGCAGCAGCAGCAGCAAATTGAAAGACTTTAACCGTGCCTTTCCAGCTGCAATTCAGGGCAGATTAAAATAATTAAATAATGAACAAAAAGGCCTGTTCATATAAGCAATTCAGAGGATTTATTGACCAATTATTTTTAGTCAGGCTTTTTGCAAACAGGTCACAAATCCCATTTTGTGCCATCTCACACATTACCTTTTCAGGTGTGCACCTAGGACATGCTAAGGATGTGTCCTAGAACGTAGACTGTGACAATCGGGTATTTGCAGGCAAACATGTTTGAAAACGTGCTCGTCATATACTGTAGGTACATCACCAGAGAGCTAATTTCAACTCAACCCTGTTGAGTTGCATACTCTGTGGCAGATCTAGTTTGAAGGTCATATGTGAGTCTAAAGAGTCCCTTGGCAAAGTGCACTCTGGTGTGTCCTCTCCAGTGGACCCTGCACAGGAAGGAACAGTTAGAATTCTTTGGTTTCTAGGCTGGGATGCTGCCTTGCATTGCAGGAACCTTCACAAATGTGGTGCTTTCCATAGCTGTGCTCGCTGGGGCTGATGGCAATTGCAGCCCAAAACATCTAGAGCAGGCATCCCCAAACTGGCCCTCCAGATGTTTTGGCCTACAACTCCCATGATTCCTAGCTAACAGGACCAGTGGTCAGGGATGATGGGAATTGTAGTCCAAAACATCTGGAGGGCCAAAGTTTGGGGATGCCTGATCTAGAGCAGGCATAGGCAACCTTGGCTCTCCAGATGTTTTGGAACTACTGTACAACTCCCATGTTCCCTGACCACTGGCCCTGTTAGCTAGGGATCATGGGAGTTGTAGTTCCAAAACATCTGGAGAGCCAAGGTTGCTTATGCCTGATCTAGAGCAGTGTTTCCCAACCTTGTGCCGCCAGATGTTTTGGGACTACAACTCCCATCATCCCTAGCTAGCAAGACCAGTGGTCAGGAATGATGGGAGTTGTAGTCCCAAAACATCTGGAGGCACAAGGTTGGGAAACAATGATCTAGAGGATACCAGGTTGGGAAAGGATGAATTACATCATCTGCACCTTTATCCATCACTACGTTCCTTCTGAATTTTAAACAAGATGGATTGTCTTAGTCGAGTGGCTTTTGAAATGCACTATGTTTTTGTTTTTTGTTTTGCAACAGATGCCAAATTGCATAAGGAGAAATCGACTGCCTCTCTATTCCCCCTTGTCTTTTATCCTCTGTTCTGACCTAACACTGGAAAGAACAGCTGATGTTTTCTGCCAAGTGACATGTGCAGATGCCAAAAGGCAAATTGTTCCAGTGTGAAGCAAACACTCTTCAAACAAATACTTAATTTCGTTTGCTTGTGCAATTGTTTCTGTTCACTGGCATGAAACATGAAATGCTGGAAAAACATACAAAATTCTCTACATAGTTCAGGAAAATTAAATCTTAGGCCTAATTCCAGATACTAAAAATGTACCAGTGTTAGGATATCTCTTTTGTTGTTCATAAATGATGGCTGCAAAACTGGAATGTAAAGACTCCAGGGTTGGTCTGGGAAGTTTCATGATGAAACAAATAGTCAGACCTTCAACAGAGACGGCAACTTATGAAGTATCCAGTAGCCCTGTTTATTTTTATGCGTGTGTTTATTGAAAGCACTTACGATCTACCATTTAAATTAAAATACTGTAATAATAAGCCACCATAAAATATGAAGTAAATCAGCAAGGTAAAACCACAATAGAAAAATAATTCAGAAACAGAGTGTATTAAAGAGCCTCACTCTTAATGATTTTTTATTTAAAGTATGTGCAAATACAGTGGAACCCTGGTTTTTTGGAACTTTATCCATTCCGGGAGTCCATTCAACTCCTGAAACAACAATCTGAAGCCGCAGAAGCCGCACCCGATGTTCAGCTTGCAAAAAACGTTTGCAAACTGGAACAATTACTTCTGGGTTTGCACCGTTCGGGAGCCAATTTGTTCGGCATCTAAGCTGTTCAACAACAACAACATCATCATCGTGCCTGGGCGCAAGTCCCATTTAAGTCAGTGGGGCTGACTTTTCAGTAGACATGAATAGGTTGCGCTGTCAATCTCACAAGACAAGGGAGGTGGCTAGTGAACAGCTCCTGCAGCAGCGGCACTACATTGCAATGGAGATCAAGCCAGGCATTTTGGCCTGCTTCAAAACTAATACGCAGGATGGCAATGCCCTAGGCCCTTGATCATGCACCAGTCTTTTGGCGCTTTACCTTAACCTTCCGTAACCTGGTGCCTTCCAAATGTTTTGAATTGCAACTCCCATCAGCCCCAGCCAGCATGGCAGGGTGGGGGAAGCTGCCTTAGAAAGTATCCCTACAACCTGACAGCAATTTAACACAGAGTTTGTGCATAAGGAGAAGACCCTTAACAGATGTATGGGTAGAACACTGAAAAGCAGATTGATGGTTAATCAGCAAAACTTATTTTTTTTTAAGGGCATAAGGATCTCCCAACACCCCTACGCCTTGGCGGAGGACCTGATAAAAACCAGCAGCATTACTCGGCCTTGTGGAGAATTGCTTTTCCGTTTTAACTTCATTTTTAAATGTAAAGAGAGGTTAAGCTGTTATTTTCATTGAAACTATTTTAAGCCACAGTAAATGACCAAGACATAGTATTAAAAGTACTTTGCTTTGTTTAACTTGCCCAAGGGTCAAGGTTTCCTGGGGCTTTCCCCACATGAATCCAGTCAAATTGTAGAGCTAATTACAGCTCTCGCATCCCATTGCTTTGAAAAAACACTGTTGTGAGCGTGCTTTTTTTCCAGGCAGGCAGGCAGGCAGGCAGGCAGGCAGGCAGGCAGGCAGGCAGGCAGGCAGGCAGGCAAGCAATCCCCCTGTAGCCTCTCCAAATGAAAAATGGCAAGCTGGAGCAGATGAGTCCTCCATCCAGTTTCAATTGGCTCCAGAACTTATGGGCACAAAGGGTAGATTGTATTGGAAGATGAAACCTGGGCCACTTGTAAGGCCAGTGAGCGGTGAGCTCTTTGTAGTGAACAGACTTTCTCAGTGTTGTTTTGTAAGCAGGGTTTTCTTCTTCTTCTGCACTTTCTCCCCCTAGCTTCACTGTCTCCTGAATCTTTGTCTTGCTTGTTTGGAGCCATAGGTAACTGAGAGTGTTGTCTTGTATATTTCAACTCCTGCCAGAAAGGAGTCTTAGTTTCCTTAATCTTCTGCCATAATGAACTGCCGCAACAAAAGGAAACTGGTGAGCTAATAGCACTGATCCACAAGTACATAATAGCCTCTGTATCTTCTAAGCACTGCAGAAAGGAATTGTAGCAAGTTCCTCCGCCCAAACCCTAACCCAACATGCTTGTGATGTTTATTACCTAGCAGATCATGTAAAGGTTTGATGCAATTTTGCAAATTTAAATTTTATTTCTTATTGGAATTTTATTATCTGAAAGATGGTTCAACCAATCCTGCTAGGCACACAACAAAGAACATACTATTTTATTATTTATTTGTCTGTTTATGTAACTTCTTAGTAGCTTAACACGAAATTAAAAAAAAAAAATCTAAGCAATTTGCAAAAAAACTGAAACAGAATAATCACCATAAATTAAGCCACCTCAGGTTAAGATTCAGTCCAACCCCCCAGATACTGCTGGGTAGAAACACTAATGCTGACATTTTTATGGTGCTGTGCTGCTAATATTCTCTGTGGAGAGAGTTTCAGAATGTGCTGGAAGTGCCCTGCTTATCCTCACCCTCAATTTCACTTGCAGTCTTAAAGGTTAAGAGCGACACCTTGAAAAATATACAGAAATACATTGGGAGCCTTTTCGGTATGAAAACAAGCAGTTTGCCTCATTTTGAATAAATTGAAGTTTCCAGGTAGTTTTCAAGAGCAGCCTCACATGGGGGTGGACGGGCGGGCAGGGAAGGGGGATTTGGTTGGAAGTTGAAACATACATGAATGAGAGATGTTGAGACTAGATCTGCTAGTGAATTTCTTCCTAGCCAAGATTGAAGTGGAATTTGGAGTCTGAAGCATACCACAAAATCGAAAAGAGCTTTAAAGGTGCCAAAATTTTCCTTCTGCTCAAATTTTGGATTTGAGCTTGTGGAGAATCCCGCTGCCATCTCCACCACCCTCCCGCATCTCTCAAAGTCCACATTTCCTTCCATCTACAAACACAAAATTACCCTTCCTTTCACTCGGCAGGAACAACAGCAAAGGCAGATGCAGAAAAGAAGAGAGAACATTACCCCACTCCTTTGTCTTCCTCTTCTCTCCCTGTTACCTCATCATACTTCCCAATACCCTGGTGAGGTCCAAGGGGTCTAGAGGAGGTTCTTACCCCTAGTAACTCTGTCACCCTATTAGCAAGAGAGAGAGAGAGAGAGAGAGAAAGCCTCTCCCTGCTATTGTATCCATGAACCTTCACTATTGCCCCCCAATGAGACAGTGAAGAGGGGCAAAGTGGGACAACATGTTTATGAGAAGTTTTCCTGACTGTTTACTTTTTGTGTGTGTGATCTGGCAAACCAAATGTAACCTGCTGGGTGTTTGAGTATCCTGCCTGTTTTTCCAGGCTCAGGCAGGTGAGGCACAATACATGGCTAGTGGGCTGCATTGGGCTTAGTGGTCACATTGGCTTACAAGTCAAAAGACTGAAGGCCAAAGCTAAATGGGGGAGGGCCAATAATCATATGTGTACCCTTCCCACATGTGAAGTCTGTGTACATCTCTCTCTCTCTCTCTCTCTCTCTCTGTGTGTGTGTGTGTGTGTGTGTGTGTGAACTGTAAAAAGACTGTGGGGGAGAGCGGTGCTAACCATTCTCCCTCTTGTGCCTTAGGGCTATCTGCGGTTAATTGCTCCAGATGCAATTCTCCATTCTGTGATATAATGCTGGAAATGAGCCAGGATTGGAGGAAAGTGCTTTAGGCAATGGACTCAGGGGAGACAAGTGGTGGGAGGGCAAAAAGTTCCACACCTTTCTCCTTTGTGCTGCTTTTGCTATTATAATAAGACCTATTCGCCTCCATGTTTCAGTGAAGCACCTATCTGCCACTGTTGTATCTAGTTTGGTCCTCAATCTTGGGTGCCCATAGATTAATCCTGCATTTCAATGCATGTTGTGTTGCAAGAACAACTGTTGGCATTTCTTTCTGTGTTAGGTCTCCACGATTTATGTATATATATTTTTAAAAATTACCATGATAAGAACTGGAAATAAACAATATTTTGTTTTCAATTCATGTTAAGGATCAGGACGAAAGAAGACACTGGCTCAGTTCACATGTCACATTAAACCATTGTTAAAAACTAACAATGGTTGAATGTAAACATTCAGTGTGATGGTGCTACTGAAGGGTTCTTGCTGTGTTCCTACCCCACTACTGCATCACTGGGAAACAGACCAGAGTTTAGTTTGTCGTGACATCCAAACATAGATTCATGGTTTGTTTGCTTTCTCCAAACCACAAGTGGTCCAAGGTCTGTTCTTGGCTTACTACTTATGGTTTGTTTTGAGGAAACAAACCATGAGATCCAGTTTAGATATTACAACGAGCCAGCAGAAGTGGAGTGCGATGAGAACTTTTCAGTAGCATGCAGCAGCAAGTTGTACGTTCACATTGAACCATAGTTTGTTTTAAACAATGGTTTGATGTGACATGCAACCAACAATTACACAACCTAGGTCCAAACTCATTGGTTGATGAAACAGCTCACAAGTTATTTCTCTCTCTCTCCTCCTCCTTTCCAAGGTTTTGCCAGAAGAGGATGACTATGGCTTCGACATAGAAGACAAGAACAAAGCCATTGTGGTGAAGTCTGTTCGTCGAGGGTCACATGCAGAGGTGAAACCTCCTGACATTTGTATATATTCGCCTTTTCTGCATTAGGAGGTGCTTTGAAATGCCCCCAAAATAACATACAGGGAGTTATTTCGTTTTAGTAGCATCTAGAAGGCCACCGAGGATCTTCTGTGATTCCTGTTGCAGGAAACTGCTTTTGTGTATTGATAGGTGTTTAGTTCCTTTATATGGCATTCTTTCGGTGTAATTTAATTAAGTGATAAGACAGCAGGCTCCCCTCTGGCCCAGAGCGGCATACTGTGTTGCAAGACATGAAGCTAACCACAGGGAAGCTGTTTTCAGATCAGCATCAAACAACAAGCATCTGCACATGGCTTTTTTCCTCCTGCAGAGCTAATAACTTGGGATGGAATTTAGGTCCAGAGAACAGTGCAGGATGAAATGGTTAAACACCCCCAATCCAGGACCAAATTAACAGCCCTTCATAGCTGCTTTGAAGTTAAAAACAACAACAACAACAACAGGAGATTCTGATCCCATGCCACATCTAGTTGATTCCTCAAGGCAAAAGCATTTATGTCAACTGGAAATTAGTGTCTTCTGTGTAATAGCACTATTTTTATCTGCCTTTAACACAAGACCGCACACTAGTGATCTGGACAATAAATTAAGGAAAGCCCAACACGGGCCATGTTAAGAAAGTGAGAGAGCAAAAGTGCAACACAACTTATGGAGTAGTACATTTTGGTCAATAAAGGTTGTAATTTCCCTGCTTCCAAAATCTCACTAGCAGTGGCTGCAGAAATACCGTAGATTAGTGGTTTAAATGACACCTCTAAGATAGAGCCATGTTTGTGAACATCTGTGTGATAGTGATTTTTTTGCTAGGATGCACATTTATAACAAACATGTGCAGATAATATGGTCTTTTAAACACTGCCACCATAGTTGCCGAGCAGGAGGACTATGTGCACATTGCCAAAGCATGGTGGCCTGGATTATGAATGGGAAGAGGAGAGCTAAAACCTTCAAAGCCAGCCATGCTATCAATCTGTAGTTTCACAGGATGTTCACAATAAAGGATATGTACTTACTGACAAGAGTGGATTAATAAAAGTTGGGCAGATTGATCCAGACAATATATGGCTCCTTAACTCAAGACCAGCATTGTCTGCCTTTGCCACCCACATAGTGCATTGGTCTGATGTATTCAGGGGGAAATGTACATAAGCCACCAATTGTTCCCATATTATGTGAACCCATTTAGAGGACAAATTTCATAAATCCACTCTTGTAATTTTGCTGGTACATGTTCACTGTTTGCAAAAGTCGCCATTCGTTGGGCAGATATGCAAGTCTACATAGTGCATTTACCCTGCCTTCGTAGATCTAAAAGCAGCCTTCGATACAGTCTCCAGAACCAGACTCTGGGACAGACTATAGGGTGCTACTATAGATAGAAGGCTTCTGTTAAATAACTTAGGATCCTTTCTGGGCCTGCCTTCCTCTGCTTTCTCCCCCTTTGAGAGAATTCAATCAAAACTTCTTAGAGCTCTCCTACAAGTCCCCAGATGCGTTTCAAACACATGGGTCAGACTAGAAACGGGGATGATGAGAGTGGAGGCTTATATCTGCCTAACATCAATCTGCAAATGGCTGTCATCGAATCTACTCCCCCGAGGAATAGCCCCACTGATCCTCTGCAACCAGTTCCAGTCAGGCTGGCAGACAGCAGTCCTGAACACCCTTCAGAAACTGGGTTTTGCCCCTCAAGCCCTTCTAACTCTGGGGTTGAGCCAAGCAAAAGCTATGGTTAAGGCAAAGAATCATAGACTCTGAGAGCCAACAGGATTGCTCAAGGTGCCCCGACTATAAAACTGGAGAAATCGAGAGAGAGATAGCCGCACGGGCAGCATATCTCTTCTTTCTAGTATCCAAAAATGCAAGAAGGGCTTTTACTCTCGCCAGAAGCTCAGCTTTGCGCTCACCGGTCCTGGAAGGATCCTTTAAAAAAGTCCCATATGCTCACAGAATTTGCGCCTGTTCATTGGGGGAGATAGGAAGCCCAGAGCACTTCTTTTTTAGATGTCCCTTTTATGAAGAGGCACGTAGTGAGACCATTGATCCCCTGCTGGTGAGGCTCGCCGACCTCCCGGAAAAGCAAAAATTTGATCTCCTCCTGTTAGGCAAAGATCAAAAGAGGAATCATAGAATCATAGAGTTGGAAGAGACCACAAGGGCCATCCAGTCCAACCCCCTGCCAAGCAGGAAACACCATCAAAGCATTCCTGACAGATGGCTGTCAAGCCTCTGCTTAAAGACCTCCAAAGAAGGAGACTCCACCACACTCCTTGGCAGCAAATTCCACTGCCGAACAGCTCTTACTGTCAGGAAGTTCTTCCTAATGTTTAGGTGGAATTTTCTTTCTTGTAGTTTGAATCCGTTGCTCCGTGTCCGCTTCTCTGGACCCGGATGGTCACCAGATTCTGTGTACAGATCTATAGGCGCAGACCATCCCCCGATCCAAACTAGTTTGTCAAGAAAATCCCCAAACTCGGTCCCTCGGGTGATTCTGGGTCATGTCTCTGCGGTAGCTTATCTCAAGGTTTTTAGCGTCTATACGCTTATCACATTTATAAATGTTAAATTTACTGTTGTTCAATGTTTAAAATGTTTGTGTTCCTTTTGGGGTTGTTCCACCAAGTGTGTTTTATATGCTGGTCTCCGACCGTAATAAATTATCTATCTATCTACATAGTGCATTATATATTGGAGGTAGTCGCACAGTGTAAATTGTGATGGTTGCTTATATGCTCAGGAACAACTCAAAGATATTTCTAATTCTGCATGCTTGCAGCTCTCTCTCTCCCTCTCTCTCTCTCTGGCAAATGTTCCTGTATTGCAGAAAGTTGCCAAATTTGCATTCCTTGTTTGAAACTCAGTTCTGAGCCTTGAAACTCAGTTCTGAGCCTTGAAACTCAGTTCTGAGCCTCAGTTCTGAGCCTTGACTTATTCTGAATATTTTGGGACGTAAAGTATGTAAATGATACTAGGCACAGGATATACAGGTGCAGAATCAGAATCATAGGTGTGCTAGAGATCACAAGAGAGGGAAGAAATAGGCAAATTAAGCAAAAGTGTTACATCCTCGGAACACTGGAACCATTTGCAAATACTAGCTCTATAGTTTCAAATGCACGCTACAGAATTTATTTTATTTTTATTTTTGTAAATACCAGTACTGACTACATTTAAATGTTTCACTAGACCGTGATTTAGCAGAATACAAGCCTCTTGGTAAGCCACTGCCTGACTGACAGATAATCCCTTCGTCATTTCCTTGGAAAGCTGCCCACATAGAACATTTCAGTGTTGGGATGGGGAGGGAAATCTCTCTCTGTTTTGAGACTACAGAAGCACACAATTTGCAAAGGAATCTTTGTCTTGACCTTCGAAGAAAATCTTGCTTTGACCATTTGCCCTTCTTTCCCATTTGGCCTTAAGATACTGCTTTAAATATGAACCCAATCCGAATCCTGGTGAACAGGAGAGCCGTCGGCTCAATTCACAAAAGATTTGAAACCTAGCAATAATGCCTTTTATTGCATTCTTGGGCTCTTTAATTGCTTTTTGATACTACAAAGCTATCCGGCATATGGTTCCAGGCCAGCACAGCAGCTGCAGACCATTTGGAAAACCCTCTGGTGGCCTGATGCTCTCCAGGGAGGGGAGGGATGGGGAGAACAGGGTGTCCAATAGAAATCCATTTTTGGCTCGCTCTCCCCCAGTCTTTATAGTCAGTAATGAGCTAGATGAACCAATAGTCTGAATGTGGTGGTGCCCACATTCCTATTGCTGAGCTTTTAGATTTCATTTCATTTCACTTTTAATTTGTATACCACCTTCCTATATTACACGATGATGGTTTACGCCAGGCACAGGCAAACTCGGCCCTCCAGATGTTTTGGGACTACAATTCCCATCATCCCTGACCACTGGGTCCTGTTAGCTAGGGATCATGGGAGTTGTAGTCCCGAAACATCCGGAGGGCCGAGTTTGCCTGTGCCTGGTTTACAGGCTGAAGACACAACAAAACAGACAGCAAAGATCACAACCTGATAACAATCTGATCCAATACAAAAAAAGTCAAGGTAAAAGCATAACTTTAAAACAAATGACATAAACAAAATAAAGCAATATTCAGTAATCCATTAGAATATAATAGTAAACATGGAAAGCATTTTGAGCCGATTGAGTACCGTAATTCGCCTTTAATGCTGGAGTAGCTAGCCTTCTTCGGCCCGCGGGCCACATTCACCACTGGCCAACCCTCTAGAGGTCACCTGCCAGCCGTGGGTGCGGCAAAAGGCATCCCATGCTCTCTCTCACACCAGTGTGCATGGAATACACATAGGGTGTGCATGTGCAGGCACCATTCAGATCAGCTGAGGAGGGTGGTTATGGTCCCCTCTCCACTCAAGTGCTATGCCTGCTTTAATTTTTGTGGGGTTTTTGCTGCGACAGCCAAAGTCAGTGGGGTCTTGAGGGGCCAGGAAAATTTGCTTGGCAGGCCAGCTGGGGTCTCCAAATTGGGAGTCAGCCACTCTCACTTTAATCACAATAAACGTGATGGAACAGAGATAAGGTTTCATGTGTGTGGCCTAATTATAGATAGGGTAGTCCGCCCTAAACTAAAACTCAGCACCCAGGCAATCTTTATGCTGTGCCATAAGAAGTTCTGTGACCTGTGCAAATTATCTCAACTCTGCAAATCCAAATCACTTATCATTTATATTTCTTACTCTGAAATGGTTTCCCCTCCCCATTATTCTGCATAATTCTGGTTTTGTTGGCGAAGGGAATGGGCAGGCATTGGAACCCCAGTTTTGACTGAGTATATTTTATTCAGTATTATTCTGGCTTTTGAAAGTTCATCAGGCATTGCTGCACATTTTCAAGCTTGTCTTTACAGCCTCAAGAACTAGAAATTATTTTATTGTTTTTAAACGAAAGCTGGCATTCTTTACCTAGTACCACATTCTGCAGTTTTTCTGCAACCCCTTGGCACACAAATTAAACACACATTCAAAGGATCTCTTTACTGCTTGCTATGTCACTCTGATTCTTCCTAATCATGCCAGGAAGATTCTTCCATAATATTTTTAAGCAATGGAAGAGTGAATATGTAAAACGTTATTTCACAATGACGAGGGCTTTTCAGGAAACATCTCAGAAGTTGACTGCAAAAAGTGTTTACAGACTTTTTGAATGAAATCCATGCAGATTTTACACTCATGACATTCTGTTTTGTGTTTTTCCAAATGTGCTTCTTCATGGAGCAAAAATGTGACATTGGAAGTGACCCTCAGATTGATATCAGCCAACTCTTTGTTCTCATCTTCAGTTCTGAATTTGTTAGGAACAAATCGGCTTTTATACAAATACTATTTTCCTGAAAAAACATCTAGCCACTGTTAAAGGCCTACTATGATTTAATATATGTTCAGCTTCGTTAAGTTAGTTCTGAGTAACATCTACTCATTTCCTTTCTGAATCTGGAAGAATTCACATATTTGTACAGTAGGCAACCCATCTTCCCAAATTCTTTGACCTCTTGATCCATTGGCAACTAAAAGCATCTAATCTGATGGAATGACTTTTCCTGTCACAAACTTCCT
This sequence comes from Zootoca vivipara, assembly GCF_963506605.1. Classification (NCBI taxonomy): domain Eukaryota; kingdom Metazoa; phylum Chordata; class Lepidosauria; order Squamata; family Lacertidae; genus Zootoca; species Zootoca vivipara. The sequence goes on along the minus strand of NC_083282.1, from coordinate 76,690,157 downwards.
GTTTCTGTGCTTTTCTTCACTCCTTTAATTTGAGGTGTTTGGTCTGGCTAACCACCTACTTCAGGGCCGGCCCTAACATTAGGCAAAAAGAGGCAGCTGTCTAGGGCAGCAGATGGTGAGGGATATGAATTGATCAGGTTACACAAGTAAATCTTAATGGGTAAATGCAGCCAAAAAAGAGGAGCAGGAGAGAAAGCATGTATAAATCCATAGGACAAACTCCAGATGTTTTGGGACTACAACTCCCATCATCCCTGACCACTGGCCCTGTTAGCTAGGGATGATGGGAGTTGTAGTCCCAAAACATCTGGAGGGACAAGTTTGCCTATGCCTGGGATATACCGTGCCTTCTAGCAAATATTCAGTTAGGGTCCTGCCTCAGTTCTTTTGGGTTTGAGGAACTCATATGTTGAGTTGAGTCCTTTGGAAAGAAGAGGCAAGTGAGCAGTAGTGTAGATTATGTTTGGTCTACCTACCGATCTGAAACAAAATTCTCCTTTAAAGCCAGTTCTGTGCTTAATCAGTAGTACTAGGAATATTGTCTGAGTTTGCGGCGGTGGTGGGCAGCATTTGCTGCTCCACCTCAGGTAGAGCTAAATAATGTTGGGCAGGCCCTGAGGATGATCCCTCAGTGCAGCTGAGCTGGATAAGACCACCACATTTGGCCACTGACTGGTGAAAGCCACTGTGTGTTGACGACCCCTTAATACAATTGTCCTGAGGTGACGTAGCCTAGCACACTGTGCACTATTATCAGTTTGTCCAAGGGAGTGCTCTTCCTTATTCCTGGTGTGCACAATTTGAGAAAGGAGTAGCAATGAGGTGCTGGTTGGATTGGATTATCTGCGGCACCAGTGGCAGGTCCACATAATGACACATAATGAATTGAGCAGGTCTTACCTCCCTGGAGGTAGATTTTGCCACCACCTCCTGGCATGTACCACTGACCCATTTATCAGCCCTGTCCTGGTAGCGGGCCACTTTGTGCCCCTTAATTAACCCTGCACAAGGCATTCCCCCCAGCTAATTCCCCGCCTGCAGCCCTTCCTCCTAGGCATCTATTGCAGACTGATGATTCCATATGTGCTGGTCCATTGCTGAGTGACATCATGGTGACAGGTTCACCTGTCAGGATTTCTCAGTAGGCTGGGGAACCTCTTCTTGCTACTGCAGCAGCATATGAAGTCTGGGTATCCACTTGTGTGTGCAGCTCCTTTATGGGGGTGCGTTAAGCATCCCATCTCCCTCCATTCTGCCTTCCAAAGGTTTTGGGAGAGAAGACCCAGAGATGCAGTATTGTCTCCCTGTGCTGCCGTTGCTTAGCAACATTAGCCTGCTCCCATCTGCATAACCAAAGGCAACAACAGGCAGGTTCTGCAGATGCAAGTGATTAATCTAAAAACTGGGAATTTGGCAGGCCTCATGGTTATCTGGAAACCCACAAAGATCTTAACCAAAGCAATCCTTTTTCTTAATGCGCTAGCTTATTGTGCTGGACAGGCAGACACGATGGGTATATGAGGTTCTCTTACACAGATCTGAATTGGAACTGTTCTGGACCATGTTTTGCAGTTCTTCAGGTGCCAGAGAATATAATAACAGCATTTATGTAGCACTTAGTACTTTTTACAGCAAACCAGTAACGGAGGTGAGTATTGTTATCCCTGGGTGTCTGAGGCCCAGATAGAAATTCAAGACTGTGAGTGACTGCAACTCACAGCTGAGCCATTTAAGTATTCTGCTCCTTCCATAGGCCATGCTGGTATATATCTGATGCATAAAAATGTTAGCACACCTGTGTTCATATGCACCACACAAAAAGTGATGGGCATAGAGGCATAGGGCTCAATGTTCCATTATTTCCTGCATCTCTCACTCACAACTGGACCCTGCAGCTCATGTCATAGAATCATGAAATCGTAAAGTTGGAAGGGATCCCAAGGCTCATCTAATCCACCCCCCCTGCAATGCAGGAATGTTGCGTCCTGATTCTTTCTTTGGAAAATAGGGGATATGTAAGAATTGGCCCCTTGCTGCCAATATATCCCTTTAACCCAAACTAATCAGTCACTTCCACAAGCTTGGCTGTGATGTTATTCTATACCAAAACAAGTTTTTTTAAAAAAATCAAAGCTCTCAATCAAGAAAACCTAAATTCAGACATCTGATGCAAATCAGGAAATTTTGCCTGTTTTGTAAATTTTGCCTGAAGCAGTCTGCTAGTTGTGTAGCTACAGTATATAGGACATTGAAGTCCTGGCTGTCAATTTGTTAATCTTATTCTGTTTATCTCATTTCAAGAGACGTTCCCCCCACAAAATTTCAAGCCTAGGAATAGTCCCGGTTGTTCAATGGGAACAAAAAGAGACAATCTAATTCTGCGCATTTTTTGAATTGCAAAATGCTTATTTTGCATTTGTCCATGGATCAAGGGTTGCCAACAGGGCCGTCTTAAGCGCCCCTGGCGCCGTGGTGCGCTGGATTCCTCCGGTGCCCCCCCCGCCCCGTTTCCCAGCGCGGTGGGCAGGCAGGCAGGCACAGCGGGGGGGCCGTGGGCGCAGCTGCACGGCGGACCGGCCGGCCAGCGGGCGGGCGCAGCTCGCGGCACCCCCCTGGCGGGCTGGCGCCGTGGTGCCCTGCGCCACCCAGCCTGGCCGTAGGGCCGGCCCTGGTTGCCAACCATTTTTGGGACCATGATCACATGCACAAACAAGAGAAATTGTTGTAGGCACCACATCCATGCAGCACAACGTATTCTATTGGCCACAACAGAATGCTTGCTTAATGTCTAATTTCAGTGTGGGAAATGGGGGAGGGGACCCCGTGGGCATCAGATATGGCCACTTTGGGCAAATTTGTGCCCATGGGCACCATGTTGGTGACCTCTGCTGTAAATTGCTTTAATTCTATTTGAAATTTATCTACAACCAGGGTGGGGAACCTCTGACCTGGGAGCCAAATGCAGCCTCTAGTCTAGACATTTCTGTCTGGCCCTCACGTCTGTCTTGGCCACCCTTCCTAATCCTCCATCCTCAAGTGCTCTTGTCTCTTGATTGACCAGATCAATATATAAGTGCATGTGGGTAGAAGCCTTTAACTTTGGCAAGAGTTACACCTGTTACTCCACCCACTTCTGCCCCTGGCTCCACATCCTTTGCCACATGGACTGAACAAGGTTCCCCATTCTCGCTCCATATGGTAGAATAATTCTGTGTTGAAGGTATTTATTGCAATACTTCATCTCTGCATGTTTTAATTCTGGAACTAATTTGTGATTGATACAACCACAACATCTCAGGATAGAGCGACAACAAAAGCATTCTTCCATTGGGAGGCATGTTTACTGCCATGCTTTGAAGGAACAATCGACAAGCAGATGTCTGATAATTCGCTGAGCTGTATCCAAAAGCATTTTGGCCCTTGTCCAATCGATAGATAGCTCTTGCACAAAGCCAGCATCTCATTATCCAGATAACTGTGCTCGCTTATAAAGAGTAGCAAAAGCAGAGGAAATACAGAAACCACTGTAGATCATTACTCTCATTTGTTTAGGTTTTATCTCACCCTTTGAAAGAACATTCAGTAATCCTGATTCATTAAAAAAAAAGGGTTCTGGTGTACATTTATAGGCAGCGCTTGGCTTAATAAAATCATAGTTTTATGGGTTAGGGTTGATAGGAACTGTAGCTTAGCAAGATCTGGGGGACCAGAGGTAAATAAAAAGCCAACTTTGTGTGGCCTAAAACACACACAGTTGACCTTGTGCCCTTCTGCAGTTGACCTTGTGTGATCTAGAACACACCCAGAATGAATCACCTGACATTCTCCTATAGGAAAACTTGATAACCTTCTAAGGAACTCCTGGGCTGCCCAGAAAGCAGCTGTAAATCCATTATCTCACATACCGCCTGCCACATGCTACTCAAATGATAAAGGATGGAATGATAAACGTGGAGTGGTTTATAACTTATGTGTGTCATTTCAGATGGCTGGGTTGCAGGTTGGGCGGAAGATTTATTCCATGAATGAGGATCTGGTGTTCCTGCGTCCATTTCAAGAGGTGGAGACGATATTGAACCAGTCTTTCTGCTCTCGGAGACCTCTTCGGCTTCTTGTGGCAATCAAGGCAAAAGAGTAAGTGGCCAGAAAAATCCAGGCGTGGCCTTGGTTGCTCTTGGAAGCGGATTCTGAGCAGTTAATACTATATATATATATTAATGCCTATTATAATGAAGGCAATGTAAACATTTTACAATTCTACACTCTAGTGCAGTCTTGAGAGCAAACGTACACATTAAACCACTTATTATAAAATCATAAATCATGCCTTTCTTTTTATAGTTAATGTTCATTGTATGCCTCATGCGTCAGAGTTAATAGCTTTAGCATACAAATGATACTGAATTAAGGATAGCATGAATTTACTAGTCATGAAAAACTCCCCAGCGTGACATCCCTGCTTCTGGGAGAAAGAGCTTTTAGAGCTGCTGGATGCCGTTTCATTCTCATGTGATCTTATGAGGTTTTTCCCCCCTGTCTGACTGCTGAGCTGTGTTTGTTTGCCTATAGTCACAGAATTCCCCTTAGAATCCAAGCCCAAGACATTACTTAATAAGTGATGAAGAATAACTGCATGTGTACAGAATACCAGTGATGTAACTAAGCAGGACTGTTGTCATCCACATCCCTTTTATTTTTGACAGGATTATCAAAATCCCAGATTGCAGCGAAAAGCTGTGCTTCCAGATTCGGGGAGCTGCACCACCATATGTTCATGCTGTGGGGAGAGGTGAGAAAGGGGGATGTGAAATGAGCTCTGAACACAGAATAGGGGAGCTGTATACAGGTAGATGAGCTGTATCCTGGATAACAGGAGTAACATATAGGATGAATCGTGCCCTGTGTCTTAATTATAACACTAATAGCCTTTTAAAAAAATGTTAACAAGGTACATTAAAACAAGATGCTATGTGGTGGATTTTGCTAAATTCTACAGTTCACATCAGATGTGGGGAACTGGACCCGATTGGTGGGCTGGATCTTCCGTGGGCCATGTGACAGGTGGGTGGGGCTGTCCACCTGTCAGTCACTGGGAGTTAACTGTAGGTTTGCTTCCGATACTTTATTCTTTATTTGTGGCCTTGGCTTTAGTTTAATCCAGAGCTGCAGAGAAAGAGTCAGCTGTGCAGCTGTGGCTTGAATTCAAGCTGCACCTGCAAAGATTCTTGCCAAAAACTGGACCCTCACATTTTGGGCAGGGGTCAGCTCTACTTGGGAGCTCCTAGGTGGAACAAAATCCCACCAGGGCTTGTATTGGTACCGTATTTAAAAGGCACAGAATGCAAGCCCCATTTGCTTGGTAAGCTCATGGCTGGGTGGAGGGTCACTGATGTCAACCTAGCTGAGGGCTTCTTCAGATCTGGAGCTGGTATTGTCAGGCACAGAGGCACCTAGAGGTCATTCCCTACTATGCTGCAATCTCTGCAGCATCGGTCCCTACTATTAGCAGGCAAGATGCAGCCTCTTTATTAGTATGCCTGGTATAAATACTGGAAGCCTGGTTAGGGTTGCCAGACTCAATAGAGGACAAGACTTCTGTGCCTTTAATTGCCCTGCTCTCTTTTGAGTCTGGAAACCTTAAAGAGAAACCAGCAGACCCTTTGTTTAATTTCCAAGCAAAGGGTGTGCTGGTTTCTCTTTAAGGTTTCCAGACTCAAAAGAGAGCAGGGCAATTAAAGGCACAGAAGTCCCGTCCTCTATTGAGTCTGGCAACCCTAAGCCTGGTCTGCTATGTCTGGATAACAGAGCAGGGCCTTTTCGTTGCTCCATTTCAGGCTCCTTATTCCAGAAAAAGCCACTGACATTGGAAGGTCTAGATCTGATTCTAGCTTGCCGCCCCCCCCCCCCCGGGTCTTAAGATGTGTAAAGTACTGTTGGTAGGAAAAGCAAGGTATAAACTTATTGAATGTAGACAATCTAAAACAAAAAGTAGTTCAGTGTGCAATCCGATGCGTGGTCATTCAGAATAAAGTCCCATTGAGTTTCAGATAAATGGGTATAGGATTGGCCTTCTAAACATATTGTAGGATCATTAGTAAAAGAACTAACCTTGCTCCTTCCCAGGGACGTAGGAAGATAGGGGGGTTAGGGGCGGGCCGCCCCGAGCGGCGGGCTCCAAGGGGCACCATCGCGGGCGCCCGCCCTGCCCCCAAAATGTGCGCCTTGCCCCCGGAACGCATGTCACGCCCCTCCAGGAGGCGCGCCCCACCCCCCGGAACGTGCGCCCTGCCCCTCCGGGAGGCGCACCACGGCTCTGGAACGTGTGCCCTGCCCCTCCGGGAGGCATGCCCCGCCCCCAGAACGGGCGCCAGCCCCACCCCCAGTGCCGGAGCATGAAGCTCCGCCACTGCTCCTTCCTTTTTGAGGGAAAGGTCTGTAGTTCAGGGGTAGAAAAGAGGGTCCCAGGTCTAATCCCTGACATATTTTGTTAGGGGTGGAAATGTTCCTTGCCTGAAACCCTGGAGAGGTCTGACTCGGTATAATACAGCTTACACTAGAACAGGCACGTCCAACTCCCAAGAGATTGTGATCTACTCCCAGTATAAAGAAACTGGCAGTGATCTACCCATTGTCATTGGAGGGAGGAGGAGCGTGCATGGGGTGGGTGGGTGGAAAGGGAGAATTGAGCAGAGTTGTTGAGTTTTTGTGTGCAGAGAATTGCCCTGCACAGAGTTGTTTAGCTTTTTTTGGGGGGGGGTGATCCCATGATCTACCAGGATCAACCAGGGATCTACCGGTAGATCGCGATCTACTGGTTGGACATGCCTGCACTAGAAGAACATAAGAAGAGCGAATGGCCCATCTAGGGTTGCTTCAGAAAATCTGTCATATCCACCACTCACTTGACCAGAAATATCTTGTTTATTTTATTGCTTACTCTGTAGCTGTGCTTTCTAAACCCCTCTCCTGTCCACCTCTCTTAAGGATCAGATGCAAGTGCTGTGGGGCTTCACCCAGGACAGTGTGTCTTGAAAGTGAGCGGGAATAACATGATGAATGAAAATTACACTGAGGTTCTGGAGCACTTTGCGGCATACAGGAACAGGCAGCAGGAATATCTGGTGAGTGCATGGGTGTGAGAAACTGGTTAGGGAGGCAGTCGTTTTCTTATAATGTTTTTAGAGGGTAAGAAAACACTGTATCAGGCTGTTGTGCAACTGTTCTGCTGAATAAATCAGCTTTGAACTTACATCCCCTCATCAACCAGGGAGGATGCTTAGAATTCACACCAAAGCAGAACTTTGCCTGTTCAGATGGCAAAATATGCCTGTTCAGATGGCAAAAAGCAGCTTCTGTCAAGTTAGCAGGGACAAGTCCAAATACTAAATTAGATTTGGTTCTAAGACCTGAACACTCCCCCTTATAAAATCTCTTGATTTTTGTTGTATCCTAGTTTTAAAAGCAGAGCTCTTTCCTCTAGATCCAGAGCTGGTTTTGAATGTTAACATCCTTCTCATGAAATTCAGTGCATTTTATAATTCTTAGTAATTGACTTCACTCCCAACCCTCTTAAACCAAAACTGGGCTGTGGCTCTAAGTATGGGTAGACTAAATTTATCCAATAGGCCAGTGTTTCCCAAACATTGGGGAACCCCAACAAAAAATGTCATATATGGGTATTTTTGCACAATCCTCTCAAGCCTATCTCTATTCACTGAGGACAAAAATAGATAATATCTGAAATACCTGTATGCACTTAATGCAGCTGACTTTCGTTATTTGAAGAGAAGCCATAGGAGGAAGTGTTCAAGATTGGGACTGTGGCATGGGGTGGGGCATTTGTCTTGTGTGTGGTGGGGGTTTAACCCCTATTTTTCCATGCTACAGTCAAAATGAAAATATATCCCCCCCCCAGCTGCTATTGCCCATATCAGGTTTCCCTCTGGGGCAAACAGCAGCATTGGAGGGAGGCAGTTTTCACACAAGATGAAGAAAAAGCAGTCCATGGACAGAAGACTGGAACTGGTGAATAGAGGGAAAATTCCCTGGGGTGATGGGGGATAATGCAATGCCTTTTTACTTGTTGCACTGCCGCATAAAGGACTCTGGTGGACTCTGATCTGGAAGACAGGTCCCAATCCCTACTCAGGCACAGCTTTGCAGGACCACTCTAGTTCTCTGCTTCAGTTCCCCATCCTTAAAGTCATAATCCCACAGAATTACTGTAAAGATGACCAGGTTAAAACACTATATTAGAAAGAAAGAAAATGTATCCCAGCCTTCAGTAGTACCTTCTCAGTGCTGTTTTAAGCAAAATCAGTGTGCAACGTCATGCTGGAAGCAGCTACACACATCTGTTCCACCTTGCGTCCACAATGAAATGAAATGGACACGTGCAGCTGTTTTAAATACAACGTAGTACATGCTTAATCTGTTACATTTGAAGCACAACGGTGAGTATTGCATGTTGTGATTTCACAATGCAAGAAGTGGCTGGAAGAAGGACTGAAGAACAGAGAGATGATTTTCAGGTTGCCAAAATGTATTTTAACAACCACTTCCCCCCACCCCACCCCAAATATTTTTACATAAATAGAGTGGGAGCTTTTACTTTATAACAGTAAAAGGAGCTCACAGAAGAGGGAGGAGTCAGCAAAACAACTATTCTCCTCCATCACAAGGCTCTCTCTCCATCCGCTATATTAAAAAGGGATACCATGGTACTGTCAGGGTCAACCTAGACAATGCATTAAGCACCTCTATGCACTTAATGAACCAGACTTGTTATTTGAATAGCAGCCATGGGTGGAGGGAGGGGCATTTCAAGGTGAGGTGGATCTGGTCTGTGGCATGTTGGGAGTGGGGATTTAACCCTTTCTACTAGTCCAGGCCTCCTCTTTTGCTGCAACCGTTGGAGCTAATAAACTGTGACTACTGCCTCTCCCTGTTAAGCTAACAGAGAGGTCATGTTAGAATCCCTACACAGTTTTGGCCCAGACCCATATGAATCTGCTCAGTTATTAAGATCATCATCTGAGGCTTTGCTTCATATCCTGCCTCAGTATGAGGCATGGTCAGTAGTCATGTGGGACCAGGCCTTATCAGCAGTACCACCCAGGTTGTGGAACTCCCTCTTCTTGGAGGTTCATGTGGTCCCCACATTGCAAGCCTTTCACAGAGCTGTGAAGACTGTTCTTTTCCACAGGGTGTTTGATCTTGAGTAATTCTGGCTCTATGTTGGTGGGGTTGTGGTTGCTCTGCTCAGATGTTCTCTCTAACTCTATGGATTTCAGATACTGTATTTTTAATGAGGTTTTCTCACATTTTCTGGTCCTGTTTATCATTCTCCTCCTCTCCCTGATGTTCCTCATCACCCCCATTGGCCATCCATCATTGGCCATACTCATCCCATTATCGGCCATGCTCGTCCAGAACATCTGGAGCAGACCAGGTTGCTGATACCTGTAAATCCATCCAAAAGCCAATGTGCAGTGAAACTTGGGAAAATGTCTCTCTAACATCCCTGCTTTCTTTGGAAGGGTTTTTATCAATGGGTGTACCGAACACATGAAGACGCAGAAGAGGACAGAGCTCGGCAGTCAGCTTCCAACTCATACCTGAATGGAAGTCATTCTGAATCTTGTAAAGGAGATCTCTCAATCGAGGAAAATGATCCCCTTAATGACAGCCAGCAAGACGAAGGTAAGACATTCCTTGCCAGTGAGGGAAATGATCTAGGGCCTAGGCAGTGATCTGTAGCTGTCCTCTGATGGGGTTGGGGTGGGGAGGGGTAGCTTGGTGATGCAAAAGGCCTCCTGGCCCCCCTTCTTAGTAGGTCTATAAAATAGTAGGTCTATAAAAGACTTTCCTTGAAAAGCCACTGCCCTCTAAAGTACTGGGCTAGATAGACCTATGATCTGGTTCATTATAATGCAGTTTTTCGTACTTTACATCAGTAGAATGGGAGGTGGATATGCCTTTCTGGTAAGGCAAGGTGGCAGAGACAATAATTGATACCTGAATCACTGTGGGTGTTTAATTTGGAACAGGGGTTCTTTTCTTGTCTTCAACAGACAGTCTTCAAGGGTTGCCATTCAACCCTTGCCTATTACAGGGACTGGAGACTGGGCATTTCCCCGGACCGTGTCAGTTTCCTGCTTTGTGCTATACAAGTGTGAGTCAGTGGGTGAGGAATCTGGTAGATCACTCAGGATGCCGCAAGGAGAAGCCTATGTGCAGAACTTCATTCCTGCATCTCCTCCTCTGTGGTCTCTCACACTGGTTTCATATATACAAACTTTGTCTCCAAAACAGTACATCTGTTTTTATTGACCTCTTTAGCTGTGCACTAGAGAAAAATCACTGAGCCCCAGGATGCAGTGTTGTAGGGAAATTGACTTGGCAGCTGCAATGTCAAGCCACAAACCCAACATAATTACACAGTGCCTTGGCTTGTGGTTGACATATATCACACTGGGCAGTGTTTTTATTTTATATTTTACTGAATTGCTTGTATCCCTTGTGCCACGTAGGATGCCAGCTCAGTCTTTCTCTCAACTTGTTACCCCAAATTGGATGCGACTGACTTGTAGCTAAACTGTGGGATTCTTAATGAGAATGTTATTGAGAAAAGGGGATTGTGGGATTCTATTTACTGACAATGCTATATTTGGCTGAAGCTGTAATGTGGGGACTAACCAAGATGGCAAGAGATGAGAGTATTAAGACATCTGAGTCCCATTTGATATTTTGCCTATGTAGCTTCTCTTTGAAAGGAAGTATGCTTTACTTAGCCGAACTTTCCCCACTGGGTTACTGTGAAGATAAAACTGGGTATAGCGTTGAGACCTTGAGTTTCTTCAAGCAAGAGTTGGGTGCAAATATAAATAAAATTAATACCTTAATAGGATGTTGCATAGCATCATATTTCAGCAAAATAATGAATGAAATTAAAACGTGCTTTAAAATTGAGACTGAGTGTTTGCTCAATAGGATCCTAAGAGGTTTGAGAATCAGCCCCACCAGTTGTGTCTAGTACTACCTGTCAGTGTCGCCCCCTCTCCCAAGACATTTCAAGACTTTTAACTTTTAACATTTCTTTTGATGGCTTATAATTGGCAGAAGCATCACTGCCAGAATTTCAAGTAATTTTGTTGACTGAGCAGAAGCGAGGAGGGCTTTTAAAGTTCATCAGTGATAATCACATTTTTAAAAGCTTTTGAATATTCATATTTGCATTGTGTGCTCTTGGCTGACTCGCAGTGTGATGGCATGTGCTTTGACTGAATGATTGACAGTGTAATCCTAATCGTGCCTGTTCAGAAATGAGCCGCATGGAATTCAGTGGTACTCACTCTCAAATAAGTGTAGGGATAGCATTGTAGTCCTTGCCAAATGTTTTAAACATCCACCTCTCAACAATCCCAGGTTTCATGAGGTCAGAGATTATGGGAGTTGCACTTCAGATACATACACACGCCTTTACTGTGGTCTTTGACACCTGAGATGTGTAGTTTCATGACCCACCCTCTACCTGTGACTGTAATTTGTTGTAGACTTGGAAGGGACCCTGAGGGTCAAGTCCTCCTTTGTGCTATGTGGACACACTCGTGAGATGGTTTTTGTTTTTATTTTTAATGAACTCAGTAATATCACAGTGTTCATAAATGCCAAGAGGGCATTTTAATTATGGCATGTTCTCACTCCTCCTGTGCATATATGGCTTTTTGTGCTGCTTCGGGGATCCTGAGAATTCTTTTGATATGATACATCCATCTCTGTGCTCTTCTAATGACTGAACTTTGCCTTGCAGAATTGGCCCTTCAGACTTTTGACTCCCCGTTAATCATCAGAGAAGACACTTCTCTTATTAGCCTAACGGTGGACAATGTTCACCTGGAACATGGCGTCGTGTATGAATACGTCAGCACTGCTGGAATCAGGAGTTTTGTCCTGGAGAAGATCATTGAACCCAAGGGGTCCTTCAACCTCACAGCAAAGGTTTATACCATTCGGTGTTATTCTTTAATGCATCAACCAGGCATCCACTTTTCCCTGTCCCTGAAGCTCAATAGAGTAACAAATGTATATAAAGGTAAAGGGACCCCTGACCATTAGGTCCAGTCGTGACCAACTCTGGGGTTGCGACGCTCATCTCGCGTTATTGGCCAAGGGAGCCGGCGTACAGCTTCCAGGTCATGTGGCCAGCATGACTAAGCCGCTTCTAGCGAACCAGAGCAGCACACGGAAATGCCGTTTACCTTCCTGCCGGAGCGGTACCTATTTATCTACTTGCACATTGACATGCTTTCGAACTGCTAGGCTGGCAGGAGCTGGGACCGAGCAACGGGAGCTCACCCCGTCGCAGGGATTCGAACCGCTGACCTTCTGACTGGCAAGCCCTAGGCTCTGTGGTTTAACCCACAGTGCCACCCACATCCCAACAAATGTATATAGAAATGTGTTAAAATATATTGAAGTATATTAAAATCCATTTGCAATGAAAAAGGACCCTCTGTTGACGACAGACAACCTAATGGGAGATGGTGTACAATGAGTTAAAGAAAATATTTAAATGTACCTTTCCTAAGAAACCAGAAGCATTTCTTCTAGGTGTAATTGGGAATGAATTGCCTAAGAAAGCCCACAACCTATTCTTATACGCAACAACCAGCAGCAAGGATAGTATATGCAAGATGTTGGAAATTAAGAGAAATCCCATGGAAAAAATAATGGCTATGCAAACTAATTGAATATGCCAAGCTTGCCAGTATGACATCTGAAATAAGAAACCAAGATGACTTGGTTGTGAGTGGGAATACCAAGGGGGATATTTATTGGACCTTAAATATGACTTCCAGGTTAGGGGGTGCTTTGTGGCCAACAGTTGACATTATAAAAGATAAGAGATTGTGGAAAATTAGGTGAAGAACTAGTGTATATGCAGCCAAATAATATGTATAAAGAACAGTCATGAAACGCTGGGTGGGAAGTCAAATAGATTTATTGTATATTGTATGCAAAAGGAGATGTAACTGTAAAACTAAAGAAACTAAAAAAAAAAGTTAGATGGCTGCAGAGATGTTGAGACTCGCTGCAGATTGCAGCTGGCAAAGTTTTTTTTTAAAACAGTGGGGGGGGGGGACACACCAAGGAAAAACCTGTCATCCAACACCTCATTACTACATTCTGTTAAGTCAACCCCCACCTCTTCTAAAACATTCTTAGAAATCTATCTACTTTCCACAGAAATGAATTTCCCTCTCACTTTTTGTGGAATGAGGGTTCCACAAAAACAAAGAACAAAATGTGAGTCACCACTTGCGTTACAATTTGCCTTTCCAAAGTGTTCCCTTGAAATACGCCAGGAAGCATGTCTACCTGCCCAGTTGTCATGTTTGTTTGCCTTTGGAATTGTGCAGTCCCGGCTGATGTTGTATTTCCAATGTTTCATCTGCTTAGAGGCTTGCTTAGAACCAAGCAAGGTAATTATTTTCTCCTGCTTTAGATTTTGGAGACCTTTGCTACAGATGACAGCTTCTTTGTGAAGAACTGCAGAAGGCTTATGTCCCTCAGCAATGCTGTGGTCACCATGCCACAATATGAGTGCCGGCAGATTTGTGACACAAAGTTGGAGAGCATCAGCAGAAGGGTTGCCAGCTATCAAGGGGTGAGATCATTGTGCACAACAACATCATGACACTGGAGCATAGTGATGCCTTTAGATTTCAAATCCCCTTTCAAGGAGGTTGCCTGGGTATAGGTGTGCATTAGGTTACGTGCTTTCAACTTTTAGATGGCTTTCTGGTTTTATTGAGATTGCAGATTGTGAAACACTTGAACCATATCTAGTTAAGGGCCTTCTTCACACAGAAGCAGGCTTTACAATCTGACAGTTCAGACTGGATGCACACAGCTCATTTTACAAAGCCAAGATATGACGCCTGCAGATCAGACAGGAAGCAGGAGTAAGGGGCTCCTATCTACCCTCCTCATCAAAAATCAGTGGGATTATGGTTTTAAATAAATAAATAAATAAATAAATAAACGAATAAATAAATAAATAAATAAATGAGTAGCACATATCCAGAACCCACAGCTCCATGCACAGTCTTTTGGAACAGAGCCCCAGTTTACATCATGGGATGTAAGTATTCACCTGCTATCATGGACTATTTTCTACATCATTTCTGGTCTCTCCTGTATTCTGTGAACATCTTGAAGCATACTATACATAGATTTATGTAGTTACAGTGGTGCCTCGACATACTAATTTAATCCATTCCGAAGGCACCTTCGTAGGTCGAAAAATTCGTAAGTCAAAAAACGCCATTGGAATCGCGATTTCCCATGGGAATGCATTGGAAACGGAAAAATTCGTAAGTCGAAGCAACCCTATCTAAAAATCCCTAAGTCGAAAAATCCCTGTCTAAAACCGCTGCAGTTTCCTTTCGGATGTCGAGACATTTGTAAGCTATTAGCCCCATTTGTAAGTCGGAAAATTTTGTTGTCGAGTCATTCGTAAGTCGAGGTACAACTGTACTTAATAAGGAAATACATTTATTGGAAAGAGGGCCACAGAGTTTTTTTTTCTTTTGTGGGTGGAGCTGCTGATGGAAATGGGGGGGGGGAGCAGCTGTGGTAGGTAGTTCGGTTTATTTATAAGTGCATAGACCCAGGGGCAAGTAGTTTGTGGATTAGTGTGCTAGTACAATTGAAACATTTTTCTTTCTTTCCCTAGTTCGCAGATGAGTTGAAAACCAAGGTGAGCCCACCCTTCAAACGAGCCACAACGGAACTTCACCCTCTGAGCAGCATGGATTTCTGCCCCACCAACTGCCACATTAACCTCATGGAAGTGTCGTATCCCAAAAACACTACCTCGGTGGCTAGGTCGTTCAGCATTCGCATCGGACGGAAGCCTTCTATTATTGGCCTAGATCCAGAACAAGGTGCTCACTATCTCTCTTAAGAGCTTTGCATACCCATTGGAGCAACACCCAGTTGTTGTGTCAAGACCTAATTCAAGAAGAATGCTTCTACTAAGATGCCCGATCCCCTTTGAAGTTTTTATGAAAACATCTGACTCTGTCATAGGGCACAGCATAATAGTAGGAATAGGGTGGGTGGGGATGAGCATGGCTATCATCCTGCACATGACAGCCAAGCAGCCTTAAGCAAATTGCCCCCTTTTCTGTATAGAAGGGATGGTTTATTGACTGGGAAAGAAACTTGAAACAAGAGATCCATCACCATGCAAATATGTTGTGGCTGCAAGGCTTGGCAGCTGTAAGTAGGCAATTGGACAACTGAGATACTGGCAACAGGGAAAGGAAGGCCAAAGGTCTAGGACTAGGTCATGGTTGCTGTTCTTGCCCTAGTATTTACAGAATTTGACAAGCTTGAGTACAGCTATTAGCCTGCTGATAATTCCAGATAAGTAAATAAATTTCATAAGGGACCCAGGTGGCGCTGTGGTTAAACCACTGAGCCTAGGGCTTGCTGATCAGAAGGTCGGCGGTTCGAATCCCTGTGACGGGGTGAGCTCCCGTTGCTTGGTCCCAGCTCCTGCCAACCTAGCAGTTCGAAAGCATGTCAAAATGCAAGTAGATAAATAGGAACCGCTACAGCGGGAAGGTAAACGGCGTTTCCATGTGCTGCTCTGGTTTGCCAGAAGCGGCTTTGTCATGCTGGCCACATGACCTGGAAGCTATACTCTGGCTCCCTCGGCCAATAATGCGAGATGAGTGCGCAACCCCAGAGTCGGTCACGACTGGACCTAATGGTCAGGAGTCCCTTTACCTTTACCTTTACCTAAATAAATTTCATAAGCATAGTTCTAACCTTTAGGTAAATTTTAAAGGATTTCTCTACGATGACTACAAAGGGTCTTCTGGGGCAGGGAAATTCTGCGCAATTCCTTATTTCTTCCCATCTGTCACTTATATCTTCCCCCTTTTGGAAAACAGTTCAATAAATAACAAACAAAATAATTTGAGGTTGCTCCTTAAAAGAAGCTTTAAAGACAAGTGCTTTTTGTAACGAGCATTTTCAAATGTTTAACAGGAAGCTTAAATCCAGTCTCGTATACTCAGCACTGCATAGCCAGCATGGCTGCACCGTCATGGAGATGCTTGGCGCCAGAAAATGGGGACCTCAACCCACATGGACAATACGATGGTTGCTATGGCCAAGAGAATGGAGGAACTCCTCAGGAGGAGAGAGGTCTCACCTTTCTGTTGAAGCAAGAAGATCGGGAGATACAGGACTCCTACTTGCAGCTCTTCAACAAACTAGATGTAGCAGTTAAAGAAATGAAACAATACGTCTTTCAGATAAATAAGTGAGTTGGGTTAACATCTTGCCTTTAGAAATATTTGTGCTCAGTCGGGGGGGGGGGGGAGATTGAAGTTAGAATTGAATTATAACTCTCAATGTGCCTTTAGCTTTAGCATGCCTTAGAGCAGGGGTGATGCAGAGCCTCGATTAAGGTTTAAAAGCATGGGGAGATTTACAGAGCTTCAGCCTACAGGTGTCCCCATGTATCTATAGCAGAGATTACACTTCTGACTCCTGGAGCCCTTGGCTTGTTTTTCTTCTTACCATGATACATTCTGCATCTGCAGGCTTTTGTCCACCATTACTGAACCCACGGCAGCAGGATTATGCGAGCTTCCCTCCATGGAGGAGATGCCCGCCACATCCTTGGTCTCGGAAGAGAGCGATATTGACAAAGTAGAGCATGGGATGAAGAAGGTTTGTTTCAAAGTGTCTGAGGAGGACCAGGAAGATTCAGGACATGATACAATGAGTTACAGAGACTCATACAGGTGGGTTCAGTGAGTCGCACTGATCGGAAGCCATTTCACTTGGATACTGAGAAGATTATACGTCCATGTATAATCAAATGAATCACATACTGCTGTTAAAACTGGTGATATCAAGAATCCTCATGTTCTTCTGCTTGATGGTTTCATCTAGTAGCAGACTTGGGTAGTGGAGTACCTATCAGGAAGTGAAAAAAGAACCACCTAAAAATAAGTTTTTTGCATCCTTGGAGAACTCCCAGAAGTATATTTGTAAAATAAAAGAAAATTATAGAGAGCGAGAGAGCAGAAACAGAGAAGGAAGCCCCTTGGCAACAAGATTTTAAGAGCATACAGGGTGATGATGGTAGTTGAGAGAAAGAGAAATGTCTAAAGAATTGTACTGCCTGAGCCCCTGACAAGTTATGAAAAGGGTCATAGAAAGAGGGGTGATTAGGGTTGCAGGTGTGTGACCCAGGGACCCCTGACAGCTTGTTATAACTATCCTTGAGAAGAGAGATTGTGAGTTGGGTGGAAGGAATGTGGGCCATGAGATCTAAAAACTCCCCACAACCACCCACTCTGTACATGGATGTTTCAGAAGGGCCGCAAAGCAAAAGGATTCATTTCCCTTTATTCATCCTCCAGAACTGCACCGGCCCCATATAGCTTTGAAATGCTCAAATTTGGGCCCAGCAGCACAGCTGGGGAAAATCCCTGGGGAGCAGGGGAAAATTCACCTTTTTTTCTCTTTCTGACCGCTGAAATTTCCCTTTCCAGAGATCAGTAGTTCTCTCTGACTGAGCCCACAGAATTGTATTGCAGGTCCTAGTTATTAATGAATGCATTTGAGAACATGCACTAAGCTAGAAGTAGAGGCGGTTTTAGTGTAGTCCCACACTGGGTGCTGGTATTGCAGGGGGTGCTGCAACAATGATGTAGAACGGAGCACGAGAGGCGGGGGGGGGATTTTTAGCATTGCACAGGGCACCACTGAAATTTGAGAACCCAAAGTCCACCACCGCTAGAACATGACATATCAAGAAGGATCTCTGGTATATCATAGCCCCTGTGCACATTTTGTGATGCCTATAATTCTGCTTATTACATGCAAGACATGCCTTTTGGGCTGGCACACTTCTTTATGTGTCACCACAAGAAAAATGTTTGTTGCACCACAATCTGTGAATCCATTCCAGCAAATGTTAACTATGGCTAAATTAGGAGATTAGCCACAGCTAACCTTTATTAAATTTGTGTCCTTTGTTTCTTTAAATTGTGTCCTTTGTCTTATAGATATAGACACCTACCAATCTTACATTCTTACTCAAAGGGTTCTTGCACTTTGATAATAGAGCAGAATCATAACCCATCTATTGCCCTTCTGGTTTGCTGGTTGTTTGTACATTACCACATTTTATTCTAGAATGACTTACCATATGGGAGGCCACTTGTAAGATTTACAAACAAAAGTTAAATGTTTTGTGCAGTGATGCAGGATGAAGGGAAAAGCAATGGGGAATTGAAGTGACTCCAAATAGTTGCATTTTGACTAATGCTGTTCTCAGTGACACAGAATGTTCACAGCAACAGCTACCCACTAGCTACGGTAGCAATACCTTCTTACTGTTTAGTACATCTGCATTGCAAGGTAGGAGGAATTTGTCCCTCTTCATAGGAAGGACATTCCATCACTCCAGACAAATTCAGTTGATTTTCTCCATGGTTTTCCTAATCTCATCTGCCCTAACAAGCTAAAATCCACATGTTTTTAAATCTTACCAATTCTTTCCCTCTTTAAAAAGCACTCTGTGCTTAAAATCTGCTAACAAATGGATCATCGCTCCTTATATACTTAGGACTGTTCCCAAATGTACAGTAGAGCACATATGACATGGGCCAGGCCCTAATCATTACTTGCACAGTACGAATTTAAGTGCATCCAGTCCAGAGTTCACAACAATTTGACATGGTGCACATGTCAGTCACAGGATCAACTTACAGCAGGGCCTCAGTGATCAAGGCAGGTCAGGTGAGGTCAGAGGGAGGAATTTTCCTCTATCCAGTGAAGCATCGCAACTGGGAAGAGGGAATCTTTTGTGGGTTTTTCAGGAGTAGACGCCTGTTAGCTTCAGACTGGTTCTGCAGCTGTTGTTTGCAGAACTGTTAACTTGTTGTCTTATGTGTACAAACACACAATCCACAGAAAACACAGACTAATTGGACTTTATAACGATTACATCTACAGCAGGATTTTTTTTGCATTACTCAGATCAGCAGGCACCAGTCTGAGGCACATGGAAGTAGACTGAATTAACCACAGCCCTGCTGTTTGGAAGATCTCACAAGAGATTTCAAGTAATGCACTTTTTTTTTTTACTTTGTGGTTTTGTGTCCTAAGTGGAACAATTTCTGGATCACACATGAGAAGGATAGGAGAGAACAGAATACGCTGTTTTTGAAGGGGCTGCCAACCAGCTAGAGGCTTTTTCGCTGCCTGAATCATAGCCCTTCGATGAGGGCATTACGAGACTCATACCACCACCACCCCCAGGTGAAAACTGACAAGTGAAAGATAGCTTGGTCCCTGTCCACTTGTTCCAACAAGGGAATCTAAAGATGCAAGGAAGTTGCCCACTCCTCTGTATTGCTGATTGAAGGAGCAAATAAGCTAAATTAGGTTCCAGCAATACAGAGGATACAAAATGGATTTAGGCCAAGATACACAAGGCTTTCCTCTAATAGTTCCCCCTCTTGCCAGGCACATCAACAACATGAGGTAATTAATGGTGACGACGGGGCAGGGGGGAGTCATTTCATAGTAGTAAAAAAAACCACAACCAGTTTGAACTGGCTCTTCATCTCAATTGATTTCAATCCAATACCAGAGCTAAAATTCAAATACTCTTTATTTAGTGGATCATAACAATAAGGAACTAAGGCACCTGTACTGCAGAACAGAAATTCCATCCAACCATTCTGCAGGCAATGCTATTTTGAAGAGACCTTTTTAGTCTAATAGGAGCGGATTTATATATTGTTCAAATATCTCCTGACTACTCCTGTCACTATGGAAATGAGTCTCGCAAATACTCAACGACTTTACTATTAGACTGCTGTAGAAAGTCAAGACTGTCTGAAAAACAGCTTTGTGCATTTCAGTTCCTCAAACGTGGTTCCCTCACTCCCCACCCCCACCCTCTGCCATTGTAATATAACACTATAAAACCACAGAAGTTTTCAGGTAGCTTGGAAGCACTTCTAGTAGCCGCTGTTACAGAGAAGTCTTTCCTATTCAAGTCTGTGAACATTGTGTTCCCAGAAGACTCAGAAGGGGAAAACAGTAAAAGAATAAAAGTTCAGGTTTCCCACCCCCTTACCCTGATTTCTTGTTTTTTCAGTTGGTTTCAGAAAACAGAGATCCAAAATATTTGTGTCTGAAAATCTTGTCTTAAGGCATAAGTGGCCAGCTGCTTCTCATGGCATATATGTCACCTAGTGAAACATCACACCGTTCAAGCTTTAAAATGTTTATGTACCTCTGTGTGTGTGTGTAAATAAATCTTGAGCAGTGCATAGTGATACCTCGGGTTACAAATTCTTCAGGTTACAGACGCTTCAGGTTACAGACTCCACTAACCCAGAAATAGTGCCTCGGGTTAAGAACTTTGCTTCAGGATGAGAACAGAAATTGTGCTCCGGCGGCACAGTGGCAGCGGGAGGCCCCATTAGCTAAAGTGGTGCTTCAGGTTAAGAGCAGTTTCAGGTTAAGAACAGACCTCCAGAACGAATTAAGTTCTTATCCCGAGGTACCACTATATAATATAAAATTTATTTTTTTTAAAAAAAACAAAGACGATGAATCAGTATAAAACCCCAAAATAGTGATATTTTGACAGATCACCCTGGTTGGTGCTAGAAGGGAAGAATAAAGCCCAATAGGAAGATCTACATTTGAACTGCATTTCCTGCTGCAGTGATTCAAGCGCTGGTAGCTCTTTCACCCATACTGGACTTTTTAATCAGGGGACCCCTTCCTCTTAAACATGTAATTTAATTGTGTTCATTTCCACATACATGTCACGCCTTAGGATTGTTGTGAGCGTAGTGATCCAGGTACATTGAGTATTTCTCCTGTGTTGTTGGCAAAGGAGATGGAATTTTGTGTGAAGCAGAGCTCTCAACATGACAACCAACCAAAGAAAGCTACTGAGCGGGAGCCAAAAACTGTCAAATGCTTGTAGAAAATCCCCAGCGTGTTTTGCAACCTGTGCATTAAAGAAAATAGGCCATGGCAATTCAATTAGAAGTGCTATTTCTAGCACGTCAAGATTCCTAGTCACAGGAATTAGCATCATTTATTTCCTCTAAGAGCCGAGCATTGAACATGTAAAAAGCACATTTTGCATGGTTTAAATCCTCAGTTTTGGTTCCATAGAAAAGCTGTTGGTGGGTGGTAGGCTAATCTTTTGCTGGCAGTGTATCTTCAGGGTTTGTTGGTTTGTTGTTGTTGTTTTGTTTGAAAAAACCCTACCTACTCACAGTGGAATTTGTTTTAATGCAATAGAAATAATTTTATTCAGCTTTTCATATGACTCCTATTCCTGTGCTGGGTTTTGTTTAATGGGTTCTATAATTGAGCCTAATCTGCCCTAGATGACACAGTGAGATCAAAGGCAGATTCCCAGTGGGGCTGTCACTTCTTTCAGAATTTAAATGAAAGATGAGAGAGATTGTTCAGTCTTACCTCTTTTAGACTCAGACGATTGAGCATACATAACCTATATAATAGCAATTCAAGAAGGAATCAAATGTGTTTTGATTGGTTTTGGTCAGAAAATGGATATGCCGGGGTTTACAAGAATGGGTAAAGCACAGCTAAGAAGATACTTAGCTGGCATTAGTCATGGTTTGTTGTACGAGATCTGATTCGGACAATCAGTTTACCTTTCATAGCCATTTGTCTCTTCCCAACATTCCTAAACATAGTGTAGTATATCCCTTTCAGAAATTAAGAGAAATAGATACCTTTGAGAACAACTTATATGTTGATAGCAGAAATCAAGTGGAGCATTCTCCTTCATCCCCCCCCTGTCATTTTGATTAAGATGAAACAGCTCTTGGATATCCTGTGCTGTTAAGATGCAGCAACTTGCAGATCTACACAGACAAAAGTATCATGTCATATTATTCTCCTGCTCATCATTTTTTAATCCCCACAACAACCCTAAGAGGAAGCCTAGGAAAGGCTGAGATGCAGTGACTGGCCCAAGGTGAACCCACTGAGCTTCATGGCCAAGTGGGGATTTGAACCCTGGTTTCCCAGGTCCTAGTCCAACACTCTGGGTATGTCTCTGTATCCAAGGAGCTAACAAGTTCTCATAAGGGTCTATTCCATAGCAAAGTCCCCTGTGGTAGCCCAGGGTATGGAGCATAGCTGCCAAGTTATCCCTTTTTTAAAGGGATTTTCCATTATGCTGAATAGGCTTCCTCGCGAGAAAAGGGAAAACTTGGCAGCTATGGTATGGAGTTTCAGACTTGAATCCCACATACATGTGAATTCAGGTATCACCAAACTCATGGGCTTGTGGTTCCCTGGACCTTCATTTCCCATTTTCAACACGGGAGCAAAAAAGACTTCCCTTATGGAAGCATAAATTATATCCCATTTGGAGCATATTTTAAAGACTGCAGTGTTCATTTCAATAATGTTGCATAAATTATATCCCATTCAGAGAAGGTGCCTCCAGTCGCATCTGATTGGTTAACGTTGTGGCACATCAGGACCAGAGGCCAAATGTGGTCCTCCAGACCTCCCTGTCTGATCCTTGGGATTTTCCCTAGGCCACACTTCTCAGGGCCTCCATAAATGTTTTTGCCTGGCCAGAATGTGACCTTGAACTCTCATAATGCCTTCTTGCTCACCTTGGTGGACAATATAGAGGGGTGTGTTTTGAAACAAACTTACTGCACAGATGTCATATTTAGATTGATTGATTGAGGCATACTCTTGCTTCTTTTCACCATTAGCATGTGACCCATTTTGACTCCTATGTAAAAGAGTAAGAATAGCTAATAGAAAACTTAGGATAGTTACGTTAGGTCGGGAAATTGGAACTC
Source organism: Zootoca vivipara (assembly GCF_963506605.1). Taxonomy (NCBI): domain Eukaryota; kingdom Metazoa; phylum Chordata; class Lepidosauria; order Squamata; family Lacertidae; genus Zootoca; species Zootoca vivipara. The sequence goes on along the minus strand of NC_083282.1, from coordinate 76,667,232 downwards.
TAAAGAATTCTGCTGCTGGTTCTGCAGATTATGCTCTCTAATAAAAATGTATGTTTATGTTTAAATCTGTGTTCTAGTCTGGGTAGATTCTATGGCAATTGTATCTCACCCGACATGCTTTGTGTAGATGTACTTGAGTATGATGATAAAACCAGAGTCCTACTCCTTTTTTTAAGTCAGAAGGCGGCAGTGGCAGGTAGTTTTAAGGGAAGTCTGGACTCAGCAGAATAGCTGAGTGACTGTCCTTGTGACCATCCAGGGATACACCTGGAAATGTCACAAAACAGGTACCGAAAACAGTGTTCCATCATTGTGCATTCTAATAAAAAAACAGTGTGGTTTTAAGTTAAATCTGAACTTTAGAGTCAAGCAACAGAACATGGAAGCTCAATGACGAAGTCCCTGTGGTCAAAGAATCAACTAAATTTGGGTTAGAGTTTGAACTTCTAACCCTCGTCTTTAGTCACTGAGATGAGCTCTGGTAGCAAAGAGTAATGCTACAGTTCTGCAATCTGTCTTCATCAGTGAAAGATGAAGTATTCTAGGACAGAGTTCAAAAGTTTGCTGTCACTAAAGGATGGTATCCTCTTACTGTGTTGCCCATTGTACACCACATTAAACCCTTGGAGACAGGCAGGAGAGAAATGAAAGAATGCCCTTGGATATCCCCTCTCCCCCAAGGTGCTAACTATGCATAGCTGAAATTCTCCATATGAAGAGATTCTTAGTTTCTACACATTTTTCTTCCAGTGAGTGCAACAGTAACCGGGACTCTGTGCTTTCCTACACCAGCGTACGGAGTAACAGCTCTTATTTGGGCAGTGATGAGATGGGATCAGGTGAGTGAACGCTGTGCTTCTATAATGAGACCATTAATAAAGCAGGGTTCAACAATGTGTGGACCATGAGCCAATTCTCCAGTAGATGCCAGTCTATTATTTAGCTGCTCACTTGTGTTTTCTTAGTGTCCCCATAGCAACCACCCTCCTTGCAGGCTTATGGAACAAAAAAAGCCCATGCCATACGCTATGTTCAAGTGGAAAGGGAAACTTCAAAAATCAGTTGGGTCATCTTGTTCATCTTGGTTCTTAGAGCACTTTCAGTTCTCCTTCTTTCCTTTTCACCCCTTCAGACAGATACCGTATAAGGAGGTGGTTGATTACAGCCTAAAGTAGTTGTAATTGATATTGCTGTTGTCATTATATATTAAATTTCTAGATAGGCCTTTACTTCTGACATTCTTTCCATTGGAATATGTTTGCATGAAAACAAGCCCCAAGTTTTACTGTTCCCACCATTAGGTGATGAACTCCCCAATGACATGAGGATACCTTCAGACAAACAAGACAAACTGCACGGCTGCCTCGAGCATCTATTTAACCAGGTGAGTGACACAAACGCTTATTATGTAGAACAGTGATCTTCACTGCTTTTGCCATACTCTCATAGAGTGCGTGCTCTTCCAGATGCTTAGGAACCAGTAACGTTGATTAGCAATTGGGTGCTCTTTTCTTGACATTCTCTGTGATGGGGTTCAACAAATATTCTGTTGCTCATTCAGGCCATGGCTCATCTACTTGGCTTCATCTTGAGTGCCTCAGAGCATGACAGTTGTCTTCGGTTGTTCGCCCACAGCACTTGGTGTTCAGAAATATACTCCTTCTGGTCTTGGACCAATTTAGCTATTGCGATTTGGGGAGGGCATGGGGCACACATGGGGGAAGGAGTTGTGTAAGCAGAATTTCTTGCACTGATGAGATATGTTACCGCCCATGGTTTCCCCTAGAAAAATAAATAAAAAAACCACCTCTCTGGAAACTCTTGAAGAATTTTCAAGACTCACTAAATGTGCTTCTTTGCAGGTGGATGCTATCAATGCCCTTCTCAAAGGACCAGTAATAAGCAAGGCTTTTGAAGAAACAAAACATTTTCCAATGGACCACAGTTTACAAGGTAAACTTGCCAGAACATCATGTGCCCAGGATAATCTTGCTTTTCTCAGAACTTTACAGCTAGGTCCAGACGCAACTTGCTCAATCTCCAGCCGTTCCCCTTCTTCTTCCTCCTTCCTTCCTTCTGATGTGTGAATTCGCTTCTCCTTTCTTGAGAGAGGGGATAGGAAAACCTGGAATGTGATTGACATCACATCATGTTACAGGGGAGACAGAAGGAAAAGACACTGTGCTGCTGCTGTCAGTGGTAGCCATTAATTCCTCATAAGTTCCAGTTTCCAGCCCTATTGTATGTTTGACTTATTTGATGTAACTATATGTTTGCATTGTTTCAACGCAGGTTAGTTTTGCTGCTCTGTACAGACGCCCAGTTATGTTGTATTTTAAAATAACAATAACAATAATAATTGCAGCTTTAATTTTTCATCAGAGCCAACTTTTCAGGGGGCTTAGTTGGGATTAGCACAGTATGCAGTCAGGTACTGTTTTGAACTACTCTGGCATTGTTCAATTGCTCAGCCTAAAGTCCCTCTTCTTCTGCAGAATTTAAGCAGAAAGAAGAAACCACAATTCGGAGCAGGAACAAGATTCAAGTCAGCATCCAAGAAGATCCCTGGAACCTTCCGCTCCGAATCAAGAACCTTGTGGAGACCATACAGAAATACGTGGAAGGTCTGTGAAAAGGGATGCTGGCGGAAAGCTCTTTGGTTTATTTTCGTATTGTGAAAAGGGTAGTAGAGGGACCGGGGATTGATCTGGGCTACCTTTATTGCAAATCTGGGTTTCTACCCATTGGACTGGATCAGTTTTGGGTGGGTTCACGTTTTTGCACTGACATGAGCTGAAAACATTTCTGATGAGACATAATTGGCCTGTGTTTGGCAGATGGAGATTTCTAACAGATGAGATTTGTTCCCTATAGGCAATCCAAGTTGAGATCTTTTGATGTCCCTCAGGAGGTTGTGAACTCTCCATCTTTGGAGGTTTTTAAGCAGAGGCTGGATGGCCATCTGTCGTGGATGCTTTAGCTGAGATTCCTGCATTGCAAGGGGTTGGACGAGATGACCCTTGGGATCCCTTCCAACTTCTACAATTCTGTGATTCTACTGTATATCTGAAACTGACAAACCTCATAAGTCAGGCTCACAATAATTCCTTTGTTAGATTCCATCTAATTTTTCACTGGAATATGCTGCTCAGACTTGACCATGTGAATTTCCCCAGCAAAATCCTCCGTCAGAAGAGGAAGTGCAAGGGCAGTTCTGGACAAGCACGCTGGCTGCCGGATAATGTCATAATCCCTTGACGACATTTGTTTTTTTTCACATTGTGAAGTAAACTTGGGGAGTTCCCATCTTGAGCCATTTCACTGACATGGAAATGGTCTGTGCTTTAGTTTGAATAAGGAGAGTAGTTGTGATCTGCTTTCATTAAGAAACGCAAAGATTTCTTCAAGCTGAAGAGTTTGCTGAGTCTAGAACCCCCTTGAAGCATCCATATGAATGTGTGATGGCGTGAACTGTCATTGGGGGCTGGGTATGTCTTGCCCCCAGCATTCTGTCTTCAACACTTTGTGGGCAAGAACTAGGTAAGAGGCATAAATCAGAATACAGAGCAGCTTCAGGTGTGTTTGATTCCAAAATACTTGTGCAAACTGTACTTATGATGGGATGTTTAACCTTTGGACCACCAAATGTTGTTGGAGTCCGGGTCTCATCAGACCCACCTTGCATTGCAATGGTGAGGAGTATTGGGAGTTGTAGTCCAATGTCTGGAGGACCAAAGATAGGCTCCGCTGACTTAAACCACCACTTCTCCAATTTTCTTAAGTCCTCCTCAAACATTAGAGTAACTACCTAAGGGCTTAAACAGGGGAGGGGTCTGGGGTGTACGCCTGCCCTTGGCCCAATGTCCTGGCACACTGACTCCACTTCACACACTGAGCTGGACATGCTTAGAAGCTTCTCCACGATCAGGAACTTGTAATGCACAAAGATCTAAAGCATAGCTGCCAAGTACCCCGTTATCCTCGGGAAACCCCCGTATTTTCTTACCGTTTCCCGCAGGTGTCCCGAATGGCAAAATACCCCATATTCCCCTGGATTACGGAGCTCCTGCCAGCGGCCATGTTCTTCTGGTGCCGTGCCGGAACTGGAAGTCGCTTCTACGCACTTCCGGACATGCGTAGAAGTGACTCCCAATGCCGCTGTGCCCATTTCCAAAATGTTCGCAGCGCCAGAAGTCACTTCTACGCATGTCCGGAAGTGCGTAGAAGCAACTTCTGGCGCTGCGGACATTTTGGAAATGCTTCTACACATGTCTGGAAGTGCATAGAAGCGACTTCCAGTGCTGCAGCACTGCTGATCCCGGATTTTTCAATCCGGAACTTGGCACCTATGATCTAAAGTGCCACCAGCATGCATAGGGACATTGAGGGTGGGGCTTGTATGTACAGTTTGCTACAGTATTTTAGATTTAATTAAGCACACTTGGAGCTGGCCATGATGTCTGACTTTTGCCCCCTTCCTAGTTTGTGCACGTGAACAATTGTTTTCTTGGAGCCAAGATTTGTCAGGGCTCCAAGTTGCTGAGTGCTGGAAACTTATGAAGTAATTTCAAAGAGTATGTGCAAAGCAACTTCTCCTTCCCATTAAGTAACCAATTCCAGCCCATGCATAATAAAAAAAAAATTCCTTCCAGTAGCACCTTAGAGACCAACTAAGTTTGTCATTGGTATGAGCTTTCGTGTGCATGCACACTTCTTCAGATACAGTGTGCATACCAATGGCAAACTTAGTTGGTCTCTAAGGTGCTACTGGAAGGAATTTATTTTTTATTTTGTTTCGACTACGGCAGACCAACACGGCTACCTACCTGTAAACAGCCCATGCGGAGCTGAGGAAAAGGGGCAATGCCTTCTAGATCAGTGGTCCCCAAACTTTCATCCTCATAGTCCACTTGAAAATGGCTGGGAGTTTTGATGGACCACATAAAAGTTTTTTTCATGCCTGCTGCAGCAATTGCAATTGCTGTATTACAATTCGAATATATGGAAGAATTCAACAGAATTCAAATTTTAAGTGCTCTTCACTGAAAAGCTGCATACGAGCTAAATGAAGCTTATGGACCTCAGTTTGGGAACTCCTGTTCTAGGCTAAGGGGTGCAATTTCCAAGTCTGCTTGTATTCCAACATCTCTTACTGGGACTCAGCACTTAGTTAAGTGGCATGTGATTATGCTCACTTAAAAAATTTTTTTTTTAAAAAAAATATTTTTCTTTCCTTTCTAGATGGAAAGAACCAGCTGCTTTTGGCGTTGCTGAAATGCACAGGTAAAGCATCTCCTTGATTTGCTGCTGTTTGCAAATGACCCCTTAGGTGCTATAGGGGGGAAAGTCATTAAACAAATGTTAAAATTTGATAGTGCTTGGCAGGTGTTGGCAGAACAGCAGTTATTATCCTTGCATATCATGTCAGTGATACTGGACACCCCTTTTATTGGCCAACAGTCCTTCCGTTCCCTTGTGCTCTCTGTTGTGGGAAACTGAGCATTCCTTTGGGGGGAAACATGAATGTAGGTTGGAAACACTGTTTGGCATTGGGCTCATGCCATGAAGCAAATGATAACTCCTGATTCCTGTGTGTTCTCCCCTCTCTCTCCCAGACACTGAGCTGCAGCTGAGACGAGACGCGATTTTCTGCCAGGCTCTGGTGGCTGCCATTTGCACGTTCTCCGAGCAATTACTGGGTGCTCTCAACTACAGATACAATAACAACGGGGAGTATGAAGAGAGCAGCAGGGAAGCCAGCAAGAAGTGGTTGGAGCAGATAGCGGCCACGGGGGTGTTGCTCAACTACCAGTCTTTGCTCTCCCCCTCTGTGGTAAGGGTGGAATACAGTTTGCTAATAATAATAATAATAACAACAACGAACTTTACAGTCTTCTTCTTACTCATTTCCTGACCAGGTTGTTATGCCTGCCCTGGATATATTTGCTGTATATTATTGTTTCCTTTAAACATAAATGGGCCCACTGCCCTGGGAATGCTCTTTTCCGCTACTGTGAAGGAGGCCCGGCCCAACTTTCGGTTCAAAATCTCTGTCGACTCGCTTAAGTGCTCCTAAGATGTGAGAAATATAATAGGCATGTACATGTCCTGTGAATTTCTAGACGGGGTTGCATGTTGCTCATTTACGTGGTTGTTCCATAGAATATTTTCTTCAGAACCCACATGCATTCCAATCTGAGGTGGGTTGTAATTGCGACCGTTTTATTTGTCCAGGGTTTGTCTGAGAGATGACCAGCTGCAAAGCAGAACAGAGTTAACTTTTAATAGTTAAGAGGGAATTTTAGCAAATGCAGATCAGTGGAAGAGTGTGTGCTTTGCATGTAGAATGTCCCAGATTCAATACCTGACATTTTGAGGCAAGTCTGGAAGACCTCTGTTTGAAATCCACGAGAGCCACCAGTCACATGGACCAATGGTCTGATTAAGAATATGTCAGTTCTTACATTCCAAACCTTTAAAAAAAACACACAACAAAACCCTGCATTACATACTTCCATAATTCCCTAGTCCATGAAACTATTAAAAGTACAGGAGGCCTGTCTCGCCTGGCTTTGGGTCACCTCTGGAACAAAAGTAAGATAGATGCACATGTGCGGTTAGACTGAAAGTGGACCCCATGTTGCAGGTAGTACTAAAAGGTGGGCCCTGCATCTGGAAAGGTTGAATACTGGTGCTGCGTAGAGAGCACTGCAGGAAAGGCATTGGCGGGTGGAAAATTGTGTGGCGTCTTCTGTCCCCTGCTGGCGAGAAGCTGTATCATGTATTGCATCAAATGTGTGTGCAAGGGAGAAGTACAGTACACATCAAAAGCAGTAAGAGGGAAGCGGGAAGCAGGGTTATGCTATATAGATGGGATATATGGAAATGGAATCCATTGAAAAATGATGCTAAAATTATGGCTGGAAGGATAGTCATCGTGTTTTTTGCATAGAGATTAGTACTTCCTTGTTTGCTGGAATATTTTTCATTTTAAAAGAACAGTAATGTAGGGAAATTAAATATGCAATGTGAAAGATGGGATGAGATGCAGCCTTAACCAAAATAATGTGGCAGAAAACACCCTTCAGCTGATCCTTGCGTTGCTTAGGTTTTTTTGGGGGGGATCTATCTATCTTCTCACGATTCCTTGGGAAAAGGGGCCTGTGTGTTCTTATTTGCAGCCCATCTAACTTTCCCTATTTATTTATTTACTTATTTTCTCAATCAGAAAGAGGAACGAACCATGCTGGAAGATATTCAAGCCACTTTGTCAGAGCTGGACAAAGTTGCTTTTTATTTCAGGCAACTGGATGAGTGTTTTGTTGCAAGTGAGTTCATGCCTTTTCTTTGTCCCTTCTTTCCCCCATATCTTTGTACTTCTTCCTGCAGGGCACTGACATATCCCCTGTGTGTCCCATTTACTTAGTCCACTAAGACTTGGACTTGCACTAAAAACTTCAAAAGTTGCCATTTTGGCTGAAACCCAGCAAGAACGTTGCTAATCTTTTAATGTACCGGTAATTTAATTCAACTCTTTGCTTTGTTTTGTTGCTGGTTGTTTTATAATGTTCCTACCATAGTAATGAAGTAGAGCGTGAACAGGGCATGTTTTTCTCACCCCTCTCATATGAGTTGGATTAGGGGGCAGTAGGTTTTTGTTTTTTGTTTTGTTTTAAATGCTTTATTATTCATTTTCCATATATATACAACATGTAGTCATCTTCATTTCAGTCAGTCCAATAAAGATATCACAGAAGATACATACAATTTCAACTATGTGCTTTCTACACGAACCTATGACTTCCCATCCTCTCCATATTTTCCTTTATATTAAACATCTTGCTTTAATTTATCATTACTATTTTGTAAAAATTCTCTTTTCTATTTCGATACCGTATTCCATCATACAGTGGTGCCTCACTTAACGAACGCCCTGTAAGACGAAATTTTCGCTTAAAGAAATCACGGTTTCCCATAGGAATGCATTGAAATTCAATTAATGCATTCCTATGGGCAATTTTTTTAAAAAAATAAATCAATGCATTCCTATGGGATTCGCTAGATGAATTTTTTGTTATAAGAATAGACCCGTGGAACGAATTAAATTCGTCTAGCGAGGAACCACTGTATGTATTATTTACAGAAATCATTCAAAGGCAACTACCGTGTTTAGATTACAGCTGCTTTTCAAATAATTTTTGAAATTATCCCATTCTTGAATGAACTCCTGTCTGGGCTGAGGCAAGAGTCATAAGACAGAGGATGGAACTTTCTGGAGAGCTTAAGCCACAGTACCTCTTATTGCACAGTGACAACTGGTCGTTTTTTAAAACAGTTCTCTCTAAAAGCTCATGCAGTCTCCAACACCTGTCTTTTTGTTTCCCCAGATACCCATGTCTTCTACCATGTTGAAGGCAACAGGCAGGTTTTGAAGGTCTTCTTTTACTTAGACAGTTACTACTTCTCCAAACTGCCTTCCCGGTTTCAGAACGGGGGGAGTCTGAAGCTGCATGCTGTGCTCTTCACAAAAGGTAACAGGTGAAATTCTGTTTGTTCGGTTTTTTTCCTTTAAGCCACTGGCTATAATGTAATTGGGGTGGACGATGCTTGTAATTGGGCCTTAGGTGATAAAGATGAATGTTGCCCCCAGCTCTTGGCTCTTTCGCAGCTTATTAAATCTGCAAGGCAAAGTCCGAGACAGTGGAAATTAAGTTTAAGGAAGCTTAAACCTAATCGAAGCAGGTAAATTAGAAAACCGTTTCACAATGCTGACAGGATGAGGGTCAGCATAAGGTCAGGCACATTGAGCTTGTTTTGTAACCTGCACATATTATGTCCATGTTATTGGACTCTCAGTCTTGGCACACCATCTGTGAAATGGTGAGGGAGAATAACGATCAGGATTGTAAACCACTTAGCATTCTAAGAAGTGTCGTGTACTTTTACGTTGTATAATAGCAGGCATCCCCAAACTCAGCTCTCCGGATGTTTTGGGACTACAACTCCCATCATCCCTAACCACTGGTCCCGTTAGCTAGGGATGATGGGAGTTGTAGTCCAAAAACATCTGAAGGGCCGAGTTTGGGGATGCCTGTATAATAGTGATGGTGACAGAAGAAATAAGGAAACGGGTGAGCTTTTATAATGAATACATGATGTTTTTCATGAAAATCATTACAGCCCTTGAAAATCTGGAAGGCCAGTCCCAGCCAAATGGTTCCTCTCTGGAAGAGCTCCAGCAGCAAATTAATTCCACCTCTCTTGAGAAGGTGCAGCAGTATTATCGCAAACTCAGGTATTGTGACATAAAAAGAATGTTGCTTGTTGGCAGCCTTTGTACTCAACATTATTATTGTTATTAAGATTTTATCAGTGTGGGTGGTTCTTTACATGGTAGCATACATGAAGGCTGGTCCCTGCCCCAGGGTGCTTGCCACCTGAGCCTGTTCATTTGAGAGAAAATCCATACATTTGAATTGAGATTTTCTTACTTCAAGTTTTGTTTGGGTATTAAATGAAAGAAAGAGAACCTTTTTAATGTATATACCGTGTTTCTCATATTATAAGACATGTCTTATATTTATTTTTTCCTCAAAAAACACACTATGGCTTATTTTCAGGGGATGTCTTATATTTTTCCTCCTCCTCCTCCTCCTGCCATGGCCGGTATTGCTGCTGTGCCTATCACTATGTCTTATTTTCGGGGTATGGCTTATATTCCTTGAATGCTTAAAAATCCTGCTATGGCTTATTTCATGGGTATGTCTTAAAATATGAGAAACAGGGTAGTACAAAAAGAAAGAAAGCAATTGGAGATGGGATGCAAATGTTCTAGTAACCGATTCTGGCTTCATATGCTGGTTTGTAAACAGCACTTTAAACCATCATTTCTGAATTTGGATGGCATGCCATAGTACCGTATGGATTGACAAGGCCAGGATATAAGCATCAAAGCCAGATGCCGGAAGGGAGAATGAAAAGTGAGGGCAAAGCTCATTCTCAGGCCAATAAAACATGATTTATTAGTCCCAAGATTGTAATGTGTGAATGGGGTCATAGTTGTTTACCTGACATTTTGTTGTGTGGGGAAACCCTATACCATGAACCCTTTAAAATAGTAGGAGAGGCCAGTGACAGCTTCTAACTATGAGCCTGGCCATGTTTAATGGAAGTAAGGTAAAGGTAAAGGGACCCCTGACCATTAGGTCCAGTCGTGACCGACTCTGGGGTTGCACGCTCATCTCGCGTTATTGGCTGAGGGAGCCAGCCTATAGCTTCCAGGTCATGTGGCCAGCATGACAAAGCTGCTTCTGGCAAACCAGAGCAGCACATGGAAACGCCGTTTACCTTCCCGCTGTAGCGGTTCCTATTTATCTACTTGCACTTCGAGGTGCTTTCGAACTGCTAGGTTGGCAGTAGCTGGGACCAAGCAACGGGAGCTCACCCCGCCACAGGGATTTGAACCGCCGACCTTCTGATCAGCAAGCCCTAGGCTCAGTGGTTTAACCACAGCGCCACCTGGAAGTAAAGCATCTTCTAATTCTGGCACCATTCCTTAAGCCACAGAAACGTATTTGATAGGCCACATCTAGCCTTCCATTGACTTGTTCCTCAGCCCCTTAGAAAGAAACGTCTTATAGGAATGCTTGAAACCAGATGACCACAAGCTAATACAGCTTATTTATTATTTTCAGGACTTTTTACCTTGAGAGATCCAACTTGCCTACAGATTCCAATACCACAGCTGTGAAGATTGATCAGGTACAGAAACATAATAATAATAATAATAATAATAATAATAATAATAATAATAATAATTTATTATCTGTACCCTGCCAATCTGGCTGGGTTTCCCCAGCCACTCTGGGCAGCTTCCAACATACATTAAAATGTCACAGATTAAAAACTTCCCTGAAGAGGCCTGCCTTCAGATGTCTTCTAAATGTCAGGTAAAATAAAAAAATTCCTTCAGTAGCACCTTAAAGACCAACTAAGTTTTTATTTTGGTATGAGCTTTCGTGTGCATGCATATCTGATGAAGTGTGCATGCACACGAAAGCTCATACCAAAATAAAAACTTATTTGGTCCTTTAAGGTGCTACTGAAGGAATTTTTAAATTTTGCTTTGACTCAGACCAACACAGCTACCTACCTGTAAATGTCAGGTAGTTATTTATCTCTTCTAGGCATATGTGCGATAAGTGCAAATTTCCAAACCAAGCTGAGGTCAGGAGCAACCAGTTCTCCTTATTTCTAGGAGAAGCTGGCTGTGCACAGCGCTGGTTGGCCGTCCCATGTGGCAGTCACAAAGCCACTTCTCTCCTTCTGTGTAGAGTTGAGGTGAGCAGGCTGCAGGTGTATGGGATCTGCTTGGTTTTTTACTAGCATCGTGAGATCCATTATGCTTGCCTAGAGCATGTAGAAGGGCCATAGGAGTCCACATTGGAGTCAGAGCCTGGAATATATATGATGGTAGAGGAGCAAGGACAGAGGGAAGCAGACTTCACACGCCAAAAGCCACACCTGGAGGAGGTCCATCTGCCTTAGGCAGCCCTAAATGTAATATGAGCCCCATTAGTTCAGTCTGCAGTTTCTCAAATGTCCTCTGGACCTCCTCACACATTTAAGTTTTTCAAGTGTACATTTAAAAATGTAAAAGGTAAATTAGACAAACGAACAGTAGCCACAGACCCCTACTGAGTGTAGACTCACTCCCCATTGCTTTTACCAAAAAGAAAACTATTCTGGGAGTGTCAGTGTAATGTATAGTTTGGCCTTAAATCCCCTGCAGCAAACAACACATTCCGACTTACCATTTTGGAAGTTGCTCTGATGAATGGTTGTTGGCATAAGCATTTAGACTGGGTATAACTGAGGGCAGGGGAGCCTGTAGGTACAGATGCTTCACTGATGCATTCTTCCTTTGTATTCTTTTGTAGCTTATCCGTCCCATCAATGCAATGGATGAGCTTTGCAGACTAATGAAATCTTTTGTCAGCACAAAAAGCAGCCAGTCGGGATATTCCAGTAGTTACGTAGCAGGGGCTGGACTGCTGCCTATATCCTCTGAACTCTGTTATCGCCTCGGAGCCTGCCAGATTGTAATGTGCGGCACTGGAATGCAAAGGTGAGAGCTTTTAAATCAAAACAAATGTTGCGTTCCTCTGGAATGAACATTTTTTAAAAAGTGACCTACTGGTAGATCCCTGGGCTCTGCCATTGCAAGTGGGGATTTGCATGACTGAATGCTTCTTCATTCAAAAACAGAGACAATCCCTCTGCATATAAAACTTGGATGTCAGGGAGAATATAGCATCCAGTTTTCTGTGTTGTTTGTTGTTTTTGCACGGAGAAATCATGTGAGTCACCATCTACAGACACATGTTTCAGCACTGGATCTAAGTTATTTAGGTTCATTTTCTGCTTCTCAGAGGAGGTGACTCTGGAATAAATTAGTTTATACCTTCATCTTTGGCTTGCTTGAACTTCGAATGCATGGAGTACCTTCAACATACTTACGCGATTATTTGTTTCCAGTACTTTACCTTTCACTTGGCTTGTCCAGAGTTCCACATTTTTGTTTCCGTTTTGCATGCAAAGTTAAAACGCTCACCATAAAAACTATCACGGAAACAATATAAAGCAGGATTAAAAACAGTAATGATAAACTGTAAAGCTTTGCCATTTAAAATAGAAATAAACCAATGCAGTTTTCAACTGGAACTCAGAGAAAGCAGGACCTTTGAAATGAAAGAACGGTTTTGAAAATTGGTTTTGCTGGTGGGTGGGGGTGGGTGGAACCAACAACCCTCAGATGCAACAATCCAAAGGGACAGGGAGGAATGAGGTGCGGCTTTTTTATATGTGGCATTTTGCAGCCGGTTGTCCTTTGAAAATAAACTGCACCAGCTACAGGGCTTGCATAGCTTTTCTCCAAAACTCGGGAAGAACAGGGGGCTGTTGAAATCTGCAGATCCACAGCCCATCCTGACATGCCTCCTTTTTGTTCTATCTGACATCAGAGTAGAGAGTGGTGGATGTGTCCTGGATGTAGAAGAGGGTTTGTAGGTAGGAGCCTTGCAAGGTCAAATCTCCCTGAGAGGAGACCTTTCCATCCACCCTCAGATAGGGAAAGTCAAAAGTCCTGTGGCCCAGGGACCATAGGATCGCACCCTGTGCCACTTTATACGAATAGGCATTTGACTTCTGGAAGTGACATTCTTTATGTTCTGTTTTTAGGAGTACGCTGAGCGTGTCCTTGGAACAAGCAGCTATATTGGCTCGAAGTCACGGACTCCTGCCTAAGTGTATCATGCAGGCAACAGACATCATGAGAAAACAAGTAAGCCTTTATGAAGGGTTGATTGAAAAAAGGAAAACAGGAGCTGCAAATATTTCAAACAGGGCATTTTTGTGTATATCCAAAGGATGCAGATTGTGCTTAAGTCCTAAGCCCTTAGATTTTCACATGCAGAATGTCAGTATGTTCCATTATATTAATGGTATCCAAAAACAGGCATAGTAGAAAAATAAGCCCATTGCAAATATTTATGCTTAAAGGGGCAGTGGTCCATACTATGTTTGTGCTCAAAGTCCTCTGCATGCTGTCCATATTCTTGTTTTCATTCTGTTTAATAATACTAATACAGTGGTACCTTGGGTTACGAACGCGATCCGTTCCGGGTCGCAGTTCGTAACCCGAAAAGTTCATAACCCCAAAATGCCATTTTGCACATGCGCAAAGCGCTATTTTTGCGCTTTACGCATGCGCAAATGTGCGCAGCGCTTCTGCGCACACGCACGCGGCGAAAATACTTCCGGGTTTGCGCAGTTCGTAACCCGAGTTGTTCGTAACCCGAGGTGTTCGCAACTCGAGGTACGACTGTACTAATAAATACCCCGCCACTCCGGGTGGCCTACAGCATATATATTGTGATAATCTTACAGTGTTGGGCTGGAGCAGTTGCAGAGTGCTTTGGGAATCCTTTCATCTTAAGTAAACACAGATGACTAATGGACTACCTTGGTGCTTTCCAAAGCTGGTAGCTGAAGCTAAAGTGCTTTCAAAGAAAAATAATATATTTGTCTTTCAGGGTTTTTCTCCAGGGTTGCACTCTCTCGCTCGTTCTGCCAACACACCACCTAATGTTTTTTGTTTTTTGATTCTTTAGGGACCAAGAGTTGAAATCTCTGCAAAAAATCTGAAAGTGATGGATCAGATGCCACAGTCTGCACCCCGGTAGGTGACTCTATACAGCAAGGATTTCACCTGAAAAAATGCATCTTCAACTTTTTGTATACACACACACATGATTCTATGATATTAGGGAAAGGGGAAACATTCATTCATTTCCCTTTTTACTCCCAGACTTTCCTGCGGATCAAAATTCAAATCCCAGTTGGATTCCTCTTTCATATTTTGCTGTGTAGTTTCAGTGCAAAAAAGAGAGTATTTTTCATTAAGAAGCACACAAAATGTGTGCTTTACAATGAATGCATTCAAAAATGTGCTTCTTACATAGAGATATGTACAAAATGCATGCAGCTTAAATGAAGGGCTTTGTACATTTTTTTAAAAAAGAAAACTGCAGAAACAAGGAAGGAATGGATCTCTGAGTTGAGCGCAAGTGACATGGGACGTGGCAACTCAGTCCATCCCTAATATTACATAGGCATTTAACACTGACCCAATCTAGTGTATACTGTGCTTTACAGGTTGCAGCAGGATTTTTATAGCTGTTGTTCAAGTCATCTCACACTCCTCCTAGCCCTTTTGGGTAGTTCCAGGGCTTGTTTTCAGCCAGAACTCAGTTCTGGCACCTCTGTTTCTAGAAAAATAGCAATGGGTAGCTCCATTTTGTATAAAATAAATTTGTGATGGTTATCTTGCGGCTGTCAGGGCATTGTCAGCTGCCTGAGGAATGGTGAGTTGCTACAATAGCAGAACTGACAACTGATAAGCAAAGATAATTCATAAGCTTTGGCTATGGGCTACAGCAAGCGTTCTAAAAAGCAGTCTGATCATTAAAATGATTTAGCACACAGATTTTGGACTTACAGATGTTTAAATGCTGAAGGAAGGTTACCCAAAACAATATCAGAGGGCTGAAGAATGGTTTATCCAAAGCCACCACTCATGGCTTACAAAACCCAAGAGATCTGGAGTGGAGAGGATTGCCTGTCATACTCTTCCTGTCACCAGTCCCATCCTCCTCCTCGTGTTGGCAGTGTCACTGTTGCCCTTAGATGACAATCACTTGAAATTATTTTAACTACACAGTTATTATTTGAAATTATTTTGCTACACAGTCGTACCTTGGATCCTGAACGCCTTGGTACTCAGACATTTTGGCTCCCGAACGCCACAAATCCACAAGTTTGCAAACGTTCTTTGGAAGCTGAATGTCTGACAGGGCTTCCGCAGCCTTCCAATTGGCTGCAGGAGCTTCCTGCAGCCAATCAGAAGCCGCACTTTGATTTCCACAAACGTTTTGGAAGTCGAACGGACTTCCGGAACAGATTCTGTTCGACTTCCAAGGTACGACTGTATTCCATTGGCCATTAGTGTCCCTTTTGTAATATCAACTTTTTTTATGTCACGCCTTTACAGAATCTACAAGTTGTGTCAGCCCCCTGCAGATGGAGATTTATAGAAGTGAAGGAAACTCCCATATCCCGGAATCACAGAAGTGTTCAGCAGAGAGTGATGCTTCCTGAGCACTGATCCTACCTTTTGCCCATGGTGCTGAGTCCAGAAGAGAGAGGAGGGTTGTGGGTTCTGTGCTTCTAGGCAGTCTGGTGCACTAAAACTGCCTTTCCATGCATCTCCTGCTTTTTTATATAGGCAGGCCTGGTTACTCTGTTTTGCGGTTGGTTGCTGCAGGAGTTCTGAAACCGAGGAATGACTTCTGCCCAGTACCAGGAAGGATATCACAGGAGGACAAAACCCTGCGATAAGGAATTGATTGTGGTGCTGACTGGACATTGTGGACTTAGCAAATCTAAGTGAAGCACATCATCTACCTGTCATGCTGTTTTGGACTGTCATCCTGTTTCCTGCACAGTGTTGGCTAGTGGCCTTGAACAAGAGCCTCACAAACACTCTTTTTAAAAAAGAAAACCCACCAACTTGCACTTTGAAATTGTGAATAGCACACACCTCTGGTTTGTTCAAAGGATTTCTCCTGGAGCCATTTTCCACTTCAGCCCAGTATGAACCAGATTCTACTCCGCAGAGTGCACATTCCATAGGACTTTCTACGAGAATTTCCTTTTAACTTTTACTGTAAAGTTCAAGGTTTGCAATTAACACTTTTTACTAATGGTCCATTATGTATTCTGGAAATACAACAATATATTTTACAGGGCAGATTTAGCAATGAATGATTCTTTCTGAAATGGAAAGATATGATGAAAGGGGAAGCAACCACAGCCCTGTTTTCCAATAATTTGAACAGCTGAGCATTTTTGAAGCAAGGACAAAACTATACTTATTTATGTGGAATGGAGTATCTGTTTTGGAACTTTTTCCTTATATACAAGGTTTAAATTTATGAAGTATTTGTTTCAAATGGGGCCAATAATGCTGGCAGATACGTAGTAGATCTCAGTTCACTGAAAATATTGTTACGTTATTTAAAACCTTGCAGTATTTAAGTAGTCTTTAATACATTTTTTAAAGAAAAGAAAAGAAAATAGATTACAGTGGGTTGTAAGTTAAAATGAAATCATGGTTATGTATATAATGTACTTTATTTTTCCCTGTTTTAGAAATGTTTTCTGTTTGATCAGTATTATCATTAGCAGAGTAATTTGTTTCCAAATTACTTGCTACAATGTAATGAAAAATATCAGCAATCTCAGGCCAGAAGTAACATTATTTTGGAGTGAGTGCCTTAAATGAATCATCCATGTTGACCCAGATACAAAAAAATTAAGGGGCATAAAGACAAAACTAACATTCTTCTATATCATAATAAACTAAAAAGCCATAGTCTCCTCTGAAATGCTTTTCGTTGGGCATGCATAGAAGTTCCTTAGAGTGGCTTCTGTATCTAGCACACAGAAGAGGGATATTTTGATTTTGGCTTAAAATAGGGCATTTAATAAACTCCAATGTTTCCTAACAGTCCAATCCTTCATTTATTGTGTTACATTGAAAACCGTTATGTTCCTTCTCTGCTTGAGGAAGGCATTTAAAGCAACAGCAGCAGCCTTGACTTTTAAATGATGGAGAATGGTTACTGGAAAAAAATGAACATTCAACAATAAATGAGCCTGAGACCCTGGCTTATTCCGGCAATCTCGTTGATTCCAAATAGTACAGTACATTAAAAGTAAAATAAAAAGGACTGGAGTGGAGTCAGCAACCACCAGGTGGCAGCCTTAGGCTTGCCAGTGGAAATTTCTGCACAATTCTCCTAGCAAGGCTGAATTAACAAATATATTTAGCAAACTACCCTGTGAGGCCCAGCTAAAACTAGTAGAATGATATGCTGCATTCCTCCCAGCAAATGTACCCACCCTGCTTGTCACATCTTGGATGCTATTATTAAAAATGGTGGTTTAAAATAGCTTCAGCAGCAGGAGAACAAATGTAATAAGAGATTTCACAGGGAGCGTGTATTTGGGCGCAAAGTGGAGATGGAGGCTGTCTATGAATGCTGGGATGGGAAAAAGCATCTTGACTTGCACCCATCTTCGATATTGCTTGGCAACCATGAATTGACCTCAGCTCTTTCCATTTCATTTAGACCTTTGTGAAGACTTGAGTCATATTTTTAATTTCAGGATCTTATTTTCAATCCGTGGTGATGGTTTGTCACCGTCAAGCATAGTTTGTCATGTTTCTCAGCGACTAGACCCATTTCTGTTGCTCTTTGTTACGATTAAAAGCAAATACTCCAAGATGGGGTCCTAGGTGCAGCACTGCTGTTGCATCTCCCAAGAAAACAAGCTCTGCCTCTCCTTAACCCTGTGCAATCATTATTTGATTCAATGTCAGTTCAAGGCATAGGAGCCAACTCCTAGGGGCTGTGCGGGCTTTGGCCCCCACAATAAAATACTTGTGGGGGCTGGGCCCCCAGAAAGTAGATGGGCATTCCCATTCAGTTGGAGTTTGTGCACTGCATCATGTGATCGATTGTGTGGGGCAGGGCTTACCTGGGCTTCCGCAATATTTTATTGTCACCACTGGTTCAAGGTGTGTTTTTCTTTGTGTGTGTGGGGGGGGGGTCCTCTTGGTCAAAACGTCCATGGGACCCCATCCTCACCGCCAATGTTGCTGCCTGTCTATTTGTTAATAAGCACCACATCTTGGACAGTGAGGACAAGGTATGTAAATGGCCACACTCATCCTTGTTCCTTTCCGTGCTTGTTTACTCAGGGTGCAGGTGAACTGGCAGCAAGAGTGAAGCACGGAGGAAGCACAGAGGAAGCTTGGCAATGTCTGCACTAACTAGTGGTGACTCTCCAGAATTTCAGTCAGGGGGTCTCTTCCAGCCCTACCTGGAAATGACACGGATGAAGCCTGTTCTTCCAATGAGGAGGAGGAGCAGAAAGGGTCAGGAAGTTCCAGGGATTGGCATTGAGTCCCTTACTGGTCTTGACAGAGTCCAAACTATGCCACCTCCTGACACCAACCTTGCTTTGGCTCCTTAAGAAGTATAGAAATAATGGAAGACTTCACACACAGCCAATCTCACAATAAGCTGCATGGGAAATGGGTGAAACCTGTTTTCTTTACATTTCAAGCCAGATGTTCCTCTGCTATCAAAAAGCAGTGCCCATATAATAATCCACTTTATATAATAATCCACATTTTCACTCCCTTATTCTTCTACGAGCATGATGAGAGAACAAAAAACTAGTCCTGCCAAAACCTCTGTGTGGAAAAGAATGACATGGTGGAGGCAAAAAAAATTCACATAAAAAAAGAATTGACAACCCAACAGAAAAGTTATCAGTGATTGAATGCAGATTGGGTGCATTAAAAATCAGCTCTGCTTCAGCAGCTCAATGGGCCTTCAACATCTCGCTGTGTTAGATCTGGCATTTGGTTCAGAAGCTGTATATCTGAGATTTAAGATTTATTTTCAAAAGCCCTTCTCACCAGATCTGCAAGTATCTCTATCACTCACTGCAGGAGAGCTACATTGAAAATGTACAGCCATTTGCCTAGATCAGGGGGCTGTGTGCAATTATATACACACCTTGCACATTATTCTTGCACATTATGTCATCCCCATTCAGCTCAATGGAGAGACCTGCAGTGGCACATGGCTACTTAAAAGTGAGTCCCATTGAGCTTAGTGGTATGTAAGTATGAAGCTGTAAGCATGAAAGTAAGTTTCAACTCCCAATTTAAGCGAAACTTGCCCATCTATTAAATGCTAATGGCATCACTGAGCCAAGACGAATTAAACATCTGATTTAAAGAAGCAAACACAATTTCCGCTCTCAGAAATGTAGTTTTACACCAGGCATTTAATTCTATGCTTGGTTTTGGATATTTCCATCATTGTTTTAATGAGCGGAGCCGAGAAGAACATTTTTTAACCATTAAACAACAGTCTGCATCCTCTTGCCAGGTTGTTTGTTTGTTTGTTTGTTGCCTGCCCTTTACCCTCAGGTCTCAGGAAGGGTTACATCAAAACACAATATTAAAAAGTTTAAAACTACTTACAATCACAAAAATAAGGTGGGTCCTAAAAAATATGCCCCTCAAGTGTCAAAAGACACTATAGTTCACTCAGGAAAGTTGCTTCCCACCTGCGCAAAGGTATTTGAAATGAATAAATATGTGCAGATTCCTCTAAATGTTTGATTTTCGAAAAATAAGTGTATAAGTCAATGCTTGGGTGATTTCTGGATGCCACTTAAAATGAAGCTTGCTTCAGAAGCACTCTGAGGCCTTTGAGCAGAGGGAATCAGAATCATTTCATTAGTTTCAAATTACTTACATGACATCTCCAGCAATCGCTTTTTTGATAATTAAAAAAACCAACAGTTTGATGTGGCTATATATCACTTACCAGATGTAGATATCAAAACAGTATGTACAGGGTACGTTAATTTAGTTCAGCTGCGAGAAGCTCTCCCAGCCTGATTCCAGAAACTCCTGTCGGGAAACAAACACAGTTTGTGGCAGAGGGTGGCTTCTGTCTGTGTGGGAACCTCTGAGCTGTCACAAGCCATTTGCTTGTGAAGGGTTGGCACCCTCACAACATGTTCCTGCCATCACCAAACCAGATGTGCGGGGCATTGTAGCTTTAAAGAGCTGTTGCTTGGCCCAAAAACATGGTGTTGCAGAAGCAGAATGAGGGCTGTGGGCTGGGTAATGCACTCTGTTTTCCATTAGTTATCCTCACACCCTGTTTTCCATTACTTAACTGCAACTTTTTAAAGGGCGTGCGAAGAGAAAGAAAGATGTCCTCGTCGTCCTAATGGGGATGTTGTCCCCAAATCCATGAAGGCTAAGACTGTCAGTGTCTACTATAATGATGATGATGATGATGATAACAATAATTTATTATTTATATCCCACCCATCTTGCTGGGTTTGCCCCAGCCACTTTGGGCGGCTCCCTGTCAGGAGTATGGGCAGGAGTCAGGCTCTGGGGCCTGTAGTGCTTTGCAGGACTGGAGCCTGCCTCAGCTTGTGTTGGAGAAGCAAGGAGTGGCCACTCAGGTGAGGCCACTTGATACCTCACTGCACCTGGTGGCAGGAGCTGGGAGGGATAAAAGCTCAGCATTTCCCTTCAGCTCTTTGCCACAGCAACGCTATCCCTGCCTGGTTGCATCTGGCCTCTCGCCCCTTGCTCCTTGGACCCTCGCCTTGCTGATGCCTTGATCCTCGACCCCTGGACCCTTGCCTTGCTGATGCCTTGCTCCTCGACCCTTGGACCTTTGCTTTGCTGACGCCTTGCTCCTTGACTCCCAGACCTTCGCCTCTGCCTTGCTCCTTGACCCTGCGACTGCCTGCTGCTGGACCCTCAGCCCTGCACCTGTTCCTGCTTCTACACCACCATCTTGCCTCTGGTCCTGACGTCCTCAGCCAGGGCTTCAACCACCCGCCGACCGGACCGTGACACCGTGACACGATAAAACATCAAACATTAAAAACTTCCCTAAACAGGGTTGCCTACAGATGTCTTCTAAAAGTCAGATAGTTGTTTCTTTCCTTGACATCTGATGGGAGGGCGTTCCACAGGGAGGCTGCCACTACCAAGAAGGCCCTAGCCACAATGGCAATGCTCTGCCTCTGGTCGAAACGGCAATACTTCTGAATTCCATTTGCTGGACTCTGAAGGAGGGGGGGGGGCTCTTGTGCTTGGGTCCTACCTTTGGGTTTTCCATTGGTGTCTGCTTGGCAGCTCTGAGTACAGAATGTTGGGCAAGGAGCCATGGATCCAGCATGGTCTTCTTATCCTCTTACTGCACTGTGGGATACAGTGTTTGGATTTCATGGCTTCCTTAGCACCTCACATGGTATTATTGCCCCAAGGAACCCCTTGGGTTCCTCATCCAGCTTTTTCGCTCAAGGAAGTGTAACATTGTTCAAGCAAAGATGGAAGAGCAGAGTGTGGGTCTCTTCCTGGAAAGGTCCCTCAGACATTATGCACAAACACCCAATGTTAAGATGCTTTTTTTGAAAAGCCTAACCATGATAGATTCACAACTGAGTAACTCAATGCTTATTTCAATACCTACTCTCATTTTGACTCAAGAAAACCACCATTTTATAGTTCAAATCGGGAAAAATAAATACAGTAAGTGTACAAAAGTACAAAGATTCACAAAATGTTTTCAGTCGTCAACAGGTTTACCATACCCATTGAGTCAATCAAAGCTTATACCCAGAACAAACTTAGTTGGTCTCTAAGGAGCTACTGGACAATTGTTTATTTATTTTGACTGTGTCAGATCAACACAGCTACCTACCTGAATCTAAAATGTTTAGGAGTATGCACACCCCTTCATCCTCCCCCCAAAAAAGCACTGCCTACTCCCTTCCATGTTAAAACTCAGATGATGCAGTGCTTAGGAGGCTATTGCATTCTTCTCCACTTTTGCTGAACTGTTCCTTTGAGAAGAATATACTGTAATATTGTACATCATCAGAAAGGTGACAGATGCTCTTCCACTTCCAAGTCTTGCCCCTTTCCCCAGATTTTCAACCTTTTAATATTCATTGTATATGGCTTGGTATCAAATCAATATAAATGTGATATCAATTTTATGTTGTTGTTTTGGAAAAAGTTTATTTTAGGGTATTATGTGACTGTCTTATTACTGCTAATGTGGTGCAGCAAGTTGCAAAGTCACCCCAATCTAAGGTGTGGGTGCTACTCCTAAATGTTTGGGGTTGTTCCCCTGTATGTGAATGTATGGACAGCCATACATACATTCTCTGACATCCAAAGAATGGATGTCATGGATGTAGCGTCTTTGAAATCCAGGCTAGTGTTCAAAATTCCTTTGGTTTTTCCTATTCCTGTTGAGGTGGCTCCCCCCCTCCCTTTCCCTTGCACCTGTAGCTTTTTCAACAGCATAAAGTAGTATTACAGTCTTCTAATCTAGGCCCCAAGATTAATCAGAGGTGCTGAGATGGGGTTTCTTCTGACGTCCTATCACAGTGAAATACAATTTCATTCATTTTATTATTACCGGTATTATCTGTGTATTAAATGTATATCCTGCCCTTAGTCTCAAAAGCACCCAGAGCCACGAACAACAAGTGATAAAGCTTTAAAACAGTAAACATGTCTTGAAAGGATCTGGGAAAAAAATGATTCCATTACAGATGTAGACCAGAAAAGATATCAACTTAAAATGGTAAAAGAAGAAGGTCTCTATTAGATTCTGAAAAGGCAACAGAGATGGGACCTGTCTGGTGTTCAAAGAGAGGGAATTCGAAAGAGAAGGTGCCATGACATGAAATTCCTACATTGTGCTGAACTGACCTCATGATAAGATGGTATTTGTAGGAGGCTATCACCTGAACAGCGCAGTGATTGATTAAATACATAAGGGGTGAGATGATCTTAATCAATTACTTAAGGAGACATAAATACCAATTAGCTAGAAATGACTCCCCCTTTCCAGTCCTACATCTCTGTGCAAGAGAATGAAAGTTGCAATTCAGTATACAGTTACACATGATGAAGCCCATCTAAAAGCAATCTGACTTGTGTATGTGGTTCTGTGCTGGATTGTGGCCAATGGCTTTGCTAATGGAACTCGATACCAGCAAACATTAGCCATGTAATGCCTTTTCCACTCACTCCCGTTGGCAGCAACAGTTTTGGGAATTATCTTATTATACATTAATTGATTCGCCTTTCAATAGACTTCAACTGCTTTCCAAGTTTTTCACATTAATTTTCCCTCCTGGGGCGGCCTATAATGCCACTATTCTGGATAAAAGGCTCCTTCATGGTTTATCACACAGTAAAGCTAACCACACAACACATTCTCCCACTAAGGCATGAGTTTAATGCAACATGATTATGTCCTGATGCTGTTGTGTATTCTTCCCCTACCTCGCTGACATTTCTAAAGTAGAAGAGATTCTATGGGCTCACACAAAAACCTTAGAATAGCGCTTTCTGTAGAAAAGCAGTTCTAATTGTTTCATCAAAGTTATCATTTCTTCCTTGTCTAATTTCTTTTCAAGAAATATGAATAGGTAAAGCGACAAAGATCCATGCAGCGCTACAGAGGATGGTCCTCTCTTTGAAAGGCATCCTTGTTTGAAGGGCTGTTTGGTCCAAGTCTGGTTTCAAGATAGAGCCGTATGAAGAGAGGGGAGGGGGGGAGCCTTGACGTTACCCATCATCTGGACAGCAGACTGAGCAGGCAGACCAACAGGTGACCCCACCTGCATGAGATGTATTAGATTTCTATTTATATTGCAACATGCAACACAAATACTGCATGTAATTTTGCAATAATTACATTTCAGTAATTTTTTTCTGCATTTGCATCTATAAATATACCTTAGCCTATGCTTATTATATACAAATCCCATGTCATTTTTCGCCCTCCGTTTCAGTGATAACATTTCCCACATTTTCTTTTGACAGTACGTAACTGGCCACCTTCAGCACTACAGCTGAGAAGGGCAGGTGGAGTTTGACATATTCCATCCAAAGTTAAGCACTTTTATGATCCCACAATAATTCACCATCAATTGCAATCACTTCTTGGTTATCTCCCCCACCCCTCACCCCCAGCAGTAAATATCTCTGTGATTATTTTCAGCCTGCAGAGGTATAGAAACTCTGGAGCTAAATATCTCAAATTGGCTAAAGGTTACAGGGTGGAATCAGGCGTCTTTCAAACATGCACAAATTGAGTATATAAAAGACACAGTTACAACATACACCAAAAATTCCGGATTTTTGAAAAATTCTCCTGACGGTTGGAGTAGCCATTTCCAAACATTCCATATCTGAGTCTTCCAACGTATAAATGATAAGTGAAAAGGCCAAATTCAGTGGGCCTATGACTTAGAATCATAGTGCATAAGAACAGCCTGCAGGATCCGGTCAATGGCCCATCTAGTCCAGCATCCTGTTCTCACAGTGGCCAACCAGGTGCCTGGAAGCAGGAGCTGAGTACAACAAGTCCCCCCCCCCTTGTGACTCCCAGCAACTGGCATCAGGAGGCATTAATACTACTACAAAACCACTTTTTGGGGGGGTATTGGCCATTGGTAATGTGTTTTGTCAAGCACCCTGGGAGGCAGGCACATAAAGGTAAAGGTAAAGGGGCCCCTGACCATCAGGTCCAGTCGTGTCCGACTCTGGGGTTGTGGCACTCATCTCGCTCTATAGGCCGAGGGAGCCGGCGTTTGTCCGCAGACAGCTTCCGGGTCATGTGGCCAGCATGACAAAGCTGCTTCTGGCGAACCAGAGCAGCGCACGGAAACGCCATTTACCTTTCTGCCAGAGTGGTACCTATTTATCTACTTGCACTTTGATGTGCTTTCGAACTGCTAGGTTGGCAGGAGCTGGGACCGAGGAACGGGAGCTCACCCCGTTGCAGGGATTTGAACCGCTGACCTTCTGATCAGCAAGCCCTAGACTCTGTGGTTTAACCCACAGTGCCACCTGGGTTTTAATTAATAACAAATATAACACACCAGCCAGGGTGGATACTCAGGCAAAGGGACTTTTTACCCCTTTTTTGGCAAGGTATTTGTTAAAGATTTGGAGAGGATGTGATAACATTTATCTCCCAGAATGGCCAGAAGATGGTGCTAATCATCTGTGTATGTCAAGTTTCCCAAATTAGCGCACAGCCCCTGGAATTTGGCATTCTGCAGCCACATGGACAAAATCCAGCTTTTTTCACTCAGTTAAAGGAATATGGGGAGATGGGGAATACTTTTTTTCCCTGGCTATTTCTGTAAGAATTGCTTTACAAATCAGAGAGTAGAACTGACAGGCCCAGAGCATAAGAGGGTTCCAGTACTTTCAACACCTACAAGGGGGGAATTGCACCAGCTACAGCTTCTCTCATCACACGACACCCCCTTAGAAGCAATGGCACTAATAATATGAAGGGTCCTTGCACAATGATTAGGAGACTGTAGAGTCCTCTCTCCTTCCAGGCTTACAATCACAACTAGAGAACACCACAGTGTACAGTATAAAAGACTTATCTATGAAACGGGGGGGGGATGCGGGTGGTGCTGTGGGTTAAACCACAGAGCCTAGGGCTTGCCGATTGGAAGGTCGGTAGTTCGAATCCCCGCGACAGGGTGAGCTGCTCGGTCCCAGCTCCTGCCAACCTAGCAGTTTGAAAGCACGTCAAAGTGCAAGTAGATAAATAGGTACCGCTTCAAGCGGGAAGGTAAATGGCGTTTCCGTGTGTTGCTCTGGTTCGCCAGAAGCGGCTTTGTCATGCTGGCCACATGACCCGGAAGCTGTACGCCTACTCCCTCGGCCAATAAAGTGAGATGAGCGCCGCAACCCCAGAGTCGTCCACGACTGGACCTAATGGTCAGGGGTCCCCTTTACCCTTTATGAAACAGGGGCACAAGGAGGACCCTCTTTGTTCAGAGAAAAGGTCCATTTGGTTCAGCATCCTGTTTCTCACTTCAGCCACAGTCAAGCACTATACAGGCCTATCTTCCATGGTTGTTTTGAGGATTACTTAGACAATGCACATTAAATAATGCTGGTGATCTAAGGATGCATTCTGTGCACACAGAAGTCAGCCCATCTAGTCATACGGCTACAAAGCCTAGATAGTGGTCCAAGCTTGACTGAACTCTGCTGATAACCTCCACGTCATCCATGGATTTACCTAGCTAAAAACAACAAGAATGGAATGGGCTGTCTTCTCCCCAAGATTACCATGGACACAAATAATCACATGCAGAGAACATCACATGAAGAAGTCTTGAAATGCATGTGGGCCCGGCTGGGCCAGCCTTAGGCATTTTGCTGCCTGAAGTCAACCAGAAAATGGTGCTCCTCCAGGAATTGTTGTTTGTTAAGGGCACTGGGTTAGAGTACGGATAGGGAGTATCAGGCTCAGGAACCAAATGCCACCTTCCAGCCCTCTTTGTTGGGGCTCAGGACACATAGCTGCCAAGTTTTCCCTTTTCTCACGAGGAAGCCTATTAAGCATAAGGGAAAATCCCTTTAAAAAAGGGATAACTTGGCAGCTATGTCAGGACACCTTGTCTTCATTCTTGCTTTGTTGAGTGTTTTTGATTGGCTGAAATGCTCCTTTGGGTGGATAGGAGGTATTTTGATGGTGGGAGAGCACTCCTCTCACCATAGCTGCCAAGTCTCACGTTTTTCGCTGGAAACCCCCGTATTTAAACCCGTTTCCTGCTGTTATCCCAAATAGAGAAAAATCCCGTAAATCCCCCAGATTTCCTACCTGCCAGGGAGACTCCTTCTGCGCATGTCTGGACATGCACAGAACCGATTTTGGCTGCCGCTCTGCCCATATCTGGGCACCGGAAATCGCCGCTGCTGATCCCGGATTTTTCTTACTGGGAGTTGGAGGGTATGCATCTCACCCTTCCCCAAAACAAGCCTTCCATTCCAGATCCACCACCTGGCTTCTCTTTGGCCTTTGCAGCATGGCTTACTGGGTGGAAACTGAAGTCGCTGTCTTACAAAGCTGGGATCCTGCCTGTCAGGAGGCAGCTGCACATGTATTGCAGTACTTGAGCGGCACTCTGGGAGTTAGTGGTTTGATAACGCTGCTGAAAGGGAGGGAAAGTAAAATGCTGTGAAATGGTGAGGGGAAATGCTGTGATGAAGCAAGGAGGATGAAATGGAGAAGGAACACCAGGGTCAGGGTGTGGGGTGTTGGTGTGGAGGGCAGCAGGGAAACCAGGGGGGATAAATGCAGAACATAAAATCTGAACAGAGTGAAATGTGTGTAGATGGAGGCTTCTTTTTTCAGGGAGATTATAATCTCATTATATCAGAATATGGAGGGAAAAGGTCTGCATGGATATTTGCCTGCACAGTGTCGCAGTGAATGAATGTGTATAATACTGGTTTTCATTCTTTTAAAATTTTCATTCCATTAAAGTGTGCCTCTTTTCAAAGGACTTTCTTTCAGAACATCTTTTCCATTTGCTGTGTATACACTTAATACTGCTCCTTTCTTAGTTATTGATTCCCAGCAGGCTTTTGTTGTCAAGTTGTGGCAATCTAATTTGGTTGACACGAATATAGTATTTTTCTCCTCAGTTTATTTTCTCACCTTTAAAGTGTTCTTTATCCTTGTTGATTCCGGGAAAATTTTATTTGTCTCTATTTTTGAAGGGCACAAGAGTTCACAGAAGCAGTAGGTGGAGATGAGATACTAAGGAGTTGAATATGTGGTTTCAAAATATGGTTTATTGAAATTTGACTGAGGATTGTATTTCCATTCTTTTGCTGTGGCACTCTACCCATAAACGCTGCATTAATTTCTCCCTTTCAAGGCTGGAAGGAATAATAGCAATAATAATGCACCTTAAATTGCTAGCTGCTGTACAAAAATTAAAAATAAAACAGGCCCTGCCCACAGGCTTATAATATAAAGCCTTACGATTTAAAGAATCATTTCAAAAGGCATTTGTCTCTTAGAGTTAAATCAACTGTTCCCTCAAGCAAGACTTAATTTGAACCAAGGTTTGTGTACTTTGCAATCTTCTGAGCATTATGTTAGCTTTTGGGGGGGCGGCAGAGGGCGGGACTGTATAAAAGTTATTTATGTGATTTTTTAAAAAGTGCCTTCATTCCTGAACCTATTTTGGAATACACAGTAATAATTAAAAACAGAGTGACTGAACATGTGCAGAGTGCCATGCACTTAACCCTGGAGGATCATCTGGGACAGAAGTTTAGCTAAGACTCTGATCTGTTTTCTTCCTTTGACAGTGGGATGTTGTGGTGGGCTCTCCTTCACTGAGAGAGCCAGTGTGGTGTAGTGTAAGAGCAGTAGACTTGTAATCTGGTGAACCGGATTCATGTCTCCTCTCCTCCACATGCAGCTGCTGGGTGACCTTGGGCTAGTCACACTTCTCTGAAGGCTCTCAGCCTCACTCACCTCACAGAGTGTTTGTTGTGGGGGAGGAAGGGAAAGGAGAATGTTGGTCGCTTTGAGACTCCGGGTAGTGATAAAGCGGGATATCAAATCCAAACGCTCCTCCTCCTCCTCCTCCTCCTCCTCCTCCTCCTTCATTGGAGGTTTCTAAGCACAGGTTGGGGGGGGTCATCTGTCATGGATGCTTTCAGTGGCGAAGCTTGAGGTCTCAAATTTCAGCAGTGCCCTGCGAGATGCCAAAGTCTGGCACCCCCGCCTCTCACCTTCCATTCTGCATCATAGTTGTGGTTCCTCCACGGCTCTGTGCCCCATGTGACTGAACTGGTCATGCTCCCCGAAATCTGCCTATAGTGCTTCATTGAGATTCGTGCATTGCAGGAGGTTGGACTAGAAGACAGGGTGTCTTCCAACTCTGCAATTCTATGATTCCAGAAACCCTGTGCTCTGGCACCTGTATGCTTTGTCGCTCATGCTCCAAGGTCAGCTGATGAAGTCTGCAGACCTGTTCATTGTCTATATTAGATCCTTTAAAAAAAACCCAACAACCTTGTTCCTCTGCCACAGGCTGTTGAAAGAAGTTGCCGATAAATATAGCCTTTGCTATATAAGCCCGTCTATAATTCTCACCCCAGTCAACATGAGGAGATTGCAGTGTCCTATGATCAATGCTCCAGTCCTCCAACAGAATAGATATTTCCCCTATCCCCCTCCTCACCTTGCCCTAGGAGATCAGTAATTGCTTTGTTATCGTTGTTTTCCCATTTTTGTTTTTTGCCTGGAGTACAAGGTACCCGTCCCTTAACTACCCTCTGTGAATGTCAACATTTCTCTTTGTTTATAACTTTATGTAGAATCTGTAGGGAAGCACAGTGCAGGCAGAGCTCTGGATATGAACTTCAAAAATTGCCACTATGGATAGTTTTAAATTCAATTATTGTAAATGAACAAAACAAAAAGCAAAAACTAAAAATAAAACTAAAAATAAATGTAAAGGTACAAATAACCTTGCTTTCACCATTCTCTACTGGATAATGCTTTCTGGAAACACATTACAAATCTTTCACAGTAGTGAGTCCTAATAGTTAATGGGGAATTTCAGGTATCCGGATATCTACTGGAAATCTAGATCTGCTAAGAATGGAACATCCAACTAATTATTGACCTTTCCTTGTTGGCAACTGCATCAACAGGGAGGGAGGAACATGAGGACCTAATATCCTGGACTTAACTCAGTTGAACCGGGAAGAACTTATTGATAAAGTGAAAATGGTGGGAAATTTGGGAGAAAGTGACCACGCTCCAACCCATGTGAGTGTCTTCTTCTTCTTCTTCTTCTTCTTCTTCTTCTTCTTCTTCTTCTTCTTCTTCTTCTTCTTCTTCTTCTTCTTCTTCTTCTTCCTGATATTGCTGCTACCGTATTTCCTGCTTGGTCACAAGGCACATGGCACGTGCCCCAAACCACAGTATTTCTTCCACACCTGACCCTTTATTCTATGAATTCTCTGGCTGCTTTTTATGACGGTGATGACTTTTTAAAATATTGTCTCTTTCTCATGCCACATCCCTCCCAACTCTCTTGGAGGAAGAAGGGAAGAGAGGGGGCAGGCACGGGGAGCTTGGTGTGGTGTTTGATGGTGGGAACATTGGGTTGTCACACACTTCAACCATGTTAAGCTTCCCATGCCTTGTCCCCACTCTTTCTATGTACCAGTGCCCCCCTGGCTTGGAAAACCAGGAGAGCAACACTCCCCCACCTGTGCAACCTCACTGGTCACTACTACATTGACACCATACATATAAAGCACATGACTTGCCCCTCCCCCCAAAGAATCCTGGGTATTGTAGTTCACCCATTGCAGAGCTGCAATTTCCAGCATCCTTGACAAACTACAGTTCTCAGACTTCCTTGGGGAGAAGCCATGTGCTTTAAATGTGTGGTGATCTCGCTGAAGCCTATGGGGTTACCCAGGCCCAAGTGGTTCTCAGCTGCTGATTAACATCAAACATATTTCTAGAGAGAAGACGCTGCTTCTGATTAGTGAATGTATCAAGTACGTTCAGTGCCATATGGCCCTAATAATATGCCTGTCACATCTGAGAAACTAATTGCTTCAGCTTTGGCACAGGGAACCTACAATATTTGCGGTTTCTTTGCATGAACTCGGAACGTTATAGAGAAAGTGATCAACAACCCTGTGCAGGGAGGGAGCCCAAGAGCCGCCTGGACTGCAGTTCAAGAGAGAGAGAAAGAAATAAAGATCAGATACAGGAGCAAGCTATAAAACAGAAGCCACAACTACCTCACTAAGTGCCTTAAATGTCATATCTCATTTACCCTAACAAAATTTTTGCAAGGTTGATTTTGACAGGCTTATTCTGAACTCTGTGACTGAGCAGAATTTGAGCCTCAGCCACCCCCTTTTAAACCTGAAAAGCTTACAGTGACAGATTCTGGTTTCCTGCTCTCCATTATGTCAAGAGAATAAGGTAACATCTGCATTGACATTGTTATTCTGTTGGTAGCGAGCAGCACGTGGAAAAACACAGTCCTTGTATTGCTTGTTACAGGTAGGTAGCCGTGTTGGTCTGAAGAAGTGTGCATGCACACGAAAGCTCATACCAAAATAAAAACTTAGTTGGACTTTAAGGTGCTGGGAATAATCAACCCCTCAGGACTAAACTACAGTTCCCAGGATTCTTTGGGGCAGGAGAGGATGTGCTTTAAATGTGTGGTGTGTACACAGGTCGAGCAGCTTCAAATAAGCAATTGGTCAGCAGCATGTATTGATATATTTTCAGTTTCAGCCTGAGGTCCCCTAGATGTCACTGGACTCCAGTTCCCCACAGCCAATGTTGCAAGTTGCCAGGGATTATGGGACCTGCAGTCCAATGGACCCTTGAGGGTCAAAGGGCCTGCACCCCTGCTGTAGAGGGAAGAGCTCTTTCTCTATACTCTGGTATCTTAGCCCAGAATAACAGCTGACTGTGTAGCTCGATGGACAGGTACCTTTTCTTTATGACGCCACTTGAGTCATTGCATGCGTGGCTAAAAAAACAGCTCACTGGATATTTTGGAGATGACCATCAGTTAATTTCACGAGCAACGAGATCTAGTGCAGCCAGATGCATCAATCACCATGTATCATTTATCAGAAGACACCATGGGCAGAATCATTTTGTTCTGTGACAGTGAAGAAGACGGCGAACATGGTGAATGTATCACCCATCACCCATCAGAGATACAGGCCCTATGAATTCACTATCTGTGCACCCATATATTTTTTTAGGCTGGTGTAGAAGCCAAGAGTACTGAATAAGACCGGTGCATAAGCTAGGTGCAAACTACAGGCACCACTTTGGCTCATGGGTTAGGGTCAGAATACACCCACACCATACACCTAAAGCATGTGATTTCCTCAAGAGTCCCAGAAACTGTACTTTACCCCCTCAAAGAGCTACAATTCTCAGCACCCTTAATGACCTACAGTGACCAGTCTTCCTCTTCTTAACTCCCTCCTGCAGCACAAAAACAGTCTGTCGCTACAGAGGATCACAGCCCTGCCCAACAGACACTATATAAAATATGAGGTCCATGTGCACCTCTGTTGTACTAATCCTATCCCTCTTTTGCCTGATAAGTTATTTTTGCCTGAGCAGCATATCCAAGCCAATTCAAAATGGTTGCCTCATTTTGCCTCACAGGCAGGCTGGCCCTGATGTTCTTTTGCCCTTCCTTGCCCCTCCGAAGCTCCAAATCTTTCCTTCCCAGTCATGAGAAGTGCAACCCCCGGGCACCTCGTGCAAAGCTCAGCTGAGAAGGCAGCTTCCTGCAGAGGAATGTGCTCCCTCAATAAGATATCGTGTCCAACTTTATCAGATGGGCAAGGCAAATTACAGGAATGTGCGGAAATGGCGGAATGGACCAACAGACAGAGAGGCAATACAAGACAATCATTTATTAAAAAATGGGATATGCATAAGAGTTATTTACAGAAATATAATGGTGGTATAATATCCATGGCAGCATCTGAATGACTCTTGTTTAAAGTAATTGTTAAGAAATAAGGTAATGAGTACAAACTGTTGTAAGAAGGTATTAGAAAATACAGAAAGAGTAAGGTCATTCAACACTAGAAAGAAAGTTTACATCGGGAAATGATAGGAAGTCTGTTTTATGTTAGTAAAAAGATAGGAAAAAAGAGATTGTATAAATTTAAACTAAGTTTAATTTTTGTGAATCCAAAGAAAAATTCATTTTTGTTGAATTAAGAGTGTGTATATTATATATATTATGTATGTTATTTATGAATTTCAATAAAGTTATGTTAAAGGGAAGGAGGGAAAAGGATATTGTGTCTTATTTTCTGTAGCCACCTAGTAACATGAACCTCCCTGGCAATTAGTCAGAGGATGTTCTTTGATTGCTCAATTATGGTTTGGAGGTTTTTCTTACACATCTTATGAAAATGGAGAGGTGCATAAAGTCCCTTTGCAATAGCACCACAAATTGCTGCTTAATGCTTCCAGGATAGGAAGGGGAGATTGTTACCAGAATCAATACAATGAATGCGGTGGACTCTGCAGATCTGGCAGAAGTCACCACTGCATAGACTTGTTGCTTTATGAAACACCCTTTGCAGTAAAGTTGAGTCCAAGGACTCAGTTGCTCTTTTCAGAAAAAAAAATGAGTGAGAGAAAAAAGCACATTTATTTCCAATGGATTATTTTCTGGTTGCTTAAACCAAAAAATAGCTCCGACTTAGTACAATCATTCAGCAAAGAATAGCTCTTAAATAGTCAACACAGCCTTGGCTTGGTACCATCATTCAGTGATAGTCCTCCTGGCTTGGTCCATTCATTCATCAACGAGCAGCTTTTATATTCAACACGTCCTGCCAAATGTTATATCAACATAAAAGGCACTGCCAAACATAATAGATACTGCCAAAAAGGAACCTTTCAAACCCCTGCCCCTTCTTGGATGCTCAAGCGTAAAGAGGAGATGCCCTGCAAAAAATTTCATTTTTATTCGCTAACCAGGTGATGGCAGCAGCTGATTAATGATCATAGGATTTACTCCAGGAATAGGTTTGTTTTCCTGATGGAGAAAGAGTGGAGTTGAAAGGAAGGCTCCAAATCCATTTCATCAAGGCATTGCAGCCTTTCCTGGGAAATTGCTCTTTAAGGCCATCAGTGCAGCTACGGAGCTGCCTTAATGTAGACAAATTAATTCGAGGCCACAAAAGCAAGTATGACAACACTCTGCTCTGGATCCAAATGCCTGTGTGTGCTCTAAATCAAACAAGATGTTGCACTCCGGTAAAATGTGTTTGCATTGTACTGCACCTTTAAATAACCAGCTTATAAATACTTCTGTTGTTAGTTGCTTGATAGGTAAAAGTAATGGTCTGTGGGCAATTCACAGTGATTTCAAAAGCATGCAAACTGTTACAGTACAAAACATCATTATAACAGTAAGGGAAAGAATATTATCAGCAGCTCATATCTGCAATAATTAAGATATAGCAACCAGAATATTACACGCTGTCAAATGCCTGGGAGAAGAGGATAGTTCTAACCTGGTGCCAAAAGGATATTAATGTTGGCGCCAGGTGGACTTCATAGCACACTTCCAGATTCCACATACCCCTCCCTTGCCTTGGGCCCCCTCTGTCTTTCCTTAGACTATCAGAAGCCTAGTTTGGGATTTTTATTAAAGGGAGGCTACTGGGAGGCTGCATGCGACCCTATTAAATAAGTGCATTTGTTACCAACACTCAGAACCCAGTAAATCAGAATGGGGAACCATCTTTAGCCCAAGGACCTCATTCCCTCCTTGGCAATTTTCTGGGGGTCCTGTGTGAGTGGTGGGTGGAGCCAGAGACAAAAGTGGGCAAGGCAATGAAGGTGAATTTTACCTTTGTATTGTAGGCTAGTTTCTGCACATGCTTACATACAGTGAAGGGGGAAAGGCAACAAAGGAGTGGATCAGGAAGAAGCACATTAAGGTCCTGGAGTGGCCTAGCCAGTCTCCAGACCTTAATCCCATCGAAAATCTGTGGAGGGAGCTGAAGGTTCGAGTAGCTACACATCAGCCTCGAAATCATACTGACTTGGAGAGGATCTGCAAAGAGGAGTGGGACAAAATACCTCCTGGGATGTGTGCAAACCTGGTGGCCACCTACAAGAGACGTCTGGCCTCTGTAACTGCCAACAAGTACTAAGTCATCTTTTGCAAAGGGATCAAATACTTATTTCATCCATTATAATGCACGTCCATCTCTGACTTTTGTTTTCTGGGGGTTTTCCTGTTGTTATTCTGTCTCTCACAGCTACAATAAACCTACCATTAAAAATATGGATTGGTCATTTCTTCGTCAGAGGGCAAACGGGCAAATTTAGCAATTTATCAAATACTCCCCCCCCTCACTGTGGCCCCTTTCTATTCTCCATCCAGGCAAGGAAGGAGCATTCTATATTTTCTTGGGTTACAAAAAGACATGTGTTGTCTCTATTTTCAGGCATAGAATCTTTTCTACAAATCAGCAACGTTTGATGTGAGGCATTAACGTTGTACACAGCATGGCTGCAGCCAGGATTTTTGTTGGGGGGCAGGCTTTATGTTGGGGGCGCAGAACCTCAGTTAGTTAAGTCAGTTAGTTTTTATTTTATTGATTGGGGGGGCAGCTGCCCCTCCCTGCCCTCCTGTGGTACACAGTATAAGGTTGGGGGAGAAGACAGGTCGGGAGAGAGAGCAGGGAGGGCTGGTGGTAAACTTGCATTCTTTTACTTAGTATATGTATGGGTTTTTTGTGTCAGTTGGGTAGGTTCTATTTCTATTCCTTTATTATATTTCCTTGGTAGGGAGAGAGGTTTGGGGGGCAGGGCATGGCTGGTTGTCCTTATTTGGCCCAGGGCCGTCTTGAGCAGATCGCGCGCCCTGGTGCTGAGGGGCGGAGATCGCTCCGCCGCCCGCCCCGCCCTCGCAGGGCGCAATTGGTTTCCGTGCGGCTTTGCCGTGCGACGACCAGCTTACCAGCCCCCCGCCATGGTGCACTGCGCCACCGGGGGTCTATGTAGAGCCGGCCCTGAGTTGGCCGCAGTGATACTTGTTTGCATGTGTGATCGGGGAGATTGTTGGGTCAAGTTAGCCATATTGATTCGTATGCTGTCGGTGGTTTCTTGTTGCTGTCTTGTTGGGCTGTGTATGTAATAAAGGGGAGACATACCGGGGTGAAGGCGTCCTCTTTTATTTGACCCCATGCCAGTTTCAATCTGCCGCTTAGCTTTTCTAGTAAGGCTGTTTCCCATATGATTTGGTACCTGCAGTCCATGTTCACTCATGACAGGTCTCTGCAGTGTCCGCCTATGATGCTGAAAGAATCATTCTTGAAGATCAAGGGCCCATTCCAGCCAGGCAAAAACTCTCAAGGAGGATGCCAAGCAAGACTGGTGAGGGGTGTGGCCTGGGGAGAGGGGGCATGGCTGGGAAGTAGCTCAACAGCCAGGCAGAAAGCCTTGGAGGGCCACACCTGGCCTCTTGTCCTGAGGTCTGTCCCTGTCAAGAGACTACCCCAAATAAATCACAACCGGCTGGCTTTTTTGTAAGTCTCATGACTTCTCTTACAATCATGACTCACACACACACACAAGCGAACCCTCACTTCTTGCTCAATGGATATTTTGACATTTCTCCAGGATATGCTTGCCTGCAATCTCAACAACTGATAAAACATAACAATGCTGGCCACTGTGTCAAAGAAATTGACCTGGGCGAGGCTTTGCCGCAGTTCCACCCTGCAAGAAAAGGATAAGAAAAGGAAAGCCCCCTTACTCTGTCATACATCCTACGTACTCGCTTGGCAACTCTGCAGCCACACAGCTTCCAAGGAATTATTGCGGTGTTCCCGCCCACTGAGAAATTATTCCTGTTTGAACTCCTTCTGCCCTAATTTGAATTCTGTTTTGTGCAGACACCCTCCGTGTAACTTCTGTTTTCAAAGAGCTTCACGAACAGTGCACTAATGAAAGAGAATTTATAGTGTTTATAGGGCTACAGTATAAATGGAATTTAATAGCCAAATGTCGGCAGGGAACTATCTAACCTTTATCAAGCACTCATTAGCGGCCGAGGATTTCTGGTGGAATAATGAGCTCCTGTCTGGCTTCTTTCCAGTTTTTGACAGTGGCACCCATGTAAATCTGCTAACAGCTAGAGGAATACATGCGTTAACTCAACTGCAGCTAATTAGTGGAATTTTTCTAACTGAGGAAGTTTGTGCCTTTGAAATGGGCAAAAACATCCCAATCAAGAATGACCACAGGCATTCAGGGAGTATCCAGAGCTTCGCTGTGCTAATAAATTGAGGTGGGACACACACACACACACACTCTCGACTAAAAAGTGAGACCACCTGGCCTGAATTTCAGTATGTTGCAGGACTGAAATTCTCACCATCCCTGACCATTGGCCAAGCAAACTTGGGCTGAAGTCCAACAGATCTGAAGGGCATCATGTTTTCTACCCCTGCCTTAGATTGTTGGTATAGTGCCATCCTGTGAAGGAGAGAGGCTTGCTCCTGTTCTATATTTGCAAAATGGCTCCTATAATTTCTGTGCCTCCCAAAATATACCGGTAGTCGTTTTCTTTGAGTTGGGGGCTCATCTAGCCGTGGCCGAACCTTCCACTGGAAAAGCTGAGCATTTGTCCTGAAAGAAGAAATCTGGTATGCCACAAATGTGGCATGTCACAGAGAAGCAACTGTCTTAGCAACAGAACTACTATTGTGTTCGCTTCAATGGAACTGCCATGATGATTGCCAAAGTCAGTAAGAATGGCACAGGCGTGGGTCATATGGCCTAGGGTGCTAGCCTAAAGACTGGGGGAGATGGAGATGGTGCACTGGGAGTACTGGGAACCAAGGCTGACTCCAAAGGATGGAAATGGTTGGGTGGATATTTCCCAGGCCCCCAAGATCAGCGAAGAGTCTATTGCCCTCACAGTCCTACAATTTCCACTTGGCACAGAGCATCCAAGAAGACCAGATGCAGCCTAAGAGAATTCTCAGTTTACATTACCCACCTCTTCCTGCTGTGCCCAAGGCCCCCCAAATCTTGGATACAGGGCTGCCGGCATTAGTAGGTACCTTCAGACAACCTTGAGAATACCTGCAATTACCCTAATAGGGAGGAATTTGGAGACTGCACTAGCTGCTTTCTTGAGAAGCATGCCCCCCCCAATTCTTTCCATATTGACAGCCACCTTTTGGAGTTTTATTCAGTAGGCATCTTTCTTGCACTTTCTTGCTCTTGCAATCATTGTCATTACGATGGTAGAAATCCAAGCTCGTTTCTTCTGTCCATAACACCAGCCAAGAAAATGATTCTGGGCTTCCTGCATTTTTCCCCCTTTGCAGAGCAGTGTGATGGGAGACTCTTTTGAAGCTAGATCGAAAATAACCAATTATTTTTATGCCCTGAAATATATTCTTCCAAGGTTCACGGTGGAATTTAGCTCTCATAAATGCAGATCCCCTGAAACCCAAGCTTGAGTTCAGAAGGCGTCCGCATAAATTCATCCTCTTCTTATTTTTTTAACTGTTTAGTCATATACAACGTGTGCTCCAGGCACACATGAATATACATTGGTCATGCTGCACATATCTAACAAATTATTTTGAATGAGTTGATTTATGCATGAGTTCAGTTGGCAAGGTGCATAGCGCTGAGTTGTCTCACTTTCTCTGTGTGTTTTTTTCAAGTATTATCTGATTAGTGTTCCTCTGGCTACTCAAAATTTTGGAATGTGAATGAATATATGAGAGATAAGGGACTTAACATAAAATATAACTATGACTTTTTAAAAGAGCCAGAATGGGATCAAACCATCCTTTATTAGCTTAGCAAAATGTCCACCATTACTGTGTGAGAGACCAGGGGTGGGGGTGGGGAGATGATTCCAAGGGCCTAAGCTCATGGACAAAGAGTACATTTCACTCTACTTTGGTCTAGTGTTTTTGGAGAACTTTGCCAGGCTCAGGCCCTGATGGTCTTCTTGATTGTGACCAAAGGTTCGCAATCTGAGCCACAGAAGAATTTCTGGCTCACCCTTCCTTTGAAGTGCTGTCCATGGGGAAACTGGATCTAGGTGCAAATGCCCACCCTCTCATCCCACAGGCTGTCCTTAAAGTGGTGGCCTTTCCCACTATTGTTTTCCTGGGGTGGAAAAACATCTCTTGTCCTCCCTAAGGAGACGCTTGTGATTCTAATTGGCTTGGCAATTAACTGAGCAATTTCCTGACTTTGGAGGGGCCCGTGAGAATAGTCTGGTGGTGTTCATTTCCAAGGTGGCCTTGGAGGTGCTCACTCAACACAGAGTTGCACACACACTGCATGTGCCTTACAGGAACACCACCAATGAGAGCTGGGCCATCCACTACACACAAATGCAGTCCTTTACTTTTCCCTATAAAACTGAACAGAACCCACTCTTTTTGTGGGAGGAAGGGGGGAAAAGGCAAGAGGACAAGAGGACATAAACGGGATGGAGGCCACTGAATGAATAAAGCCTTCCTTCCTCTGTGCAGTTCCATCCTGAGTTGTGTTGCTTCATTATGCTGGTATGTGATGAAAAGTTGGGAGCTGGCTTTTTTTCGATTTCTCCTACCTAGATGCACCTGTTTAATTTCAGCCTAGGCATTTGCATGGTGTGATAGGGACCATTGTGCGGTTTATGGATGTGCTAGGCAAAAATCCATTAGGCGTGTATGTAGCGAGTGTTTGGCATTGCTGTATCTGTTGAGTTTCTGCCTCCATATGTCCTCCCCTCCCCACTAAATGAAGGCAAAATGTGAGTGCAAGGAGTCTAATTTGTAAGTAGTGTTATATGTGAACCTGTTAAAAGTCTTTATGATGTGGAGGTGCCTTAACTTACATTCCTTGTTTTCTGAAGCATGGGTGAAATTAAAAGCACCTTAATTCCTCTATGATATTGAAGGTTTTAAATTAATAGAATTCTCCTTTTTGCATTCTGAATAATTTACTCTGGTGGTCTGGCTGGGCAGTTCAAACATCAGTACGATGGCAATGCTGTGATTTTAGTAACCTTGGTTGCTACTGAGTGGGCTGGCCTGCTCACTTGAGGTCACAAGGGTGATTCAGAATCTTTCTGCATTTTGGGGGGTGTCTGATCCACCCAGTGTTTTTTTCCAGGAACAAAGCAGCACAGCTGCAGACAAGAACTAAGTCCTCTTATTAAGAAAAGGAAGGAGGGTATTAAGGAAGGAGGAAAGAATGGATGGGACAGTATTCAGTTGCATTTGAAGGTTCCTGCCACAATGAGTCACTTTGGGCTGATCCAAACCTTCTGAATTCAGCCCTAAACCTAACACAAATTCCAAGCATGTTAGAGCTGGGGCAGGGATGAGCAATTCTGTCATTTTTTCTTTCTCTTTGTTTCCCATTTTCCAGGTTTTTAAAACTTTTTAATCCTCTTGAAAATTCATCAGCATCTTAGTACGAATTTCTCTTGACATACACATTTCTGTATGCGATTTTGCACAATATTTGCATTTTTATACACATTTCTAGGCTGGGAGAACTACATTGCAAAATCTGAAGAAGTGCAAACTTCAAAGGGTGGCTATGGTTCATTTTGTGTATTGTTTTGGAAAGTGCAAATGGGGTAGGTTCACCTTTAAATGTGAATCGAATTTCCCCTGCATCTCTAAGCTGGACACAAGCAAAACAAGTAATAGGATATCTGATCATCTTGTAGATTCACTGTGCAGTGTGCAGTCTTGTCCTCCAACCGTCTACTCCTCTTTGAAAGCCATCCAGGTTGGTGGCCATCATTGCCTTCTGTGGGAGAGAATTCCATAGTTTAACTACAAGCTGTGTGAAAAAGAACTTTTAAAAACCTATCTTTCCAAGATTCAGTTTCATTGGACCTCCACAAGTTCTAGTGTTATGTGAGAGGGAGAAAAGAGGTCAGTACCCTCAGCAAAAAACAGTTCCCAGGATTCTCCATAACTGTTAAAGTGGTATAAGGGTGCTTTAAATGTGTGGCATGGATGTGATCTCTAAATGGGCCCCTCTTCTAGGCCTCTGCTACTCTCCCTTCC
Source organism: Zootoca vivipara (assembly GCF_963506605.1). Classification (NCBI taxonomy): domain Eukaryota; kingdom Metazoa; phylum Chordata; class Lepidosauria; order Squamata; family Lacertidae; genus Zootoca; species Zootoca vivipara. The sequence goes on along the minus strand of NC_083282.1, from coordinate 76,626,542 downwards.
TAGAGTTATTTATCTTTAAATAGAACTTGGACCAGACACTCCTTAGAACAGAGGATCCCTTCTAATAAAGGACTCCTTCAAATAGAGGACTGGTATCTGTGAAAGAGGAACACAAGGCCACCCTATTTGCTGTACATAGTAAAACACTTCTGTTTCACCCAAGCTACAGGGTGTGAGGGCCTGTTGGTGTCTGAAACAGTTTGATTGCCAATGACATCTGCTCCTTGGCACAGTCTTTTCATTGGCAACCAACATTGGTCATGAGCCATGGTGTACCTAACTTGCTCTGCAAGGAGTTTGAAGGCTCTTGGCCAACCTGAGTCATACCTTTGGGTATACCTTACACCTAATCAAACCAACTCAATGCATTCATGGCAAGGTTGCTTTCCATCAGTGCTGAGAGAAAGCTATGTGCCAAGAATATGGAAAAACGTGTGTAATACAGTGGAGCAACAGAGATGTTTCAAACTGGACTTTTTGGTAATGGAACATTGGAAGCCAACTGTGTTACTCATGCCACTAGGAACACTTTGGTGTTGTCCAAATTAGGAGTTACTGGTGGCAACTGGAGTGGTGTTTCTCTTCATGGCACCTCTTAGAGCCCCTGCAAGACTCCAGATCACCTGTTGATTGCCAGACCTTCTTGCTGTCGGACGACCTGCTGGTCCATTCTGACTTTTCACCCTCCAACTTCTTCCTCGGTACCCATTTAGCTCTCAGGCCACGATGATGCTAATTGTGCATTTCATTTCTGATTCAGTAGCTGCATTTCCTTGTCTATACAACTTTCCCCTTATTCAGCAGGAATTTATTCTTACTGTGGCACCAGAAGCCCATAGACCATCTTGTGTTCATTGATTATTTGACATGAGAATGATTTCAGTCAATTGCACGCCAGGGGTGAATTGTGGTGGCCATAGCAGAGCTGAAGAACTTCATTAGCATTTGGCCGGTAGCAATATGATAAATCCTTCTTTCCTTTCCTTTCCTTTTTGCAGCCATCACTGGGATGAATGCAACTTGTTTTCTATGGTCACAGGGTGGCTAGATGGCAGCTCATGTTAGAAACTGGGAGGTGGAGTTCTGACAAAAGTTGGTGGCACCCCCTTCCCTCCCCTCCCCTCCCCTCCCCTCCCCTCCCCCCTCTCCTCTCCTCTCCTCTCCTCTCTGCCCCCATCTATACTATACATTTAAAGCAGCATCGTTCCATTTTTAAAAGCCATGGTTTCCCTCAAAGAATCCTGGGAACTGTGGTTTGTTGAAAATGCTGAGAGTTATTAGGAGACTGCTGATCCCTCCCCACAGCTGTATTTCTGAGAGAAACTTCTGAGAGAAGAGGGTTTAACAGTTGAGCCACTGTGAGAATTGTACCAGATCTTCAGGGTCCCTTCCAACTCAGCAATTCTAGAATTCTGTGAGGGGAATAGGCCATGAATCCCCAACATCTGGAGCAACAGCATCAAGTTACAAGAAAGGAGATTCTGGCTAAATATCAGGATTTTTTTCTGATAGTAAGGGCTATTTGACAGTGGAATGGTCTCCCTTGGGAGTTTGTGGACTCTCCTTCCTTGGAGGATATATAATGGAGATGTATAATGAAGGTGCCAGGAGGGTCTCGCTGGGGAGAGCATTCCACAAATAGGAAGCTGCCGCAGAAAAGGCCTGTTCTTGTGTTGACATGGATGTATAACATCCTCAGTTGAATCCATAGCCTCTCCAGTAAAGGTTATTAGGTAGTTGCAGGGTTTGGCACAACATCTGGCTCTGGATAGGGAACCTTTGGACCTCCAGAGCTTGTTGGACTCCAACTCCCATCAGCCCTAACCAATGGTCAGAGATTCTGATTTAAAATTTGCAGTCCACTTTGCAGTGTTGAGCTCAAAGCGGCCTGATGGGAGTTGTAGTCCAGCAGCTTCTGAAGGTCCACTGGCTGCCCCACCCCTTCTCTGCAGAGTCCTAAATGAAAAACCAAGGGCCAGAAAGACAAATGGTGTGATTCCAAATAAGGCAGCTTCCTATTTTGGTTCCTCCATGCAAAGCGTTCCACAGATACATGAGGGGGCATATAACACAAATTTGTTTGCCTCCCTCCCCCCTTCCACTTTTATTAAGCAATGAGACACTTAGCATCTTGTCCTGTACAGGCAAGTGCCTTCCTGTCTTTCTTCCTTTATTTGATTAATGCAAATGAGTTGCCTGGAGCAATCAGACTCTGTTTGCCAAGATAGTCATTATACGGTGACAGAGATTAGTGTGGTACCTAATCAAAAGAAGCAGTGATTGATACTCTGTCAGCTTTGGTCTTTAATCAGGGAAGCTTTCTTCCAATCATCAGCTATTAAAGAGCCTCATTTATCTGATTACTTTTGGGGCACCGCGCATGGAAAAGGGTGCTAAATTAAAATATTCTGAAACACGTTCTGCAGTGACTAATATTATATTTTACTATGCTGTTTGTCGGGAAGTCCTTGTGTACATGTACAGGTGTGCACGCAAGTGTGTGAAAGAGGGAGGGAAAAGGAGAGTCCTTCTTGCTGACACACCCAGTCTTCCACTGCCATCCTTCCAGTGGAAAGGAGCTGAATGGGGTTCGGAGCCCTTGTCACGGGAAATTCTGCTCCCACCGCTGAGATGTTACAAACCATTGCCCAAATTCTTTTGCAACCTCAAGAGTAATAAAGTGGCTGATCTGTCAAATGGAAGCCACAAGAAAACTGAATTCCGTGACCAGTGTAAATTTCTGCACTTCCACAGTGAAATATGAAAAGCCCTAAAAGTGTCATTCATTACTTTATCAAGGCACCTGAGCATCCCAAGTCTGTTAAGGAAAAGCTTGGAGCCCACATTGCCGAACAGCACACACACACACACACACACACACACACACACACACACACACACGGTGACAGTGTTGTCTGTCATGGTGCAGACCTCTACCAGATCCTCCAAGTGTCCCTATTTTCCAGGGTTGTCCCTGATTTAGAGAAGCCGTCCCAGTTTCTGATTCGATCCCAGAATGTCCCGCTTTTCCTTAGGATGTCCCTATTTTCTTTTTTTAAAATTAAATACCTTTAGTTACAATTCGACTAAAAATACATACTGTAAGAGAGAGGGCTTGCAGAGAGCTGCCCACTCTGCTTACTTCCATCAGATGGGAGAGCAGCAGCAAGTCTGGGAGTTCAAATCAGGAACAGGAAGGGTTAAGACGGGTCCAGGGCTCTGCAGAGTCCTGGTGGCTCAGCTCCAGGTTGGTAGCAGGGAAGCAGGGGAGGAGCTAGCTTCAGCAGGGGCTGGAAAGGAGGGAGGAGAGAGAACGGCACCTCAGGAGCCTGGTTTGGGACCACGGAGGACCCATAGAGCAAGGAGGAGGGGCGTTTGGATGCCCAGGCTTAAAAGGGGGGTCAGAGCCCACGAGACGCCATTGTGGGCTTCTGCCCCATGCAGAGCAGACATGATTTGAGACATCTCACCACTGTATATAGCATGCACAATAAAACTATGAAAATCCAGAGGATGTGTGGAGTGCTTACTCGGGAGTAGCCAACACCCCATCTGTGACACATACATATTCAACTAAAAATATATTCAAACTAATTATTCAACAGAGAATTATTTGTAAAATTCAATTCATACAATACATCAGGCATCCCCAAACTGCGGCCCTCCAGATGTTTTGGCCTACAACTGCCATGATCCCTAGCTAACAGGACCAATGGTTGGGGAAGATGGGAATTGTAGTCCAAAACATCTGGAGGGCCGAAGTTTGGGGATGCCTGCAATACATCAATTTTCATGGAAAAAGAAGAAAAGAAGAAAGAAAAATTGACCCATAAAATGGGCGGAGAAAAAAGAAAATAAAAGAAAGAAGAAAGGAAAGTGTAAAGCTAAGGATAGAAAAGCTGGAGGGTATGGGGTTATCCAACCCTGGAGCTGTCTGAAGGCGATCCTCTATAGCAGGGGTCGGCAATGTTTTGGTGGCTTGGGCCAGTTCACGGTCCCGCAGATGCCGCGTGGTGGGCCGGAGTGTGCGCGCACACATGCATTCATGTGCAAACGCTATTTCTGGCACTCCTTCCAGCGCGGAGGAGGCATGCACAGCTTCCCATTGGCTGCAGGAGGGATCTCTGCTGGAGTGAACCAGCCCAGACGAGGTAAACCTTGCCGACCCCTGGGCTAAAATGTTTTAAAATGTTTCAAATGGTTCTAATTTTGGTTCCTTTTTTTCATTTTTGTTAGGTTGGTGTTGGTTAAATGTTGAGTTGGGGTTGGTGGTTACTTTAATTTGGGTATAACTGTAAACTGTTTGTTGTTGTTGTTGTTGTTGTTGTTGTTGTTGTTGTTGGTTTTTATTGATTTATTGGTTTGTTTGTTGCTTGTATAAAGGTAAAGGTAAAGGGACCCCTGACCATTAGGTCCAGTCGCAGACGACTCTGGGGTTGCAGTGCTCATCTCGCTTTACTGGCCGAGGGAGCCGGCATACAGCTTCCGGGTCATGTGGCCAGTATGACTAAGCCGCTTCTGGTGAACCAGAGCAGAACACAGAAACACCATTTACCTTCCTGCCGGAGCGGTACCTATTTATCTACTTACACTTTGATGTGCTTTTGAACTGCTAGGTTGGCAGGAGCTGGGACTGAACAATGGGAGCTCACCCTGCCGTGGGGATTTGAACCACCGACCTTCTGATCGGCAAGCCCTAGGCTCTGTGGTTTAGACCACAGCGCCACCCGCTGGCCTGTGCTGGACGGTTGACGCAGCAGGAGAGGCAGTCCAGATAAAGAGAGATTTATGGGGAGGTTGGACTGGACAAAAATTCACACAGAACGAATATGTGTTAAATCTCGTTTGATGCTTATCTCAACAGCTGTGGCAAAAATGAGAAAGAAAACATCTAGAGGGATTGTTGGAAAAGATCAGGATCATTATGGACTTTGAGTGACTGTTGGAAAAGATCGGGACTATTATGGACTATGAGTTTTAAGAATTGGACATAAGAATAAAGACAGCCGTGCAGATAGCTATCCAGAATCCCCAGATTTTGAAGCATGGGAAGCCAATTTTTTTTATGATTCGGCATAATATTTGGTTTAATTGATATGTATTTGTATAATTTGAAATAATGGAAATAATTGATGTGATATAATTGTGTTTTAATTGGGAAATTTAATAAATAGATTTTTTTAAAAATAGACCACAGCGCCACCCGTGTCCCTTTTGTTGCTTGTATACGATATATTGTTTTTTAATGTTTGATGTTTTGTTGTGTTTTATAGGTTGTAAGCGGCCCTGAGAGGCTGGGGCAACCCAGCCAGATGGGCGGGATATAAATTACAAATAATAATAATAATAATAATAATAATAATAATAATAATAACAATAATAATGTTTTATATACAGTATGTTGGAGGCTGTCCAGAGTGGCTGGGGCAACCCACTAAGATGTGTGGGGTATAAATACAGTGGTACCTCGGTTTATGAACACAATTGGTTCCGGAAGTCTGTTCATAAACTGAAGCGTTCATAAACTGAAGCGAGCTTTCCCATTGAAAGTAATGGAAAGTGGATTAATCCATTCCAGATGGGTCCGCGGTGTTCATAAACTGAAGCGTTCATAAACTGAAGCGAACTTTCCCATTGAAAGTAATGGAAAGTGGATTAATCCGTTCCAGATGGGTCCGCGGAGTACTTAAACTGAAGCGTTCATAAACTGAAGCATGGGTGTAATTGGTTCTGGAAGTCTGTTCATAAACTGAAGCGTTCATAAACTGAAGCGAACTTTCCCATTGAAAGTAATGGAAAATGAATTAATCCGTTCCAGACGGGTCCGCGGTGTTCATAAACTGAAAATTCATAAACCGAGGTGTTCATAAACCGAGGTTCCACTGTAGTAAAATTATCATTATGGAATGGGACATCCCTATTTTCATCGGAGACATGTTGGAGGTTTGCTCAGAGTTCCCACAGTTTGCAAAGGATTGTGAATGTAGAGATGATAAGAGAACAGATTCCCTTTCAAATGCTTTGTTTGTTTCCTTGCCTGTGAGACCAGTTCGTTTCACAGACACAATGGAGATGGTCTTCTCAGTAGTGATCCCACATCTGGGGGACTCTGTTTCTGCAATGATGCATCAGGCTCCATCACACTTGTACAAATCTGGCAATGCAGTTCTCCAACCTAAAGTGTTAGAGTATATGCAACAAAAACACATATAGTAAAGACTTCATTAATAGCACACATGATTGAAAATAACACACACAAATGGTTAGGGAAAATTTCTTTTTGAAAAATGTGCGTATTAGTCAAAGTTGCATAAAAATGTGTATACTGTATTAGGAGATTAGTGTGCTAAAAAAAACCTGATGAATTTTCATGAGCATATTTTTTTTATTGCAAATTGATGTGGAAATGTTGATAACTAAAGTTAAGACTGGAAAAAAAGAGAAATGGAGAGAAGCCAAACCTGAAAGATTCAGTTATCTTTAGTTGATTCTTGATCATTAATAAAAAATAAAAAGGACTGTTCTGGTTCTAGTCCTTTGAGGCAATTGTACTCTGGGACATCCTTTCCTACTAATATTCTTCTGGATTTCTTGATGCTATTGTAGAAAAGCCCATGAACAAAACCTTTACTCTGTTAGAGGCCACTAACTAAATCTGCAAATTCACCACAAGCAGAATAAATTATGCAAATGACACACATTATGGAAATCCTATTTGGTTATGTGTTCTAATAGAACCAGTCAAATCTGATTTAAAACACACACAAACTCCAATCAGTGTATGGTCACAGCACGTTTAAGGTTGTGGAAAGGAGTTTGCGGTTGAAGCAGGGAGGGATAGGTTTCAAGATAGACAGATTAACAGGAGGCAGCAGAAACTGGCAAGTCTGGGACTAGGATGTGTGAGAGATTCAAAGAGTGGCTTGAAATGCAGCTATTTTGCTACCTGAAAGTCACCAAGGGAGTCTCTAGCAAGTTTTCAGCACCTTATCTTTTTTACCACCAGTATTCTGGTTCCTTATGAGATCATGCAACCATGAATGTGCCCCAGAGGAGGCTGGACCTAGAGTCACATACATCCTCCTTTTATGGCAATGGTGGCATGCACCTATTGGGGAAGTGGGGAAGAAGGCACTGAAAGTAGCCATTGGTGGAGCCACAGCCAATGAGAGGCAGGGTCAACCAATTCTAGTTTTGTCCCCCATCCCACCTTCCCAACAAGAGCAACACTGAGACTAAAGAGGAGGAAACTCACAGCCAGTGCCATCCTCTGCACTGGTTGTAAGCAGGAAAACAGGCAGGTGGGGGATAGCTAAGGACAGACTGAGGCTGGTTTGGGCAGAGCCCTGTTTGCCCTAAACACAGAATCATAGAATTTTAGATGGAGCCACCTGCACTGTTTTAAGGTCTTATCAACCTCAAGGTCTTATCAACCTTTGCGTTTCCAATGGGATACTGTCTAGAGGAAAAAGAGCCAGTGCAAAAATTATGGTTTTGTGTTTGTTCCTGAATGAGCTTTGATGAATTACTGCATCACGCTGGTCTAAATTAGATTGTCAGGCAAGGGAGAATAATTACACAGAAGAGCCTAATGCTCAATCTGAAGCACTGAAACTGGTTAAGAAGAAGAAGAAGAAGGAAGTAATTCTACAAAGGGTCAAGTGACTGAAGAGGGCAGAAAAAGAATCAGAAGCAAATAAGCTAAAGAGCAGAGATGCTGTATCACTGCAGTCCCTGCTCTTTCTCTTGCTTTTCATACTTGCTTTTCTGTTTCACATACCTGCACATAGGGACACTCTTGTGCACTTGCAATGCACCTATTCTAACACCAAGGAGACTGAACCTCCAACACATTATTACCCACTGCACAAACCAGTGGTGGGTGGTATCTATTGGGACTGGTGGAGTGGAAGGCAGGGAGGCCAACAGTAGGTGCAACCAGAGCCAACTAATTCTAGCTTTGTCCCTATCATCCTCCCTGCTGAGTTCTACAAGGGCCTTATCCTAATGGAGAACAAGGCTATCAATGACTACAAGCCATGATGGCTGTGTTCCACCTCCATCCTTGTGGCAGTATGCATCTGAATACCAGTTTCTGGGAATCACTGGCAGGGAGAGTGTTTTTGCACTCAGGACCTCCTTTCAGGTTTTCCGCAGGCATCTGGCTGGCTGCTGAGAGAAAAGGATGTTGGACCAGATGGGCCATTGGCCTGGTCCAGCAGGCTCTTCTTAAGTTCTAGCACTGAGACTAAAGAGAAGCAATCTCACAGTCAGTGCCTAGTCTGGTTGTAAGTAAGAAGGCAGGCAAGTGGGAGCTGTCTAAGTGCAGGCTGAGATTGGTGGGGCAGTGCCCCATTTGTCCTTATGGACAAGTGGCTGAAATTGTCTGTGCCCACAGCATGCTGAATTCATTTACTCCCTACTATGATAGGGAGGATGATCTCTCCCATATACAGGTGAAACTCAGAAAAATAGAATATTGTCGAAAGGTGCATTTATTTCAGTAATGCAACTTAAAAGGTGAAACCAATATATGAGAAAGATGCATGACATGCAAAGCAAGATATGTCAAGCCTTTATTTGTTGTAATTGTAATTATTTGTCGTTAGGCGGGTCAATTATAAATGGAATGTAATTAATGAAATGTAATAGCGATGTTTATTTTTGTATTATTGTAACTATTTGTTTTATTGCTGTGGAATTTCCCAAAGAAAGCATTTGTAAAAATTAAAATAAATAATAATAATAATAATAATAATATAATAAGTTGAAATAAATGCACTTTTCGACGATATTTTAATTTTCTGAGTTTCGCTTGTAAATTGTGCTCCTCTCAGCCCTCCAGACAACTTTTGTTTGAAATGAATAGGATATTGCATGGTGAGGATGCACGGGGTTCTAGTAAAAAAAACACCAAAGTAAGCTCCAGAAGCCTAAAGTCTGCCTATCCCTGTGTTATAAGAATTTTGAGGTCATATATATATATATATATATATATATATATATATATATATATATATATATATATATATGTTCATAAAACATGTACATGAATGTACAGTACAGGCACATGTCTGAAGCAGCACAGGAAGACAGGCCTGACTGACACCATTTTGACTCTCTCTCTGACCAGGTGTTCCTCTGCAAGGAAGAAGGGGGGTGGGGGGAACCTTCTCATTGTCTCAGGAATTAAAGTGATAATCCCTGGCATCCTGATACCTGAGTGCCAGACAAAAGGGTGTGATTAACTTGGCTGGGAAACAGGGAAATGTAAATATCTCTCTTTTTTTGTTGATTAGGTTTTGGGGGCAGGGGGCAGGGTCCAGACTGCTCAGATTACTGCCACCAGACCTCCCCTTTCATGATGTACCTATGATGAATCTAGGGAGGGGGGTCTTGGGCTACACCCCTTCTGTGACATATGGATGATGCTTCTGGGGGGTGGGCTGAAACCAATTTCAAATTTCTTTTTAAGGGCAGAACACCTTTGTTTGGGGTTCCTTCCTTGTTCTCCTGCGTGAGAGGAAGGACCCTGTTGCAACAGCGAAAATAAAGGCTTTGCTTCTCAAACTTCTCTGGTTGGCCTCTGTTATATTCTCCAACCGATGGAGAACCCAATAAGGGAATAAGGGCAGATTTTTGCCTATATCACCTGATATATATTATCCTTTATGCTAACAGCAAACACATTCTCCTCCTGTTGATCATTATTAAGCCAAAATGGCACCATACATCCCCAAGAGACAGATATCAACTGGGTTGCAAAAGAACAAACAAACTTTGGGGCAGGGGAAAGAGAAACTCTAAGGAATTGCTCGATGCGGACTGAGCATGCTCAGTGGTCATGGAATGCTGAGTGTGTGTTGGGACGGAGGTGGAATGGGGAGGGAAAATATAGTTTCTTAGGTTTCAGCCTGGCTGGCTAGAACCCTGAATAGAACCACTGCACACTGTAGGTCTCATTTGTACGCACCATATACACTCGACAGGGGAATGACAACAGATGCATGGGAGGAGGAGGTTGGTGAGAGTAAACAGAGGAAGAGCGTGACTTCAGTTATGTTATATATGCCTGGCCTTCAGCAGCAGATGAGAATTAAGGCTCACCAGAGTTTCAGGCAGGCAATTTCTCCAGCCCTACACCAACAGACCAGAGACTTTTCTACACATGTTGTTCACAGTAAACTAAGACAAGTTAGAAAGTCTGGTTTAACAATCTATGGGCTGTTAAACTGTACCTGTGATGGCGTTGTTTTTGTTTTGTTTTGTTATTATGTTATGCAATGCTTTTTCTGGAGGGACCCAGGGGGACGCAGACCCCTAAACATTTTGTGAATCTAAGTTTGGCCTCATTGAGGGGCAGTATTTCAATATGAGTAGGAAAATGAGAGTACCCGTAAACATTTTTTTAAAGGGAAAAAAGCACTGATGTTATGTATTTTTGTGCTTTTATACTGTAAACCACCCTGTGAACCTGGGGTGAAGGGCAGTATAGAAATTTAGCAAATAAATAAAAGTAAATACAAACTTGATGTTCTTGGGCAGCTTTGAAAGTGGAGTGGGAAAATTCATGGAAGATACAGCTGTCAATGGCCACTAGCCATGATGCCTATATTGAATCTCCACAATCAGAGGCTATAATGCTGCTGAACACCAGTTGCTGGAAGCCACAGATGGGGAGGGTCCTCTTGTGCGCTGGTCCTACTTGCTGGTTTCCCACAGGCATCTGATTGGCTATGGTGAGAACAGGATGTCGGACTAGATGGGGTGTTGGCCCAATCAAACAAGCTCTTCTTACGTTCTGTTAATTTGTTGTTGTTGTTGTTTAGTCGTTTAGCCGTGTCTGACTCTTCATGACCCCATGGACCAGAGCACGGCAGGCACTCCTGTCTTCCACTGCCTCCCGCAATTTGGTCAAACTTCAAGAACACTGTCCAACCATCTTGTCCTCTGTCGTCCCCTTCTCCTAGTGCCCTCAATCTTTCCCAACATCAGGGTCTTTTCCAGGGAGTCATCTCTTCTCATCAGGTGGCCAAAGTATTGGAGCCTCAGCTTCACAATCTGTCCTCCCAGTGAGCACTCAGGACTGATGTCCTTCAGAATGGATAGGTTTGATCTTCTTGCAGTCCATGGGACTCTCAAGAGCAGGCATCCCCAAACTGCGGCCCTCCAGATGTTTTGGCCTACAACTCCCATGATCCCTAGCTAAGAGGACCAGTGGTCAGGGATGATGGGAATTGTAGTCCAAAACATCTGGAGGGCCGAAGTTTGGGGATGCCTGCTCAAGAGTCTCCTCCAGCACCATAATTCAAAAGCATCAATTCTTTGGCGATCAGCCTTCTTTATGGTCCAGCTCTCACTTCCATACATCACTACTGGGAAAACCATAGCTTTAACTATATGGACCTTTGTCAGCAAGGTGATGTCTCTGCTTTTTAAGATGTTATCTAGGAAATCTGCCAATTTACTGGGGCCCTTATCCTTGCTGTGTGACTTCTCTACTCTGGCACAACAATTTGAGGCCACCCACCACATTCCTGTTGTGGAAAAGGTACCTTACTCTGGGGCTATTTCTTGGCCAAACGTAAGCTCCTGCACTGGAAAATGTGGCAAACAATCCTGAGACAGGTGAAACATTTCAGTTCTACAACGGAGGGAGGGAGAGAGGGAGGGAGAGAGAGAGAGAAGGCTTGATGGCTGACAGGTCGAAATGAGACAATCAGAGCCAATAATTTTGAGTTGATGTATTATAGATAGCAGAATTTATTCACACCAATTATAGCCCCATGGTTGGGATAAAAAGGTGATTCTATTTGGAGGGGAAAACATGATGGTACCATCATTACAGTCCCTCCAAGACAATGAATATAAATTGCCTTGAAGAAACCCGCAATATTTCCCCTAACTCGATCAGAAAAAAATAATACAGGGCTATGTGAGTTTCCCTCGGCCCTGTCATATGGAATTAAGCAGAGCCACAACGAAGACTGAAAGGAGCTCTGATGAATGGTAATGGAGAAGGAGGCATAGAGACTGGTAGTTTGCTGTGCAAAAAACCAAAAAACAACCACCCCAGCCTGAAGGGAAGAATGACTAATGTCTGTTTCCGCTTAACGCCTGAAAGAAAGCATTGCTGGGAATGAGTTCAGGGGAAGCCTGCAGCAATGGAGCAAATTCTGCATTAAGAATCAGCCTCAGAGCACACCGTGCTGTATTATAAGATATTCAACATAAAATATTTTGCTGTTAATTTCCTTAGCAAATCTAAACCAACCAGCAGAATTGGCTTACTGTACTGGTATTAGTGTGAAAGGTGCTATTCCTTCTTTCTTTTCCTGTCTTTTCCCAAGGAGCCTAGGATAATGTACATGAAAATTTTCCAATTTCACCCTCAGGAAACCTGAGAGATCTATCTTGAGTATCACAGGAACTTAGGAAGGTGCCTCACATATGTAGGTTCCACATAGCTCAGAATAATATACAATGGCTGGCAGAAGATCTCCAGGATTTCAGGCAGGGCGTTTCTTCCAGACTTCTCTGGATATGCCAGAGACTGCAGCTGGGACCTTGTACATAGAAAGCATGTGCTCTAACGCTAACTACAGCCGATCTATGAATCGATTCAAATCTGCATATGCATCATTTAATAACACCTTGATGACTTCCAGTGTGTGAACAGTTTCCTTTGAGAATTGTTGCGTTTGACGAACTTGGGATGGAAGCTCTTGTCTGTGGCAGCTCTTTCACACATGCAAATCATCACCTATGTATTTATAAAGAACCCCAGGATCATGCGGTTTGTACCACTCCTGCAGTCAAAGTGCATATGCTATCAAAGCGCCAAATAATTGGTTAGGTGGTGAGCCAGGTTTTTAAACTAAGCATCGTAAACTGAGGTGCGACTTGAATTTTGGACTTCTAGTTCCAGATTTTATTTGCACTGCATTTGATGATGATGATTGACTTATATATTATTTGTATAGGTTCCTTAGTTCACCTTCCCTGTTCTACTCCCCTGTCAGAGGCTTCTGAATATCAGTTGCTGGAAATCGCTGGAAAGGAAAGTGCTCAGGTCCTAGTTGCAAATTTTGTGAGGGTATGAGCTATGCCAATAACTGTATTCAACAGGGCTTCCTCCAAGGATCGGAGGATTGTGCTTTGCTTCATTTCTCTCACAACATTGGTCCCCATTCACAAAGGAGAAATGGAGGATGAGAAAAGCTGGAACCTCCAAGGCAAGGTAGACAATAGATGACCCATCAATTTCATTTTCAACAATACTCTTACTAAGGCTGCAATCCTCTGTGTACTCAGAATTAAGCCCCATTGAATTTGTTGTCTCCTGAACCAGAGTGGCTCTTCCGTTACACTTGAAACACAGATATATCTTTATAAAAAATGATGAAACAAAGGTTCCAACAAATCATATGAATAATAAATTTTAAAAGTTTTTTTAAAATTTAAAAACGACTACTTTGCCTTAGTGTAAAGCCAAGGCACATAAACATAAAACAGAGTCTCTTAACATCTTTGATCCTACATAATAAGAGTCACAGTCTTGGTTGAGAACAGTAGAGACCGCATCCATTTGGGCGAATGGTGACCTGCCTCACCAACATAGCTGCCAAGTTATCCCTTTTTAAAAGGGATTTTCCCTTATGCTGAATAGGCTTCCTCGCAAGAAAAGGGAAAACTTGGCAGCTATGCTCACCAACCTGTCTGCCCTCCTTGCTTGTCAGCTTTCTCTTCTTTGGTCTTGGTGTTGCCCTTGTAGAACTCAGCAGGGGAAAGAGTGGGGATTAAACTAGAATGAGTTGGCTCCACCTGCCATTGGGGTCCCTGCATTCAGCCTCTACCAAACTTATTGGGGACCTGGTCCTTGCAAGTGATGAGTGCAGAGAGAAACCAAGCAAAAATAGAGGCAGCAAGAAACAAAGAGAAGTTATCAACATGCCCTGGGAAACCTTAAGGCAAGGGGGAACCCCCAACATGCCCAGTAGCCACTGAATGCAAAGTGTTAGTTGGAAAAGGAAATTGCAGGTAGTAGAATGACCAGTTGGAGGATGTCAGGCTTGCTGACTGGAACACTGTGCTGCGGGAGCTATTCCATTAGGAAGTGAGAAAGCCCTATGACATCTTGTTGCATGTCTAATTTGTCTCTGTTTAAAAGGCACCCTGCCCTGCTGTCCCCTGTCCCAGCAAGTGAAAATGACACTGCTGTTTGGAAGGTGTTGGCCCCACCCAGCCAGACACTGCTGGCAATATGTCTCTGAATGCAGGGCAACAGAGATGCACTGCCCTCCACTGGTCCTCGATGACCTTCCATTCACATCCAGCCTTTCCTAATGACAGCATTTTGTTAGTTGTGTATAAGAAAGGTTGTGTCTTAATTAAGGAGTGGATCAGAAATTAGGGTTTGCTTCTTATACTCCAGTAGTTGCTAGAGGTTCCTGTAAGATAAGGGTATATATCTGAGCGATCTTCACACCCTGAAGATTCACTGCATACGTGGCTATTAGCTACCATGTGAGAATTTGATTTACGGATCACCAGTAACATGCCATTTGCAATGCTGCACAAAGAAGAAGAAGGATTTTGCCTAGGCGAGGCTCCTTCTCATTCATGAATTCAAGACCATGCCCAGAGCCTAACACCTCAATATGTGCCATTCTGAAGAAGTACAGCCTCAGCATATTTCTTCAGGCATTAAATATAAGGAACTCCGGGAGAAAAATCAGTTGCTCAGAATCTCTGCAAAGCAGATAAATTATAACAGGATGGGAGAAATTGTAACTTAAAGGAAAAGGGGGGGGGAATACAGAACTCTCTGTGACATACACTGAGCAGACAAGAGTGTCTATCATATTTAAGCAAATAAAATATGTGCATGCAAGCTCAAGCATGCAAGCATGAGAGATGCAATAATGTATCTAAAACATAGATAAACAGAAGCATTGTACAATGCGTTAATCAGCCATAGTTTCCTGTTACATCCAAACCAGGAAACTAAGGTTATTAACATCTGCACAAGTAAGTATTTTATTTAGCCTTTTAAAAGTAAAAAAAAATCACCCCCATATTACATGCCATCTAGTCATTAAAGAGATCTAAACAAACAAACAAACAAACAAACAAACAGCAGCAGCAACAACAACAACACTTTTTCATCATTATGTAATGGAGTCTACAAAATGCCCATTGCTATGATTCAGTGTGTGATTTCATGAATCACCTCATGGTGGCACCAAGGCAAGGATGTTGTATGAGACATATTGGACCCGAAGGGGCTCCCATTACCACGCAACATAGAGAGCAAGTAAGTCTTCCTCCTGCAAGATACATCCCTTCACATTTCCACAGATGGGATAAATGGCAGATCAAATGGACTGAAAGGGAACGGGGCCGTCTTCTTTACACATACCAAAATAAAAACTTAGTTGGTCTTTAAGGTGCTACTGAAGGAATTTTTTTATTTTACTTCTTTACACAGCCAGCCTAATGACAGGTAAACCTGTTTCAGCCCAAGAGGTGCATACGTTCCATTCTGGGCAACCTTCTGAGACCCACATAGAAGTAGGACCAGAGGTGAAAGTGGGCAGAGCAACAAATGTGGAATTTTACCAGGGTACAATAAACTAGTTTCGACTCATTCTCCACTCTGTCTTCTATCCAGGAATGATCGGAATTCCAGGACACACACATTCCAGCCAGGGAAAAACACTTGAGGAAGTTGCAAAGCAGGGTTGGTGAGGGGATTTGCCATCTGCCCAAGCAGGGGATGTTGCCAACCAGTTTCTTCCCTGCTTTGATTTCCAATTCGGTGAAGCTTTCATCTGCGCATATGCCATCAGCTGTGTGTGCCTGAATGGCATTCCCGCCTCCATGAGGAGGTGAACAGCAGCAGCAGAAAGTGTCTTGGAAACACGGCAAGGGAAAATAACCTTGCACAGTTTCAAGCTGCTATTGTGAACATAACCCAAGTCTCACCTCCTTTTATCCCGCCTTTTCCCTTGTTTTGGAGATTGTGAGCCTGCATGGAGGCACTGTTTTCACATCCAGTGCCTCTGGTATACGTAGCAATTTTAATAAATGATGGTGGTGGCGAAAGGTGATGGAATTAATTAATTTCCCCCTGAGTTTTGTTTCCCACAAATACATTCCTTAAGTGCACACTCCCTTGTTATGAACAATAGCGGGCAGGGAAGAATCAAGGTTACATGAGAGGCTTTTGGCATGAATGAAATGTCAAAAAGTGGTGTGTGTGTGTGGAAAGGCGAGGTGACCTAATGGATTAAAACTGTGTAAACATGATAGAAGAGACTAATACTGAGAAGGGAAGGAAGCCAGTGTATTCACACACAGATGTGAACTGTTTGGCATTTGTCAAGGGTGTTAAGAATGAAATGTCAGAGAAGGGAGAGAGAACACTTAAGAGAAGGTAATTTATTGGCACAACAGGAAGAAACTTAAAAATAATAATAATATGTGGCTGCAATCCAGCCCAGAGTTACACATTATTCACAGGAGGGGTGCAGAATGCCAAAGGCCAGGGGTCTGAATGTGGCTTCTCTTTCTGGCCCTAGGGTGTCTATCCAGGCCACACCTCCTCCCCATAGGCCCCACCCCCTCATGCCCTGCTTCAGACATCCGTGCATTTTTGCCTGGCGGGAATGCACCCTTGAAGTCTGATCGTGCCCTCTGTTTGTCTGGATGGAGGGTAGAGAGGTGTGTCTAAAAAACTAGCCTAATGTTCAGAAAGGCAAAGTTTACACTTGTTGCCCCACCCACTTTTGCTTCTGGCCCCACCCACCACTGGCCTGGCATGTGTCGCTCAGAAGGGCGCATATTTATACGACTGCTGGTGTCTGTTCTGTATTGCCGTACAAGCTGCCCCTGTCACGATATCTCCAGTTACACCACAGTGAAGGAAAAGAACGAAATGCTAATTTTGTGTTGTTACAAGAGGCACTAGATAAACTTTGATGGCTGCAATCAGAATGTCAAGAGGATATTATATTTGGCTGGGGTTTCTTCTCCTCCTGTTACCACCCAAACACTTTGCACTACTTAGTCTGCAGGAAGATAGCTGTTACTTATCAGGGTGGGATTTCAAGGCTTGTCATACTCTCCTCTGTTGGTCCCCCACCCGGATGTTAATAAATGCAGTGTTTTCCCACCAACCTGCTGTTTTCTGCCCCACTGACTAGCGGATTGTAAAAGCTTTATTCTTCTGCCCTCCTCACCTTCTCCGTTATTGAAAAACCTACATAAGACACCAGGAAAACGGGACACTCCTCTTCTTCATTAGAAAGCACAACGTTCGGAGTGAATGGGAAAGTCAATCCCCTCTGGCAAGGAGAACTCCTCAAATGCACCTCTGTAGGGAATGGAGCATCTTTGACCTTCAGCCACCCAATACTGCTTTGATGAGAACTGTGGCTCATCAAAAGATGACAATTAATGCAAGGAGCTGCATGGGCTGACTCTTTATTAATAGATCGTTCACTTTCATGGAGATCCTAGTCAGGTGAATGCACACAGAATCAAGATAAGAGAATCTGCCTCTTGACTCCGAAACTCTGTTTTATGGAAAACACACTCTGCCAATTTTATGCTACAATTATGTTCTAAATTCTATTCCTCTTATACCTCTAGACCACCAGTGGGGAACTTGCTGCCCTCCATGTATTGTTGACGTACCATTCTCATAATCTATGACCCTGTGGAATGCCCTCCCATCACATGATAAATAACTATACAACTATTAGAAGATATCTGAAGGCTATCAGGGACGTTTTTAATGTCTGATGTTTTATTATGATTTATATTTGTTGGAAGTCGCTCAGAGTGGCAATCCAGTCAGATGGGTGGGGTACAAATAATAAAATTGTTATTATTCTTGGCCATGCTGGCTGGGGCTGATGGGAGTTGGAGTTCAATAGCAACCGGAAGGTCACAGACTTCCTTTCCCTGCTCTGGATCTTACTTGACCATGCTAAAAATCATTCATACTTTTAACTAGATGTATTGGTTTATATTTGCAAAAAAGGGGAAAAGGGAAAATTTATACCCATCCCTAGTGTGTTTAAAAGCATGTTTTAAAACAAAACAGTGCTGTCTCTTCTATTGCAAAGTTAATCTATTTGAATGGAACTTGCCAAGGCTTTGAATGAGGAAAAGATAATTGACCAATTGAGATAATCAGAGATCCTGAATTGGAATTACTTCGCTGTCCATCTAACCATTATAAATAACTCTCCCTTTAAAACTTAATTAATAAGTGCATCCAGTGTGGTATATTGATCTTTCCCTTTCTGTTTTACCAGAGTTACTTTTCGCCTTTCGCAAACTGTGGAGGGAGGCCAGCTTGATATGTGAGCCTTTCTCCAGGGTAGCTCCGAGGCAGTACATCTTTTTCACCTTGCCAAAATGAACTGAGGAAAGTCTGTAAATCCAGCATGCTCTTAGGTTACAGGGACAATGATACAGATGAATCTCACGGGGCTGAATGTTTCGCCCACCATAGCGCCTAGAGCTTCTGCATAGGTGATATGTGGAAACACTGATGGGAGATGGAGGACCATATTTCTCCTGGGGAAAGTCTAGCTAATCATCTCATTTTACCTACCCAGCACGATTATTATTCAGTACCAGTAGCATACTAGGTGTTGAAAAGAGCATAGCGGAAATGCTATCACTGATCAATGCTATCAATGATGCATGCATGCAAACATTAGAAAGCTTAACTGTGGTGCAATTTAGAAGTGAATGGAGCTTTGGCTTGGGCAAATGAGAAAATCTGGAGAGCTGGTGCATGCAAGCAAGGGAAGGCATGTGTGTCTGTGCATGCAAATGCTAGACAGCAGTGGTTAGTCTCATGCATACAACTGCAAGCCTTAGATCTCCACGGGACTTTGCACACTGAAAAGAGTGATTGCAATCCTACATTATTATTTTTGGTCCTTTTTAGTATATCCATCCATCATCAGTTCCTAAACTGCTTAGCTGGCCTGTGTTGGGAAAGGGAGGTTAATGGTCTATGACCTCTGCCTGCGAGAAGCACCTCAAATATATCTCTTCTCACAGAGGAGAAAACCATAACAAATCTACGTAGGCAAGCTTGAAATACCTTTGCGATAACTGCAGCCCGTATACAATCCCTTCTCCCCTTTCCAGCTCCTTGTATGTTTACTAGTCCCATCAATAATTGACAAGCACCTACAGTGCACTATGTGATGCTACATTGAAAGTTTGCCTAGCAACTGACTGGCCCCCATTTCTTAGAAGAAATTACTCTGTGCTGTGGCCTTTGGCCAATTCTGCATCAGTACAGAAATTATGTGCCCTGAACTGCCGACATTCGGATAACAAACACATTGAAACCAAAGAAGTGATTGCCAGTCAATGAGGCAAAGAAATCAGAGAGAGAGAGAGAGAAACAGGAAAACAAGCATATCTCCTAAGAGAGGTATGAGGAAGGGTCGATTGAGGGTGGGGATATTGAATCCTGCTGAGTATTCAGGAACCACTGCTCTTTGTGCCATGTTTCTTTTCTTCTTCTTTTGAAATAATTTTTGTTTGATTTTACAAATATGAATTTATAACAATCCAAATGCATATCCACGGATGCTACTAGCCCAAAGATGGAAAGAAGACAAAGTCCCCACAAGAGAGGAATGGCAAATTAACCTGTTGGAATGTGCCAAAATGGCAAAACCAAGAAGACAACAACTTCAAGAAATAATGGGGGGAAATTATATTTTTTTTAGGAGACCACCATAAGCAGATGAAAACATTAGCAGGATTTTAACAACACTTGTAATGTAACAAATACAATGGATAACATGGAAAGATATAAGATATGGATTAGGTAATAATATGTACGTGAAAATGCTGACAACAGGACCCATGAAGGGGATTATGGGAAGTCGAGGGATTCAGAGAAATCCCTACATATGGGTATGTATTTGGTAATGTGTTAACTTTTTTTACTTGCAATATCAAATAAAAATCATTTTTTTAAAAAAATACATGTAAAACCCAACAAGCTTTGGCCCCGATTGTGCAGGTAAAATTATGGGTAAAATTAAGGAATATGGGGCATGCTAGGAAGCTACGTGTTGCGGATTTTACATGCATAAAGAACATGGGAAGATTCCTGATCCCAAAGCAGACTATACATTCCCAACCAGTCAGTACTATCTATTCCAGTGGTGGGTCCAAATTAAGCTAAGCAGGAGTCTTGATGCAGCCCACAAGGCCAATTTTCTCAAATGTCCACCTGCTCTGTCCCCACACCTGACAGCATGCATGAAGTCAGGTGTGGGGCAGGTAAAGACGTGGGTGCAAAGGAACAATCAGGAGCCTCGGAACGCACTTCAGATTGTTCCTAGGCAAGTGATACTTCCTATCAGCACCAAGCAAGAACTCTGCATTGCAGCTGATACTTGCCTAAAGCAGGGCTTGCTCTCAGTGCAAGGTCCAAAATATATCCATATTCATATGTATGTTTATGTCTTTCTAAAATATATGCATCCCCCGATGTATGGCCGGAAGCAAATGTTGTTTATCAGGATGGTATGGGAAAGTGGCAATGTTTGGAAGCACGTTGAAGCACAACACTTATCTTTGGGGGCTGGGGTTAATATCTGGGGGCAAGCTATGTTGCGTATTATTCTTGTTTCCCTCATTCCATTTATAATTTGAAAGAAATCGGGGTGGGCAAGGGAGATCAACTCACCACCATTCAGCTCAGTGGCGTCTCTGGCCTTGTAGATAAAGAAAAAAACAAATAATTCTGTAGTATCAATATTTCAAATGATTTTATTTTATTTACAAAAACATCCTGTCCCATGGCACAGCCTATTTAAGATGTGCGTTTTAAGCCACAGAGTCAAGAATTACAGCAATGGGCACACTGAAAACTTTGCATTTTTTCTTAGCAAGTAGCTGAACTTGTATAGAAATACAGTACCGGTCTTAGTTACCATGTAAGGATTTTCCCTCATGATGCAGTATTTCAAAATGAAGGGATTAACATCCAGGAAAACCACCCAATAAATCAACAGTGTTATGAAGAGAGGGGGAGGGAAACTCCTCTCCTTTTTACTATACTGTGCTTTGTACACTAATAACATTAATTTATTAGAGTTGAACGTCAGAATGTGTTTTTGCAAAGAACTGACACATACAGTCTATATTGCACTCAAGAGATGAAGTTTTCATTACTCAAGCTCCCATTCCCCCCCCCCCCCCCCTTATAACAGCAGGCTTGAAAGACTAACGCCGGAGTTCTGAAGTTGCAGCAAGCTGAGGAATGAATGAGGTAACTCCTTTAAAGTTTTAGCACACTGGAGCAATCCAAAGGGATTTAAACGTCAGCCATATACTTATGGCGCTGGCAGTCGTAAACCTCTGGAATGAGATCTGAGGTTCACAGAGAGAGACAGGCTGTGGGAAAATTTTATAGTGTACAAATCCCACGAAGGTATTGTTAGGAAGGAAGGCCCCGAAAGATACAGAGTTTCAAGAGGCCCCATCCAGTGAGTGGCAGCTCCAAAGAGCCGCACATCGGATCAATGTGCACCGTTCTGGTTCTGTTGAAATGGATATACCTTGGGGTGGAGGAATCTGTCAATTTCCGTTCCTCTGTGTTTCTCATTTTTCAAGTCTTAAGTTTAGTTCCTCTGATTTATGCAGTGTGGTTTTTAAAATATATATATAAAAAGTATGCATTTTCATGCATGTCTCTTAATATGTACTATTACTGGCCACCCCAATCTCTGAGGTGCATGAGATTCCAAAGGGACTTGGCACTCAACTAGGGTTTGTCTTCTTCTGGGGAAAATAGCATGCAGATTCTGCTGTGACTTTGAAATATAATTTATTTACATTGGAAGATTTCAGTGGAGAGAGATTTCACAGCATTCACATCTCAGGATCAGCCCATCCTTCACAGCTGTTTGATGTCGAACATACTCCCTCGAGAGGTGGTGGACTCTCCTTCCTTGGAGGTTTTTTAAGCCATCTGTCATGGGTGCTTTAGCCAAGATTCCTGCATTGCAGGGGGTTGGACTAGATGATCCTCAGCATACCTTTCCAACTCTACATTTCTATGATTCTAAGTAGACGAGATGGTTGGACAGTGTTATCGAAGCTACTAATGTGAGTTTGACCAAACTGCGGGAGGCAGTGGAAGACAGGGGTGCCCGGCGTGCTCTGGTCCATGGGGTCACGAAGAGTCGGACACGACTAAACGACTAAACAACAACAACAAAGTAGCTCATGGCAGGACAACTCTGCTGTAACTAGTAAGGTGCTTCTCTAGTGATAGCTACAGTCTTAGATTGCAGCAAGTATGTCTGTTCCATAAGACTAGGTTAGATCCATTAGAACCGATTGAAATAACATGTTTTGCATACTAACCAATGTACTGGTTAACAATGAGGTACACTAGGGTTCCAGTCATTATCTAGGCAGCCCCGTGAAATGGAGAAGTTATTATTAGACTCAGCTTTCTAAAATCCACATTTCCAAGCAACATTCATGCATCTATGCAACTGGAATTTTATTATTATTATTATTTTAAGGACAAAGTAGTATTTTGTTTTTTGTAGCATGCATTGCAACAATCCAGTCTGGAACTTACCACAGCATGAAGTGCATTGGCTAAGTCATCCCTATCCCAAAGGGACTGTAGTTGGTAAACTGTGTGACCTACATTGGCCAATGACCTACCTGGGCATAAGGTCCTAACTTGGTATAAGGCATCTTCCAATTTCCATATCCATTCTGAAGGCACGTCAATGTTCCATCAAGAAAGGTCATAGGGTGATAGATTGCTGTGCTATAAAATACTTGCATCATTAATAAAGAAATATAACTCTGCTTTTTGTGATGGGAAAGAGAAATACTTCCCCTTGCCTCTCACCAGTACATTCAGCCACATCTGCAGAATTAATTGCAGCTTAATACAGACTCATGAAGAAAGGAGCTTTCATAGCTCCAAGCTGGCTTTGCGTTAAATCCATACAGAAATAATATCAGATATTGTTGGATACAATTTCACTGGCTTCCCAAAGTCTAATGGTCCTCAGACTGATAATCAAAGAAGGAACACCAGCTGCCATGCTATTAATAGTGCTCTAATATCTGCTGAAGTCGTGCACAATTGTTATCAATGCACTTGTCTAAGGCTGCATGCACACCATACATCGAATGCACATCTCCCCAGAAAAGATTCATGGAAATTGTAGTTTATTAATGGTGCTGGAAATTGTACACTGTGGGGAGCAAACTATAGCTCTCAGGATTCATAGGGCATGTGTGCTTTAAATACCATACTTTTCCGTCTGTTAGACGCCCCCGTGTATAAGGACCCTCCCTATTTTGGGGGACTCAATTTTAAGAAAATGAGGGGAGATGGCCCAAAGTTGTTGAGCCTCTCCCCCCCCCCATGCAGCTGTGGGCAGCAAACACTCCCTAGATAATTTCCTGCGCGCAAGTAGGGAGTGTTTCCCACATGGAGCAGCAGCAGCAAGGGAAGTTGCGCTCCAGCCAGCCAGCTGGTTGGCCGGAGGGCACCTTCCCCCATGACGCTGTGCACGGGAAACGATCCAGGGAGTGCTTCCCATGCGCAGCGGCATCGGGGGAAGCTGCGCACCGCCAGCCAATGCCCCAGATCACTCCCTGTGCACAGAGGCATCTTCCCCCCATGCCACTATCTGTGTATTGGACGGCCCCAGTTTTTTGACATGATTTTTGTGTCAAAAAACCTCGTCCAATACATGGAAGAATATGGTATATAGCATGGAAGGAAGCCTAACTGTGCCACAAAATGCTTACGGTACATTTTTTGAATAGTGGTGGTGATAGGGAGACAAGAAGATCAAGCAGAACAGCCTGGACTGTCCCAAGATATGGGGCCACCTGATGCAGACAAGCAAATGCTGCCTAGCTGCTGCTGCTGCCACCTCTTCCACCTGCACAGTGGTCTCTACTGCTTGCTGCTTCTATCCCCACCCCACCCCAGCTTTAATGGCACAGCTATCCTACAGCACAATGGCTTGCAATCATCCTTCCTCACAGCAGGGCAACTGGACAAGATCAGACCCTCCAAGTGTCCCTATTTTCCGGAGATGTCCCTGATTTAGAGAAGCCATCCCGGTTTCTGATTTGATCCCAGAATGTCCTACTTTTCCTTAAAGGGACCCCTGACAGTTAAGTCCAGTCGCGAATGACTCTGGGTTTGCAGCGCTCATTTCACTTTACAGGCCAAGGGAGCCAGCGTTTGTCCGCAAACAGTTTTTCCGGGTCATGTGGCCAGCATGACTAAGTCGCTTCTGGTGCAATGGAACACCAAAACCAGAGCAGCACATGAAAACGCCGTTTACCTTCCCGCCGGAGTGGTACCTATTTATCTACTTGCACTTTGACATGCTTTCGAACTGCTAGGTTGGCAGGAGGGGGACCAAGCAATGGGAGCTCACCCTGTGACGGGGATTTGAACCGCCGACTTTTCCTTAGGATGCCCCAATTTTCATTGGAGAAGTGTTGGAGGGTATGGAGTTATTCCACCCCAGAGCTGTTTGAAGGCAATCCTGTATAGGCAATGTTTTTTTTTTTTAATGTTTAATGTTTAATGATGTTTTTATATATGTTGGAAGCTTCCCAGAGTGGCTGAGGCAACCCAGTAAAATGTGTGGGGTATATCACCCCACCACTGTTGGAGTGTTGTGGTTATCAAGCAGTTAACATTGTGTATTAGGTGGAAATGCTGACTCATGAAGTATGAGTCAGCAACATGAGTGGTTGGGAGTTGGCTAATTAGTCTGTAGCCAGTTAGTATGAAGAGGTAGGATTGACTCCCTTCCCGCTGTCTTCTCCCCTGTATGTGATCTCTCCTGTGTACTGTAGGTTGGTATTATAAGAAGGCTGCCATATGTACCAAGACTGCAATGGGAATAAAGCTCTTCTTGGAACAAGTTTTGACTCCCAAGTGCTTCATGGGGCTACTTTCCAGCATTCACAGTCTCCAACAATTATGCCTAGCTCCGAAGAAGGAATCCATGTGGCAATGGGGGGGGGGTTTGAACAGTGAGTTGGCCTCGGAGAGCTTTCAAGGAGCACCATGGGCCACTGCTAAACTTTAAACCAGACATCCCCAAACTCGGCCCTCCAGATGTTTTGGGACTACAATTCCCACCATCCCTGATCACTGGTCCTGTTAGCTAGGGGTCATGGGAGTTGTAGTCCCAAAACATCTGGAGGGCCGAGTCTGGGGATGCCTGCTTTAAACAGTTTTATTCCTGCATCCCAGAGAAAGCAGTACAGGTGTTCTCCATTGTCACCTTACCCACAATGCCTCACTCTGGTCACGACTCACTAGTTCCCACCCATTTGCACTCTTTCTGCATTTGCTTTTCATTTGATTGAGGAAGAAGAGTTCCCATTTGATTGTGCCCTTGATTCTTTGGTGCTAGTGCTTTTGAAATTCAATGCAGTTACATTGTGTAGGCAGCAGTGTGAATGTCTGGGTACATGGCAAGTGTGCTGTTGTGGCCAAACCTTCTTATCATCATCTTCTTGTGAGTCATTTTCTTTCCTTTGGAGCCATTTCCCTTATCCTCACTAATAATCAGGACTACACCCCTGTCATTAGGCCTGCTGAGTAGGGCTTCTCCTTTCATATCTGCAATATTTCCAGAAGTGCTCTCAATTTGTTGCCATCTGATAAAGGGGAAATTAACAAGCAGTACTATAATGGCGTTGTTAGGAGTCTTTTCATCTTTGGTGCCCATGGAAATGTTTTCCCACCTGAGGGAACCTGAATCATGCCCTCTGCCAAAGGATTAAAACAACTTCACGATAATAGCACTCTGGTGCCAAGCAGATTGAATCCTACCCTACCTGCAAACAACAATTAAACCAGAACAGCATTTTTACATAGCAATTTCCTTCTCAGACAAAGGGGATAGTGGGAAAATACCTTGCCACGAGACAGGCCTGGGCATCTTTGGAATTAGCAGGTATGGTGCTACACACTCCCCTCCCCACTTCCAGGCACTCAGACAATAGCTAACTTTCATCACAATGAAACATTTTGTATATTACATGTAGGACAATGCATAATCTTCACCGCTCAGCAAATGAAGCTGAATGGTAGGAGGTTTTGGAGTCACAGCACATATTTACAGCTATGGAATTTGATTCCACAAGATGTGGTCCTGGCCACCCACTTAGATAGCTCTTAGAGGGGATTAGACAAATCCATGGAAAAGAAGGCTGCGCGAAACGATCATCATGCTAGCTTCAGGATATGAAGGAAGGTGACTCTGGATATCAGATGCTGGAAAGGGTTTTGTACTCATGTCGTCCTTGTGGGCTTCCCTAGGGATCTGGTTGGCCACTGTGGAAAACAGGATCCTGGAATAGACAGAGCTTGGCTCCAGGGTGCTCCAGTACCGCCAACAGCTTGCCTGCCCTGGGCACTGGCAAACCATGCTATGCCGCTGAGTGGGAGGACTTGCATTGCCTTCTGTTAACAGGGGCTAGTTAATCAAATCTACCCCATTGTTTCTAATGTAAGAAACAATGTCCTACAAAGGCTAAAGGTTGCAGCTCACTTAGTGGCAAGGAGTAGCAGTTCCTGGGATCAAAAATCGAATTCCATATTTGCTTCTGTGGCAGAGAGGTGTCGTGTGGAGTTCAGCGAGCACAACTTTTGCTATTTGCAGTTGAGGGCAACAGCAGACCTCACTGTATACTTGCAGGAAAACTTGGCTTTGTACTATCGAAGGGGCATAATGAGATCCAGGAAGACCGATCAATAGACCTGGTAAATTTAGGCATGTCCTAGGAGGACTATCTGGGATGATTTACCCGTGTCTAGGGCTAGCAGAACAGGCAAGCGAAAGACAATACATGTCCATAATGATTTGCTAGTATCTGGGGACCAGCAGCAAACTATTGCTTCATGCAGCCTGGCCCATTAGAAAGAGCTACTCTGCTCTATACATGCATGGATATAACAGAAGGGTATATTACGACTACTACTGCTACTACTACACTACTTGTTACACAGAGTTCTCCAAGTGATTTACAGCAGATTTTAAAAAATAAGCACAATACGCATTATAATATTAATTCATATAAAAAGGCATGCAATTCATAAAAAAAGTTTTTAATACAGATTTATTTATTTATTTATTTGATTGCTAGGCTCTTGTTGGACATACAAAACTATGAACAACGTGAGTTTAGCATATATTTAAGACAACCTGAGCCCTTATATCCCAGCCTGGAAAGCCTCTCTCAGCAGAGATTTGGCAGGCATCCACACTTTTGACTACCACTTTTGGCTCTTGAAGCCTTTTTTGTGTGCTGACAGGCCTGTGCCTGCCCCTTGAGCAGCCAGTCATTGTAATGATTGCTTTATGTTGCTTTTAAATGTTTTTATGATGTTGCACACTGCCCTGATGTTTTGCGAGAGGGCAAGGTTTAAGATTCCAGTAGGATTAAAAACTTTTTTTAAAGAGCTTGTAATGAGTAGCTTTGCTAAAATGTTGAGCATCTTGCACTGGCAGAGGAACGTGAGTGCGGAGGGAGTGGACCGCCCCCGGCACCACTGTTCCGGTAGGGTGCCATCGCGGTGGCCCCCCCGTACCTGCACCACACACTCCCCTCGTGCTGGGTGCCACGCCCCCACAGGCGGTGTGCCACGCCCCCATAACACACATCACACCCCTGTGGGCAGCACACCATGCCCTCGCAGGTGTACCATGCCCCCAGGATGCATGCCACACCCCTGTGGACAGCGTGCCACGCCCCTGGGGTGCACGTCACACCCCCGCCTGCTCTCTGCTCCCAGTAGCATGCAGCTTCGCCACTGGCATCTTGTACTGTTTGGAAAATGCTGCCTCCTTCACATGGTGTTCAGTTGATCATATTATTTAAAAAAATGTTTTGTGTTGAGTAGTTGCAGCTCAGCTTGCTGGTGCCAGAAGCTTTATCTGTAGATAAAGGGCAGTTGGAAATGCAACAGATTGAGGAGCTTCAGAGGACCTTAAGAACCTGCAGCTGCAACTTCAGGCCAGAGGTTCAGTCTGGTCTAGCATTCTAGCTCCAGAGCTAGCCAGCCAAATACCTCTGGGAAGGACAAACATGAAGGAATGTGGGTAGCAGGGAATGTTTGTATCATGCAGGTCCATAGAACCAGAATTGTCTGCCTTTCCTCTCTCCTTTAGGAAGATAGAAAGTTGCCCTATATTGAATAAGACAAGCTTAGTATTGTCTACCGTGATTGGCAGTGACTCACCAGAGTTTCAGACTAGGGACATTGCAAGGCCTACCTGGAGATGCCGTGAATTAAACCTGGGACCTTTTGCGTGCAGATCAGATGCTCCACCACTGAGCTATGGTCTGCCATAGATTGTACACTTGGTGGCAACCCCAGGTGTGCTGCTGGGTACTAATGTGCGAAATGTTTGCTTTTAGTGACCATGATTAAGCTGGTACTGGCAACGGAGGCATGGTGGTGATAAGGCACGCAGGGATTAGTAGGGAATTTAATTTTGTTAGCATTATTGATTCACCCTTTTCTCCCGCTCTCTATATAATTGCATGGCTAAGCAATGGCTGAATAATAAATCTCCTTAAACAACATACAATGCAGCAGCAAATCCTACCAAGGTAGAATTGTTGAAGCTGTAAGCACCTATGAAGAAAGGACGAAATCCTCCAACATTATGACAGTATCCCCTTGAAATCCCTAATGAAATGTGTGAGGAAACTTAAAGGCAAAACCATTGAAGTAGAAATCCTTCATCGGAAGAGTTTTGCATATCTGCCAAATGAGCTTTACAGGGTTGGACTGCTCCAGGCTCCCCTCTGTTCCCAGCAATTTCACTTGCACAAAAATCAGAATACAGGCATGTCATGCTGAAAGACGCCCCAGAGAGCAAGGCTACCGTCCTCAGAACTTGTTGCTCTGTCATGTTGCATTGCTGGGTGGATGGGGGAGAAAAATAGGTCAGGGCCCAGTGACAGCTGTTCAGCTGTGAGGCAGAGGTTTCAAGGTCTTGCCAATGGGATTGCAAATATTTGCTTCTTTATTGCAAATATGTTTCCTGGCCTTGCATTGAACCGACCTGCATCACTGAGCACAGAGTTTTGCTCTGCCCTTCTCCCCTGCATTCCATCTCTTAACTGATAGGTGCTGTGAGAAGCTCTCTTCCAAAGGACTTCTGCTTCTAGACTGCTTCTAGACTGGAGTCTGTGGAGATATTTCAGTCTGCTGTGATGACCTGCAGGTCAGGCAGCTGAGAGTCAGGACCACAAAGAGCTCCCTGTGGAGCAGGCTTTAGGATCAGCTGGAAGTTTAGAACAGCCTTCTCCAACTTGGTGCGCTTCAGATGTTTTGGACCACAGATCCCATCATCTCTGACCATTGGTTGTGCTGACTGGGGCTGATGGGAGCTGCAGTGCAGAATATCTGCACTCAAGAAGCACAGAGCATTGGTCTTGCAATGGTTTGGACATTTATATAATGCATGAATGCAGGGCTAGCCTCTTATAAGAACGTAAGAACCAGGTGCCTATGGGAAGCTCGCAAACATCATCTGAGTACAAAAGTACTCTCCTAATTCAAAACTGTTTTGACTTTGCCCTCTAGCCAGTTATGCCCAGTTCACTAGCTGGTTGGCAGATGCAGGGAACAACAGTGAAGATCATCTACCCTTCAGAATCTTGACTAGAAATGTAGACAGTCTTGTCTTGATAGGGGGAAATGAGTTTGATTTCTACATAGGGTCCCAGATCCAAATCTCTGCTCAGCCATCTCATTCTACCCTTGCTTACCTTGCCTTTCAGAGGAAGTGGGATGACAAATGAGCAAGGACTCTGCACTTTCCCCATAAACATGATTAGTAATATTTCAGATCTGCTGCTCTAATGTCAATCTTTCTTCCTATCAGGCCAGTGCCTCAACTATTTCCTTTCTGTCAGTTGGAATTAAATTTACAGTCTCTTCCAGTTAGCTGTCAGCTGTTCCTCCAAATTGGAAATAGAAATTTAAAGACATTAGTTTTTTAGTTCAAAGATGGTGTCAGGTGGCGTCAGGTGAGCCTCCTGCATTTTGCTGCCTAGATATTTCTGCCTATATTTTTCCAAACAAAATTTTAAAAATTCCTTCCAGTAGCATAGAGACCAACTACGTTTGTCATTGGTATGAGCTTTTGTGTGCATGAGGTGGCCAAAGTATCGTCTCTAAGGTGCTACTGGAAGGAATTTTTTTATTTTGCTTTGACTACATCAGACCAACATGGCTACCTACCTGTAACTATATTTTTCCAGCATTGCTGGATGGAAGACTGTGACTCTCCATGAGTATCTATTCCACACTGAGACCTTCTTGGTTAATGAAATATATAAGGAAAATTTGAAAGAAAATGGATTTGAGCATAATAAATCAAAATATGAAAGTGAAATATTAAATAGTAACTGTAAAATATTGTCAAAAATGTATAAATTGCTGTTGGAATGGCATTTGAAGGATGAAGAGGTGAAGTCAGTTATGATTCATTGGGCCAAGGATTTTGGGTATAATATACAGTTAAAAGATTGGGGGAAATTGTGGAAAGAAGGAAAAAAAATTACAGCTTGCAATGCTCTGAAAGAAAATATGATGAAAATGATGTATAGATGGTATATTATACCAGTGAAATTAGCTAAAATGTATAAAATAAGTAACAAATGTTTGACATGTAAGGAAAAAGAAGGAAATTTTTTTATCATATGTGGTAGGAATGTAAGAAAGTTAAAGGCTTTTTGGAAATGATATTGTCAGAGGCGTCTACGGCTACTCTTGAGTAAAGACGCTCCACTCCGTCTTGTTTTTCAGAGTTTTATTGTGCATATTATTTACAGTGCAAAGATATCAGCAAACATGACTGCCTAGTCCGGGTCAGAACCCCACAATGACTTCTTCCGGGTTCTAGCCCAGCATAAAAGCCTGGCACACGCCTCAATTTGGGCGTCAGAGGGAATGGTCTCCTTCCTGGCGGCCCTGTGTCTGACATCTCTTCAGACTCCTCCTCCCCTGGCCCTCTCTCATAGTGGCGCTGGGGCTCCAATGCCTTAAAGAGCCCTCTCTCCTCTCCGCTCACTTCCTCATTCCTTTCTCCTGACTCGCTGCTCGTGCTGACGCTGGGTGAGGAGCTTGTTAGGATGACAGGGGGCAGCTCTCTGTAGGGCGTCCCCCTGACAGATATATAATGAAATGAAAAAGATGTTGAAATATACATTTGTAAAAAAAAATCCAAAGCATTCTTGTTGGGCATTGTAGGTGAAGATATTAATAGACAGGATAACAAATTGTTTATGTATGCGATGACAGCAGCAAGAGTATTGATGGCACAGAAATGGAAGCAAGAAGAATTACCGATGAAAGAAGAGTGGCAGAGGAAATTAATGGACTATGCAGAACTGGATAAGATGACGGGAAGAATTCAAAACCGATGGGACCAGAGGTTCTTAGAAGATTGGAAAAAAATTGTGAACTATTTGAAAGATAGCTGTAAATAACAGATTATGCTAGTAGAACTACAAGACATTCTTTAAGGAGGATTATATGAAATACTGCAGGGAAAATTTAGGAAGGACGTTGAGTTATGGTGTCTTTATAAGTATAGTGAAGATAATGAAATGTAAGACTAAGTGATGAAGAGGGGAAATCTTCAGGTGTGGCTGAGGGAAGTCAAAAAAGTGTATAAGATATGAATGAATGTAATACGATGTTTGGGAAATATATGCAAAAATAATAAAAAATTATATATAAAAGATGAATATTCAGGATGCTGTTGATGATCCTGATTGGAGCACCTCCAGAGGAGGGCCAACAGAGCGGTGAGAGAAGATCAAGGGGAAATGTGATAGCTGCCTCCAGTTATAAGAAGGGCTATCATGCAGCAGGTGGAATGCAAATTTTCTCCGTTTTGCTGGAGGGCAAGATTAGAAGCAGCTGGTGGCAACTGCAGGGAAGCAGATTTTGGCTAAACATCAGGGGAAGCTTCCTAACGGCAAGAGCTTTTTTACAGGGGAACTTAGACTTTCCATGGTGGAAAGTGGTGGGCTATTCTTTGCTGGAGGTATTTAATCAGAGGCTGAATGGCTATCTGTCCGGGATGCTTCAGTTGCAAGATTCCTATACTGAGCAGTGGAGATTTCACTAGATGAACTCTCGGGCCCTATCAGCACTATACATGTATAGCAGTATCATGCCACTTCTAACAGTCATAGCTTCCCCTGGTCTCCTTCCAACTCCCAGCACCCTTAACAAACTACAGTTCCCAATATGCTTTGGTGGTATGATACCATACTACTTTAGGACCTTAAATATTATGATTTTGCGATATGTTCCAACACTGCATAAGGCTCAAGCTTTAAATATGGTGGTCAAAATGTCACATCATTCCCACGCTTCAGAGTTTATTCAGCACCTTTGTAATTATCCAGGTTACAAAGCAATTGTATTCCTACGGACCCAAAGGTGGTACTACTTACCTATCAATCTCCAGAGTTTCACAGCTTAATGAATAAAGATTTAATCATGCATCTGCGAACAGCTGCAAAGACCAGACACTGGAGATCTCTCGACATGCACCTTTTTGATGCTTGAAACTTGACCTGGAACTTGACCCTCATGGAGACGACCACCTTTCAACGTAAACACATTGTACAGGAAAGAGGAGTACCACCTTCTATGCAACATGGTTTGATTTTATTCAACACGCACCATCCATTGAACATGGCTTTCGCCCACCAAGAACACGGCAGATGCTGTGGAAGGTCACTTTCAATTAATTACTTTATTGATGCTTGAGCTGGACAGAGACTATATCTTACTTAGGGGCAAAATCTGCACTCTGGGAGAGGAGGGTGAGAGGGTGTTTTATTTGCTGTTGTTATTATGTCATTTTGTTTAAATCTGAAAAAATCAATTAAATGTGTTTAAAATAAAAGCAACGCTAATAATAGTTCCAGACTTGAATCCCAAGTGGCCCTTGCATGGAGAGGAATCTGATACATCCACCCCAGCAGCTCTTTGGCAAAGCGATCTTTCAGCTGCATCCTTCCCTCGCTCCCACCCGCTTTGCTCAACATGGTAACCGCAGATGATGCTGTTGTGCTTGACCAATCATGCATCAGCCCCTGCAGAGAGACACTCAGACCCAGAGTGCATTTCCTTATGTAGAGCGATATCCATATTTTAAGAAATTGACTTTTTCTTCTGCTTGGAAAAGGGGAGTGAAATGATTATGATGTGAACCGGTAATGGAGCACAGGAAATAAATGAAGCCACAGAAATGAGGAGGCGACACTTTTTAAAAAGCATTTCCTTGCCAGGGCAGGAATGTAATCATCAGGGAGTAGAACCGAAAGAGGGAAAAAAACAAACGGAAATAAATATCATTTCACACCTGAATAGGTGGAAGAGAAAGTTCTGCTTTCATCACACCGAAACCAGTGGGAGCTTTGGTGCGGACTTGTTTTTGAGAGCTGGAACGGCCGTCATAGGAAAAGGAGTTATGTGATATGCAAAATGATCAAAGTACTGAATATTGAGGAAGCTCGTGGGACCTTTAAAGGGTGATTTAGTAAGAAAAACACAAGTGAGTCAGATATGGCAAAAATATTGCTTCTTCATTGTTATAATCTTTTAATGCTGCAAAGAATATGATGCTCAGCAGAAGGAACCGAGATATTTATTTTGCAAATAAAGGCTGAGAGATATTTGGGGCACAGATAAGAATGAAAGAAGAGCCCTCCCTTTGTAGCCAATTTCCTTTCTGATATCTGCCTCCTGTCCTTCATTGTACGGGATAATGCAGAGGTGGGGAACCTCTTTCAGCCCAAGGGTGGTATTCTCTCATGAGCGACCTTCTGGGGGCCACAAACCAGTGGTGTATAAGGCCAGAGGCTAAAATGGGCAGGGCAACAGATGTAACACTCTTGTGTAATAGGTTACAGTTCACCCATGCAAAAGTTAGAGGTTCACACACACACACCTCTAGGCATGGACAAATCTGTCCATTTCAGTTTCTCTCAGTTTCTAACAGTTCTAGTCTTAAATTCAGAAGTCCATATTTCCACAACAGTTTGTATAACCTCCCCCCACAAAAAAAAACCTTTGTGAAAATTGATGTGCACTTTACTGTGGATTTCTCCCTGTAGACACATTCATATGTTATTTCATGAATATATGCATTTTTATGCACCTTAGCATTTGCACTTTTGTATACATTACCTGGTTTGGAGAAGTGCAGATTTCTAAGGATGCTTGTGTTTGGTTTCTCATATTGCTTTGGGCCATCTCAGTGGCTGCTCCTAGAGAGGTGAGTGACTTCTTCCTTGTTGTCCTTAGAAGTCCGTCTTATTCCAATAGGCTTTTGGGAATTGACTGGTGCCAATCTGATGTTATTGTAATGATCTGTATGTTTTTAATAGATTGTCCTGTCAGGGGAAAAGGTAGGGTGTAAATATGATGATGATGATGATAAATGGAAGTTAGGTGGGTTCACCTTTAAATGCAAATGAAATTGATTTTCTACTGCATCCCTACCCCTCTCTACATCCTCCATTCAGGCAAGCAAGAGACATTTTCACTGTACAAGGACAAATCCCAGCCAGGCAAAAGCATCTGAACAAGCAGAACAGCAGAGCTGAAGGGGTGGTGGTGGTGGTCTTTGGACAGGTGCCCCTAGCACTGGACCAAAAGACCTGGAGGATGAGATTTGAATTCTGAATAGGTCCATTCAGTCCAGCTGCCTGGTAAGGAGAAAAACAAAGGATGAAATGTTTTGCACAGCGCTGGTCAAAATGTACCCAGCATGTGCTAATTCTTCAGAGCTTCACCGAGTGAATCTATATGCACATTGTTTTCCAATATATTTATTAAGAAAGTGTGGCCTGCATTCAGGCATTGATCTAACTATTGTTTCTTTCAAAACAACTGTTTTATTTACTGAAGATGAATGGGGGTGGGGGGAGGGAAGAAAGAGGCTTCCACTGATGTTAGATCAAATATGAATGCAAATATAAGCATGACCATATCAAGTTGCTCAGAAGCTCCTGTACAATGTTGGCTCTGGCTGGCTGGTAAAAAATAATCTGGTGGACAGGGAGTGCTTGATATCAGCAAATGACCTTCTGGTCTACTGCAACAGTATCTATTGCCTAGTTCAGCCACTACCTACTGAAAGGTGTTCAGTGGGTCAACTTGGGCCATTCACTCTCTCTCAACCTAGCCTACCACACATGGTTGTTGAGAGGATAAAATGTGGGGGAAAGGCATGAGAACCAAGTATATGACCTTTAGAGAAAAGGTGTGATATAAATGTAATAAAAGCAATAATTCCTGGAGCTAGAGACCTAAAATAGCTGTGTTGGTGTAGCAGCTGATCCCGAATGCAGCGGGACTTATTTTTAAGTAAACTTGCATAGGGTTGGACTGCATTACACACACATCTCTTTTAAAATGTCACTTGCATTCAACCTGAGTGGGTTATAATTGTAAATTAAAATGGAACAAACGGGCAATATGAGGTGCTGGCAAAGTATTGCCACATATGGATTCTCTTTTAAATCATCTCTCCCCGTCTCCCAGAAGAAGTAAGACAGCTGTAACAGCAGCCTACGATTTTCATTGCACAGACTACTGGAGGGGAAATTTCTGTCAGTCACCAGCTCTCAAGATAAAAATCAATACCTCATTAGTCCCCAGCCATAGCAACCAGCTCTCTCTATTGAAGGTGACCTGCTAAGGGAACTTTTTTCTCCTTTTTTTTAAAAAAAGAAGAAAATGGCTTATATTGTATTTTGCTCTAATCTGATGGATGCAAGATGTGAAAGCAATGGAGTCTGGAAAGAAGTCGCCACTGAAATGTATTTTGTGAATGATACCCACCCAAACACACGTGAATAGGTAGTCACATGCATTAAGCCCTTATCCAGGAAATGCTTATATGGGATGGGAATTCTGATGCACACCTGTGGAGGTACAATCCTGCTTTATATGGTTGAGGAACACAATACCTGATTGGCTGCCTCTCCTGTTAAGAACTTACCCAGACTTTATGAGCTTCATTTAAAGTCCTTCCTCTTAGAGGGTGGTCCCAAGGGAGATGACCTTTGAGGTTGTTGCTCCCTGCCTAGGGAATGTTCTCCTGAGTGAGAACCAAGTGGTATCAACAGACATCCTTTGGGTTGCCAGGTTAAGACCTTACTTGATGGAATTTGAAAAGTGCTTTTATACTGGATCGTAAATAGCCTAGATACAGCCCTGAGCTAGGCAACAGATAAAGCAAATAACTCATTTCCGCGTGCCTTTTGGGTT
Source organism: Zootoca vivipara (assembly GCF_963506605.1). Taxonomy (NCBI): domain Eukaryota; kingdom Metazoa; phylum Chordata; class Lepidosauria; order Squamata; family Lacertidae; genus Zootoca; species Zootoca vivipara. Next base: position 76,590,151 of record NC_083282.1, on the reverse strand, counting down.
AAAAAATTTAATTTCTAGCCAGGATTTCTTATTTGTAGATCTGGTAAACCCTACATCTGGGCTCCTGGTATACTCCTGTTAGCATTATCTGCAAAACAGTATGTTCTTCTGGGAATAGAATCTGGAATGTGATTCTGGTTTGTGGAACAGAAGTCAAGAGAAGACTAGGGACCAGATTCAAGCTATGAAATTGACCAGATTCAAGCTATGAAATCAGACAGAAGAAGAAATTACTGGTAGATCTAGACTGATAGATTATGCGAAGCAGTAGTGGAGGTGTCAATACCATGGACAAAGAAGGTCTCAGGATGGAGATGGGCCGTGTTGTTCAGACAAAGTATACGGGTAAGTAGATGAGGTTAAGGATTTAAATGTGTGCATCACTGAGATCAAAGTGATGACCATTCATGTGGCAGGGGGAGGAATGAAGTGGTTACGGGGGAAGAGAATTATATGTATTAGTAACACATAAAAAATAGGATATTCATCAATTGCAGAAATTTTTAACTCCAGCTACCTGACATTTTGCCATTTAATTTTCCAATAAATAATTCAAAAGCATGCCTTAGATGGATGTTGCCATAAATGCAACTCGGGTGTAACAAATTGCTCTGAGGTCCAATTGATTATGGATGAGAAGAGAAGCACAATCCGATAAAACAGATTCTAGCTTACTACTTGTGGCGATTGTCTCTATTTTCCCGTAAAGTGAAATACGAAATCATATTTGTCCAGTAATTGACATATGATTGAGAAGTGAGAGAAAGATATTCTGGGAGGTGTGGATCGGAGGGACAGGGACAGGGAAAGATCAGCAAGGGACTTTCTGTTCGGAATAACAGAGAAACTCCTGAAATGGAAAAAGGTAATACTGTAAGTACATAGGCAGGCCCTTCTGCTATCTAGCTTAGTATTGTCCACACTGACTGACAGAAGCTCCCTAAGGTTTCAGAAAGGAAGCATTCCCAATCCTGCTTGGAGATACTAGGGATTGAACCTGTACTTTCAATGCAAAGATGTTCTTCCACTGAGTTGTATGGCCCTTCCTTTACACCACATGATATTGCAGCATAAACAGCTTATTAAAGTTTTATTTGTGGAACAGGGGACACCATTGCAAAACAAAAGTGCTATTAATATCAGGAGGCCTGTGTTTCCTTGTCTAATGTTGCTTCATAGATTCCCATTAAGTTAAATGCTTCTGTTTGTGCACAATTTTTATGGTTTTAGAAACAGCATTTGCTTTTCTTTTCTTTTTATAATTGCATTAAATGGCTCAAAGGCCAAGGTCACTGTTGTAATGGCGATCTTAAAAACGGATAGGAAAAAGCCACCGTGTTCAGTAGGGCTTTCCAGTGTGAAAAAGCCAATGCAAAGTAGCGCTGAGTGCAATGACTCTGGCACTTCTCTGATGGCAGACATTTCACTGCCAGCACGTAAATCACTCTCGATTTGTGGTGACTTACTGTCAGGGCAGTTTTAATTACAATGCAGAGAAACATGCAACCCTGGAACGCTCACTGCTTACGGACAAGAAATGATGCTCAGCTTACTCATTGCTTGCTGCTGCAACTATGAAAAGAGATGGAGGAGTTTATTGTTTGAACCTATTTGGGGCTTTTCAGTTTACAGAGGTGACATGATAAAAGTAAATAAAACTATGCGTGGCATAGAGAAAAGTTTTTTCTCCATCTATCATAACACTAGGACCCAGGGACAGATGTTTAGACAGATTCACAGAGGATAAGGCTTTTAATGGCTACTAACCTTAATGGCTATGCTGTACCTCCCCTGTTAGAGGCAGTATTTAAACCTCAACAAAAGAGGTTTAAAGACTTTCTCAAGGCAAATCTAAAAAATTTAAAGCAGCGGCATAAACACCAACAATTGGGAAACAATGGCCTGCGAGTGCTCCAGTTGGAGAACAACCTTCATGGTGTCATGGGCTTTGAAGATGCTCAAACTCAGGATGAAAGGGAGAAATGTGCTAAGAGGAAGGCACGCTTGGCAATCCCTCACCATGATCAGCTCCCAACCGGAAACCTATGTCCCCACTGTCAGTGGCGGAGGAAGGGGGCTGCGGTGGAGGCGGGCCACCCTGGGTGTCACCACTGAGGGGGCTAACAAAATGCTGGGCGGCACTCACTGCGGGGCCTGCAGCGTGCCTGAGCCATGCATCTCTCCTGGGAGTGACGTGGTGGCTGGTGGCTTCAGCACCCGCAGGTTCTGCACTGCCCCAAACGGTCTGCCCGCCGTCTCCCCCTCAGCTGTAGGGTGGCTGAGTGGGAGGAGGCAGGCAGACTCCAGAGCCCCTGTGGAGCATCCTGCCCCGGCTTGCCCCGCCCTCCGGGCAGCTGGCCCTGCCCTTGGGCGCACAGCACACGCGCCGCCCCAGGCGCCCGATCGGCTCGCTCCGCCGCTGCCCACTGTGGAAGGACATGTGGATCCAGAATTTGCCTCCACAGCCCCTTATGGACTCACTGTTAAAACTGTGGCTCATAGAAGACAACGTTATTTGGCCACGAGTGATCGCCAAAGAAGAAGAAGAGGCAGTATGTTTCTGAATACCAGTTGCTGGAAACTGCAGGAGGGGAGAGAGTGCTCTTGTTCTCAGCTCCTCCTTGTGGGTTTCCCACAGATATCTGGTTGGCTACTGAGAACAGGATGCTGGTCTAGATGGGCCAGTGGCTTTTCTTATGTTCTCAAGTAAGCTTCTGTTGTACAGCAATCTTATAATGGTGCCCACAACTTTTGGATGACTCGAAGGAGTTTTCTAATAACACCCAGACCATTCTTTAATAATTCAATTGCACCTCATATTACTGGCAGGTTTTCTAAGCTTTATTCAGCTGCAGAGACAGTTCTTTTTTTCTTTTTTTAAATCCAATTATTTGTTAAACTAAAATGTCTAGCTTGTCCTATCCCATAGGCTTGGCTCAGTAATGATAGATTAAACCTCCTACGAAGTTTCCAATAAAATCAGATTAAAGCAGATTGGTTCTGACCCAACTGTGTGCCAAGTGATGAGATGCAAAACTTGCCTCTATGAATATATGGATCGGTGTGTCTGTCCTGACCATGAAAAATTAGAAGGCATTTTATTAAAAAATAGAATTCATCACCATACACTTTGTATTAAGGGCAATACTTCATGGCTTTCATTCACACCATATCAAATTGCATTTCATCTTCAGAGTTCCTGTGCGAAATCAGGGTTGTCAGAGGGTCAGTTTTAACCTGGCCTGGGTTGTTGGGTTTTTTACCTTTGCTTCATAATGTAAATTTGCTCAGGATCAATGCTAGGTAATAGCCAATTTAAAAACTGCACATATGTAAACGAATAACACCCATGCACACACACATACCCTTCAGGAACCCCCCCCCCTATTGAGGGTGATGGTGTGATCTTAGCTGAGGTCAGGAAGGATTATCAATGTTTTACTCAAAGATTAAGGACCAGGGAGACAAGTTGGCTTGAATATATTTAAAATATCAAGTATATTCCAAGGTCAGACTCTGAAACTCTCTATTGTAAAAAGAAAAGTGATATACAAATCATAAATCAGGCCACTTAAGTCATTAGCTTTTTTTTAAGGCTAAAATTTAATGTACAGTACTGTTACACGCCACCCAAATCTCCACAGCAGTACAAGATTCCAGGGGTTCCAGAAGATTATCCAGGGTTTGTGTTTCCTTTGGAAAAGAGGCACAGGGGAGACCGTGGTGTCTTTATGATATATGGTTTATCTACACATATATGCAACCTGAGCCTAGAGGCTTCCAGAATTACACTCCAGGAGGGTTCCATTTCTCCCACTGCTGCCAGCAGTTTGATTCCCCTTTCTCCAGCTTGATGCTGCTTGCAAATCTTAACTAACTTTCCCTCCAGCTTACATAAGGCAAATTGCAATCCTCCAAACAACTGCTCCCCTTCAAAGACTTTTGGCTTTCTCATTAATTCTGAGTTGGGGTGGGGGCTCTCATTTGCTCTCTGGCACTGAGCCACTCCCTTTATCCCAGCTAATAGGCTTCCACTCCCTTTATCACCAGGCTGGCTCCTGGGTTGATTTTTAAACATGCTAAATTCAATGTCTGGAACCCTGGAATTAGAAAAGGGGTTCAGGAATTAAGAGAGGGAGTCCAGGTATCCCACAAACGTAAAGCAGTACTTTGAGGTTCTGCTCCTGTTCCAAAATGCAAACAACACTGAACTGAAGTCTGCGTAGCAGGGAATATATATATATATATATATATATATATATATATATATATATATATATACCCACAATGCAAAAGCTACAGTCTGCTTTACTATTTCACTATTTACCTCTCCGTTTTGTTAAAATCTTGCAATACAGCAAAAGATTTGGTTGCAAACATCCAAACAGATGCTTCTCCCACCCTAAGGTTAGCAGCAGTTGTAGAACATGGCGTGTTGCCTTGAGATGTTTTAGGATGGCCTCCCCAGGAGATTATGTTTTACACACACACACCAACTTCTGGCAGGTCTGCTTTGAAATGTAGGAAATTGTGCCATTTGTAGCAGGTGGGAGTGGGAAACGATCTTATTAGTTGCACTTGATTCTAAATGATTTGATTTGTTAGCCATCATTGGTGCTGCCAAGTTGGAGGGGGCCCTAGGCAAGATGCTCTCTGGGGGTTCCTGCTGTACCACTGCGCTGCTGCTTCTCCTCTCCCTAAGAATGCAAGGAACAACCTGCTGGATCAGGCCAATGGTCCATCAATTCTAGTTCACCATGCTGTTCTCACAGCAGCCACCCAGATGTCTGTGGGAAGCCTGCAAGCAGGACATGAGCACAATTCAGAGGCATATTGCCTCTGACAGTGGAGGAACAGCCCGAGCTTCCTGCTCAGTTACCAGGTATCAAAGTTTTCAAGGCTACTGTGCTACTGTCTCTCTCAGGCCCTTGTGCATCCCTGATAAAGGGAAGTGGGCGGGGGAATGAATGAATGAATGAATGGATGAATGAAATTTATTACGGTCCCAGACCAGATTCACATACTGTACTAAGCAAACATAAGACACAATAGAATTAATGAAATATACTCGGAGTCGAGAGTGAATTTCATGCTCTTTATTCAGCTCATAGTCATCAAGGAGAAGAAGAGAAGACGAATGGCTCTTTTCCCAAAACCATCTGCTTATATACATTATTTACACAATGGGCCTTGCGTGATTGGCTACTTCAGGGCTACACCTGTGGGCCAATTATATTGTGGATTGACTTCTGCCTGCAGCCTGATTGGCTGCTCCTACAGGCCAATCAGGTAGCAGATTCACTTCTGCCAGCCGCCTGATTGGCTGCTCCAGCAGGCCAATCAGGTTGCGGATTCACTTCCACCTGGAGTTGGATTGGGTAGCTCCCGCTGATTCTGAATCCTATTGTTCTAGGATTCAGCTCAGTACATAACACCCCTCCCCTCTAAGTTCCAGTCCTGCCCGGGAAGTTGCATTCGTAGTCCCCAAGGTCTGCTGGCCGCCTCCGTGTGCGTTGTGGCCTGGGGTGTTCCTTGGTCAGGGGTTCTGGTTCTGGCTCGTGTTCCGAGGCTGCTGGCTGTGCCGGGGCTGTCTGGTCTGGCGCCACTGAACCACTAGGTTGTGGCTCTGGTTCCGGTGTCCTTCCAGCCTCGGGGCGCCCCTCTGTGCCTACTGCTTCTGCTTCCCCTGCCCACCCCTCTCGCTCTACAGGCCTCACTGCCCTGCTGTCCCCTTGGGACCCCTCTGTCCCGCTCTCCTCCCGGGTTCCTCCTGGGAATCGTCGCCGTAGCTGGTCGCAGTGGCGGCGCCAACATTGCCCCCCTTCCGTTAGTACCTCGTACGACACGGGACCGGTCACCTTGGTGACTGTGGCGGGTACCCATGCTGGGCCTGCCCCAAAATTCTTTGCATACACTGGGTCCTGGGCCACAAATGTCCGGGAGTTCCTGCCTTTCCCCACCACTACCTCATCCTGAGCTCTGTCGGGGTGAAGTCGGTCCAGTCTAGTTGCAAGGCGCCGGCCCATTAGTAGTTCAGCTGGGCTCCGGCCCGTCGTTGTGCTTGGGGTGCTGTGCTGTGCTAGAAGAAATGCGGCAAGGCGGTATTCCCAGTCCCCTTGTGTCATGCGGCGGAGGCTGTCCTTGGTGGTCCGCACCATGCGCTCCGCTTGGCCATTGGTGGCAGGGTGGAATGGTGCTGAGCGGATGTGGCGGATGGCGTTCTGCGCTGTGAAGGTCTGGAACTCCTCTGACGTGAATGCGGTTCCATTGTCCGAGACGAGGGTGTCAGGGAGCCCGTGGGTTGCAAACAGCTTACGTAGTACCCGGATGGCTGCCGCCGTAGAAGTGGACGGTACCAGTGCGACCTCCAGCCATTTGGTGTAGGAATCCACCACTATGAAGAATGTTTTTCCCTGGAAGGGGCCAGCGAAGTCCACGTGCAAGCGTGACCATGGTTGTCGGGCGGACTCCCAGGGCTGGACTGGGGCCCTTGGGGGATCCGGGCGGGATTCTTGGCAGGTCTGGCAGTGTTGGACCCAGGCCTCTATCTCTCTGTCAATCCCCGGCCACCACACATAACTCCTGGCAAGGGCCTTCATCCTCACTACCCCTGGGTGTGTCTCGTGTAGGGCTGTGAGGACCCTTTTGCGGAGGGGCTGGGGAACAACAACCCTGCTTCCCCATAACAGGCACCCCTTGTGGGCCGACAGTTCATGTTTGCGGTTTGTGTAGCCAGTGAATTCTGGCCCGGGGCTGCTGCTGGGCCATCCTCGCCACACCCAGTCCAGGACCCGGGAGATGACCCTATCTTTTGTGGAATGGTGCGCAACTTCTTGTGCCTGAATGGGTCGGTCGGGAAGCAGCTCCAGGGTCATAACCTCTTGCGCAGGCGCTGGGTCGGGGCCTGTTTCTGGTAGTGGTAGCCTGCTGAGGGCGTCTGCGTGGCCCATCGCCTTCCCAGGGCGGTGGATTAGTGCATACTGGTAGCCGGCAAGGAAAATTGACCACCTGAGGACACGTGGAGACAACACTTGGGGGGTCTGCTTCTCGGGGGCAAACAGGCCAAGCAACGGCTTGTGGTCAGTCACTATGGTAAAGGGCCGCCCGTACAAGAAATCATGGAATTTTTTTACGCCCTTCACGATTGCCAGACCCTCCTTGTCAATCTGTGAGTAGTTTCGTTCGGCTGCAGCAAGCGTCTGGGAGAAGTATGCCACCGGCACCTCTCTTCCATCCGGGAGTTGGTGTCCCAGGACAGCGCCGATGCCATAGGGAGAGGCGTCGCATGCCAGCACTACTGGCAGCCTCTCGTCGAAGTGTGCCAAGACCGAGTTCGAGACGAGCAAGTCCTTGACTGCCTGGAATGCGGCCCTTTGTCGCTGGCCCCACACCCAAGGGGCCCTTTTATCTAGGAGTCTGTGTAGGGGCTCCGCTACCGCTGCCTTATGGGGAAGGAAGGCATGGTAAAAGTTCAATAGTCCCAAGAATGACTGAAGTTCGGGCTTGCTCTTGGGCGCTGGGGCCTCACAAATGGCCCGTACCTTGTCACCGGTTGGATGGACCCCTTCTGCGTCCACCTTAAATCCCAGAAAGTCCACCTGCGGCACTCCCAGTAAACACTTTTCCCGCTTCACCTTGAGGCCCGCCGTCTGGAAACGGTGCAGGACGGAGCGGAGGCGGTCCTCAAATTCCTCTGGTGTGGGCCCGGCGATCAGTACATCATCGAAGAAGGGGGTGACGCCAGGAATCCCTTTAAGGAGAGAGTCCATTAGATTCTGGAATATGCCTGGTGCCACGCTAACGCCAAATTGCAGCCGCTTTACTCTGAATGCCCCTCTGTGCGTCACAATCGTCTGAGCCTCTGCTGTGGCTTCGTCCACAGGCAACTGTTGATACGCTTGGGCCAAGTCCAGTTTGCCAAAGATTTTTGACCCAGCCAGGGTGGCGAGGACATGGCTGACCACTGGCACTGGGTATGCATGGGCCGTGAGAGCCTTGTTTATGGTGCATTTGTAGTCTGCACAGATGCGGACCGAACCGTTAGGCTTGACGGGTGTGACAATTGGAGTTTCCCAGGGGGAGTTGGACACCGGCTCCAGCACTCCTTGCTCCACGAGCCGGTCCAATTCCTCGTCTATGCGGGGTTTCAGGGCGAACGGGACCCGGCGGGCCTTGTGCCTGATGGGTCGTACAGCGGGGTCTAGCTGTAGGGCAATGGGGGGTCCTGTATATCGTCCCAATGCCCCATCGAAAACCCCTGGAAACTCTTTGCATATGGCGTCCACGTCCACTTGTAAGCTAGTGCGGTTCACCCCGGTAACGGCTAGCCCCAGAGGTCCAAACCATGCCAGTCCCAGTAAGCTAACGTAGGGGCCCTTAACTACCAGCAAGTCCAATTGTTGCTTTCGCCCTCGATATTGCACCCTGAAGGTCCCCACCCCCATTGTAGGGACCTTACGTTTCTGGAAGTCCCGGAGGGTGAATGGGGCCGGCCTTAGTTTGGGACCCCCATTAGGGCACAGTTCCCTTAATGTTCGGGCCGAGATTATGGATAGAGTTGAACCTGTGTCCAGCTCCATGCGGCATGGGGCTCCCTCTATCTGTACCTCTATATAAATTTTCTCTGTGCTGGGATGGGGCAACTGGAATACCTGGTAGTCCGTGATCTCCGTCGAGTTGCCTTGGTGCATGGTGCCGTGTGACCTGGGGCTCCTGGGTCGGTCATCTGATGCTTGTCGACGGGTGAGTTGAGCCCGACACACCCGGGCGATGTGTCCCAATTTTCTGCACTGCCTGCACTCTGCGTTGCGGAAACGACAGGTCCTCCTCTCGTGGTTCTCCCCGCAGCTTGCACAGTTCCCTCCTTCTCGTCGAGGCTGCTGTGGTGTGTGTGCTGCTTGAGTGCGCCGCTGTACTCGGTGTACTTCCTCCCTGTCAGATTCGGATTCGTCGGTGAGGTCTTCGTGGTAGACCCTCGGTTGGGATGGCGGGGCCGGTCGTGCCTCTTGCGTTGACCTCTCGGCGGCTTCGGTTGCCAGGGCTTCCTCCAGAGCAATCTGGAACGTGAGGTCTTTTTTGGCGTAGAGGCGTCGTTGCAACATCTCGTCCCTCAGTCCACCGACGAGGCGGTCACGAAGCATGTTCTCCAACTCTGAGAAGTTGCATAACCGGGCGGCTTGGCGGAGGGAGGTCACAAACCCAGTTATGGTTTCCCCCGGGGCTTGCCGCTTTGCGTAGAAGGCATTTCGGCAAGCTACCACCGAGGGCTGTGGTGAGAAGTGCTCCTTCAGCCGTTCCATTATTGTTTTGTAAGAGACGGTAGCGACATCTCTAGGTGCAAGGAGAGCCCGGGCGATTTCAAACGTCTCCTCTCCACAGACGCTGAAGAATGTCGCCCTCTTTATGGCATCGTTGGTGACTTCTTTCGCTTGCAGGAGGAAGTTGAAACGGGCGGCGTACCCTTCCCAGTCTCCTGATGCTGGTTTGAATGGCGAGAAGCTGCTGTCGGTTGCCATTCTGGGTTCCTTGGGTCCTGGAGCTGAAGCCTGGATGCACGGTGCGATGCGGCGGTGCAGCAGGTGGCGGTGCTGCGGTGCAGTGCGTGGTGGCGGTCAGCTCAGCAGGATCCCACCTTCGTCGCCAGTGAAATATACTCGGAGTCGAGAGTGAATTTCATGCTCTTTATTCAGCTCATAGTCATCAAGGAGAAGAAGAGAAGACGAATGGCTCTTTTCCCAAAACCATCTGCTTATATACATTATTTACACAATGGGCCTTGCGTGATTGGCTACTTCAGGGCTACACCTGTGGGCCAATTATATTGTGGATTGACTTCTGCCTGCAGCCTGATTGGCTGCTCCTACAGGCCAATCAGGTAGCAGATTCACTTCTGCCAGCCGCCTGATTGGCTGCTCCAGCAGGCCAATCAGGTTGCGGATTCACTTCCACCTGGAGTTGGATTGGGTAGCTCCCGCTGATTCTGAATCCTATTGTTCTAGGATTCAGCTCAGTACATAACAATTAAGTTTGAATTAACAATCGAATAACGACTGGACCTAATGGTCAGGGGTCCCTTTACCTTTACCTTTTTATGACAATAAACAATACAAATATGACAGCCATTAGAAATGTGGTTTAGGTCTTAGTCTCTAAAATATTATCTAGAGTTTGCACCCGAGGCCTTAGCTAGTTCCCTGAGTTTTATGGCAGCTGCGCAAAATTTGGCCACCCTTAGCGTGATCTCTGGATCCGTATCCTCTATCAGGGATTTTAAGCATTGAGGTTCAGACCCACTTGGAATTTTCTGTATAACAGGGGTGATAAAGACAGAGCATATATCCTCATAAAAACGACATCGTAGCAAGACATGAGAGACAGTTTCCACCTCTATCAGGCCAGGGGTAGATTTGCTGCACATACAGTATACCCACATATCTGCCCTGCAGTAAGGCAGATAGCAGCACGTTTACTCTAGCAAGGGTGACCGACCGTCTATATGTGGGCAGGGAATGAATTAGAAGAAGCCCACCCCACCCACATCCATGCTTTCTAAGCCACAGGAAATGGCCTTTATTTTATTTTCTCAAAACTTCTAACACTGAGCGTTGGGTGTGCTGTTTCCAGGATTCATTCGCTTCCCACCACCTATCAGTCTCGGTCTCCTGCCCCCCCACCTTTCCCAGCATCCGTGGCACATGTGGCCCCAGAGGAACTCAAAGCAATGAAGGAGTCTTTGCTCCACATAGAATCATAGAGTTGGAAGAGACCACAAGGGCCATCCAGTCCAACCCCCAAGCACAAAAGTGAAGTTGTTAAAAAAGAAAGAAAGGAAAGGAAAAGTTGTTGTGGCATCGTCACTTTGAGGCCCTCTAGGCTGCAGGCCCTGGATCTGTGCTCCAGAGTCCAGGCCACTGTTAGCAATTGTGAGAATGCCAGGGTGGGATATAAATATATGAAATAAGAAACAAACCCAGAATATATTCAGAGGGCAACACAGGCTTCTGGCTGTGGAGATGTCCTTTTGCTTTGAGGAAAGAGAAACTACTATCAAACCCAGCACTGCAGGATACACATGTGATGTTCTTGCACACTGCTAAACAAACCAGTTCCTCCTCCTCTTTCATGGGAAAGCAATAAAGCGGGCACCCTCACTCATCCATTCAAGTCTGAAGTGATACAGTTAATTCTACCACTTCAGGATTCCAGCACCTCATTCTCCCGCTTGTCTAAAGGAAGCCTGAGGCAACAGCAGAGGAAAGAGCAGAACCAGGTGCTGGCCAAATTTCAGCCAGTTGCTTATGCAAGCAGGCAGGGCCAGCCCACCCCTGAGGCAGGTGAGGCAACTGCACCAGGCAGCAGATCCTGCCCCCAAGGAATGTTTCATTGCTGCCATGGTGGCCTCCTCCCACCCCTAGGGAGGAAATAGTGGGGGCTTCCCTCTGGGATCACCTGGGCTCTGTGTCTGCCTGGCATGATTCAGAGTTTGCCCCCCCCCAATAGCCTTTGATTCCCACTTCAACCATTGTGTAACGTTGATTTTTATTTCCCCCACTGTTCCCAATGGAGATCTTCACTCACCCTTTCTTCCGTGGGGGTGGGGGCATAGCTGCCAAGTCTCCCGTTTTTTGTGGGAAACCCCCACATTTTAATCGGTTTCCCGCTGTTATCCCGAATAGAAAAAAAATCCCGGAAATCCCCCGGATTTCCTACCTGCCAGGGAGGCTCCATTTCGGGTGCCGCTCTGCCCATGTCTGGGCACCGGAAATCGGGCAGAGCGGCACCAGAAGTTGCTTCTATGCATGTCTGGACTTCCGGTGCCGCGCCGCTGCCGATCCCGCATTTTCCAGCGGGAGACTTGGCAGCTATGGGTGGGGGGTGGGATCGCCTCAGATGCCAAAATGTCTTGGACTGGCCCTGCAAGTGGGACTTGGACTGGCTGAACCCTGACATCCTCCCAACTGTCAGTCAGCATTCTGCGCCCACTGAGCATGCTCAGTCTTCTTTGTACCATCTGGGGTCCAACCTTGAGGGTCTTTCTCCCCGAAGATTTCTTGAAGGTGGGTGGATAGTACTGTTTTGGCTGCATAAAGACAGGCTCTCGGAATTGAGATCCCTTATCAATCTACATTATGATACAATGGAAAATGAAACAATTTAATTCTTCAGGATGGCATGAAGCAAGATGAATGAGAACGGCAGACTCACATAAGATACAAAAGCACATCTATTTATCTGCTCCCCCCAAGGTATTTTTTCCTCCATTTTGTATGGAAAGTAACTCAAGAATCCAGAGATTGACATTCAGATCAATATTGCTGTCTAGGATTGAAGCTTACTGGCAATGCAAAACATTTCCTTGAACAAGAATCTTTAAAACGTATTATCATCAATGAGACACTATGGCACAGTTTTAATCTTGTCTGGTACCCCAGGCTATATTGATTGTATGTAAACACCCTAATGGATCATTCAAAAATATTCTGGTGCATAAAAAAGGCCAAAGCTGCATAAATAGCTATATGAAAAGAATCACTCCATTTTTTCATTCCTGCAAAAGAAAAAGAAAATGGCTATTCTTTGCAGTGTGTGCATAAATTGCCGCTCTTCTGCCTTTTGGCTATCTAATACAGATAGGCTTAATAAAGAGAGCCTACAACCTTAGAAGATCAGCCTCCCCCTGGTGCTCTCAAAATATTTTGGAATACAGCTCCCAACATCCCTGGTTATTGGCCATGCTGGCTGGTGCTGAAGGGTACCTGTGGCGTTTGCCCACTCTTTGAGAATATGCTTGTACAGGCGGAGAGAAAAGGGTTAATAAGCTGACCAATAGGAAAGCCCAGAGGCGGAGCCTATTTGTTTTAAGGCTCAGCCCAAGGGGCTTTTGGCAGTTGACAGTTGACTGGGGACAGTTGAGGGTTGGGAGTTGTGAGGGTTGTTGACAGTGGGTCTTTGTGGTGGGGAGGGAGAGGAGTTAGAGTGAGTTGAAGACAGAAATAAGACTGAGAGGATAAAGTGCAAGAAGTGTTTTGAATATATCTGAAATATACTCGGAGTCGAGAGTGAATTTCATGCTCTTAATTCAGCTCGTAGTCATCAAGGAGAAGAAGAGAAGAACGCCCTTTTCCCAAAACCATCTGCTTATATACATTATTTACACAATGGGCTTTGCGTGATTGGCTACTTCAGGGCTACACCTGTGGGCCAATCAGTTTGTGGATTGACTTCTGCCAGCAGCCTGATAGCGGGTCCAGCTATCAAATGTGTGTGTGTGTGTGTGTGTGTGTGTGTGTGTGTGTGTGTACAGTATTAACTTCCTGAGATACTGTGGAACGTCTATGCCTGCTCCTGAAAACCTAGCGCCAGTCTGGAATCAGCCAAACTAGGGTGGTTAACTCAGAGTAATGCATTTAATTATCTGTCAGGAAGTTGTTAGATCGCCTTCGTTATCTGAAGCACACAAACAGAACTACCAGCATCACTGCCGCTTCTGCAGACGTTTATCTGTTGGACATTTCAATAGCATTTTCCTTGGGCCAATTGCCTAAAAACCAATTACTGTGTCTCAGTTGACATGATGGGCAGGTCCCACATGCCAGTCTCAAGTTCACTGTTTTATAAAAGGGGGGCGGATGGTGATGAACTACTGCTTTTCATCTGGGCAGCTTTGTTGTGGAAACACTTTGATCTCTACCTGTAATGGGTAGAGAACTCATGACCTGACACCACAGTACATGTAGCAAATGCATTATATTTCCAAGGAGATAGTGGACTTCGTAGACTTAGAAGACTCTCCATGCGCTATAAATCTCTTCAGGTATTCCTTTCCCACAGGCATGGTGCTGTCATTTTTATTATTACTTATTCCATTTCTCCCCCATGATTTTAAACATCTACATGTAGACGTTGGGAGAGATCATCAGGGGGTTTGGGCTGGGTGTTCATCAATATGCGGATGATACCCAGCTCTACCTCTTTTTAAAATCAGAACCAGTGAAGGCGGTGAAGGCTCTGTGTGAGTGCCTGGAGGCGGTAGGAGGGTGGATGGCGGCTAATGGATTGAGGCTGAATCCTGACAAGACAGAAGTACTGTTCTTGGGGGACAGGGGGCGAGCTGGTGTGGAGGACTCCCTGGTCCTGAATCAGGTAACTGTGCCCCTGAAGGACCAGGTGTGCAGCCTGGGAGTCATTTTGGACTCGCAGCTTTCCATGCAGGCGCAGGTCAGTTCTGTATCCAGGGCAGCTCCATCTGGTATGCAGGCTAAGACCCGACCTGCCCACAGGCTGTCTTGCCAGAGTGGTGCATGCTCAAGTTATCTCCCGCTTGGACTACTGCACCTTTGAGGGTGATCCGGAAACTACAACTAATCCAGAATGCGGTAGCTAGACTGGTGGCTGGGAGCAGCCGCCGATACAATATAACACCGGTCCTGAAAGACCTACATTGGCTCCCTGTACGTTTCCGAGCACAATTCAAAGTGTTGGTGCTGACCTTTAAAGCCCTAAACGGCTTCGGTCCAGTATAGCTGAAGGAACGTCTCCACCCCCATCGTTCTGCCCGGACACTGAGGTCCAGCGCTGAGGGCCTTCTGGCGGTTCCCTCACTGCGAGAAGCAAAGCTACAGGGAACCAGACAGAGGGCCTTCTCGGTAGTGGCGCCCACCCTGTAGAATGCCCTCCCATCAGAGGTCAAAGAGATAAACAACTACCTGACATTTAGAAAACATCTGAAGGCAGCCCTGTTTAGGGAAGTTTTTAATGTGACATTTTAATGTATTTTAATCTTTGTTGGAAGCCGCCCAGAGTGGGCGGGGTACAAATAAATAAATAAATAAATAATAATAATAATAATTTTATTATTATTTCTATCCTGCGCCCTTCCACCCGAAGGAGTTTCGGGCTGCAAAACCCAAAATGTTAAAAACTACAGTCAGAAGTTAAATACAAAATGTATTTTTAAACATGTAGGAAACAATTAAAACATCTAAAGACATGTTAAAACAATCACCTACCCTCACAGCTAATATTTCCTAGGTTGCCAGGAACAGTGTCTTTCAGCCATTAAATGCCTGGATGAACAGGAATGTTATTAAATTCATCCTGAACATTAATAATGAGGAGACCTCAATGAGGGAATTTCACAAATGAGATCAGGTCATCGTTGTTTAGCTGTAGAACTGCATCATAAAATTAGGATAAGTGCAAATGTCAAAGAATGGTTGTGTTTTGCTTCTTATGTTGTTTCAGAAAGTGCAAAATTAATTATTCACTTTTAAATGCGAACTGAATAAAATTTCTCCTCCATCTCTACCCTTAATTGAGATAATGGGGTGACTGCACCTTTTCACTACCCTCCTTTCCTGCATTCTGAAAGACTGGCTGCTGCTAAGTAGGGATGAGACAGAAATTCAATGTTCTTTGCATTTTAATGAGAACCTACTTAATTTGCACTTATCAAATGCAAAATCTGGAAAAGAATTATCCTTTCAGAAATTTGCACTTCTCTGAACTTTGCAGTGCAGTTAGAATAGTACAATTCTAGAGTTGGAAGGGACCCTGAAGGTCATTTAGTCCAACCCTCTGTAGTGCAGGAATCCCAACTAAAGCATCCATGACAGATGTCCATTCAACAGTTCACTAACTGAACAACGCATACAAAAAAAATGCAAATCGGGGCAAAGTGTGCAAATAATAATAATAATAATAATAATAATAATAATAATAATAATACGCACGCGTTTGTGAAAATAACAAACAAAATTGCATGATGTTTGGGGCAATTGCTTGCAAAAAATGTGTCCACAACACTGCATACAAAAATTAGTACTTTAGGAAAATTTCACACTAAAATATTGATGAATTTTTATGAGGATATAAAACAACTTGTAGCAGAAATGTGAACTGGATTTAGGAGTTGTACTCTGCTAAGTTATACTCAAGTTAAGTACACTGCTAAGTTATACTCTGCTAAGTTTAACTCAGGTGGCGCTGTGGGTTAAACCACAGAGTCTAGGGCTTGCTGATCAGAAGGTTGGCGGTTCAAATCCCTGCAATGGGGTGAGCTCCCGTTGCTCGGTCCCAGCTCCTGCCCACCTAGCAGTTTGAAAGCACATCAAAGTGCAAGTAGATAAATAGGGACCGCTCCGGCGGGAAGGTAAACGGCGTTTCCGTGCGCTGCTCTGGTTCGCCAGAAGCAGCTTTGTCATGCTGGCCACATGACCTGGAAGCTGTCTGTGGACAAATGCTGGCTCCCTCGGCCTATAGAGCGAGATGGGCGCCGCAACCCTAGAGTCGGACACGACTGGACCTGATGGTCAGGGGCCCCTTTACCTTTACCTTTAAGTTATACTCAGAGGAGACACACTGAAAATAATGCACTGAAGTGGGTCATGTGCATTCTTTCAGTGGGTCTACTCTGACTAGGACTAATGTTAGACACAACTCATAAGAATGGAAAAACTCGAAATTGAAATCGAAAGGTTCATACATCTCTACTGCTTGGTGACAGTAGAGATGTCACCTTCAGGTGTCCTTGGTTCAACAACCAGGTAGCCCATTCTGAATAATGCTGTTTTCTTTTGTTGTTTCTGTTTTGCTCCACTCCTTCCTTTGTCCCACCCCCACTTTTTGCACCCATCTCATGCTTCACTGATATATGTCATTGTGCTTGCTTCATTAGGACTTCTGTGGCATTTCTTCCCTGAGTCATCCAGATGGAATTTGCTCTTTCGTGAGCTTTGCGCATTTTGGGGAAGTGACTTTCATTAGGAGGAAAGGAACTTATTCTTTTTATACCCCCCACATCTCATTACTTGAGAGCTTTTATTAATTTAAAAGGTTATGAAAGAGATGAAATAAAATTCTGGAGGAAGCTAAGGAGCATACCAGTAACTACAACGGCATGAATATTTCTCGTGGGGGGGGGGGGTGGGGAGAAAGAAGACATCCTGTCCATCAGGAGTGATCTATCCTTGACAGGTTTTTTTTTAGCTCACACTGGTGCCATGGGGACAGAAGGCTGCTTATTGGCATT
This sequence comes from Zootoca vivipara, assembly GCF_963506605.1. Taxonomy (NCBI): domain Eukaryota; kingdom Metazoa; phylum Chordata; class Lepidosauria; order Squamata; family Lacertidae; genus Zootoca; species Zootoca vivipara. The sequence goes on along the minus strand of NC_083282.1, from coordinate 76,573,122 downwards.
ACTTACACACACACATACACACACATTTGATAGCTGGACCCGCAATAGATAATATGATTGGTGAGATGTAAAACCTCCAGAAGGAATCCTATTTAGAATTCCATTTTCTGAGCCCCAAGCAGTAGGTCTTTGTGTAAAATCTGCCTACCTATTTGCATTTTATCTGGCTCCTTTTGCCTTGTCGGGACTTCAGTATTGTCAATCACTCTCTTCAATTAAAGATCAGGTGTTCTCAAGAATAGGCATTCCATTTGCAAGGGCAATGCATCACAGAGTTTGAGATCTGAAGGCTGCATGTGCGCAGGTGTGTATTTCACAATGTCAGCTTCACTGACATTGCAGAATTTGGGGCCACCTCATGAATTACAGCAGAAGTGTAGGCGCTGTTTCAAAATGTTTCTGCATGGCAATATCCATACACTGGTATAATTCGGACACAGATGGATTGCTGGGGTGTAACAAGAAGTCGACCAGGTTGGCCCTTGCTAAGGGTGCAGGCCCAGGCCCCCCACCCCCCAAAACTGCACATCTCCATTCTGGCTTGGAGTGGCTAGAGGAAAGGCCGGAGCGAGGCATGCAGGTTCTTCTGAGTGCCTCAGCGAAGGTGTGTGGTCGGTGACATTGTCTGTTGCAGCAGCCCTCCATGGGCGTCTCCTCAGTGAAAGTCTTCAGTTTCTGGTCTGTGGTCTCTCCTGGCTTTAGAGGGGCCGATACAGCTCCTTGCCAAGGGTGCAAGGGAACCTAGGTACACCTCTGGTCCCATCTACCCTGCTTCCTCTCTGCACCACACAATTCCCAGAGTTCCCTGGGAAGAGGGGCCCTCTTGTAAATTACTCTGGAAACTGTAGCTCTCTGAGGGGAATTGGGTTCTCTTAACTCTCAGCACCCTTAATAATAATAATAATAATAATTTATACCCCACCCTCCCCAGTCAAAACCGGGCTCAGGGCGGCTAACACCAATAAAATTACAATAAGACATAAAAGAAAAGAAAAGAATTAATTAAAATACAGATTTAAATACAATATTAAAATTTAAAATTTAAAATGCAGCCTCATTTTAAGTAGTCCATAAATCAAAACCATGAGGGAGGAAAACACAGGGGTCAGACTGAATCCAACCCAAAGGCCAGGCGGAACAGCTCTGTCTTGCAGGCCCTGCGGAGAAGTGACAAATCCCGCAGGGCCCTGGTCTCCTGTGAAAGAGTTTTCCACCAAGACGGGGCCAGTACTGAAAAGGCCCTGGCCCTAGTTGAGACCAATCTAACCACCTTATAGCTCGGAATATCCAGAATGTTGCTATTTGTGGACCTTAAGGTGCTCCGCGGTGCATACCAGGAGAGGCAGTCCCGTAGGTACGAGGATCCTAAGCCACATAGGGCTTTAAAGGTCAAAATCAGCACCTTAAACCTGATCCTGTACTCCACCGGGAGCCAGTGCAGCTGGTAAAGCACTGGATGAATGTGATCCCGTGGCAAGGACCCCGTGAGGAGCCTCGCTGCAGCATTCTGCACCCGCTGGAGTTTCTGGGTCAGCTTCAAGGGCAGCAAGTAGAGCGAGTTACAATAATCAAGCTTGGAGGTGACCGTTGCATGGATCACTGTGGCCATATCAGGGTGAGAGAGGTAAGGGACCAACTGCTTAATACAGTGGAGATGGAAAAATGCCACCTTTGCTGTGGATGCAACCTGCGCCTCCATGGAAAGGGAAGCGTCGAAGGTTACACCCAAACTCTTGACAGAAGACGCTGGCACTAATTGAGCCACTGCAAGAGATGGGAGTTGGCCCCCCAACCCCATGTCATCCCGACCCAGCCAGAGGACCTCTGTCTTCGAAGGATTTAGCTTCAGCTACAGTTCCCAGTATTCTTCAGCAGAAGCCATGATTGTTGTGGCATGATACTGCTGTAAATGTGCAGTGAAGGTGGGTCCGCCATACATTTAAAGCACTTTTAGGCCACACTAACAGTCATGGCTTTGTTACAGGTGCTGAGAGTTGTTAGGGGACCCCTCACAGAGCTAGAATTCTCAGCACCCTTAGCAAACTACCGTTTCCAGGATTTGGATGTTGTGGATATGACTCCAGTCTATCAGTCTATCAGTCTCCCTCAACCCCCAAAACAGCAGATCCATAGGCAGCAAGGAGTTTGAGGCAGCAAGGAATCATAGAATTGTAGAGTTGGAAGAGACCACAAGGGCCATCCAGTCCAACCCCCTGCCGAGCAGGAAACACCATAAAAGCATTCTTGACATATGCCTGTCAAGCCTCTGCTTAAAGACCTCCAAAGAAGGAGACTCCACCACACTCCTTGGTAGCAAATTCCACTGCCGAACAGCTCTTACTGTCAGGAAGTTCTTCCTAATGTTTAGGTGGAATCTTCTTTCTTGTAGTTTGAATCCATTGCTCCGTGTCCGCTTCTCTGGAGCAGCAGAAAACAACCTTTCTCCCTCCTCTATATGACATCCAAAATTAAAAGGAATTAAGAAGTGAAAACATGAGACCAAACAGGGAATCTGCCATGTACTTACACACCATGCATTCAACATACACCAAATGTTTAAAGCACATGGAAACACATTTAAAACACATGGTCGTCGTCATCATCGTCGTCCCCCAATTCTTGGGAGCCATAATTTACAGAGCTACAATACCCAACATCTGTGATAAACTATAGTTGTTGGGATTTGGAGGTGAGGCATGTGTTTTAATTGTGGGTGTGGTCTTAGATGTTGCTCCAACCCTGGCTGAAAAGCTACTGCAAGGAAGTGTGTGGTCTTGGCCTTGCAACGAACAGGACATCTGCTCTCTATTAGAGCGGTAGTACCCATTCTGAACCATGCCCTTCAGCAATGCTGGTAAGCTCCCTGACATGCCTATTGTTATCCCTGGGAACCACGTGGTGGCGAAGGTAAGATGATGATGATGGTTTTAATTTCTATACAGTCCTTTATCTGAAGAACACGGGGCAGTTTACAATATTAAAAGCACAAAAATACACACATAAGGTGCTAGGAGCTAAGGAACCCTCTGGATAAGAACTCTGAAGGAAGACTTTCTATGAACTGTAGTTAGTTGGAGATTCTTAATTCCCCTCACAGAGTTCCAAGGGTGGTTTGAAAGTGAATCCTTGATGCCGCTGGGGCTGTGGTCTAAACCACTGAGCCTCTTGGGCTTGCCGATCAGAAGGTTGGCGGTTTGAATCCCCGCGATGGGTTGAGCTCCCGTTTCTCTGTCCCAGCTCCTGCCAACCTAGCAGTTCGAAAGCACGCCAGTGCAAGTAGATAAATAGGTACTGTTGTGGCGGGAAGGTAAGTGGCGTTTCCGTGCGCTCTGGCTTCCGTCATGGTGTTCCATTGCGCCAGTAGCGATTTAATCATGCTGGCCACATGACCCGCAAAGCTGTCTGTGGACCAACGATGGCTCCCTCAGCCTGAAAGCGAGATGAGCGCCGTAATCCCATAGTCGCCTTTGATTGGACTTAACTATCCAGGGGTCCTTTACCTTTATCTTTTACCTTCCCAGGGAACTCTGAAAATTGTAGCTCTGTGAGGGAAATAGAGGGTCTCCTCACAACTCTCAGCACCCTTAACAAACTACTCTCCCCAGGATTATTGGGGGGGGGGGCGGAGGGAGATATATCCCTTTGAAGTGCTATGAAACTGCTTTAAATATATAGTGCAGACTATATATTTTGGAAGGGGAAGGGGGAAATAGAGGTAGGAGCTCCAGCTGCTTCTGAAGCACCTTTGAGGGATTTCTGGTTGCTTGGAATGTGTGCATACTGTAGTTCTATTATCGCCGCTTCTTAAAAGATGGAGGCTACCTTCTCCCAGTGCAATCAAGCTGAAAATAAATTAGTAGACAAAGGGGAAGAGCATACTGAGGCCTTAATTTTCATGTCTCGGTTTGGGTGACTAATCAGCAGGAAGATTGCATTTTCAGAATTAGTCTGAAAACATTAAGAAATGGGGAAAGTGGAAGGCAGCCAATGCTGCTGTTTCCCATTTTGTTTCCATTACTCTTGAATCAATACATACAGGGGTTGCTAGGAATCCTTAATTACCATTCCACTTCTGTGTCACATTTCACTGCCGTACATGCTTTAAAGCTTACACCGTGCACATCCTTTCGGCAAGATTTCCCCACAGATGTTTTTTTGTTGCATTCACGTAATTTGTGCAGCTGTGCCGCTTCCGAGAAGATGAGCCCAGTAAAATAAAAAAAGGATTTCAGAATGAAATGCTGAAGAATGAGAAATGTGAAGCCTCAATTAGAAAATAGCTTCCAGGTCAATACTTATGTCACCTGTCAAGTCCACACAGAGGAGATACGGAAAAGGGAGGGGTTTTTTTGGGGGGAAATTAAAGGCAAAGGAGCAGATTTTTCATGATATTACATTCCTGCATGTACATGTGGGACACTCGCTCATACAGTTATAAATAAAAATGAGCATTGTTAGTGATGCCAAAGAAGATTCACGCACGCTCTGCGAGTTGATCAAAGTTCCAGTAAATCTTTTGCCATAAATTATTTCAGATTATCACTACTATCTTAAATTCATTTATTTCTCTGGCCTATGGGATTAGAGATGGGAAACCCGGGGGGGGGGGGAATCGGAAAAATTGGGGGAAAACCCAGTCGTCGTCCCCCCAGTTTATTCTAAAGCCATTTTTCCCCTGAAAAAAATGGAAAAAACAGTTTGAATATTCCAAACACTCCCCCCCCATTTTTTTCCCAGAAAAAAATGGCTTGGGGAAAAATCGGGTGAAAACCTGCCCCCCCATTTTCCCCTGTTTCCCCCCACAGGCCTTCCCATCTCTACCGTGTTTCCCCTTTTTTAAGACACCGTCTTATAACTTTTTTTCCTCAAAAAACCACATGGTGTCTTATTTTCAGGGGATGCCTTATTTTTATTATGTTTTTATGGTACCTATGTTCCGGGCAGCGGGGCGGCAGGCCTCCTCGGCATGGCCAGGAAGAGGCCAGGCCGCTAGCTCGGTGCTCCGCCCAGTGATGCCTTTGTCTTGGTTTTTTAAATCTTTCTCCCATCCCCCCCTGCCAACCACTCCAAGGTTCCTGCTGCTTTATTTGGGGGGGGGTGTTTCACGAAATAAACGCATGAGGATGAGCAGGGCTGAGGGATCCCGCCCGGCCTTAGACAGGCCACCCGCGCGCCTTCCACCCACCTGCCTCCGGGGAATGCAGGGCCCGGGCAAAGCAGCACCGAGAGCCCCCCCGGCCACCGGGAGACGTGACGCGGGCGCCACCCGCACAGCCATCACCCTCGTCACCACGTCCCTTTCATGCCTCTTGCTCAAAGCGAGGCGCGGCATTCACTGCGCTTGGAAGGAGCCGCGTGCCCATGGCTCATGCAGCAAGGGCCCTCCCGACTCCTTCCCAGGCGCCCTTTCTCCTCCTCCTTGCCGGTTCTGGGCGGTGGGGTGGCAGGCAGGCAGAGGCCAGGCCGCTGGCTCAGCGCTCCGCAAGGCGCTGCTAGGCGCTCCGAGCTCTCGGCGCGTCAGAGCGCTCCGCTCTGCAGCCGCCGGTTCCGGGCGCTGGGGAGGCAGGCCTCCTCGCCGGGCGCTCCGGCGGCGCAGAAGGGGCCAGCAGCGCTCCCGCCGCCGCCTGTTGCCCCGGTCGCGCGAAAGGGGCCAGCAGCGCTCCCGCCACTGCTCTGCCTTGGGCCATGCAGCCCATGACGCTCCGGCGGCGTGGAAGTGGCCAGCAGCGCTCCCGCCACCGCCTGTTGACCCGGTGGCGCGGAAGGGGCCAGCAGCGCTCCCGCCACCGCTCTGCCTTGGGCCATGCAGCCCACGACGCGCCAGCAGCGCTCCCGCCGCCGCCTGTTGTCCCGGTCGCGCGAAAGGGGCCAGCAGCGCTCCCGCCACCGCTCTGCCTTGGGCCATGCAGCCCATGACGCTCCGGCGGCGCGGAAGGGGCCAGCAGCGCTCCCGCCGCCGCCTGTTGCCCCGGTGGCGCGGAAGGGGCCAGCAGCGCTCCCGCCACCGCTCTGCCTTGGGCCATGCAGCCCACGACGCGCCAGCAGCGCTCCCGCCGCCGCCTGTTGTCCCGGCGGCGCGGAAGGGGCCAGCAGCGCTCCCGCTGCCGCCCGTCACTCCAGCCATGCAGAAGCGTCTGTGGGCCTTCCGCCGCTGCTCAGCCTTGGGCCATGCAGCCCCCAGGGGCGAGCAGCGGCAACAGCAACAGCAGCAACAGGACAGCGCTGCTGCTGGGTCCCGCTGCCTCAAGGCGAGCGGCGCTGCTGCGTGGAGATATGGCTTATTTTCGGGGGGTGTTTAATATTGCACAAATGCTTTAAAAGCCTGCTATGGCTTACTTTCTGACTACGTATTAAAAAAGGGGAAACACGGTATATGGGATAGCAAATACATTTAGAGAATTCCTGGTTCGACTGTGTAGGAATGCTATTTAGCACAAGGTTTCACTGATATGAATTAAGTCAGAAAAATACGCAAAGAGCGGTTTCACAGTACCGTAAGCATTTCAAAGCTTACTGACTGTAGCAAAAATGATGATTTGAATGTGTGAATGGACATCAATCCCCAAATGGCAATTGAACATTTTTGCCCGATATCAATTCAAAACAAAATACTTTTTAATATGAAAAATATCCTGCACATTTGGCTGAGAATGATCAGAAACGGTGTAGTCAAGTTATAAAAGATCAAGAGTGAAATCCTATTGAAAACTATGTGACTGACTTCCAAATGGGAAGGTAGGGAAGTTTGATTCAGTTCACATTCAAAGCCGAATTTGCACAGTATTATGAGAATAAAAACACAGCCATCCTTCTACATTCACTTTTTGGTGATGCATATATTAAGGGAATCCATGCATCAAGATACATATATTAGAGAAAATAACCTGCAGAAATGCATTGTGTTAGAGGGAATTGCTTTTTAAAAATATATACATTAGTCCAAACTGCATACAAACATGTGTTAATTAGGAGAAGATTGCTCAAAAATGCTGTAGAAATTTCATGAGATTTTTTTTTTTAAAAAATAGCAAATTGCTGCAGAAAATTTAAGATTGGCACTAACTTTAAGACTAGAAAAACAAGAAACCGAGAGAATGGAAACTGATGGCTCCTTCCATCCCTTGTTGTTGTTTAGTCGTTTAGTCGTGTCCGACTCTTCGTGACCCCATGGACCATAGCACGCCAGGCACTCCTGTCTTGCACTGCCTCCCACAGTTTGGTCAAACTCATGTTCGTAGCTTCGAGAACACTGTCCAACCATCTCGTCCTCTGTCGTCCCCTTCTCCTAGTGCCCTCAATCTTTCCCAACATCAGGGTCTTTTCCAAGGATTCTTCTCTTCTCATGAGGTGGCCAAAGTATTGGAGCCTCAGCTTCACGATCTGTCCTTCCAGGGAGCACTCAGGGCTGATTTCCTTAAGAATGGATAGGTTTGATCTTCTAGCAGTCCATGGGACTCTCAAGAGTCTCCTCCAGCACCATACTTCGTTACTAAAAGCACTTCGTTACTAAAAGCAATGTGCATGCATGTGTGAATCACCCCCAAATAAATTTGAACAGAGTTATTTGGATAAAGGTTTGCTACTGAGAGCCAAATGATATACAGTAGTACCTTGGTTTACGAACTTAATCCGTTCCAGAAGTCCGTTCTTAAACCAAAGCGTTCTTAAACCAAGGTGTGCTTTCCCATAGCAGCGGGGGACTCAATTTACAAATGGAACACACTCGACAGGAAGCGAAACGTGTTCTTATTCCAAGGCAAAGTTCACAAACCAAAACACCTGCTTCCAGGTTTTCAGCGTTCTTAATCCAAGTTGTTCATAAACTAAGCTGTTCTTAAACGAAGGAACCATGGTATTATTGCAACACGGGCCATCTGTCAAAGATGGCAGCCACAATCCTGGCCCCCACCCTCACCGAGGCCTGCCCTAAACAAGAATACTCTTCTGTGGTGCGTGGGAACAGACAGGAGCATTTTGTTGTGGGTCCAGCAGGTAACTGTTGATAAAGGGCTAGTTCTATGCAGAGTTTTGCATTCTGGGTGCATTTCGAGTTTCTTCACGCCCATGGAAACACTGCAGCAGAACTATCTGTCTGTAATTTTGCCTGTATAGAGCTACGAGCAAGACAGCACATTCCCGTTAGAACTCGTTTCTGAATATAGCACCAAATAATGGACTCAGCTTGTTGTTGTTGTTTAGTCGTTTAGTCATGTCCCACTCTTAATGACCCCATGGACCAGAGCACGCCAGGCACTCCTGTCTTCTACTGCCTCCCGCAGCTTGGTCAAACTCATGTTCATAGCTTCGACAACACTGTCCAACCATCTCGTCCTCTGTCGTCCCCTTCTCCTTCGCTCTTGACTCAGCTATACAGCTGCAAATAAAACGTTTTAAGTGGGTTTTATGTGCAATATACAATGTGACACTAGATGGCGATGGTGAACCTTATGGAAAATTCAATGTTTTTTTTTAAAAAAGTATTTTTGGAACAGTTTTTTTGTATGTTTGTAAATTCCACCAATGTGTTTGTGTGTGTGTGTGTGTGTGTGTGTAATCAGGTTTTGCATTTATCCACTTGCTGAAGAAGCACCCACGAGTACAAGACACAATGCTGCAAGTGGCAGACATTATTATTATCATCATTATTAAAGGTATTGGTATATGTTTATATTTTTAAACAGCAACAACATTCCAAATATAGACTTAGCTGTCAAATTCCACCGGTGGCTGTGCAGGGCAACACGTTCAACATCTTTTAAGATATAAAGAGTAGGGGTTGCTTTCTGGCCAAGTTTGATTCTTTTCAGAATGCAGCCGATAAGCAGAGAGCTTTGGACACTGCTCAGGACTGCAAGCAGCATACATGTTAGTTATTTCAATTCCTTTTTCTGCTGCTTAGAGTGAAAGGTGAGCATCTGGGCAGATAACAAATTAAAGAATAAAGCTCTGAGGAAGCTGTGAGCCAAAGTAATCCCCAGCTTCAAATCACTAGTTAGCTCAAGCCACCTCAGAGATCAGCTTGGCACTCACAGTAGGTGCGCAGATGGTTGCAAAGGTTCCAAGACAAATATATTAGGAGGAGGAATTGGGTTCACTCTCTCTCTCTCTCTCAGACCAAAGGAGGAGCTGTCCAGGCTTTCTGAGAAAAGAAGAGATTATTTCTGATGGTTTCCTAGTTGCCACTCGACCCTTAAAATGAGCCACACTGAGGTTGCCATTGTTGTGACGATAATGTAATTCTCCACACAAGTCTCAGAGTTATTCGAGCAGAGGGTGACCTTATCCTGAATGTCAGCTCATCAAGGCCTTATATACTATAGGCTTTCACGTTAAAATTTAATGGAGATGACCGTTCAGATATGAAACAAATAGCTTCTAACAGGAGCCAGGCAAAGAGCAGGTCTGCCAAGACAAATCAGGTGTGGTACATCTGAAAGGATGAAAAGGAAAATTGCTTCTGACTCCGTTAATATCCTTTCTGATCATTAGAACAAACAAAATTCTTGGCCACCTCCAGGCCCTCAGTATTTTGCTGGGGGAGCAGCACCTAAATTTCTACAGGTCAGGTGGATCAAGTGCATGGCTGCCCTAGCACAACAATACACACATACCCCTTTTAAAACAACAACATTGGCAACACAGACTTTTTGCAGTTAGGAAATGCAAGGAAAAGTGCAGTTGCAAATGAATGAATGTCCCTCCTTATGTTGTACTCCTCCAACTGTCACATTAAAATCTTCAGCTTAAGAGCGTTGCGCAGTCACTGAAGACCAACAAGGGGTTCATTTCCAATGAGTTTCTAATCAGCTGTAATGCTGCGTTTAACTAGGACAGGATCCTAGTTGTGGGGAGCAATAGTTTGGAGGCTCTCACATTAATTCCTTTTGACCACGGTGCTGCAGCTTCACCAGCAGGAAAAGTGACAAATTCAAGATGGAACATGAATCCGTCCCTGGAGGTTCTTAAGCAGAGGCTGGATGGCCATCTGTCATGGATGCCTTAGCTGAGATTCCTGCATCACAGGGGGTTGGACTAGATGACCCTTGGGTCCCTCCCAGCTGCATGATTCTATGATTCCTAAAGAAATTATTTGATGCAGCAGGCAACACTGAAGCATTCCAAAGTCAAAGCAAAAACGGCGAAATTAAGCAGCAACATGTGGCAGTCACTGGCTCCCTCCCGCCTGCAGCCGTATATTCCCGACGTGGCATCTAAGTGGAAACACAACTGTTCTTTTCACTGGGCCTTCCATTAACTATCTTTCTAAAAGGCTTTCTGGGCGCCTCTGCCTAAGCATCAAAATAAATTGGCCTCGCTGCTTTTAAGCAGCCTGGAAGAGGATGCGGCACAGGAGATGTTCCCAGTCCCCATCATGGCACACACCACGCAAAAAAAGAGGGGATATTGATTGCAGTCAATTAAGGGTGGTTGCCAGAACACTTGCAGAGCCTCCTAGCCAAGCCGAGGAAGGATTGCAGCTGACACCCGATTTCAGGCATTGACTTCATTTGCATGTGAAAGGTCACAAATTCCAGTTAATTATAATGGGGACACAAAGCCAAGGTATGGCTATTTATTTCTGATTAGGAAACTGACTTCTATCCCTGCTCTCCATCCCCGGTCTTATTTTCAGTAGCATCTGTGCAGCTGAAGCAAGGCATGCAGGCTGCTTAAATACACAGATAAAATAATGACACACTTTGCTATCAAAGTAACTCTGAGGTGAACGGTCCTAGGGTGCATTCAGTCTTGGGGATAGTGGTGTGAGTTTTCCTGATTACAATGCTAGCTCTTCTGACTCATTTTCTGCTGTTCCTTTCACACTGCAGTACCTGTTGTGTTATGGACCGACACACCAGCACGTCTCACTAAATTTCGTTTACCAGTGGACGCAGTGCGACACGATGAATGGCATTGGACAATGTTGTTACTCCCCTGCCCTTTCTGGACGTGTGTGCATGATCCCCCCCCCCGAAAGCAGCAGAAAGGAACTATATGCCTTCAATCCCATGCCAAATTTTGTCACTTTGCTCTCAAGATTTTCCAGCACTGCGAACAGATTTTGAAACCAAGGAACATGGAAATTAGCAGTAAATATGCACTACATTCCATTAGTTTTCCAGAAGTGGTTTTTATGCCATGTGAAAACTCAAATATAATGTGGAAATTAACAGATTGAGAAACATCAGGAAAATGGAATAAACTGATGTGTGAATGCAGCCTTGCTTATGGGATCCATTTAGAGAAGGGTTGCCTATGTGCACTTAAACCTCGCTGAGAATCTTGGACTTGGACTTCTGCTTGTGCAGTGGGGCTTCTCCCCATCCTCCCTCCATGCACCCCCAAAATTGACTCCCACAATAGTGGGTGGGTGGACAGGGGCTATTGTTCTGTCTGCCAAGCTGGAACGCTTTGAAGAGCTTGACGTTGAATTCTACCCCTTGTGTCTTCCAGGCTGAAATCTCTTTGTCAACGTCTCCCCTCAAAGATGAAATGGTGCCTCTCTGACCTTTGTTACTCCTTCTGGACTACTACTACTACTACTAGTAGTAGTAATTTTATACTCTGCCCATCTGGCTGGGTTTACAGCACATCAAATATTGTAAATCATTACACATTAAAATTTTCCCGATACAGGGTCGTCTTCTAAGAGTCAGATAGTTGTTTATTTCTTTGACATCTGATAGGAGGCGTTCCACAGGGCGGGTGCCACTACCAAGAAGGCCCTGTGTCTGGTTCCCTGTAACCTCACTTCTCGCAGTGAGGGAACCGCCAGTAGGACCTCAGAGCTGGAGCTCTGTGTCTTCTTTTTTCTTTGCTCATGAAATTCCCCTCAAGTTATTGGAACTATGCATAAAGAAGCCATTTTATCCATGATTTACACGGAAATCAATAGTACCTAGATAAATTAGCATACATTCTACAGGGAATGCTTGACAGCAGCCCATTTCCTCCATCCTCTCCTCGAGTCCCACCCTTCATTTTGGTTACAAAAGTATTGAGCTATCACTGAGTCTTTATAATACCATCTGCTCTGGCTGTCATATTCCCCACATTTATTCATTCCTGCAGACCTGTCCGTGTCAGATGGGCATCTCCAAGGCATGATATAGTGATCAAAGTGCTTCTGCTGATCTCACAGGGTTTCATATAAACATCATAAAACTTTCCTCTTCCTCTACTTGGGTATTTAAGTCACACACACTCATTTTGAATGCCTCAGGAAAGCTTTAGGCCTCTGCCATCTGTTCCTATCCAGCAGTCACTCTCGACAAGGGAGGCAAGCTAAGAAAACACATCCATTGTTTTATAAAGCAGAAAGCGAAATATTGGTTACCCAATCTCTATGAAGGTCTCCATGCAATGTTTTGTAATAATAAATTAAGATATTTAGAACAGACAACCATTCGCTTTTTAGGGAGAGCCCAAGATTTTAGGCCTGTGAGGTGTTGTCGTTAAAGCGTTGGATTAAGAGTAGGGAGAGTTCAATGACAGAGCTTCTTGATTAGCATCCACAAACCACCAAGATTTCAGGCATTAAGCCTGGGAAAGACCTGAGACCTTGGACATCTGCTGCCAGTCAATGCATCCCCTTCCTGTATTGATAAGGCCCAGTCCAGCCTTCCATTTTGAATTGCCCACAATTGGCATCAGAGAGATGCCAATGTTGGAGCATCTGTGGGGAAGCTTTGGCTTGCAGATGTTTCTGAATTATATCTCCCATCAGCCCCAGCAAGCATGGACAATGACCATGGAGTTGTAGTTCAGCAACATCTGGGGATCTTAAGTTTCCCCACAACTCTATTAGGGAGCCATGGGAAATTGAATATGGTGGCTGGTGCCAGACCCAACCAACTGATCTGGGGGCTCTTGGGATAGCATTAGCAGTGAGCTCTGCTGCAGTACATGGGCTTTGGTACCGTGTTTCTCATATTATAAGACATGTCTTATATTTATTTTTTCCTCAAAAAACACACACTATGGCTTATTTTCAAGGGATGTCTTATTTTTTCCCTCCTCCTCCTGCCGCGGCCGGCATTGCTGCTGCGCCTATCACTATGTCTTATTTTTGGGGTATGGCTTATATTCCTTGAATGCTTAAAAATCCTGCTATGGCTTATTTTATGGGTATGTCTTAAAATATGAGAAACAGGGTAGTTACCCAAGAGCATTTGGTGTTGACTCTGCCGCTATTGCCCCCACCCATGTCCATATCTTCTTCTTCTTCTTCTTCTTCTTCTTCTTCTTCTTCTTCTTCTTCTTCTTCTTCTTCTTCTTCTTCTTCTTCTTCTTCTTTGGCGATCACTCGTAGCCGAGTAAGATTGTCTTCCATAAACAAATGAGTCCGTAAGTGACCGTAGAGGCCAATTCTGGATCCACATGTCCTTCCACAGTGGGGACATTAGTTTCCGGGCGGGAGTTGATCACGGTGTGGATTTGCCAAGCGTGCCTTCCTCTTAGCACGTTTCTACCTTGCGTCCTGAGATCGAGTGTCTTCAAAGCCCAAGACACCTTTGGTAAAGGCTGTTCTCCAACTGGAGTGCTCACAGGCCCGTATTTCCCAGTTGTCAGTGTTTATACTACATTTTTAAAGATTTGTCTTGAGACAGTCTTTAAACCTCTTTTGTTGACCACCAGCATTATGCTTTCCATTTTTAATTTAGGAATAGAGTAGCTGCTTTGGAAGACGATCATCAGGCATCCACACAACATGACCAGTCCAACAAAGTTGATGTTGAAGAATTATTGTTTCAACACTGGTGATCTTTGCTTCTTCCAGCACACTGATATTAGTTCACCTGTCTTCCCAAGTGATGTGTAAACATTTTCGGCGACAACATTGATGGAATCTTTCGAGGAGTCGGAGATGGCGTTTATAAGTGGTCAATGTTTCACAAGCATATAGTAAGTAGTACAATAGCTTCGCCTGTTCTGCCATTGAGGACTTCTTGAATAGCTCCTTCCCTTTGACCTTACCGCCTTGGGTGACCCTGCTGGAAGTACAAGATTCCCGACGGCTTCACTCACAAGGGTCACAGGAACATGCAAGCCCACTCACCACGACAAGGTGATGATCCAGCGAGTGGGATGTCCATATAGCCTGTAAAGAGTCTGTGAGTAAAGTGCTTCACAGAGAGATTGTGCTATGGATGTCTATGTCGTAGGACCTTAGGGTGTTCTTTTCCATTCTTATTATGATGGGCCATTTTGTTGTTATTGTTGTTAAACTGATTCCTGCCGCTTCCCTAATTTTTCAGCAGTGCTCAGATCATTCGCCGCACACCAGGAGCTGCAATTCCCATCCCATCCTGCTCTGCCTTCTTCAAGCTGTTGAGGTTGCATTCCATGCCACTTGCTGCAAACAGACCCTAAATTCTCCATCATACTCTGCCCCTTTCTTCGGAGAACCCATCACCACGGCACAAGGAACAGAAAACGTTTGCCGAAAACCTAGGGGAAACGGTGGGGGAACAAAACCTGAAATATATCGGCCTGTTGAGAGCTAAATGCGATTTGCATTATGCTCTACCATTTCGACACAGCCTTAGTCATTTCCCACCTCTTCAGGAGGTGGTGAAAATTACATTCCCTGAAATTATCACAATAAAAGCTCTAATGCAAAAAGGCCCTTGTGCTGCATTATGCTGTTCTGTTGCATGCTGATTTGCTAAGTTCCACAAATCCTGAGTCAAAATGCGCATCAGAAAGCAGAAGGAAAATATGCACCTGCTGCAGTGCTGATATCTTAAATCTGAGAAGGGAGAGGAGGACATAGCCCCCCCCCCCAAATGATGAGAAGTCCCAGCTAACCTTTTCCTGTATTGGCATCATTTCCCTTGAGACTGGAAAGGAGTCTATCACAATTAGAGCTTTCATCCAGCACTGTTGATCTCGTGCTGGCTGGCAAAGGTTCTTCGTTGGCAATTAATTCCATGTTTTATTCATCCCAGACTTCTTTAAAGCTGCAAATCAAAATGCCACCCTATGCATTGCTAACTACTTTAGGAAGCACCAAGATTGCAAATAAAGGTGCCTTTTGCATACCAATCAGGTTAGCTCTTTTCAGAGAAGATGAATTTAGCTCCGTATTTATCTCACTAATTGTATTTGCAGCATTGCAGTCAAAAGCATCTTCTGCCTCCAATTTACATTATGCAAAGCAATTCATCTTTTCAAGTTGCAAATCCAAAAAGTGAACCATACGCTGCCTCCTGAGAGTAGAAAATACATTGTTTGAGCTGCCAGTCCATATAAATTAGATTTATCCGGGGGTGGGGGTGGGAGAAAAGCTTAGATACTATAAACCACCCAGAGAATAATCACCCCAGAGCATGTGGGCACTGTAAATTCACTACTTAAAAGACAAATGTGACAGCTGACCAAGCACATGTTGCTTAATTTATGTCCACAAAATAATTATAAAAATGAAGAGATAGTGGATTTCCCCCTCCCCCACAAGCCGGGCTTAATTGACTAAATACGGTCATATTCTGAATGGTGGGTTACCCTAGGCCACCCAAGTATCAGTTTAAATGTGTCATCATAACTAGCAAACTTTCATTGTCCCAAATACAAACATGACAAATGAAAATATGTAGAAAGGTACCAATGTTATTGTAGTCTTAAGCAGAAGGTGGGCTAAGGGTAAGAGAGGCTTGAGAATTCAGTCTTCTTGAACTCTGATATAAACTGAACTGATCCACACACTCATAAACCCTCAGCTTAGAACTTTGGGGTATACTCAACATAGCGCTAAGGCGAATGTTCCATCAGCCCAAGAATTTCTCCTTGTACAACAGAACATTCTCCCCCTCCTCTGATCTACACCCACCCTAAACCTTTTCTGGGTTTTCTCCCCACCCAACCCTCCAGAGCAGATTTGGGGGCAGCATGGAGTGTGTTGCGGGGTGGTCCCCTCGCAACAGTGTAGAAAGTTAGTTGAAAACTGCACTTCCAGTACAAGCCTAACCATATTTACTCAGAAGCAAGCCATATTGACTGCAACAGTGAGGTCTCTTTGTTAATTTATTTTCAACAGTTTATATTCCGTTTAACGTTTTAATTTATAAGCATTGCCTATTCAGCTTCTTGAGTTGCCCTCCCATTCTCATGCTTCCCAAATATTTTGACACAAAAAGGTACCATTGGAAATGCATATTTAGAATGAAAACACACACACAGAGACATTTGAAATATGTATTTAAAAATGAATTTGTTGTGAATTTGCACGTTAGTATGGAAACAGGACAAATTGGACTCGTAGGCGAACGGACGTGAAAGTGATATCGGCAGGAAACAGGACAGATTCACCCACACCCTGCTGGCTGTTGTGTGCTGATGAACAAAGCAACGCTTGCAAACCTTGAAGGGATTTCCATCGGTGCTGCGGTTCCTTACAGTATTTTTCAGTAGCATAGCCTTACGGAAGGTAGTTTGCGTTAGCACATGATACAGCAGCTTCATGCAACCCAGGCTTCAAGGCAAAGTTACTTAACTGCATGCACGCCTGCCCTTCACTATGCAGTCTCAGCGTGCAAATAACTTCAATCAATAAGTCGTTTTTGGTAGTTGTGTTGAGTGGCCTTGGCTTTGGATGATGATGGGAGCACCATGCGACTAATGAGAGCGACCTTTGGGCACTCTCCAGATATTGGCACTCTCCAGATATTGCTGGCTTACAGGCTCCATCAGACTCAATTGTTGTGGCCAATGATCAGGGATGGCAGGAGTTTCGCTGCAACATCTGGAGGGCACAACAATGGCACCGTCTAGTGTCAGTGGGTAGGGCTGGCAGGTGGGTTCCAAATAGCATTACCAGTAATAAAATACAGTAGGTCCCCTTTAATAGCAAATATTTGGGTTTCCATGGTGTTTTATTTGACACTGCTATTGTGAATGAGAACTTGCATACACTTAGGCAAGCATAGTCCTAGGCCAGCCTCTGGGAACCTGGCTCCCCCCAGATGTTTGGGTCTACAATTCTCTTCAGCCCTAGCCAGAACCAGATGTTCTGCCTGGGGCTGGTGGTCCAAAGAATCTGAAAGGATCTGAATAATCCAAAGAATCTGAAAGGAAGCTAGTATGCTGAAGGCTAACCTAGAGGATATGCTCTCGAGTTCAGGGTCCCTGCAGCTAGTGGCTTAAGCCAGAAAGTAGAAAGAGCAATTTGATGGACTAAGCAAAGTTGAAGCTCCTAATAGCCTATCCAGCCTATCCAGTGGTCTCATAATATCTACAACAATAGTAGAAACATTGCTGCACATTCTTGCCCCTGTTTGCCCTGAAGAAGACTCTGAGGCCAATAGCTTGTTAGGGAATGTCCCAGTCTCCTGAGAGGGGGTTGTGCCCGTGCTTGAGTCCAGGGGAGCATCTGAGGGGTGAACATAGTTGGTTCCCCATTGGCTGACCTATGCTGGTGCCCTGGGCCAGCACTGCCTGCAAGGGTGCAGGGAGCTAGTCGAACCAGAGCCTATGCAACCACTCACTTTCTGTAATCAATAAAGTTGTGGCCTAAATTCTGCCGAAAACCAAACCAAAATTTGAGTCAAGTGTGAATTTATTTAGGGAGGAGGTCTCTGGGTCTGAACACGCAAAAGCTGAGGTTGTCATGATGTTTCCTAGTGAGCCAGATTTCACAACCCAGATGTCACATATTTCGTCCTGCGCTATGTGACTGGAGCCATGGAACTTTCAAAAGATCCTGTTACCAGATCTTAAAAGGCTACAGAGTTTTTATGAATACTAAATAGACGCCGTCACTGAAACAATCAAGTGTTCTTTTATCAAAGTGAAACCTGTCCTCTGATTCTACCCCCCTTCATTTTGAATGTAAAATAACGGACTCTAAAGGAGTTATATAGAATCCACCACTGAGCCAGAAAACCTGGACAAAAACAAAAGAAAACACATTTTGGATTTTGGACAATGGTGTGTAGTACATGCCTGTTTTGGTTTTGGTTTTTTAAATCTCTTTGTAAGTTTATTCCTGCTCTGCTCTTTTGAGCAAACAGTGCTTTTTCTTTCTCATTAATGATTCCAATGAAGTTATAGGACTTTTCTGCCCAGGATGTCATTCAGAATGGGCATGCCAAATGGATTAGAATCCATAGCCGCAAACATTCCACTGCAAAGCCAAAATGAGCCCAGCTCTTCCAATGTGAAATTAATGTCTTTAATCACCTCTGGCATTTGCAGAAGTAAAGACCATTGAGCAAGAAATTTATCACGCAGTCCATTTGCTTTAGAATCCAAAGGAAACATTACGAACATTGGGCCGTTTACCTACGATAAGCTAATTAATGCAAATGCCACACATGTATTCCATCCCATCTCTGTCGCTTTAGCTTGTTTGTTTTATGGGATTGAAATCCTACTTAATATGCATTTGCCTTGACAGTAAAACAACAGAGATGGTGAAAGAAATGGAGGCACACTACCTGTTCCAAACCAACTTCGCAATGCCTGCTCCAGCACCTCTTATTTACAGCCAATTTTGAGCAACTCATTAGTTATGCTGCATTGAGCTCCAAATGTCATCTCGGGATATGCAAACACTCTGCAATCTACAGAGGAAATTGTTTTGTGCCATGCAATATCCCCCACTCCCCGTTTTGCGAAGCACTTAGGAAATCCTTATCAAGGGCAGGAACAGTAAAATTTGGACGGAAGAGCAATAATCATTTGTACACCAGTGTCATGAAACAAGGGTTGTCAAGCTTTAGAGAGGAACATTTTCTTGTTGTCCTAGGAGGTATAATTAGATATCCGGCTCATGGGATTATAGGGATGAAAATGTGGAGTAGGTTTTTTAAAAAGAATCATTCGTCTTTTCCTCTCTTAATCATACACAACTCTACTTCTGTGTGATTATAACATTAAAAATAACTTAATATCCTATTAAGAATGATTTTCCAAAGCACTTTGACATAGCCTAAGTTTTGCCTGGGTTGAACTGAGGGTAATGTATTCTGGTTTCTTTAGCCCATGGGTAGGCAAACTAAGGCCCGGGGCTCGGATCTGGCTCAATCGCCTTCTAATCCAGCCCACGGACAGTCAAGGAATCAGCGTGTTTTTACATGAGTAGAATGTGTCCTTTTATTTAAAATGCATCTCTGGGTTATTTGTAGGGCATAGGATTTCGTTCATTCCCCCCCCCAAAAAAATAAAGTCCCCCCCCACAAGGTCTGAGGGACAGTGGAAAAGTATGCTGACTCCAGCTTTAGCCTATAGCAGCTTTTGCCAACCTGATGCCCTCTTGATATTTTGGAACACAACTCCCATCAGCCTTGACCATCTGGAGCACACTAGGTTGGCAAAGACTGACCTATGGGGTTCAACTGCAGCAGCAAAAAAAATGCATTTGGAGCACCTGTGGATAACTATAATTCAAAGCTTTGGAGCTGAACAGTATTTCTCTCCTCCCGTTGGTTAGCTGCTAGAGCTGACTATTAGACTGTTTTGTAGTTTCTTTTCCCTGCACAGCACCTGGCACAAAAACACTGAGAGATCAAGGGGGAAAGTAAACGACGAGGATTGTAGTGTAGGATGGCAGAAAATTATTCCGCTAGGGTGACAGCTGGAAGCTTCTTGTAATTTCTCTCTCTAAAGAATGGCACATTAATTAGACATTAGTAGAAACCAGCACTAAATGAAACTAAATGGATCATATAAGTATTAATAAAAGAACGTCCTTAAGATTAAGAGCTCACTATTATCAGAGATTGCAAGAACATTACACAATGGGAAAAAAGATTTACGCTTTTAAATGCAAACTTGCAAAGCACACAATTCTTTTTTTCCTGTGCAAAAAGAGTGCCACTTTTTCTGTGAGCATGCATTTTTTAAAATTGGAGTACAGTATAGTATCTTTTTACACGCGCCCCACAACTCACCCTAATCACGCTTCAGCTCCATTTATGCACTTCACACATTATCCAATCTCTGTATGTGTGTGTGTGTGTGTGTGTGTGTGTGTGTGTGTGTGTCTCCCACCCACCCACCCCTCACCCACCCCATTCAGATAAACATACACAATCCATTCATAGAAACACAGGAATCTGCCTTATGCCCAGACAGACGTTTGGTCCACCTAGTCCAGTATTGTCCATACTCACTGGCAATGGCTCTCCAGGATTCCAGGCTCAGGGGATACATTCCCAACCCTCCCTGGAGATGCCAGGGACTGAACATGGGACCTGCTGCATGCAAAACAGATGCTCTCACACTCAGCTATACCCCTTCCCCAAATTTGTATTCACACAAATAGAAACTCCATTCATTTGTTGCTTTGAATTCGAGGGAAGAGCAGGAAGGAATTCTACAGTCAGGTAAGCTGTTGACGAGGGGAGCAGAAAAAAAACTTGTTGTTGCAAAAAACTCACCGCCCCTTAATGATTTTTCTGCTTGCATAGACTTCTTCTATGATCTTCATTAGACTTCATTTGCATGCATGCTTCAATGGCAAAAGCTTGGCAACCCGGAAGGATAAGCAGTGCTGCAGACCGTCTGCAATTCCTAATGCATGCCCCTTGTGGCTGCATTGTCCTCTAAAACCAAAGCATATTTTTCCACAGATGAGGATAGTGTACCTCGACATTTCCTATCTTCCTATCATACAAATAAAGCTAAGTGCAGTTCCCCCTCTTCTGCACACTCAGACAAAGGAGCTCAGAAATAGGAGAAAGGTTGCTGCGTACTCCAAGCACCCTGGCACTCTGCTTTTAGCCCCCTGCACCCTGGCCACCTAGCACTTTTTAGACAACGAATCTGAGTAGTTCATGCATGGGAAGAGGCAAGGTCTTGGTGGTAGCGCCATCCTGCCTATGTGGGTACAGTTGTTCACTTATAGAGGACTCTTTCCACATGACCAAGAAGCCCAAAGATGCATGTTGTAAGAGCCCTACACTCACAGAGTTGTATGCACACAGACCCTACACCAGGGATGGCTCACCTGTGGCTTTTCATACGTTATTGAACTACGGCTCCCATCATCCTTGGCCCATTGGCCATGCCAGCTAAGGCTGATTAGAGTGGAAGTCTAGCAACATCAGGAGAGTCACAGGTTAGCCGCCTCTGTTCTATACAGACCTTCAAGTAAACACATATAAATCGGGGGCAGCATCAGCAGCTGTGACCACTGGTGGAGGAAGAGGAGTGTGGGGGGAGTGCACCCCCTGGCAGTACGATCCTAGTAGGGTGCCATCGCGGCTTCTCCCTGCCCGCACTTGGCGCCACGCCCCTGCAGGCAACATGCCCCACCCCCAGGATGCGTGCTATGCCCCTGTGGGTGGCGTGCCCCGCCCCCGCCTGCTCTCCGCCACTGGCTGCAACCCCTCCACACTTGTGAATGTTGGAAGATTCAGGGCAGATAAAAGAATGCAGAGTGGTAGGTGAAATGCTGGGGGAACTTTAGGCACAGCACCATCCTGATCGTTCTGGTCTTTCTTGGGGGGGATGGGCTTTCTTCAGATCTGATCAGGCAAGAGCAAGCTGTGTGCAGAGCCTGCCCCTTGCATTAATTCAAAACACAAAAGGGCACGGGAGAAGATTTTAAGAGTGCCCACATTAAAAGATTAAAAATGTGGCCTTCATTTCCCTCTTTTTAATAGCCTCCCTTCTGTCACTCAAGCAAGCCATTAATGGCACGACAGCCTGCGTTTTAAGATGTTTGGAGTAGCATGAGATGAGGGAAGAGAATTCATGTTTAAGGTGACTTTCAGCAAAAGACACGGCAACTCTGGATCCAGAATCGGCTCTGCAGCAAATGGCTGCTGACTCTCTGCTTGCATTGTACAGATTTTTGCATTCCTGTGCCATTGTGAGGCAGAACCAGATGGTTCCATCAATCACAGCCTGGCAGGTGGACTTACTTACAAAACCCGGGGAAATGCCAACCGCCCTGACAGTGCTGATGTTGTCCCATTTTCCTCACCCCCGGCTTAAAATCTATCGCAGGTGAGAGTGATCAAAATCACATGCGAAGTCTGTATGCAACAAGCAGAACTGACTGTGCATAACAAATTAAGGAAAATAGCTAGCGCAAAGCTCTGAATCGCCATTTCTTTTGCTGCATGCTGTATATTTCTCCTTTTTGTTTGTAAAACAAATAAAATTAAATCAGAGGTTCTTATTCCGGGCAACTCCTTCCTCCCCCACAGTCACACGTCTACACACATTAATTGAACGTGCAGAAAGGGTTGAAGAGCAAGACATAAATGTATGAAATAATAAATCTGGAGCACAGAGAGGTTTGCTAGTCACTCTCCTTTACGCAAAGAATCCTGGGGTCTGCAAGTGAGGGAAGCTGGAATCCCTAAGAAAGAAATCTTATGACCAATACCAACCAAGTGCCCTTGAAAGAAATGGGACATGCAAGATCTCATGCAAGATCTCAGCGGTCATTTTGAGTGCCACACCCTTGCTCTGAAAATCAGATCCTCCCTAAACAGAGGGACAGTGTTGCGGTGGGGCCTGGCAATCAGGGCCTGTGTTGTGGGTGGGAACTTTGGAGCGGCCACAACACCCTATTGGTGGTCCCTCGACCTGGGGTGCAATTGGGCTAGCGGGATGCCAGTCAAAGCAATCGAGGGACCACTACTTAAGCACTGCACATGGCCCTGAGCTTCCTCTTTCGGGCTTCAGTGCATCGGAACACCCAACCACCTCTCCCTATATTTAGGCCTTGCGCTTGACCTTGCTATGCCGTCGTGTGTTGCCTGTTGTTGGGACAGGGGCACGGCAGGAATTTTCACCACTTGGCAGATTGGCTGGTGCCGCTTGGGTTTCCTCTGCCGCATAGCAAACTTGTAAGGTTGCGGATAGGCTCTGGTTCAGGTGGATAGGGGTGGCAGGATGCCTAGCCATCCCTATGCGTTGGGGATTCCTTTAAGAAGGAATCCACAGACTCATGGTTGGTCTCCCCATGCAGGGTTGTGCCCTGAGTGTGAGTTCAGGATTCATCTGGGTGGAGGCCTAGCAGGGCCCCTGCTTGCCACTGTCCCAGGTGTTCACCCAAGGCTGACTTATGGTTGGTGCCCAGAGTCAGCGCTGCCTGCAGGGCTGCAGGTAGCCAGTTGAACCAGAGCTATCAATCACTCCCTTGATTTGTAATCAATAAAGTTGTGGCCTAAATTCTGCCAAAAACCAAACCGAAAATTTGAGTCCTGTCTGAATTTATTCCTAGGGCTGGTTAAAAGGTCTCCACATGCAAAAGCGCTTTTGGGAGGCCCGTGATCTTGCACAGTGCCCCAAAATGCATGTTTTGGGAAGCAAAAATTTGGACAGTATGGAACTCCTGTCAAACTGCAAGATTCTCTGTGGGAGCCATGACAGTTACACAGATATAAAAGAATGTAAATTGGTAGATACTCAAAGAAGAGTCCCATGAATATAAATCAGGGCAAAGTGTTTTCGGGATTGTATTTTTCTATGATCAACAGTACGGCCACTTCTACAGGGATAAACATGTACTGTGACTTAAGAGCAAAACATTTACCCATCCAGGTCCTCTGAGGGAGTGCTGCCAAAGTCAACCAATGAACACTGGCCATTTTGTCTCCCCAACCATGACCAAGTAGGCTCACACCTCTGGATGTTCCATCTAGAAATTATGCTCTTGGCTTCGGCTGTCCCCTTCAGGAAAAATATATTAGCACCAAAGTGTTGATCTAAAAGCCTGACGACTCTTTTAGGTGTGAAGGTGGAACTTCGCCAACCCAAATTTTCTGTTTCTTCTTTAACATAAACAGTTGCCTTGAAGTGCTCCAGGCTCACTCAATGAACAAATGGACCTGTTTATATAAAACAGGCTCCGTGAAAATTTCCACATGATTCAAAAGACTTTCTTTTTT
Source organism: Zootoca vivipara (assembly GCF_963506605.1). Lineage (NCBI taxonomy): Eukaryota > Metazoa > Chordata > Lepidosauria > Squamata > Lacertidae > Zootoca > Zootoca vivipara. The sequence continues at coordinate 76,549,273 of NC_083282.1, read as the reverse complement.
CTTTTAAAGCCTTTAACTTTTGCTCAAAGATTCAGAAATATGAAGCCAAGACATTTGGGTAAATTGAGGGTCACATATTGAGTAATCACTAGATCAGCCTTTGCCAACCTGGAAGGCTCTAGATTGTTTTGGACAGCAAGTCCCCTCAGCCCCAGCCAGAAGAGAAATGGACACTTACTGACCAGAGGCCTTGTTGATAAGCCCTCTTCACAGAGTTGACTCTGTGAAAGGGAAGCAGGACCACATCTGTTGGCCATACCTCCTGCAGCCCATGATGCTGCCAGATATCTAAATCCTGTGCATGATTTCTGAAAGCCTATGAACCATCTTCCCCCAACCTGGAGCCCTCCATATGAGTTATTGTTGGCAGTGCTGAGTGGGGCTGATAGGAGCCATAGTCCAAAACATCTTGAGATGATCAAGCTGGGGGAGGCTGGCTAATCACATACACATGCACACAGGTAGGCAGTCCCCACAGTCACTTGCAGACTCACTGTTAAGATCATGCTCACGGAAGACAATCTTATTTGGCTACGAGTGATCGCCAAAGAAGGAAGACATGGCCAGGAGCTAGGATTGCCACCTTTGGTTGGACAAAATACGGGCAGGTTGGGCAAAATAAAAGACAGGTTTGGGTGGGGATGGGGGGGCACACACACTTTCATGACACCAAATCCTTCTGCCCTTTGTGGAGGGGGCTCCCCACATTCGGTGTCCCGCCTTCCTCACCACCTTGGCCTCGCTATCCCCTTGACTCATGTAGATGGGCAGGAGCCAGGGGTAGATGGCTGGCTCGATGGGCTGCTTGAGCTGCAGCTCCCCCCATTCGCCCATGCTGGCATTGGAAGAGACTCGAGCATGGAGGAGGAAGGAGGGAGGAGTAGAGGGCAGGGCAGTGGAGGGAGTCAAGCAATGGCGGACCTGCACCATGCTAGACCAGTAGGCAGCAGCTGAGAAGGAGCACCAGCAAGAGGGCAGGAAGGATGGGTGAGGGAGGGAGTGAAAGGAGGCCACTCCTTCTTCCTTCTCTCTATTGTCACTCATGCCAGGCCAGGCTGAAGTCTTGGGTATGTAGCAACGCTGCACATAAGTTCCCCTTCCCAGTCATTGTGCTGAATTCACAAGTGTTGGAGCTGCAGCTGAAAGAATCAGCAGGTATGGTCAGCCCATCATGTACTGAAGTCTGTAAAGGTGACTTTTTGAAGGGGGCTTTACAGTTTCAAGGGATGCGGGTGGCGCTGTGGTCTAAACCACAGAGCCTAGGGCTTGCTGATCAGAAGGTCGGCGGTTCGAATCACCGCGACAGGGTGAGCACCTGTTATTCAGTCCCAGCTCCTGCCCACCTAACAGTTCAAAAGCACGTCAAAGTGCAAGTAGATAAATAGGTACCGCTCCGGCAGGAAGGTAAACGGCGTTTCCGTGCGCTGCTCTGGTTCGCCAGAAGCGGCTTAGTCATGCTGGCCACATGACCCGGAAGCTGTCTGCGGACAAACGCCAGCTCCCTCGCCCATAGAGCGAGATGAGCATCGCAACCCCAGAGTCGTCCAAAACTGGACCTAATGATCAGGCGTCCCTTTACCTTTACCTTTACTGTTTCAAAAGGCACTTCTACTGGAAGAAGATAAAGTTCCCGCAACCAAGCATCTTGGCGACAAACAAATCCCATGCTGAATGGTGGCAAAGAAATATATATATATATATTTAGTAAAGTATCATTTAGGCAGTATTTTGGGGAAATCCCTTTAACCATGAGCAGCGGCTGAAATGAAATTATTTCATTGTTTCAAACCTGTACCTTTTTGTATCATGTGTACTATTATATGGGGGGAAAGTATTACCATTAATCTAAAACCTGTGTACTGCTTTTCAGCAACAGTATTCTCACCTAGCTCATCTAGCTAACAAACATATCTTGAAACCAAGCACTCTCCAGCGTATTACATAAAACCAACCATGATAAGGCCTTGTCCACAGGCCTTTGTCAAAAAACACATGTGGAAAAAGAGATGAAGAGGGTGTAAAAAAAGACAATGGGGGGAAAGTCCAGAGCACATGTCAGTGACTTAGAGAAGCACAGGGAAAGGTTCTGAGGCCGTTCTTAAAGTGTCGGAGGGACAGAATCATGCAAATATCTGGAGGCAATGAGTTCCAAAGATAAGGGGCTGCCAAAGAAAAACGATGGAGGCAAAAAAAAATATCAGATGTAATCTTCAGTCTAATTCAGAGATTGGTATCTGAAGGATGCAGAGTTCTGGAAGGAGAATAAAGAGAAATTAAAGAATGAACATTCAGGGAAATAACAAGCTGGGTTCATGCTGCACATCCTAAATTGAATCCACTCACTCTATTTTGGGTTGTTCCCATGTGATCCTATTTTAAGTAAGGGGTAAAAATGTTGGAATTCCATCTTTGTGGTATAAGAGTTTACATGGCTGACAAATAGAGATGGGGATTAATTCAATTCATTTTGCTTTTAAAGGCAAAGTTACTGAATACATACATTTCAAAACAATATCAAACTGAGACACAGCCATCGTTTGAAATCCACACCTCTCTGAATTTTGCAGTTTAGCTCTCCAGCCAAGCAATATGTTCAAAAATGCATATACTAGAGCAAAGGGTGCACATATGCATGAGACCAAAATACAAATACAGTACGCATTATATAAGGGTGAATTGCTTTTCAAAAACGTCTCCATATTAGGAAAAATTGCTTAGGAAAATGTGTGTATTACAAGAACATCACACCAAAATGCTGATGAAATTTCATGAGTATTTCTAAAAAGAAAATCGCTAACTGTTTTGAAAATGTGGGAAACAACTACTCAGAAGTAAGTGCCGCTGAGTTCAATGGGACTTACTTCTAGGAAAGGATGTATAGGATTGCAGACTTACTAATTCATAAGCATTGTATAAGTTCATTAGAAGGATGAGATGATCAATCAATTTCTAGTCCCCTGCAGTGTGTGTCATCTCCAAGGGATGAAAAACAATGGGAGCAAAGAATTTAAGAAAGAACATACACTGGGACTAGGCAAGAATCCATGTTTCCGAACCAGATTTTTTTGGCTGATGCTATTAGAAAATGTAGAATGTATGAAAGATGCACTCAGTGCAAGATTAAACCAGAAAGGCCTTCACCCTCAATGAATGTCAAACTCTGTCCCTTGATGGAACTTCTGTGCATAGGCTTTATAAAGGAGGACTCAGACAACAAGGCTACTCAAACTATTCTAATGGTCACAGATCATTTCTCCCAGTACACTCAAGCATGTATCCACCAAAGCAAGAACTAAGCTGGCATTTTATGGGGAAATGTTATTAGTCACCGTGAATTTCATCAGAGAATACACAGTGATGGAATAGCCAGGTTTACTGACTCACAGCTTAAGGAAGAACTGCACAATCTTTGTGGGACTAGGGCTGTGTTCACTCACTGCATATCCAGTACTGAGTTTTTAATATGTGTTCACACAATGTTATCCAAAATACATATATATTGTTCACTTTGTTTGTTGTTTTTTAAAGCCAACACTACTGTTTGATGCATTATTCCTCAAACGGGCTTCACACCAATTGGAGTCCTTAAAGCTGTTCCTAATGTGTCTCCAGCCAAGGTGTGAACATCCTCACCAATAGAAGAAACGGGCCAGAGCAGCTCAGTTGGTAGTCCACCAGATTCTTAATCTCACTGTCATGGATTTGAGCCCCGTGTTGGGGAAAAGATTCCTGCAATGCAGGGGGTTGGGTGAGATGAACCTTGTGGTCCGTGCACACTCTACAGTTCTGTGATTCTGTGAAGTATGTGGCGGGGCAGGGGGAGGAGGAGAAGGAAATGGTGGTTGGAGCAGAAAGATGTCCAGAGGAATTAGGGCAGGTAGAAGAAGACCTCAGGAAGGAGTCTGAGAGAGGAAGGCAAACTGACAGAGAAAGAAGGAAAGGAAATAAGGAGAGGTGGTAGAAACTTGGCCCTCCAGATGTTTTGGGACTACAATTCCCATCATCCCCGACCACTGGTCCTGTTAGCTAGGGATGATGGGAGTTGTAGTCCCAAAACATCTGGAGGGCCAAGTTTGGACGTGCCTGTATGTAGACAGGGCAGAGAGGAAGCCCCAAACTCATATATTGATTTGAAATACCCAGTCAAATATTTGATGATAAGGTTCTGATATATAGACACAATCACTTGCATGTCAGGGTGGCTTAAGAGATCAAATACTCAGGACACTGCAGCATATAAATGACACCATCTGTTAGGTTGAAACTACTTACATTCAGTAAAGAACACATTGAGTTTGCCAGTTTGTGTGTTCTGGCCATTACCTTAATTTTTATGACTGCAGCACGTGGTGTGTGTGCTCAAAGCTTCTGTTTATTTTGTGCTAATTAGGTAATTCAGGTTGTACTTGGCAATCACTCATGGGCAAAATCTTCACACGTGAGCAAAATTTATGAAATGGTTCCATCCCCCTTTCCTTTCCTTTTAAACAATTCTGGGAACAAGGTGGCCCAAAAGGTCTAGGCAGAACTACACTAGAGACCTTACAGGATATGAGCTAAGCAAAGCTATTAAAAATTATTCCTCTCTATCTGGTGGTTTGAGCAAGCAAAATTTTCTGTAGAAGACAGGTCTATTCATGGAATGTTAGAAACAAACTCTCAAGGCAACTTTCTTTTGCAAAAGATCCCTGTATTATTAAAATACATAAATCAGCAGATAGACTAGATCAGCTGTTGTGTGGGCCTCCTTTTACTGTGAAATGCTGCAGGAAAGGACCACAGACTAAAAAAGCAGAGATGGCCTGATTACACACTGACTTGTTTTCTTGCACATTCCATGGTGAAGCAAGGTAGAGATGGAAAAGGAAACTTTTTACTTCACGCATGGAGGGTGGCATCCAGCCAGACTTGGAGTCTCTCCAAGGTGTGAGAAAGTAGACAGAAAGGGATCCCTTAAAAGAGAAGAGGGAGGAAAGAACCCTCCTAAGCAAGCTAGAAATTGGCAACTGCTTTGTCTGTTTCCTAGCAGCTTAACACTGCATTATTTCCTACCATGATAATTATTTCTCAGCAAATGACTTTGCACGGATTAGCGTTATATCATAAACTCAGTGGCCAATGAAGGTCATCTTTGGCGGCCTTTGCACAACTGTAATAGTTGTAGGAGAATAATTGCTCTTCAGCCTTTAATTCTGTGGACTGATTAAAAATGGCTGAGGATCTTAGCATTTTTGTTCCGTTATCTTTAACAAAGCATGTATGTAGCTCGTATTATAACAGTGGCTATCCTATTTATTTTATTGATTTGCTTTGTTGTTCTCTTGCTTTTCAGATAATTTTTGCCAAGTGGCTCATATCAATTAAAAAGGAGAGGGACTCACACCCTAGAAACATAGCTGCCAAGTTATCCCTTTTTTACAGGGATTTTCCCTTATGCTGAATAGGCTTCCTCGCGAGAAAAGCGAAAACTTGGCAGCTATGCCTAGAAAGATGGAGACACACAAGACCTCTCACATTTTGTTGACACAGGTACATGCCGTTAAGTCACAGGTGCATCAGGAGAACAAAGGGAAAGGGAAGCATTCAAACTGAGGGGCAGGCTAGGCTCATTCCTGTCACATTTAAGCATAGTCTACCATGATGGCTTAATGCGTCCATTTTTTTTATTACAATAAATACCAGAAACTAAGTGATTGTTTTCCAGGAATCCTTACATGTACAAACAAAACATTCATCATTCATATTTGAAGGCAATGTCAAATCAGTCTGTCCTGTAGTCCAACGTACACAATCATCCTTTTGGGCCTTTGAGAGGATATGGAAATATAAACATAAATCAAAATGCTACTGAACCTCTGGGGAAAGTAAATCAACACCCCAGGTTCCTCTACTCCACTTACCCAAAGTCAAATAAAGTGACATCAGCTCAAAAGTGAAGTAGAAGAAAACCAACTGTACCTTTCTCCTTTTGTATTCTGTTTCTTTATTTAGCCATCCGATTGCTCTCAATAGATCCTGCCACTGTTTGATGGTCTCAACAAGCATCACCCAGAGGCTCTTGGATCTCAGCACTGAGGAAGTCAGTTCCCATTATCTTGCTTCAGCAAGATTTAAGCCCCTGCTGCCAAGGCTTGCTGCCAAGGCTTAACATTGCCACGAAGGGTACTTAAATTGTATTCGGTTGAAACGTAGGTGTGCAGTCTCCCAACCAGCCCTGGGCTCTTGCATGTTTAAGAACTCTGAAGTTGGTAAGGAGTCAATCGCTCAGGTATTTTCTGCCTAAATGAGGGGAAGGAGGAATGGCAGCCTCACTGAGGCAGCTGCTAAAATCCGAACCTTAAAGTGTGAGGGGAAAGAAATATAAATATACTTTTAAAACACCTAGGTGTCATTTGTTATTACTATTATTTACTTCCTGGTCTTTGGAGCTATAGGCTAAAATACAGTTATATTGTGATTGACAAAAGGGTCCCAACAAAGCCATTGTTCAAGTAAAAAAAACTTCCCTCCCCTCTTCTCTCCTTGCAACCCCCTGCAGCCCACCCCAAAACTCTCACTGCAGAGGGTTGGGAGATTGAGTAGAGCAAATTTAGGAGATGTGTGAGGGGAGGAAACCTCCATTGCCCAAGTGGAAGTTGTTTCAATCATTCAGTGACTTAGTTGGATAAAACTGCAGTCCTAACCCCAAGGTTGGGGCTGTGCTAGTGTACCTCTTGAAGAACCAGTCTGGCCCCACTGGTGCATCCGCGAAGCCATGGCCTTGCCGCAGCTCCATCACACGCCAGCCCCAGTGTGTTACATGGGTAGCGCGGCACCGGAAGTCGAGTAGAAGCGACTTCCGGTGCCGCGCTACCCATGTATGGGCGCCAGAAATCGGGCGGCGCCAGCACCGGAAGTTGCTTCTACGCATGTCCGGACATGCGTAGAAGTGACTTCCAGTGCCGCGTCGCTGCTGATCCTGCATTTTTTGGCGGGAGACTTGGCAGCTATGCTTATCTTTGGACCTTGGGATGCTGGCCTCTAGGTCCAGCAAGAGGAGAGGCTTGGGATAGCTGCCACCTATGGTCTCACTGGCCGGGTGTGATGGGAGGTTCTGGGCAAACTGCTTTGTGCCTAAAGGTTATTTGCTTGAGCACAGACAAGTCAAGGCAACCTCTCACTGCTGTAGTACCCATCCCACATCGGTAGCAGCAGCGAAGCCCAGCAGACAGATTTACTGTAGGCTTACTCTTTCTTATAATAAAGTACTAGAGCTGATCACTGTGACAATTTTTTGCATCCTTCTTTGGTATCCCTGCAGCAAACCACTCCCACAAGCTCACCTTTGGGCCGGTGGGATCAGGACACACATCCAGGTAAGCTAGAGTTATGCCAGTGTCAGGAAAGTTAGCTCTGTCCCTATATACCATGCATAGCCAAACTTGGCACTCCAGATGTTTTTGGGACTACAATTCTCATAATCCCTGACCACTGGTCCTGTTAGCTAGGGATCATGGGAGTTGTAGTCCCAAAACATCTGGAGGGCCGAGTTTGCCTATGCCTGCTATATACTATATATATGTCCCAACACAGATGTTGCTGACTTTAGGATGGTGTGTTGGTTTTCCCCCACTAGCAGAAATGGCTATAGAAGGGCTCCACCATGACTGAGGCCCCAGCTTCACACTAGCAGTCATACCAGTGGTAGTCAGCAGTAAGCCCCCAAACTGCTCCCCAGCATAGCTGTCAACTCTCCCGTTTTCCGTGGGAAACCCCCGTATTTAAATCTGTTTCCCGCTGTTATCCCGAATTGCAAAATATCCCGTAAATCCCCCAGATTTATAAGAAAGCAGCTCCTGCTGGCCAGGAAGGCTCCTCAGCTGCGTAAATGTCCCGGCTCCCGGCTGGCTGCTCGCTCACTTGCCGAGTGCTGCCAGAAATTGCCTCTGCGCATGCCTGGGCATGTGCAGAAGTGATTTCTGATGCCCAGACATGTGGACACGGGCAGCCCGGCACCGGAAGTTGCTTCTGCGCATGTCTGGACATGCACAGAACCGATTTCCGGTGCCGCTCTGCCCATGTCTGGGCACCGGAAATCTGGCAGAACCGGCACCGGAAGTCGCTTCTGCGCATGCCTGGGCATGTGCAGAAGTGACCTCCGGTGCCGGGCCGCTGCTGATCCCTTATTTTCCAATCCGGAAGTTGACAGCTATGCTCCCCAGCCCCATTTAGGTGCCATTTATTCTACTCAAATTGATCCAGAGTAGATTCCAATGTATAGTTAGCAGAGTAAAAAATTAAACACGTTGCAGGATTCCCAAAAAAATAGACCAGAGGCAATCAATATTTCATCCAGCAGAGCTTCACTGCTACTGAAGGCAAATGAGCATAATGGCAACAAATCCAATACATGAAGGATTGGCACTGTCCATAATAAATCTAGATGCAACAGACTAAACTTAAACTTAAACAAACTTACAATAAGACTAAAACCTTAACACTAAGTGTACTATATACAGAACACTACACCAGAAGGAAAGAGAGATAGAAAGTGAACCCAGGCTCCTTTTGGCCTTATTATTATAGTCAGCATGACCTTGACAAAAAGAGATAACAGAACTAGTTTAAGACAGCTGTACTCAGCTTCTCTGAAGGAATAACCCAAAATATCATGAACCTTCTGCTTGTTTCTAGGCAGAACAGAAACTTACATGTCAGCTAGAAATTTCCAGCCTGCACCAGTTTCTTTCACACAGAGAAGCTTCCAGAACCCTCTAGAATTAATTAGAATAGGAAAAATCTCAACACATTAGACCAAAACTTTCTGTACCAACTGACATTAGGATCACACTTCTCATCTGCCATAGCTGACATGATGTTCTCTAGATGCTTTTGGGCTACAACTCTCATCGTTCCTGACCATTAGCCACGCTGACGGGGCGGAAGGGAGTTGGTGTCCCATAGCATCTGGCTTCTCCTACTGTACACACTTGCCTAGAAGTGGGTCCCCTTGAACAGGGGCGGACTGATAGTATGGGGCTTTGAGAGAGGACAAAAGTTGGGGCCCAACCCCTAAGTATTTCTTATCTTCATAATAATTCCTTTTGGTACAGTTGCTTTTTATGAATCTTCTCAGTAGGTACCCATAGAAATATAGTTTTTATATAGGTTGTTGTTGTTGTTGTTGTTGTTGTTGTTGTTGTTGCATACCCTCCAACATTTCTCTGATGAAAATAGGGATGTCCTATTACATGATCATTACCATAATCATAATAATCATTTTTATTATTTATACCCCACCTATCTGACTGGGTTGCCCCAGGCACTCTGGGCGGCTTCCAACATACATAAAAACATAATAAAACATTAAACATTAAACAACTTCCCTATACAGGGCTGCCTTCAGATGTCTTCTAAAGTGTGTGTGTGTGTGTGTGTGTGTGTGTGGAGAGAGAGAGAGAGAGAGAGCTCTGACAAAAATAGGGACGTCCTAGGAAAAAGCGGGACATTCTGGGATTGAATCAGAAACTGGAATGGCTTCTGTAAATCCAGGATTGTCCCTGGAAAATAGGGACGTTTGGAGGGTCTGTAGTAATAGTAGTCTGTAGTAATAGTAGCAGTAGTTGTTGTTGTTTTGTGCCCCCTTGGCAGGGCACCACGGCACCGGCCCGCCAGGAGGGCGCTGCGAGCTGCGCCCACCCGCTGGCCGGCCGGTCCGCCGGTCCATCGCGCAGCTGCGCCGACGGCAACCGCGCTGTGCCTGCCCGCCCGCCTGCAGCGCAGCCCTGCCCCTTGGCTCCAAACTACCCATACTGCCCTAAATCTGGCGCCGCCCTTGAATTCTGTAGAGTATAGAATTGTGCTGTCATTCTAGATAAAATAATCTGTATTTGTGTGCGTGTTTCCATGATTACAGTTGGCTGTTATATCTTACCTAGGAGGAGACTAGGCCCACAGTCCAAATCATTCTAGAAACAGCTTTTATTTCCTGACCTTGAGGAATAGAAACTCATTGTTGATGATGATGAATGAAAAATCAGATAGCCAGAAGAGCACAAATGACACACAAAATGTCTTCTATTGCTCGGTTCCCTCCAACGGAATCATATATTTGACATCAGCTTGAAATGATAGTACAGTCTGTGAGAATATATATCTTCTCCTTAGATTTGGATTTATTTATTTTCACATTCCTGTAACTTGTTGAGACTGCACAATACACAAATGACTGGAATCGCTTGAAAAGCTGGAAGTATTACATAAACAGACTCATCCTTCTGAATGAAAGGTCTCTTTGGCCACCTCTCAACCGTGCTCTGTTTGTTAGAAACTCCCTTCTTGCATGCATTTTCCTTCCTTTTAAATAAATTAAATGTTTCCCCCTTAGAGCTGGCAACAACTGACATAAATTGTGCAGCTAACCTTAATGAACCTTCTCTTCCCAGAGAAGAGAGCAATTCATCAGAGTCAGAAAGACAAGAAGCATACATGGGTCAGGTGACGGTCACTATCAGCAGAGCAAATGCTGTAACATATACAACAAGCCCTGGTTGAATTACCACCCAGTTGTGACTGTCTTTCCTATTACTTGCCATTTGGCATCAAAAGATGAGTAGGGATGGAAGCACTTTTTTTCTTACCTCTCCATTGCAACACAGCTTCAGTTGTTGTTGTTTAGTCGTTTAGTCGTGTCCGACTCTTCGTGACCCCATGGACCATAGCACGCCAGGCACTCCTGTCTTGCACTGCCTCCCGCAGTTTGGTCAAACTCATGTTCGTAGCTTCGAGAACACTGTCCAACCATCTTGTCCTCTGTCGTCCCCTTCTCCTAGTGCCCTCAATCTTTCCCAACATCAGGGTCTTTTCCAAGGATTCTTCTCTTCTCATGAGGTGGCCAAAGTATTGGAGCCTCAGCTTCACGATCTGTCCTTCCAGGGAGCACTCAGGGCTGATTTCCTTAAGAATGGATAGGTTTGATCTTCTAGCAGTCCATGGGACTCTCAAGAGTCTCCTCCAGCACCATAATTCAAAAGCATCAATTCTTCGACGATCAGCCTTCTTTATGGTCCAGCTCTCACTTCCATACATCACTACTGGGAAAACACAGCTTCAGTAGGAACGGGCATATCTGGCAATTTCACTTTCTCTCGGTTTCTTATTTTTCTAATCTTAAATTAAGGTAATCACATTTCTGCATCAGTTTGAGCACGGAGGATTAAGTCATCACAAAAAAAATTACCATCATTTTGTGGTGCATTGCTACTAATATAAACATTTATGCAAGCCATTTGGTTCAAATCCCTGCTCAGCCATGAAACTCACTGGGTGACTTTGGGGCAGTCTCTGACTCTCATTTTAAGATACCTCATAGGGTTGTTCTATGCCTTAAATGAGGAGGGAGAGAACAAGGTATAGCACCTTGAGTTCCTTGGAGAAAAGGTGGGATAAAAATGCAATCAAACAATCAATCAGTCAAATGTTCTGTAATAAATTTTCATATGTCTTGTACTTGTTAGGGAATTGTGCATACTTTTTCAGGTTCTGAGCTCCCTTGAGCATGGCTTACTGTGGAAAGGTGGTATACAAATAAGCAATGTTGTTGATGATTATTTTTGTATGCTGATTTCACTCATATATGCAATTTTATCCACACTTTTCTCTATCAGGTGCCCTTTCGTACATTTTTTTTGTTTGAGAACTGCATCACAAAATTTTGAGAAGTGTGAATTTCAAACGGAAACTGTATCAGTTCACACATTGTTAAGAGAAGTGCAAATCAGGTGGGTTTGCAGTAAGGTGTGAACCAAACTGAAGTTCTCACCCTGCTTTGTTTTCAGAGGGGTGGGTCAACAATTTCCATAGAAGACCCACATTGCCTATGGTGTCTTTTCTCGATGTGGAATATTTAGGAGAACTCCTTACCACAGTTTCTCATGGGCTGCAGTCCCATGGTCACCGAGAAGGTGTCCCGGGGTCCACGGGAAGTTGTGGGTACCTTGGACCTCCCCAGAATATTGTGACCCTCTTGCTCTGCAAGTAGAGAAGGAAGTCTCTTCAAAATATGCCAGCCCTGGAGGTTGCACACTTTATTTTATCTTTATGGCCCTGGCAGCCCTTCTGCCCCATATTTTCCCTTCCCTGTCCCCACTGTACTGTTTAAATAAATCCCATTTATTTATCCTCAAAATGTTAAAGTTGTATGGCTGATTCACAGCAATGGTTCATCAAGCCATTCAGATGATTCACCATTGTATAATCTGCCTTGAAACAGATGCCATAGCACTAACCATTCCATGTTAAATGGAGTTTTTTTCTATTAACTACCATGATTAGTAATCACTGATCGACTCATCCTCTATGTACTTACATTTTTTGTTGTTGTTGTTGTTTAGTCGTTTAGTCATGTCCGACTTTTCGTGACCCCCATGGACCAGAGCACGCCAGGCACTCCTGTCTTCCACTGCCTCCCGCAGTTGGGTCAAACTCATGTTAGTATGTATTTACATAGCCCCCCTTTTTAAAAAAGTAAAGTAGGCCTATGTGTTTAATATCTTATGTCACTGAGTTAGGACTTCCTTTTATGCTGCAGTTCTGGGCCTTTTACCTGAGAAACAGTGAAATCAACACAACTTACACAACTTGTGTATGATTGCACATTTGTGGTAGCTTGAATGTGATGCTAATTATTTCTCCCTTTCACTGCCTGTCCATATAATGGTGGGCTATCTACCAGCTCATGGGGTATACTTTGCTTTTAAGTAGAAGCTATTTTAGTGTAAAATAGCATCAGGAGCACTTATTTTGAAAGTATAAATGATGCAACATGTCATTTGGCCTGCTGCATACCCCAGATTTTTCTACTTTCAGCACCAAAACTGAGCACGTAGATTAAAAAAAATTGTCCAAGGTGTATAATTTGTTGTTAGAATGGCATACAAAAGATGAACAAGTTAAATCAGTGATGATTGATTGGGCTAAGGATGTGGGGCACAATATTATGTCAAGCGACTGGGAGAGATTGTGGAAAAAAGGTATGAAATTTACTGCATGTAATGTATTGAAAGAGAATATGTTGAAAATGATGTACAGATGGCATTTAACACCTGTTAAACTTGCAAAAATGCATCATGCAACTGATAACAAATGCTGGAAATGTAAGGAAAAAGAAGGTACATTTTTCCACATGTGGTGGACATGCCCCAGGATAAAAGACTTCTGGGAAAAAAAATTATAACAAATTTTAAAAGGTGTTCAAGAATACCTTTATAAAAAAAACAGAGGCCTTTTTGCTTGGAATAGTTGGAGATGAGATCCCAAAAAAAGATTGTACATTCTTTTTGTATGCCACAACCGCAGCTAGATTATTAATAGCTAAATCTTGGAAATCTCAAGAAATACCCACAATCGATGATTGGCAGATAAAGATGATGGACTATATGGAACTTGCCGAGATGATTGGAAGGATCCACGACCAGAAGGAGGAGACAGTTGAAGAAGACTGGAAGAAATTCAAATGGCATTTGGAAGAAGACTGGAAGAAATTTAGAGATTATTTAAAGAAATATTGCAAAATTTAATTAACCTTTAAGGAAGCAGGGTATAGGCTCTATGTTCTATGTTATTAAGGAAAGAAAGATATGATAAAGAATTTTTTGAAATGTATGGTTTAAGAAGAAGAACCTGCTGGATGTTAAAAAATGGACAATGTAGCTCAGAGGGGGAGAATGAGGGAAGTCCCCATACATTGAAAAGGACAGTGCAAGGAACGGTAAAATTTTATGTGTTAAGTGTTTGTATGTATGTATGTATGTATGTTTATTGATGTATAAAATTAATAAAAATTACTTTAAAACAAAAAACAAAAAACAAAAAACTGAGCACATAGACCTTCCCCATAAAATCCCATTCTTGCTTGGCCCTACCCAGCCTTTCTCCATTTCCGCAGCCTAGTTTTAAAGAACCCCTTGGTGCTGCTACTGTGAAACAACTGAGAGTCAGGAATTCTTGCCAGGCTGCAGCAGACCTCTTGGAGAGCAAGCAGTAGATCCTGATCTGCATTCTGTCACCTTGATACATGATTTTATAAGGACCATAGCAGTCCCCCTCCATTGAATCCTTTGTTTAAGCTTAAAAGGAGCAACTGTTCATACAGAAACTGACTCCCCCCCTCCCACATCATTCTAATTGCCATTTCTGTTCTTTCCTTTTCCCCCCATAAAGGTTCTTTACTCTGTCTTTTCAAACCTACATCAGTGAGAACATGTAAGACAGCCCCTCTGTGAAGGTTTCCCTACCAGCAGTTCATTTGGTCAATTGTGTCACAAATTGCTATGAATTTTCAGCGTTTCTCTTCTCAGACTGAATACAGACTATGTCAGCAAGTCATGGTGTCGCAGCTTGTGGGCTCAGAAGTCAACAGAAAGATTGATTATGGGGGTGTTTCAGTGCTTCGTATTCAGAATCTCTGATTCCTTTAAATGTGTGATATCTGCTGCATACACACTAGCACATTTGACAAAACAATGTCGGGTCCCCCCACCTGAATCTGAAATTGTTCATGCTCATCCTCAACCTATTGCTGAATCTAAAACCCACCATCTTCGAAGGAGGGTGGGGGCAGGGGCGGAGGAAGGGGGGTTGCGCTGGGAGTAGGCTGCCCCCGGTGTCACCACTGAGGGGGGTGACAAAATGCCGGGTGGCACTCACTGTGGGGCCTGCAGCGCGCCCGAGCCACACTTCTGTCCTGGGAGTGATGTGGTGGCTTGGGCGCCCGCAGGCTCCGCACTTCCCCAAACGGTCTGCCTGCTGCTTCCCCCTTAGCTGTAGGGCAGCTGAGTGGGAGGAGGCAGGCAGACTCCAGAGGCCCCGTGGAGCGCCCTGCCCCGGCTCATCCTGCCCCATGGGCGGCTGGCTCCACCCCTGGGTGCAGGGCACATGCGCCGCCCCAGGCTCCCGATCGGCTTGCTCCGCCGCTGGGTGTGGGTACTTGATACCCATTTGAAAAGCCTCCCTTTGATCAGGTTATCAATGCCTTTTCATCTCTACACATGCCCCACATGAATGAAGAATGAACTGGTGTTTGCACTCTTGGTATATGCCTACCCACAATATCAATGGGCAAGTGTGGCTACATCCCACATTGCCAGGACCACTCTACCTATTTTCAAATGTACACACAGTGGGGTATTATTATTATTATTATTATTATTATTATTATTATTATTATTATTATTATTTCTATACCCACTATACCTACAGGTCTCAGGGGGTTCACAGGATAAAATCACAATATAAAAACACAAAATCCTTGGGTAATGTAGAATCATTCTGCAATGAGCTTTTAATTTTCTGAGTGAACCCAGTTTCTTAAGAGGTGCTTTTCAGTGGCAAGAAATATGCAGCAGATCTAGCTTGTGGGTGGACTACAAGTATGTGGTCTCTGTTGATTCTAGAATAAAATGTCTTCTGTATGCAGCCATTGGCTGGATCTACACACACCAAAGAAGTGTTTCAGTTAAACGTGTTGCAAATGTATGATAAATCGGTTTAGCAAAAACAGAACTCCACACCGCCATCTGGTGTCACAGTGCTAGAATGCATAAACAGCACGTGTAAAGTGCTTTTTCTTTGGCATCGTAGCTGAGTCCATAGTGCCTAAGACAAATACAGCTGTTCATAGAAAGATGCAAGTGTTACAACAGCTTGCCTTGAGAATTCATCCAGCATTTGCATGGAATCGCCTGCATATTTGCTCATTATTTTGGCCTTGACTTTAGTGATTGCTGTCAATTTACATATTGCTTGGAATTTCTTGCATATAGCATTGCGTAAAAGAGAACGCATTTAAAAGTGGGCCTGAATCACAGTCCATGGGCTTATACACAGGTCAGAAGACAGCAACTGGATTGTACACTTCTTCCACTTTTGGTTCAAAAAGATGCATACAAAAATGCGTAATTTAGGGGTGGGGCACATGCAAAAAAGTGCCCTTGTTAGGGAGGGAATGTGTACAAAAATATATGCAAAGACGTCAGGATGGAGTGAATGTATTTTAGGATTGACTGCATGTGAAATTGACCGGGAACAGTATAGCGTATCTGTCCATCCTGTGGGGACCATGTTGTGTTTCTAATTATTTTTACCTTCTTTGTTCACAATACCAGCATGCACGCGCGCACACACACACATGCAACGCCCCCCCCCGCTCCCCTCAGCTTTCACCAATCTGACTTGAAGCTCAACAGAAGGCTGAATCATTCAGGCTCCATAAGGCATTCAGTGCTTGACCTCTACCCTACAACTGTCACTCCATGTGTCAACTAGCGGCAAGGCCGTTGTGCGGGCGGTTTTTGTGGGTGACCCGGGGGTGAGAGGCTCTGTATTCTAACTAGCACTTCCCCATCAATGTGATGTGGTTGTTAAATCACCACCATGTAAGCAAGTTCCTTGCTTTTTTATGATCTGTTAGGCATTTCATTTTACACTGATACTACACAAATTGAGTCAGGGATGGGCTTCACGTACCCTATGGATAAGGTGCTATTCTATGAAATAGTAAATCCATGGCTATGTGTTGGCACTTAGTGTTGGATTACTGGACTGGGTTTTTAAAATTGTTCACAGATAATATGGAAATTTAGCCCTGCTGATTTTAGTGGGACAGAATTAAGCAGATGCTTAAGTATCCCAAAGGAATCAATGAGATGGGGTAGCAGATATTCAGCTGAGGTACTGAATTGCAAAATCAGGGCCCATTTATAGAGGAGGAGGAGGAGGAGGAGGAGGAGGAGGAGGAGGAGGAGGAGGAGGAGAAGAAGAAGAAGAAGAAGAAGAAGAAGAAGAAGAAGAAGAAGAAGAAGAAGAAGAAGAAGAAGAAGAAGAAGAAGAAGAAGAAGAAGAAGATATTTATAGTGGTTTGATGGCTTTAAAAACTACATTTTAAAAATGTATGTTCATGAAATCTTTGTGGGTCTTCACCAGCCAATCTTATTTTTGACTATGTTCTGGGTAAATTGGGTGAGTGATTGACCCAGTGCACAACCAAATATAACACTGACAGCTCAATCCTATGCATGTTTACTCAGAACGGAAGTACTTCTCAATATGTCCATTGGGACTAATACTGTGCCATTAGCTTTAGGTTGAACGTTCTAGGAATCTAGGATTCTGACTCTTCTGAAATGATCTGCTGAATGATCCTTCAACACACGCACAGTCCAATATTTGATGGATTCTGCTTCTCAATTATAGGAAGAGCCAACACTAAAGGATAAAATAAATAAATCAGCATAATTACAAATGGTTAGCTATTTCAAACCAGTTATCTTTTTGGTAACTTTGTGGTCAGTTTCTCCTATCATAAGTACTAACAGCTGGAACATTTCTTACCAGTCCCCTAAATCCTGGCTTCGTTTACTTTGTAAAATCATTTTCAGGTCCTTTCTATGACAAGCTACAGCAATACCTACATGATATCTAGATTAAAGATTGCATCACACAGTCAGTCAAAGTGGCCAAAGTAAGATATTGTTATGAAATTGTGGATCCCAGACTCCCCTAATGACAGCATTCTAGCATCTACACCAGGGGTTAGCAACCTAAGGCCCATGGGCCAGAAGCGGCCCGCGGAGGTCATTTGACCGGCCCATGAGCCGCCCCTGAACCGAACCACCTGCTTGCGCGCTGTGCTAAACTGGTGCAGCGCAGAGCGGGGACTCACTTCTGTGGTGCCAGAAATTGCATCTGCGCATGCACAGACACCGAAAATTGCATAGACGCCGAACATCGCGGGCTCGCACGCGCACTCATGCACGCACACAATCCAGCCCATGGAGGGCCCAGGCAAGATAAACCTTGCTGACCCTGATCTACACCCAGTGACAAAATGACAGCAATGTCATAATGAGATGCAAGGGAGATCATTCCAGAGTCATGGGGCCACCACCAAGAAGGCCTGCCCACTGGTCCCCATCACAAAGATCTCACTGAGTGTGGGGACCACTATCAGGGCTTCTTCAGCAGAAATTAGCACATGGACAGGACAATGTGGGAGCAGACTTTCTTTCAGCTCAGTTAGGGCTTTGAATATTAACTTAAGGAACTTAAGTCTGGCCTGGAATACAATAGGCAAGCAATGTAGTTGTTTCAAAATTGGTGGTACATGTGAGCATCTTTGGGTGCTTTGGCAGTCACATTTTGCGCTAGTTGTAACTTCCAGACCATCTTCAAGGGAAGCTCTACATAGAGCGCATTGCAGTAGTTCAGCCTGGAAGTTACTAGGGCATGGATAATTGTAAATATGTGCTGCTGTAAGAATGAACCAGGTTAGCAGACCCATGACAACAATTTCAGACAAACAATCCATAAGCCCAAATGCAGGAGAGTGAGATGAGGGGGCACTAGTGTTCCGTTTTTCGTGGGAAACCCCCGGATTTTAATCCGTTTCCCACTGTTCTCCCGAATGGAGAAAAATCCCGGAAATCGCCCGGATTTCCTACCTGCCAGGGAGCCTCCATTTTGGGTGTCGCTCTGACCATGTGTGGGCACTGGAAATCGGTCAGATCACCAAGATGGCTGCCGCCATGCAGCCACCACCAAGATGGCCGCCGGGCATGCATAGAAGCGACTTCCGGTGCCGCTCTGACCGATTTCCGGTGCCCACTCATGGGAGGAGCGGCCCCGGAAGTTGCTTCTACGCAACGTCCGGTTCCGCGCCGCTGCTGATCCCGCATTTTTCAGTGGGAGACTTGGCATGTATGTAAGATAGCTGTTGGCCAGCCAAAGATCCTGATTCGTTAAAGGTGCTGGGAACTGTAGCTCTGCAAGGGGAAAACTACAGTTCCTGTGATCCTTTGGGGGACATCATGTGCATTAAATGTACATTGGGTGGGCAACTACAGTACTCTATTCCAAACTTAAAAATGGAAAGCGTAATGCTGGTGGTCAACAAAAGAGTTTAAAGACTCTCTCAAGGCAAATCTATATCTATATCTATATCTATATCTATATCTATATCTATATCTATATCTATATCTATATCTATATCTATATCTATATCTATATCTATCTATCTATCTATCTATCTATATATATATATATATATATAAACACCGACAACTGGGAAACACTGGCATGGACTTTGAAGATGCTCAAACTCAGGACGAAAGGGAGAAATGTGTTAAGAGGAAGGCATGTTTGGCAAACCCTCAACTTCCCTCTGGAAATCTATGTCCCCACTGTGGAAGGACGTGTGGATCCAAAACTGTCCCCTACAGTCACTCACTGTTAAAACCATTTTTATGGAAGACAATCTTACTCAGCTAGGAGTGATCACCAAAGAAGAAGGGTGGGCTTTAAATATATGGAGTGGATCTGTCTCCTATCCTCCAGACAGGGTACTTCTCCCAGAATTTATTTGCAAAACATTACCCACCTCATCAGGAATATTCACTCTGTTGGGTGGAGGAGAAAGAGAGAGAAGGGAGGGAGGAGGAGGAGGGCAGAGTCTGTTTCGTTTGCATGCCTGGAAATTTGCCAGAGAGCAGGGCTTAAAGTGATTCATTTCATACCTGAAATATTTTATGATGTGGAGAATCTTTCTGTTTCTGAAATAGATTAAAAAGTTTATTTCCCTTTAGGTCTTTCTGCTCACACTGCTGTGTGCCTGGGAAGTGATTTAGATGGATGGGTGGGATAAACAGATCCCCCTTTCCTTATGAACAGGGAGTGATTTTAATGCACTTAAGAACACAGAGGAGTATATTGTTCCCATATATTTTAGCAGCAGCTGGGGAAGCCTTTCCCTAGATTTGACATTAGTAAAACAGTGCAGCGCTCACAAAGTGTTGCAATGCTGCAACGCAGCGATGTTACCGTTGTGTTTCACCTCTCGGCAATTATTTCTAATTGCCTCATGTCCCCATATATTTCCTTTGATGCCCTGCATGCCAGCTACACTCCTCATTTTCACATTCTGCCTACTAATGTGGCCTTCCAATTACCCTCATTAGCAGGTAAGCAAAATATTGTGTAAGCAAAATCTCTAGCTCCACATGACAACATAGAAGAGGAAAGAGAAGAAGTGGGGAGGGGAGCTTGTCAGGTTGACACAATTTCCCTGTCGTGGGGAGGTTCATTTCCATAAGGTTTGAGCTGACATCCTTAGGTTTATGACTGACATCAAAGGTAATCACTGGGGGGAAAAGAAAAGAAATCAGGTCTCTTTCAGGATTCAGACAGCTCGAATCCCTAGCCAAACAGAGTAGTCTGCTTGGCAACAAGAAAGGATTGTTGACTTCAGAGGAAAGAGTGTGGGGTCTTGCAAACACAGAATACAGCCAGGTGGCAGGGCAGCTGTGTCCCTTTCTCTGCTCAACACAATATGAAATAAAATTACTTAGCCCAGCTCATGGGAGCATCATAGGGTTTAATTAATTGATATTCACAACGCAAGAAGATATAAGGCCGAGCCAACCTGTCTGTATAAATTCCACTTCTCTTATTGAAGCTTTGTGCCTCCCACAGATTCTGTAGACATTTCACCAGCTAACAGGAAGGAGATGTTATAGAAAAGCTTTTCAGGGCTGGCATCAGTCACAGTAGAGAGGGGTGGAACAAGGCAAAGAGGACATAAAGTTACAGGCCCAAGAAGGGCTATGATTTCTCATAAGGCTTCACTGGCAGAAAGAGCAGTATATTCTCTGGTTTGCACCTACCCATGACTGATAACTTTCACCAAGGCCAACCCAATACATTGTATTGCCTGAGATGAAGGCCAAGATAGCGCCCCCCCCCCCCACCATTCAATATACAGAAGCCACCTGGATGAATGACTGAATCTTATTTCAGAGGCTGTCTTGTCCCCAGTGCTGAAGGATAATTCACCTACTTGTAGAATTCCACTATGCTTGAGGGCAACAAGATAGCTTATGTGCCATGCACCCCTCTGTTCTTCAACAATGGAAAAAACAAGGGGTTGGGGAAGGATAGCCAAGAAGACAGTCACTGATACACCACTCTCTTTCTTCTTAAAGGGCCTGTTGGATCAGGCTAATGGTCCACCTAGTCCAGCATTCTGTTCCCTCCATTGCCAACCAGATTCCTCTGGGGAAACCTTCAGCAGGACATAAGCACAAGAGCCCTCTCCCCCCATATGGTTTCCAGCAACTGGTCTTGTCTTCTGTGCATTTGTCTAATTCTCTTTTAATACCAACCATGTTGGTGGTCATCACTGCCTTCTGTACAAGGAAATCCCATAGTTTAACTAGTTGCTGCATGAAGAAATGCAGTCTTTTAATCTTTCCTGAATTCTCCAATATTCAGCTTCATTGAATGTCCATGAGTTCTAGTGCTATGAGAGAGTGAAGAAAACTTCTCACCACCCACTATCTCCATGCCATGCCACTCTTCTCCATGCTGCCGTTTTATGGAGAGCTCATGAACTGCCCAGAGTCTAGACCAGGCATCCCCAAACTTCAGCCCTCCAGATGTTTTGGACTACAATTCCCATCATCCCTGACCACTGGTCCTGTTAGCTAGGAATCATGGGAGTTGTAGGCCAAAACATCTGGAGGGCCGCAGTTTGGGGATGCCTGGTCTAGAATTAGCTGTAAACTGACTGATTCTGCACAAAAGCTTTCCTGCATTTTCCCTCTCTAATAGCTGCTAATTCCATTCCATTTGGGTCTCACTGTTGCATGCCATTCTGTCTGATTCCATCCCATGGTTTGCATGTTGTGTGTAATTTTTTAAAGTAAAATACACCCTTTTAATATAAAATACTCCTGTTTCAATGCTTTTCAATGCATTCACCCATAAAGCACATATTGTGTATAGATCATATTTGTGTGTGTGTGTATGTGTTTGTGTGTTGTGCACACATTTTACACACGGGTGTAAACCACTGAGCCTCTTGGGCTTGCCAATCAGAACGTTGGCAGTTCAAATCCCTGCAATGGGGTGAGCTCCTGTTGCTCTGTCCCATCTCCTGCCAACCTAGCAGTTCGAAAGCTTCCCAGTGCAAGTAGATAAATAGGTACTGCTACTACTGAGGAGGAATTAAAGAACCTTTTAATGAGGGTGAAAGAGGAGAGCTCAAAATATGGTCTGAAGCTCAACATCAAAAAAACCAAGATCATAGCCACTGGTCCCATCACCTCCTGGCAAATAGAAGGGGAAGAAATGGAGGCAGTGAGAGATTTTACTTTATTGGGCTCCTTGATCACTGCACATGGTGACAGCAGTCACGAAATTAAAAGACGCCTGCTTCTTGGGAGAAAAGCAATGACAATATGACACTCAATATGCCAGCAAGTTTGGAAAACTCAGCAGTGGCCAGAGGATTGGAGAAGATCAGTCTACATCCCAATCCCAAATAAGGGCAGTGCCAAAGAATGCTCCAACTACGGCACAGTTGTGCTCATTTCACACGCTAGCAAGGTTATGCTTAAAATTCTACAAGGCAGGCTTAAGCAGTATGTGGACCGAGAACTCCCAGAAGTGCAAGCTGGATTTTGAAGGGGCAGAGGAACCAGAGACCAAATTGCAAACATGCGCTGGATAATGGAGAAAGCTAGAGAGTTCCAGAAAAACGTCTACTTCTGCTTCATTGACTACGCAAAAGCATTTGACTGTGTCGACCATAGCAAACTATGACAAGTTCTTAAAGAAATGGGAGTGCCTGATCACCTGATCTGTCTCCTGAGAAATCTCTATGTGGCACAAGAAGCTACAGCACTGTCTTAAGCGCCCCTGTCGCCATGGTGCGCCGGATCTGTCCGGCGCCCTTCCGCCCAGTTTCCCAATGCGGTGGGCGGGTGGGCGCGGCGCTGCTGCGCGGCGGGCGGGCGGGCGGGCAGACACAGCGCGATCTCTCCGGCGCCCTCCCGCCTCGTTTCCCAGCACGGTGGGCAGGTGGGCGCCGCGGCGCAGCGGACCGGCGGACCGGCCGGCCAGCGGGCGGGCGCAGCTCGCGGCGCCCTCCTGGCGGGCCGGCGCCATAGTGCCCTGTGCCACCGGGGGTCTACGATGAGCCGGCCCTGAGAAGCTACAGTTAGAACTGGATATGGAACAACTGATTGGTTCAAAATTGGGAAAGGAGTACGACAAGGCTGTATTGTCTCCCTGCTTATTTAACTTATATGCAGAATTCAGCATGCGAAAGGCTGGACTGGATGAATCCCAATACGGAATTAAGATTGCTGGAAGAAATATCAACAACCTCAGATATGCTGATGACAAAACCTTGATGGCAGAAAGTGAGGAGGAATTAAAGAACCTTTTAATGAGGGTGAAAGAGGAGAGCGCAAAATATGGTCTGAAGCTCTACATTAAAAAAACCAAGATCATGGCCACTTGTCCCATCACCTCCTGGCAAATAGAAGGGGAAGAAATGGAGGCAGTGAGAGATTTTATTTTCTTGGGTTGCATGATCACTGCAGATGGTGACAGCAGTCACGAAATTAAAAGACGCCTGCTTCTTGGGAGAAAAGCAATGACAAACCTAGACAGCATCTTAAAAAGCAGAGAAATTACCTTGCCGACAAAGGTCCGTATAGTTAAAGCTATGGTTTTCCCAGTAGTGATGTATGGAAGTGAGAGCTGGACCATAAAGAAGGCTGATCGCTGAAGAATTGATGCTTTTGAATTATGGTGCTGGAGGAGACTCTTGAGAGAGCCATGGACTGCAAGAAGATCAAACCTATCGATTCTGAAGGAAATCGGCCCTGAGTGCTCACTAGAAGGACAGATCCTGAAGCTGAGGCTCCAATACTTTGGCCACCTCATGAGAAGAGAAGACCCCCTGGAAAAGACCCTGATGTTGGGAAAGAGAAGGAGAAGGGGACGACAGAGGACGAGATGGTTGGACAGTGTTCTCGAAGCTAAACTGTGGGAGTCAGTGGAAGACAGGAGTGCCTGGCGTGCTCTGGTCCATGGGGTCATGAAGAGTCGGGCACGACTAAACGACTAAACAACAACAACAACACGGACGGAAGGTAAACAACATTTCCGTGCATTCTGGTTTCTGTCACGGTGTTCCGTTGTGATGCTGGCCACCTGACCTGGAAAGCTATCTGTGGACAAACGCCGGCTCCCTCAGCCTGAAAGCAAGATGAGCACCGCAACTCCATAGTCGCCTTTGACTGGACTTAACTGTCAAGGGGTCCTTTACCTTTACCTTTACACTCTGAAAATACATTGCAAAATCTGGAGAACTGTGTAACCTAACTGGGAGTTGTGTTCTGTTCAACAAACACGTTCAAGAATGTTAGATCAGTCCACTACGAAAAATGGACCAAATTTCTCCCTCATCCCTACACTGTATTCTCTAACCAGTTTCAATGCCTGAAGCTGAAGTTGCTTTTCTCTCTCTTCAAAATGCTTCTTCAAGGCATTGAAATTTGATCATCATGATTACAAAACAGAGTATTTTTAAGCCTACTTAACTGTTATCATTTAATTGTTTACACCACTCAATTTATGCTAGCTATTCATAAATTGAATATGCATTCAGTTGATCGATTGCCTTCCTTCCAGTGAGGAGTCATATCTATATGCTCACTTAAGTGCCTCATTCATTTCCTTGCAGGATGTTGGAATAGATGGTTGTGTAACCATGAACCTTCTCTATAGAAATAACTCCCTTTAAGAAGCTCTCCCTTATGTAATTGCTGCATCCCACACTATGAACAAGTGACCTGTTATGCTTTGCAAAGAATGAATGATCCACTTGAGGAGCTGGTATGCCAATCATATATCACACTATTGTTGTTTGTTGTTGTTTAGTCGTTTAGTCATGTCCGACTCTTCGTGACCCCATGGACCAGAGCAATCCTGTCTTTCACTGCCTCCTGCAGTTTGGTCAAACTCATGTTGGTACAGATGTTTCCAAATGCACATATATATTACATTATTTGCAATTATTTATCAGTTAAGCTGGGCCTTACACCATGTGTAATATTGTTCAGTCATTAAGAACTGCTAGACCATGCAGGCAACTTGAGGTTCTGTGGGACTATGATTCGATTACTGGAGGCTATAATGTGATATGAAGTCAATTACAATTTGTATATCAATGCTACATCTTCTTTTTTTCTCAATCTAAGGGCTGGTCCACACGTTCAGGTACATGTCTGAAAAAGTTAGTCATTAACACTGTGAAGAACATGTGCTTATGCTTCTAATATAATGAAGTATCTCTGTTGGTCAGATCTTACACCTGGTTTTGATCTATGGTTCAAAGTTCAGACCACTTTTGAAACTGTATTTTGCACCCAAGAATAATCTACATATGCTCTCATTACTGCTGCATGGAACAATGCATGAAGCAAACAATTGGATTTAGTAAATAAAGCTTTTAAACTTACTTAAGATTGTGTAAGATCATGAGAAGAGAAGACTCCCTGGAAAAGACCCTGATGTTGGGAAAGATTGAGGGCACTAGGAGAAGGGGATGGCAGAGGACGAGAGGGTTGGACAGTGTTCTCAAAGCTACCAACATGAGTCTGAGCAAACTGCGGGAGGCAGTGGAAGACAGGGGTGCCTGGCGTGCTCTGGTCCATGGGGTCACGAAGAGTCAGTCATGACTAAACGACTAAACAACAACAAGATTGTGTGGTCTGTTCATTGCTAGAGGGGTAGAGAGAGGGCACAAGCGTTTTAAGGCAGACTAAATGGGATATGCAAAAGGGTTTAACAACCTATATTCCACACTATACAGCTTGATAATTTTGAGAGTGTTTTTAACTCTCCGGGGGGCTCTCTCCAACTCGTGTGTGTAAAGTGTGTAAAGCCCCACACTTTGAATCTAGGCGCCCAGCTGATTCTTTTGTTAATTACCCAAGCGTGGGTCAGCTCTATTTTCCACCTCCACAAAATCTCCCTGCTCCAGAAAAATGATGCATGAAGAAGATTCAGACACTGACACCACCCATGCAAACCATAGTCCCAGTCGTGGAGCAGGGTTCCCATGGCCGCCATTTCTTTAACAGAAAAGAACAGAAAAACAAGTCCAGGACAGATGATCATATGGCAAACATATTATCTTTTCCAGATCTAACTCAAGAATAGTGTTTGTGTGCTGGGGGCGGCAGCGGGGTGTGTGCATAAAACCAATTTGCAATGCTAGTTTTGGAATTTCTTTATGCAAGGTAACATCTGTTTACTATAGTGCAATTTTGCGTAGTCAGAATAGCAATGTTTGGTATTTCCTTTTCTAAACCAATGTTCCTGTTCTTTTGGTATTGTAATGGAATCCTTTAGCTATTGACTCTTTGAATGCTGACCCCACCATGGTTGCCTTGGGATTGCTTACTCAAGTTCTACAACTATCCTATATAAATGTAGAGGTTGGGAATGTCTTTTTAGTTCAAGAGCTGCATTCCAGGGGCCAGGGGCCAGGGGCCAGGGGCGGGAGTAACCAGAGGCAGAATGAGGAGAGCAACACATATACATTTTACCTTTGTGCAGTAGGCTAGTTTCTACGTGCACTCACATGCACATTTGTCCAAGTACCTCTATTATTGCTCTTTTAATGGGGGAGAACCTGATAAGCTCCCATGGAAGTCCAGAGTTCCATGGAACACTGTTGAAAAACCACTGCTCTGGATAGACCTTCTTGAGCCATCTGACCAGTGTTGCCTACAACACACAAAACTGGTATACAGAGAAACACCATATTTATGGTTGCCAAGGGACCCTGGTATCCAGTCCTCTGTTTCAAGGCATCGTTTGTTTGAAGGGCTGTTTGATGCTGAGTCTGGTTTAAAGATCTGGAACCCTAAGGAAAGGTTGCCCATCAAGAGCTGGAACCTGCACAGCAAACTGAGCAGGCATGTGTGCGCCGCCTGGTCAGAGTTCGTCCTTGCTGTGGTGAGATGTACTATATTTGTACAGGCAACTCCCTGTTTGTGTGGTGGTTGTGTTCTGGGTCATTGCGCATGCTGGCAGAATGCGTGGAAGTCCACCCCGTTCTCCCTCTCTGCCCACTTCCAGGGCTAAAAATGGTGCACGTTCGCCAATCGAATGCGTGCAAAATGGTCGCCACCTGTATTTATTAATAAATTTTATTAAAGTTGGGGAAAAGGGGTGCAAATATTATTGTCCATTATCTTTTTTTTAAAAAAAATCAAAACTAAAATATTAGCCTTCTCCCCTTTTTTAAATAAAATAAACTTTATTAGATTGCAAATTAAAATACACACACAATCACACAAAGAAAAAGAATCATCAAAATCATAACAAACATAACAGAGCATCAAAAAAGGACAAAGAGCAAAAACAAAACAAAACAAAATAATAATAATATACAAAATCATAATCAAAACTTTTCTGTTCCAGATCCAAACTTATCAGTTCCAAATCCCATTCACCCTAAATAACAACAACAACAACAACAACAACAACAACAACAACAACAACAACAACAACATATACAAACAATAGTAGTTGTTATAAACATAATCATAAAGAAAATCTTAAGGAAAAAAAATTTGTACAGAATTTTGCATTCATTCTTTCTTTCAAACCCAAAATCTAAATACAATCTTTTCCTTTAAACTTAAAGTCCCCTACCCCTACCCTTCCCACCCTTCCCTACTTCCAGCCTTTCCTATATATTGATTTATTTCCCTTTTTGTTTTGGTGCATACTAATTTCCAATTTCTCTTTTTCTTTAATTTCCTAACCCTTCATAAATCTGCCACGAGATTCGCTTTTTCTACCTTAGTTTTTAAATATGTCTCAAAAGAATCCCAAACTTTCCCTGCTTTCTCCTTCCCCATTCCTTCTGAGATCCCGTATTTTATGGCCAATTTTTATATCCCATTAATTTCATCTGCCAATCTTATATGCCTGTATTTAAATTATTGCAATGATTTCTAAGTTTGCAGCTATACATATATATTACCCTATGCAAGTTTTATGGAAGCTTGTGTCCCTTTCTGTCCTCTTTTTCGATGACAGGTGAATCCTCCACCCTACCTTATTGCTTTTGGCAAAACATACTCATAAACTGGTTGGCTTACGAGGAGCTTTCCAAAGCAAAACTTGACCCCACAACTTACTGGAGTAGTGGAAAGTATCCTTAATCTGCTTGGGTTTTTATGCTTCATGAAGGACAAAGCTAATCTAAATTCAGCATAAACGTGCCCCTGAGGACTTGGCTAATGGCCAGCACAAATCACTTGATATTTAACTCCACCCCCACCAAGGGGTCTCCCCCCCCCTCTTTCTTTTGGCCTTTTTTAAGCAACACACTGACAATATAATCCTCATGACAGTTTGTGTCTGTCTAGGATCCTTTTTTTTGCTGGAAACTACCGAACATATAATTGTATTTTGGTGAGTTATGAGGAGGAAAGAGACACAAAGGAGAGCAAGCAGGAAATAAGTTAAAATACCTTCACTGTAAGAATTAAAGCAGAATATCTGGAGTGATGTTCCAGTTAAATTGCTGTAGCTCTGATGCCCTTGGAAACAAGACAAACCCCAAACTGATGAGATGAAATGTGTTCTAAAGGCCAAAGTGGTTTTTAAAACAACAACAACAAGAAGAAATGCAAGATATTCAATAAACAAAAAATGGGAATTCTTCCATTTCTTTTTTCTTTTTGTACAGTACCAATAAAAAAGACTCGACCATAAAACTTAAGGGAACTGATTTATAGCAAACAAGTGACACCCAGGAAAGAAAGAAAGTAAGTTAACAGTACTTTGGCCATATTATATTGACTGTAACATTTTGAAAATGTCACGAGAAGTTCTTTTCACATTCTCAGATAAATCAGAAATACATAACTTGCTCCAAAACTCTCCACAAGTTGGCCTCAGAATGCATGGTTAAATGAGCTAGATGATAAGTTAAATACATGCTTGTTTTTAGCATGACTGGAATCAAGGTGTCCAAAACATATTCTCAGGAGAAGTAATAAATAATAATAATAATAATAATAATAATAATAATAATAAATGTTACATTTCTATACTGGAATTTTCTCTGTGTTAAATGTCAATATCAAGGTTGATAACCTGCAAGAGAATCTCCTCACAGACTCCTATTAAGCCTATTCCAATGTTGTTCACAAAAGCCACACAAACTAGGCTGAATCATAACGAGGATTCACAAAATGTGCACCTGCTTGTGGAGGGAGCAGCAAAAGGGTAAAAGTGATTGCTTATTCAGAGCAAGGCCATGAAACATTGGCCAGTCTCTGAACTGGCTTCATGACATCATCAACAACCAAATCTGATTGCCTGTGTGATCACTAACAGGTCATGATTACATGAACAGAAATACTGAAAGGGGGAAAAAATGACACCAAAGTAGCAGGTGAGAGAAACTGCCATAAAAAATTGCTCCACAAATGATATGCACAAAGAGAAAAGGAAGTTTTCAGGAAACATTCCCCCCGCCCCCTAAAACCCTAGTTTGGCACAGAAAAATGTTTGCAACATTAACATTCAATATAACTCTAATGAAAATACACCTTTTAAATGAGATCTCCCAATGCATTTAGTAAACTGCCATAATAGCTCACAGTTTTCTTATTAGTTGTCAGCTTTAAACGAGATGAAATTGCCGGAGTATTTCTGTCATTCAGTGTCATTTAAATGAACAATGCTTCGTTGATAATATACAAGAAACATTGGAAGAAAAGATATTGGTGTGGAAATTTAACAAACTGTGCTATCCGTGAGAACAAGCTCTTAATTAAAGTCCTGGCTGCGTGCAGCTTCATTCTTTGAGCACAGTGAGTGAATCTGCTAGGCACTTAAAAATCTATTTCAACTTGATTTAACTGTTTTCAAGGGGAGTAGTGGAGTGTGAATTTCAAAATGTTAATTTGGTTAAACAATTGACTCAGACCTGAAAAGTATTCTAGTGTTGTGAGTTTTTTGGATAGGCTGTATGCCTCAATCCCCTTCTAATTCCTGGTTCCAGCATGGATTCAATTCCTGGAATAGCCAGGTTATTTTCCTGGTGAGGTAATGGCCATTAAGACAACAAACGTAATGGCTCTGTGCCAGATAACAAATGGGTGGGCCTCCTCCCTCAACTCCCTCGTCAGATATAGGTCAGAGTTGTAAGTTGATTTATGTGAGCTAGAGGCTTGAAGCTGGCAGGCTGCAGGCTGGGCAGTGGAGAGACAGAGCTATGCCTAATTTTTGTTGGCATCCAAGGCTGTAGGCATGGGAGAAACAAGACCCTCTTGCAGCCTTAATGCTGTGAATCCCTCCATCATAGACTCAGGTTGTATACATGTGTAAATAAACAATATATCACAAAGATCCCATAGTCTCTGCTATCCCTCATTCCCAAGGAAACATGGGTAAGCGCCTGGAATAGGGTTGCCAGGCGACACATGGGATTTTCCCCGGACACATCCGGAATACTGCAGTCGACAGCAGTGTCTGGGCAGAAAATGATCAAATGTCCGGGAAAATCGTAGCCCATGTCAGCAGTGCCGTTTTTGATGTTTACCCATAAAAAAGCTCAAAAATGACATTTTTCTGTCCGGATTTTCACTGTTTGAAATATGGCAACCCTGGAACCCCTGGAATCCCACACCATTCAGTGATTTGGGGGGGGGGCAACACCAGGTTTCGATGGAATAGCAAGCCTGTATGAGTTCACAGTGTGGTGGTTCAGAAATTGAGGGACGCAGGTGGTGCTGTGGGTTAAACCACAGAGCCTAGGGCTTGCTGATCAGAAGGTCGGCAGTTCGAATCCCTGCGACGGGGTGAGCTCCCGTTGCTCGGTCCCAGCTCCTGCCAACCTAGCAGTTCGAAAGCACCTCAAAGTGCAAGTAGATAAATAGGGACCGCTACAGCGGGAAGGTAAACAGCGTTTCCGTGTGTTGCTCTGGTTCGCCAGAAGCGGCTTTGTCATGCTGGCCACATGACCTGGAAGCTGTACGCCGGCTCCCTCGGCCTATAGACCGAGATGAGCGCCGCAACCCCAGAGTCGGTCACGACTGGACCTAATGGTCAGGGGTCCCTTTACCTTTACCTTATGAGTTCACGGTGTGGTGGTTGAGAAATTCTGGCCAAACTTTGGGGAAGTAATCAGTAGAGGGAAGGAAACTTAAGAATAGCAAGTGATGGTTGGTCATATTGTGCATGGAAATGCATGTGATAGTGAAAATAGTGTATAGAATTCATTATATAAAGAAAAATTGCCTTTCAAAATTATGTCTAGGAAAAAAAATCACATATAAATATGTGATGAGGAAATGTTGAGGACCAAACTTAGGACTGGGAAAATGAGAATCTGAAACAAACAAACAAACAAACAAACACCCAACACATTGGTCATATTGTGGTTGGTCATATTGTGCATGGAAATGCATGTGATAGTGAAAATAGTGTATAGAATTCATTATATAAAGGAAAATTGCCTTTCAAAATTATGTCTAGGAAAAAAAATCACATATAAATATGTGATGAGGAAATGTTGAGGACCAAACTTAGGACTGGGAAAATGAGAATCTGAAACAAACAAACAAACAAACAAACAAACACCCAACACATTCTTCTATCCCTAACCAGAAGTCAGTTTGGGGTTTGCTTATTTTTAAAAAGCTGGCCACTTTGCGTAAGTGGAAATAATGGGCAGCATCCAATACTAGTTATACTCAAAGTAGACTCATTAAAATGAATGAACATGGCCAACTTGGGTTCATAAATTCCAATGGGTCTACTTGGGGGGGGGGGACTTCATTGGATACAACCCAGTGTATGGTTCTTTCTGTTGGTTTTCTTGAAACTGATACACCACACATTCCTGACACCAGAGCAACATCTGATTCTTTTCCATAGGGTCTGTAAGACCACAGCAATAAGATGATATTATCAGCAGAAGTTAAGTGCTTTGTTCTGTTAGTCACTTGAGATGCACACACATCACATTTCTTGGACAGCCTGAGCATACCATGGGTGAAAGCAAGGTGAAGGCCACAATGAATTCCATGAATAGTTGTTGTGGTTCCTACAGCAGACTAGAAGACTTGTTTGCTTGAATTTCTTATTCCAACAACACCAGTGGCTTACATACTGTGTTGTACTGTTTTTGGTCATGATGGGCAAGCTTGCCTGCCTTTATTAACTTTTCCCTGCAGTCTGGATCTGCATGAAACTGTTGGATGTGCTTAGGGTACACTCTCATTTCACATAGAACAGAGACAGCTAACATGGAGCTGTCCAAAGGCCATTGGACTACAATTCCCATCAGCCCCAGCCAGCATAACCAATGGCAAGGGATGGTGGTAGTTGTATTCCTACATCTGGAGTGTACTACTCCTGGCATAGTCTGACAATGAGACCCAGACAATCTGATCAGTGCTCCAATGAATAGAGCAGGCACCCCCCCAAAAAAAAAACCCACGAACCACCTGCAACATATGTGGGTTATTTAGCAGGTGAACTCATGCCAGAAGTGTTCACTAAAGGTAGAAAGTTTGAAAAACATTATTCCATACTGCCAGGCACAATATGCTGTGCTGAATAAAAGAATAAAATTTTGATAACCTGAAAAACAGTGTCGCAAGGCACCAGAAAGTCATCTTTTGACATTAGCCAGTGGCAAAGTGGATAGTTAATGGGTAGTTGTGACACCAGGGGAAGCAATTAATGTACTAATAAAGATGCCATTAGTGGGCATAATTTTCTGTGTCATGAGTATTATAACAGCAATATTTCACATCCATCGGGATTTTATAGGACCAATAATAGATTAGAAAGGTAAGCAGTATGGTTATAGAATACTGTGCTGCACAATGTTTCAGCCAAGATACAGGTAATGACCTAATCCCCCCCCCCTATCCATAAGAATGTGTTATTCTAGCTTTAATAATTCATACACAAGGGGGTTTAAGTTTTATTTTACCATATTTCTGCAATTAAACTCTTCACATTCCAGCAGAGCTTAGCTGAGAAACGCACATTTAATATTTTTTAAGAGCACATTTGAATAGGAGTCTAATTCTGCTGCTGAAGGACTTTCAACTAATAACTAGTTATTGATAATTCATTCAATGTGGTGCAGTAAATTGAGCAATTTATAATGCTAGTTCCTGCGCCAATGCATGGCAGAAATAACCACTAAAGGAAGAAGCAGTCTGCTTCCCTACAAGGTAGCTCCTGGTTCTGTGTAATCATTGCTTTTCCTTTGCAGGCTGCAAGCAGAATTTCAGGAGTTTTGCATTTTCCCGTGTGTACATCCTACTTTGTTCCATCCACACCAGGGTGCATGGCATAATTCTATGTGGGGTTGCCCCTCAGGTTGGCCAGGAAGCAATAGCTAGTGCAAAAAAACAACAACAATACAGTGGCCTGACTATTTACTGGAGAGGAATATCTCCACCATGTTGCACCATTGCTGAAAGACTTGCAATAGCTGCCAACTAGTTACTGGGCTAAGTTCAAAGCCTTATACAGTTCAAGTTCAGGATACCTAAAAGATTGATGGCTCCAATAAAAAGCCCTTCCACCTACTTTAATGCCACATCTATACTATACATTTAAAGCTATATTATAGTACAGTGGTACCTCGGGTTCTTAAAGAAATGGGAGTGCCTGATCACCTCATCTGTCTCCTGAGAAATCTCTATGTGGGACAAGAAGCTACAGTTAGAACTGGATATGGAACAACTGATTGGTTCAAAATTGGGAAAGGAGTACGACAAGGTTGTATATTGTCTCCCTGCTTATTTAACTTATTTGCAGAATTCATCATGCGAAAGGCTGGACTAGATGAATCCCAAGCCGGAATTAAGATTGCCGGAAGAAATATCAACAACCTCAGATATGCAGATGACACAACCTTGATGGCAGAAAGCGAGGAGGAATTAAAGAACCTTTTAATGAGGGTGAAAGAGGAGAGCGCAAAATATGGTCTGAAGCTCAACATCAAAAAAACCAAGATCATGGCCACTGGTCCCATCACCTCCTGGCAAATAGAAGGGGAAGAAATGGAGGCAGTGAGAGATTTTACTTTCTTGGGCTCCTTGATCACTGCAGATGGTGACAGCAGTCACGAAATTAAAAGACGCCTGCTTCTTGGGAGAAAAGCAATGACAAACCTAGACAGCATCTTAAAAAGCAGAGACATCACCTTGCCGACAAAGGTCCGTATAGTTAAAGCTATGGTTTTCCCAGTAGTGATGTATGGAAGTGAGAGCTGGACCATAAAGAAGGCTGATCGCCGAAGAATTGATGCTTTTGAATTATGGTGCTGGAGGAGACTCTTGAGAGTCCCATGGACTGCAAGAAGATCAAACCTATCCATTCTGAAGGAAATCAGCCCTGAGTGCTCCCTGGAAGGACAGATCGTGAAGCTGAGGCTCCAATACTTTGGCCACCTCATGAGAAGAGAAGAATCCTTGGAAAAGACCCTCATGTTGGGAAAGATTGAGGGCACTAGGAGAAGGGGACGTCAGAGGACAAGATGGTTGGACAGTGTTCTCGAAGCTACGAACATGAGTTTGACCAAACTGCGGGAGGCAGTGCAAGACAGGAGTGCCTGGCGTGCTATGGTCCATGGGGTCACGAAGAGTCGGACACGACTAAACGACTAAACAACAACAACCTCGGGTTACAAACTTAATTCGTTCCGGAGGTCCGTTCATAACCCGAAACCGTTCTTAACCTGAGGTGCGCTTTCGCTAATGGGGCCTCCCGCTGCCGCCGCACCTCCAGAATATGATTTCCGTTCTCATCCTGGGGCAAAGTTTGCAACCCGAGGTACTACTTCCGGGTTAGCAGAGTTTGTAACCCAAAGTGTTTGTAACCCGAAGCGTTTGTATCCCGAGGTACCACTGTACTTCAGCCACCATGGCTTTCCCAAAAGAATCCTGGGAACTGTAGTTTGTTAAGGGTGCTGAGAGTTTCTTAGAGAGAACCTTGTTACCATGACAGAGCTACAATTCTTTGGGTACAGCGATAGATTGCTCAACCACTAGGAGCTGTCTTTTCTGTGAGGAGAATACATGTCTTCAAAACCCTCAACACTGACAACAAAAAACAGTTCCTGGGATTCTTTTATCTTTTTTTTGGGGGGGGGGACTATGACTGTTGAAAGTTCCATCAAATTACTTTAAATGTAGCAAGAGCCTCTGCACCCGCCCTGTGGAACGCCCTTCCAACAGATGTCAAGGAAATAAGCAGCTATCCTATTTTTAAAAGACATCTGAAGGCAGCCCTGTTTAGGGAGGTTTTAATATTTAATGCTGTATTGTTTTAATATTCGATTGGGAGCCGCCCAGAGTGGCTGGGGAGACTCAGCCAGATGGGCGGGGTACAAATAAATTATTATTATTATCATTATTATTATTAATCATTATACACCTATTGGTACCTTTTAATCTTCGCACAATGCAAACATTGCAAACATTTGCTTTTTTTCTTGAAGTCAATATTAATTCGGCAGGGCAGCACAGTAAGCAGAGACATGAGTGCATCACCTAAGTATCAAGACGTAACAAAATAAATTACCCATATCAATTTAAACTAACTGGTTATGGACCCTCCAAATTACACACACGACAGCTGTTCGATTTGACTTGAGCTAGCAAACTTGCATAATAGCAGGGAAGAACTGGGCTTGCTCTCAGTCTCTGGAGCTTTTGTCCTGACACTGTGACATCTGTAATGACCTTTTGCAAACCAACTTGAGGATACAGAAATGTCACATAACTGGTATCAAGGGCTGTGTGCAGAGAAGCAAAATGTAGTAACTGTGCAACTTGGATGGTGCCAGGTGACCACATGATGCTACAAATAAATTATATGCTCTTTGAGTTTAAAATTTACTTTCCCCCTCAGGAGCAGTTCTCACGGGGCATTTGCCAACACAAAAAGGGCTGCAATATTTAACTCAGTTAAAGATTAAGCAACTGAAACTTTAGTTGAATAGTTTGGTGGTAGGCAATTTTAAAAAATTTTTTTGGGGGGGATTAAAGGCACACTCGTTTATAAGCGTTCCTTGAGTGAGTGGTGTGTGGCTGTGATATTAGGTAGGTATCACAAAAATCTTAGTTCAGGGAATAGGCAGTCAGACATATTGTGGAAATGCAAATTATGCCCCTCTCCTCCTAATTAATGGGGCATAAGCCATGAGGGAGTTCTTCCTATATAATCTCAATTGAAAGCAGCACCACACCCATTCATTCAGTGGGGCTGTCACAGGATAATTTCCTGATGGATTTTGCCCCATATGTTAGAGCTCATCTCTCTCTTGGCCACCTCACTTTGCCTGAAGGTAGACTTTCCTAAAGGGTGTCAGGCAAATGTCTTGTCTAAATACATTTTCCACAATCTGTTCAGGTCCTCTAAGGGTGATTGGGTTAAAACTCCTTGGACAAGTTGCAACAATGGGGCAGTTTGCTCTGTAACTGCCTGCTCCTGGAAATAAGGTTTAATTTATGCTGACACAGGCCAAAAGGTCACCCATCAGACAATGGCAACCAAAGAACAGCACAGCCTTCACACCCCTCAAATGCTTTGGGTGGGGGGATTTCACCCCAAAGTGGGAGGAATATTTTGCTGGACATTCTCAGAACAGCCATTCCCCGGAGTGCTAACCAAAAGGGGGGGGGGAAGGGTGAAAGCTCAGATGGAGGGAAGCAGGCCCCTAATTTATTTTCTCTTCTTAAGTAAATACATAAGTCTGCCAGCTCCTACATGGCCTTGAATGTCTCAAACAATAACATAGGAGATCTAAAAGCAGCATTACAAAATTAAAATTAGGAGATGACCTGATTACAGCCTCTCCTCCTTGCTTGTAATAAACTGGCCTCACTCATAGAGGAAGTGGACTGAGAGTCCCTTTTCTCCCCCTACAACCCAATAAAGTCATCCAATGAAGACGAATAGCAGAAGATTCAGGAGGGACAAGAGGAAGTATTTTTTGCACATAGTTGAACTGTGGGATTTGCTATCACACAAAGCGGTGCTGGCTATCAAGGGAGACAGCTTTTAAAAAAAGGTTAGAGGAAATGTCTATCAGTGATCACGATGGCTGCATGCTACATCCAAGATCAGAGGCAGCATCCTGGACTAGACAGGCCTTGCTCTGGTCTAGAAGGGATCTTATTATGGAAGGAGAAAGTGTTTGTAGGATTTGGGAGGGCTGTTGGGCCAGGCTGGACAGAAGACAGGTATACTGCTTAGAATTTAATCTGAGATGGAAAAAGATTTTAGGGAATAATAATAATAATAATAATAACCCACCCATCTGTCTGGGTTCTGCACAACTCCCAACAGAATATTAAAAACATGATAAAACATCAAACATTAAAAACTTCCCTAAACAGGGCTGCCTTCATATGTCTTCTGGAAATCAGAGTACAGTGGTATCTCGACTTACGAAGGCGATCCGTTCCGCGGCGCTCTTTGTAAGCCGAATCCTTCGGTTCCGAAGCGTCCATTTTGCGCATGCGCGGAACGTGATTTTGCGCTTCTGCGCATGCGCCAACCGCACACACCGCTTCTGTGCAGACTTCCAGGTCAAGTCATTCGGATGTCGAGGTACCACTGTATTGTTTATTTTCATGACATCTGTGTTAGTATTTCATGCCTCCGATGCTGCAGATGAGATTGTTGTAAATCACATGCCTGTATGAGAAGAGTGTGAGAAACAGAAGACAGTCTTATTTCTTCCCCCGTAATGTACTTTCACTTTTACTTGTTCTGTTTTGTTCTCTCGGAGCTGGAGAGAATGGACGCCATTATGCCTTTGTCTGTACATAGTGTGTAAAAAAATAGATTAGATCTACGACGTCTCACTCTTCTTGCTGTGTTTTGCCAGAAGATTAGTGTGCATATACCAGCTGGTATGTGTCACTGAGTGCACTGGAGAAGAAGGGAAATGCCTTTTCCAGGGCTGTGCGTATCGGAGGACACTCAGAGTTTCAGGGGCTTGCAGGCACCCCTAGGGCATTTTCCCAACAATCTGCTGGGAGGGCATTCCACAGGGCGGGTGCCACCGCTGAGAAGGCCCTCTGCTTGGTTCCCTGTAACCTCACTTCTTGCAGTGAGGGAGCCGCCAGAAGGCCCTCAGAGCTGGACCTCAGTATCTGGGGTGAATGATGGGGGTGGAGATGCTCCTTCAGGTATACTTACAAATATTGTCTTGTTCTTAAACTTCATTGTATGCTGACACAATCACCACACCGGATAATAATGATAGCAAATTTGAGATTGGTTTTCCCCACCCCCAATATTGCTTTAAGTTCTCTTACGTTGGTCCTCAAGGAAGATTGTCTTATCAATGGCTATTAACCATAGCAGCCAAATGGAATCAGGTAGTACACTCTAGTACCAGACAAACAGAATGGATTGGGCTTTCATTCTTTGATTGTAAGCATAAGAGCATAAGAAAAGAGCCATGCAGGACCAGACCAAAGGCTTATCCAGTCCAGTATCCTGTCACCCACAACGACCTATGGGTAACTCAACCGTATGTCATAGTGCCCCCCCTGTTGTTCCACAGAAACACCTTGTGGCGCAGAGGAGTGTATCCAATGCAGCACTAAGCTCCCCATCAGTACAAGGATTCCAGTTTACATAACAGGACTTTTCTCCATCCTCTGATTGTGTGCATCTCCCTAAATCTGCTTCTCAGAACTGATTTGGGTGGGAGAGATGGAAAGGAGACTTGTGCCGACGGGAGTCTCACATTTGATACAAGCCTTAGTTTGCAACTATTGGAAACAATAAGCTTGCTGAGGATGATCTTGATATGACCCAGCCGAAAAGTTGTTATGTTCTCATGATGCTACATGGCAATTCACAGGATGAGAGGGCAAATGATTAAGACATCAATGTCCCATTAATGCCTCCATTAATATTACCATTTTCTGCTTTTTGTTGTCGACATTGAATGGCCATCATCAGGTATTTCTGAGCACAACATCTATTCTCTGGTAATGATATTGTGTTAGGACCATGCTTTGATTCAACATGAAATATTAGTGCTTCAGCCAGTTCCATCAGACACATTTATCTGAAGTGAGACCATGACAGGTGTGATAATTAACAAATTAATAACGCCAAGTTATTTATCCTATTGCGAAATGAGAGTAAAGAGGTAACATTCATGGAGTGCACCCAATTAATGCAAATTTTCCCATTGGCTCCAATAAGAATGGGACTGTATCTTTTGATTATGTTTCAATACAGATATATTAAGATACAGAAATTTAAACATATCTTCATAAAAAATACAAAAATAATTGTTGTGATATCTCAGGGCGGCTCACAACATAAAAATGCAAGATAAAAACACATAATAAAAACACGAACAAGAATGCCCTCCCACTAGAGGTCAAAGAGAACAACAATTACGAGACCTTTAGAAGGCATCTCAAGGCAGCCCTGTTTTGGGAAGCTTTTAATGTTTGATGGATTTCTGTATTTTAATGTTTGATGGATTTCTGTATTTTAGAATTTCTGTTTTGTTGGAAGCCGCCCAGAGTGGCTGGGGGAACCCGGCCAGATGGGTGGGGTATAAATAATAAATTATTATTATTATTATTATTATTATTATTATTAACAACAACAAAACACAAATCCATAATTCCCCCCAGCCCCTCCCAAAAAAGACATTTAAAAGGGTATAGACCAGTATCTTGTTATTTACACTGAAAAGATGCCTTCCCAAGGTGAGAAGAGTGCTGGAGGGTCTTCTTCCTCATTCCAGTGCTGTTATTAGGGATGCTGCAGGGCTGGACAGCTATATTTTGGCCCGTAAGATGAACTACAAAATAGTACCTCCCTTCCCACCAGTGAAGAAAGGGTTAGTGAAGATCTGCATCAGAAACAAGTGGGGCAATAGAGATGAACATTGGGATCTGCTGCCCCTGTGGACCCTGCTACCCAAGGCAGTTGCCTCACCTGGCCTCATGGGTGGGCTGGTTCGGAGAATTCAGATGGAAACAGGGATGGGGGCTGAAATTGCTGATGATCCTGTCTGGAATGGAAATCAATTGAGCAAATACAATTGGTATTCATTGCTGTTGTTGCTTTCAGTCTGCAAACAATACCTAACTATTATTTTCCCTGCATTTGCATTGTGTTTCCTTTGCATCGAACTGAACAGAGTGGAATAATATAATGACAATGTGATTTAGTTAATTAATCACATAAATTGCATAAGATATGTAATTTTGCCACAGCAAACAGTGAATTGAATAATGTAGGGTGTTTTTTGTTTTTTGGTGAAGATAAACTGCAGTGGAAGAGAAACAGTGCTGCACACAATGGTGGAACAGAAAATGATGCCTTCTTACATTCCTAGCTGTGATGGGTAGGAAATTTGCTAACTCTCCTCTCCTCTCCTCTCCTCTCCTCTCCTCTCCTCTCCTCTCCTCTCCTCTCCTCTCCTCTCCTCTCCGCCAAGCTCTGTGATGGTAGGGAAGGGAAGCTGGAATGTGTGTGGAGGAGGAAGACCAAGAAGAACAAGGGTCTGGAAATCAAGCCTTATGAGGACAAATTGAGGGAGTTGAGTATGTTCAGTCTGGAGAACAGCAGGCTGAGAAGTGATATGAAAGCCATCTTCAAATATCTAAAGGGCTGTCACATTGAAGATGGAGCAAGCTTGTTTTTGGCTGCTCCAGAAGGTAGCAATGGATCCAATGGATTCAAGATATAAGAAAGGAGATTCTGACTAAACATCAGGAAGAGCTTTCTGATGGCCAGAACTGTTTGACAGTGGAATAGTCTCCCTTGGAAGGCGGTGGACCTTAATTGAAGGTTTTTTAACAGAGGTCGGCCGGTCAACTGTCAGGTATTCTTTAGCTGTGATTCCTGCATTACAGGGGGTTGGATCACTTGCAATTGATTCTAAGACACTTCAGACCTCTTTGCCCTCTTGTGCACTAACAGTGCTAGCAGAATGGAGTACTGTACTCCATAAACAGAAAGAATGCTGCAAAAGAAGAAGAGATGTTTTCCCAATGTGAACAAGATAATATCAGTCTAGGGAGCTGTCATGCCACTGAGAACAGCTTGGTGAGGAGCCTGGTCCAGACTGCAGGCTTGCCACCCTGTATTTGCTTGTATTCTGTTAGACTATTCCATAGAATCCTTGAATTTCACAGGTGGAAGGGACCTTGGAGGCCACCTGGTCTAACTACAGCATCCCTGACAGGTGGCTATCCAGACTCTGCTTAAATAGATCCATCAAAGGAGACCCACCAAGGAACCCTGGTCTAGTGTCGAACATCTCCTTCCTCTAGGATGCGCCCCCCCCCCATTTCGCTAAAGCCTCCTTCCTCTTCTAACCCTGCTCTACAGAGAAAGAGGCAGCAAGTCTGCTCTGTTTTCTATGTGGCACCCTTTCTATTTCTTTTTTGTGAGAATTCTGTAAAAGATCCTTATTCCACCCCTCATAGAATTGCAATTCCCAAGATGCGAAGAGGAAAATAGCATGAATATCACTTCATCTCAATAGACATTTGAGATGTGCAGAATTAATAGAATTCTGGAAACAAACTGCTCAGGTTATTGAGGTTGATAAAATGTACTTCAACATCTTGTTTTCATGATTTCCAATACATCTAAGGCATTATTATTATTTTTTAGAAAAAGATGCCTTTCAATGGCTGAAGATATTTGGCATATCTCCATTGCAAGAACTATTTGCATATGAAATTAATGGTTGGATGGGCCAACCATGTAGAGCATAAATGTCATCTCTTGTAAATTTTCCCTGATGTGATACTCATTAACTTTCACTTTCATGTGGGTTGAGTGGTTTGGTGATTAGAGATGGAGCTAAGGGTTGGCACCCAGAGAACTTTAAACTTTGAGCTTATATGGAAAATTATTACTCTCTCCACAGGGAAAAAAGAACAAACAGCTCATGTTTTTAATTGGTTTCACATTTCTGAAAAGCAAACCACTGAGACGATTCAGAAACAATGTGGCTACATAGTTGGACAGTGGAAAATCTCACCAGAGAAGTAATAATAATCCATGTGGGTTTCTTGTTCCTATCTACCTCCTATATAGAAAATGCACAATGGGAGGATGCTCCATTAAAAATTAAAAAGAGGTGGTACAAATACCACTCTAACCATACAAGGTTCTGAGTAGACATACATTCATAGTATCTGCTAATGGGCCTCCTTAAGAATCTACATCGATTGTTTGCTACTGTGCCCAATTTAAGGTCCTGATTTGGGTCTATAAATTTCTATGCAACTTTGCATCCCAGTGCCTGAAGGACTTCCTTCCCTGATACCAGCCTAACTGTGCCTTAAGATCTCTGACAGAGGTCTTGCTAGTAGGGTAGCAGCACTATTATTCCCCCCGCCAATCATGTTCAGTACTAGTGTTTCCCGGACTGCTTCTTTTTACTCCTCCTTAGATAAATCACATGGGTGATTTCACCCATTCAGCAGTCAAACATGCTATCACGGTGCCTCATAGCCAGCCAGATATGGTTATGTGATCACAAGTCCCTGAAGGCAAGTGAAGGCAATGAAAAGTGAGGGCAAGTGAACACAAAGTAAATGAATGTGTGGGATTTACATAAGGAGCACCAAAAAAGTGGTACAAAGAGAAGGTGTTGGTTGACACTGCCAAAAATGTTCATAGAAAACTGGTTTTGGCTCAGCTCTAGCCAGAGCAGAATGGGTTGTAAGCAGGGTTTTTTTCCCCAGCCAGAACTCACCAGAGTTCAGTTAAGGCACCTTTCAGGTGGGTTCTCAGAGAACAAGGGAAGTATTCATGGTGAACTCCCGCACCCCTTTTTCTAACAAAATAGCACTGGTGGTAAGCAACGGTGTAAACAAAAAACCATTTGACCACACACACATGCAAAATTCCAGCCCAATTTCATTTGTTCCATTGATCTCATATCCACTATACTGTATTGGGATGATACAATAAATCATTGATGGATATGTAGAACATAATTCTGATTCTGCATTAAGTATGCGTAGCATGTTCTGCTTTGCAGAGTTCTTACTTGGAGGCCTGAGGTTACACTGAAAATCATCAGGGCAAATTAAGTCCACGTAGGGGCTCTAGATCACAAGCCCTTACCACATTAAACGTTTGACAACAGAAGATAAATCAAGCAAGGGGTCAGGCTGTAATAGCAGCTCAAAGAGCGGACAGGTCTTTATTGCTTTGAAATCCAATACTTATAAATTTTCATTCCCCCAAACATACGCCTTTGGAAGATTTTATATAGATCCCTTTTAACAACAACAACAAAACTCAAAGCGGAACTGCTCAAAGGTCAAACTGCACAAAGTATTCACAAATGAACAATATTTTCTATGCAAGTATATTGGGGAAACAGAGCCCTCTGGAATCAAAAGAAAGAACAGACACCCACTGAACTGAGTTGGGGTTGCAAAAGAGTTCTGGCTGATGTCACAGCTTGCTTATTCATTTTAATGTCAATTTCCATTCTGCCATTTCCAAACACAGAGCAGCTATAAATCCACTTTATATAATCTCTTCACATAATGCGACTCCTGGCCTCTCGCATGCGTTGATCACTTCGGCAAGCCGCTCTCACTAGAATGTTTGCAATCGGGAATAAAGGAGACAAGGCTCTGCACGCAGAGCTGCATTTACCTCAGTCCTCCAAGGGGCTTGGCCTCCCTGCTTTTCATGCCCCAAGGCCAGGAAACCTAGATTGCGGTAGCAGCAAGCATTCAAAGGCTGGCGGAGCATCTTCTACCACCAGGAACTGGGATTAGGACTACAAGTGCCAGCTTCACAAGCTAAAAACTGATAACTGTTGTTTCCACCAAGGAGAAGGCCCTCAAGATACTGGGAGTGTTTGACTGGAATCTTCATAAAGGCCTTTTAGGGTGAACAGCTGGTTGCATGTATGTCCCCAGTGTCTGTACCCATTCTATCTTTGGCAGATCTCTTTGCATCTCTAGTCATAGTATCAGGAGCTGCAAGAGCTGGAACCAGGAAGCCTTGATCTTGGGAATTTGATGCAGGAGATCCAGAGATAGACCAGCCCTAACAAATGGGCTGCCTAGCCTCTGCTTGAAGACCTCCAATGAGGGAGAGCCCATCACCCCTCTAGGCAATTGGTTGCATTGTTGAGCTTTTACCATGAAGAGGTTTCCTCAAAGGTTCAGCTGAAATCTACTTCAAGCATGTTAGATCCAGTCCTGACCATACCTGCCAAGTTGCTGTCAGAGAAATAAGGGACCG
Organism: Zootoca vivipara; assembly: GCF_963506605.1. Classification (NCBI taxonomy): domain Eukaryota; kingdom Metazoa; phylum Chordata; class Lepidosauria; order Squamata; family Lacertidae; genus Zootoca; species Zootoca vivipara. The sequence continues at coordinate 76,505,110 of NC_083282.1, read as the reverse complement.
GGCCGGAAATAGCAGACCGGAAGTAGCGCTACCGCCATTTTGGAACTGGGCGGAGCATGCTCAGAAGTGACTTTTGATGCTGCTTTGCCCAGTTCCAAAATGGCCGCCACACCAGAAGTCGCACTGCAGCCATTTTGGAACCGGGCAGAGCAGCATCAAAAGTCGCTTCTGAGCATGCTCCACCCAGTTCTAAAATGGCCACCGTGCCAGAATAAACTGGGGAAAAACAAAAAAATCCGTTTTTTTAGCTAGGAACAGCTGGGGAAATGGGAATTCCCGGGGAAAACGGGAGACTTGGCAGCTATGGTCCTGACTCTGGGGCAGAAGAAAACAAGACTCTGCCTTCTTCCATGGGCCAGCCAGGGATGGGCGAATCTGTCAACTTTGATTTCTCTCATTCCGACCCCTAACCCCTTGCACATATCCACCACATCAGTTTGCAACATTATTATTTTTTAAATGTTGACATCAGGATTTTAGTGTGAATTCTCCCTAATGCTGGCAAATGCATTTTCCTGTACATAGAGTTGTCCAGTTCTTGAGTTCTTCCTCAGCCTGGAGATAGTGTAGCAAAAAAAGAAAATAGGAAGCTGCCCCCCCCACCTCTGTCTTGGGTTGGCACAAACTGGCAGGGGCCTTAGATATGGTGGTGGGTGAATGCCACTCCCATCCTTTGATGACCCAGGTAAGAATTTCTCTGACAGTCCTTTGTCTCTAATGGATAAATTATATGTAGCGTAGCAACATTTAAAGCAGTCAAGAAATTTCTGGAAAATAATAATAATAATAATAATTCTGAATCATAAAACGCCCTTTGGCATTTATAGAAAGACTAAATATAATGTTAAAAGATGGAAAAGATAATGCAACACCCCTAATAATTTGCTTGAAGCTCTTCAGCGGGGCTCTGCCGTGAACCATTTTTCATTCGTTGCATTAATTCTCATTCCCATAACTATTTTTTTACCCGCTGCCAAACCTGCACTGCTCCTTACGGCTGCAAATTATCCGCTCAGAGGTGAAGAATGCAGGCCTTGTGTATATAACCCACAATGAAATTGACAGATTTCATGTATGTTTCCAAAGGGAAGTCATGTCCCTTGGCTCCTTCTGGGAGTCTTGAGTAATTGACATGAAAAGCAGTCTTTGGGTTAAGGCTCTGAGCAGACTGTGAAGCAGCCTCTGGTTGTTTTCAGGATGTCAGCCAGCTTTCTGAACACTTACCTCATGTTGTCCAGCTTTTATCACCTATCCCTGACACAGTAGGTATACTAAGAGATATGAATCACAGTAGGGGGGGATGCTTTAATGTCTGAATGCCTCCTCACATCCTCTTCTCCGTTTGCACCAACAATATAAATTCCTAATTAATTTAAGAACAGATTGACCCTGCTGAGAAAACATATGGAAGGGGAAAAGGTATTCCTTATATTTATTTAGTTTTATTTATTTATTTATATAAAGCGCGGGTCATCCCTCTATTTAAAACAACCCCCTGAAGCTGATGTGCAATCTATAAAATATAGATGCCATAACTGCATTCATTAAAACAACATAATAATATGGGAGCAACAGCAGCAGAATATGCACGTGTATAAATTCAGTTACATTTCTATCAGGCTCCCATACCCTTTAAAGGACAGCATGATACATCATTTTGCGAGGGGCTAGAGGCTCACAGGGATTTTAAAAAAACTATCTATGGTCTTGATCTCATTTTGAAGATGATAATGATGGCCATGATACATGGAGTGCCTCGAAATCTAGGCACTGTAGAATTGCAGGATTTTTTTTAAACTGCCCGCAGGCTTGCAATCTACGAAAAGCAAGACCATGAAGAAAAGGGAAGGATTATGAAAGGAAGTGAGAAGACGAGGCAGAGATCAGAGGATCAGAAGGCGATGCATTTTGGATGCCGTTTAAACTGCTGCAAGGAGCGAAGGAGAAAAGTAAGGATGCTGAGAAGTCCAGAGATGAGGTCTAGAGCCAAGGGGCTAGAGAGACAAAGCACGAGGTGTAACCAGGGAGGTTTAATATATATATAAAAAGGCGGCATTTGGCAGTTTGAAGATGATGAGAGGGGAAATGATATGAAGCAAAAGGGGCCAAACAAGAAATATATTTGAAGTGGGGTTGAAAATGGCGGCATAGTCCTCAATGCCATTGGATGCATGTGGACAAACGTAAGCAGTGAGCAACTCACATCAGGGGATTTAGAACAAGAGAAATATTTGGTACGAGAGGGGCTATTTTTTTTATCAGGATGCAGGGAGGAGATTTTAACCCTTCTCTTCCCAGACACAATCCCTGTGAAATTGCCCACCCGCACGTAGCAATTAATCCTCGAAAGAATGCTCTCATTGGCTCCAACAGGAGCTCCCCCTCCCCCAAACAGAAGGCTAATTGTTGCACAAGGAATTCTTTGTTAGGAGTTTGCCTGCCCTTGTACTCATGTCCTGATGTAAAAATGGGGGGGGGGGCTAGTATTAAAGCCCTAAACGGCCTCGGTCCAGTATACCTGAAGGAGCATCTCCGCCTCCACCATTCAGCCCGGACACTGAGATCTAGCACCGAGGGCCTTCTGGCAGTTCCCTCATTGCGAGAAGTGAGGTTACAGGGAACCAGACAGAGGGCCTTCTCGGTAGTGGCACCCGTCCTGTGGAATGCTCTCCCAGCAGATGTCAAGGCAATAAGTAACTATTTTACCTTTAGAAGACAACTGAAGGCGGCCCTGTTTAGGGAAGTTTTTAATGTTTAATGCTGTACTGTTTTAATATTCGGTTGGAAGCCGCCCAGAGTGGCTGGGGAAACCCAGCCAGATGGGCGGGGTATAAATAATAAATTATTATTATTATTATTATTATTATTATTATTATTATTAAAACAACAAACAACAACAACAACAACAACAACAACACAGCATCTGATGCAGTTGTGCCAGCTACACAATTAAAGTAACTTCTACTTTGACCCTGAGGTCTAGAGGCTACAGAACCTGTTCCAGTGCCTATCAGTCCGGACTCCAGACGAAACACAGCTTAAACTTTTGCCATTTGCATTTGAGCATGGTAATGCCCCTGCCTGGGGGAAAAAACCCTTCCCTAACCCTGCTTGACGTGCCACATCTGTCGGAAATTAGTTTCCCTGGCCCATGCTAAAGCACATTGTTTTCCTTTCCTCTGAGTTGCACAACTCACTTGTTTATTATATTCATGCATTGATTTATAGATAGATTTATGAGTCATCCTTGTACAATGTATTCAGTAAAATGTGAATAAAAAAACATTACAATGGCACACAGCAGGCTTTAAAGGAGGTTAGCTCAGGTACAGCCACAACTCTTCTGCCAAACCCTTTGGGGGAATATCTAGCTGATACCGGCTTTCGATGGATTTGCTGCCGCTATTATCGTGCTACTGTGTATTATAGTATCTGTTTTTATTGCTGTGTTTTATTATTTTTATGGTTTCTATTTTGTATTTTTATTGTCCACTGCTTTGGGTATTCCTAAATAGAAAAGTGATTTATTAAACAAATAGTTAAGTAGATAAATAAATAGCTTGCTGTGGTGGTGGTGGGAAGTACTGTGAAAATGGCCTGCTATGCTGTTTTAGTGAGGAGATGCGTTCAAAGTTCATCCGTACAATGAACCTACAAGCCGAACTCATGCAAGGCGTCACAAGCAGCATTACTTCTCTGCCACATCTCTGAAGAAACATGGTCAGAGTAAGGTAAAAGGCAGCTTTCTATTCTTTCTCCCTCATTCCCGGAAACAAAACATGGACCTTTGATCTGTTGAGCTAGATCAGTGTTTTCCAAACTTGGGTTGCCAGCTGTTTTTGGACTACAACTCCTATCATCCCTAGCTAGGAGGACCAGTGGTCAGGGATGATGGGAACTGTAGTCCAAAAACAGCTGGCAACCCAAGTTTGGGAAACACTGGGTTAGAGAGCAAAGGTTCTTCTAGTCTAGCCCCCACCCAGCCTCCCCCAGTAGCCAACCAGTTGCCTCCAGGAAGTTTACAATCAGGGTGTGGAGGAAATAGATTGCCCCTACTACTATACTGGCCCATGATAACTGGGATTCAGTAGCATGAAGAAGGAGAGTCCATAAAGTGATATACTAGCCCTTAGGAATGGGAGAGAAAGTCACTTGCTTTGCGATACCAAATTTGCACTTCTGCTTTCTCAAAGCTTTGTTTTCTTTCGTGTTCTGTTAGGGGGGAATTGCACATACAGTATTGGGGAAGAATGCATATGTTAGGAGAAATGCATGAGATGTGTGTATATTTCATACAGACTTTTTAAAAACAACAGCACACACACATTTATGCAGAAATGGGGGGAACGGAACATAAGATTGGAAGAAAAATGAGAAATGAGTGCTATCAATGGTTATGAGCTTTACTCTGCCTCCACAACCGGAGGCAGCGATGCTTCTGAATACCAGCTGGATGGGAAAGTGTTCTTTGTCCTCCAATTCTGCTCGCTGGTTTCCCATAAGCAACTGTTCAGCCACTGTGAGAACAGGATCCTGGACTAGATGGGTCATTGGCCTGATCCAGCAGGCTCTTCTTCTGTTCTTATGAGAGAACATCTCTCTCTCTCTCTCTTTCTCCTTCTCCCCCCCCCCCCATGTCTTTGTGCAATTGATGGTAGTTGCTGTGGCTCTTTTTTCTGCTGTGAGCCAGTCTGGGGCCATCCACATAGGGAGAAGTGTCGGCAGACTCAGGGGAAAGCCAAAGTATTACAATGCCTGCAAAGAAATAATAGAATCATCAAATTGTAGAGTTAAAAGGGACCCAGAGGGTCATTCAGTCCAATCCTCTGCAGTGCAGGAATCTCAAAATAATAATAATAATAATAATAATAATAATAATAATAATAATAATAATAATTTATTATTTATACCCCACCCATCTGACTGGGTTTCCCCAGCCTCTCTGGGTGGCTTGATCATCCATCCAAACACAGTCGAATGGGGACTGAATGTACTCAGTGGTTATGGAGTGTTGAGTGTGTGTTTGGGGCAGGAGGTAGAAAACCAGAGAAGGGAAATGGAATGGAGTATCCTGGAAGAGGTCCAGTGTCTGGCTGGATCCTGAACTGGAGCACTCCATTCTTCACCCACTTGTAATGACTAATAGTCACCCACATTAGAAGAACACAGCCACTTTGGACCATTGCTGAGCATTCGGGAGGGATCCTGTCACTTAACCAGGCACAGCAGTTGACAATGAGTCATAGCATAGAAGCCCTAGTTGGCATGATCCAGAGCTTCTTGCTTCTGCCGCCTGTTAGAGGACCACAATTAGGACACTGGGGATGGAGAGAAAGCAAAGAGATACAACAAATTCTTGCCAGGTAGCATTTAGACATGAACAACAGGGAAGAAGAAGACAGCAGGCTCTGCACTGTGCACAGGAAGGGAAAGATGAAGCAGGAGTGCATTTTCTTTTCATTTAAAACTACAGAACCAAACCACACCCCTTAATGAACAACAGGAACATACATATGTAATAATAGCAAAACAAATCAGACAAAACAAACCAGGAAATCGGGGCGGTTGGATGATACAACGCACAACACATACCAAAGGAAGCAATATTTTTAAATGTGCTTTTTAATTATATCAAGGGGTGAGTGTTGCTTTTAGCTGTTTAGTTAAAGTATCATCTTGTCCCTGGTAAGTGCTTCACATATGCTGCAGCCTGAAATTAAAAGTGAATTCTTGCTTTTCCATTTGCGTGCTATCTGATTTGTGGGTGCTATTATTTGTGGGTGCAAGTAATAAGCACCTTGAACTGGGCTCAGGGGCTGGGAGACTGCTTGTCTGTCTAGAGCAGGGGTTGCCAAACTAAGGCCCGGGGCCCAGATGCGGCCCAATTGCCTTCTAAATCCGGCCCGCAGACGATCTGGGAATCAGCATGTTTTTACATGCGTAGAATGTGTTCTTTTATTTAAAATGCACCTCTGGGTTATTTGTGAGACCTGCCTGGTGTTTTTACATGTGTAGAATGTGTCCTTTTATTTAAAATGCATCTCTGGGTTATTTCTGGGGCATAGGAATTCATTCATAATTTTTTTCAAAATATAGTCTGGCCCCCCACAAGGTATGAGGGACAGTGGACCGGCCCCCTACTGAAAAAGTCTGCTGACCCCTGGTCTAGAGACTTAGGAGCTTGCCATGCAGCTCTCATCACAGGCTAGATCCTCTTTGCAAGCATAACAAGCTCAGGTTGCTCTTTATAACACATTTCCATGACATAAAGAACTCAGTTTTAAATTGCACACCAGGGACATCCTGGTTACTTGGGTAAACTCTTTCCCCCCACACTGATAACAAAGTGAGTGTGGAGATCATAGGCAGTTGTCACATTGTGGAGACATGTGTGTATATTCATACACATATATTCATACACATATGCATAAAAACATATGAAGAGTTCTGGATCAGACCAAAGGCCCATCTAGTCCACCATATTGTTCTCACAGTGGCCAACCAGATGCCTAAGGGAAGCTTGTGAGTGGGACCTGAACACAGCCCTACACTACACTTGTGACTTCCTGCAAGTGGTATTCAGAGGCATACTGCCACTGAAAGTGTGGTGCAACACCGTCATCATGGAGAACATCCACTGGTGAGTTTGTCAAAACCTCTTTTAAAAGCATCTAGCTAGTGGCCACCACTATATATATTCAGAGCCTGTATAGTCCATAAAGTAAAATGCAATTGTGTGTACCCATGGTTACCCACACACAAAAGTTTGATGCAATTCTACTAACACTGAAATATGTTTTACGATTAGTTTTAACAGGAGTAATATTGTACCCGTGAAGTATTTGAGACTTGGTGTACTAGGGAATGTTTTCCCAGGAGCCTTAGTGCAATGATCCAGTATTATTATATTGCTGTCTCTGTGCTCTCTAGAATATGGACAGTTCATTTCTTAATGTCTGCAGCCTGTACTTCTGCAACAAAGGTAGACGTCATTGCACATGCCTGGCAGTTCTTAACAACAGATGAAATCACAAACACGGCAGACTATCATCTATTGCAAAACCTATTTCGAGCCATTTGATTGCACTGGAACCCAATCTTCCAAAGATCTGCCAGAGCAATGATCTTATATGTATGGCAATATTAAACGCACATACGCATGCAGAGGCAACAATGTCTGCTCAGAGTTTAATATCCAGAATGCATTGCTGGCATGAGCTATAACTTAACCTTGCATTATGAAGTCCTGCTTTCCCTTTCCCCCCCTAACACCACTCTTTCTGGTGTAAATAAATTGAGTTATCCCTGTGGAACAGGAGTCAAATATTTTAGAAAAGCTCTTTGGATGCCAATGGCATTTTGATTGTTTGGAATTTGTATTGATTTTCGAGACTAAAGGAGGAGAGAGAATGTGAGAGCTGCACAGCAAGTAGATACCTGGTTTGGGGTGCTTTTTTTCAAAGGGTAATGGAAATATTGCTGCATTGGGGTTTCTTTTTGCTCATTCTGCAGGCAGGGATTTAGTTATTGGTTTTGTATTTCTATGCAAGACAGGAAACAACATGTTCTCCCGCAATCAATGGATCAGGGAGGTCACTTGCCCCTGGCTTCTACATTCCAATTCTGGGGAGAGAAAAACCCAGTGGCCTCTAAATAAAAACGGGAAAGTACTCTATTTCTGACCTTGTGGATAACCATTGCTACATAAAAGAAAGAGCTGGGGGCTTCCATCAAAGGTCAGAAACAGAATGCATATATTTAATGGAGCCATTATCCACAGTGTAGCCAAATAGATCCTAAGTTTAGCCACTGCAGCAAAATCATGAAGTTTATTTTTCCATTGGCTGCAAAATGGCGCTTTTTGACATTTCCCAATACATTGTCCAACAAAGATGAGCAGCTGTTGAGGATGAAATTAATTCCAGTTTCTGTGGAAAGGCTGCTATGAGTTTGTGGGGTGTCATTCCTGGGTCTAATAAAAGAAGAGTTAGAATTAATCAATGTTTGGAGGGTTAAACGGAAAGCTTTCAGTGTCCAGGAAACCGCCTGGCAGTGGATCCATCAAGGGGAACCACCAAGAGATAATAATAACCGGAATGGCTGAATCATTGACCTAACAAGAGACAGGGGAAGAAGCCACCAGTCAGACTAAGACTGTGTGCCCTGCCATGTGCTCTGGGTTGTTAGCAAAAGACAATGCCAGGAAGTGGTTTGGCAAGCTGGAAGAAAGGGGGTCAGAGCACCATGTGGGTTGACTGTGACTGGTTGGAGCAAAGAGACAGAGAGCATGGCTGATTTCTGTATTTCTGTGACCCAAGACTGCTGCAGTTTTGAGAGAAGCAAGAGATCCTCTTGGAATGTGAACGGAACTCTTTCCATCTATACCCAGGTCATATATATATATTGTACATATGTGCACGTAAACCAGATATCATAGAGACACTACAGACTCCACTGTGCCTCATTGTCCAAAGGGAAACACAGACCATGGATAAAATGTGCCTGCATCCAGGAGCCAGTGTGGTGTAGTGGTTAAGAGCGGTAGACTCGTAATCTGGGGAACCGGGTTCGCGTCTCTGCTCCTCCACATGCAGCTGCTGGGTGACCTTGGGCTAGTCACACTTCTCTCTGAAGTCTCTCAGCCCCACTCACCTCACAGAGTGTTTGTTGTGGGGGAGGAAGGGAAAGGAGAATGTTAGCCGCTTTGAGACTCCTTAGGGTAGTGATAAAGCGGGATATCAAATCCAAACTCTTCTTCTTCTTCTGCATCCCTTGGAATCTCACACCACTCCTGGAGTGGCATGTAACAATACATTTCATGGATTGGCATCCAAATGTCCTCTCAGAGATGTCCTCATGTAGTCAAATCTGAGTCAGTATATTTCTGGGATGTTATCCACTGGATTCATTCGTTAGAGTCAACCGTGTAGCTAAGCCATCAGCAGTGGGGTTAGGGGGCAGGGGGAGGAATTGATGGCAAAGTAGTAGCAGTCAAGAGTAGCAACTAGGATAAAAAGTTGAATATCCACTTTTGAGCAGAATTCCAATCACACCAACATTACCAGATTCTACCTGGGAATCAAAACAGGAGAGTATTCACTGCAGCTCTTACTTTTCGCAATCTTATTCAGACTCTGTCCCACCCTGCCATTTGCTCTGGAATTCTAGAGAATCCACCAAATTTGGAGCTGATTCATATAATCAGCTGGAGAAATTTTGGTTGCGTAAGTCTGCATGAACATTCACAAGCATTTTAGTGCAAATTTCCTCTAATATGCACAAGTTTGTGTGCAACTTTAACAGATTTACACACTTTTGCAAAGCAATTTCTCCTAATATGGTGCATTTTTGCGTGTGCTATCTTTAGTAGTGTATGCATTCCAGTGCCCATGTTACCCTTGCATATGGATTTTTGTACACATTACTCAAGTGGAGAACTGTGTTGCAGAATCTGGAGGAGTATGAATTTTGAAGGTTGCCTGTATTTCAGTTTGTGTATCATTTCAGAAAGTGAAAATTAGGTAGGTGCACTTCTAAACGCAAACTGAATTGGATTTCTTCTTCATCCCTATCACCACAGGTGGCAATGAAGGGGGGCACCTGTTTCCCTGCAGTTTTGGCACTAGAAGTTTGAGCCATAAAGTGATTTGGGGGGAAGGGAGTGGCCTTAAAATTGTGTCGGGGGGCTTCTTAACCCTTTTCTCTCTTTTCCTGATTTTTCAATAAATAAATAAAAATTAAACTGCTAGTGGCAGAGCAGCAACGATGGAGCTCTGCTACCACCACAACAACCATTCTCTATCCCTCTGATCTCCTCTGGAAAGAGTGTTCAGAAAAGGAACAATGCTAGTGGTGGCAGCAGTCAAAAGAGCTTTACGTTCTTAGTATATTGTGTTAGTTTTATTATATTAGCTGCCCTGAGTCCGGCTCCGGCAGGGTACAAATAAAAATTTATTATTATTTATTAAAAAGCCAGCGGCTTTAAAAAGTGTTTTAAAGAGAAAAATAAAACAGTAAAGGAAAGGTAGGAAGCATTTCCGCAATAAGTAACTCCTTTTGCACTGCCACTGGTTCTCTCCTTTGGTTTTGAGTTTGTCCTCAAATGCCCCACAAATTGGGCAACAGCCCCTCCCCCCCTCCCCAGCTGAGGAACACCTTGTTGCCCAGGCAAAACCCCATCCCGAACAGGAAGCCTTTTAGTAAGCATTTCAGTCTGAATGGGCGGAGCCAGACCAGAGCCTACCTGGGAAATGTCTCACATTAATACTGATTGTAACCATGCAGGGCAGCTGCCTAGAGCAGTGTTTCTCAACCAGTGTGCCTCCAGATGTTTTGGGACTACAACTCCCACCATCCCTAGCTAGCATGACCAGTGGTCAGGAATGATGGGAGTTGTAGTCCCAAAACATCTGGAGGCACACTGGTTGAGAAACACTGGCCTAGCGAGCCAGAGTCTCTTGCTTCTAGTCAACAGCATCTGAAGGGCCAAATCCCTGCATTAGTACAACACTGCTGGTTCATATTTCAGGTGCTGCTGCTTCATAAGAGCCAGTTCACTTGCCCCTAGCCAGCTCACAACAGAAAGGGGACTAATGCATGCAGGAACTTCAGGTAGATTCTAAGAGCTGTCATGTGTCAACTGGACCTTAGTGATTTCTCTACGAAGGCTTCTATAGGCCATGTACCAGATTGTTTTAAATATCTAAGTCCACCCGCCATCTAACACCGCAAACAATACAGAGAGCTCACTCCTTGCAACCGCTCATCGTGGCTGTATTGTGTCATACACAAAGCCAGATAACACCCCATGTTTCCAAGATCATATTTATTTGGAGTGCAAGGCTGAAGCAAATACTTTTTATTCCCCGCCCCCCCCTTCAAAAATAGACTGTGCAAGTTTGCAGGGAAATAAAATCACATACCAACCCCCTTTTGTGCAACCATTTGAAACTTGTATGAAGAAACAGTGGGAGAGCTATTGAAAACCTGATGGGAAATAACTGTGAGATGATAGAAAGGCTTTCTAAATCACAGCCTTTCCTTGTGTAAGGGCCCTTAGTCTCCACTCTGATTAGAGATTGCACCAGAACAGAGAAGACAACTTCAAGCTAAACTCTCCCTCTCTTTCTTCTTGGAGTGAGTATGAAGCACAGAAAGTCAATCTGTTATATAAGGGAAACTTGCCAAGCATGTGATTTATTCTTGCCATAGTCCCTAATTTCCAAAAGTGGGGGGGGGGAGAGAGAGAGAGAGAGAGAGAAAAGTAGAGATAACATTCCAGCCAATGGCCTGAACAGAAATGCCAAAACACAGACATGGCGATGCTAGGAGATGGCAGAAGAATTACAATCAGCATAACTGCAGATTGAATACACACATACGGCCATTTCGCACATTCTGCAGTGACACTTGTGCTTTACATCCCAGTATATGTTTCATAGGAAACCATAGCCAAGCTTAGCTCTGTGACAAGCCTGGTGCACTTGCACTCAAAGTATGCCCAATTGTCGTGCTCACACTTTGCACTTAAAGAAATACAATTTTAAAAGCATGTGTGGTGTCCAATTGTCAGAGAAGACCTATTGAAATTAATTGGCACGTCTAACTTAGCTCCATTAATTTCAGTGCATCAACTCTGGGTGGATGTTTGCTGGACAAAATCCCATAATTGCATATCTAGTAAAAACGCAATGAGTTGTACCCAATGAGTTGCACTTGCACAAGGGCACTTGAAATTCCCCACCCACTCTGCCTGGCTGCAGCCCACTGTGCTGCCCCCACCCCATGCAATTTCAGCAATTTCCCTCTCCTCCTGCAGCCTACATCCTAGGGTTTTCTTGGAGGCCACTCAATCTTCATGAGAAGCTTTGGAGGAGGGGTGAGCGTGCAAGGGACTGCAGTGAGGAGGAATTCCTCTTGCACTAGCACAATGCGAGATGCAACCCAAAGCATGAAGAGACCTTTGGAGCACGAGCAAATCTAGCCTGCTTTTTGCTATTACATTTGTTTCATGTAACATTAATAAATCACCCTGTCGTGCTCTAGTAATATTACCCATTTAGAATTCATCCATATGTTACGTACAGGACGGGGGAAAGAAACTGCAAGTGTCTCTCATTTTGTCTGAAGTCTAAAGATTCACAGATGACATCCATAGTAATATCACTGACCGACCACCCTCCTCCAAAAGGCCTGGGACTTGGAATTGTCATTGTCAGTGAGATAATGGGCAAGAATGGTCATTGCATGTTCCTCCCAGCATGGTGGGGAGGGAGACTGCACCAAGCCTGGTGTCAGCACACACTCTGAATTTTGTAATGTGTACAAAAAATGAATATACTAGAGTCCAGTGTACATATAGGTGCATATATTAGTGAAAATAGCATATAAAGGTGTGTTGGGTTATAGGAAACTGCTTTACAAAAATGTGTCTATTAGGATAAATTCACACTAGGTGTTTTTTTTTATTAAAAAAAATCATGAGGACTTGAAAAATATAGATATTCTCCAAACAGTGTAGAGAGTCGAAGTTAAGATTAGAAAAATGACAAACCAAGAGAAACTGAAATTGACAGATTTGCCCATCTCTGGAGGGAGGTAATAAAAAGGCTAGCGTAACTGGCGCATATGTTTTCTGAGGATAGCTGGAAGACAGTTTTCAGGCAGGGAGTGCATCAAGGGGATTATTCCACACTTGATGAAAGATGTAAGCTGTTTGAGAATCTCTTTTGAGATCATAAGTACAGGATATATTTCCCCTCCTAAATAAACAAAGAACATTCTTCAGATTAAAACAGGTTAGCTTAACAATAGATGCAATCATACATGTTTGCAAAAACACAGGTATATCATGTAGCTTCAGTGGATCGGAACCGGCTGCTCCTTCTTGCTAAGCAGTGAGCATACACTAAATGCAATAAGTCGTTGAATTCCCACAGAGGTGTGCCTGGCTTCTTCACTATATACTGGTAAAGGAGAGGCCATTGCATTGCAAATAATAATAATAATAATAATAATAATAATAATAATAATAATTTAACTTGCATATACAGTACGATGATGGTAGTAGTATACACATTTGCATGAACTGGCCTGTAAGCTTGACAACTTAAAAAGCCCTCAAGAGCTTTGATAATGAATTGGTAAGCACAACTCTCAGACATCTACACCTAAGTTCTTCACAAAGTATCCCCTCAGTGAAAAGAAAATGAGGATGGCAAATCTCTGAAGAATGCTGCCTAGTTTCTTTTCAACATCCTTTCTCCTATCATCTCTCCTCTCTCCCCTCCCCTTTGGAAGAGAGGGGGATCTTAGTGTGAAATACACTCTTTGCTTTGTGTCTCCATGGAGACAGTATAAACACATCTGCTTTCTCTTGGGCTGTGATGAAAGCACCCTGCGCAGAATTTATAATCGAAGGGAATGAAAAACATTATTTCATGCTAGAACATTTTGGTGACAGAAGTCAGACATGGAGAGAATTCAGCTGTGCACTGAATGGGCTGGTTGCAATGCATCTCCTTTCAACCATCGGTTTTTTTATTATCAGAGAGTGAGGAAGGGACTCAAATACCCAAGCTGCAATGTCCAAATATTGTTACTTCAAGGGAGGCTACACAGAATGTACACAATATTAAGGAGAAAACAGGGTCCAAGTCTCATTAGCCTACTTTTTACCCTTTGTTGACACACCTTTAATTTCCAATGAATGTTTCAACGATCTCCTTTTTCTTTCTCTGAGGATAAATGAGATGATCATAATTATATTCATATCAGTGTCTAAATAACCCTTTTAAAATGTACATCTCCATGTTACCATTGAAAATGCTCTCTCTCTCTCTCTCTCTCTCTCTCGCACACACACACATTTTTCAGGACTATACTGAGTGCTTGGACTCTTTCTGAATTCAGAGTCTGTGAAGTTGCAGCATGACCCTGCTCTCAAAGTAAATATATATATAGTGGTACCTCTGGTTACGAACTTAATTTGTTCCAGAGGTCCGTTCTTAACCTGAAACCATTCTTAATCTGAGCTAATGGGGATAATGGGGCCTCCCGGGCCGCTGGCGCCACGCCGCTGCTGCGTGATTTCCGTTCTCATCCCGAGGTACTACCGGTACTTCCAGGTTAGTGGAGTCTGTAACCCAAAGTGTTTGTAACCTGAGGTGTTTGTAACCCGAGGTACCACTGTACTGTAGGAATCTCTTGCTTTGACAAAGGTGAAGCCATTGCATTGACTCCTGCTCTTTCCTCCCTTGCGTCACTACTCTCATATTAAGTATTGGATCCAAAAGTAAAACACCATTCATTTCTCTGTGTGTGGGTATTCATTAGATGCTAGCTTCATCCAGAGAACTGGGGGGAGATGTTGCAGGAAGCTCCTTAGATCAGAGTGGAGCATTGAATGCAGCAGATTCCTGACATATCCAGTTGGAGCACAGAGGTAGCAGATTTTCCAATCAGTTGGAGCACAGAGGTAGCAGATTGCCAATCAAAATAGGCAATAGTAGGCTAGATGGACAATTAGGCAGCTTCCGATCCGATCCACACTTTCCTCATCTCTTCTCGTGCTGGAATGAACCATGTTTCCATTTGTAAAGATTACCTATTCATACTGTCATAGAACTGTAGAGTTGGAAGGGACCCCAAGGGACCCCTGCCATTTTTGTGTGATGCATTTCTTCCTATATTTCAAGCTATACAAGCCCTCCATGCAGGTGCATTTTACTGAGACGTGGGTGGCATTATGTACAGTAGATCAGAAAGTCCATTTTGTAACCCTGCTGTGAGTGAAGTGGGCAGGTGTGATAACACCTGGGTCTTCCGTAGGAATAACATTAGGAAGGGGTGGCAGCAAACATGGGAATAGGCAGGATCTGCAAGAGGAATGCAGATATGTAGGTCTGTTGTCCTGTATTCTGGCATACAGTTCAGCTCAATTCCATTTGGGTGGAATTCAGTGGCAATTCAACTGATACAAGCAAAACATGCTTTCCAGCATGTAGATTCACCAGCTTTCGAATAGGCACCAGGTAGCTTCAACCAGCAGCAGACATCAATTCACCTTTATAAATAAATAAAATACATAAATAAAACACTTGAACTTTCCTCCACACAGAGCTTTGAGCCACAAGATCAGAGACCTGCTGGACTCATGTGGGGGGGGGGGGAACATGCAAAGAAATAATCCACAATTTTGTTTCTTTTAGCCTGAATGAGAGGAGGAAGAATCAATATGCTCTCTTTCTACTCCTAGAGCTGGGCTTACATTTGCAAAAACAACCCATGTATTAAGAAATCTCCCCAGTGCTTTAAAAAGGGGGGGGGCATAAACCTTATTTTAAAAAATCAATTAATGAAGCTATAAATAAATAAATAGATTTTTTTTAAAAAAAAACCCAAAATGCTAAGGTGTATCTTTATATCCAGAATTGCAAAAATCATTAATTTTTAGATCTCTGGCACAAGAACATAAGGAGAGCCCTTCTGGGTCCATTTAAAGGCCCATCTAGTCCTTAGTCTGTTCTCACTGTGGCCAACCAGATGCCCACAGGGAGCCCGCAAGCAGAATCTGAGCACAACAGCATTCTGCCTGCTTGTGATTCCCAGCAAATGACATTCAAAGGAGAGGCAGCCATTGTAGTTAGTAGCCATTGATAGCTACGAGTGTGTATATTTCCTCATCCACACGCAGACTTCCTAAGAGCAATTTTGACTTAGTTCCTTGTAAAGTTCTGTTCAGGGCATTGCGCAATTATATTTACAGAACTCTTGGCTTCACTGGTAAGAATGAAATGCTGGAAAGTCAGGCAGGCTAAGGAACGTAATATATCACTCCAATGTGAAGCACACTTCCTTCTTCACTGGGAGCTGCTTTCTAGGCTGTGTCATATAATTAAGATAATAAAACTTGTCGTCCAACATAGCTGAGAAAGTGATAAACAATATTGAAGCCATGACTCTGGACAGCAATAATAGACAGCAAGGGTTGATAGTAATAAACTGTTTCTGTAGATAACTTCAAGCATGAGAAGCAAGGCAAGTGTGGGAATCGCTTGCATGCCTTGAGCTGGATTTCCATATATTTTGAGTGATGGCCTCTCACTCCCATCAGGGAAGATAAGATTATATTGAGTGGTAAAATAATATATTTGAATACCAAAGGGATGAGAAACTCGTGCCACCTGAAATCAGGGTTGGATTGGAGACAAAAAGAGAAGCTTGTGTTGGGTTTTGTGAGATGTTTCTGCTGTACCTGAGCACAAGCTAGGATCAGTAAAGATCTTTTAATATCAGTGAGATACAGGCCACTTGATTAGTCCAAATAAACCATCTCGATGCCCTACTCTAAATTACTTGGAGTTTCAAAATAATATTCAAAGGCAGTCTCCCATACAACACAGCCTGGCTGTTACCAAAGCCTGCTAGGGGAGAAAGCCACCTCTTATAAAACTCCTTCCTTCTCTCTTCCCAGCTACCCTTGCTAACCGACAATCTCCCTGGACCGTAAGACAATGCCACCTGGACCTTCTGTCCCACAGGAGGAGCCTCCCTCCAGCTGCTGCCGGCCCAGAGGGAAATGTGGGGGTGGGGTGGGGGCCGGGGGTGCTGGAGGGATCCATGCACCACAGCGCAATATGAGCTTAAGACGGCCCTGTTGGTGCCAGAACTCGCACTGCATTTCACCATTAAAATAAAGCAAGTGCTGCATTTAAAAAAGA
Organism: Zootoca vivipara; assembly: GCF_963506605.1. NCBI lineage: Eukaryota > Metazoa > Chordata > Lepidosauria > Squamata > Lacertidae > Zootoca > Zootoca vivipara. The sequence continues at coordinate 76,488,389 of NC_083282.1, read as the reverse complement.
AAGAAAGAGGAAAACCCAGCGGACTAGGAAAATGCATTCAGCTTGAGTGAAGAGGAGGTGGAGAGGTGGAGAGGATTTTTCGTTTTGACCGGCAGGTCTGGGCTTTAATCACACGGAATTATTTCCCCAGGGCACTCCAATCACAGTGATTTAGGGGACGGATGTTTGCAAACTTTTAGGAAAGCTCAATGGGGTCATTCCATTTTCCCTCTCCCTCAGTTCAATTGTATGGCTTTTCGGGTGATTTATTTGTTCCTTTTTATTCTAACCCCTCCTGTTTTCCAACAAGCAAGACTAATTTAATTATATGTCTTTTGTTCTCATAGTTTTCTCTTATTTTTCCTTAGGTTTGTGCAAACTTCTCTTAGAGTTCTCCCCCTTGTTGCTGTGTGTGGATTTTTGCTCTTTTGTTGATTTCCAATTGTTCCCCCTCCCCAATTTTAGTTTGCTGGGTCAAAGTTTTGCCCCTCAACTCCATGAAGTCTGCTTGTTCCTTAAGCAAGTTCCCAGTTGTGCTGCTCTGTTGCCCGCCTGTTGTTATCCACGAACACAGGGGCACCTCCCTCATGTCATCAGTATTCAGACTGTCCACGAAATCCGAGGGGTGGTTAAGTGGTTTCTATTACCTACCTCAAATTGGTGAAATTTGCCCTTGTGGGGAGACCGCTGCACCCGGTCTCCTGAAAATTGGCAAGCTTCATCCTCTCAGAAGTGTCAAGCATGCCTACAAATTGCATTTGAATCTAGGCAAAAATAAAGACATTAGATTTTTGTGTTTCTTCAGAAAGGAAACGTTGAAAGTTCCCCTCATGAAAATGTCCAGCTGGATCTGCCTGCAATTTAGCAGAGCTTTGAACAGATGTTCAGATTTTGCAGATCTGATGCAAACCCGCATAACCAGTCAAATATGAAAGACACAGCATGGCACTAAAAAAGATTGAATTGTTTTCCAAGGCTACAGATATAAGGTGAATCTTGTGGGTGGTGAATGTAGCCTCTGATCTTACGTTGTCCTCTACTAATTTCTCTGTTTAACAAGATGCACATTTAGTTTTCCCCAAACAAGCTGGCAATTACTACTGCCACATCATGTTGAGAAATTAAAATATATTTAAATATATTCCAGGTAAAAAAAGGGGAAAGAGTTTCTGGTAAGGAAAATTCATCTCACATTTTGCTTCTAGGGTGGGATTCAACATAGCACTAAGTGGGCAATGTGTCTGAGGAATGAGGTCCAATTGCCCAACAGGACTCCCCTACCCAAGCCCCAATCCTCCAGAATAGATTTGGGGGGGGGTTGAGAGATGTGGGTGGGAAAAATCCCAACAAACAATCCAATCTTGTTCTACGTTCTCAACAACTTAGTTGAATCCCACCTGTTATTTTTAAGTGCCTGGAAACTTAAGGCATAATCCATTTCTTATACCTACATGTGCACAGATGCACATGAGAATCAAGAGAAAGACTCCCCTGCCATTGTCCCCAGCAGTGCGCACAGAATGGGATTCCTATGTGCTTATCCAGTCATCTCTGTCCCCTGCAAGGCCCAAGCTGCAAGTTACCATTGCTTGGAGCATGGATATATTTCTTATTGTGGCTCTGAGAAGGACACATGTGCCTAGTTAAGCATATGGGACACACACAGCCTCCTGTTGCATTTGATCACCAGGATATTGTAGGAACATAGGAATTGGGGGGGGCAGGGCGAGGAAGAAGGCTAGTCCTTCTTGCACACTATTTGGTGACCATGAGAAAAATCGTTCTGTGGCTGATGTGGCAATAGATTTGGGCCATTTATTTTACGGCAGGGGTTAGCAACCTATGGCCCATGGGCCGGAAGCGGCCCGCTGAGGTCGTTTGACTGGCCCACGAGCCGTCCCTGAACCGAGCTGCCTGCTCGTTCACTGCGCTAAACCAGCACAGTGTGGCGCAGGGACTCGCTTCCGCGGTGCCGGAAATTGCATCTGCGCATGCTCAGATGTTGAAAATCACGGGTGCGTGCACTCACGTCCGTGCACAATCCGGCCCACAAGATAAACCTTGCTGAACCCTGTTTTAAGGCATTTGGGTAAGACAGAGAAGATGCAGTGCAAGTAACGGCATGAAGTAGCTGGCTGAGCTTTGAAGGCCTTACACTCATCTCTAGCTCTGTCAGTGGTATTTTGGCCACAGATATTTGATGATCCACATTTTTTCATTCCTCTTGCCTTGCACAAGCCTCCAAAGTCTGGATCCGATGACACACCCTGAAATATTTCACTGTCCTCATTTACCCTTGGAAGCTGCTTTGTTAGTGGATTGTTGTTTATTTCTTATTCCAAGCTGATCATGACATTTCCCCCTGCCATACACTAAATTAGACTGCTACCATTACAGTAGCACCTCTGTTTGCATAACCCTCTGGTTACGCAAACTTCACATTACAAAAGCGGCAAACCTGGATGTTTTGGACTGCATTTCGCCATACACACATGTGCAGAAGCGGTCTACCGCCCTGTATGCGTGCGCAGAAGCGGTTTACCACCATGTGCATGCGCAGAACAGTGATCCTCGGGTTGCAGAAACCTCGGGATCCGACAGGACCTCAGGAACAGATCCCGTTCGCAACCAGAGGTACCACTGTACTTGCAATGTCACACTTTCATCATTTTACTGTTTAAAGACTTCTATTGCTTATTTGCAGCCTAAGCTTTGCTGGAGTCTCTTTCAGATATTGTTGGTTTCAACATGAGATAGGAAACCTGTGGTTTTCTAGATATATTTGGACTATGAATCCCATCATCCCTTGATCATGCTGGTTGCGCTGATGAGAGCTGGAATCCAACCACAGCTACGCTTGTCATGACTTCAAATCACCAGGCAGAGCCAATCCCCAGGCTTTGGCTAAACCATTCATCAGCTAATGGGTAGTGGAGCCAAAGTCTTATGAATCAGGTACACAAGAGAGTTCACTGCATGCCCGATGCTTGCAGAAAGCAGACTTCTCTTCTACCACCCATCAGTTTAGTGTTTCCCTCTAAGGGAGGACAAGAATATCACAGGTTTAGTCACTGGCATCTATCATTAAAAGGATGAGGAAGCAGGTAATAGGGAACATCTCTGCTGCAGAGCCACTACTAGTTACATCAGAGAAAATTAAGGAAATGAGTAAATAGTCTCACCTGGTATATGGTTGCTTCCTATGTTTCTAAGTAGACTGAAAATGTGACGGCAATGTGCTGAAATGCTTGTGTGTATGTTGAAGTTGAAAAGCACCCATTCATTCAAATGGAACCAGGTCTTGACTTGCATTAAACCAGGCATCCCCAAACTGCGGCCCTCCAGATGTTTTGGCCTACAACTCCCATGATCCCTAGCTAACAGGACCAGTGGTCAGGGATGATGGGAATTGTAGTCCAAAACATCTGGAGGGCCGAAGTTTGGGGGTGCCTGCATTAAACTGATGCAATGAACAGCCGCTATGTATGAATTCAACCTCAACTGAAGGTTTAAACTACAACCCCATTGCACGAATAATCCATTGAAGACATTTTCACATTTATGCACACATGGGAACCATTTCAGAATCCATTATGTAGTTGCAAAATGTTATATTACAACTGGTCCAGGTAATTCAGAAATACATTAGGCTTCTTTTTTTTCCTTTTGCCTTTTTTGCTTGCTCTTGGGGGTGAGGGGTGAGACTGCTAGCCCTCCATTTTTATTTTCATATCTTTTAAAGCCATGAGTCTAGAGCAAAGATAATGAGACACCTCAGTATATCTTGTGCATCTTGAGACAAACAGACAATGAGATGTCCAGGCTCAGACAGGCAGCAAGTCAAGAAATGTGTACAAGAAGAAAACTAATAAGAAGAACCCCTTCAGTAAAGATAAGAAAGGTATCAAATTTGCTATTTACCTTTTTTCAGCTACTCAGTTCTTGAAAAGAGGTTTGTACAGCTTTTTTAAAAAAAACTGTCCTTACTAAAGACTGCAAATGATTGTGTGTATAGGCTGAAAAAAATTCAGTCTCATTCTTATCAGCATTTAAAAAAAGAAAAGAGTGGATCTTCTTCCCACCTCCCCGCTTCATCTTCTGTACTTAAAGTACATTATTTTTCCAAGAGCACAAAGGGAGCCTTGTGAGGAATGTATATGCTTGTGCAAATGCTCGTTTTAGCCTAAGTGGGAATTCAAACACAGGTCTCCTGGCTCCTAGTGGGATGCTCTGAATGATCTCACTTGTCATGCAAGTGAAGTACACTAGTGATGTAAGAAAACTGCTTTTAATTTGCAAAAGCAATGCAAGTGCTCAGACATAATATGAAGGTGAAGAGAGGTGCATCTAGGAATGAACAAATCTGTCAGTTTTGTTTTCTCTCATTTGTGAGGGAAACACAAATCTTTCGGTTTTCCAAACTTCAGTTCTCCACATTTCCACATCTTTTTGCAATTATTATTATTTTAAAATCCTAATGAAAATTCATCTGTGAAGTTCTCCTAATGTACACATTTGTATATGGAATTCTGCCTAATATATACATTTTTGCAAAGCAATTTCCCCTCATATAATGTGTATTTGTATGCTGTTTTTGCTAACGTGTGTGTTTTAATGTACACATTACCCTAGTATATATTGGCTATTCATTGCTGGGGAACTGTACTGCAAAATTCAGAGAAGTGCAAATTTTGAAGTTTCAGTTTGCACATTGCTTTGGAAACTACAAAATAAATGGGAACTGAATTAAATTTCTCCCCCATCCCTACATGCACCAAACCTTTATACATTCAGGATAATGTTTGCAAACATGCACATACAAAAGTACAACTGCAAAACAGAATAGGTATCTGATGAAGTGTGCATGCACACGAAAGCTCATACCAAAATAAAAACTTAGTTGGTCTTTAAGGTGCTACTGAAGGAATTTTTTAAATTTTGCTTTGACTCAGACCAACATGGCTACCTACCTGTAACTGCAAAAACAGAGTTCCTGATTATGTAGAAGTACATGACTTCAGTTGTACATGTGGGGATCTTGCTGACATTATGCTGAACATGTGAAGGTTAGGCATGAACTATACCATTATACTCTGTATGTTCAGCTAGCAGTATGGATTGCAATTGCTGGATAATGCAAGGAAATAGTAAAAACGGGGGGGATCAGGGTGAAGGAAGTGTTTGCTTAAATATATCTTTATTTATTTTTTAACAGGAACTGAGGAAGGTGCCTTCCTTACACTGAGTTACACCAATGGTCCATCTAGTTCATTATTGTCTGCACTGACTGGCATCTGCTCTCCAGCGTTTCAGAATAGATTATTTGTGGAATACAGTAAGCGTGCATCTTACATGTGGGTTACGTTATGGGCATCACACCGAAAGCCAAAATTGGGTTCAATGGGTTCAGAGGTGGGTGGGATTGCCAAAGCCATTTTTTCCCATCCCTTTCCCACCTTTTTAATTTTATATAAAAAGTTGCCCAACATGTAAGACTGAATGTGCACAAGTTAAATGTGTGTAAACTGTGGGCTTGCTGTATTGGGTTCCTGGCTAAATTATATCATCTAGAACAACTCCCAAGAGACTGTGAGCTATCCTATTTTTAAAAGACATCCAAAGGCAGCCCTGTTTAGGGAAGTTTTTAATATTTAATGCTGTATTGGTTTTAACACTCAATTGGGAGCCGCCCAGAGTGGCTGGGGAAACTAAGCCAGATGGGCAGGGTATTAATAATAATAATAATAATAATAATAATAATAATAATAATAATAATATTAGCTCCCGGAATAAAAAAGTGGCAGTGATCTACCCACTTTTTTAGGGGGCCAGGCCAAAACTGTTGAGCTTTTTTTAGGGGGGCAGGCCAAAGTTGTTGAGCTTTGTTTACAGGGGCGACGCTCCCGCTCTGTGCTCACCTTCGGTAGCGCCAAAAGCCTTTTGCTGGAGTGACACACCAAAGTAGCAGGGCACCAGCACCAGCGGCAGAGTGACGAGAGACTCTCGCCACATCAGGACGGCCTGTGGGCGGATGCTCTTTTTTCCCTGTGGAGGAAAATGAACCCACGATCTACTGGTATCACCCAGGGATCGACCTGTCAATTGCGATCGACTGGTTGAACATCCCTGATCTAGAATATCTCCTTATCCTAGCAGCAGCATTCTATGTGTGCTTATTCAGAGCCCAGGAAAATGTGTAAAGGTAATTAGCTTAAAGCTAATTTAAAATAGATATTGTATGCATATTAACATGATTATTGATGAGGAACTCATTTTTTGGGGGGGGGTCCATTCATCTCTATGGTTGTTGTTTTTATGTTGCAGGTCCTAGATATCTCAAGTGGGTCAGATTTTCTCTCTGATGTGTCACCAAGCTGCAGCGACAGGGCTGCTCCCTGGGAGACAGGGCAAGTGATTAAAGCCAAAGATGTTAGTCATTTCACAGCTTGCTTGGGTCACCCAGTGCCATGTGATGTCTTTCAGAATATCGAGCAGAGGAATTTCATGACAGGCCAATACTTTACGTGAAAAGGGCACCATAATTAGTTCAAGTCTTGGAAGGAGTCCAATTTCTTAATGTTGACATATTTTAACATACATTATTTTAAAAGGGCCAGTATGCTTTGGTTTAATAAAACTGCAGTTGTGATGTTAGACAACATTGTAACTGGGAAGCGGGGAGAGCCCAAGAGTTGCTTATTTTAGAAAAACAATTCTGTGTAGACTAAATGTACAAGCAACAATTAGGAATCAGAGAGAAGGAACAGTAAGCTTGTATTTTATAATGCTTGCAAATCAAGCTGTCCTAAATGTGGGTAACCAACGTCATATAACCAACATGCTTAAGTCTAATTAAAGCATGAATGGGTTAATATCATGGAGTAAGCTGTCCTGCCAGACTTAGCTATATTCACTTTCCTTACTTTGGGAGGAATCTTTGTTCCTCCACCACCCCTTTTTCCTGAGGAGCTCAGCTTGTGAAGAGGTTTGAGCTGGTTGCTCCAGCTCAACCGCATGGCTCTCACAAGCCATTCCTGTGTTCCTATACCAATATCAATGCTTTCTGGTTCCTTCTGTATTTCTGCTTGATATGACCCTTCTCTTTCCAACCTCCTTGTTCTTGGGGGTGAGACCTTAGGAGCATAGGAAATGAGTTCTACAAAACAAGTCAATGTATGCTTTTATTGGATCAAGTTATGTTGTTTGCTTTTGAGTTCAATTAGGTTCAATATAGGGACGTGGGTGGTGCTGTGGTCTAAAGCACAGAGCCTAGGGCTTGCCGATCAGAAGGTTGGCAGTTTGAATCCCCACGATGGGGTAAGCTTCCATTGTTCGGTCCCAGCTCCTGCCCACCTAGCAGTTCAAAAGCATGCAGTACAAGTAGATAAATAGGTACTGCTCCGGCAGGAAGGTAAACAGTGTTTCTTTGTGCTGCTCTGGTTCGCCAGAAGTGGCTCAGTCATGCTGGCCACATGACCCGGAAGCTGTCTGCGGACAAACGCCGGCTCCCTCAGCCTATAAAGCGAGATGAGCGCCGCAACCCCAGAGTCGTCTGCGACTGGACCTAACGATCAGGGGTACCTTTACCTTTAGGTTCAATATACACTTGCTAAAAATTAGGACTTTTTGAGGAATTCAGTATATTGTGAATTCTGGTATAAACTAACTTGATCACTTCCCAGATTCATGTGTGAACTGGAACATAATTACCCACCAGCTGTCACACTTCACAAATGTTCCAATACAATTTTTACCTCTTTTTAAATTAAAAAAAAACCATCAACATAAATAGCAATTGCTGTTGAAAGCAAAGGCATGCTTTGAGAGAAAAATACATTTAAACATATTTATTTAAATGCAAAATTGCAGACACAGGACAAAACAGACTCATGAGTGAACACATGCAAAAAATAACTGGGATCAGAGACAGACTAATTCACCCATTCACGCTGAAAACTGTGTAGGTACCTGAAAGTGTGCCTCTCCCAATATCAACTACATCAGGCTTTATGGTAGGCAGGGAAGGGCTCATTGGTGGTGGTGCTGGGTGCTGCTTGATGCATGTTGACAGGACCTTCTTGGCAACAGTTTCCCACTTATGGAATGCCCTCTCTAGAGGTGTTTTTTATTTCCTCCATCACTAACATTTACGGTAGCAGGAATTTGAAAATTCACCAAGGCATTTAATAGCTGAAAGATACTGTACCTGGAATTCCTGAAATTATTAACTGTGACGATACGTGATTTAAATTTTAAAAAAGAATGGTACTGGGTTGCAGCAGTTCTACTCAGAGTAGAACCGTTGAAATTAATAGGCACATCACTAATTTGGGTTTATTAATTTCAGCGAGTCTATTCTGAATTTGATTGTTTTGCCACTTCATTGTTTGGTGCCCTTGACTCCTTTAGGAGGAGGGGTATGATATAATTTTAATAAGCAAGCAAATGCATAACACTAATGTACAGTGAGTGCTGCACCAGATTCTTGAAAATTTCAAACACATACACCCCATTTTACAATCCCAATCAGGTAGCAAAGTCATCACTGGCAAGTCACCACTGGTATAAAGGGCTGATGAGATGAGATTGGCTTGATTGGTCACAAGTTAGGCATGCCTGCCTTCCGAGGTGGCACAGCAAGTTTTAGGGTCAGCTTAGTACCCACCAGTGCAATATCTTACAGCAAGAAGTGAAGTCTGCATTGTATGAGCCAAACATTTCTTCCCTGCTTTGGTTCTAAAATTGTTGCGTCCAATTTTGTTTATGTCCCTCAGTTCTTTCGTATATATGCTTTGACTCCCTTTTCAATTTAGACACACCACTCTTGAAAAGTGATGAGCTTTTGCCACGCGGTGCTCATTTTCTAAAATATTGCTTTAAAAGTTATTGCAGCTTTAGCCTCATAGCACAGGGCTGCACTTGGCAACATGAAAACACAGGAGGCAGCAGGAACTTGGTACAGTGGTGCCTCACAAGACGAATTCAATTTGTTCCGCGAGTCAATTCGTTTTGCGAAAAATTAGTCTTGCGAATCGCGGTTTCCCATAGGAATGCATTGAAATTTCTTTTTTTGCCCATAGGAACGCATTAATTAAATTTCAATGCATTACTATGGGAAACAGCGATTTGCAAGACGAATTTTTCGCAAGATGAATTCGTCTTGCGAGTCACCATCAGATCGCAAGACGCATTCATTTTGCGAAAAATTCGTCTTGCAGGGCATTCGTCTTGCGAGGTACCACTGTAAAGCAGAAATATACTGGTACAAATACTGATGCAGAGAAAGCACTGCTTTGCCTTTGCCCTTCTCCAGAGGTGATTCCACAGCTGCAAGTTGCCAGATGCTGTCTACATGAATCCTCCCTAATGCAGCTTTTAAGCAAGTGTGATCCATCTGGCAGCTTCCACTATATTATTATAATTCCATTCTTGTTAAGACAGGGAGTTCCTGTTCAGAATTCAGAGCTGCAACAGCAATGGCAATTTCAAAGCACAAGGGGGTGGGGTGGTGAGCTGATTTTGCTCTTCTCTATGCTGTGTACCCAGAACCCGAAGACACACCTGCCTGGTGAGATTTCCAGCAGAGATAAATGTGCATCCATCATATATCCAGTCCCCAAAGTCCATAGGCACAACGGCATCCCATGCTAGGGACAGATCCACACTATGGACTTAAAGCACATGCAACACACATTTAAAGCACATGGTGGCTCCCAAAGAATCCTGGGAGCTGTAGTTCATTAAAGGAGCTGAGAGTTGTATCTATGTGTGGGGAAACTATACTCCCCAGGATTCGTTGGGGGGAAATCATGTGCTTCAAATGTATGGTGCGTATCTGCTTACTGAAACAGTACCGACCTGTCCACACCACAGATGGTGACAGCAGGACAGGAGTGGGGAACCGCAGACCCCAGGGGCCAAATGTGTCCCTCTAGACCAGGGGTAGGCAACCTAAGGCCCATGGGCCAGATGAGGCCCAATCGCCTTCTCAATCCGGCCAGCGGACGGTCCAGGAATCAGCGTGTTTTAGATAAGTAGAATGTGTGATTTTATTTAAAATGCATCTCTGGGTTATTTGTGGGGCATAGGAATTCATTCATTTCCCCCCCTCCCCAAAAAATAAATTCCGGCCCACCACGTGGTCTTAGGGATGGTGGACCGGCCCACAGCTGAAAAAGGTTGCTGATCCCTGCTCTAGACAACTCTGTCTGGCCTTTGAATCTACCCCAATCCCACACTCCCTCCACAAACACACTCCTCTCCCCAGACCACATTCCTTGATGGACCTGATTTACACCCTCCTTGTGTGTCTCTCCTTGGCTGCAGTGTGATCATACCTTGCCTTGGCGGAGGGTTTAGAAGGGACAGTAGTGTGTGTAGAAACTAGCCTATGTTTTTTGCATCTGGCCCCATCTACCACTGGCAGGGGGCCCTTGAAAGGGAATCCAGAAAAGAATGTGGCTTTGAACCAATCAGGGCTTCCCCTCTCACTGTGTAGGAGAAGTGAGGACTGCGTGGTCTTGCTTTCTCAGATGGCTGCTCTTCTGTTTTAGCATGCAAAGCTGTTGTTGTCAGCCCATCCTCAAGGGGATGACAAAATAGAAAGGGGTAATAAGAAGAAGAACAATTCGTATTAATATTTATCAATATGCATTATTTATAAAGTGCTTAAGCACCACACAAAGCATATTACAGAACATATAAAACTGTGAGCTGTCTGGAGAGAATACGCAGAGATATCTTCTTTCCCCCTTCTCATAATACTAGAAGTCAGGATTTGCCAAATGAAATTGACCAACAGTAAGTTCTTGAATAAGAAAAGAAAATATATAATTAGTATGGAAACTGCTGTCATAAGGTGTGTGGGGAATGCCCTACGGTTTCCAGGATTCTTGGACGGGGTGAGTTGGTAAATGTGCTTCCACAGAATCACAGACTTGCAAGGGATTCTGAGGGTCATCTAGTCCAACCCCCTGCAATGCAAGAATCTCAGCTAAAGCTTCGATGACAGATGACCATCCAACCTCTGATTTAAAAATCTCCAATGAAGGAGAGTCCACAACCTCTGAGGGAGTCCATTCCACTGTCAAACAGCTTTTACTGTCCAATTTCCCCCCCGTATGTTTTGTTGGAATCTCCTTTCTTGCAACTTGAAGCCATTGGTTCTAGTCCTAGGAGAATACAAGCTTGTTCCATCTTCCATGTGGCAGCCCTTAAGTTATTTGAAGATGGCTATCATATCTCTTCTTAGTCTCCTCTTTTCCAGGCTAAACATTGTTGTTGTTTAGTCGTTTAGTCGTGTCCAACTCTTCGTGACCCCATGGACCAGAGCACGCCAGGCACTTCTGTCTTCCACTGCCTCCCGCAGTTTGGTTAGACTCATGTTGGTAGCTTCGAGAACACTGTCCAACCATCTCATCCTAAACATAGCCAGCTCCTTCAACCGTTCCTCATGAGGCTTGGTTTCCAGACTCTTTATCATATTGGTTGCCCTCCTCTGCACACGTCCCAGCTTGTCAACATCTTTCTTAAATTGTGGCTTTAAGTATATTGTGTGCCTGCAGCCCCAGTTGCTGGTGATGATGAGAAGAAAAACTGTGATCATACCCTGCTTGTGAGTTTTTCATGGATGGTTGGCCACCATTAGAACCAAATGCTAGATTGCTTAGGTCTGGGCCTTTGGTCTAATCCAACTTGGCTCTTCTTGTGATATTATGGAAGTGAGTGTCATATGAAGGACTGGGGAGGGCTGATGGAGAGATTTGTAGAGAAACCAAGAATGCTTCGAATTTAATTGAAGCAAAAAGGGAATTTAGAGGGATTTGCAAAGCTTGTTTGGTCTTAGAGGAAATTTTTACAAGCACCCAGAACTCAAACCTGAAACCAAGCTTGGGACGTTTTGCTAGTATCTCCACACCAGCTGCTAGTTTCCAAAGAGGTCAGGGGCTTCTCCTCACCTGGGCAAACATCACCATACTTATGGTGACTGGCTGCTGTTGGAAACAGATTTCTGAACTTTCATAGAATCATAGAATCATAGAGTTGGAAGATACCACGAGGGGCATCCAGTCCAAACCCCTGTCAAGCAGGAAACACCATCAAAGCATTCTTGACATATGCCTGTCAAGCCTCTGCTTAAAGACCTCCAAAGAAGGAGACTCCACCACACTCCTTGGTAGCAAATTCCACTGCCGAACAGCTCTTACTGTCAGGAAGTTCTTCCTAATGTTTAGGTGGAATCTTCTTTCTTGTAGTTTGAATCCATTGCTCCGTGTCCGCTTCTCTGGAGCAGCAGAAAACAATCTTTCTCCCTCCTCCATATGACATCCTTTCATATATTTGAACATGGCTATCATATCACCCCTTAACCTTCTCTTCTCCAGGCTAAACATACCCAGCTCCCTAAGCTGTTCTTCATAAGGCATCATTTTCAGGCCTTTGACCATTTTGGTTGCCCTCTTCTGGACACGTTCCAGCTTGTCTGTATCCTTCTTGAACTGTGGTGCTCAGAACTGGACACAGTACTCCACTTGATCTAGATGCTATACTCGTATTGATGCAGCCCAGAATTGCATTGGCTTTTTTAGCTGCTGCATCACACTGTTGACTCATGTCAAGTTTGTGGTCTACCAAGACTCCTAGATCCTTTTCACATGTACTGCTCTCAAGCCTGGTGTGAGCTTCCAATCCAGCAGGGGTCTACTTTCCCCTGCAATTTTAATGCAGTTTTAACATTTTGTAACGGTGCAAGCACAGCTGCTGTTACACCCCATTCCTAAACTCTTCCATATCAGTTCAGCAAACCTCAGGGTTGGACATTAATATGATTCTGCACTTAGTTACAGGTAGTTACAGGTACCGTAGGTAGCCGTGTTGGTCTGACGTAGTCAAAACAAAATAAAAAAATTCCTTCCAATAGCACCTTAGAGACCAACTAAGTTTGTCATTGGTATGTGCTTTCATTTGCATGCACACTTCTTCAGATTGGAGTCGCAACAAAATGTAGCTTCTAAAAATATTTGTAAAGTAACTGTACAATAAGGTGCTATTAAGGATCATTATCTCTTGTCATGCTCCACTGAGGATGGGCTTGAACCCACTCAGTGTTATTAAAGAACCAGATAATGAAAGATGATTATAAAAGTTGTAAGCATGCACCAATGGCCAATGACAGGAGGGAGCACCCTGTAGCTGAGACATTCCTTCTTTTTTCCCTTTAATGGATTTTACTTAAATTATGTTTAACCAGTAAATTACATTTAAAAACTAGAGTGCATGGAAACAATGCCTTAAATTGCATTCATCTCCTTTCATTCGAAAGAAACAAATGCAACATTTGATGGGAAAGAATATTTAGCAGCACGGAGCTATATTTAATGCAATGGAACAGTATGTCTCCAACCTGATCAAAGGAAGCTTCATTTTATTATGCTGTTAATGTGTCATTTAGGTAAACTCATAAAGAAATTGGCATGAAAATTACTTATGCCAAGAAAAAACATGAATCAGTCCTCTCTTGCTAATTTACATTCCCATCGAGAAAATCAGCGGTACTTGAGATCGCATCTGGGCTATTGGTCTAGAGGGAAGAAGCTAAGGTAGGGGTTGGAGAAGTCTCAGTCTGGGCCAAAGTAGTGAGTTGTTTGGGTGAAGAACCCACAACAACATTAGCAGCTTAATAGGAGCAAATGAAACCTGTGTCACCTGCCCTTGTGTCACCTGTTCTTGGTTGAGTTAGTAGCTTCAATGCCACCTATAGCCATTTATACTGGTGCTGCAGAGCAGCAGAAGGTACACAAGCTACATACCCTCCAACATTTCTCCAATGAAAACAGAGGTGTCCCCTCTAATATCTCTCCAATGAAAATAGGGGTGTCCTACCATACCCTCCACCGTTTCTCCAATGAAGATGTTGTTGTTGTTGTTTAGTCGTTTAGTCGTGTCCGACTCTTCGTGACCCCATGGACCATAGCACGCCAGGCACTCCTGTCTTGCACTGCCTCCCGTAGTTTGGTCAAACTCATGTTCGTAGCTTCGAGAACACTGTCCAACCATCTTGTCCTCTGTCGTCCCCTTCTCCTTGTGTCCTCCATCTTTCCCAACATCAAGGTCTTTTCCAAGGATTCTTCTCTTCTCGTGAGGTGGCCAAAGTATTGGAGCCTCAGCTTCACGATCTGTCCTTCCAGGGAGCACTCAGGGCTGATTTCCTTAAGAATGGATAGGTTTGATCTTCTAGCAGTCCATGGGACTCTCAAGAGTCTCCTCCAGCACCATAATTCAAAAGCATCAATTCTTCGGCGATCAGCCTTCTTTATGGTCCAGCTCTCACTTCCATACATCACTACTGGGAAAACCATAGCTTTAACTATACGGACCTTTGTCGGCAAGGTGATGTCTCTGCTTTTTAAGATGCTGTCTAGGTTTGTCATTGCTTTTCTCCCAAGAAGCAGGCGTCTTTTAATTTCGTGACTGCTGTCACCATCTGCAGTGATCAAGGAGCCCAAGAAAGTAAAATCTCTCAATGAAGATAGGGACGCCCTAAGGAAAAGCGGGATATTCTGGGATCAAATCAGAAATTGACACCGCTTCTGTAAATCCGGGACTGTCCCTGGAAAATAGGGGCACTGGAGGGTCAGAGAACCTACCATGGAAATAGAGGAAGTAAAACAAAACATTGGTGGTTTGGGCCCATTGGACTGGAAGGGCAGAAGGCAGGGAGACCAACAGTAGGTGGGGCTAGAGCCAACAACAGGCAGAGCCAACTAATGCTAGTGTTCTTTCCATCCTCCTCCCTTCTGAGTCAAGAACAAGAAGAGTCCTGCTGAGTCAGGCCAGTGATCCATCTTGTCCAGCATCTTGTTCTCACAGCAATCAACCAGATGCCTATGGGAAGCCCAAAGCAGGACCTGAGCCCAACAGCCCTCTCCCCACTTGTGATTCCCAACAATAGGTATTCAGGTGCATGCTCCTCTGACAGTGGAGGTAGAACATAGCTATCACATCATAGGTAAAGGTAAAGGGACCCCTGACCATTAGGTCCAGTCGTGGACAACTCTGGGGTTGCAGCGCTCATCTCACTTTACTGGCTGAGGGAACTGCCGTACAGCTTCTGGGTCATGTGGCCAGCATGACTAGGCCGCTTCTTGTGAACCAGAGCAGCACACGGAAACACTGTTTACCTTCCCACCGGAGTGGTACCTATTTGTCTACTTGCACTTTGATGTGCTTTTGAACTGCTAGATGGGCAGGAGCTGGGACCGAACAATGGGAGCTCACCCCGTCACGGGGATTCAAACCGCCGACCTTCTGATCAGCAAGCCCTAGGCTCTGTGGGTTAGACCACAGCACCACCCGCGCCTATCACATCATGGATAGTAGTTTTACAGAGGCAACACTGGGATTAAGGAAGAGGAAACTGACAGCCAGTGCTAGCCCCTGGACTGTTTGTAAGAAGGCAGGCAGGCAGGCAGGGGCTACCCAGTGCTGGCCCACCCATAAGGCAGGGTGAGGTGATTGCCTCAGACAGCAGGATTCACAGGGGCAGCAGATCCAGCCTTCAAGGAATGCATTGCCTGCTGCCACAGTGGCAGCAAGAACTTCAGCATGCTCCTTGCAGGCCAGAACTGTCACTTCCTTGGCAGGCCCCCACCAACACCACTTCTACAGCAGCATCTTGGAAAATAGGAGGCAATGCTAGTCTTCTCATACCCTTGTTCCTGATGCAGAACTTCACACCCTCCTTCTTCCTTGGCAGGAAGCAGCACCAGTTTGTGGTTCACCTCAGGTGCCAAAATGTTTTGGGCCAGCCTGGGGCTACCTCTCTCAAGATTCTTGGATGCTAACATTGCCTAACATCCGATCTGGTCCCAAAGCTCTCCTTGCCAGCTTGCCTGCCTTTTTTAAATGATTCCAATAATAGTTACCCTAGCAACTTGCTGCACAACTGAGTAACATGTTTTGTGTGCTCCTACTTGAAGGGGGGAAATGACACAATTTTCTCCATGCATATTAAACAAAATGGTTCTGGAAGACAATGGGGAAGAGGAAGGGAATGAGAGCAGTGTCTTTAACAGTCAGATGATTGGCAAGCCCCTCAACCCCCACAACATGTTTAAAATAGAGATGGTGGTGGAATTTGCTGCAAGTGGAACAAGCATCAAACTGGCCCCTCTCTTTGCAAAGTGGTCACATTTGCAGGGACCTCTGGCAGATTTCCCCAATAATTATTATAGATATAGATAATTTTTAAAAAAATATGATGACATTTCGTCCAATACAATTTGGTCAGCTACCATTACCATCAAACATTTTATCTTAAGTGTCTGCAAACTGGGTACGGCTGAAATGTGTATTCACTTTAACTTCTGTCTCACTGATTCATTATTGAGGTGATTGTGTTAGCCATTAGCCACCATTAATATTCATTGTTTTATTGCTAACCTTTCTCTCGCTTTTTGGCCTCCTGTGACTTAGCCAAATGCACAAAAAAGTCTTACGTCTTAATGTACATTCAATTGTAAATTATATATTATATTTTTAATAAATTATATCTATTAATGTAACTAAAATGGGCTTTACTTGTGAGTGTTAAAATTTATGCATGATACATATATCTTTGTAATAAGATTATTCCATTATTTATTACAACATTATAACACCACTTAATTTTTCTATCATCCTGATTGTTCCTATTACTTCTCGTTATTAACCCCTGCAAAGAATACAAACTCTCTATTTTTTTCTGGGTGGGTTAGGGGGTGGAATCACAAGCACACATCCGCACTTGAACCTTGAGGCAAGATACCGTACATACTTCAATGGGCAATTACTGGCTCTTTTAGTTTTTATCGAGCTCTGAAATTGCCATTAAAAATGTTAACACAATGACATTGTTTTCCAAAAGCCAAAAGACCGAATCATAATAACAAAACGAGAACTGAAGTGATGAACGCGTCAAATCATAATCTGAACTACTAGTACCAAAAATCAGTTTACATCCCTAGTTTATAATCCTCTACATCACAGCAAGAAACAGAGACAGTTCAAGTCTCTCCTTTGATGAACTTTTCGTATTTTCAGGATCTGCATCAGCATTCTTAAAGCTTCTCTGCTAACAAGTGGTTGCATTTCCTGCCAAAGAAGTAAGAGAGGAAAAGTAATCCAAGAACAACGTCTAGGAATGCAGGCTTCAACCTTGAAATGTGTGGTGTCTAAACTGCTAAACTCCCACAGCAGAGCTACCCTGGAAAATAGACACAGGAAACAGATGGAGCTCTAGACTGATTGAGTAGCAGCTTCCAAAGACTACCAGCTGCAATGCATGTAATACGAGCCAGCATCTGCCCAGTGTGCTTTGGAGGTTGGTTAAATTGGGCATGTTAAGATAGAGAGGGCGGGGGGGGGGGAGGCTCTCTCTCTTGCTTCATTGTGATTGGCTAGTGCCTAAATTAACAATCCTGATCAGAGCAGCAGGTTGCTACTAGGATACAGCAAAGCAATGTATTGTTCCTGCAGCAGGTGAGGTCCTGAAACAATGAAAAGTATTATTTAGTCCCCCAGTAGACATGGTGTTTGTGACACAGCAAGCCCTTGTGTAACTGGTTTGTTTGTTTGTTTGCTGTTTGTTTGTTTGTTTGTTTTAAGCCACTGCCTGAGCTTCAGAGTTCAAGGACACTTTCTAACCAGGCAAAAATATGCAAGGAGGGTGTGAAGTGGGTGTGAAGTGAGGCTGGTGGCTTGGGCAAAGAGAGCATGGTTGAGAATGGTGTGTGGCTGGAGGAGAGTTTCAAGGGCCAGACAGAGAGCTCTGAAGGGCCTGAGGTTCCCCACTTTGGTCCTAGAGGCTCTGTGACACTGACCTCTTCATGTTGAGTTTGGAAAGAGGGAATGTAATAAGGAACCACATGGGGAGGGCAGATTTTCCTCTAGGTATGTGAAGGTTTATTTATAAGCAGTTATAAACCGCTTGGTATTTTGTACATCTCTAAGCGGTGCCATAGCTGTCAAGTTTTCCCTTTTCTCGCGAGGAAGCCTATTCAGCGTAAGGGAATTTCCCTTTAAAAAAGGGAGAACTTGACAGTTATGAGCGGTGCACAATCTTGCAGTGCTACTATATTCAGCTCAAAAGCATGCCAGTGCAAGTAGATAAATAGGTACCGCTGCGGCAGGAAGGTAAATGGCATTTTGGTGTGCTCTGGTTTCCATCACGGTGTCCCGTTGCGCCAGAAGCAGTTTAGTCATGCTGGCCACATGACCCAGAAATCTGTCTGTGGGCAAACGCCAGCTCCCTTGGCCTGAAAACGAGTTGAGCGCCACAACCCATAGTTGACTTTGACTGGACTTAACCATCCAGGGGTCCTTTACCTTTACCTGAATTGACCTGGTATCTTCCCCAGATCTGCATTAGACAAAAACCTGAATGGTGGGTTGTTCCAGTCCTTAACCTCCTGGAATCAATGCAGTCTCAAGGCTTCAGCCCTTTTTTGCTTCTTTCCTTGCCTGTTAGCCTTCTCTCCCTTTGGCACCAAATTAAGAACTGGGGTACAAAAATAGACGTTTGGGGTTGCTGATACAGCATTGCTGGCGACGTTAGTAAAACTTAATGTGCCTGATTCGAGATAACAACTATGCCATCTAGGCTTTAACACTTCATTTCACTTTATTCGTAATACAAGGCAGGCTCCAGGCTTCCAAAATGGTTTCGCATTTTCTCTTCTCACTCCGTGCCTGAAGAACTGCTATTCCTGGAAGAATTCAGCTCTATAAGATAAGGGATAATACTTTTTACCCCCCTTTCTTTTTCGCCGGTCTCCAAGGCCTGGCGTTTGAATTTAATGTGAATGGAATAAAATCATTTGCTTTTTATCAGCATGGTCCATGAACCATGGTTCGAGGCCAATATGCGACTCCGAGGGAAATGAGTTCAGCTCCAAACCCCTAATCCCCGCGCAGGATCATAAAATTGCTGCACATCACTCAGCACTGCTTAGCGAAAAATGACTGCCTCTGTGGTGGTGCTAAAAGGAAAAGATGAATTATAGCCAGTCTCCTCCTGACTGTTCCTGCAGCTTCAGGTGAACTATTTGTAATCACACCTAGATGGACTGGAGCAGAGGTGGGCAACCTTGTTGACCTGGGGCCCACATACCTGAGGTTGGATGGCTGTCTGTCATGGATGCTTAAGTTGAGATTCCAGCATTGCAGGGGGGTTGGACTAGATGACCCTTGGTTTCCCTTCCAACTCTACTGTTCTATGATTCCGGAGGCCTTGTGCCAGTGGTGGGTGGGGCCAGAGGCAAAAATAAGCAGAGGATTGAATGCAAATTTTACCTTTGTACAGTAAGCTAGTTTCTACATTGTTGTTGGTTAGTCGATTAGTCGTGTCCGACTCTTCGTGACCCCATGGACCAGAGCATGCCAGGCACTCCTGTCTTCCACTGCCTCCCGGAGTTTCGTCAAATTCATGTTGGTCGCTTCTATAACACTGTCCAACCATCTTGTCCCCTGTTGTTGTTATTATACATAGCGTTTTCTCAGCAGGGATACTGGAGTGGCTTGCCAGTTCCTGCTCCAGTTGGACCATGATAGTCAAAACTCTCCACTATGACCTGTCCATCTTGGTTGGCCCTGCACAGCATAGCTCATAGCTTCTCTGAGTTATTCAAGCCCCTTTGTCACGACAAGGCAGTGATCCATGAAGGGGTTTCTACATACACTTGCACAAACCTCTCTCTATCCTCTCTGTCTCTAAGCAAGAAGCAGGATCAGAGTTCAAGGACCAATTCCAGCCAAGTAAAATCACTCTCAGGCAGGGCTTTTAAGGAGTAGACAATTTTACGGAGGAGGAGGAGGCTATTGGTGGCTCCCAGCCATTATGGCTATGCTCTGCCTTCACAGCTGGAGGCAGTGATGGTTCTGAACATCAACCATAGGAGGGGGAAATGCTTGAGGGTTTCCCATAGACATGGGGAACAGGATGCTGAACTCAATGGGCCATTGGCCAGATCCAGCAAGCTCTTAAGTTCCTTATGGCAGATCCTTCCATTTTGAGGTGATGCTGCCTATTTTTTTCAGAGGGAGAAGAAATGGGTAGAGGGGAGTAAGTATCTCACCGGTGTAGAGAAGACTGGGAGATTCCTCCCCTCCCCCCCCCACCCCAAATCCTGCTTCCCCTCTGTATGAATGGTGTTGATGTGATAAAGGTGTTAAGTGGCAGAGTCTGTTCTTCCTCTGCTCTTTGCCTTCCCCAGACTAAGCTGATCTTCACAACCTCCCTGTCAGGAGGACTACACCAAGGCATACAAAAGACATTCATTTCAGCACAATAATTCATTTCTGGCAGGTGGAAAATTCCACCACGCTTTAGAAAAATAAAGATGACAATACCTGATAACAATCTTGGCGAAAGAAAGGGCTTCCCCTCCTCCCTCCCCTCCTTTTCAAATGCAAATTCAAAAGCAGGTAGGATTTCAGATTATGTTTTCCCTGTTCCATTCAGAGCACGTTGCATATAACAAATAGGTAATCTTTCTCCATTCCCTTTTGGGACAATTTGATTTTGTATTAGTAAACATAAGGAGAGAATGTGCCGTTGCTGCTTCTTTCAACAAAGCTACTTTGCCCTGTGATTTTAAACTGTATGCAAGCACAAAGAAAAGGGAAATTCAGAAATGGTTTATCCATGTACCTCACTAATACATAGGAGCATCATTTTATGGCTGCTCATATGCAGGAGCTGGAGGTTAAGAACCAAAGGGTCAAAGTGGTAAGGAATCATATTGGGCAGGGAGGAAGACAAAAAGAGCATCTAGGAAAGCATAGGTTGTTATAGCACTCAATATGCCATATTTTTCTAGAGCACTATTACAGTACAATCTGATACAGAAGCAAGTCTGGCAGAGTTCAGTGGGGCTTTCTCTCAGGTAAGTGGGTATAGTACAGATGCTTTAAACTAGCTTGTTTCACTCTTATTTTTCCATGACATTCAGTATATGGTCTGGTACACCTAGACAGGTTAGGCTAAGAAAGAGTAGCAGGCCCAAGGTCACCTAAAGAGGGGTTTGAGCCCAGGTTTTGTCAGTCCTAATCTAGCATTCTGTTTTCCACACTTTGGGTGGATCTACGCACAGGAAAAAACCCCGCTATAAATGAGGCAGAAATTAGATTGTTAGAACAGCAACAACCCTATGGGAAAACGTGTATAAAAATTTCATGCTCTCTGGCGCCATCTGGTGTTGCATGTTTATAGCGCATTCAAATCGTTGTTTCTTTACTAATGTACGTAACCAAGTCCTCACTGTGCTAAAAGGTTATGCTGAACTAGCTCAGTAGTGCCTTCTTGCTTATTTTTTCCCCCTTTTGGGGAGATTAAGAATGCGAGTTATACGTTTAGTCTGCTGTACCACCATATTGCGCTTCAAGGCAATTAAAATATAAAATATAAAAACGAACTCAAAATATACAATGCAGAAACAATTAAAAAAAAACAACCAGTCACACCGAACAGATAAAAACCAATAGTGATCAATAATTAAAACCTGCCAAAGGCTTTGTTAAGCAAATAGCTTTCACATGGTATCTAAAAGAAATAAAACAAGGTACCAGAGAAATGTGTTTTGGGAGAGCGTTCCATAGGGACCCATCACAGAAAAGACCCTGTTCTAGGTAGCTCCTTCCTTAACTTTTGCAGACACAAGTATCAGCACCTCAGCAAATAATCTCAGTAGCCCCTTTCATGTGTTCAACTAGGATCAATTGAATGTACATTTCTGGTCTAGAGCACCTTACTGCTTCCAAGCCAACCTTCTAGGGGAGCTCAGGCCAGCAGTGGGTGTGGGACCCCACAGTCTCATACTCTCACAAACATGCATGCAGGGCACACAACATGTACACCTCTTCCCACCCCAACAATGTATATACTTTGGGGTCCTTTTCCCCACCAGTGTCCAAATCACTGTGGTTCTCAGGCCACAGTCCTGGCTTGGGGAGAAGGGCAGATGAAGCCATTGGACTAGGGCAGTGATGGGTAACCTTTTGAGTTTGGTGTGTCAAAATTCGCCAAAAAACTGAGCATAACTCTGGTGGTGTGTCTCTTCGTGACCCCATGGACCAGAGCACGCCAGGCACTCCTGTCTTCCACTGCCTCCCGCAGTTTGGTCAAACTTATGTTGGTAGCTTCGAGAACACTGTCCAACCATCTCATCCTCTGTCGTCCCCTTCTCCTTGTGCCCTCCATCTTTCCCAACATCAGGGTCTTTTCCAGGGAGTCTTCTCTTCTCATGAGGTGGCCCAAGTATTGGAGCCTCAGCTTCAGGATCTGTCCTTCCAGTGAGCACTCAGGGCTGATTTCCTTCAGAATGGATAGGCTTGATCTTCTTGCAGTCCATGGGACTCTCAAGAGTCTCCTCCAGCACCATAATTCAAAAGCATCATTTTAGCTCCCAATTTTGTTTTCCCACAGATTTTTAGAAGTCGTATTGACCATCTTAGAGTGCCTGCTTCATCTTAACCCTTGCTTATGTGATCCTCAGCACCCAAAGGAGAAAGTCACACAGTGGATTTCTGCTTTTTTGTGCTGTTATGGACAGGAGAGGCCTGTTGAAGAAAACAATGGCTACAACTGGGTTTGGGTTAGAATGGGCTAAGCATCGGGACACATAAAGCTCCCTTGCTACTGCCCTCCTATGCAGAACTGACTTTAAAATGGTGTTTCCAAATGTGCAGCTTCGCAAATGTTCATTGCAAGAGCTTGCTTGTGCATTTACCACAATGCCATGCTCAGATCACACAAATCATCCATGCAAATGCGCTCAATTAGCTGTTTGCACATGCAGTTAACCAATTTGCACACAGAAACGTAGAAATCCTGAGTAGATAAATGAAGTGCATCATTGTGATTATAGTCACAGCGCAATTGTCTTGATTACCCTTGCTTGATGTAAAGATTACAGATTTACGGTGTGAACAGAAGAGAATAACTGCCTTGGGCTCTTTATAAGCAAACCATGATCTACAAGGAGAACTAAGCTGCTCAGTAAGAAGATATGGATTCACTGGTATTCACTTCCTTTGGAATTTCCGCAGGAAATCCAGTTTTTAAAACCATGGAAATTATAAATCTGGATTAAACAGGGGGAAGGAATATGGCCTGGTATTTTGATGAGATTGTCATCATGTGGGTGCTGTGAAAAACTTGCATGCAGGAGGAGCACAATAAACTGCCATGTGGAAATGCCCTTTATAAAGGAAGCTAAAGTACTCTGAAGCCACCTAGTGTGAGTGTACCCCTAGAGTATCATACGCTGTGGCAGCCAAGGGCAGATTAACCACAACACTCATGGTTATAGCCTTAGGTGCTCATGAATTTTTTTTTTGGGGGGGGGAGCTCAATTTTCTAGCTTAGTCATGAAGCTCACTGGGTGAATCTGGTGTTGGACGTGCAGCAGCAGAGACCATTCAGTGTACAACTTAAGGGTTTCATTCTGTTAGTGTTAAAGTCAGCTAGCCAAGAAGGGAACCAGTAGAGGTGTTGCTTACAACCAAGCAGAGCAGCATGATATTCACAGGGGTAGCACATACTTTGATTGGCTGCGTAGATCTGAAGGAGTTTTCCTATGTACGTTTGGTTGAATGTCTCCCTGATATTTACAAGGTCTGAACTAAGAAAGGCAAAACCTCTCTGAACCTTTCTTTTCAAATTATACATTGTTTGTTTTCAGTTTCCTCAGTAAAGTGTTATTGGGATTTCTCTCTCTTTCTCTCCTCTGTTACTTAAGTGGCTTTCCTGAACACCTAGACAGTTTGGAACCAGGATAATTAAGAAACTGCTTGTTCCCATATGATATTGACCAGTCACAATATTCTACCATCAGAGGCATGGCTGGTGGAACATATGAGAGAGGTAGTTAAAAAACAACAACAGCCCTGTCTTAGGAGAGCCATATGACACCCTCTCTCATGGCATTTCACCACCTCCTGAAAACTTTTTTTGTTAAGTCTTTTGCTTGCATGTTGGTTCATGCTTTTCCGTTCTCTTTGTTTTATAATCTCTGTGGTTTTGTCTGATATTTTATCTGTCTGTCATCTGTTGCTTTGAAATATTTTATATGGTTGTGATATTCTTTTTTATTTAATTAATTTTATTTGGGGTTTATGTTAGCTGCCTTGAACAGTTCAGCTTCGAAGTAGAAAGGTAGGGTAAAATATGCTTAATAAATAATATGTGCATAAAGACAGGAGCCTAGCAATCCACATGAAGATGAACATATACACAATAAATCAATATGAAAATGGTTTCTGGGTTGTAAAATGATTGTGTATACATAATCATTTAGCAAGAGCTAGATAGACAGACAGACAGACAGACAGACAGACAGATGATAGATAGAGTGTTTTTTCTATTTAGGGGTACTCTCATTTTCCTACTCTTATTGAAATACCGCCCCTCAAACTTAGATTCACAAAAAAGCACTAGTAGATAGATGATAAGATAAGATAAGATAAGATAAGATAAGATAAGATAAGATAAGATAAGATAGATGATGGAAGGAAGGAAGGAAGGAAGGAAGGAAGGTAGGTAGGTACGGGACTCCTGGACTGTAAAGTCCACTCAAATTTGACTATGGGGTGCAGCGCTCATCTCCACTTTTGGGTTGAGGGAGCCGGCGTTTGTCGACTGACAGCTTTCTGGGTCATGTGGCCAGCATGACTAAACAGCTTCTGGCACAATGGGACACCGTGACAGAAACCAGAATGCATGGAAATGTTATTTACCTTCCTGCCACAGCGGTACCTATTTATCTACTCACACTGGTATACTGTACTTTCAAACTGCTAGGTTGGCAGGAGCTGGGACAAAGCAACGGGAATGGGAACTCAACCCATTGATATCTTTCTGGGGCAGTTTGTCTGCCTTTGGTCCCCACCCTGCTCTCAGCTCTCACCTGTGGCTCCTAGAAGCTGTCAGCATTCAACAGCGACCACACCCAGGAAATGGCTTCAACTGGCTGGCTAAACCAGATGAGGGTTCCCCTGTATGAAAAGACTGGTTCCAGTGGATGGAGCAGACGAGAGCCATAGGGGGTCCAACAGTCAAGAAGCCAGTTTCTGCACATGCTATAGATGGGCAGATGGGTCTCTTCAACCTGGGAAGGTAGCCCATCTAAGAGGAGGAACACTCTGATCCTAAACCTCTGTTGCTTTGCAGAATATCTTTGGGAGAAGAAAAGGCACACTCCAGACCTATTGTGGGGGAGGAACATGAAGAAGGCCCTCTGATGGTGATCGCAGACTAACAGATTTTATAATGCTGAGTATGAAGTCCACAAAAGTTTTATGTCAGTCTTTTTAAAGTGCTGCAAGACTTTCCATTGGTTTTGCTGCAACAGATGGCTATTTCTCTGGAAATGAGCAGAGTTGTGGCATTTTGGTTCCTAAAACCAAGAGAATTGAGCTTGCCAAATAGGTCCAATTAGCAGCTCAGTACCAACATAGTGTCAACGCTCATTTTTATCAGCAACCAATAATGAGGCCGTAGATACTGGAGCAGAATTCCCAAAGCAGGTTGCTCTCCAGATGTTGTGGACTACCACTCCCATCACCTGCAGCCAGCAAGGCCATTAGTCTGAAATGATGGGAGTTACAGTCCAGACCATATGGAGGGTACCCAGCTGGGGAAGGCTGCACTAGGGGATATGCAGTCTGCCAAGAAAGGAATCAAGAGCAGGCAACATAGGCTAGAATTAAAGAGTAAAGCTTCAGTGGCCAAGTACAACACGTGAAGTTTCATCAACTGCTTGAAAAGAGTCAATATATTTGCAAACCGGGAAAATTCCATCAGGTCTGATATTTTAAACCCCAATGAATATTTATTTCCTAAAGGGATGATAATCTCCACAGCCTGGACACCACAAACACCCATCTGACCATATAAGCAGATCAATATTTTGCTTGGGCTAGAGAGGGTGCAAATGTCTCTCCCTCCTTTTCGCTACAAATAGGCTGTAAAAGCAATAAGGAGTTGAGTGCCGAATGTTTTCCTGGTAATTAATGACTGGTTCGGCTTAATGACAGTTGCCTGTACTTTGGATCATCAACTCTCCTAGCTGGTGGTCATCAATTGCGGGGAAATGCCTTGCGACTCTGTCATTATTACCTAATTGATAGGAGAGCCTTAGCATAAAGCAGAGCAGCGAATCCACTTTATAAATTAGTAACAGAAACTGGCGCATCCGCCCTGGAGGCTCAGAGAGTGGCCTCGAAGCACCTGATGCAACGCTTTTGTTGAAGCTAAGCAAGTCAGTGTCTACGTGAGAGGCCACTGGGACCTTCACATAAGCGGCTCTCAGCTTTCTAGAGGAGGGACGAAATAGAATCATAGAATCATAGAATCATAGAGTTGGAAGAGACCACAAGGGCCATCCAGTCCAACCCCCTGCCAAGCAGGAAACACCATCAAAGCATTCCTGACAGATGGCTGTCAAGCCTCTGCTTAAAGACCTCCAAAGAAGGAGACTCCACCACACTCCTTGGCAGCAAATTCCACTGCCGAACAGCTCTTACTGTCAGGAAGTTCTTCCTCATGTTTAGGTGGAATTTTCTTTCTTGTAGTTTGAATCCATTGCTCCGTGTCCGCTTCTCTGGAGCAGCAGAAAACAACCTTTCTCCCTCCTCTATATGACATCCTTTTATATATTTGAACATGGTTATCATATCCCCCCTTAACCTTCTCTTCTCCAGGCTAAACATACCCAGCTCCCTAAGCCGTTCCTCATAAGGCATCGTTTCCAGGCCTTTGACCATTTTGGTTGCCCTCTTCTGGACACGTTCCAGCTTATCAGTATCCTTCTTGAACTGTGGTGCCCAGAACTGGACACAGTACTCCAGGTGAGGTCTGACCAGAGCAGAATACAGTGGTACTATTACTTCCCTTGATCTAGATGCTATACTCCTATTGATGCAGCCCAGAATTGCATTGGCTTTTTTAGCTGCTGCATCACACTGCTGACTCATGTCAAGTTTGTGGTCTACCAAGACTCCTAGATCCTTTTCACATGTACTGCTCTCAAGCCAGGTGTCTCCCATCCTGTATTTGTGCCTTTCATTTTTTTTGCCCAAGTGTAGTACTTTACATTTCTCCTTGTTAAAATTCATCTTGTTTGCTTTGGCCCAGTTGTCTAATCTGTTAATTGTCTAATCTGTTAAATAAATATATTTGCATAATCAATCTAATATGCAATAGTTCCTAAGAACTATTCTCTGCCTTATTTTTTTAAGACCAAAGCCATTCTTGCCATGCAGATCTCTGACTGCCATCCTTCCTCATTTTGGGCCATTTGTAAATTTTCATTGTTTTCAGGAGCAGCCAAAATAAGTCAGGAGAGACCAAACAAAAAACAAAAAAACCTTCCAGTGTCAAGCCAGCAGGTCCTAAGTAAACAGCCCTCTCCACCCCCTTTCCCTCCCTCCGTGCCAAGCACTTCTGTTTCAGCTCTTTAAAAAGGAAAAAAAGAAACCATTACTCAGCCTAACATGAATCCTAATTAAAATTTTACACAGTATGTCTTTTAATTAGCCATGGCTGGAGTGGTGAAAGCTATCAATATGTACCAGGATAATTGTATGAAATGACTTTTCAAAAATGAACAGCAGGCATGAATCCACTTGACAGCAGGGGGTTATTGGAGAGACACACAGCGCAAGACGGGGTGCCTCAGATAATGTGGGCGAGATAATAATGCACGCAGCAAAACGACACACGCCACCATCTTTTACGCTCTGCTGGCTCCCCTGCAAACAAAAGTTGGCTCTGGTTGCACCCTGGACATCAGGAGGCACACGAGTGCATTTCCACACAAGAGCTGTGATTTCTAGTTTCCCTAGCTGTTGATTTATTTCGGCTTAAATACAGGGGTATGTTTAATAACAGCAGTCACGCAGAGCCGTGCACAAAAGCTGAGATAATGGCTACGCGCATAGAGAGAACAATGAGCCATTCAGTCCCATAGGGGTGGCGAGAGGGCGTTTGCTACTTTCAGATTCCTTACACGTAGAAATCAAAGCTGGAACATCAGGAACAAATGTTTGACCACAGACTACCTTCTGACTTCATTTCAGATCTGCCCAATAAATGCCAATTTCATGCACATCCTCCTCATGTTGAGTTTATCTTTTCTCGAGAGACACAACAGGTTCAGATGATTTAAAAGAAAATATCTAAGAGGTAGTTCATATGGGCATGCTCATCACACGATAACTACAGCAATTTCTTTTTTTATTTACTATTTAATTTTTATTCTACCTTTCCTCCAAGGAGCTCAATGTGGTGAACATAGTTCTCCTCCTCCCCATTTCTTTCTATTCTCACAACAACCCTGTGACATAGCCTTGGCTGAGAGATTATGACTGGCCCAAGGTCGCCCAGTGAGCTTAATGGGTGGGACAGGATTTGGACCTAGTCAGCACTCTAACCACTACACCTCACTGATCCTCAGTAAATGTATGCATTTCTCCCTTCTTCCATGTTGTACAGTTCTCAGTTGTTTTTCCCCCCAATTTCAAAATCCATGGGTTGCTCTCTGTCAAACTTCTGACACCATGTGTTGTCTGTTCACATAGAAACTCACTGCAAGTGGAGTTAGTCATTAAATAAACTTTAACTCATTCCAGACAAGTCCTGGGAACCTGCATAGAGTAGTAACCAACCTCTCTGGCTAGGCCACATTTCTTCCACAGCTCTCTGGGTGCCAGGTCCCCGTCTCTTAAAGGGGAAATTTAGTTGCTGCATCACACTCTTCCCATATAAAAACATCACTAAGAGAGGCTTAATACATAAAACAATTCATAAAATTATATAAAACAATCAAAAAGTCTTTTTCCCCACAGGCAGAAAGATGGTAAAATAATCAGCTAGGGGGACCCCATTCAGTGTGAGAGACCCCAGACAAAGTGCCTTCTGGTGGGACCAATCTTGCATTGACCCATCAGGCAAAACCAGCGATGGCAGTAGCAGTGCTGTACAGTTGGTTGAGTACCTGCATTTTAATTTCTCGCACTGCCCAAGTGAACCCAATGTAGAGTCTCTCCAGGACATTTAATAACATCTATAGGGTGCGGGTGGCGCTGTGGGTTAAACCACAGAGCCTAGGGCTTGCCGATCAGAAGGTCGGTAATTCGAATCCCCGCAATGGGGTGAGTTCCTGTTGCTTAGTTCCTGCTCCTGCAGTTCGAAAGCACGTCAAAGTGCAAGTAGATAAATAGGTACCGCTACAGCGGGAAGGTAAGTGGCGTTTCTATGTGCTGCTCTGGTTCGCCAGAAGCGGCTTTGTCATGCTGGCCACATGACCTGGAAGCTGTAGGCCGGCTCCCTCGGCCAATAACGCGAGATGAGTGCCGCAAACCCAGAGTTGGTCATGACTGGACCTAATGGTCAGGGGTCCCTTTACCTTTATAGGATGTAAGGTCAAGCTAGTCATTCACAAACTATGCATGTAGTATGCAGCTATGTATATTATTTTTCTTGTTTAGTATTTGGTTTTAGCATCAAAGGGGTTTCTCTATCCCCACCCCTGCCCCAGTCTCCAAGCAGTGGAATGGAGTAGGGAAATCTTTTTTCCAATCACAGTAGGGGAGTGAAGAGATAAGTCGCTGACTTCCCAGTAAGAAAAGATCCCTTCTGCATGTAATTATCTGGAGTGGGGGGGGGAGCAAGATAAATAGCTGCATGCCACATATTAAGTAAACATCTAGTTTGGCCCTTATCCCTTGCCCTTTCAACACAGTGGGAATTTATTCTGAACAAACATGTAGAGGATTGCATTTCACATTGGTTAATCCCTGGAATCAGAAAACCACAATTTAACCTTAGTGATTCAGTTAAACAGCATGTAGAGAGACTCCTGGTTTTGGGATTGAAAGTGCTCTGTAAACTCAGGGCTAAAACATTTGAATTTCGGGGCAGCCTCACCACATCTAGACAAACATCTTGAATGCCACATCCTTCCAACATTTAAAGTAGTCTAGTGACATGCACCACACAGTCCCGATGCTGATGCTACTATGGAGTTCATTGGTGTCATCAACACCACCTCAGATTGCCATACAATATTGCGCAGCTTTCCTATGTTTCCTGGAAATGAAAGAGAACGGATATTTGCTTTATTCTGCTCCATGTGTTCACTGCTACCCATGCATTCATAGTTAGCTCTTGATGTACCAGAAAATAATATTCTCAGCAAAAATGAATTGAGTGTGTGCCCCAATATTATTTCCTGATGGAGATGTTGATTAGCTCCACAAAATACATTGGTTTGTCTTGTTTCTTTGAGAGATATTTTTTTCTTTTCATTCCCAGCTGGAATAACTGGACATGTATCGCGGCTTGTAAACCATTGCAGCTGCATTTCATTTTTCTGTTGAAAACTAGTAAGTGTTCACAGTGGAAGGGAATAAGCAGCAGTGGTGGGCAAAAGACAAACATCAGCAGCCAACATATATATATATATATATATATATATATATATATATATATATATATATATATATATAAGCTGCAGTGTTACAATCAAATTGAACTGGTACGGTGTTCTGCCCAGGCCAACCGCCCCATGGTTTCCCCATGCTATGCCACTGGCATTTTCTGCTCTCCAGTTTACCTTTACAATTGTTGCTGCCTGCAGAGCTGTCATGCATGGAGAGTCTGCCTCCCCTTTCCGTAACTTCACAGATAAGAATTAATGAGCAGTTTATATTTTATAGTCCTTTTTTTCAGGCACCAGGTTGCAAGCAAAAATCCACATCCCTCCACAAGGAGAGCAGTTGGCTACTCTAATTCTTCCCCCTTCCCCCTTCCTCAACATCCTAGGCGCCAACGGGAAGTCCCTCCTCCTCTCTGCATCCTTTGTTCTCTAATACGTTCGGATCTCCTAGTTTGTGGGGAGGGAGGGTCCCCCCCCACTCTCTAATGACCTCTCTGCTATCTGTCCCCTCCCTTCTGTTTCTCTTGTCATTATCTCGTAGCTAGGTAACTCCTGTCTAATCTGCTCTGTGTCTGTGTCTCTCCCTGCTTCTGAGACCGCTGGAAATGAGGAGGGTGAATCTTTCCCCTCCAGCTCCTCTTCTGAGGAAAGCTGATCTGCCTGTGAATGCTTTCTCCCATACTCTGCTTCAGACCATTCCCTAAACACCAACACGGCTTGCAAATATAAAGAACAATTTTACTTGATTGAACATACTGAAGTGCAACGTGCATGTCAAAGCCTGGAGATACTTATAGACAAACAGTCAACTAATGGCACAACTCTGCCAGCAATGTATATAATAGGAACGTCAAAGCGCAGTGCAAACACGCAAACGTCCCTGCAGTTAGTTCTCTATTAAAAGCGCAAAGTCATGTAAACTGGGAACGGTCACAGGAAAGGATTCTTCACATAGAGGCAGGGGTCATGCGTAGATGGCAGACACAGACAAACACCTCCTCACTGTCCCTCGGTGAATGCAGTACAATGGATCAGAAGACCTGTACTCTGGATGATAAGCAGGTTTTGCAACAGCTTCTTCAGTTCACAATACAGTGGTACCTCGGTTTAAGTACACAGTTGGTTCCGGAAGTCTGTACTTAACCTGAAGCGTACTTAACCTGAAGCGAACTTTCCCATTGAAAGTAATGGAAAGTGGATTAATCCGTTCCAAACGGGTCCGCGAAGTACTCAACCTGAAGCATACTTAACCCAAAGTATGAGTGTAATTGGTTCTGGAAGTCCGTACTTAACCTGAAGCGTACTTAACCTGAAGCAAAAATTCCCATTGAAAGTAATGGAAAGTGGATTAATCTGTTCCAGATGGGTCCGCGGAGTACTTAAACTGAAAGTAATCAAACCGAAGCGTACTTAAACTGAGGTATGACTGTACCATATACTTAACACGATACATCAAGAATATAAGATCTTCACAGGCACAGCAAGACCATTCCCTGACAAGAGCTCTTTATGGCTGGTGATGTCACACCTCCCTCCCCACCCATGGCCCTAAACTAAGCTACATTCTGACCTGGCACCATTCAGGGCATTTTGGGAAGGGAAGAATGATGGTCTTTGGCCAGAATCCATCAAGTGGAGTGGTACAACTGTCACAACCAATGGCAGTGGCTAAAATAAATTTAAAAAATTAAATGAGGGGATGGGGGGGGTGTCATGTTCAGTTGCTTCTGAAGAAAAGTTTCATGTTTGCTTGGTTCCAGCTTTTGAAACTTCATCAACTCAATGATGGTACAATGCTACTTGATCTATCTTTTATGCTCTCTGGGGCCGATATGGCTAGAAGATTCTACTGCAGATGCTTCTGAGGGATGCCTCTGATCTTCTTGTCCCCCTTAACGTTAATCCCAGGCAATGGAATGGAATTTGTTCACTGCTGCTACCTGTCGGTACCAATTATATCTCCTACAGTGGTTTACCCTCAAGCCTAACATTGGTTCTGTTTCCCTACGAAGCTCATAGGTTAGTGCCCAAGTAGAATATGTATAGGATGAGTCATTCTGGTGATCATGTTACACATCCACCTCCTTCATCAGGCATTCATCTTAATGTCAGTAAAATTAATTGCTAGAGAATTAACTAGGGATTTCTAGAAGGCGCCTTGCCCTTTTTAAGTAAACAAATGTGTTGTTGTATTGGATGAGCCCTGTGGAAAAATACAGAAAATAAAAAGTGCATGTGGCCTAAATCTCAACAGAACAATGGACCGATAAGGAAAATGAAATCTCTTCTGCAAGGGGACATCTCAAAATATAAAGAACCCAGTTTTCCTGAATCTTGCTTATTTCAAACCACCAGCACTTGTCCAAATTCTCTTCACTTAGTTCCATTATGTAAGCAATGTTGTGCAAGCAATGCATTATATTTTTTTTCTACATTTCTCTTCATTTGGGTGATGTTAGTGTGGCAAGAGGAATCCCATTCTAGCACCCATTGTCAGATAAGAGGATTATATTCACTTGTACAAGTGTCACAGTATTTTTTTAAAATAAAAATAAAAATACTGTGCACCATCTAAGGAGAATAGATGAATTTCTATTTCTGTCATCCATTGATTCTATTTCTGTCATCCATTGATATTTTATTTTTTTAAAAAAAGTAATAATGTTCCACACCTTTTCTGCTCAACCCTTTGTTTCCAAACTTCAGTATTTTCTATCAGTAAGAGTTATAGAACACTGGCCCTTTTATGAGGGGGTTCTTCGGAAATAAGAAACATTAATCATGAGTATTCCAGGCACATTTTCGATCATTATTATGTGGAACGGACATGAGAGGGAGCAGAGGGAATTCCATTAACATGTGTGCTCACCCCTCTTTCCCTTCTGTGCGCATAAATTCTTGAAGCCCTGGCTTCAGGAATGGTTGGGCAGTGGCCTGTGAAAAGACGACATCAGGCTGGACCTTAGAGAATGGACCACAGGGAATAGCAAGAAGCTAAACCCATTCACCGGCATGTCATCTGGAGCACCCACTGGGGAATCCGGGAGAGCTGTGGGCCAAGGCAGAATTACAAAGCACCAAAGAACAGTGGAGAATCTTAACTAGGAAAGAAGAAAAGCTTTTGATAACATGTAAACCAGCTGGACCCACAGTTACACCCTCATTTTTTGTGGTTTTGTTTCAAACACAAGGCCCTTAAGCTTCTTTTAAGGGATCCAATGGGGCAACTGTGCCCTCGAAACAAGAGGAAAATTGTGGGAGCTTGCATGCCACCTGTGCTTTGCTGATCTAAGAGAAACAACACAGAGAGCAATAATATACATCCACTTTGCAGCATGAGTGAAAGAGACTTGCCAGTGCCTGGATAATGAACAGCTCTATATACATGCTGAAAGCCAGAGATGTCCAAATGAGCTCAGTGTGGCTGAACAATCTTGATGTACTGCTGGTTGTGATGGTTTCTAGATTCCACTTCCAGGCTAGGGCTCCAACCCAGTGCAAATCTCAGCTGCATTGTTCCCTTCATTTTTATGAATACAGATAAACTCGCAATGAGTCAAACTGCCCAGGTAGCTCTCCAAGGCCATAAGACCTTGGAGGCCATAAGGTCTTTAAGCAGAGGCTTGGCAGCCATATGTCAAGAATGCTTTGATGGTGTTTCCTGCTTGGCAGGGGGTTGGACTGGATGGCCCTTGTGGTCTCTTCCAACTCTATGATTCTATGAAAAGGATCTCCTGTCTCCAATACGATATCTTTTTTTAAACTGGAGTTGCCAGGAATTAAACATGGTGCCTTCTGATGCAAAACATACATTGTACCATGGAGCTATAAGATCTCTGGGGGAAGGTTCCAAACAGAACTGGAAATCCTAACAGAACTACTCAAAGAGTGAATACCTAACTGCAGAGTTGGACATTTGGGCACCCTTCACATCACACATCTCATCTTTTCCCCTCTGAAACTTGGGAGTGTGCATTAAATGCTGACAATTTTTCATGAAGTCTTTTTAATCATCAGCACAGAATCATAAAATCACAAACTGATGCAGAAGTATAGCAAAACTGAGAAACTGAAATTGACAGATTCACCCATCCTTAGTCCCTTAGTCCGGCGCTTCAGTATAGGACTGCAAGTCCAATTAGGTGAAAACTTTTTTCCCCTTACAACTTCATGGCAGCTTTAAAGTTAATGTTCAGTAAAGATCTCAAGAGCACTCTAAATCTAAATCACTGCCCTGTCCGCCAGATATTCATGCCAATCATAGCCAATTGCAAAAGTTTATCAGACAGAATTTCTGGGTTGCATCCAACTCAATTCCATTCAGAGTTGACTCATTGAATTTCATGGAGCTAATTTCATGGATGCTGTTTAATTTCATTGGGTCTGCTCGGAGAATGACAAATGTTGGATACGACAGGATGATTAACCATCAGTAATGCCTAAAAGCCCATGTGGCTCTACGTTATAAAGGGTTTCAGCATGGCCCAGTTGTGAAGCATGACACGCATATGACTGATCAATAGCAAGCCTGTATTAATGCCACTGCAGATCTCAGTCAAATATATATAAATGTGCAACGATAATTGTTTCAGACTTTTCGTTTAATGATGTCACTTCCTAGGTGGGATGTTGCTTCTACATTGAGGAGCAAAGTTGCTTCATATACATGTCTGCATCTGTGCATGTCTGTTATGTCATGGTACGCTAACCAGCTTAATTGGGTCTAACATTGTGTACTAAACAGCTGGCTCGTGCTCCAGCCATAGGGAGAAAAGCTAATCCCAGTCAGCCTCTGGCAACAGGAATGGCTTTAGAAACCTTTTTAATAAGAGGGAACAAGATATCCAGCCATTGAAGTCTAAACTGTGAAGTAAAAGAGGAATCATTCCATAGTCTTTTCTGTGCACCTGCATTCTTGCTACTGGCAGGAGATTTTTGTTGTTGATTTCTGTTACATTCACCATTGAGATAATGTGGGTTTCACATGCCCAGATGGGGTGGTGGGGCTGTGGGGGCAGCCCCACCACCTGCCACCATCACATTCCCCCAACATTTGCACAAACTTAACAGGAGTTTTATTTGCATATCAAAGTATACTTTTAAGGGCGAAAGATTTATACGATCTGAAGAGAAACCAGAGTATACTTTTAGACCAGAGTATCCAAGGTGGTGCCCTCCAGGTGTTGTTGGACTACAACTTCCATCATCCTTGACCATTGGCCATGCTAGCAGAGTTATTAGAGTTGTAGCCCAGCAACATCTGCAGGGCACCACATTGGCTACTCCAGGGTGCAGAGCTTCTCATGCAAGGAAGGACCTTGATGGGGCCAGCATTCCTCCTTACATGGAGGAGCTGGACATCAGGGGAGTATGGTGATAGCACACAGGTCAGAGGGCAGACCTTTGGATGGAACCCCACTTCTGTGAGCAGCGGCGTAGCTAGCTGCTTGGGCACCTGGGAGTAGGGTGAGGGCAGGGCACGCCAGAACCCCAGTGCCTGAGCCCCATTCCACTCCAGTGCCCTACAGGCCTGTGTTGCTTTTTCGAGCCATGTGGAGCCTCCAGGTGTCCGAGCCACCGCATCACTCCCAGGAGAGACGCGTGGCTTGGGCGCGCTAAGTGCCACCCCCGTGGTGTGGTGCCCTCTAGCTATGCCTCTGTCTGTGAGGACCATAAATGAAGTGAGGTATAAATGCATCATGAATGCACTACACCAACTGTCACAGGAGATGGTGAATTTGGATGGCCATCTCCCAAGGG
Source organism: Zootoca vivipara (assembly GCF_963506605.1). Classification (NCBI taxonomy): domain Eukaryota; kingdom Metazoa; phylum Chordata; class Lepidosauria; order Squamata; family Lacertidae; genus Zootoca; species Zootoca vivipara. The sequence goes on along the minus strand of NC_083282.1, from coordinate 76,452,177 downwards.
ACAGCTCACCCTGGGGTGCAGAGAATCACTTCAGAAGCCAGTTCTCTGTGGTCCCCTTCAGATCAGGTTACATGGGTGTATTCCATTATTGCAAAATGGCTTCCAATATGACTTTTTAAAAAAGCAAATTCAACTTAGTTTTTCTGTTAACATTTCTTTATTACACACACACACACACACACACACAGAGAGAGAGAGAGAGAGAGAGAGAGAGAGAGAGAGAGAGACAGCGCTACTGGATGAGCAATTGTCAGTTTGCAGATTGCGCCTAACTCCCACCATCTGTAGCTACATGAAACCTTTGTTGGTAATGCTTACATTACAATATGCTCTCCCAGCACGCAGTTTCCCAAACCTAGCTAAAGATTCTTCCTGGAGGTGCAGGAGCTGCGCCAAATGCTCTTCTGCGAAACCTTCACGGCATTCAAGCGAGAGATCGCTTGCTTACAGTTCCTGGCTGCCAACTGGATGACAATGTTGGTTCTTCATCTCATTTCCATGCCAGAAACAGAAAGTTAGACAAAACTAACCACTGTGTCATTACTCCTTTCTGGCACGTATTGCCTGGCTATGTAACTTTCATTTGCTATAGGCATAGAAAGACCACACAGCTACACTGGGCTTAAACACCATATGAGTTTGATTCTACTGCTCATTTATTAATGACTGCTGTATTTTCTCTAGCTGGAACCAAAATACAATCTTTAACCCTCAAGTTGCCATCACCCTTCTTTCTAGCCTTCTTTTTAGCCTGGAACTCTGGATTGAACAGTGGTATGGATTAGATATTAAGTGAGCTGCCATGCAAGAGCTTGCCCTAAAAGGCATGTAATACATACATGGATGCATCCACATGCATATGAAATCCAGTTTTATATATTCTACTCTAGAGTTTCAGGTTCTGTTTTGGAACTTGGCTGGAATTTGTTTCACAAATTCAACTTGATTTGAGAGCTCCTTCAGGCAACCTGTTTATCCTGATTTGCTTACCCAAAGCTTACATGGAGATTAGATTATACCTGGTCTTTACTGAGCATTCATTCTGATTTGTTTTCAGGGAGGTTATACAACAACAGGTGTGCTGTTGGAAGCTGGGGAGAACTCAGGGCAATGGGCTTGGGCTGAACAGGATTCAGAGCAGGAGACAGAGCTGGCATTGTCTTCCATGGCTAGGCAATGACTCTGCTGGTGGAAACAGATGCAGCCCCTTCAACAGAGTGTGCACATGCAGGCTAGTTCTCACAAGTAAGGTATGTGCCCTACTTTGGCTACAGAGCTTGGCAGGTGGGTGTGATAACTTATTGGGACAGCTTCACTGCTCACATACAATTTTGAATTTTATGTTCAGATCTTGGCTTTTGCCATTCTGACCTTGCTCCTAGCTCAGTTAACTCTTCCATCCTGTTTGTAGGAGCTCTGGGACTGAGTTAGCTTTTGCCTATGCACCTGCATTGTGCTCTGGTTTAATAAATGTCCTTCTCCTACTCTCAAGTAAGAGCCTTTGCGGTTGTGTCTGGGGTGGAAGCTACAGCACCATGGTCATTCAATAATTCAGACTTCTGATGGGCATTATTTCAAAATTATGTCATCCCAGAACCAGAGATGCCAGCATCTTGAAATAATATGGGGAGGAACTGAGGGGATCCACCTATCCCTGTATGCTGATTGCTGAGGTGGCTGTATTCAGAAAGATGTGTCTAGGGTCTAGTCTACCATACTGCTGGATACCCATCGACTATTTGTGCAGACTTATGTGATGGGATATTAAAATGTGTCCACATTATGTCATTCCTATGTCATTCCAAGAGAAGAGGCCAGGAGAAAGACAGGCATGAACAGGGTGATATTGATGCTGGGTCTCCATACACTTTTTAGAAAGTTGTGTGTTATATTTCATCCTTAGTCATGGGGCAGCAGTGGAAAGAAGCTGTGTGCTAGGCTTCCAATCCTCTGAGGGCACAAAAATATCAGAGATAAGCAAAAAAAAAAGTGTTCTGTTGAAAATGGAATGACTGCTAAATGCATGGCCAGAGGTTTGGGGGTGGGGGATATAAGGCAAAGCCCCGCTTATTGGAGGCCAGCAATCGGAGCACTGTAAGTTCAGTAGTTAGCCCACTCTACGTTGTGGAAATGGAGGAAAGACATTCCTCTCCATTGGAGAGCTGCTGCTAGCCAGTGTAGCTAATATGGAGCTAGACAGACCAATGGGAGCTTCTGATGCTCTTATCAGCTATCATCCCAGGTAGGAAGGCACCTCATTGTTAAAGCAGTCATTTCTCCACGGACAGCTAAGATAGGACCTATCTCCTTAAAGCGTTTTTATTCACACCCAAGGCAAAGGCAGACAAACTGAACTGTCAGACACAGAATAAGCCTTCGCCGACATGAACTGGAATGTCTAGCAGTTCTGAATTCTCCTGGTTTAATGGGGAAAGGGCAGGAAGCCAGGTAGGTGGTGCCTCTCATCAATGAGGTACACCTTTGCCAAATCCTTTCTGCAAGTGCAGGCCCATTTGGAAACTTGTGTGCCAGGAAAGGCATTCACAGTGAGCCTGCTCCCTAAAGTAGCAGGTGGTGATTCAATTGCTCTTTCCCTGTCCATACGGTGACTCAGCTGACAGTAAGTGAGATTTGCAGATGCTTATTGAATTTTGAGTTAGTCAACTCAGTTGGTATTCACTCAAATTAATTTTGCAATACAGCCTTTCCTCCCCCACTCTCCTCTCTCCTGGATGTACAAACTACAGTTTTGGAGAGGTTTATTTTTCCTGGTTGTTTGCCAAGAAGGCTGCTTCAAAGACGCACTAAAAAGCACTGCAGAAGCCTTTCTTGCAGAAACACACATTGTAAACTAATGATATTTTTTATGAACAATTAGCAACTAAGACCTACGTTCCACTTGCTTTAATTGCATTCTTTATGTTCTATTTTCAGTCTTTATACCTTTCCTTAGTTTCTTGCAGGTGAAATTTGTAAGGCAATTCAGTGAAATCACACAACCTGTCTGGGAACATTAGCAAATTTTGCCAATAAGTGAACGCCACTATATATTATATAGTGGTTGCAGGGTATTTAAAAAACACTTACTCACTCAAGCTTCCATGTGTTCCAGAGTTCTGTTTGAAGGATTTTTGATTTGTATTCCGGCCCTTTGTTTACAGCAGGCATGTCCAAAGTCCATTTTGGGAGCCCAATCCGGCCCATTGGTCAATTTAATCTGGCCCCTGTGGCAGTTATTTTCTTGGATTAAAATCCCCCAAAAAGCTCAACAACTTCAATCCAATAAAAAGCTCAACTACCCTGGGGTAAAATTGTTTAAAAAAGCTCAAAGGTCAACAACTTTGGTCGGCCCTCATGCATGTTCACTTCATCAAATCTGGCCCTCTTTGAAAAAAGTTTGGACACCCCACAGCATTCACATTACAGACTCTTGGAGGCTTGGAGGAAAACTGTGCAGGCCTGCAAGCATTGCATGTGAAGATGCTAATGCAGGGGTCCAAAATGTGGTGTTCATAGATACCATTGTGTCTACAAGTACTTCTTGTGTTGGCCACAAAAGGTCTCCGAAAATATCCCCTTGGAAAACCCACAATGTTCAGTCCCTGTTCATTGGTTCAGCCTTTCGTATGCTGGACATTTCCCCTTAAACATGCCCACATTAATTGTATGCCAAGACTGAACACTCACCAGAGCTTCTCCCTGTGGCTGAAGTAGATGCCTTCTCCCCATTGTCAAGGCCATAGCTGCCAAGTCTCCCGTTTCCCCTGGGAAATCCCCATTTTTCCAGCTGTTCCTAGCTGAAAAAACGGATTTTTTTTGTTTTTTTCCGGTTTATTCTGGTGCGGCGGCCATTTTGGAACTGGGCGGAGCATGCTCAGAAGCGACTTTTGATGCTGCTCTGCCCAGTTCCAAAATGGCTGCAGTGTGACTTCTGGCGCGGTGGCCATTTTGGAACTGGGCAAAGCAGCATCAAAAGTCACTTCTGAGCATGCTCCGCCCAGTTCCAAAATGGCGGCAGCACTACTTCCGGTCTGCTATTTCCGCCCAGTCCCTTATTTCTCTGACAGCAACTTGGCAGATATGGTCAAGGTAGATGACACGGGGCATGGCCATAACATACACAGCAACCGTCCCGATTTGACCTGGCCATCCCAGAATTAAAGGAGCCACCCCGGCTTCTGACTGGATCCTGGAATGTCCTGGTTCCCACTAAAGTTGCTAAACTTTCCTCTTCTACACAACTCTCAAAGGAGCAGGAGCTCTCTGACCTCTTGTTTTCCTGGTTCCCATAAACTACTTAGATATCAAGGACAGTTGAATGCATTGGGTGTAACTATACAATCTTAAACCAGATAAAATCTGAACCTCCACTCTTCAGGGACTTATGCTCCACTCCCTCTCATAAGGGTAAAAAGAATACAAAGTTGGGTACCCAAACTGTATAGAAAATTATTCATGTATACAGCGGCAAGAATGTTACTTGCCCAAAAATGGAAAGAAGAAGAAGTCCCAGCAAAAGAACAAAGACTTATGGAACATGCAGAAATGGCAAAACTTACCGGGAAAAATAAGAAATCAAAATAACAAACCTTTTGTAAAAGAATGGAAATGGTTTATTGAATATTTACAAATAAACCGTAAACAGATAAGAACATTGGCAGGAATACTGTAATAACCTGCAGTTTTAGAAGATGACTAAATGAGTAAATTAAGTTAATTTGGAATATGCAGAAAATATAAAAAATAAATTTAAGGAACCGCAGAAAGAGGGAGAAGGAAGTTGAGTTTCAAAATGTTAAAATGATTGTAAAAATATTGAAATGTATAAAATTGAAAATCATAAATAAAATAATATTTTTAAAAAGAATAAAAAGTTCACAACAACAATACAAAGTCCAATACATTCCGACTTTTATTTTCTCTTAACGGAGCTTGTATATTTTATTAGTCAGTACTTTTTTCCATCACAAACTAAGCACAGGACAAAGTGTCTGCAAGTAAAACCACCAGCACCTTAACTCTTAACAGCTTGTTTTTTAAAAATATGCTAATTGCAACAGCTTTGCTGTTGCCAAAACAAGTGAACTAAGTGCCTAGTAAAGGTAAACAGAGACATTATAAAATGCAGGGGGGTAATTTTCCAAGTTTCTATTTAGGATTCATTTATATGCATACTTAGGCATGTGTGAGGCACTGTAGGCTGCCAGACTTTAAAATAATCACACTGAATAGCCTGATGGCACAGAACTGTGTGATGCATCAGTAACTACCCTAACACATATGGGCTCCTAAAACAAGGAACTTAGGCAATGATCCTATGCACACTTGGAATTAAATTTTATTCATTGCGGTGGAGCAAGGATAGCAATATAGAGTGGTAGACAATTAAATATTTGCACTAAGCAGAAGGATTAGACTCTAAAACTGTTGTGAAGGTTCCTTCTACCCTCCTGAGCAGATTTGGGGTGTGCACACAGGGCGAGGGGGAAATCCCATTGCACAAGCTCATTAGATTGTTAACTGATCATTAGAGCTTGTGCAATGGGATTTCCCCCTCGCCCTGTGTGCACACCCCAAATCTGCTCAGGAGGGTAGAAGGAACCTTCACAACAGTTTTAGGGGTGCATGGGGGGAGGAGGGGGAGGAGGAGGAGGAGGAGGAGGCAAGAACATTCCATGGTGCAAGCTTAGATTCCTGTGCTAATGGAATGTTCACCTCTAGCCCTACATAGCAGGTAATCTGTAGCTTCCAGTTGGCTTCTATGGCAGATTCCAGAGAGGGTCCCATTTTCCTGCCTCCAGTCTCCATCTTTGTGTGTTGCTGTGGGAGCTGGGCCGCCATCTTTGTAAGTTTTTGTAAGCTTTAGCTCTGAAAACGCCTGGAACTGCAGTAGAACATAATTCCAAAAGTGGGTTTAGGATGGCAACCCTCAGATTGGATCATACAGGCTGTAAAATAAAGTTTACAAACACTTTTTGAAGAGGCAAAGAGAAAGCTTCTGGCTGCATGAACACAGACTGTTTGAAACAGAGTGACAATAAACAGAATTTCATCTGCGCACACGGAACTGGCATGGACCAAGTCAGGCCTTTGACCCATCTAATTCAGTGCCTACTCAAAGTGGAATCAAGTTTATGAGACTATGGAAGCCTAAGATGGGTGTGAAAAGATAGACTGCCGTTTTTTACAGAGGAACAGATACTATCAACAGGTTTATGGCTGCCTGTCAGACCAGGGATTCGGATCCCTCCCCTGGTGGCAGTAAATAAGCAGATCAAATGAAAGAAGCATTCTTACCAGATAAGCTCCTTAATAATCACAGCTAGAGACAAAGGAATGCATATCTCTCCCAAAAAATGGCATAGCTCCCAGTAAAGGTTTACCCTCTCCATCCCCATTAATCTACGTCACTCCTACATCTGGTAATCTGAATTTGTTGCCATTGCGCTTTCTGTTCTATCACTTCCCAAGCCCGTCTACGTTTAGGCAAAGGGTGTGTGTGTGTGTGTGTGTGTCAGGAATGCTGTCCAAGGTCACTGAATCTGCCAGCTGTCTTTCTCCTGGTGTTTCATCTTCTAGTTGTTCCTCACCCAGTATTTCCCAGCTTTCCCCCTCAGGACTATGCCCTTCTGCAAACCACTGTTCTAAATGAATACTGTCCTCCTGCCCTTGGGAAGGTTCGGGGGGGGGGGGCTCCCACCATTCCTCCTCAGTCCAGTCCCTGAGACTCCCATTCCAGACATTCCCAATCCAGCCCGCGACGACCCCCGCCGCCCGCTGCCGCCGCCCGCTCTTACAGCGCACGGCGCGGCGGCGATCTTCGAAATCGGCAAAAAATCGCCGAAAATCCTTTGTGCGCATGTGTATGGGCCTCTCCCGACCCAGAAGAGGTCATTTCCGATGCACTTCCGGGTCGGGGGAGGCCCATACGCATGCGCACAAGCGATTTTCGGCGATTTTTTCCGACCGTGTACGTGTGTGCATGCGCACGGGCGCGCACTCCCCCGCCCTCCGGCCCACTGCGTGCGCACTCCCCTGCCCTCTGGCCCGCGGCGCGGTCGGCGCGGCGGGCACCGGCCCGAAGCCCGGTAAGTCTGGGGACCCCTGTCTTAAGAGATTTGTTACATCCAAGGGATGTTTTGTGCAAGTGCTTGATCTGTCACAAGCAGGACATTTAAATTTGCTTTCACTTCACATAATAGGCAATGGTTATAAGTACCGCACTTAGTAAATGTGGAAAGTGAAGACTTTGATGAGGCCACAGCAAGTCAAGTTGTTAGTGACTGAGTTCAGAATATTGAACTGGAGTGGCCAAGTGGCAGCTTGCAGGTCACATCTAGCCTCCAGGGTGATTTTGTCCGTCCTCCAGTAGCCCAAGAGTCTCAGCAACAGTATTTACCCCCATCATGAGGAATCATTTCCTCTGCCCTCTTAAAGATATAAGGTTAATATGCATAAAATGGTATTGTTTGAATGCATTGTATATAAAATGCTGTGCAGAATAGTTTGCCTTAGGCAGGAAGTTTAACTTAGAGCAAATGCAACAGAAAAGGTTGGATGTTTCCGTTTACTGATGACTCATCTTGGAAACCCAAGCAGAGATCTCTTTCAGCATGAGATGAAACCTGATAACTCAGTGTCTAAATCAGTTGTTAAAGCTCCATGATGATGGTTGTGGTGGTGGTGGTGGTGGTGGTGATGATACAAGCAAGTTGCTTGTATGAGATCTCTCTCTGGGACCAGAGGGGCAAAAGTTATTAAACTGTATTAAGAACCAAAAAGAAGACTGGGATGCATTGCTTGCTGTTTAAGAGCAATGTGCATTTTTGTTGTTGTTTAGTCGTTTAGTCATGTCCGACTCTTCGTGACCCCATGGACCAGAGCACGCCTGGCACTCCTGTCTTCCACAATGTGCATTTAGTATTTTGTAATGTTTATTTGTAACTATTTTAAGACTGTTTCCAGGAAAGCTTTGAAACCCATTTTTTTGTGGAGGGGAGCAAAATTCTACTCTATACAAGGTCCAGATCAGGGATTCAGGTGGCATCTACACACATATAAAAACGATTCTGAAAATGTTTTTTAAATGCATTTTTAAAAATACATTGAATTTTCCATAAGACTCACCATCGTCATCTAGTGTCACATTGTATATTGCACTTGAAACACACTTAAAATGCTTTATTTGCAGCTGTATAGCCAAGTCCCCAGTGTGCTGCAATTCTAGCATGCTCTCCAGCAATCCATCTACAATTCCTGTTCTCTGAGTCCTGGGTTGTTGAAAGGAATAAATGCAGTCCCCCGGACATTAAAGTAGTCCTCCCTTGCACACCCTGGGCATCCCCTAGCTTACTGGGGGTTCCTAGTGTGTTGAGTTTGTTCACCCTGCAGATTGACTGGGGCTCCTTCTGTTGAGGAAAGGCTGCTGCTGCAAAGCAGAACACAGAGGGCTGCATGGAGCAGGGTTGGTGGCTCATCAGCATGGCCTGCACAATCTACAGACATAGCTGTCCATGATGCATCTACTGCTGGTGACTGTTCTTGGCTTGAGAAAGATCCCCCAAACCTGCACTAAGGCAGGTAGCCCAAACTGTGCTTAAAACATTGGCCATCCCATTTGCAAAGTGCTAATATTTTGTTCTCTGAATGCTCAGCTGACAGCCACCCACTTCCTACTGTTGTAAGCCAAAAATGGCTTATTTTCTGAGTTAGGCCAATAAAACTCAGAGACAAGAAGAGTAAGGAGTCCATTTTGTTTATTGCAAAGCAATAGACTACTGTACAGTCGAATCTCTTGCAACCCCGTCCAAAGGTCAGGTAGGGGTATTTATAACATTTCAAACAAAGGATTTCAATTTAACCAATCATATTTAACATTATCTCATTCTAGTTTAGTACGCATGTCCATTATTACCTAATTCTAATTTAATACGCATGTGCAATAAGCATTGTTAATTGAACCTTGATTTTCAGTATCTGTTACATTGTGAGTTACTATGCGTGTTGGGAACCTGTGTTACGTGTACCATGTAACAACTTACTTTCTAGCTTATGAATTGCATCTTTGATGTATTAGCTGACCTTCTATCCCAGTAGGGACAGCTTCTTGCTAAATCATCAGTTTCTTTAAAGCATCAGGTTACCATAACTCTTTTAATATAAGCATATTCCAAGATTTATAGGGATTTACATTATCACCTTAATTGTGGCCCTTTGGGCCCCTGCTACATTTGCTACACTACCATCTCTGTTCCAGAATAGATGAAGAATGAAAGCATCAGCCAAAAGATGGGAAATGTATCATTTACTGAGATGCATCGATAGCCCCAGTATTTATAGAACATATTAGCTATTCAGAATATTTATCCAACACTCCAAATCAGCAGTTGTCGATATCTGCTTACAATGAAACTGAGTTGCTAAATAAGAATAGTAAACATTTCCTGGTCAAGGTTTGAATAGTGTTAATTTCCCTTTCATACAAAGAAATAAAGGTGCTTTTTTTGCTGCAGAGGCTTTCCCTTGAAAGCCATTTCAAACCCATCCCCTTATCAACACAAGCTATAGTTTCTAGCTATGATGTGGAGATGGAAACATTGTTTATCCTAGCATATGCTCTTTCAAACAGCATTGGCAAAATAAAAAAATAAAAAATCATATTCCTTTTTCAAAAGGAAGCTTTCTATTCCTCGCACAATTTCTAACAGTATTGACACTTCATAAACAAACAACGCAGCAAACACAATGATCTCTTGTTGAATGAGTGTGATAACAACATTATGAAAATGAGATATCTTCATGGAACATACTGTTTAAATGCTTATCTTCTGGAAGCAGGACACAAAGCAGACTCTAAAGGGGTACAATGTTCCTTTTGTGAAAGTGTGGCTGGGTCATGGGATGAATGCACATATCAGCTGTTGAAAGCAAGGAAACCTGAAAACTACGATATTCACGCATTCTGATACAAACTGACCTGAAATGCACCTCCCAGACTAGTGTGCAGAATCACAGAATCATAAGGTTGGAAGGGATCCCAATGATCATCTAGTCCAACCACAAGCAATGCAGGAATTTGCACCCATATAGGGATCAAGCCCATAGACAGCTACTCTTCCGATGTTTGTACTTCTCTCTGGATTTTCCAATGCAGTTTTTGGCTCAAAACATACAGGCATCATGCATAGCTGCCAAGTTTTCCCTTTTCTCGCGAGGAAGCCTATTCAGCATAAGGGAAAATCCCTTAAAAGAAGGGATAACTTGGCAGCTATGCAGGCATCTTTTGAGAGAAAATGTGTTTAGAAATGAGTATTTTGTGAAGAAATATGTCACAAGCTTTTCTCTAGTTCTGGAGTAAATCCCAATTTTCTATTGAAAAGACCATTACAAACATTTTCACATTTTTCTGTGAAGTCCTAAGCATGGCGTACATGTTTTCTTTTCTCAGACTATGCACACCAATTGGTCTAGGGGAGGGGAGGGGAGGGGTGGTTTTGGCAGTTTCAAGCTTACTATTTTTGGTTCCTGACATGTTAGACTATTGGATTTACCTAAATTTTCGTATCAGCACTATTATCATATTTACCTGTGGTGCTTGAATTCAAAAACTCACAATTTTTTTTCCTATAATGTGTATGAAGATTGTATGTATGTGCGCACACGCATTTTCATGTGGATTTTTTTTATATTAAAAATGCAGCTTTACATGAAAACAGGATGTGATAGACTTATGAATGAGCACATGTGAAAGTGACTTCGACTGACCCATCCATTCACTTCTAGTTTCAGGAGCAATTCCGTCACAATTGCTAACTGTATTGTTTGCAGCTGCCACAATTAGTTGAGTCTGTCAGGGTGGCCAAGGCTGGTTCGGTCATAAGAGGAGTTTGTATCTGTCACAGGGGATGCGTTGTGACTACTCTAGAGTAACGACTCTACAGACCTTTGCCTTTTCATGCTTTTATTGAGTGCAGGCTATTTACAGTGCTAGAGCTATACAGGATACATCCTCTTAGTCTGACCCAGAACCCTGGAATGGCACTTCCCGCGTTTTCTTCCAACATAAGAGTCGGGGCACCCCACATCTCCTCCCGCGTTTCCTCCTGCGTAATTCCGGAACCGGAGGGGAAAAGGGTCTCCTTTCCATGTTTTCCTTCTCCCCCTCTTCCCCCCCCTCTCTCTTGCTGTCCCACGTGCAGCAGGGGCTCTCCCATGCTGCTAGAGCCCTGTCTCCTTCTTCCTCCTTCCTCACTGGACTCTTCCCCCTCCCCGCTGACGCTACTGCTGGTGGAAGAGCTGCTTCTCAAGATGGGAGGGGGCTCTCTGTACTCTTTCCCCCTCACAGTATCCAATGAAGTTATCCCATTATCACAATGGCATCTGCATGTGCAATGGGACTTCCAATCCCCTCCTTGCAGGCCCCTAAGTTCCCCCCATTCTGCTCTGGGGTGTTGGGGGAAAACCCAGAACAGATATCTGATGTGTGAAAAAACATGAGAAAAGGCAGAGGAAATCCAATGGTGCTGGCTGAAATCTCTGCACTAACAGGATGACTTTACCCAAGGACTGGAGGCTTCTCAAGCAGTGAATTTTGAGTGCAAATGGTGGAAAATGTTATCCAATACACTGTCTCTGGTGTCACTGGGTTGTTAGGGAGAGAGTATCAGTGGGAGCACTTTCAATATGGTGGCTGCACAATAAGAATATTCTGTTAGAGAAGCATATATACAGACATCAATAAGGAACCGTCCGTGCCCTAGTTGCACACTTATACCGGTAGAAAGTGCCTTGGAACAGTAAGTTCCTTCTCAAAAAGCAAAATCAACAAGCATCCCAACATTGTGTTCTGTGATATTTAACACTGTGTCACTTTTAACATCACAGCAGTGCTACACTAGAGATGTGCAATGTCAAGTAACACATTCAGTGTTACTTCACAGATCGATATCCAAAGTTTCCCCCCTCTCTTTGCAGGTTTGCTTTCCCTTATCTGTAACAGGACCATACACAACAAAGCAGTTGTGTTCTACGTGTCTAAACACCACATCAAAGGAGCAATCCTCATTATTCATTTTGCACACCAAAGGGAGACAGTAGGAAGTGAGAAGAAAAGACCAAAGGTGACTTGCAAACTCCTCTGTCTTTTTCAGCAAAGTTTTGTTGTATATTAGGCAACCCAGAAATGTTGTGGGTAATTAGAACTACACAATCTGGTAGAACAAAGCAATTGTGTTTAATGCTAAAATAAGAATACTGATAAGAAATAGGAGTCATCCTTACAGGCTTCTTCAAAGATGATTTCTTGTTGCCCACAGATATCAATAGCTCGCCTTTTCTAAAGCCTTGAGTTGTAATCTCACCATCGATCCACATTGGGTAAAGTTATATACACTAAAGGGTGTGTGCAAGAACTCTATTCTAAATGCTTTTGTGACTGTACTGAACTGCAGCATGATCCTAGGACTTACTTTGTTAGTGCATGGGATGCTGCCTAACTACAACAGCATCACCATAAATGCAATCGACTTTGGTGTTGCACCAGCACAACTGGTTACAATTAGAAGACCCATCACAGAAGCAGAGATAAACATGGGTAAACAATCAGCCAGGAAAATGACTCAGACTTTGACAGGCTTAGTCGCCTCTTCGCTCAGTGGATGCCCCCAATGAAAATTCCCTGCTTCCAATATATGAAATAAAATATGAACTGGGGAGGCTGTGTCAGGGATAAAGCTAATAAAGGTGTGCCAGAGGGAGGTGGTTTTATATTTGCAATGTCAGGACAAAGACTTAAGCCAAGCAAAATTTAGCATAGGCTAGAATGAAGCAGACCAGAAGGCTGTGCCACAATGAGTCCAAGGCAGGATGCAAGTAGCAATAACAAAGTTTCAGGACCTAGAAAATGAAGCCAAAATGTTGCAGAAAGCAGCTGGTTAGTCTCCCTTTCCTGCTTTCATTCAGAGGATAGGTGTACAGTGGAACCTCGGTTTACACCTACCTCTGTTTATGAACGCCTCCGTTTACGAGTGGTGTGAACTCAGAAGTGTTTACATCCGGGTTCCGCGACGTCGGATGCGCAGATCGCCTCTGCGCAGCGCGCACACGCACAGAAGCGTGCCTTCGGGGAGCGAATGCCTCCGTTTACAAACGCCTCCGTGGAACGGATTGCGTTCGTAAACCGAGGTTCCACTGTATACTTTAGTATATCAATCTGTATTCTCCTCTCCACCCCATCACTTACTAAATCACATATGTCATATATTACAAATATTATATGTCACCAGTGTAATATTTATGGGATTACCTTCATTACTCTAACATGGTTTGCTGGACAGTTAGTTGAAAATAACTCCCACAGAATTCAGTGAAACATATTCCCAAGTAAGACTTTTATCTGTTACAACTGTTGAGTTGGGCTTAACTAAGCATATCGGCCTTTAATCGTGTTTATTGGCCAGTTTACAGTGGTCCCAAAACCATTAATGCTTACAAGAAGAGCTGCTCCCCTGAATTCACAGTGGCTTCGCCTTACAGAAGCCTGTGTAGGATTACCATTTTATATACATAAGGTGGAAATGTATAAAAAAATATTTAAAAATTGTCCAGTAGCACCTTAGAGACCAACTGAGTTTGTTCTTGGTATAAGCTTTCGTGTGCATGCACACTTCTTGGGAGAGTGGGGTGGGGTTTTTCTTAGGAGGGTAGTAGGAGATGGGTGATTGACTCAATTGGATTCCTGTCTCATTACATATGCTAATCATCTGCATACTATCCCTTGCTTTTTCCTGTAGGAATAATTGCAGTCGTTAACAGTCGTCATGGATCCCCTTCATGGATCAATGCCTTGTTGTGGCGAAGGGGCTTGAATAACTCAGAGAAGCTATGAGCTATGCCATGCAGGGCCACCCAAGATGGACAGGTCATAGTGGAGAGTTTTGACTAAACGTGATCCACCTGGAGAAGGAACTGGCAAGCCACTCCAGTATCCCTGCCAAGAAAACTCCATGGACAAAGACAATAGGCATATAAAAGTTATGACGCTGGAAGATGAGCCCCTCAGGTCGGAAGGCGTCCAACATGCTACTGAGGAAGAGTGGAGGACAAGTACAAGTAGATTCAGAGCTGATGAAGCGGCTGGGCCAAAGCCGAAAGGACGCTCAGTTGCGGATATGCCTGGAAGCGAAAGGAAAGTCCGATGCTGCAAAGAAAAATATTGCATAGGAACCTGGAATGTAAGAACCATGAATGGAGGTAAGCTGGATGTGGTCAAAAATGAGATGACAAGAATAAATATCGACATCCTGGGCATCAGTGAACTAAAATGGAAGGGAATGGGCGAATTCAGTTCGGGTGACTATCATATCTACTACTGTGGGCAAGAATCCCGTAGTAGAAATGGAGTGGCCCTCATAGTCAACAAAAGAGTGGCAAAAGCTGTAATGGGATGCAATCTCAAAAATGACAGAATGATCTCGATACGAATCCAAGGCAGACCTTTTAACATCACAGTAATCCAAGTTTATGCACCAACTACCGGAGCTGAAGAAAGTGAAATTGACCAATTCTATGAAGACCTACAACACCTTCTAGAAATGACACCAAAGAAGGATGTTCTTCTCATTACAGGGGATTGGAATGCTAAAGTAGGGAATCAAGAAATAAAAGGAACAACTGGCAAGTTTGGCCTGGGAGTTCAAAATGAAGCAGGGCAAAGGCTAATAGAGTTCTGTCAAGAGAACAAGCTGGTCATCACAAACACTCTCTTCCAACAACACAAGAGACGACTCTACACATGGATATCACCAAATGGGCAGCATCGAAATCAGATTGATTATATTCTCTGCAGCCAAAGATGGAGAAGCTCTATACAGTCAGCAAAAACAAGACCTGGAGCTGACTGTAACTCAGATCATCAGCTTCTTATAGCAAAATTCCAGCTTAAACTGAAGAAAGTAGGAAAAACCACTGGGCCAGTAAGATACAATCTGAATCAAATCCCTTATGAATACACAGTGGAAGTGAGGAACAGGTTTAAGGATTTAGATTTGGTGAACAGAGTGCCTGAAGAACTATGGATGGAGGCTCGTAACATTATACAGGAGGCAGCAACGAAAACCATCCCAAGGAAAAGGAAATGCAAGAAAGCAAAATGGCTGTCCAACGAGGCCTTACAAATAGCGGAGGAGAGGAGGCAAGCAAAATGCAAGGGAGAAAGGGAAAGATACAGGAAACTAAATGCAGTTTTCCAAAAAACAGCAAGGAGAGACAAGAGGGTCTTCTTAAATGAGCAATGCAAAGAAATAGAGGAAAACAATAGAATGGGGAAAACCAGAGATCTGTTCAAGAAAACTGGAGACATGAAAGGAACATTTCGTACAAAGATTACCATAATCAAGGACAAAAGTGGTAAGGACCTAACAGAAGCAGAAGACATCAAGAAGAGGTGGCAAGAATACACAGAGGAATTATACCAGAAAGATATGGAGGTCTCGTACACCCCAGGTAGTGTGGTTGCTGACCTTGAGCCAGACATCTTGGAGAGTGAAGTCAAATGGGCCTTAGAAAGCACTGCTAATAACAAGGCCAGTGGAAGTGATGATATTCCAGCTGAACTATTTAAAATTTTAAAAGATGATGCTGTTAAGGTGCTACACCCAATATGCCAGCAAGTTTGGAAAACTCAGCAATGGCCAGAGGATTGGAGAAGATCAGTCTACATCCCAATTCCAAAGAAGGGCAGTGCCAAAGAGTGCTCCAACTACCGCACAATTGCGCTCATTTCACACGCTAGCAAGGTTATGCTTAAAATTCTACAAGGCAGGCTTAGGCAGTATGTGGACCGAGAACTCCCAGAAGTGCAAGCTGGATTTCGAAAGGGCAGAGGAACCAGAGACCAAATAGCAAACATGCGCTGGATTATGGAGAAAGCTAGAGTGTTCCAGAAAAACATCTACTTCTGCTTCATTGACTATGCAAAAGCCTTTGACTGTGTCGACCACAGCAAACTATGGCAAGTTCTTAAAGAAATGGGAGTGCCTGATCACCTCATCTGTCTCCTTAGAAATCTCTATGTGGGACAAGAAGCTACAGTTAGAACTGGATATGGAACAACTGATTGGTTCAAAATTGGGAAAGGATATACAAGGTTATACAATATACAAGGTTGTATATTGTCTCCCTGCTTATTTAACTTATATGCAGAATTCATCATGCGAAAGGCTGGACTAGATGAATCCCTAGCCGGAATTAAGATTGCCGGAAGAAATATCAACAACCTCAGATATGCAGATGACACAACCTTGATGGCAGAAAGCGAGGAGGAATTAAAGAACCTTTTAATGAGGGTGAAAGAGGAGAGCGCAAAATATGGTCTGAAGCTCAACATCAAAAAAACCAAGATCATGGCCACTGGTCCCATCACCTCCTGGCAAATAGAAGGGGAAGAAATGGAGGCAGTGAGAGATTTTACTTTCTTGGGCTCCTTGATCACTGCAGATGGTGACAGCAGTCACGAAATTAAAAGACGCCTGCTTCTTGGGAGAAAAGCAATGACAAACCTAGACAGCATCTTAAAAAGCAGAGACATCACCTTGCCGACAAAGGTCCGTATAGTTAAAGCTATGGTTTTCCCAGTAGTGATGTATGGAAGTGAGAGCTGGACCATAAAGAAGGCTGATCGCCGAAGAATTGATGCTTTTGAATTGTGGTGCTGGACGAGACTCTTGAGAGTCCCATGGACTGCAAGAAGATCAAACCTATCCATTCTTAAGGAAATCAGCCCTGAGTGCTCCCTGGAAGGACAGATCGTGAAGCTGAGGCTCCAATACTTTGGCCACCTCATGAGAAGAGAAGAATCCTTGGAAAAGACCCTGATGTTGGGAAAGATTGAGGGCACTAGGAGAAGGGGACGTCAGAGGACAAGATGGTTGGACAGTGTTCTCGAAGCTACGAACATGAGTTTGACCAAACTGCGGGAGGCAGTGCAAGACAGGAGTGCCTGGCGTGCTATGGTCCATGGGGTCACGAAGAGTCGGACACGACTAAACGACTAAACAACAACAACAGTCGTCAACAGGTTTACCATACCCATTGAGTCCATCACCCATCTCCTACTACCCTCCTGAGAAAAACCCCACCCCACCTTCCCACTATATATAAGGGTCTTGTGACTTCTGTTTCAGTTTTTTTCTGAATAAGTGTGCGTGCATTTTTAAAAATGTTTATATTTATTTCGACTGCGTCAGACCAACACAGCTACCTACCTAAATAAGGTGGAAAGTCTCCCTCAAACAGCACAAGGTTTAAATCTGTATGAATTATTTATAGAGGCCTAATTGTTCAACCATGGATGAGGAGGCATCTACTGCAATACACTCATCAGGTATTTTTGAACTCTGCTTTAACTTCAAACATCTGTTGCTAACATAGCCCTGGGTGTTCTTTTACTGTGTACACCATATCAGGCCACTTATACAGACTGCCGTTGTATAATATTGCGATGTCTTTAAATCTCTGTTGACAGCAGAGCCTTGGCAGATAAAAAGCAAGATATGATTTCCCCCTTTAAGGGGTGATTAGCTTGAGCAATGCTAATAGGTATTCTCAGTCTCCAGTCTAACATAGTCAGCCCTTAACCCACTGTGTCAGTTTGCTATATTTCTATCCCTGGGCGAAATAAAGCATCAGCATCATCACATACTGTTCAGAACAGCAGGAAGCATCGTTGCTCAGTTCCCCCAAAAGCCTTTGCCTATATTAAGCTTAGATTAGAACAAACACTGGAGACCGAGTCCTTCACCAGCATTTCCTGTGCCCATTTTGCCAAGTCTACAGGAGTGCAGAGCAACACATGGAATCTGCCTTGTGGCTTTTCACCTGAGCATTCCGTTTGGTCCGCCAGCCTTCCGATCTCTTGCTGATGCATATACATTATCCATGAACAAAACAGATGAGCTATGGTGGAAGCATTGTGGTTTTCCCTATCCAGGTACCAGAGTCACTGTACACCAACAAAGGAGAGCTGCCTTGAAGGGCCAATTGGATTTTTTTTTAAGTGAGTGATTTGAAGGTGTTTGGTGGGGTTGCTTATCCCTCAACTAAGTGAGATAACCTTGGCATGCATAAACAAATATAAAAGTTAATATGAGTGAAATCAGCATGAGCAACTGAAACTTCAGGGAGGTGGTACTTTGGAAATTTTCTTACCATCTTTGCCTTTCCCAGCAGTATGTCCTTTTTGATGCTATCAGCCCCTTCTGGAGGAGTGATGAGGAAGCCAGTTTTGAATCATAAGAACACAGAAAGCTGCCTTATACTGTAGTATTGTCTACCCTGAGTGACAGTGGCTCTTCTGAATTCCAGGCAGGGGACATCCCCAGTCCCACCTGGAGATGCTGGGGAATCAGGATTGGACCTGGAAGCTTTTGAATGCAAAGCATATAGTATACTATTGAGCTTTTGCCTTTCCCCATGCCTGGTGAAAAGATCCCATCCCCTCCTGAACCGTATTTACTTCCGTATTTGTGTCCAATAAATGTTTTGTGTTCTGATAATAAGTGGATGCCCATCTTGCATTTGAGGTTGAGGAACCATTGGCACTGTACTGTCATGTCCCATGACCTTCCTTTCAAGACTGATCTGGAACTAGTTGAGGCTTCCTCAAAGGGGGCAGAGCCCAGCCCCAGCCCATATCAGGAGCAAGATGAGTGAATGGCCCCTGTTAAACACCCCCAAACTGACACACACACACACACACACACACACACACACACTTAAGGAGTCTGAAGAATGGGGGGACCTAACATATCCAACAGGTCACACAGCCCAGCTGCAGACTCACCACAATAATCCACAGGAATCCAGGAACATAGACAGTAGTCAGTCTGAGCCAAAGTGCAGACCAGTGTACTGTGCACTATATCTTTCGCAGCAGAAGGTCTCTTGAGCCTGAATTGGGAAGAAGAATGATGAAACAAAGTATATCTTGGATCACAAATGCTCCAGGAAAGGGTGGAGCAGACAAACTAGCTGTGAAACCTTTCAGTTGCTTCCTGGCTGTTGCAAAAGTTCATTGGATTAGGTCCTTGATGTGAGGTTTCTGGTCTATTTACCTGCTTGGTGAGTTCCCCTGCTGTGTCAGCAAACTTGCCCTGTTGGATAGATCCCTTGCTTCGATGATAAATGAAGAATCAGTACAGGACACATACCCAAGACTCTTGGCTGCCCACTGATTATCAGCCAAAGTCCATTATCAGTAGTACCACAACCCACTGACACTACCCAGCCAACAGAATGGCTGGGGCAAGTTCCACAAGGGGGGGGGATGCACTGGGACATCCAATCAGAGTGATCATGGGCAGGAGGAGCTGTGGGCGGGGAGGGGGGTTGCAGTGGTGCATGCTCTAGTTATCTCCCGCTTGGACTAGTGCAATGCACTCTATGTGGGGCTACCTTTGAAGGTGACCCGGAAACTACAATTAATCCAGAATGCGGCAGCTAGACTGGTGACTGGGAGCAGCCGCCGAGACCACATAACACCAGTCTTGAAAGACCTACATTGGCTCCCAGTACGTTTCCGAGCACGATTTAGGGAACTTTTTAACGTGTGACATTTTAATGTACCGTATTTTTAATCTTTGTTGGAAGCTACCCAGAGTGGCTGGGGAAACCCGGCCAGATGGGCGGGGTACAAATAATTTATTATTATTATTATTATTATTATTATTATTATTATTATTATTATTTAATTCAACCATATTCTGATTGGGAACTATGAAGATCTGCCAACAACCACATGTGGTAACTTTTACAAAACCTTTTGACTCAGAAGACAAAACACTTTGGAACAAGCAGGCTGGGGTTCACTGGAGACCCAAAATGGTGCTCTG
Organism: Zootoca vivipara; assembly: GCF_963506605.1. NCBI lineage: Eukaryota > Metazoa > Chordata > Lepidosauria > Squamata > Lacertidae > Zootoca > Zootoca vivipara. The sequence continues at coordinate 76,432,291 of NC_083282.1, read as the reverse complement.
AGTTACATGCAAACTATTTTTTCACAGCTTGTGCTATTGATGAACTGTCAGTTTACCAGGTAGAGCTGTTATAAGCTAAAGTACTTTGTCAAAACAATTCAGGGGCATTTGGAATCCAGGAGCTGCCATTGCATCACAATGAAACGAAGACATGTACACACATATTTATTATGTATTATAAAGCACTTTAAAGGATGAAAAACAAGCAAACTATGCTGCATGTAGATTGAATAAATAATCATGCATCCCTAAAGCTAGCCTTTCCCCCCTGCATCTTTTCCCTTTGAAATTTCTTTTTGTGAGCTTGTCTGCATCCTTCCATATTAAAAGTTGCTGCTGTGTTTCCTGGAGCAATATTTGTGGTTGTTGTGAGGGTTTGCTTAGTGTTTAAATAAGCTATTGATTTTATTTTCAGCGTAATTTAAGGTGGTAATACAGTTCTTATTTGATAACTACCAGCCTAATGTGCTCTGTGTAAACAAACACTATACCTCCAATTTATTATTTTTGTCATCAGAATCGACCAAGCAGCAACTAGCGTTGATGTGGGTAGATTCAAGAACTAAATGTTGTGTGAAGCAATAAGCAACATTAATAATGTACAGAAGTGCTACCAAAGGCTATGTAATTACCTGAGACGGGGGGTGGGTGGTGTGTGTGTTATATCCCACAGTGAGAGAAGTTTCGAGATAACTTATCATTATATTTTATCTTAAGAAGAGGAATAAAATTTCTGCCCTGCTCCATCTTTCACTTCAGGATATAATGTGCATATTAAAACCATATAAAATATCAAATGAAGCCAAGAGAAACAAAATGGAAATATGTGCATTAAACCCATAGCCAAAGAGGGACGTCTCATTTACAATCACCACCATTCTCCTCATTCTCATCCTCATCGACAAGTTGTCAGATGCGACCTACAGATTTTATTATCTTTGTAAATGTGGGGCAGAGTCAGGCTGGGGGTGTCATGGCTGTCATAGGAACACAAGAAGAGCCTGCTGGTTCAGGCAAGTGGCCCATCTAGTCCAGCATCCTGTGGACTACAGCCAGTGTGGTGTAGTGGTTAAGAGCAGTAGACACATAATCTGATGAACCGGGTTCGTGTCCCCGCTCCTCCACATGCAGCTGCTGGGTGACCTTGGGCTAGTCACACTTCTTTGAAGTCTCTCAGCCCCACCCACCTCACAGAGTGTTTGTTGTGGGGGAGGAAGAGAAAGGAGAATGTTAGCCGCTTTGAGACTCCTTCGAGTAGTGTTAAAGCGGGATATCAAATCCAAACTACTACTCCTCCTCCTCCTCCTCTTCTTCTTCTTCTTCTTCTTCTTCTTCTTCTTCTTCTTCTTCTTCTTCTTCTTCTTCTTCTTCTTCTTCTTCTTCTTCTTCTTCTTCTCCTCCTCACATTGCCACCCAGATGCCTGAGCCCAAGAACACTCCCCCTTCATGTAGCTTCCAGCAACTGGTACTGTATTCAGAAGCACTACTGCTATGAAGGGGGCATATGGCTTCCCATAAAGTTCATTGGCTGCCAGTTAGCAACCAATGATGGTTTTAAGATGATGGTTTTGGTGTATGAAGCCCTATGCAGCTTGGGACCTGGGTATCTGAAATATTTGATTGATTTGATTGTTTGATTTCTTTACCGCTTAATATATTAAAAATATATCCAAGCAGTGTACAAAAAAACTGAAACAACAAAAAACTTAAACAAAACATTACTGGGAAATTATATACTGTATAATGAACTGAAAAGCATGTTTAAAATAATGTTTGTAAAAAATAAAATAAAATAAAAAAGACCAGAAGCTTTACTTTTCGGAATTATAGGAACAGAGCTACCTAAACTCAGGGGCATCGCAATATGAGGATGGGGCGCCCCGGGCTCCACTCTGCAGGGGTCAGCGCCGTGGCCCCTTGCCACCTCCACCAACGGCTGCCGCATGCGCCCGGCCCTAGCCTTGCCAGAGCAGACAGGGCGGCTTGCTCGGCTTGCATTTGATTCTTTCTGCTCAGGCGAGGCCAGGGGCGGGCCGCTGACACCCTCTCTGACTCGCCCCTGGCCTCGCCCAAGCAGAAAGAATCAAAGCGCGAGCTGGGCAAGCTGTGGCGCGGAGTGAGTTTTACAGGGCGGCCCTGTAAAATTCACTCTGCACCATGGCTTGCTCGCAGTTTGAGCTCCAGCACCGCTGCTGCGAGCACCAAACCCGCTCCGTAGCACTCAGCGTCGCTCCGTAGTGACGTATGGATGCAAAATTCCTTAATGGCTGTGCATTCCCACCACGTGTGCATATATGACCCTATATCATCTTTACACCTCCAGCAAGTTGGTGATATACATCTTCCCAAGTTTTGCTGGAGTGTGGTGCCATCTGTATTGCATTTTCATAATATTTTCTCTGAGATTGTAGCACTCCGTAAATTTAATATCCTCCCTCCATAATTTCTCCCATTGATCCATATAGATGTTATACCCTAGGTCTTGCGCCCATTCCACCACTGTCCCTTTCACCAATTCTTCTTTCACCTCCCATTCTAAGAGGAGATTATTTACTGTATTCTTGAAATGTATTAAGTTGAGATCCTTCCCAGTCTGCACCAGTCTGCACCAGTATTAGAATCTTCTAAAGTTTTTTTATTGTCGTTTGGCACCCTAGGCTCCTGGATAGGTTCTGTGGTTTAACCCACAGCGTCACCCGCGTCCCTAGTATAAATAGTATAAGATAAATAAATAAAATGCATACGGTACTATTGGAGGGGTTAGAGCAGGGGTCCCCAAACTACGGCCCGGGGGCCGGATGCAGCCCAATTGGCCTTTCCAATCCGGCCCGCGATGACCCCCGCCGCTCGCCGCCACCTGCTCTTACGGCGCGCAGCGCGGCAGCGCTCTTCCGGGTCGGGAAAAAAGCGCCGAAAATCCTTTGTGCGCATGCGTATGGGCCTCTCCCGACCCGGAAGAGGTCATTTCTGGTGCACTTCCGGGTCGGGGGAGGCCCATACGCATGCGCACAACGGATTTTTGGCGCTTTTCCCACCCTGGAAGCGCGCCGCCGCGCCAGTAAGCGCCCGTGCGCATGCGCACGGGCGCGCACTCCCCCGCCGGCCCCCACAGGCGCGCGCTCCCTCGTCCTCTGGCCCGCCGCGCGATCGGCGCGGTGGGAACCGGCCCAAACGCCGGTAAGTCTGGGGACCCCTGGGTTAGAGTTAAAGCAGCTCCTCTCTATTGGCCTGACTGCAGCTGTGCCAACAGTATTGAACTTGCTTCTTCATCTAGATGACGAGCAATCAACACCCTGAGCACATGGATTGCTGATGAGTTGTTCTTTACGAGGATGCCAACCAGTCGCAAAACAGTATACCAGGGTCATGTGCCCACTTGTAATTGCAACTGGGCAATAGAAACATTGCACCCAGAGGAACTTTTCTATCTCCTTCCCAATAAATGCTAGAGAACACTGGAAAGGAATCTGGCAGTCAGGACTAACATCCAGAGAATACTTTTCACTGCAGATTGTGGGACAAGTCGGCCCAGGAAAATCCCTTCCAAATCCTCCAATTACATAATGCAAAAATAGCATTGAATAGATTTTGCATGCTCTCATTCGGTATATATAAATTAATGAAATGTGATTCCTTTGCTACTTGTAAAGGAAGGTCAAACAGGCAATGCTTGTGGCTTTTGCATGAAAATAATAAGGCAAGCATCTGGAGGTGAAAGACAGAAAATATAAGCTTTGTGCTTCCACAATGGATGTCATTAAGCTTTTAATCCCACTATTGACACAGAAGGACACCAGTAACATAATAATAAGAGCTGGTAGAAACTTTCCAGCAGATTTATACAGGTTGTAGTCCTTGGCAATTGTGTCTCCTGAAGAAGTCTGACAAAGGGCAATGGTTCCTGCATTAGAATTTATTAGACAATCATATACACTAAGCAAACTAACACATGAACCTGGACCACAATTCACAGATGCTTGCACACACACAGATCTGGAGTGGATTTCCTAATTTACAGAAGCAGGACAGCACTGGACATATCCATACCTAATGTGCATACTATAGTGTATCAATTTATATACTGTGGCCATTGTAGATGAGAAATAGGTGTGCTGAGATGTATATTTTCCTCCATACCTCAGTCATTAGACTGAGGGAGACTGGTGTTTGTGCCAGCTCCACCTTATGGTGGACCATTGGGCAAGAGGTCTTCAGCAGGGCTGTCCCACCTCACTCTTGTAATCACTGGCCATTTCCTTGCTTCACTGAACCCAGTAAGTACCAGTATGCAGAGGTAGAGGCAAAGGCAGGTGCAGGCTGCTGCCTCCCCATTGCTCCCGTTGCTGCTGGCTCACTCAATACAAGGTGGCAGCAAGGAACAAGAACAGCAAAGCCAGTAGTTGTCACAACAGGGGAGGGAGACTCCCTGGGTTCTTCTGCAGTCTCTTGACACCCCCCCCCCCGGCTTCAGCCTCAGAGTCTGAACTGCTCCCTGTCACAGGCTCTTCCTGCTCACTAAACCCTGCTGCCCCTTCGGTATCCGGCACCTCCTCCCAATCTTCTCCCTCTGACCTCTCATCAGTGTCCCACCAACAATCCCCTGGCTATGAGCCTTCCTCCACTGGGGTTTCCCTTGGGGTTTCCCCAGCTGCTGCCTCCCATGACTCCCCCTCATCTGGCCAGTCCCTGACATCCAAGTACATGTGAGAGCACAGAGTGTGCAGGAATGCTTGGTGATGTGTGCAGGCTCCGCCTCTAGCTTCCCTGCCCCTGCCTACTCCGTCCCAGACGTTTCTGAAGGGCCCTGAAGGCTAGTATTTGCATTGGGCTGAGTGTACTTGGAAGCTTCCTCACAAATGAGATCTTTGCTCTATCAGGACTCCCACTCCATGGGAGGCTTCTAAGCACACTCAGCAGAATGTACTTACAAGCTTTTCTTTTCTTCTGCTTCTTCTTTTACCTTTAGAATTATTTTTATTAAGGATTTTCTTGGGTTACAAAGGTAGTGCAATGTCTCATTTTTTCCCCCTCCCATGTATCATTTTTTGCACATCGATTTTACTTGTTGAAACATTATATATAGAGTTGGAAGAGACCACAAGGGCCATCCAGTCCAACCCCCTGCCAAGCAGGAAACTTCCTGCTTGGCAGGGGAAACTTCTGAGCTTCCTGCTGAATGTAGGGAGGGAAGGGGAAGAGCAGGCCGGGACACCAATATTGTGGGTAGGGCCAGCACATGTGCCTCATGCCCGTTACACATTTTATCCCACCACACACTTTTGGACACCTGAGCGGGGCTCTTGTTAAGTGATAATAGAGGACTCTATAACATCAGCATTGTGGTTTGGGATAAACAGGAACAAGGGCTCATGCACACAAGCACAATGCTATGGTTTTTAAAAGAAAAAGAAAAGAAAAGAAAGCCATTACAGCGTACTCCCCTTGGAGCATTTCATAAAAAGCTTCCAAAAGCTGAGGAAAAATCTTTGCTTAGGTATAGATTTATTCTTTTATCCTCATATCCATACTTGACACTTGCCAAGGACGATACAGGAATTTATGTGCCTGGAGCATAAGTAAATCAGTAATGCGTGAGTGTTCTTCTTTTCGGCCAATATATTTCAGTCTGCTGCATCTCTTTTACTTTAAGAAGAATGATAGTGGTAGAAGTAAAAAAAAAAATTACCACATGCAAAGATTTTCAAACTACATCAATAATTATTTGGAAGGTTTCTTGTTTTGTAAAAAAAGCAAAACGAACAAACACCATCACCTAGAAAAAGGAGGAAAGGAAAGAGAGGCTCCTAAATCGCGTGCAGTGGGTCACATGCAGACCTATTGGAGCTACTTTTATAGAGAAGGGTCCTCTGTATTTGAAGCCCTTTATTGAACTTGGATCAAAGTCCAGTTTAAAGGTAAAGAACCCTAAGAAGGGAGAGCAGAAGGGGCGTCAAAGCTGCCCATCAACAGTTAGTGCCAGGACAGTACACAGAAATAAACAGTAAATTGCAAGAACTCGGGCCAGGAGGAAGATGAATTTCAAGTAAGTCTTCAAAAGGTTTTATTTATGTAATGATAGGATGAATTCAAATACCCTGTTTCTCATATTTTAAGACATACCCATAAAATAAGCCATAGCAGGATTTTTAAGCATTCAAGGAATATAAGCCATACCCGAAAATAAGACATAGTGATAGGCGCAGCAGCAATGCTGGCCGCGGCAGGAGGAGGAGGAAAAAAATAAGACATCCCTTGAAAATAAGCCATAGTGTGTTTTTTTTAGGAAAAAATAAATATAAGACATGTCTTATAATATGAGAAACACGGTAGGAATCAATTCCAGTATGATAATGAGGCAAATAAAAATTAATTCCAGTGAAAAAATCCCAGGACAAACATACTTGGTACACTCTGACCATTAAAACATTGCTGATGAAGAATTGGCGAAACAGGGTCTTGTCCTGGGATTTTTTTTCGCTGGAATTAATTTTTATTTGCCTCACTATCATACTGGAATTGATTCCTATTTGAATTCATCCTGTCATTACATAAATAAAACCTTTTGAAGACTTACTTGAAATTCATCTTCCTCCTGGCCCGAGTTCTTGCAATTTACTGTTTATTTCAGGATAGTACACAGAACAGACGTGCACAATTCACTGGTGGAATGTACTATATTTCTGTTTGATTATAGCAATTGTTTTTAAATCTGCATCTATACACATAAATCATGACTCATCTTTTCCCCTCTCTTTTGGTAAATGCATGTCCTCTCTTTTTTGGCACCCTAGAGGGTACATGAGTTCTACTGTTATGAGAAAGGGCAGGAGGGGGGATGTTAATCTATCCATTTTCTGTGCGCCACGCATAAATTTGCGTAACTCTATCATATCTCCTCTTACTTGCCTTTTCTCTAAACTAAAAAGCCCTAAATGGAGTTGCTTCATCCACTTGAGCCTTTCGGTTGCCCTTTTCTGAGCATTTTCTAGCTCTGTATTACCCTATTTGCAGTGAGGCACAAGGTGCAACCAAAATTGCTGAAGCTAGCGGGCTTGATTCTGGTCTGTGCCTGGATGGAAGACCACCTGAGAACCTTGTCAAGTTCAATGACAGAAGAAAGCGATGACATAGATGTTCCAAATAAAGCAACAGAAAATAATTTTTGTGTGTATAAAGAGGTAATTAGCACCATTATAAACTTTAAATAGCTATCATGGGATTCCCAAATGGGCTTGGGACATGGCCTCACAGGGACCTTAAACACCCCCCTGCCACAGTCCAGTCAAAAGCTACCCGCTGAAACTGTTACTAAGCTTCAAGATAGAAACTCCCATCAGAAGCCATCTGACATAAGGATAACATTTTTGGTAGCAGCCCCATGACTCCTGCAACATGTAGTTCTACCCTAGGAGAATGAGCCAGCCAAAGTTGAGCAATCATATGAATCCCTTGGTTTCAATGGGAAGGTTTAATAGGAATTCAGTGGGAGGGTACATTGAGAAGAATCCCGGATGTGAATCTGTATGACTTGCATTTTGATACCTGCATAGCTCCAGAATAATTACTTCTCATTCTCAATTCTCCATGCATAAAACAGGAAATAATGTACCATTTCCTGTTTGAAACATAAACCACTTTCCACATTAAACCACTGCATGCAGCACCAACCCTAATTAGTTGCAAACTCATCACTTTTTCTTTCTGTGGTCTAATAAACTAGCTCCAGAGTTCCCAAGGATCTTCAAAAATCTGGGCCAACCACCAACTTTCTTTCATTCTTCTCTCTCTCTCTCTCTCTCTCTCTCCCTCACCCCACCTTCCCTTATCAGAGCTTCCCCAAATCCCATTTTCAGGTTTGGCAAGAAATCCTACAGCACTTGCCAACAATAAGACTATGGTGTTTGTTACTTGCTATAAACAATACTTTCATCCAAATGGCCAATAGCCCACAAAGCTGATAAAGACGGAATATGCAATTCATTAAGGTCATTAAAGCTGGCAGAATGCTAGTTAAGCCAAAGGCCAGCCCATTCCAGATAATCTGTAACAGGCGTCAGCAGTGTCTTAATGCACATCTGTATTCGCACTAATCAGCTAGTCTTAAATCATGCTTAAATGAAACCTTTTGTCTGTGTGGCCAATCAGGCAAAGCATTCATGTGGGAATAGATGTTTGTTGCTGATAGTGGTCTCAGTATTGATTATGCAGCCCTCTTAATTCCTAATGCACCAGCAACAGAAATTGCCTAGCTCATCCCATTTAGTCCTTATTATCGCAAGCAGTTTTAAGCTCAGCCAGTTGTTTATAAATTAACCAGTTCAAAGGTCTTCGGGGTTAAGTGGGATCTGATTGGCAAAGTCACGATCAAAGTCTCTCTGGAAGCAACCCCAGTGATGGGTTCTTGAAGAAAGCCATACTCATTTGTAACATTGCTTTCTCTTCTCTTTACTGCCTAAGATCACTGCAAACTATCACAAATGTTTAAAAAAATAGGTCTTTTGTTGAAATTAGCATGATGGATGCCAGTTCTGCTGTCCATTCTCTGCTATCTATCTAGCACAAATGATTCATGGTCATTTTGGGCTGTCAAAACAAATAAAAAATTAAAAAAATCCTTCCAGTAGCACCTTAGAGACCAACTAAGTTTGTCATACCCGTGTTTCTCCAAAAATAGGACACCGTCTTATATTTATTTTTCCTCAAAAAAAAACACTATGGCTTATTTTCAGGGGGTGTCTTTATTATTATTATTATTATTATTATTATTATTATTATTATTATTATTATTAAAGTATGGTACAGTTTAACCCAGGCATCCCCAAACTTCAGCCCTCCAGATGTTTTGGACTACAATTCCCATCATCCCTGACCACTGGTCCTGTTAGCTAGGGATCATGGGAGTTGTAGGCCAAAACATCTGGAGGGCCGCAGTTTGGGGATACCTGGTTTAACCTACAAAGTTAAACTGCCTATCACTATGGCTTATTTTGGGGGTATGGCTTATATTCCTTGAATGCTTAAAAATCCTGCTATGGCTTATTTTATGGCTACATCTTATTTTAGGAGAAAATGGGTAGGTATGAGCTTTCATGTGCATGCACACTTCTTCTTTTTGGGCTGTGTCTGTGGAGAGGAGTCCAAAGGACTTTTATTACTCCTTGACCATGTACACAAATTTTGGGAACAGGCAGCAAGCAGACCAGCCACAGGTAAAAAGTTATTATTCCGCCCAAACTGACAACTCACATCTGATCCTGTTGTACAGCTGTAGACCTCATTTTATAACTAGGCCTCCAAAACTTCACTAAATACAATTTATTACATTGCATTTATTCATATTAAATTATATTATATATCACACATACATCACACACATGTGTAGGAGATGGGGGAGCAAGAGAGAACACATTTGGTGTAATAAATAGTTAATGAAGAGCATTGTGATAGTTCTTTAATGCAATTTGGTGAGCTGCTAAATGCTTTAACAAGTGCAGCTGGCATATTTTGAACAGTCTGTTTGTCCCCTAGGATAGCAATTATGGAACACAGCTCATCTCAGGAGTAATTTTTGGAAGTTATGCATAAAACTTTTGCTAATCCAATTTGGTTCCCCTGGTGGCATGTTAGATGGAAGATAAGCTTTTCCCCTAAGACTGATGCTATGAAAAAGAGAGAGAGAAACTAAAATATGGATTTCTGCTGTAGGCATATTTTGCATCAGATCAAAATTATATGCAACTGCACTTTGTGTGTATGTGTGTGTGTGTGTGCGCGCACACACACGCATGCGCTGCACTAAACAGCATCTAAATATCAGTTGCTACTGTGCACTTGCATTAAATAGCACAGTAATAAATCCCATGTCTATCAACACTCAGCTCTTACTCATGACAACTAAATGTAACCTCCAGATGCAGAGGCATTAGACTTCTAAATGCCAATTGCTGGGGAGAAGATGCAAGGGAGAAATATTGCCTAAATGCCCTGCTTGTAGCTTCCTTGAAGTATCTGTCTGGCAGCTGTTGGGGACAAGATCAGCTATCCAATATGATTGCTCTCCAGATATTTGGGACTATGACTACCAATCATCCCCAATCATTGACCATACTGGGACAAGTGAGGGTTGGAGTGCACAACATCTGGAGGACATTGTTATGGGTACCAGTGTCCTAAATGGACCTTTGGTCTGATCCAGCTGTTATGCCAATGCAAGGACTTTTAGCTATGCAATGGAACCTCTCCTCCCTCTTCCTTTCCCTGTGTGCTCCTCCCTGTACAACCCCTAAATCTATTCTGAGGGTTTCCTCAACCCTCTGGAGCGAGTAAGTTTTATTGCACAGCTAAAGGTTATTGTGCTACTTAATACTTCCCATGAGTTAATTACATGAATACTAACACAGGGCATATCCACACCAGACATTTAAAGCATGCCATTTTAACAGTTGTGGCTTTCCCCCTGGGAACCCTGGGAACTGTAGTTTGTTATTAAAATGTGTGGAATTCTGTGCTCATACTTCCCTTATCACAGGCATCCCCAAACTTTGGCCCTCCATATGTTTTGGCCTACAACTCCCATGATCCCTAGCTAAGAGGACCAGTGGTCAGGGATGGTGGGAATTGTAGTCCAAAACATCTGGAGGGCCGAAGTTTGGGGATGCCTGCCTGATCACATCAAGACCCCATCTGCACTATGGATTTAAAGCACTGTTATACTACTTTAAACAGTCATGGCTTCCCCCAGAGAATCTTGGGAACTGCAGATTAAGGGTGCTGAGAGCTGCTATGAGACCCCGATTCATGGGGCGGTTTAATGGTCAATCTCTCTTCTCAGGGGATTCTGGGAAATGCAGCTCTCTGGGGGATAGGGGCCTCCTAACAAGTCTTAGCACCATTAAGAAACTACCATTCACAAGATTCTTGGCAGGAAGCTATGGCTGTTTAACGTGGTATGGTACTTCTTTAAATATATATACTGCAGATGTGGCCCTACCGTAGTTTGACCCTCCCTTATAGAGAAACCTGGCTTTGTAGGAACCCGACTTTTGTAGGAACATGTTTGGCATTGTAATTCATAAGCAAAGTCATTCTTGTAATTCTTTTGAACAGTGGACACAGAAAGTACAGAATACAAATGCGAGAAACCCAAACGGGATGCTCCAGATAAGATTTTAATACACAGGTGTTGAAGGCAGAATATATTTTTGGTGTCAAAATAGTGCATTATGAATTACTCACAAGTGTCAAATGACCCACAGGAAACCTCTCATCTTTATCACCATTACTATATGGAGAATCACATTCTGCTGCTCTACCGAATGAGCTATGCAAGTCAAGAAAAATAACACTTGGAATTTTGAACTGACTGTCCAATGTACAGTTCATTTCACTTCACTTTAATACAAATGTGAATAGCAGAATTAGTAGAATAGAAGACTAAAGTGTAAAGCATTTTATATAGGTAGTAGACTAACTGGAATCAGTGACACTGAATTCCTCATGCAACAGAGGCTGACTACAGAATCCATATGAAAAATGAGCAGCAACTTATATCATTCCAAGTGCAGCAATTATTCCAAGTTCATTGAAATTGATTTCACATTTGCAGGTTTGCAATGTAGATAACTGAAAGGGGCTTATTCTCAAGAAAATGTGGTTAGAATTGGACTCAAAGCAAGGGCTGGGCCAGGCATGGCCAAACTTGGCCCTCCAGCTGTTTTGGGACTACAATTCCCATCATCCCTGACCACAGGTCCTGTTAGCTATGGATGATGGGAGTTGTAGTCCCAAAGCAGCTGGAGGGCCAAGTTTGGTCATGCCTGGGCTGGGCAGATCAGTTTATTGCTGGTTCATGAAATTCGCTCCAATTAGAAGTATTGATGGCTGTCTTCAAGGAGACTGTGACAAATTCATGGAGTATCAATGGCTACTAGTTTCAAAGGCTATGTTCTACTTCCACTGTCAGAAGAAATATGCATCTAAATACCAGTTGCTAGGACTCACAAATGGGGAGAGGGCTATTTATTGCACAGGTCCTGTGAAACAAGATGCAGGATTAAATGGACCACTGGTCTGATCCAGCAGGGCTCTTATGGTGTTAATTTAGCATATATTCATTCAGAAATCCACTCTGTTACATTTCCACATTACCATTATTGTGGCCATTTTGATTTTAAAATCCATATGAAAATTTGTATTTAAATGAGGTAGTATGCACCTAAAATTTGGTGGACCTTTTGAAATAAATGGACCTATTGAAAGAAATTGGTTTCAATGGGTCTACTCTGAGTAAAACCTACCGGTAGCTGACTACTACTCATATTTTATCTCAATGTACATATTTATCCTAAATTCTGTATTATTAATGCATCTTGGCGCTTTATTTTTTAGTATTGGAAAATTCAAAGACACGTGAAATCTGAAGTCTTAATTTCACTCTAACCGATGTATTAGCCTGAGAGGTGTAGTTTGATTTTTAAAAATGCAAAGCAAACAACATTCTCATCTACCCCTTCCTAAAAACTCATGACTGACTGAACCCCACAGCTGATTTTCAGTTAAAATGAAAAGAACAGGAGATCCAGTTATTGATTTTCCACATCTTACGTGGTTTGGCCTGAAGATCCAGACAAGACCTTGGACAGCAACTGTACTTCCGTCAGCTTAAAAGGTCTACAGCCTCTATCTGTTGCTACCGTACTGGAAGAAGCAAAGATCACTAGTGCTGAAGCAATGATTCTTCAACATCAACTTCGGTGGACTGGTCATGTTGTTCGGATGCCTGATTATTATCATCATCCAAAGCAACTACTCTATTCCAAACTTTGAAATGGAAAGTGTAAAGCTGGTGGTCAACAAAAGAGGTTTCAAGACTCTCTCAAGGCAAATCTAAAAAACAGTAGTATAAACACCGACAATTGGGAAACACTGCCCTGCAAGCGCTCCAATTGGAGAACAACCTTTACCAAAGGTATCATGGACTTTGAAGATGTTCAACTCAGGAGGAAAGGGAGAAACGTGCTAAGAGGAAGGCACGTTTGGCAAACTGTCACTGTAATCAACTCCCATCCAGAAACCTATGTCCCCACTGTGGAAGGACGTGTGGATCCAGAATTGGCCTCCACAATCACTTATGGACTCACTGTTAAGACCATGTTCATGAGTGATCACCAAAGAAGAAGACTGTCTTTCTCCACTGTGCTTCCACTACTAACTTTTCCATCAATAAATTAATAAAATGCATGCTTTGGTCATGCCAGACTTAGCAATCTGCCTCATTCACTCAGAGCCATGGGCCTACACACAAAAAGAGCATGGATACTGTCTCCTGCACAGGAGGCAGAAGCCATTATTAAGGAAGGCTACCAAGAACAGACTTTCTTAAGCACTCTCAGTATGAAAGCCTTTTGATGGTGGAGGAAAGAAAACTACTGCATCCAATTTGAAAAGCTTGGATGTGGCACATAAAAAAATTCAAACCCATTTTGTTCCAAAATTCATTTAAAATGTTTAGACAAGGTTAAATTCGGTAAGAACTTTGTGCTGAATTCTTTTGGATTTCACAAAGTGCTATTAAGAATAGATAAAATTGAATCTACTGAAGAGCTTGCATTGGGAATTGCCTAAGTGATACAAAATACATCAGTTAAAATAACTGAATGATGTTGCATTTAGGCAAGCCAGTTTTATGGTAGACTGTAGACTATGGAAAGAATACAAAGGTAAGTGAGCTGCCTGTGTATGATAATTTCCTTTGATTTTTTTTGGGAAGTAAGAATATCACCACAAACTTATGGACAGAGAATAGCTTTATGGTTCTTTTGAGGGAACAAAAAACATGAGTGAAAACACATGTTAAGCTTGAACTGGCGATTAGGTAGTGTTGACATTATCTCAAGAGTTTTACTCTAACAGAGAAAAATGGAACAAACATATTGCCTACAAGATGAAAGGCTATTTATCACACTTCATCAAAACCTTTCAATAACAGTTCATGTTTACTTGCATCTGCTGCAATTTGAAGAGTCGTATTTTTGCATAAAATGTTAAACTTTAAATCAAAGGGATAGTAAATACAGTGAGCACGCAGTGAGAAAATATTGCAGTGCTTCCCATTTCAATTACACATTCATATTATGCATAGGAACTTACGCTTGGCAGCTAATTTCTAGAAAGAGAGTTGCTGGGCCATATAATTATGAGGAAGCAACATGTTCTAATTCCAGGTGTGTGGTGATGGGACCATAGCTCCTCACTGGTGAATGAAATGCACTGTGTGCCTGTGATAATACTGGTGATATCTCTCTACCCTGCCCTCCATTCACCTGGAACATTTAAAAACTTTCCCTCCATTGTACTGGATGTTCTTTTTCCTTTCCTTTTTCCTTTTCAATACAGTGGTACCTCTACTTACGAATAACTCTACTTACGAATGTTTCTACTTACGAATGGAGCTCCATCCGCCATCTTGGATGCGGTTTAGATAGGATTCTTTCTACTTATGAATTTTTAGATAGGGTTGCTTCGACTTACAATTTTTTTCTCCCAATGCATTCCTATGGGATTCGACTTACAATTTTTTTCGACTTACAAATGTGTGTTCGGAACGCATTAAATTCGTAAGTAGAGGTACCACTGTATTTATTTGTCTCTGGAAATAAGTACTCATATTCAATAACATTTTAATAACAATAACAATAATATTTGGAGTGAAATTGAGTGGACCAAAAAACTCTTTGCAAGCTGGTCTAATCAATTCTACCTTTCCACTGATAGGAAGAAGCAGAGGGAGTTACCCTTTCTTCAGTTACATTCTCCACTCGGCCATTAGGTCTGTGTAGTTACTAACCAACTAGTACTGGATCAGGGTTAGTGTCATTTTAGTGATAAGGTGTAAGTCAGACCCCTGCAACCAGCAGGATTGAAGCCTGTGCAGAACTGAGCAGAGGGTTCAGTCCTGCTTAGTTTGGCTTTGCATGTTTCCCCTCTTAAAAACAGGCACATACAGCCAAATTTAAGTGCAGGGCTATTTTAAAGTCCTCTTGCAGACAATCCAGTCTGCAAGAGGACTTTAACACCTCTTTGCAGAAGTTGCCTGCCTCTCATTCTCCACCCTTTGACAGCCTGGATCACCCCAGGTGGGGTCAAGTCAGTCAATGCGCAGCTCTGCGCAAATCAGCTCAGTTCTGGATTCTGGCTTTGGGCATGCCAATTTGGCTCACAATATCTTCAGAGGCAACCAAATCAGTGCAGTTTGCAACAGGCCAGTCCTCTTGAGTCAAAGGGGCATCTGACTGTTGGAAAACAGATGAAAGCTGGCTCCTCCATCTCCGGAACTGCCACACCAAATTAGGCGATGATATATCAAGAGGTGTCTAAATGCATAGAGAACAGACTGACAGACAACTTTTTGAAATATTTAATAGATGAGGCCACTAAAAGATACAATAACTAAAATAAATACCATATAACATCTAGTTTGGCCTTACTCAGATGAACTACAAAATCCAAATTCTGCTGTGTATGAGTAACATGAAACTACAATAAAAGTGCTCCTCGTCTCCAAGCATTGATTTGGGAATATGCTCATAAGCCAGCTTTCAGCATAATGATTCTAGGAACAGAAAAAAATGCCTCAGGCTCCCATTCAATCTATAAGTTACAATCAGAAATACCTGCTCTAACTCAGGCTGGAGGTGATTTGCAGCTTAACCTAAATTCACAGCAAAGGCAGTGTTAAAGAGACCTTTACCAAGCATTCTTTTCTGGGCTGTACCTCCTGTTTTATATTCTTTTGAAATGGAAAAAAGACACCTCCCCTCGCCCCCTTGCCCACAGAGACTAACTTGAAATTGGGATCACCAAATGTGAGGATGGTGTGAGAGAGAAAGCTTAAAATGAGAAAGCAGAAAGGACTCGAAATCTAAAGAAGAAAAATAACCCTGTGATGAAAACGACAAGTCCCCGAAGACAGAGCAATAGCCAAGTGAGATGTGAGAATTTGGAAAGCAGCACACAAAGTATGTAGTTAAAAGCTCAATAAGATACATTTTAAAATATAAAACAGATGATCTAGGCAGAATATCCCTCTCTAGCATGTGGAGGCTTGAAAGAGTTTCTCTCCACATGCACAAAGCTATAGGGTGCCAGGATTAAAATATATTGCTTTATTTGGAGGGTGGGGGGAGATGACTGCATTCCCTCTGTCATTTGCAACACAAACTATGAGTTGTGTGCGTCAGGTTTTCTTCCAATGAAGCAAATCTATGGTCATTGAAAAGGAGCCAAGGGACTTTCCAGCCACTCTTTCAAATAAAAACAAACAGTGCTAGTCACAGACGAAGCTTACTTTGGCAGCATTTGTAGACCAGTGATGAAATATTTCTTTTACCACCCACACTTGACAGAGATCAAATTGTGGGAAGAAAGTGTATAGGGCTCACCCTGAACCTTGTGGTCATACCCTCTCATTCACATCTGCAACAATAAGTCTCTGTGTGCAGATATTTTCCAACTCAAATAACCAATAGCAGCGGAGTGTCCATCTTGCGATGCAGGTGGAACACAACAATCTGTACACTTTTCTTTCACATTGTCAGGGGAAACCACCAGCCAAATGAGGAAGGTCCTCAAGAGCATGGAATGCAGTTGAAATGTTTGGTCCTCCCAGGTGCCTCTGCTGTCTCACCACCCCAAGCATCACTTTGATTTGCCTGGCATGGCCTGGATTGGCTTTAAATATATCTGGTTCCCAGTGAGACTCTAACTTTCCTTTGTGGCCCTGTAGCCTTGTTGGCTCCTGGAGTCTCTGTCTGATTCTTTCCTCTTGGTCCCCTTCCCCAGAATGTCCTGTCCCCATTAACTTCCCTGTGTACATGCTCATGCCATTCTGCTTTAGGCAAGAATTTCAGCTTAGGTCCGATAGACTGATCTCCCCTGTCCTTCCCCTCTGCACCCTCTTCTGGAGGTTCTCCTGACCCTCCTGAGCAGATCTGAGGGAGGTATGGTGTTGTAGGAATGCTGTGCATAGCTGCCAAGTACCCCGTATTTCCTGGGAAACCCCTGTTTTTTCTTACCCTTTCCCGCTGGTCTCCCGTTTGAGCTCCTCTCCCGTTAATCTCCCTTATTTTGGCTCCTGTTGGTGGCCATTTTTCTGGTGTCACTTTGCCCATCTATGGGCACCAGAAAATGGCTGGCACCGGCGCCGGAAGTCGTATCTATGCATGTCTGGAAGTGCGTAGACGCAACTTCCGGTGTCCCTTTGCCCATCTATGGGCACTGAAAATGGCCGGCACCGGCACCAGAAGTTGCGTCTACGCACTTCCGGACATGCGTAGACACGACTTCCGATGCCGGCCATTTTCTGGTGGCCATAGATGGGCAAAGCGACACCGAAAGTTGCGTCTACGCAACTTCCGGTGTTGCGCAGCTGCCGATCCCGGATTTCTCTGCGAGAGACTTGGCAGGTATGATGCTGTTTAAGCCCCATTGCAATAGCAGGAGACCTCTTTCTGGTGTCTGCTAGCATGCTGAGTTTGTTGAATTGGTCCATTATTCACTGCTGCCTGTGAGAGACAGCCTTAAGAGGGAAGTCTGTTTAGGGAAGCTTTTAATGTTTGATTGATTTCTGTATTTTAATATTTTGTTGGAAGCCGCCCAGAGTGGCTGGGGGAACCCAGCCAGATGGGCGGGGTATAAATAATAAATTATTATTATTAAGAGGGGAGGGCACTCAGAGCAGCTGTGTTTAAGTCATAGCTGCCAAGTTTCCCCTTTTCTCGCGAGGAAGCCTATTCAGCATAATGGAAAATCCCTTTAAAAAAGGGATAACTTGGCAGCTATGGTTTAAGTTGGTAAAAAGAAATTGCCTAGTCCCTTTCTGGGGGATACTGGAAAGAGACTGATGGGGAGTGTCTGGCATTTTGCTAATGTTTATGGGTTTTAGCCAGGGATGGGGAACTTACAGCCCTCCAAATGATGAACTCCAGCTCCCATCAGCCTCAGGCAGCATGGCCAATGGTCATGGATGTTGGGTGTGGGAGTCCAAAAATATCTGGTGGGTCCTGCTTAGGTCCTCCCAAGCTTCCAGAATGGGCTGGGCTGACTTTAATAGCTTCATCCCATGCCAAAGCTCATGATGATCAGCCTTCTCCACTCACACTTGCTTTTTCCTGCACAGGTCTTCCATACTTTTAATAGAAGATTCTGATTCGTTGTACCTAGCTCCTATTAGTATGGATGCACCTCATTCCCAGCAATATTTACTGTAGAGTTTTATTATTTGCAAATCTCTCTTTGGTGCTGGGCGTCCTAAATTATGAAAGCACTTATGCTACCTCATCAGGAAATTCCTACCCTGTTTTTCCTATAATGCAATGCAAATCGGAATATGATTAGCTGAGCTATTTGTTCTTTTCGTGGTAGATAAGCGGGAGGCCTCATTCTGTTTGTAAAGATAAGCCACTAATTGTCATGTCTGCTATCAAAATCTGTTAGCAACTTCAAGCTCATTAGTAAATCTTCTTGTGCTCCATCTGTAAGTGAAAAGGCATTTACAAATGTACAAAAGCTCATCTAAATTTTTAATAATGCATTGCATTTGTATTTTTGGCAATCAAAGCAGAATTAGCTTGATACTTGAGAACACTGCATAACAAGGAGAGCAAATAGCTGTAATATTTACCTAATGAAAAATTTAGAGGTGCAAGATAAAGATTTAAATACTAAGAACTATAAACTGGTGGTAGCATTTAATCAGAAGGTGCCTTGGTATTAGCATTTCCCTCCGAGACATACATGCAAAATTCTGTCAGCCACAACATAGATAATTGGACGAGGAAGGAAAGTGTCTGCAATTAAAGTTATTTAAGGTCAGGGGAATTATGTGGCCTAAAAAGTCTATAGGTGATGAGATCTCAACTTTGTACTTACCAGGCCCAAAGGCAGACATTACCCTGGAAGAAAACCTTCTTCCATACCATAAACCCTTTTCCAAAGAAATCTCCTGAAGTGCCTTACAATTCAAACTATGCAATTTCAGTATAAATCTGACAAACAAGGAAAGGGACCGTGGGGAGCGGAAACACAGAGGCAGCATTCCAATATTGTTTTGAATAGCTATCCAGTTTAACAAAGGCAAACTACCATTAATGATGGGCAATTCTCATTGACTCAATTTGACATTCGGTTCGCGTCTGCTTTCTCTCCTGGTTTGTAAACCTTGATCCATAAGCCACACACATGCACAGACGCAATATCATTTTGGCCTCTGGGAATTTTAGTAACAGCCATGTCCAGGAGCTGCTGAGAAATTCAAGTCTCTCTCCCCACCCACCCCTGCACCACCTATGCAAAATACAGGTATATATACACCTGATTTTTAAATTAAATTTATTCTTAGTTAATTAATCCACCTTATAACCAGCCTTTCCTCATCAAACAAAAGGCTACTTGGTTGAGTGTTCTGGTCACTTCACTTTCAACCAGAGTTTTGGCAAGGGTAAGAGGCTTAAAATTAAGACTACCATTGGGAAAGAACCGTAGCTCAGCAGAGAGACATACTTTGCATGCAAAAGGTTCCAGGTTCAATCCATGGCATCTCATAAGAACATAAAAAAGAGCACTTCTGGATAAGACCAATGGCCCATTTAGATCAGCATCCGATTTTCACAGTCCCCAACCACATGCTTCTGGGAAGCCTGAAAGCAAGACCTGGATTTGTCTAATCTTCTTTAAAAGCCATCCAGTTTGATGGCTGCCACTACTTCTTGTGGGAGTGAATTTCATAGTTTAGCTGTGTACGATATGAAGAAGTACTTTCTCTTGTCTGTTCTGAATCTCCCACTATTCAGCTTCAGTGGATGTCTTTGAATTCTAATGTTATGGGAGAGGAAGGAAAACTTTTCCCCATCCATTTTCTCTGCACCATGCATGACATTAGACATTTCTACCATCTCACTGGAAGGACAGATCCTGAAGCTGAGGCTCCAATACTTTGGCCACCTCACGAGAAGAGAAGACTGCCTGGAAAAGACCCTGATGTTGGGAAGGATGGAGGGCACTAGGAGAAGGGGACGACAGAGGACGAGATGGTTGGACAGTGTTCTCGAAGCTACGAACATGAGTTTGACCAAACTGCGGGAGGCAGTGGAAGACAGGAGTGCCTGGCATGCTCTGGTCCATGGGGTCACAAAGAGTTGGACACGACTAAACGACTAAACAACAACAACCACCACCTATTTTCCTCTAAACCAGGGGTCAGTAACCTTTTTCAGCCATGGGCCGGTCCACCGTCCCTCAGACCATGTGGTGGGTATTTTGTGGAAAAAATGAATGAATTCCTATGCCCCACAAATAACCCAGAGATGCATTTTAAATAAAAGGACACATTCTTCTCATATAAAAACACCAGACAGGCTCCACAAATAACCCAGAAATGCATTTTAAATAAAAGGACACATGCTACTCATGTAAAAACACACTGATTCCCGGAACGTCCATGGGCCAGATTGAGAAGGCGATTGGGTCACATCTGTCCCACGGGCCTTAGGTTGCCTACCCCTGCTGTAAACTAAAAAAAACAAACACTAAATGTTGCAACCTTTCCTTTTAGGGGAGTTGCACCATCTCAGTGATCATTTTCATTGCCCTTTCTTGAATTTTCTCCAGCTGTAGAGTTTCCTTTTTGAGGTGAGTTGGCCAGAACTGTACATAATATTCCAAGTGTGATCACACCATAGATTTGTAGAATGGCATTATGCTATTGTCAGCTCTATTTTCAATTCCTTTCCTAATGATCAGTAGCATGGAATTCACATTTTTCACAGCTGCCACCCCATGGCTGAGAGAGACTTCTGCCTGAACGCTGGTGAGCCATTGCCAGTCATTGTCAACAATAGTGAGCTCGGTAGACTAATGTTCTGACTTGATATGAGGCAGTTTCTTATTTTTCTGAGCTATTTTTCTGAGTCATGGGGAATGATGCAGTGGTTTGACCCTCGAAGTCTTAGTGATGAGTAGATTCCACACACAAGACTTTGAAGATGACTCTTTACTTGCAGGATGGCAACTATTAACAAGCCGCATTATTTACGCATATCAAGTCCAATACCATGTGCTTCTCTCCCTTGAGCCCAAGAGTGGGTCTTCTTGCTTCCAAAACTCCTTTCTAGCAGTGCATAAATTATCAGTCCATTGCTTGTCTGTCCTCATAAACTCCTCTGAACACAGCATCTGCTTGAAGTTTCCACATTCCTACATTCTTGGTCAATGAAACAACTACAAGACAACCACCTCTCTTATCTAACACACACACACACACTTAAAGGGAGTTGACAAATTATCAAGGTTTTATTTAACGTTTCTGTGACCTTGATTGGAGTCACAAGATTTTGCAGCTGTTACATTACGTATGCTTAGATTTTCTTTTCCTCGGTACATTTATTCTTTGTAAAACATATTTTCTAACAAACAAAAAACAAAAAACCCAGTACAAATACTAACAGCTTCCTATGTCTGCTATCCATAACAAATTTACCAGGGAGTACAGACACTTCTCCAAAGAGGTAGAAGTTCAGGCATCCACATTTCTGCAGGGGGGTTTCAGCTTTAAAGTGCTTAATGTCATTGTATGCAACTCTAGACTTGTTTGCATGTCTCTGTGTTCTTCTAGAGCAGCCTTTGCCAACCTGGTGCCCTCCAGATGCTTTGGACCACATCTCCCATCAGCTCCACCCAGCATGGTTGTGTTGCTTTCCAAAAACTTCTGGAGGGCACCAAGTTGGCAAACCCTGCTCCAGAAGAACTTGTAGATGTTTAAACACTCTAGAGTTATCTACAAAGGTGTTAAGCATTCTGAAACTGACCCAGTACCCACCTCAATGCTAACATACAGCATACAACACACCTTTTTTATTGTGTTTTTAATCCAGGCTCTCATTTTCTTGTCCCCTCACTGTTTTGCAATCTTCTCTTAAAAGGAGATCTTAAAAAGCAGTAGCAGGGCCAGAACTGTTATCCACCTAAGGTCGGGGTACAGTCCACCTGTGAATCCACTTCCAGCAGTTGAAGACAAATAGTGCTTCCTATTTCTTAAAATGAGGCACTACTGTGATGATAATCCAAACCCCTTCAAACAAACTACTTCTTTGTCTTTGCACCAAGCACCACTTTTGTCGCATTATTTTTCTCCAGTGTTGCAAACTGCTTAAGCACCATTTCATATTTCAAACTCAATACCAGTAAGTATCAAAAGGGTCCCTAGTATAATGTAATAGGAATTGGATCCTTTGATATAAATTCTAAGAGAATTTGAAGCTGTATAGCACCGTGCCGAGAAATTTCTTCTCCAGACAGTTAACTGTCTACCCAATATGATTTACACCCAAACATGCCTTTTATGTTGCAGAATATGCTTACTGCTTACCTTCTCACTGGTATGAGATGTCTGTTTTGCATTTTGCAGTTAATTTCAGGCCCAAGATCGATTGGGGGTTCAGCTGCTGAGTCACTAGAAAAGAAGCAGCTATTAGCTTGCCAGTATTTGGTCTTGAAATCATTGCTTAAAGAAGGTCGTGTTCCTTAAATCAGGGATGGGGAACATCTAGCCCTCCAGATGTTGCTGCACTCCACTTCCCATCAGCCTCAGTCAGTAGGGCCAATGGTCAGGAGTGGCTTGAGTTGTGGATCCAGCAATATCTGAAGTGCAATAGGGCCCTGTTGCAATCCCTACAGTCCTGAGTGACTCGGAATGTCCCCTGCCTGAACTGCTGGAAAGTCGCTGACAGTTAGTGTAGACAATATAGAGTTAGATGGTGGCACTGTGGTCTAAACCATTGAGCCACTTGGGCTTGCCGATCAGAAGGTCAGTGGTTCGAATCCCTGCGATGGGGCGAGCTCCTGTTGCTCTGTCCCAGCTCCTGCCAACCTGGCAGTTCAAAAGCATACATGGTGCAAGGTACCACTGTGGTGGGAAGGTAAATTGTATTTTCGTGCACTCTTGTTTCTGTCATGGTATTCCATTGCACCAGAAGCAGTTTAGTCATGCTGGTCAATTTATTTATTTATTTATTTATACCCCGCCCATATGGCTGAGTTTCCCCAGCCACTCTGGGTGGCTCCCAATCGAGTGTTGAAAACAATACAGTACAGCATTAAATATTAAAAACTTCCCTAAACATGACCCAGAAAGCTGTCTGTGGACAAACACTGGCTCCCTCGGCCTGAAAGTGAGATGAGCGCCACAACCCCATAGTCACCTTTGACTGGACGTAACCATCCAGAGGCAGTGATAGATTTTATTTTCTTGGGTTCCATGATCAA
This sequence comes from Zootoca vivipara, assembly GCF_963506605.1. Taxonomy (NCBI): domain Eukaryota; kingdom Metazoa; phylum Chordata; class Lepidosauria; order Squamata; family Lacertidae; genus Zootoca; species Zootoca vivipara. The sequence goes on along the minus strand of NC_083282.1, from coordinate 76,408,975 downwards.
TACAGATGGTGACAGCAGTCACAAAATTAAAAGACACCGGCATCTTGGGAGAAAAGCAATGACAAACCTAGACAGCATCTTAAAAAGCAGAGACATCACCTTGCCTACAAAGGTCCGTATAGTTAAAGCTATGGTTTTCCCAGTAGTGATGTATGGAAGTGAGAGCTGGACCATAAAGAAGGCTGATCGCCGAAGAATTGATGCTTTTGAATTATGGTGCTGGAGGAGACTCTTGAGAGTCCCATGGACTGCAAGAAGATCAAACCTATCCATTCTTAAAGAAATCAACCCTGAGTGCTCACTGGAAGGACAGATCCTGAAGCTGAGGCTCCAATACTTTGGCCACTTCATGAGAAGAGAAGACTCCCTGGAAAAGACCCTGATGTTGGGAAAGATGGAGGGCACAAGGAGAAGGGGATGACAGAGGACGAGATGGCTGGACAGTGTTCTTGAAGCCACGAACATGAGTTTGACCAAACTGCGGGAGGCAGTGGAAGACAGAAGTGCCTGGCGTGCTATGGTCCATGGGGTCACGAAGAGTCGGACACGACTAAACAACTAAACAACAACAATCCAGAGATCCTTTAGCTTTTACGTAGATGGACCCATTGTCTGATGCAAAGCCATATATTTAAAAGCACATCCAGCGTACATTTATTGGAATGATTGTGTTGAACTCCCAAAAAACATTTTACAAAAACTATAGTTCCTATGATTCTTTCAGGAAAGTCACATTTGCTTTCATTGTGTTTTGGATGTGCTTCAAATGTATGGTGTATATCTGCTCTTGGTAGATGCGTTAGATGGCAGTCACGTTTCTCTGTTTTCTGAGCCTCCCTCCCAACTCACCCAACGTCTCCGGTTTGTTCTTAAGTGCAAACTGTACTTCGACATGTCCTATGCTAATTAAACTGATATGCAAATTAAGTGGTGCTGTCATACACAAGCAGGCCTGAAACTGGTGCTCCATTTGCAGTACAACCCTCATTCTTCAAAAAGTTACCTCACCCTACCTTGACCCCCATTACAAGAGTAATTTTTAAAATATATACACACATGATGTGTGGAAATACAGGGTCGGTATTAATTTAGAATTTTAATGTTTCCCCCCTTTTTTCATCTCCCAGTAAACAGCTCTGCAAAAGCAATATAAAATGCTTCCAGCTGGGTAATTGTGAAGAATAATACACTGTATATATATAAAAAAAACCTGACAAAGACAAAATGCGCCATAAAGTCTAGAACTACTAGACAGCACTTTGAAGTAGTTTAATCAAAAAGATGGTTATTTGGTTTAAATGAGAATGATAAATTATTTAATGGATTGGGACCCATTAGCAAGTGCCTCATACCTGCAAATATTTCTTTAACTTGGAAGACAGATCAGAGAAGGAGGGAAGAGAGAGAGATACTGAAAAGTAGGTCATGCGGACCTGTGAAAAGGGGAAAGCATCGTATGGGCGAGATGTGCTAACATTTCATTTTATGATTCCAGCAGCTCTTGATTGCTTTATTAAAATGTGATTGTCTAAGCACCTGTGAATAATATACTAAGACATTTCTTACATATTTGGCTCCATACAAAGACAGTTCAAGATAATGAAGAACATACAGTGGTACCTCTGGTTAAGAACTTAATTCATTCCAGAGGTCCGTTCTTAACCTGAAACTGTTCTTAACCTGAAGCACCACCTGAAGCAACTGTTCTTAACCTGAAGCAAAGTTCTTAACTCGAGGTACTATTTCTGGGTGAGTGGAGTCTGTAACCTGAAGTGTTTGTAACCTGAAGCGTTTGTAACCCGAGGTACCACTGTATACATACATCTTAGAGCAGGCACCCCCAAACTTTGGCCCTCCAGATGTTTTGGACTACAATTCTCATCTTCCCCAACCACTGGTCCTGTTAGCTAGGGATCATGGGAGTTGTAGGCCAAAACATCTGGAGGGCCGCAGTTTGGGGATGCCTGCCTTAGAGTCAGCGCTTATTTTATTTTATTTTATTTTATTTTATTTTGCAATCTCATGATAAAAGACACAAGTACATCACTCCCATATGTACTTTTAGGTAGAATTATGACACACACTGACTGCTAATAAGGCAGGAACCTGGCTGTTCAGGATTGTTAATCCCATGTTCCAATATTTTATTGAGACTTGTTTTTCAAAGAAGACTCAGGAAAGAACAACTGTCCCTTTTGCTTGCCATGAAGTAAGGTAGTTGGAGTGTTAAGATGTGGGGCTGGTTTTTGTACAATGATCTGAGTTGCTAACTTTTGACCTGGCCCAATATCCATCCTTCACATCCAATAGTTAACAGCCAATAATGTTTGTCTTTGTTTCTTCATGGAGGCACAAGATCAGGAAGACTTTTATCCTGCCTAGTTGGCAACTAGGAATTTGGAAGAAATTCAATTTAGTCCATGCTTAAAGGCAAAGCTACCTATTTTCACTTTCCAAAATGATACGCAAACCAAATCAGTCATCCTTCAAAATTCACGTCTCCAAATTGTGCAATGCAGTTCTCCAGCCACGTAATGTGTACAAAAATGCATGTAATAAAGTGTGCATTAAAATGCCTCTTATTAGTTTAAAAATAACAACAAAATGCATTATATTAGGGAAAGCCGCTTTGCAAAAATGTGCATATTGGCCAAAATTGTATACAAAAAAAAATGTATATTAGGAGAAATTTGCATTAAAATGCTGGATTTCCATGAAAACCTTTTAAATATAAATTTCAAACTGAAGTGCAAATATGATGGGCTAGAATCAGCTAAGCCAGTGCAATAGGTCCCACAAGTGCAACAGGACATTCCCCCACGTTCCCCAGTGCCTCTCAATATCTGCTCAAGAGGATCAGGTGAACCCCCAGAAGAATGTGGATGGGGGGAGGGGAGGAAGACCTTCCATCTGGCAAACAAAAATGCTTGCACTGATGAAAGCATCTCCTTAGCACAACATTGAATTCTACCCAAAGAACTGGTAAATTCAGGAAATCAGAAACTGATAGAAATTAACAGATTAGTGTTGTTGTCCACCCTCGTTGGCAACACTAATCAGTTTTAAGTGCTTCATTTACTTCTAGGGAACCTCAACGTTATCTCTTAAGCAACAGTGGCTAGAGATAGCTAGAACAAGGGTGCAGAACTTGTGGTTGTTGGACTCCAGCAACCATCATCCTTCTCCATTAGGCTGGGGCTGAAGAGAGTTGGGAGTCCAGTAGCTTCTTGAGGGCCACAAGTTCCCCATCCCTAAACTAGGAGAAAAAGACATTTTTCGCAGTAACTGCATCCTATTATTGGTGTAACATGCAGACAGACAGCAGCTATCCTGAGGTTAAACTGGCTAATTCCTGGATAGAAGAAGTAGTGTATACCCCAAGTCATACTCAAAACCTTAGGACAGGCAATCTTAAATATGATCATTCAGAAGCAACACACATTAACTGTTTTCCCAGGATATATTCTTTAATGCCTAGGACTTGAGCTAGTAGCTGAATTCTGGATGTGTATATCCAAAAGTAAACCTTACTGGGTTGAATGGGATTTAATTCCAGGCAAGAACCATAATTTTAACGATCCAAAATATTGGATTATGGACATTTTTATTTGAGTTATATTTTTAGAATCGCCCCCAACCCAATTTATGTAAGTCGTATTGGATATTAACTTAATGGAAGTGTGGGATATAAACTGAAGCAAATCTAGGAACTTGCTTACCTATACATTTATTCACAAAACCCTCCCTCACTTGCTTACAACTTTATGCTGTTATAAGGCATTTCTGTCCTTGCATTGCTTCTCAGTTTAGTCCTTCACTGCTTTTTGTTCTCTCATCTTTAATTAAAGCAGTTCATTGAAACAGAGTAAGAAATAGAGCTGTTTACTGATTAGTCAATTAACTATTCTGTTTATTAGCTGATGGATTATTCAGCTAATTAGCAAGAACAAAACCTTCCTGCTACTTCACTTGCCATGCAGGAGAACTATAGGAGGGGTGGTGATGGTTCTGTATTTGCTCCCCACCCCGTTAACCTTGGTGCTTCTACTATGTAGAAGCTTCTACAGGAGAAAGGCAGGTAGGACTGGTTTTATATCCACAAGGCAGCATTCCTTTAACTCTGATAGAGGAAGGGACCATAGCTCAGTGGTAGAGCATCTGTTTTGCATGCAAGAAGGTCCTAGATTCAAACCCTGGTAGGGCTAGGAAAGCATGAGAACCACTGCCAACCCATGTAGACAGTACTGTGCTAGATGGACCAATGGTCTGGCTCAATATAAGGCAGGCTTCCTCAACATCGGCCCTCCAGATGTTTTGAGACTACAATTCCCATGATCCCTGGCCACTGGTCCTGCTAGCTAGGGATCATGGGAGCTGTAGGCCAAAAACATCTGGAGGGCTGAGGTTGAGGAAGCCTGATATAAGGCAGCATTCTTGTTTTGTAAAGCAGGGTTGGAAAAACTCAGCTTCAGGGGCAAATGCAGCTCTTGAGGCCTCTCTGACTCTCCCCAGGTGGCCGCACCTCACAATGGTTCTCCTACTCTGTGTCCTCCTTGAATGCTTGAAGGTCAATTCAATTCAATTTCAACACCTTTATTGGCATATAGGTTTCTTTGAATTCTTCGTTCCTCAGCTAGCTAGGATTAGGCCTCAGGTCTAGCTGGGTGGCAGTAACTGCCTCTCTGTTTTGTGCCATTCCAGCCTGCAGATGAGAACTGAATGTTCCTCCATATACAAAAACGAAACAAGAATCCTGCCGTGTAGAAAACTAGCATGACAGAAGGCATCTCCTTTCCTGCATAGAATAGGCTTGTTGGTTTGTTTGTACAGAGGAGCATTCCATTGTGTGAGCTTCCCCTTTCAATCTCAAATGGTACAGCCCAGAAATTAGGCCTTAGAAATAGGTTGTTCCTGCCCAAATGGGCCATTGGGAGCAGAGTAGTCCCAGGATCATTCATGTCCAGACAGAGCTAAACCACTTTGGTCCTAGGGGCGAGTAAATACCTTGATGTTAATGCACTTTAGGCCTTGGCTCTGCTCCTTTTTCTTCCTCACCAACTTTACTACAGAGATGGAAAGGGAGAGCCATCACAAGGTGCTTAAAAATGCTCTAGAGATGTGAAGGAAAAAAGTGGGAGGGACTCTTTAAAGGTCTTCAGCATGCTTCCCTGCAGGTTTCCTTCTTGGATTAATCAACTTGTAAAAGCTACAATTGCAGCCCTGTTCACTCTGCACATTGCTACCATGGTATTACCACCTGTGGGTTGTGCTCCTAGCCCCATGAAGTGAGACCTGGGTTTATTTATTAATCAGACCTGCAGGACCATATGCAATAGTGCCTATGCTTAATCAGAAAAAAAGGGGAAAAATCACTGCAGCTTGAAGGTATTGTTGAACTGTGACAATGCCTATTGTTTGCCTGAATGAAAGATGGAGAGATGTGGAGTGGAAGTGTAAAAGCCACATCTATTACTCCATCCACTTTTTGCCTCTGGCCCCACACACTCTGGAAGGTTGCCTTTCAGGGAATGTGGCCCTCAGGATGAAAAGTCTCCCCATCAGGGTGCAAAATTTTCTATATAAAAGAATTGAAGGGAAGAGGAGAAAATAATGGGCACTCCAGAATGAAAAGTAGCTAATATATTGACACCGGCTGTAAATGACAATAATTGCTTTGGCTATGATTATTCAATATGTAGTTTTATGTTTGGCCTGCAGCAAAAATGTATGGGCCCCAATATGATACAGCAAATTAAGGCAGTGGGGCGGGGGTGGGATCTGGAGACAATGAAATCTTGGTGATTGACTAGGATTTGCTGCAGCACCAAGGAGGGGAGGGGGGAAATGGAATTTTCAGTTCTTCAGAGTTGAAAGATCAAATGCTCTTGACCCTTGTGGGAATTCTCTTTTCCCCTGATTTTCTCATGTAAAGAAATTGATGTTATTACAAGAAATAAACTGAACAGAAGCAGCTGGGGCAAGGCTTGGATTGACCCAAGGAGCCTCTAACATGTTAAAACTGTAGATGCTTAGAAGAAGACTAGTAGCACTTTGTTATATAGAAAAAGAATAATGTTGCTATAATGTAAGTGAAAAGCAATGCATGTGTGTGTGTGTGTGTGTGTGTGTGTGTTTTAGGGCCATAGAATTCTTCTCTGGAGAATTGTGAAGAGGGTACAATTGTAAGCAAAGCCACTGATTATGTATATATGGGATTAGATACTGGGTTTGCTTCACAGAATGAAAGAGTTAGGCAGGTTTCTGAAATAAAAATGATCAGAAGTTCTTCCCAGTGGGACACAGATGCCAAATACATTTTGGATAAATGCACACAAAGAAAGAGAGATTGAGATGCTTGTGTGCTGTGTGGCTTATTTATCCTTTGAGATTTCCCATCATAAAATGGGTGTAGATATGCGCAGTTCATAGATTTTTTTTATGTACCAAAATGTTCCAGAAGGATTCTCAAGACTGAATGAGGTCTCCAGTGACCAGAGTCTGCATTTATCTTCTTTAAAAGACAAGTGGGGAAAACCTAGATAGAGCTGTCAAGCTGTTCTTTATCCACCAGGTCTCACAGACACAGTGTCTACTTTAACCCTGACAAGGTTTTTTTTTTTTTGTCATCAAATTACTCCCCCAAACTGTGAATTTTTTTTAGTTTATTTTTAATATATATATATATATCATTAAAACTTTCTAAGAGCACTCATTGGGAATAACAAGATCATGAGATGCTTGTACATGAATAAAATTAAAAATTACTTATTCCAAAATACCCTAGGGAAAGCAATAAAACAATACACCTTAATACCTTATATGCAACAGACTCAGATTGTTTAATGAAGGCATGACTCTCTTCCAGTGATTTAACATAAGCATTTTTTCCTTTATAAAACTAAAATGAAAAGCCTATCAACTTGAATGGAAAGAAACTCCTTTTATAACAAATCTTGTCCTGCTGAAGAATAGTGTCCATATCTGAAACGTCATCTACTTTCTCATAGTCAGTGATTGGCTAGAAGATGATGCATAGATTAATTTTCTCTCTCACCAGTGTGTACAGTGTTTCAAGACTAGAGCCCTCTCAGTCCACAGATCCCATAATTTCTGTTCCAATACTTACGTTACAATCCCATGCACACTTTCCTGGGAGTAAAGTTCAATGAACACAATGTGCAGAAGCGTGGATTTTAGCTGGTGACCTGTACAACCATTTAAGGTGGAGGAACCCTGTCCGCTTTTGCACCTGGATAACCTATGCCTATAACTTCCACAGTGAGGAGAATCTGCAGGAAACAGAAAGTATGAATCCAACCATTAATCTACCTAGCTCAGTATTGTCTGCAGTGACTAGCAACAGTTCTCCAGTGTTATCTGACAGGAGTCTTTTTCAGACATACCTAGGGGTGCTGGGGATTGAACCTGGGGGGGTCACTTTGCATGTGCTGCATCACTAAGCTATGACCCTTACTCTGTGCACTTTCAGACCCTCCAAGTGTCCCGATTTTCCAGGGGCGTCCTTGATTTAGAGAAGCCATCCTGGTTTCTGATTTGATCCCAGAATATCCTACTTTTTCCTTAGGATGTCCCTGTTTTCATTGCAGAAATGTTGGACGGTATGGTCGGATGTCCCTGTTTTCATTGGAGCAATGTCGGAAGGTATGGAGTTATCCGACCCCTGAGCTGATTGAAGGCAATCCTGTATAGAGGTTTTTTTTATGTTTAATGTTTTATTATGTTTTTATATATGTTGGAAGCTGCCCAGAGTGGCTGGGGCAACCCAGTAAGATGCATGGGGTATAAATAGTAAAATTATCATTATGGAATGGGACGTCCCTATTTTCATCGGAGAAATGTTGGAGAGTATGCACTCTGTGGCACTACCAGCAATGTATCGGCCCTCTCTCCTGCCTGTCTGAATGACAGGCAGTTTGCTGGTTAATAATAAAATACTGTTTCCCCATAACATCTAAATAATGGAAGCTTTTGTATAAGGCGCTGACTGTTTTCCATTTCCCTGCTCCTCCAGCAAAGCTACACAAATACTACTTAGAAATCATCACACTCAGGGAAGGAGAGCATGTGATGTCACTGCAATTGCAGCAGAACTGTCTTTTGCTATCATGAGAGGAGAAAGCTGTTAAAATATTTGATGGTCTCAAATGTTCTTCAACAACATGTCAAGCAGCAAACCAGAGCCTGGTGTGGAGCTCTGTCTATGCATTGTAAAGGCAGAGCTTGCAAAAGGGGGCCATATTGCCACAGCTCATGCATGCCAGCTATTCATTTAATACTTGGCAATCTGGGCTGTATCAAAGACACTAACTGATTTAAAGCCAATTCTCGCCATATATTTTGGAAAGAAATGCATAAATTAAGATAAAAAATGGTGCCATATAACGGCTCAAGACATATGGATGAAAAAAGTGAACTTCACATAATGTGTAATTCATTTATGGGTGTCAGTGCCATAAAATGTGGTGATGGTCACTAACTTAGTTGGCTGCTTTTTTTCTTTGAAAAAATGCATGACGTCCATTTGTCATGATATGCAAAGTTTTAAGCACAATGTGCACTTGGAATATCTCTTGTACATTAATATTTCATTTACCTGTGTATCCTGGGAAATGTTCAATAGATTTGGGTTCATGCAGTGGTTGAAATAAACACGGTGCATGAGATCTGCAGTTGTAAGTGCAATTGGAGCAACGACCAGCAGTGCAATGGCAAATTTTCATTTGCAGGAGATAATCATGACAGCCCTCATAGTTGTACCTTCAACTATACACACAAAAAAATACAGACAGTTGTGGTGCTCATGTATATGTGTGTGAGTGTGTACACACACACACACACACACACACACACACACATTGTTACACACACACACACACACACACACACACACACACGCAGCAGCAGTAGTATTGAGGGAACGTGGTTTGACCCTTTGCCCTGGACCATGAAATCACTCTGCTACATCACCTTATTTTTCTCTACTCGCAATTAAATAATCACACATATCTCAGGAGTCTTCTGCCCCCCCCAGTGACTTACACAATAACATCAGTTAAGGAATGCTGTTGTGCTTACATTCAGGAGCCTCCTGCCCACCAATACTTACACAAAGAAATGATATGTGGCTTCTCCTTCTCCTTCATGGCTCTGGCATAATTGTAGGGGCATCAGTTGAAAATACAGAAATGGAGATGTGCTGGCAGGCTTTCCTTGGATCTTATTAGGGTTGTTTGTGCTGCAATTTTGTCTTGACATTGGGAAGGGAAGTGCCTGGGCAAAGTAGCACAATAACACTGAGGGTATTAATTTTGTTTTCTCTTTTCCTGGGCTGAAATGCCAGCCAGGGAGTCCCCACCATCGCTACTAGGCAGCCAGGCAGCCAGCCAATGATTTCCCAGCAAATAACACAAATCCCATGCTGCAGAATGAGGCAGAGCACCAAGAAGGATTAAAAAGCAACACGTTTCCAAAGGTTTGGATGGAAGGGAATGAAGCCCATGTTAATAACATGGAAGATCCAGGAGGGCAGCATAAAAGCACACATGGACAACGTACTTGGGGCTCAGAACGGCCTAACACAATCCCGGCTGTTTTCCACAATGGGACACTTGTCAGTCATGGAAGCTCATCAGGTGGAAACCCAGGAGAATGAATTCTCTACAGCCACTCCTAAACTGTGGGATTCCCTCCACAGATTTGAATCTGGCACCTCCGTTGTACAGCTTTTGTTGCATGCTGAAGGTGCACCTCTTTATCAGGGTTCAACACCTGAGATATGGCAAGGGTTTCTAGGACCAGCCCTATTCTTCAGTTTCTTTCTTTTTTTCTAATTTTTAAAAATTTATTTCTTAATAAAAGATACAGAAAATTAAAATAAAAGAAACAAATACTAATACAATATTAAACTAAAGAAAATGCATGTACCCCCTACCCTGCAAACATAAACCCTACATACCCCCATGACTTCCCTCCACCACGACTCGACTTCCTTTAGCTCAAATTTAAATATTAGCTACAGGTAGGTAGCCGTGTTGGTCTGAGTCGAAGCAAAATAAAAAAATTCCTTCAGTAGCACCTTAAAGACCAACTAAGTTTTTATTTTGGTATGAGCTTTCGTGTGCATGCACACTTATTCAGATACACTGAAACAGAAGAGCCAGACCCTTATGTATATTCAGAGGTTGGGGGTGGTGGGGGGTGGGAATAGGTGATGGGCTGATAGGAGTGGTAAACCTCAAATTTGGTAAACTTCAAATTTGGTGATGACCTGTTCCTCCAGATCAGCGGCACAGCCATGGGCACCCGCATGGCCCCACAGTATGCCAACATCTTCATGGCAGATTTAGAACAATGTTTCCTTAACTCCTACCCACTCAAACCTCTCTTGTACCTACGATACATTGACGATATTTTTATTATCTGGACACATGGACAACATACCCTGGAAACCTTCCACCAGACATTCAATGACTTTCACCCCACCTTCAACCTAACTATGAACCAATCTATGCAAGAAATACATTTTTTGGACACTACTATAAAAATACAGGATGGACGTATAGACACCACCTTATACAGAAAACCAACTGACCGACAAACATATCTACATGCTTCTAGCTACCATCCCAAACATACCAAACAATCCATCGTATACAGCCAGGCCCTACGTTACAACCGCATCTGTTCCAACTCTACAGACAGAGAATCTCACCTAAGAGATCTACAGCAAACCTTTTTAGAACTAAAATATCTACCTGATGAAGGTAAACAACAGATCAACAGAGCCAGACTGATACCTAGAGAGAACCTGCTGCAAGACAGACCCAAAAAAGAAATTAACAGAACACCACTAGTCATCACATACAGCTCCCAAGTTAAAACAGTACAACACATCATCAGAGATCTACAGCCTCTCCTGGACAATGGCAGCTCCCTTTCTCAAGCTCTGGGAGGAAGACCTTTCATTGCCTACAGACAGCCACCCAATCTTAAACAACTCCTCACCCACAATAATACAACCACCAGACTTAACATGGACACTGGTACCAGAGCCTGCAATAAACCCAGATGCCAACTTTGCTGCCACATACACCCGGACAACACCATTACTGGCCCCAACAACATCCAACATACCATCTCAGGACTATTTAATTGCTCATCTTCCAACATTGTGTATGCCATCAAATGCCAACAGTGCCCTTCAGCTCTCTATATTGGACAAACAGGCCAAACCCTACGCCAAAGGATAAATGGACATAAATCTGACATCAGGAACCACAAGACAGAGAAACCAGTAGAAGAACACTTCAATCTCCCAGGACGTTCTATACAAGATCTCAAAGCAGCTGTTTTATTACAGAAAAATTTCAGAAACAGACTGGAAAGAGAAGTTTCTGAATTGGAACTCATTACCAAGCTTAAAACCATGGAGCCACCTGGGATGAACAAAGGATTCTTATCTCATTATGCATGATCAAGCTTTCTTTAGCACCTCAGCCCTTCCTTCCCCCCCCCCCCCCGCAGGACCTATTGCAGTCATCAGCAGTCGTTAACAGCCATCAACAGGTTTACCACTCCTATCAGCCCATCACCTATTCCCACCCACCCACCCCCACCCTCTGAATATACATAAGGGTCTGGCTCTTCTGTTTCAGTGTATCTGAAGAAGTGTGCATGCACACGAAAGCTCATACCAAAATAAAAACTTAGTTGGTCTTTAAGGTGCTACTGAATGAATTTTTTATTAAATATTAGCATTGCATTCTGCACTGGAGGTGGGGCAGTCAGAGCCCATGGTGGCACCGGCCAGGTGCCCAGCAACAGTACCTTGCTGGGAGCACACTGAGGTCTGCCACTAACTCTGGGAACACAAACAGCTTCTGACAATGTAAACAGAGAACAGCCTAAGGCTAAAAAGACCCCTGCCAGATCGGCCTAAAATCCAGCCACATGACTAGGGAAAGCCCACAAGCAGAACGAAAAGGTAACTTTTACTCCCCAGCAAGTGATATTCAGAAACATACTGCCTCCAGTGCTGGAAGTAGTACACTACCCAATATCACGGGTAGTAGATATTGATAGCTTTATTCTCCATGAATGTGTTCATCCCCTCCCTCAAAGTCACCCAAGGTGGTGGTCATCCCATTGTCCAGATTGGTGACTTCCTGGATCACATTGAGAAGCTGTTTTTAAATGTCTGCAGTGACTGAAGTAAAATCTGCTCATGGAAATCAATGGAGAAATTCAAGATTCATGTAGAAGAAGAAGAGGAGGAGGAGGAGGAGTTTGGATTTGATATCCCACTTTATCACTACCCTAAGGAGTCTCAAAGCAGCTAACATTCTCCTTTCCCTTTCTCCCCCACAACAAACACTCTGTGAGGTGAGTGGGGCTGAGAGACTTCAGAGAGAAGTGTGACTAGCCCAAGGTCACCCAGCAGCTGCATGTAGAGGAGCGGAGACGCGAACCCGGTTCCCCAGATTACAAGTCTACCACTCTTAACCACTACACCACACTGTAGTTCAGTGTTGTACCCCATTGAAAGTCGGAGGGCTCTGCTGAGGGGGGAAAAGTTCTCAACACTGCATGTTGAGGCTGATGTTTCATTGTGTTAATATTTTGTTGGGAGCTGTCCAGGGTGGCTGGGGCAACCCAGTCAGATGGGAGGCATATAAACTATCATCATCATCATCATCATCATCATTAAAATTGGCCCCTCATGCCTTGTCCCAAGCTAAATCAAACACTTGAGTGAGGATGCCTTATGGTCCATTGACCAGTTTACAGTCTGGTTGTATTACCGTATTTGAACGTTCAAACCTAAATTAAATAAATTGTGCACATGAAGTAATAACCCAGTTATAGCACAGATGCCATCCTTTGATGCTTACATTTGGTTTTGCTTTTCAACTCGCCCTGCTCAGGTAACACTTGATAGTGATGTACTGCAATGTTTTGTTGCAGGATCTCACATGCCTATTCCATTTCTAAATTTCACCTGTCTAACTTCTCTGTTTTCCCATTTGACTTATATATAATATTTTCACTCCTCCATCCAGCCTTTTAGCCTATAAAAAGGATCCTGGGTAAGTTTCTATTTCTCCTTAATTGCCAGATTCCTAGGCTGAAACTCTGATCCTCCTTTGCAGAAGTTGTTCCTCAGTAGTTTTGATCTTCTTGTGAAACTCTGACCTTTTGTGCAGAAGAACCTTTAAATTATGAAGGAACAATTTTATTTAAAAGTATCGAGCATAAATTGGTGGAACAGGTCCCTTTATTCACAAATTCCATAAGGAATCAAAGACAAAGTATGGTTAGAAACAGGAAGAAAAAAACCACTGATAACTAAGTGGGAGGGAGAATGGAATGGAATCACAGGAAAGAGAGGAAGAGAAACACAGAGATAAAAAGGGAGCAGAGAGAACCATCTCATTCTGGATAGGTCATTTCCTGCTACTTTCAAATGCCTGGATGGAAGTGAGAACCTCCCATAGAAAATAATAGAGAATTATATAAATTGCACTCCAGGTTGAACTCTAGTTTGTCCATGTCATCGTGCACCTACACACACACACACACACACACACACACACACACACACACAGCAGAAACAAAGATTAATGTTCCTGCTCTTTCTACCTTAGCTAGTGTGATTATGTTGGCAGGAAATTTGCTACTGCAAATGGCCATGCAAACCTAGCCCATTCTTAGCCCCTTTCTGAATGTAGCAACTGAGCCTATCTCTGGACCATCAAGTCCCCTTTGCCCATGAACTGTGATCTGCTAGCAGCTCCATACTTTTAGTAATAACAATTTTATACTAATTTATTATTTATACCCCGCCCATCTGGCTAGGTTTCCCCAGCCACTCTGGGCAGCCCCCAACAGAATATTAAAAACAGAATAAAACATAAAACATTAAAAACTTACTTAAAAACTTAAACAGGGCTGCCTTTTAAGTTGTTGTTGTTTTCAATAAATTTCTCTTTCATTTTCTTTTCTTTCTTTCGACATGAATTTTTATTGCTTTTCACAGGTTTTACAAATCTACCTCTATTTCAATGGTTGTTTTTTTTAATTGACTTCCCACTCTTACTTCCACAATTTCATTCCTACCTTATTTCTACTGCTTTATATGACATACTTTAATCTATTTCAACTATCGTCTATTTCATGGTTTTCATTCCGCTGCTCATAATTTGATCCCTGACCATGTTTTCATTTGACTATAACAGTTCTTCAAATACTCCGAAAAGGGTCTTCACCCTTCCATGAACAGTTCATCTTTTATCCCTTATTTTTGCTGTCAATTTTGCCATTTCCACATAGCCCATTAACTTTTGAAGCTATTCCTCATTAGTCGGTACTTCTCCTTCTTTCCATTTCTGTGGGTACAGGATTCTGGCTGCTGCTGTTGCATGGGTAAATAGTTTAACCACATTTTTTTCAGGATCTCCCTCTGTAGGAGGTCCTAGGAGAAAAGCTTCAGGACTTTTGGGAAGTTTTGAATCAATTTCCATAGGTATTTTAACATGGTTTTCTATTCTTTTGCAGGCAAGTCTGTTAATTGCATCACATATAACTGTATTCCGACATCCATCAAGGAGGTCCAAATATTTTGACCGTCATATAACAAGGTCTGGATCTTTGAGATTCAGTGCTGTGCCTTCCAGTTTCTATACGAGTTTGGTGCAAAACACAAAATTCTATTTAAGGTTGGAATTCAGGGTGCCTCAAAGCTGGCAAGTGAAGAAGTTTCTAATTTCATTTAATAATGTTGTAGGTGTCTGGGGAAAGGAAATTGGCAACCACAATACAATGTGATCAGTTGATTTAAGGAAAATGGAACCTTCTGTGACATAATGACCTTTGCAAAGCCCTGGATTATCATGCCTGATGGATATAATTAACTCTTTGGAAATCTGCAAAAAGTCATGACCAACTTACCGTATTTTAAACATTATTTATGAGCCACTGGTGGTGAATTAATGCAGTATAATGATTTCTGCAAAACCCACAGTACTGTTGATTTTGTTCCATTAAAACTCAAATTGTGGTTGCATATTAAAGCAACACAAAAGTGGTTTTTCCACCAGTATTGCACTTAAGAAGGTTATACTGCCAAGCATAGAAATATAATTGGAATATTAGTTACTTGAATAAGTTTTCCTTAGATAATGTTGCCTCTCTTCTCTATTTAATGTTAATATAATTGGGGGTACTGAACTCTTTTGTCCAAATTTTTCTTAGCCACAAAGTAAAAGTTGTGTACGGCAGTGAATTGTGTGTTGCTTTAACAGAGTGCAAATGTATTACTTGGTTAACAAGTACAATTCTGCAATTAATTTCTCTCTCTGAAACAGATCACAAGCAACATTTCCCTTCATTCTTGCTGTTCAAAAATGCTTATACTAGGTTTTTTTCCTTTTTTAAAAAAAAGCACAGTGCTTCTATGATGTCTTTGACATGAATCCTATTCACACATAACGGGGAGTAAGTCCCATCGAAAAAAAACATCATAGCTTTTTGCACTGACACCATCATTAATAAATCAAGTGTAAAGAATTTACTGCCAAGAATGAATTGTGAGATAATATAGTAGCTGCAATCATTTGCTGGAATTAATGCAAGAGAATAGTATATGAGCACATGTTATTTCCCTCTAAACAAATAAGAAGCAATTATTTCCATTAGCTTCAACTTTTTCTTAAAATATTGCTTCTCACATTTTAGTCCAGGAGCTATGTAAAGATTTAAGGAGTCTGAGTCAAGCTAGAAGAAGGGGGGAAATGAAATATCCTAAATAATATGGTTACTTGGTAAAACACTACATTGCACTTGGATCAGCAGAATATTATAGGTGACACATTTTTCATGTTTCTTTTATTGAATTTGTAGCCTAGTTCATCCAAAAGCTTCAGAGTTGATAGCAATATTGTGTTGGGAAGCTGAAGTACAAGCCAGTTATAAGAAACAAATTAAATTTATTAAATGGGATACCAGCTTCATAGAAGAATGGGGCTTTGAGGAGGCATTGTTAACTTGTGGTTTTCACTGCCCCAAGCTGTGGTGAAGGTCACTCATTTAGGCTACAATCCTGTACACACCTGCCTGGGAATAAGTACCATTGAACTCAGTGGGACTTCCTTCTTAATTGAATTTCACTGTTAGGTGGCTTTAAAGGGGGATCAGACAATGCATTGGACAATTATTAACAGATATTGGCTAGCATAGCTATATAGAACCTCTATGTTACAAGTTAGTATGCCTCTGAATAGCAAATTCTGGAGAAAATCAATGGGTGTGTGTGACAAGAGTGATGCCTTCAGGTCTTAGAATCACAGAGCTGTAAAGTTGGAAATGACCCTGAGGATCATCAAGTCCAACCCCCTGCAATGCAGGAATAGGCAGCTGCCCCACAGGAACTGAACCTGCAACCTTGGTGTTATCAGCACCATGCTCTAGCCAACTGAGCTATCCAGGCTTCACAAGAAAATTATCTTGTTTGCTTTTCATTTGGCAACAGTGTTGGACCAGGTGGACTCTTGGGTCTGCTCCAACCATAGCTCAGCAGAAGGGCAACTGTTTTGTGTGCAGAAGGTCCCAAGTCCAATCCCTGGCATCTCCTGGTAGGGATGGGCATGTCACCTGTCTGAAAGCCTGGAGAACTGCTGCCAGTCATTGTAGGCCAGTGGTTGCCACTGAATAGGTTGTACTGTGCTTGTTCCTCTAGTTTGCGAATGGGCCCATGGGCCCCAAAATGTCAGCAAACTGTGGTGTAGACAACATTGAGCTGGGTAGACCAATGGTCAGTCTCAGTATAAGGAGGAGAAAGATGACACCACACAGGTATTAAGTTCCAGGCATAGGAGGCAGCAAGATAAATGGGGTAAACAGGCCCTTTATCATCTGGAGGTAATACAATAGTTGACCAGCACACCAAGCAGGCCAGCAGGAACCTTTAGTTACTTAACATGATGGGATTTTATGTTTCATGTTGACATGTTCAACCTCTTCCTTCGACACAATTGCACTAGGATAAAACTCAGGTTAGCTGGGCACACCAGAAGGCCCAGTGAATGAAATAATTCTTAAACACCACTTGCTAAAAAGACCTTATCATGTGGACAAATCCATTCTGCAAACTTGGAGAGTGGTATGAAATTAGCCCACCAGGTCAAAGCTTTTCAATCTCTGCTAGTTGAAAGCCACTCCTGGCTCCCATCCATCCATCCCAACCAGCATGGCCAATAGTCAGGGATGACCGGAATGTCGCCTACTAATATCGACAGGCTCCCCCATCCATATTTTTAAAAATTCATTTGATTATGTTTCGTATGAGAAAAGTTTTTTTTTTTGTATATAATTTGCTTGGCTGAGAGGCAAAGTGTTACATTTTGAGAAATAAATAAATAAAATGCAGCCACTGGCTGAGGGCAAACTGAAATCGGTGGGGCAGGGCCCATCCGCCCTAATGGACCAACCTCCATTGCCTTGGTACTTTCCTGGGCCAGTATGCTTTCACCCTTGCACTCCAAATCAAAAGCGACCATTAGCCTCCCTTCTTGTAAGCATCATTAAAGCTCAGGAAGTTAGCACACACACTCTGAGTAACTTCAGAAAACCTGGCTATACCTTTAAACTTCGTTTAAAGC
This sequence comes from Zootoca vivipara, assembly GCF_963506605.1. Lineage (NCBI taxonomy): Eukaryota > Metazoa > Chordata > Lepidosauria > Squamata > Lacertidae > Zootoca > Zootoca vivipara. The sequence goes on along the minus strand of NC_083282.1, from coordinate 76,391,300 downwards.
ACATTTGAAGCATGTTCCTTCCCTCAAAGAATTCCATGCGCCCCAAAGCCTTTCTTTTAGGAATTCTAGATGCCGAAATCCCAATGGAGCAGAAAAGATGGTTTATGTATATGCAACCATGGCTGCGCGGATGTTATTGGCCCAGAGATGGAAAGAAGATAAAGTCCCAACCAGAGAAGAATGGCAGATTAAATTGATGGATTATGCCAAAATGGTGAAATGACCAGAAGAATCGGAAATCAGGAAGACTAAAATTTTAATAAGGAATGGGGGGAAATTATAATTTATCTTAAAAATCATTGTAAACAGTTAAAATCGTTAGTAGGATTGGAGTAACACTTGGAGTTTAATGGTGAATTTTGGATATAATTGAGATGTAAAATATTTGGATTATTATAAAAGATGCAGGAGAAGTCCAGGAGATTCTATGGGATCTTGTTTTTATTGCCGTATGTTGGATATGTGATTGTAAAACTTTAAATTGAAAAACCAAATAAATAAATTTACAAAAAATAAAATCCGGGCGCTGCACTTGGCAGAGTAAACAATTCCCAGTCACCCACAATAACCCAGTTCACTTCCCAGCAATCCCCTGCAACCCACAAGGCCTGGAATTCTTGGAGGGGAAGAATGTGCTTTGAGGTCAGATGTGCAAGAAACGCACATGCAACTCGACAAGGAAAAGGGCTGATAAAACAGGCGCTGGATAAAACGCTGCCTGGATTGCCTTCTCGTAAGGTGTCTTTTTTGGGTTGTTTTGTTTTTGTTTTTGTTTTTGTTTTTTTGTTTTGTTTTGTTTTGTGCTAATTTTAAGATGCTGTTGAGTGCATGAGGAAAAGGCTATATATATTAGGATCTGGACCGTGGCAGGAAGAAGAGGCACAACAATTCCCTCTCTTTTTCCCGTTTGGCAAAACCCGCGACCCCGAAGCTCCAAGCACACGCGGTTGGGGAAGGGGTTGGGGGGCTGGGAGAGCAGGCTGGACTTAGCAGGTGCATACAAAAGTTGGGAAGAAGGGGGGCGGGATGAGGGCGCGAAACGTGACTGCGCTCAGCGAGTCCGGCATCTGCAGATAATCCCGCTTCACCCTGCGTCCCTCCCTCCCCACCCCCGTTGATTGGATGGGTCTGCGGGACGACGGCGTGGGGGGGGGGCGAGGAGAGGGAGTCCGACGTGGAGGCCCCTCTGCAGCCCTGGAGGAAAGGAGGCGCTTTGCAACAGATGGTTCAAGGTATTCTCTCCTCCGGCGCGTCCCGCCCGCGCGCGCTCTCAGGCTGGCTGGTCGGGAGCCCCCCGCGCAGCGCAGCGCAGGCCGGCCGGGAGGGAGGGCGGGACCGAGTCCAAGAAGCAGCTGTGTGGTCCTGCAGGGCGCGAGCGCCGCTTTGCATTACCTTGCCCGCGCCTTGGCTCGCGGGCACCTCTTCGCCTGCTGCCCTCTCTCGCCGCTCCGGGCTGAGGGGGCGCCCCTGCCGCTCGCTCGGGCTCTGTTGCCGCCGGGCCAAGCAGCGCCGCCGGCCCCGCCTCCGTCCACTTAAGTCGGCGAGTCAAACAAGCGCCGCCTTGGCCCGGCTGCGAGAGGAGTTACTCGCCCGCTCGCCGGCGGGGAGGGGGCCGCCTGAGGTAAGTTCATTGGCTCGGCTGGATGGGAACAAACCCCGCGCGCCCTCGCTGCCGCTGTCTGGTCCTCGCTTCGGAAAGATGACCTTGTTGCTGCGCTTGAGGCACCGAGCGAGGCCGAGATAGGCGCGCTGCTGCTGCTGCTGCTGCTGCTTTTGCTTTCTTCTCCTCCAAACCGATGGGGTGAGAGAAGGCAAAATCTTCGCTTCCCGCCTCCCGGCACGCTGTGGTGTCTTTTTAGACGAGGGCGGGTTCAGGATAAATCCTGAGAAAGACCTGGCTTTTCCTGGCCAGCTCTCCTCCAGGCAGGTTCCCCTTCGAGGTCTTAAACAGCAGAAATCCATCAATGCTTCCTATTGCTTTCAGGCTTCCTCTCCAGTCAGGAGAGTATAGGATTGCAGCCTTGGTTGACACCGCTCCCCAACATTGTAGGCTGCAGGTCTCCACCCTCCTCATTGTCTTTTTAATATGAGGGACATTTGAATTAATATTTAAAAAGAGATGCAGAAGCCCATGCAGAGTGGTTTTTGCCTGCCTCCTGTCATGTCAGCATTTGGCAGGTTTGAATCCTGGTTGCAGCCCGTACACCATACCATTTGAGGTGTTGTCCTGTCACAATCTATTGAGACTTGTATATATGCTGCAGACTGCATCAACAGGTGCAGATAAATTCATTGCGATTGTGGTTGTTCCCTGTGAGCTGTCACTAAGCATTGGGGTGGGGGAACCCAGTGTGCTCAAGACAGAGAAATGGCTTTCAGCCAGCAGGCAGGGATTGAAAAAACCAGTGGTGATTAAGGGTACATTGTGAGCATCAGGGTTGTCCAGCTAACCTGAGTTGCATCCTAGTGCATTGTATGGAGTCAAGACCATAGCTGCCAAGTTTTCCCTTTTCTCGCGAGGAAGCCTATTCAGCATAATGGAAAATCCCTTAAAAAAAGGGATAACTTGGCAGCTATGGTCAAGACATTGAGCATGACAATATGACACTCTTCCACCAAGTCAAGAAACCTATGGGTTCCCACAGATCTGGGTGTAGTAGGTAACAGTCGTATTACCTCCAGGTGATCAAAGGCCTGTTTGGACATGCATGTGCATCACCTGATGACTGCAACATCAAGAAGTGATGCAAAAGTGGGATGGAGCCACCCCGATCAAAACATCAAAGACAAAACTTCCATATCACTTCTTCATAAACTATTTCGCTGCAGTTGGTTCACACAGTTCAGCTGAGAATTACCAGTTGTGGAATTACAAAGTGGAACAGATGGATGTGTGGCACACCTACGAAATGTTTGTTATTTCTATAAATTTTGTTTTGTTCTTGTTTCAATATATACAATTTTCTACTCCAGGTGCATAAAGCAATGTACACATATGGTAAGAATCACAAAGAATTGTAGAGTTAGAAGGGTCTTCTTGCCCAACCCTTTGTTGAGGTAATTCACTGCTGTATCCAACCCCTGTTTTAAAAATGCTGATGAAGGTTTGTCCACCATCTTCCTGTGCAGTTTGTCTAAAAACAGGCATCAAACCAAAATACTAAAGAAAGTCAAAAAATCAAAATAAGTGTTAAGCATCCTTGGTTCACAGCCTGACAATCCAAAGCTATGCAGGTCTACTCAAAAGTAAATCCCAAACAGTACAGTAGGGCTTATTTATCAGGTAAGCCTGAATTTCTTGGACACAGCATACTGACATGAACGTCCAAGTATTCTGAGACTTTTGTGTGAAGAGAACAAGCAATGAGGGAGGGATAAAAGTACACTTTACCACAGGTGTTTGCAGAACGTATTTAGTAGGGCTTTTTATGTTCAGCATTTCTGTTGAGTTGTATATGACGTATAGGAACAATATAGAATTCCTTTATTAGAATATAACTGAAGGATCTCTTGTACTCTTGTACTGATTGGGATATTCCAGTGCATCTACAGTGGCAGAGCTTTCCTGTGTTTCCCAATGTACATGCTATCTATATCACTGGTCTCTTATCCTATACAAATCCCATAAAATTCAGCAGGACTTAACTCTCAGTACACATACATTGGACTGCACTGTTATACCCCAGAGGAAAGCGGAGGGTGAGGGACTTGCCAAGAGATTGTTCTGCGTATAGAAATACACTGGAAAAAATTTCTTGCATGCTTTGTTTGGTGTGAAGCCATGGGTGGAGAACTGTGATTGACAGCTCTGTTGGCTCACCCTCTCTAACAACTTGCACTTTCCACCTGTTCCAGGGAATTAACACCAGATAGAGAAATCCACCGCTACAGAGTCTAGTTGCTAGTACTGTACAAGAATAAGTCCCTTAAAAAGAGAGAGAGAGAGAAAGTGGAATTGAAACATTGTTTTTTACCCTTGCTATGTACATTGTTGCTCTACTGACATGTTTAAAGGAAAAGCAAACAACTTATAAAGTGCAATGCTTAATCCTTTTAGTCATTTCCTGGGCCAGGAGGCTACATTTTAAAGTATTCCAAGCTGGAAGTCACAAGTGATGAGCATACATATTTGGCTGAGTCAGCCCGTGCTTCCTTGCCAGTGTAGATAGTGGGTTGATGGTTTCAGGGTTACAAACTTGGGTACTATCTCATTGTGTAACTAGAAATGATACTTCTCCAGGATGTCATCACTTTTCAGGCAATGTGTAAACAAGCCTGTGAATTACACCAGGCCGTTGCACATGGCTGAATCTCAAGTACTATTTTAATGTGTTACTTAAAACATTTCTGTACTGCCCTTCAGTCCAGGATTTTTGTGATGATTTGCAGTTGCTAAAAAGCATGATAAAAAACCATTTAAAAAAACCAATTGTAGCAGGAAAATATACATGGGAAATTTTAAGCCTGAAAAAATTAAAAGGAGGTTACGTGATGGCAAATTTGAGTGAGGTCTGGGCAAGATTCTCTGGTGACCCTCCATCACCACTAATGCAAGTTTACTAATAAGCAGTAAATATCAGTACTTTAAAAAAAATACAAAAAATTCCATGACCCAGCATTGATAGGAGAAGTGCAGAGCTGAATTCCCGCAGTTGCCACCATCTTGAGTTGCCCTACAATGCTTCTGGATTGTAGCAGGATTGGTGGCAGAGCCCAGAAGCATGGCTGGAAAATAAGGTGATAGCTGCAGCCTTCCTTTTAGCATTGGGCCATTTAAGAAGTTTTTAAAGCAGACACACAGACACACTGAGGTACCGCTATTCCTCTCAGATTGGACTATATCTGGACTGGGGATATTGAGATATTTTTCTTTCTTTTATCTATGTTGCCACAAGCCTCTGGGTTGGGACCAGTGTTATTTCACTCATCCAGAAAGCTTCTATGCCAGTGCCTGCCAGCTGCCACTAGGAACAAGTGCCACCAATCTGGAAATGCTGCTCCCCAGATTTGAAAAGCACACGGTGTAAGGACTTCTAAATGTTACCTCCCTCTTCTTGAATTGCTGCCACGTGGAAGCACTTTTTTAGAAGCTTCCATATGTTTGAAGCCAGTCATCAGAGGTGTAGGATGTCCTGAAGTGGGTTGAATTATCTGGGGGAAGCTTCCATCCCTTTTAATGTTCTCTGTGGTTCAGAATGCCATAGATACTTTCATTATGTCACAGAGAAATTGTGAGGTCTCCACCTACTTAACATTTGATAACAGTACTGGGTTGTATACAGCACAGAGCATCGAAGTGATGCATATCTGGCCCAGAGAACATGCTATCTAGTTTCCACCAAGGGTGAGGAAGGAGGGAACTGGGGAAGGGAGGAATGGGGAAAGAGGTTGGAAATTGCCAGTGAGCGGCAGGGGTGTGGAGAGAAACTTCATTAAAGCAATAAAGGTGAGTCCAAAGTGGTTCAGTGATTATTTGATTGAAGAAATTGGTCTAATGGAGAATAGGCGGAGGACCTTGATATATGGTGGCATGCTTTTACAGACACAGTGCTGTGGTCTGTATGTGAACCACAGATTAAAAATGGGGGGGGGCATTCCCCCTCAGGACAACCTTTTGTGGGCAACAAGTAGGTGGAGCCAGAGTCAGAAACTAGTCTTTGTGCTATAGACAATTCTCTACACACACTCACACACCCCTCTCTATCCTCTACCCCAGGCTTCCTCAACCTCGGCCCTCCAGATGTTTTGAGACTACAATTCCCATCATCTCTGACCACTGGTCCTGCTCGCTAGGGATCATGGGAGTTATAATCCAAAAACATATGGAGGGTCAATGTTGAGGAAGCCTGCCTTAACCCCCTTACTAGCCTGATATGTGTTAGGCATACCTTACTTATCTCATAGAAAACAGTGCATTAAAACCCACTGGGTTTAATCTCTTAGTTCACACACCCAACTGTATTTAATTCTTGCATTTACCACCTTCTGTTATGCTGTGTTGTGTTTAAATTTATACTGCAGTCAACTTGAGTCAGGGACCAGACTTTTTTTGTCTTAGGCTGCTCAGTGTTGATATTAATATACCACGTTCCGAAGTTAACACATGCTTGTTTTCTCCTGCTCTGAAGAGTAGGATTCAAACCTACAAGGAAGGAGATTCCGCCTAAACGTAACAGAAGAACTTTCTGGCAGTAAGAGCTGTTCAACAGTGAAACAGTCTCCCTTGGGAGGTTGTGGACTCTCTTTGGAGGTATTTCATCAGCGGCTGGGTGGTCCTCTGTCTTGGATGCTTTAGCTGAGATTCCTGCATTGCAGGGGGTTGAACTAGAGGACCCTTCGATCCCTTCTAAATCTACAATTCTGTGATTAACTATGATTAGACAACTTCGCCTGTGCACAAGCTGTGTGTTTGTGCATGCTGCCCAAACTCTCATGCTTTGCTTATTTGAGTGGGGGAAGTGAACCACAGAGCATCTGGCTTAGTATTACATCTGGACTGGTGCTTGCAGTGTGTTTCTCTCCAGACAAGCCACCATCTGAAACCAAGGTGTGTTGCTTGTGTGTAAGCTTCTCGAGCCATTTTAATTATGGTTAATGACTTCACATTGCATCTGAATGTGATCATATGGGGAGTGGCCAGGGATGGTGGAGATTGTAACCCAGCCACAGGTTCCCCAACACAATATCATCTGTAATATATGCAGAGCTCCAAGCTGTATTCATCTCATCTTCTGCGGCATTCCAGAAAATAAACAGTGACATAGAAAGCCTTGTAAAAATGTACTGCTTAGAGACAGAATAGCTTGTGGAACAGAGACATGCAAGGTCCCATTGTATGTTAGGTGTATTTAATGTAGTCCCTGCCTCTTATCCTGCTTCTGATCTGCCAGTGGTAGGCAAGCTTTTAATCCTATGTAGCAACAGAAGTGTTTTAATCACTCTTAGGATTACGATACATTTTTGTGCAGAGTGGAATCAGTAAATATTGCACTTTGTAGTAAACTCCTGGATTGCTTTTCTTTTAATTCTTGCTTTGCTGCTGTCTTGTGCCTCTGTAAAATTCAGGGACTGAGCAATTCTTTGCTTGTGGAATATTAAGAGGCCTCTCAAAATGCAGATGAGCTTTTGCATTGCACTATGTAATAGGCAGATGGTTGTTGTGCTTTCATTAGACTGTGACTTAGAATCCTCTTATTACTTTCAGATCTCCATATCTCACTGCACCAGGTGCACACTAGGTGCAACTTGGGGTTCTGTTGTTCAGAAGATGCTTTTTGTTTCTGGAGACTTGTTAAGGCGGAGAAAAGTGAGACACTATTTTGCATACAAGCTAAACTGCAGGAAGGGGAGATAATAAAAAAAACTTACATAAAACTAGAATGGTTACCCACTGGTGTGCTAACTTCCTTTGGCTACAACTTTAGTGTTGGTTGTTTGAAAACAGCTGTTCAAATGAACTTTTCTTGCCACATGGTTCCTTGTAAGCTGGTCTGTAAATCTGTACTGGAAAATTGCAAAGTGTAACCTAAGTGACAAAAATAATGACTCCACTGAAACTGGCATCTGCATGGATTTTTACAGGCAAGGAATATACTTGGAAATATAATACATGTATACAAAACATGCAAATAGAAATTTAAATGCATTAATCTTCTCCCACTGTCAAATTGTCAGTTGCAATCCAAAACAGAAGGTGGGGAAACAGTGGTGGAGGAACTGTTGTTCCTCAGAGTGAATTTTCCACTGCTAGGATACCTCAGTCTGAACATCCTCAGCAAGTGTGTGGCACCCTCAATCAAGTTGCTGCTACTTCTTTCTTTCCCCATTCTTTTAACATTTCAGTTTGAAATCTTTGACATAGTGTGCATCTGACCTTCACACTTTGCTTCCTCTGCTTGCCACTGGTGCCTCCTCTGTCTACTTTGGTGCTCTTCTGGTGGAATATGCCAGCTGCACACCTAAAACATTCTGCTTTAGATAAGGGTGTTTTGCTGCCACAAACACAAGCATGATATAGATTTGCTAAGCCTAAAGGCTAAGCCTTGAGTTCTAAAGAACTCAAAGTGGTTTACACATTCTTTTAAACCAATCGAAGAAGAATAAAATAGATTGAAGCAAACAGCAGGCACAAAATACAAATACAGTGGTGCCTCTCTAGATATATGCCCTGTAAGACGAATTTTTCGCTTAACGAATAGGTTTTGCGATCGGAGGTTGCCTCACAAGATGGCGAGGTTTTCTATGGCCACCGCTTCGTCTTGCGAAGCATGGCCATAAAAACGTCCGATCACAAAACCTACATTTGTCTAGCGAAAGGGGCATTTGTCTACGAAAGGGGAACCAGCTGTAGCAAGGAAAGAAGGCAAAGGAAGATCAGCTGCCGGCATGCACACAGCCGGCATGGGACGTGGCTTCGGAGGTCTCCGAAGCTGTGTCTCATGTCAGGGAAAGCAGGCGAGGCGGTGTCTGAGAGAAGAGTGGCGAGTGGGGCGGGAGGTGGCGAGGAAAGGGGAACCAGCTGTAGCAAGGGAAGAAGGCAAAGGAAGATCAGCTGAGAGGCGCTGACCTTCTTCCCTTGCTACAGCTGGTTCCCCTTTGTGTTCCACTAGTCTCTGCCGGTTGCCACGAGCAGTGAGGAGCAACCGGCAAAGACCAGTGGAACACTAGCATGGGAAGAAAGCAAAGATTCCCCCCCCCCCGCCGCCTGTCTGATCCAGGCGGGAGGTGGCAGTGAGGAGAAGAGCTTCTCCCCGCCACACAGCCGGCACGGGCCGCAGCTTCAGAGGTCTCCGAAGCTGCGCCCCATGTCGGGGAAGGCAGGCAGGAGGTGGCGGGGAGAAGCTCTTCTCCCGGCCGCCGCCTCTTGGTGCGCACAGCCGGCATGGGACGCAGCTTCGGAGGTCTCCGAAGCCGCGTCTCATGCCGGGGAAGGCAGGCAAGGTGGCGGCCGGGAGAAGAGTGCTTCTCCCGGCCGTTGCCTCGCTGCGCACAGCCGGCATGGGGCGCAGCTTCGGAGGTCTCCGAAGCCGCGTCTCATGCCGGGGAAGGCAGGCGAGGTGGCGGCCAGGAGAAGAGCGCTTCTCCTGGCTGCCGCCTTGCCACACACAGCCGGCATGGGACGTGGCTTCGGAGACCTTCTCCGAAGCCCTGTCCCATGCCAGGGAAGGCAGGCGAGGCAGCGGCTGGGAGAAGAGTGCTTCTCCCCACCGCCAACTCGCACACAGCCGGCATCGGACGGGGCCAGTCCCCCAGAGCCCATAGGAACGCATTGATTAAATTTCACTGCATTCCTATGGGAAACTCGCTAGACGAAAAATTCGTTACACGAATTGACCCGTGGAACGAATTAAATTCGTCTAGTGAGGCACCACTGTACCGGTCAAGAAACCTTCCCCATCTCAGTATACCCTTTTACATCTTTGCTATATTAGCTTGTGTACTGTGTTTCATTGTGTGACCCTGATCCTCTAACTTGGAACCAGTTTCACAAATGGAAGGTTTCTTCTCCTTAACTTGTGGCAGGATTTATTTGTTTTGCTTAAATCCCTTCCTCCAAATTGCTGAGAATGGTGTACACATAGTTCTCAGGTGGCCTATCCAGGCAGCTATCATGCCCAGATCTGCTTGGCTTAGGCAGTTGTAACATCTTGTGCCTTCACGCCATTATCCAGGCCTGTGTAAATTGGAGATGCAGTGTGATATTAATGGTTCTAAAGTAGCAGCATCAGCAATATTAACTAATTTCCTCATTTGCATCTGAGGCATTTGTTTGGTGAAAGGATCATTAAGCATATGCAAACATTCCACGCACTGCGTAAGTTCTTCAGGCTCTGGCAAATGATGAATGGGAAAATTAGAGGTTGCAGGAAAATGTAAATATCATCCTTTGTAAACCTGTCCCCTGGCAAGAATGAAATATTCTCCCATTGAGCAATGAAGCATTCGTTATATTCTTTTCACATCAGTGAAGAGTGCCCAAGACTATTTTACATACTTGATTTGTCCCTTTTACCTTTTCCCCCCCCCCTGAGCACTCCTGTTGAATTGGGATTTGTCTTGGTTTTGTTGAACAAGTGCTCTAGCACTGCGCAGCAGAAAGAAGTGCCATAACTCCAATTAACTCCCATGCTATAATCTCTTGAACAATTCTGGACCCGTCTCTTCATGTTTTTCATATTAACAGCCATGGGTCATTTGCCAAATGTTTGGTTAAATAATTGCACAGTGGATTAAACTGGAAGCTCACATCATGGTTGCTATTAAATAATTTATGTGTAACAGCAAACCTACCTGAGGAAAACTGGGGCCATTGGGCAATCCAATTAAATCTTAGCTCCAATGGGGAAAGCTTTCCTCCAGTTCTCACTGGAGATAAAAGGATCCGCAACAGATCACAACATTCAGCAAGACTACTTTTTCATTTGCTGGCTTTCTGTCTGTGGAGTAACTGCTTAAGGTCAGTGAAATCACTGTGTTTTTATCAAGAACCAGATTTGTCCATACATTGTGAGAACAACCCAGACAACTTCATAGGACTGGTGGTATGAAAACTCTGTCTTTTGTGGTGTGGACAGTATTGCCAGATCTGGCAGAGTGTCAGAAAACATATGAAAAGAATTCCTTCCAGTAGCACTTTAGAGACCAACTAAGTTTGTCATTGGTATGAGCTTTCATGTGCATCCACACATCTGGGATGCATACGAAAGTTCATACCAATGACAAACTTAGTTGGTCTCTAAGGTGCTACTGGAAGGAATTTTTGTTTGTTTGTTTCGACTACAGAAGACCAACACGGTTACCTACCTGTAACTAGAAAACATATGAACATGTACACATGTCTTACATGTGGGAAAGCTAACTGTTAAAGAATGTTACCTGAAGAAAGCAGTATGCACAAAGGTGGAATAACATTAGCTTGGGTAACCTGTGGAATTTATTGCTGTCTATTATTACTGAGCCACTTTTGGGGAGCTGACAATAATCACACTGTTGCAGAAATTCAGATGTTTATTTGTAAAAAGATTTAAAGGCAATAATAATTCAGTACTGTATGAAATTATTTGGAAGAAACAAAATGACTTTGTGGTCGCTACAGAATAGAAAGGGATAATAATGCATGTATTACCTCGACCAAATTTAGTTACTAAAGCAGAGATAGAGCTTTCCTCTTGGAACAAGTACGGTAGCAGTTTGGGACAGGAGTGTGTGAGATATATTGGGACTATTGTGCAGGGGGAAAGGGTTAATTCATTCATGATACTGACAGGGAACAGGGCTTTTTGTTTCTGGAGACTTGTTAAGGTGGAGAAAAGTGAGACACTATTTTGCATACAGGCTAAACTGCTGGAAGGGGAGATAATTAAAAAAAACTTACATAAAACTAGAATGGTTACCCACTGGTGTGCTAACTTCCTTTGGCTAGAGCTTTAGTGTTGGTTCCTGCAGTCATTGTTTGGTTAAAGAAAAATGAAACAAACAAATGCAAAACAATGTTTTGATGTAATGTGTTTCTTGCCCTCAAATGTGAACAAATTCCATTACTTTTCAGAAACTTCATTTGCCACAGGCTGTATCTGCTCCAAGATGCTTGTTAAAGTGGTTTTGTAATAGTGAGGGGACTGTAGATGATTACTTTGCAAAAGCATTATGAATCAGTGGTAGAGCACTTGAGTGGGGGAGGATTCCCCTCCCCAAGTGTTCTCCAAAGATACACTTGAAAATGCTAACTTAATTCCAAATCAAGTTGAGAGGAGTATGCTCATCACTGATCCGAAGTGTTTGGGTGGGTGATTGATGGGTGCAGGCAATGCTTTGACACCTCAATATTGCATGTGGCTAGCAGAATTGCATGGCACAAAATCAGCCAAGAGTAGTCCTGTTCTGGCTTGATCTAAGCAGACTTTTACCGTATGAAAATACTTAACTGTGATTACTGTCTCCATGTCTGCTTGATGGTTTTAAAAGGGTGTTGGATGTCCATCCTGTGCACATACTACTCTCAGGTTCATTTTTGAGCTTCTTCCTCCTGGCACTAATTAATGGGAAGGCTTTTTATATTGTGCTTCACAAGTTACTATATTCCTATAACCAACTCTCATTATTTGTTTCCATTAAGACAGAATAAAATATGCATTCAACATTCAAGAATCCTGTGTACTTTTATTATTTTGACACTTTCTCTGTTTCGTTTACTTGGCCACTTCATTTGATCATTTCTGAACAGGACTCTGGCAGATTTAGAACCATGTGCTTTATTACAGATACCTGATTTTGATTCAGTACTGCACTTTGTGGGCTGCACAAATGAAACCATAGTATTAAGTTCTCATTTTGACCTCCATCTCCTCCCATAAGCTACTTCATTTTGTCAATGAGCTTTTTCACACTTAGCACCAAAATTCGGTTTGATGCTATGTGAAAAAGCCTCATGCTGCCTCCTCCCATCTTTAACCCAAGTTTGACCAAATGGTTTTCAACAGAGGGCAGTCCAGCGGTGATACCTATTTAGGCATCTTATCTGTTCTCTCTCTCTCTCCCCCCCCCTCTCTCCCCCCCCTCCATGTGTTTGTGTGATGCTGGGTCCCAAAGTGATATACATAAAGCAACTTGCCCTAGACAAAAAAATGAGTAGTTGTGACACAAGTATAAGCATAGTAACAAGCAGAGGTTGGTACATTAGGGCAAATGGGGCCCCACCAATCTTAGCCTGCCTTCAGCCAGCTTCCACCTGCTTGTCTTCTTCCTTGTATCCAGTTCCAGGGCTTCTTCCTTAGTCTCAGTGTTGCTCCTTAAGAACACAGCCCAGGGAAAGATAGGGGCAAAACCAGAATTAGCTGACTCCATTGGCTCTGGGTCTACCTGCTGTTGATCTCTGCCCAACTTGTCCCACTGGGCACCAGCTACCACTGACATTAACTCAGGAAGCTGTCTAAGTCAGACCAGTAGCCCATGTAGCTCAGTACTGCCAACACTGAGTGGCAGAAGCTCTGCAGGGTGTCAGACCAGATGGGACTTTTTTTATAGCTCTACTAGGAGATGCCAAGATTTGAACTTGGGACCTTTTCCAAACAAGGAACATATCATTTTCATAGAATCATAGAATCATAGAGTTGGAAGAGACCACAAGGGCCGTCCAGTCCAACCCCCTGCCAAGCAGGAAACACCATCAAAGCATTCCTGACATATGCCTGTCAAGCCTCTGCTTAAAGACCTCCAAAGAAGGAGACTCCACCACACTCCTTGGCAGCAAATTCTACTGCTGAACAGCTCTTACTGTCAGGAAGTTCTCCCTAATGTTTAGGTGGAATCTTCAGCATGCAGAAATAAGCAAATTGATTTCTTGCATCATCTAATGAGCTTCAACAGTCTGATAATTAAGTATCATGTTGGTTTTGTTCTCTTTTTTGGTCCTCTTCAAGATGCTGTGAATTATAGATCTTCTGTTGCTTTCATCTGTACCTGCCTAGACTTTGCTTCTGGGTAGCATTCTATTTCATGACAGCACATGCCATTATTACAGGACACTTGTGTCTTAGAGGGACAAAGAGATGATATACATCTTTCAGTCCCATTTTTTCCTCCGAGAGCATTTTCAGACAGGACTATACAAAAGTTTAAAATTGAACTGGACTAAGTCGGTCATCTATAGGGGTTCTCAAACATTCTGTCTTCAGGCCCCGCCTCGGATGACTATAAATTACTGAGGCTCACTAGTCACAAAATAGCATCATAGTTTGGCATAATTGACTGCAACCTAGTGACATTATTTTATAGTGATATCTAATCCCCTTTTAGCAATTTCTAGGGATTTCCCACAGGGATTTCCTTGTAGCATGGAGTTTACTTTTCCTCAAGTACAGACTTTGGCTCTGGAAGTACTGTGACTCTGCTTCACTAATAAGAATTTGCTGATTCAAAGCCTCTAAGTCAGGCATCCCCAAACTGTGGCCCTCCAGATGTTTTGGCCTACAACTCCCATGATCCCTAGCTAACAGGACCAGTGGTCGGGGAAGATGGTAATTGTAGTCCCAAACATCTGGAGGGCCAAAGTTTGGGGACGCCTGCTCTAAGTGAAGCATCTTAAGGGGGAAAGGTATGATGCAAATGTCATCAATTGGCAACTGATAGAAGGAGAATGCTGCACTAGATGGACCCTTGGTTTAATCCAGCAAAGCAGTTTTGTGTTCTTAGCTCAAATCTGCTCAAACTAATGGGTCCATGGGAAACTGCTCCTCACATCCCCTAAGCATACATGGTTGTGTGGGGACTTCATTCAAACTTTACAAGATAATGAATATTTTTAAAACAACGAGTTCATGAGAAGTGGTATACTAGTGTTTCAGTTTATTGTGACAGCTGAGAAAAGGGCAGGCAGTTAGAATCCCCCTCCCCATATTTGAGTGATTCCTTAGTTGGCTCTGGAACACAGTTCATTCACTGATACTCCCACACAGTTGCTAATCTCATCATTGTCTGGTTCTTTTCTTCTCAAGAGATTCAGAAATTGGTGCTAAGCGTTGGTCTATGCTTACTCCTGCTGTTGCCCAGTTGAATAATCTCTCCCCATGTCAAAGGCAAATAATAGTGATGGATGGCTAAAGCAGGCCACTGAGGGCTACTTTGTAAAACTACTGCTGTGCTGTCCTTGTGGCTTAACTGAATTTTATGGTTACCTGAATTTTTCTTCATAAGCACAAAATACAATTTTGCAGTCTGCCTATTATGGGTTGAGCAGCATGGCGTGCCACCCTAAATATGACACCCTTATTTTTCTTCCCAGATTTCACAACGCTCATGGAGAATTGGCCACCTAACTAATTAATTGGCCGTGTTCATATATAAGGATAAACCAGATTTTCTGCTTTCTTGTGGTTTACCTAGTGCACACTGCCTGGTAGCTGCTCCTTCCTCTCTTGGTGCAAGTAGGAGAAGCAATCCTGGAAGTAGGGATGGAAGGGGCCATTAGTTTCGGTTCTGTCCGTTTCTTGTGCCCCCCCCCCCGTATTAAATTCAGTTCTCCATATTTCTGCACTGATTTGCAATTTCTTTTTAAAACCCTTATGAAAACCCTTTTCTCCTATTAGCTTCACTCTGGGTTCTGCACAAGGCACAGATAGAGGAGAGGTAATGCAGGGAGAGGAGTAATTGAGCATGTGCTGCAGCACACCAAACTTCTTCCTCTCTCTCCTGCATCTGTGTCATCATCAGAGGCAGGGCAGCATGATGTTTATTGCCCCACTAACCTGCCACCCAGGCCACTTGCCACCCCAGGTACTGGGCATTTATGGGAATTGGCTGCCACTTCTTCTGAGTGTGCATTTGACGGCAAACAATGGAAAATGCGAAAAGGGTGTGAGGCTTCTGTCAGGGGCTGCCCACAGGGTCCGCGGGAGGAGGGAGACAGGAGATTGGGGTACAGTGGTGCCTCGCTTAACGAATGCCCTGCTTAACTAAATTTCCGCTTAACGAAATGATTTTTCGAGCGGAGGTTGCATCGCTAGACGAATTTGTTTTACGAAAAATTCGTCTAGCGAATCGCAGATTCCCATAGGAATGCATTGAAATTCAATTAATGTGTTCCTATAGGCAAAAAAAAAAATTCAATGCATTCCTATGGGATTCACTAGATGAATTTTTCGTTATAAGAAAAGACCCGTGGAATGAATTAATTTCGTCTAGCGAGGCACCACTGTATAGGGAGCCTCGGCCCCTTCTCTCGAGCAGCACCTCGTCCAGCCGGGAAAGCAGCCAAATGTCCAGCAGGAGAGGGCGGTGGACATCATGGGGGAGAGAGGGCTCCAGGATGCTGTCTCTGAGCCCTTGCACCACCTTAGCTAAGAGGGCTCAGAGGGAGACACTACTTCTGTGGAGGTGGAGGCTAGAGGTGCCCAAGTTATTATGTTGGGGTCGAAACTGGAAGGGGGCACTCCCGGATTCTGCGAGTGACTGAGACAGACATGAACTTGTAGCTCTGCACTGTACATATTATGCACATCAAACCTGTAAATGTTCAGGTTGGAGTTTGGTGTTGTTACTCATGAGCAACCACTACACCATCCTGACAGCTGCTAATCCTAAGCATGCTCAGCAGGAGGTGAGTTTCCTGCAGACTAAGCACTTCTCAAGTTGGGCTGTAGTTTAGGAATGATTGTTTATATAATACGTCTGAATATTTAGCTTGAAAAGACAAATAGTCCTTAATTGTTGTTTAGTCGTTTAGTCGTGTCCGACTCTTCGTGACCCCATGGACCATAGCACGCCAGGCACTCCTGTCTTGCACTGCCTCCCGCAGTTTGGTCAAACTCATGTTCGTAGCTTCGAGAACACTGTCCAACCATCTTGTCCTCTGTCGTCCCCTTCTCCTTGTGCCCTCAATCTTTCCCAACATCAGGGTCTTTTCCAAGGATTCTTCTCTTCTCATGAGGTGGCCAAAGTATTGGAGCCTCAGCTTCACGATCCGTCCTTCCAGGGAGCACTCAGGGCTGATTTCCTTAAGAATGGATAGGTTTGATCTTCTTGCAGTCCATGGGACTCTCAAGAGTCTCCTCCAGCACCATAATTCAAAAGCATCAATTCTTCGGCGATCAGCCTTCTTTATGGTCCAACTCTCACTTCCATACATCACTACTGGGAAAACCATAGCTTTAACTATACGGACCTTTGTCGGCAAGGTGATGTCTCTGCTTTTTAAGATGCTGTCTAGGTTTGTCATTGCTTTTCTCCCAAGAAGCAGGCGTCTTTTAATTTCATGACTGCTGTCACCATCTGCAGTGATCAAGGAGCCCAAGAAAGTAAAATCTCTCACTGCCTCCATTTCTTCCCCTTCTATTTGCCAGGAGGTGATGGGACCAGTGGCCATGATCTTGGTTTTTTTGATGTTGAGCTTCAGACCATATTTTGCGCTCTCCTCTTTCACCCTCATTAAAAGGTCCTTTAATTCCTCCTCGCTTTCTGCCATCAAGGTTGTGTCATCTGCATATCTGAGGTTGTTGATATTTCTTCCAGCAATCTTAATTCCGTCTTGGGATTAATCTAGTCCAGCCTTTCGCATGATGAATTCTGCATATAAGTTAAATAAGCAGGGAGACAATATACAACCTTGTCGTACTCCTTTCCCAATTTTGAACCAATCAGTTGTTCCATATCCAGTTCTAACTGTAGCTTCTTGTCCCACATAGAGATTTCTCAGGAGACAGATGAGGTGATCAGGCACTCCCATTTCTTTAAGAACTTGCCATAGTTTGCTGTGGTCGACACAGTCAAAGGCTTTTGCATAGTCAATGAAGCAGAAGTAGACGTTTTTCTGGAACTCTCTAGCTTTCTCCATAATCCAGCGCATGTTTGCTATTTGGTCTCTGGTTCCTCTGCCCTTTCGAAATCCAGCTTGCACTTCTGGGAGTTCTCGGTCCACATACTGCCTAAGCCTGCCTTGTAGAATTTTAAGCATAACCTTGCTAGCGTGTGAAATGAGCGCAATTGTGCGGTAGTTGGAGCATTCTTTGGCACTGCCCTTCTTTGGAATTGGGATGTAGACTGATCTTCTCCAATCCTCTGGCCATTGCTGAGTTTTCCAAACTTGCTGGCATATTGGGTGTAGCACCTTAACAGCATCATCTTTTAAAATTTTAAACAGTTCAGCTGGAATATCATCACTTCCACTGGCCTTGTTATTAGCAATGCTTTCTAAGGCCCATTTGACTTCACTCTCCAAGATGTCTGGCTCAAGGTCAGCAACCACACTACCTGAGGTGTACGAGACCTCCATATCTTTCTGGTATAATTCCTCTGTGTATTCTTGCCACCTCTTCTTGATGTCTTCTGCTTCTGTTAGGTCCTTACCACTTTTGTCCTTGATTATGGTAATCTTTGTACGAAATGTTCCTTTCATATCTCCAATTTTCTTGAACAGATCTCTGGTTTTCCCCATTCTATTGTTTTCCTCTATTTCTTTGCATTGCTCATTTAAGAAGACCCTCTTGTCTCTCCTTGCTGTTTTTTGGAAATCTGCATTCAGTTTCCTGTATCTTTCCCTATCTCCCTTGCATTTTGCTTGCCTCCTCTCCTCCGCTATTTGTAAGGCCTCGTTGGACAGCCATTTTGCTTTCTTGCATTTCCTTTTCCTTGGGATGGTTTTCATTGCTGCCTCCTGTATAATGTTACGAGCCTCCATCCATAGTTCTTCAGGCACTCTGTCCACCAAATCTAAATCCTTAAACCTGTTCCTCACTTCCACTGTGTATTCATAAGGGATTTGATTCAGATTGTATCTTACTGGCCCAGTGGTTTTTCCTACTTTCTTCAGTTTAAGCTGGAATTTTGCTATAAGTCCTTAATAGCTTTCAGCAAAGCAGGAGCAGCCAGTCTCAAATTGTGGAGCATTAGCACAAGCAATGATAGAAGGCAGTATATCAAATGTACGTAGATGAGAGAACCCATCAGACATACTGTGCCCTGACAGCATTCTTTATTTTTATTTTTAGGTCAGTATTTACCAGGTAGCTGCTCTGAGAATAAAAATGGCATGATGAGGTGGATATTTCATGTTTTCCTCCCAAGTAAGTGATATATTGTTTTGAACCCCCCCCCCTCCTGTAGGTATATGCAAAAATACAGCCGATATATTTTTTCATCACAAAGCTGAAATGTTGGAAGTAGGCTATACTTTTATGGTGTGATTAAGGAGATAATGAAACACTCAGTTGCTTTCTAAACTTGTTGGATATTTGCTGCCAGAATTCTGTAGCCTGGGCAAAACATTAGTGTATCCTACATGATCTTTTAAAAAGCAGATCCTGAAGATTATTTGTTCTGTAATAGAATGATGCATTGTCTTGACTACATTTTAAATTAAGAAAAATACTTGCATTGGCTCAACTCCACTGCAAATTTATTTGTGCAAGACCTACTTTTTATATAAAGTATTCTAGCAATAAGTGTGCTACTTGTTTATACAGTGGTACCTCTGGTTACGAACTTAATCCCGTTCTTAAGGTCCGTTCTTAAGCTGAAACCATTCTTATCTTGAGGCGCACTTTCGCTAATGGGGCCTCCCGCTGCGCGTGTGCCTCTAGCGCACAATTTTCGTTCACATCCTGGGGCAAAGTTGGCAACCAGGAGCAGCTACTTCCAGGTTAGCAGAGCTGGTAACCTGAAGCGTTTGTAACCAGGAGTGTTTGTAATCAGAAGTAACACTGTATGTGGGTGTGTTTTCTAAGCAAATTCCTTGTGCTGGTGGCAATTCTCGCAAGGTTTATTTGGGTTGCTCCTGCCTTCTGTTTGCGATACTCTGTGTGATCCATTAAGGCAGTTGACTTTCCCTAAACCCCTTCTAGCCTCTTTGTTCTATTGTTCCACATTTAGAAACAAAAGTGAAACCTGAAGTGCACAGTGGTTATTTCCAGGTTTCTGCCTTTCCAAGGAACTCTATTTCCTTTTCTCCTGGTTGGTTTCCATCCATCCCAAACAGGCACTCAGTGTTCCATGACCACTGATCATGCTCTGTCCTTATTGAACTATTCTAAGGGATTTCCCCCGTCATCAGGGCTCAAAAAAGTACTTCTTCAAATCTTGAATTTCCCACAACCCTGATGATGCCTCCTTCTTGTATGTGGATGGTGTTGGTTTGACGCATTCAGAAAACGAATTTTTACATGAAAATTAAATTGCAGATTATTTCTTTATGACCCATTTGAAGTAAAACGGTGAGCTCTGAGAATTGAATAATAAGTGTAACACTTTGGTGTAAGTGCATTCTCTTGCAAATATGCCAAACTGAGTTAAGACATCATATAATAATAAAAAGATCGTATTTCAACCAGTTTCTTTCAGTTAGGCACAGTATGCATTTAGCTGTTTTAGAGAAGGGCCCTGGTCAGGCCCGGTTCTAGGTGTGGTCCCGGTGGCGTGGGGCGCCGGGGGGCCGCACGGCAAAGCCGCGCGGAAGCCGTGCTGCGAGGGCGCCGGAGCAATCTCTGCACCTCAGCGCTAGGGCACCCGACCTGCTTGAGACAGCCCTGGCCCTGGTTCAGATCCAGAGCACATGCTTTGTATGCAAAAGGTCCCAGGTTCAGTCCCTGGTATCTCCGGGAAGGACTAGGAAAGTCTCCTATCTTGAAAGCTTCTGCCAGTCAGTACAATAATGAACTAGATGGAACAATAGCCTAATGGTCCTATGTCTCTCCCAGCCTTTCCTGGAGATGCTAGGGTTTGGACCTAGGACCTTCTGTATGTGAAGCAGATGAACTACCATTGAGCTATGGCCCAAGTTTGATGGTTTGCTTCAACTTAAGATACCATTACAGTGGTGCCTCGCTTAACGAATGCCCTGCTTAACGAAATTTCCGCTTAACGAAAGGTTTTTTCCAGCGGAGGTTGCCTCGCTAGACGAATTCGTTTTACGAAAAATTCGTCTAGCGAATCGTGGTTTCCCATAGGAATGCATTGAAATTCAATTAATGTGTTCCTATGGGCAAAAAAAATCCAAAAAAAATCAATGTATTCCTATGGGATTCACTAGACGAATTTTTCGTTATAAGAAAAGACCCGTGGAACGAATTAAATTCGTCTAGCGAGGCACCACTGTATTACATTATTACAAAGCCAACCACAAACCATGGTTCAGGGCTGGGCAGCAATCCATGGTTGGTTGGGGCAAAAGAAACAACCACCCGTGATTCAGAAAGAATATTAAGCCAACCCCTTGCCTTGTGTAAAGAGGGTTCTCTGGCTATGTGCGCTGGTACACATTGTGGTTTAATCAGACTTAGTGTGGCATGTGAACATTTTATGCTCCCTGTCTCCAGCACACTCAAGAAAAT
This sequence comes from Zootoca vivipara, assembly GCF_963506605.1. Classification (NCBI taxonomy): domain Eukaryota; kingdom Metazoa; phylum Chordata; class Lepidosauria; order Squamata; family Lacertidae; genus Zootoca; species Zootoca vivipara. The sequence goes on along the minus strand of NC_083282.1, from coordinate 76,370,484 downwards.
TGTGCTTTCTGTGTTATAAAATGTTTCCTTGAAGAATAAAATAGATTCAACTCATCTGGTTCTCAAATAAAAACATACAAAATTTAGAACAGGAATAGAACATCAGAACAGCATCCTTGGTGAAAAGGCTTCCTGAATCAATTTTCTTTTCACCTGGCACCTGAAACTTAGTAGGGACAGTGCCTGCCTGCTTTCTAATGGGAGGGAGTTCTGTAGTGTTGGGTCCACTACACTGATTGCATGACTCAGTAGCATAAGTTGTTTTCTGGTCTGTGGGGGACAACTAATAGTGCTTCCCCAAATAATCTCAGTGATTGAGCTGGGACATACCAGGTAAGGCAAGTACCTTCAGCCTAGTCGAGTAACAGATGGGAAGTCACTTCATTTATTTTGATGGTATCATGTGTTGGTGGTAACAACATAGAGTGCATTGCAGTAATCCAGTATTCAGGTTACCAGTGCATGGACTACAGTAGTAAGGTATATAAAGTAAGTGGAATCAGGAGAGGTGCCTATCCTACTGCATCTCTAACATCTTTGTTAGTATAGTAATAAATCTACTTTTGTCAGGTCAGAGCTAGTGCTGTGATACCAGTAAGGGGAAAGTTGCCTTCATGGTCCATTGAAATGATAGCTTATGTACAGTTAAGAATTCTCCGTATTTTAGTTGTACATAAGTATCTGTAGTTGGTTTCTTTCTGGTGATTTTTTTTTAAGGGTATTTGATCTTTGCAATCAGTTAGAGAGAATTCAAGATGAAGATGTTATGCTGAGTGGTTGCTATCCTAAAGAGACTTCCCATCAGTTTGAACAAATAATAATTTTAGGATATTTGGCTTAGTAAAATTAAGCTTCTCTCTCTCTCTCTTTTTACCATCAATTGTTGGATTTTCATTTTTATTTAATAAGCAAGAATTGTTCCATTTAGCGCACAATAAATGGCACAGAAATGAGCAGGAAGCAGCTAATGCTGACTAATAAGAGAAAGGTTTATAAGTGCACATAGCCCCTCTTAGAGTTGAGGTGAATGTGCCAAGACAGATTTTCAGTTGAGACTTAGCGCAAACAAATCATCACTCCTAATCCAACAGGAGAATATGTACATGCAATATGGGTGCTTTATCTGTGTTCCCTGGGCTGGGAAGTCTGATCCAGAAGACTGCATTGGAACAGCTCCAGACAGATTGTTTGCAATCACAGCAATCATTTGTTCAGGGAAGAGAGTGATGTTGCCTGGCAAAATACCAAGAATAAGAGTGCTTGCCTGTATGAATGCAGGTGACTATTTTACCAAGTGGTAACTTCCCATGAGCTGATTGGCTGTTTGGCATTGTCTCTGAACCTGCGTGGGTGACTAGATGACTTCTTGATTGTTGACCTCATCTACTCAATGTAGTATTCTGCCAAGTAGTAAAGATAATTTCATTACACTCTTGTGCATGATCAGAAATCTGGGGAAACAGAGTAAAACTGACACGATGATAAAGGTAAAGGTAAAGGGACCCCTGACCATTAGGTCCAGTCATGACCGACTCTGGGGTTGTTTGCTCATCTCGCGTTATTGGACAAGGGAGCCGGCATACAACTTCCAGGTCATGTGCATGACAAAGGCGCTTCTGGCGAACCAGAGCAGCACATGGAAATGCTGTTTACTTTCCCGCTGGAGTGGTATCTATTTATCTACTTGCACTTTGATGTGCTTTCGAACTGCTAGGTTGGCAGGAGCAGGGACCGAGCAACGGGAGCTCACCCCGTCGTGGGGATTCGAACCACTGAGCTTCTGATCGGCAAGCCCTAGGCTCTGTGGTTTAACCCACAGCGCCACTTGTGTCCCAACACGATGATACCCATTGACCAAAATTTTGTAGTATTAGAGAGCACACACCAGGGGTAATTTGGCTATTTATATGGACTCAGATGACTGTTTTACTGTGACTTCATGCACACCCTTGTAAGAATTTTACCAGAATATTGAATTGTATTCAGTCTGAGTCATGTGTCTTAAATAAATTATTATTTACACTATAATCTCAGCCTTTCTTCTAGGAATTTAGGGTAGCTTGCAATATGTTTTAGAGGCAGCATCCTCTCATTTCATAGCAACAAAAACCCTGTGAGCTGAAATAGTGTGAATAGATCATTCAGAGAACATTCACACCAGGATCTCTCCACTTCTAGTCTGGCACTGTAACTGTTAAACCACACTAGCTTTCAAGTCAAATAAGCAGCAGTTACGGTAAGCAGGCAAGGTAGAACAGGTAGCAGGTAAGAACAGGAATTGGGCTTTATTTAATATTAGCAGAAATCCCAGGAAAGAAATGTGAGACATGCATAATCTTAAGAGCATAGGTAAGAGAGGACGGAACTGCAGTGCCATGGGATTTTACCACATAGTGTTGCAACGAGATCAACCTCAAGAGCCAGTGAGTCTGAACAGCAACCAGCCTTGAGATTTTCATCTTAGACAAGTGAGTTCTATAAAGACATGCTTACACAATTCCCCAATGCTGTTGAGTTGTGTCAACCCTTCACTACTGTAACAGTTTTCCTCATATAATGATAGCTGGTTTTCCTATTGGGTCTTGGAGCTTCAGAATGTTTGTTTGTTTGTTTGTTTGTTTATGTATCCCATCTTTCCTCCAAAGACATGCTTCTGCCCCTCCCCTTTTTATCCTCACAACAACCCTGTGAGGCTGAGAGACTGGTCCTGGTCCAAAGTCGTCCAAGTGAGCTTCATGTTTGAGTGGGGATTTGAGCACTGGTCTCACAGTTAGTAGTTCCTTGAATCAGGTGACACACCTCTCCCCAAAGCCTGGCACTTTCTGTCATAAGAGTGAATATTTACCTCTTAAAGCCCATGATAGTATGAGTATCTGGTTATATATCTCATTCCAACCAAAAGACTAGATCAACAACTGCTCTGTGTAGAACATGCTCCTCTCTGTTTCAAGAGAATTGTTCCAAATTGGTTGCTGACAATATCAAAATGTTTAAAGGTCAAGCATTCTTTGGGTAGGTGGAGTCTTTGAAAGTTAGTCTTCTCTGTGTGCAGAAGTGGTTTTGGTTCTGTGAAGAGGGAAAAGGTTTAGTCCAGAGTCTGTTGCCTTAAATGGGCTTGTGTCAGATTCGTGACTTCTCTTGAAGACAATCCCTTCTTCTGACAAATGGTCCCAATCAATAATAATTCCACTATTTCACAATCTTACACATGCTCTGGTTTTAACTTTCTCCTTTTTGTGGTAAGATGACTTTGCTTTAAGTTCCAGAGTCTTCATCTGAGCATGCTATCTATTTATATCTCTCTGAAGATTATTAAAACAACCAGATATATGAAATGCCCTGATGCGTGTTCCTGGAATTAATTTTCCTGGAGTGTCGCAAATAACATTTTAAGCAACTTGGATAATGAGGGTGTGTTGTTTTCCCCATTCCGTTGGAATGAAAACAGTGATAAATTCAAAGCCTTTATTTCGTGCTAAAGATTTTGCAAGGATAGTTGTCATTTGGAAGGTAGTGCCAACATTGATTTTTTGCAGCACTTCTTAAAATTGAATGTTCATAAGTATTTTCATCAGCACTGGCACTAAAAATGCTTTGGAAAAATTGAACCCTGTTTTCCTCCTTCCTGGTTCATGAAACTTGATCGGGGTTTGCTTTCAAAATAAGGCAAAGGGAACTCTTAGAAAACAAAGTTACAAACTGACATGGAAATGCAGAGAATTTGAGATTGGAAAAATGTGAGACGAAGAAACTGAAATTGACACATTCTCTTCTCTGTACTTCATAGGACTGGTATCCAAACAACAGATATAAGCATGTGGTAGAGAACTTTGCACACAGCCAGACCTTTGATCCTTGATTTTTCCAGCTACAGTTTCCACTGTTGAAGAGCAGGCAGCTTTTAAAACTGCACAGCAGCTTGTCTAGTTGTGGTTCAAATTGCTGCAGCGAAATTGGAAACGAAAGCTTGGGCTTTCTGCCTCTCTCCCCAACCCTGCCCCTGCCACCATGTACATACAACCTCTTTTGTATCTTGTTCATTAGATAGCGAGGTTGCAAATAGAGAGACTGTCCTATCAGATTCTGCTTCCTCTGGAAAAACAAAGCCGGCTTCAGATGTGTTCTGATATTTGCACCTGTCCCCTCTATGGGGTGATATCATTAATACAGACATGCAGATGATGCAGTGTTGGAGCTGGATCAAAATGATTCCATACACAATATGGTTCACTGCAAGTTCATTTGAAACATTAGCATTTGGGCTTTGACTAGTGTCTAAACCACTTCACTCTGCTTTGATCTTTTATAACAGTTTTTGTCTGCTTGTAGCTGATTATCTTTTTTATTCTACCACAGAATGGAAGAGGGGTCTGGTGGGAGGGAGCTAGAACAGTAGCTAGGCACTACGCTTGCAGAACGGGTCCTCCCTTTTTTTAAAGAAGCCTAGCTGTTAGCCACTTAACCTTGGTGAGAAGAAATGTCTTCTGTGTTAGATAGCTTGTGAAATTCCTTATCCAAGCCACATTGTAACACATAAGTATTGGGCAGGTGCCTGGGAGATTGCCTAGCTTTATCTGCAAGGTTGCCTCGGGAAGTTCAGAGAATATTGGTAGCACTCAGTGTTCCGCCAATTTTACGCACGCCACGCTAGCCTTTTCTGCATCGCTGTAGAAATAAATCAATAAGGAAGGAATTGTCTGTTAGGGCCATATCATTAGCATAATTAATGTTGCATATATTGGCTTAATTGGCATCAGACATAGAGCAGCATTGTGCATCTGCAATATGCAAAGTGCAGATGGTGCTTCTCATACTGATTGCTTTTGGGAACATCACTAGGAAATTGTAATGACTTAAAATGTTACCAGACCTTGTGACTGTTTTGTTTTTTCACTGGGAAACAGCTGCTGACATACACACACACCCCGCAAAAAAAAAAAGTGCATTAACAATGGGTTGGATCCAGAGTAACCTGTTAGTTAACTGAAGCTCCGTTGATTTCATTGGAAACAAAGTTCAACTAGCTTACTTTGAAACTAAAGCCCTTTTGTTCCTCTAGCCTGTTACATGTTACTTTTTTGGGAATCAGTGAAGCGCTTTTGCTCCCAATCTCACTTGCCAGTGGTGCAGTTCGAAACACATTTTGAAGCCAGTACTTACAACAAGAGATCATTTGTACATTTATAAATAGTTTTTAAGCAGTCCTACCTTTCTTCAGCCCCTTCATGGATCAATGCCTTGTCGTGGCGAAGGGGCTTGAATAACTCAGAGAAGCTATAAGCTATGCCATGCAGGGCCACCCAAGATGGACAGGTCATAGTGGAGAGATTTGACTAAACGTGATCCACCTGGAGAAGGAACTGGCAAGCCACTCCAGTATCCCTGCCAAGAAAACTCCATGGACAAAGACAACAGGCATATAAAAGTTATGACGCTGGAAGATGAGCCCCTCAGGTCGGAAGGCGTCCAACATGCTACTGAGGAAGAGCGGAGGACAAGTACAAGTAGATTCAGAGCTGATGAAGCGGCTGGGCCAAAGCCAAAAGGACGCTCAGTTGCGGATATGCCTGGAAGCGAAAGGAAAGTCTGATGCTGTAAAGAAAAATATTGCATAGGAACCTGGAATGTAAGAACCATGAGTGGAGGTAAGCTGGATGTGGTCAAAAATGAGATGACAAGAATAAATATCGACATCCTGGGCATCAGTGAACTAAAATGGAAGGGAATGGGCGAATTCAGTTCGGATGACTATCATATCTACTACTGTGGGCAAGAATCCCGTAGTAGAAATGGAGTGGCCCTCATAGTCAACAAAAGAGTGGCAAAAGCTGTAATGGGATGCAATCTCAAAAATGACAGAATGATCTCGATACGAATCCAAGGCAGACCTTTTAACATCACAGTAATCCAAGTTTATGCACCAACTACCGGTGCTGAAGAAAGTGAAATTGACCAATTCTATGAAGACCTACAACACCTTCTAGAAATGACACCAAAGAAGGATGTTCTTCTCATTACAGGGGATTGGAATGCTAAAGTAGGGAATCAAGAGATAAAAGGAACAACTGGCAAGTTTGGACTTGGAGTTCAAAATGAAGCAGGGCAAAGGCTAATAGAGTTCTGTCAAGAGAACAAGCTGGTCATCACAAACACTCTCTTCCAACAACACAAGAGACGACTCTACACATGGATATCACCAAATGGGCAGCATCGAAATCAGATTGATTATATTCTCTGCAGCCAAAGATGGAGAAGCTCTATACAGTCAGCAAAAACAAGACCTGGAGCTGACTGTAACTCAGATCATCAGCTTCTTATAGCAAAATTCCAGCTTAAACTGAAGAAAGTAGGAAAAAGCACTGGGCCAGTAAGATACAATCTGAATCAAATCCCTTATGAATACACAGTGGAAGTGAGGAACAGGTTTAAGGATTTAGATTTGGTGGACAGAGTGCCTGAAGAACTATGGATGGAGGCTCGTAACATTATACAGGAGGCAGCAACGAAAAGCATCCCAAGGAAAAGGAAATGCAAGAAAGCAAAATGGCTATCCAACGAGGCCTTACAAATAGCGGAGGAGAGGAGGCAAGCAAAATGCAAGGGAGATAGGGAAAGATACAGGAAACTGAATGCAGATTTCCAAAAAACAGCAAGGAGAGACAAGAGGGTCTTCTTAAATGAGCAATGCAAAGAAATAGAGGAAAACAATAGAATGGGGAAAACCAGAGATCTGTTCAAGAAAATTGGAGATATGAAAGGAACATTTTGTACAAAGATTACCATAATCAAGGACAAAAGTGGTAAGGACCTAACAGAAGCAGAAGACATCAAGAAGAGGTGGCAAGAATACACAGAGGAATTATACCAGAAAGATATGGAGCTCTCGTACACCCCAGGTAGTGTGGTTGCTGACCTTGAGCCAGACATCTTGGAGAGTGAAGTCAAATGGGCCTTAGAAAGCACTGCTAATAACAAGGCCAGTGGAAGTGATGATATTCCAGCTGAACTATTTAAAATTTTAAAAGATGATGCTGTTAAGGTGCTATACCCAATATGCCAGCAAGTTTGGAAAACTCAGCAATGGCCAGAGGATTGGAGAAGATCAGTCTACATCCCAATTCCAAAGAAGGGCAGTGCCAAAGAATGCTCCAACTACCGCACAATTGCGCTCATTTCACACGCTAGCGAGGTTATGCTTAAAATTCTACAAGGCAGGCTTAGGCAGTATGTGGACCGAGAACTCCCAGAAGTGCCAGCTGGATTTCGAAAGGGCAGAGGAACCAGAGACCAAATAGCAAACATGCGCTGGATTATGGAGAAAGCTAGAGAGTTCCAGAAAAACGTCTACTTCTGCTTCATTGACTATGCAAAAGCCTTTGACTGTGTCGACCACAGCAAACTATGGCAAGTTCTTAAAGAAATGGGAGTGCCTGATCACCTCATCTGTCTCCTGAGAAATCTCTATGTGGGACAAGAAGCTACAGTTAGAACTGGATATGGAACAACTGATTGGTTCAAAATTGGGAAAAGAGTACGACAAGGTTGTATATTGTCTCCCTGCTTATTTAACTTATATGCAGAATTCATCATGCGAAAGGCTGGACTAGATGAATCCCAAGCCGGAATTAAGATTGCCGGAAGAAATATCAACAACCTCAGATATGCAGATGACACAACCTTGATGGCAGAAAGCGAAGAGGAATTAAAGAACCTTTTAATGAGGGTGAAAGAGGAGAGCGCAAAATATGGTCTGAAGCTCAACATCAAAAAAACCAAGATCATGGCCACTGGTCCCATCACCTCCTGGCAAATAGAAGGGGAAGAAATGGAGGCAGTGAGAGATTTTACTTTCTTGGGCTCCTTGATCACTGCAGATGGTGACAGCAGTCACGAAATTAAAAGACGCCTGCTTCTTGGGAGAAAAGCAATGACAAACCTAGACAGCATCTTAAAAAGCAGAGACATCACCTTGCCGACAAAGGTTCGTATAGTTAAAGCTATGGTTTTCCCAGTAGTGATGTATGGAAGTGAGAGCTGGACCATAAAGAAGGCTGATCGCCGAAGAATTGATGCTTTTGAATTATGGTGCTGGAGGAGACTCTTGAGAGTCCCATGGACTGCTAGAAGATCAAACCTATCCATTCTTAAGGAAATCAGCCCTGAGTGCTCCCTGGAAGGACAGATCGTGAAGCTGAGGCTCCAATACTTTGGCCACCTCATGAGAAGAGAAGAATCCTTGGAAAAGACCCTGATGTTGGGAAAGATTGAGGGCACTAGGAGAAGGGGACGACAAAGGACAAGATGGTTGGACAGTGTTCTCGAAGCTACGAACATGAGTTTGACCAAACTGCGGGAGGCAGTGCAAGACAGGAGTGCCTGGCGTGCTATGGTCCGTGGGGTCACGAAGAGTCGGACACGACTAAACAACTAAACAACAACAACACCTTTCTTCAGGGCCACTCAAATTGGCCTTGGAGTAACAAAGTTCAGTGCAACTGGAAGACAGTACAAACCAGCATTTGATATGGTCCCCTGTCTATTAAGAAGCAAGCGCTATTGAATCCATTGGTGCTTACTCCCATGTAATTGGTGTTATGAATACAGCTTTGCTTAGTCACACTTTCCTTTTATTGAAATCATTGGGACTAAATCATGGTTTGGGGTCTATTCAACTAAGTCGCACTCAAGCGTATAGCCAAAGATTTCAAGTGATCTAACTGAGTATGATTTAGTTGGATACAACTATATATCTGGATTGAACTTGTGATACTCAAAAACCTTTGCAGCATCTCAGAGTTTTAGGTATGACCAATGACTGAACTTCAAAACAAGGGACATTCATAGTTTATTTTTTTCTTCAGTGAGTGAAAGTGTGGCAGAAAGTGATGAAGGATAAATACAGATCCAAAACATTTTTTATCAGTCCAAAATGAGATTAGCTAAATCAGCTTGTATTGCACAAGCTGTATCTATTACAAACTTGTTTCCTGAGCTAAGAAACTAATGTAGTGCGTGCATGTTTATATTGCAGCCAATTCACCTGGAAATAATCAAAAGATGCTTTGGGTACTCCCTTTGTGGTTTGCTCAATTTGCATCTTGTACTCTTGGCACCACTACATATTCCAAAAGGTTTGGATCTTCACATTATGAGGAAGCATAAATTTAATTCAAGACTCCAAAAAGGGTGGCATGGAATTTCACTGGCATTAAAATATATAATTTCACTTTGAAAATGTCTCAGCTCCCTCAACTGTTCCTCATATGACTTGGTTTCCAGACCCTTGCTCATATTGGTTGCCCTCCTCTGCAAGATGACGGGGAACCATTAGTGAGAATTAGTGAAATGAGATTCATCTGACATGACTTGGTTTTGAGAAACCCATGCTGGGTCTAAGTATTCACAGCATCCTTTTCTAAGTGCTGACAGACCGACTACAGGCAACAACTGATGAATGTGTGTTTGAAAGACATGGGATTGAGCATGCACACATGGCACTAAACTCGGAAGTGACCTGACAAGTCACTCAACACATCACAAAAAGGGTGGAATGGGGGAGGGGGCGGAACAGGGCAGGATGGGTGGGGCAACCTTAAATGTGCACGGGGTCTAGAAATGGAACCCCTGCACAAAATGGTTGTCTACTGTATTTCATTATCTGTTCTAGGACCTTTCCTAGCATTGATGTAAAGCTCACTAGTTGGTAGTTAACCTGGGTCTTCTCCCCACTCCATCCCTTTTGAAGATGGGCAAAACTGTGGTGGCCCCTTTGTGATCACAGGGAAGTTTTAAATAGAAGCTGCCATTTGTATCCTTCATGAATCATGCATTCATCTCTCTCTGTTATGTGTGTTACATTATTAATCTGTTTTCTGAGTATTTCAAGTGCTGCAACTAAATGCAAAACTAAAGTCAGCTTTTAAAATACCATGGTCTTTTTCTCTTCTCCCTTTCCCTGATATAAGCAGAAATAAAACAACTAGTTCATGTGCATATAAAGAATTATTTCCTAAGATCCAAACAAATTAATATTAATATTTAGCATGATGAAATAAAGCTAGCAGCATGACTTCACTGCTGTTTGGTAAAAAAAAATTTTCTAGAATTGCTGCCGACATAGCAAGTATTTTATCTTCAGATTAATGATCAAAGTTTTTTTTACTTGGCATATAGTATCGCTCAGGGGTAGCTGTTCTGGAAGGCGCAAAATAGGCTGCAGTCCTTACACATGTATCACAATGTTTACCTGCATTTAGACAGCCCATAGGTAGGATGTTAATAAGATCCTCCCAGAGTTTTATTTTTTCTCTTTTCTGGAGTGTTTCTATATGACCAGTCACCACATTATCAGCAATGGTCATCACTATTGTGATATGGGGAAAGTGAGGGGCTTCCTGTGTTTTTGGACTATAATGCCCATCATCCCTGGCCACTGGTCGTGCTGGCTGAGGCTGATGGGATTGTAATCTAACAACACCTGAGGGCCCACAGTCACTCCTTCATAATGCCCTCTCCAAATCTTCTCTGGAAGATTGGGGATGGGAAATCCCAGAACAGATTTTGGGGATGCACAAGGGGAGGAAAGCCTTCTTGCAGAAATCCTTTTGCTGATGGGCTGGTTACTTAGCACTATATTGGATGCAAGCCATTTTTCTCTTCCAGGTGAGCTGTTGCCCTTTCCAACTGAAACCCTCTCAGTGCTGATTTCATTCATTTATGTTCTTCACTTGATTTCTAACATTTCGATGGCTCACAGGTGAATAGCCTCCACTTGAAAGCATTGTGTCTGGATTGATATGAAATGTTGGACTATGAAATTTGATCTGCCGCACCTGACTTTCCAGTAATTACATGATGAATATCAATGGATGAACTGAACTTTCTTCATATCCTTTCTACATATTCAGTGTAACGCAACCATATTTTATCCTGGCATGATAAAATGAGTTGCCCTGGGACAGCAGAAATGAGATGAGGCACACTCTGGCCCTTACTGCCTGTTCAAGGGACAATGGACAATAGGAGGTTTTGTCTCTAGGAAACCACTATGGCAAGGGGAAGACCATTGAGATAGAGAAAAAGTAGCTGCTTTGCCTTCCAGATTGGCCATTGTCCTAGGAGTATAAAAGCACATGGAGGGATGCCCTGGCAACTGCCAGCAACCAGACGAACAAGACCTTTGAGCAGTTCTATGCATTGCTTTGATGCATTGAAAACTGCTTTGGAGATCATTTGGTCAAAAGGCATGGTGTGAACTGGGTCAGGGTAAGATGGTCCTCCAGATGTTGTTTGGGTCTAGCTACTGTCTTTTCTGCCTATTGCCCATGGCTGCTGGGGCTGTTGAGAATCGGGGGTCCAATAACTACTGGTGCAGGGGATATGTACCCACTAATATAATATATCTTCATTCTTATGCATATCCCCATATGATTTTTGTGTGAACATTGGTTGGATAACTACATCACAAAATTCAGATATGTGATTTTTCTTCAAGGGATTGTTGTGTTTCAGAACACGAACATACACACACAGAGAGAGGAAAGTGTGAATTTGATAGATTTGGCTTTAAATGTGTCCTGAATTGAATTTCTCCTCCAGCCCTAGCTGTGATTAATATAACCTGTAGTTACAATAACACTGATTTACACTGACATGTAGTGCAAAACACACTGAAGTGCTGTAATGTGAAAATCATGATTGTAGTAGTAAATTATTTACATGAAAATAAATATAATAAAGCACTTAAAACCAAGCCCAGTACAAGTAATTTGGTGTGGATAGAAAGCTTAGTGGTGATAAGGCCTTTTGCATGCGGAACTCTTGAGCTCCATCCCTGCCATCTCCAGGTTGGCCAGGGGAAAGACCCTCCCTGGAGAGCTACTTCCCATCAGTGTAGAAAATGCTATGCTCCTGTGACTGAATTTTCTATTCAGTCATTCATGCAAATGTTCAAATACTCAGTCACAAACTTAAGAACAGTTGTACATCAGATTAACAAAATGCAGCATGCAAATATGTGAGATCCCACGAGGTGCCCTAAGACTAAGTCTCTCCTTCAAAGAAAACTGAATATTGCATTTTGCCCTGTTCTCCGGTTCACAACCATAAGGCAAGGAAGGAACAAAAGAGGGAAAAGGTTATGAATATAGTTCAATTGTATACTTGCTTGAAAGAGTATGGGGAAAGCCATAAATCGTGTTACCAAAAAAAATGGCACTTTTTTTCTTTTTCTCTCAGTGACTAAATAAATAAAATAAGAAACAATTAAGAATAATAAAACAAGGGGAAATTGTTGTTTTTACTTTAAGAAGGGAGTAAAAAAAGAAGAGTGGTGGGGACAGACTTCCGGATACCCTGAATGACGAGAGTTCATGGGTGCAGATGAATCCAATGCCTAATAAGAGTGAAGAAATGAACAAAAAGATAAGGAAGAACAAGGAGTCTAGTTAATTCAGAATGTAAAAGCTGGAGTTTAAATTTAAAAGGCATAATAATCTGAACACAGTCAAATAAATTATAGTGATAACATAAATAAAGTCAAATGCAAGACAAATAATGTTTGTGTGGGGAGAATTCTTAAGGTAAATCAGGGGTTTACTGAAGATGTAGGAAGGCCAGCAAATAAACCAGTAATCTAGAGAAATTTGCTTGTTCATGTTCAAGATTAAAAACCTCTATGGTCAATTTAGCCTTCCCACTGCACAAGTAAAAATAAATCAGTAAATCCTTACATTTTGGAAGGTGAGGAAGGTAACGTGCAGTAGAAGACCCATTCGAGATCATTTGCTGGGCCTCAGTTTATAATTGGATGGTCCCTTGTTTGGGAGTTTAATGCAAAACTGTATTATGAAGGTAATTTTTTTTTAAAAAAAGTGTTGAGTTGAGATTCATAGTTGGTATTTACCAGGACAAAAGTGGTAAGGACCTAACAGAAGCAGAAGACATCAAGAAGAGGTGGCAAGAATACACAGAGGAATTACACCAGAAAGATATGGAGGTCTCATACACCCCAGGTAGTGTGGTTGATGACCTTGAGCCAGACATCTTGGAGAGTGAAGTCAAATGGGCCTTAGAAAGCACTGCTAATAACAAGGGCAGTGGAAGAGATGATATTCCAGCTGAACTATTTAAAATTTTAAAAGATGATGCTGTTAAGGTGCTACACCCAATATGCCAGCAAGTTTGGAAAACTCAGCAATGGCCAGAGGATTGGAGAAGATCAGTCTACATCCCAATTCCAAAGAAGGGCAGTGCCAAAGAATGCTCCAACTACCGCACAATTGCGCTCATTTCACATGCTAGCAAGGTTATGCTTAAAATTCTACAAGGCAGGCTCAGGTAGTATGTGGACCGAGAACTCCCAGAAGTGCAAGCTGGATTTCGAAGGGGCAGAGGAACCAGAGACCAAATAGCAAACATGTGCTGAATTATGGAGAAAGCTAGAGAGTTCCAGAAAAATGTCTACTTCTGCTTCATTGACTACGCAAAAGCATTTGACTGTGTCAACCACAGCAAACTATGGCAAGTTCTTAAAGAAATGGGGAGTGCCTGATCACCTCATCTGTCTCCTGAGAAATCTCTGGTCCCATCACCTCCTGGCAAATAGAAGGGGAAGAAAAGGAGGCAGTGAGAGATTTTACTTTCTTGGGCTCCTTGATCACTGTAGATGGTGACAGCAGTCACAAAATTAAAAGACACCTGCTTCTTGGGAGAAAAGCAATGACAAACCTAGACAGCATCTTAAAAAGCAGAGACATCACCTTGCCGACAAAGGTCCGTATCGTTAAAGCTATGGTTTTCCCAGTAGTGATGTATGGAAGTGAGAGCTGGACCATAAAGAAGGCTGATCGCTGAAGAATTGATGCTTTTGAATTATGGTGCTGGAGGAGACTCTTGAGAGTCCCATGGACTGCAAAAAGATCAAAGCTATCCATTCTGAAGGAAATCAGCCCTGAGTGCTCACTGGAAGGACAGATCCTGAAGCTGAGGCTCCAATACTTTGGCCACCTCATGAGAAGAGAAGACTCCCTGGAAAATACCCTGATGTTGGGAAAGATTGAGGGCACAAGGAGAAGGGGACGACAGAGGATGAGATGGTTGGACAGCGTTCTCAAAGCTACGAACATGAGTTTGACCAAGCTGCGGGAGGCAGTGGAAGACAGGAGTGCTTGGCGTGCTCTGGTCCATGGGGTCATGAAGAATCAGACATGACTAAACGACTAAACAACAACAACCATTGTCCACTGCTGAGTTGCTGTTCTTGGGAAATGTGGCTTAGCACCCTCTCTGGATGACATCGCAAAGCAATGGTGAAGGCATAGAAGGCATGATCTGGTTCAGTATTCTGTGCACTGATTGGCAATTGGTCTCCAAGGTTTCAGGCGGGAGACATTCCTATTCTACCTGAAGATGATGGTGATTCTGTATTCAAAGCAGGATTCACCTAACAAAGCCCACCAGTGCACCTAACAAACCCCACCTAACAAACCCCACCTGTGCAATGACTTCTACTTTCTGAATGGAGCTTTCCCCCTTCTCCCCCCCCCCGTGTGTCCCCTGAAATTGACTTGTGGGGGTGAGTCAGGAAAACCACCAGGACAGCATGTGGAGGGAGGGGATGGTGGATTTTTCTGTTTAGCAAGCTGTGGTGCTTGTGGATAGGGAATGATTGTAATAGCATGACATTGAATTCCACCCTTTAAATGTATGCCATGGTCAATCAGGAATTACTTCAAAGCTGATTTGAACCTCAGTTGTGAAAGCATAAAAGGCTGTTTCTGAAAGAGTAATCAATGTAAGAATGATAATGGCTTTGCTTAAAACCCTTATCTTGGCCAGAATACCCCCCCAAATACTAACTAAAACTATTCACATATCTATGTAACTAGCAACTGTTTAGTCGTGTCCAACTCTTCGTGACCCCATGGACCAGAGCACGCAATACAGTACCTAAAAAGAACTAGCAATACAGTACCTAAAAAGAATAAATCAAAGCAACACTGAAAATAAATTCAGCCCCTTTAAACGTTGTTACTATTTTACTTTATGAATCACCTTTCATGTAAATCTTAGGGCAATTTACAATATTACAATACAAACAACTAAAACAATATAAATAAAACCAGTTGTAAGCTTGTTGAAACAAAATGCCTCCAATTGTTTCTGGCAAGGAGATTTTGTGTGTACCTGTCATATCTCAGGGATGCTGTTCTATAAAGCACTTGAGCTCTATCAGCTAGCCAGAGGCTTTCTTAATTAAAAAGAAACTTGGCCTCACATAATTTTCTAAAACCAAAAGGGAAAGGAGCATAGCTGAAGCTCACAGGGAGACTATTTCAAATTTCTAGGACAGCCACTGCCAAAGGCTCTGCTCCTTAGTTCAGACATCCTCACCTTTCAAAAAGGGGATCCAGGGCTTGCCCAGCAATGATCACATTAGTAGACAGATGTGTTTGTGCTCTCAATTGACCCAGAATAGCCCCATTAAAATCAATGAACTTTATTAATTTCAGTAAAACTTAGCTGAATGATACCTAGAATTATTAACTTGGCTATGTTTAATTCTTCAAATCTTAACATATCACAATTTCAGAACATACAATTTACTTATAAATCACTAGTCCTGCTATTATCCGTTAAAAACTTGGTTTCAATCCATTGTGGTTGTAACTGTGTCATATTAATTTTAGAGGCAGATCCCCCCCCCCAATTTCTGCCCTATATCAGACTTCATTTAGCCACTTCTGTGCAATGCAATAGAATCCTAAACAGGTTTACACAGAAGTACATTATACTGAGACTAATAAATTTTATTCCCAAATTAATACGAATTACAGCCTCTTTGTTGCAACCGTGTTGTTTACAGTGTTTTGCTTCCATAATTTTTACAAACGCTAATAAAAATGTTACTTTTCAACCTTTGTGGTCCCTTTGGTAAGCCAAATAGATTTACTACTGGTTCCCTTGCTATTTTTTATGTGTGTTATTTTGCAAGCTGCTTCAAGACATTATCTAATCAAAAACATTTTAATCTGCCAGAAACATGCAGAAAAATCAATATTGCTCAAATAGGTAATATTTCATATAGTTTGATTTCTTAAATATTTGAAGAAAGCATATCAAATTAGGAACTATTATTCCAACTTTTCTAATGGGAGTTCTATGCATAAATCTATAAACATGTCTTTTTAAAAATCACCTAAGATTACAGCTTCTTCCTTAAACATTGTAACAAAGTGTGTCTTTCTCTCTTTTCAGTACATGCACTCAGTCTTTTGTACATTACTCAGCTGTGGAGTGGGTGGCACTGTGGTCTAAACCACTGGTCTAAACCACTGAGCCTCTTGGGCTTGCTGATCAGAAGGTCAGCAGTTCGAATCCACACAATGGTGGTGAGTTCCCATTGCTCTGTCCCTGCTTCTGCCAACCTAGCAGTTCGAAAGCACGCCAGTGCAAGTAGATCAATAGGTACCACTGCGGCGGGAAGGTAAACGGTGTCTCTGTGTGCTCTGGTTTCTGTCACGGTGTTCCGTTGTGCCAGAAGCGGTTTAGTCCTGCTGGCCACGTGACCTGGAAAGCTGCCTGTGGACAAACGCCGGCTCCCTCTGCCTGAAAGCGAGATGAGCGCCGCAACCCCATAGTCGCCTTTGACTGGACTTAACCATCCAGGGGTCCTTTACCTTTATCTTTTACATTACTCAACTAGTAGGGATGCGGGTGGTGCTGTGATCTAAACCACCGAGCGTCTTGGGTTTGCCAGTCATAAGGTCGGTGGTTCGAATCCTCGCGACAGAGTGAGCTCCCATTGCTCTGTCCCAGTGTCTGCCTACCTAGCAGTTTGAAAGCATAGGTACATAGGTAGGTACAAATAGGTACCTACCGCTGTAGAGGGAAGAAAAACGGCATTTCCATGCACTCTGGCACTCGTCACGGTGTTCCGTGTGCCAGAAGTGGTTTAGTTATGCTGGCCACATGACTCGGAAAAGCTGTGTGTGGACAAATGCTTGCTCCCTTGGCCTGAAAGCGGAGATGAGCGCTGCACCCTATAGTTGAATTCGACTGGACATAACAGTCTTGCGGCCCTTCACCTTTACTTTTTACCTTACATTACTCAGCTAGGCTATGCAGCTCCTTCTGAGAGGCTTCCACTATCTCCTTCCAAAAGACTTCTCCCTACTGCTTCTTTGAGAGAACATCGACTTCTGTACTTCTTTCTGTCACATATATAAACACAGAAATGTTAGCACTCCTCTCCTCTATTGCATTTAGAGAGAGAGTTATCCAACACTGTCTCTTTTTCGGTGTCCATGGACATGCAGCCATTACAGTCAAGTCACTCCCACACGCACAAAAACAAAATGGAGAATGGAATAAGATACCTCCCATGTGACCAGAGTTAACCAACCACATGAGAGTCACTGGGGAACATTCCAGAATTTAACACAGTCATGCATTTTAAGCATTCCCACTTTCAGTAAATCAAATCACTATACTTAACAAGAAGGACCTGCAGTCCTTCAGGTGAATTTGGTTCCCCATCCCTGATTAGTTAACCAAGTTCTATCTACGTGGGCGAAAGCCCCAATCCTTATTATGTAGTATGGATTATCCGGAGTAAAATTGCATATCGAGCCTACGAAGGCTCCTGTCTTTCTTCCTGTTATGTACTGAGCTGAATCCTAGAACAATAGGATTCAGAATCAGCGGGAGCTACCCAATCCAACTCCAGGTGGAAGTGAATCCGCAACCTGATTGGCCTGCTGGAGCAGCCAATCAGGCGGCTGGCAGAAGTGAATCTGCTACCTGATTGGCCTGTAGGAGCAGCCAATCAGGCTGCAGGCAGAAGTCAATCCACAATATAATTGGCCCACAGGTGTAGCCCTGAAGTAGCCAATCACGCAAGGCCCATTGTGTAAATAATGTATATAAGCAGATGGTTTTGGGAAAAGAGCGATTCGTCTTCTCTTCTTCTCCTTGATGAATATGAGCTGAATAAAGAGCATGAAATTCACTCTCGACTCCGAGCATATTTCACTGGCGACGAAGGTGGGATCCTGATGAGCTGACCGCCACCACGCACTGCACCGCAGCACCGCCACCTGCTGCACCACTGCATCGCACCGTGCATCCAGGCTTCAGCTCCAGGACCCAAGGAACCCAGAATGGCAACCGACAGCAGCTTCTTGCCATTCAAACCAGCATCAGGAGACTGGGAAGGGTACGCCGCCCGTTTCAACTTCCTCCTGCAAGCGAAAGAAGTCACCAACGATGCCATGAAGAGGGCGACATTCTTCAGCGTCTGTGGAGAGGAGACGTTTGAAATCGCCCGGGCTCTCCTTGCACCTAGAGATGTCGCTACCGTCTCTTACAAAACAATAATGGAACGGCTGAAGGAGCACTTTTCACCACAGCCCTCGGTGGTAGCTTGCCGAAATGCCTTCTACGCAAAGCGGCAAGCCCCGGGGGAAACCATAACTGGGTTTGTGACCTCCCTCCGCCAAGCCGCCCAGTTATGCAACTTCTCAGAGTTGGAGAACATGCTTCGTGACCGCCTCGTCGGTGGCCTGAGGGACGAGATGTTGCAACGACGCCTCTACGCCAAAAAAGACCTCACGTTCCAGATTGCTCTGGAGGAAGCCCTGGCAACCGAAGCCGCCGAGAGGTCAACGCAAGAGGCACGACCGGCCCCGCCATCCCAACCGAGGGTCTACCACGAAGACCTCACCGACGAATCCGAATCTGACAGGGAGGAAGTACACCGAGTACAGCGGCGCACTCAAGCAGCACACACACCACAGCAGCCTCGACGAGAAGGAGGGAACTGTGCAAGCTGCGGGGAGAACCACGAGAGGAGGACCTGTCGTTTCCGCAACGCAGAGTGCAGGCAGTGCAGAAAATTGGGACACATCGCCCGGGTGTGTCGGGCTCGACTCACCCGTCGACAAGCATCAGATGACCGACCCAGGAGCCCCAGGTCACACGGCACCATGCACCAAGGCAACTCGACGGAGATCACGGACTACCAGGTATTCCAGTTGCCCCATCCCAGCACAGAGAAAATTTATATAGAGGTACAGATAGAGGGAGCCCCATGCCGTATGGAGCTGGACACGGGTTCAACTCTATCCATAATCTCGGCCCGAACATTAAGGGAACTGTGCCCTAATGGGGGTCCCAAACTAAGGCCGGCCCCATTCACCCTCCGGGACTTCCAGAAACGTAAGGTCCCTACAATGGGGGTGGGGACCTTCAGGGTGCAATATCGAGGGCGAAAGCAACAATTGGACTTGCTGGTAGTTAAGGGCCCCTACGTTAGCTTACTGGGACTGGCATGGTTTGGACCTCTGGGGCTAGCCGTTACCGGGGTGAACCGCACTAGCTTACAAGTGGACGTGGACGCCATATGCAAAGAGTTTCCAGGGGTTTTCGATGGGGCATTGGGACGATATACAGGACCCCCCATTGCCCTACAGCTAGACCCCGCTGTACGACCCATCAGGCACAAGGCCCGCCGGGTCCCGTTCGCCCTGAAACCCCGCATAGACGAGGAATTGGACCGGCTCGTGGAGCAAGGAGTGCTGGAGCCAGTGCCCAACGCCCCCTGGGAAACTCCAATTGTCACACCCGTCAAGCCTAACGGTTCGGTCCGCATCTGTGCAGACTACAAATGCACCATAAACAAGGCTCTCACGGCCCATGCATACCCAGTGCCAGTGGTCAGCCATGTCCTCGCCACCCTGGCTGGGTCAAAAATCTTTGGCAAACTGGACTTGGCCCAAGCATATCAACAGTTGCCTGTGGACAAAGCCACAGCAGAGGCTCAGACGATTGTGACGCACAGAGGGGCATTCAGAGTAAAGCGGCTGCAATTTGGCGTTAGCGTGGCACCAGGCATATTCCAGAATCTAATGGACTCTCTCCTTAAAGGGATTCCTGGCGTCACCCCCTTCTTCGATGATGTACTGATCGCCGGGCCCACACCAGAGGAATTTGAGGACCGCCTCCGCTCCGTCCTGCACCGTTTCCAGACGGCGGGCCTCAAGGTGAAGCGGGGAAAGTGTTTACTGGGAGTGCCGCAGGTGGACTTTCTGGGATTTAAGGTGGACGCAGAAGGGGTCCATCCAACCGGTGACAAGGTACGGGCCATTTGTGAGGCCCCAGCGCCCAAGAGCAAGCCCGAACTTCAGTCATTCTTGGGACTATTGAACTTTTACCATGCCTTCCTTCCCCATAAGGCAGCGGTAGCGGAGCCCCTACACAGACTCCTAGATAAAAGGGCCCCTTGGGTGTGGGGCCAGCGACAAAGGGCCGCATTCCAGGCAGTCAAGGACTTGCTCGTCTCGAACTCGGTCTTGGCACACTTCGACGAGAGGCTGCCAGTGGTGCTGGCATGCGACGCCTCTCCCTATGGCATCGGCGCTGTCCTGGGACACCAACTCCCGGATGGAAGAGAGGTGCCGGTGGCATACTTCTCCCAGACGCTTGCTGCAGCCGAACGAAACTACTCACAGATTGACAAGGAGGGTCTGGCAATCGTGAAGGGCGTAAAAAAATTCCATGATTTCTTGTACGGGCGGCCCTTTACCATAGTGACTGACCACAAGCCGTTGCTTGGCCTGTTTGCCCCCGAGAAGCAGACCCCCCAAGTGTTGTCTCCACGTGTCCTCAGGTGGTCAATTTTCCTTGCCGGCTACCAGTATGCACTAATCCACCGCCCTGGGAAGGCGATGGGCCACGCAGACGCACTCAGCAGGCTACCACTACCAGAAACAGGCCCCGACCCAGCGCCTGCGCAAGAGGTTATGACCCTGGAGCTGCTTCCCGACCGACCCATTCAGGCACAAGAAGTTGCGCACCATTCCACAAAAGATAGGGTCATCTCCCGGGTCCTGGACTGGGTGTGGCGAGGATGGCCCAGCAGCAGCCCCGGACCAGAATTCTCTGGCTACACAAACCGCAAACATGAACTGTCGGCCCACAAGGGGTGCCTGTTATGGGGAAGCAGGGTTGTTGTTCCCCAGCCCCTCCGCAAAAGGGACCTCACAGCCCTACACGAGACACACCCAGGGGTAGTGAGGATGAAGGCCCTTGCCAGGAGTTATGTGTGGTGGCCGGGGATTGACAGAGAGATAGAGGCCTGGGTCCAACACTGCCAGACCTGCCAAGAATCCCGCCCGGATCCCCCAAGGGCCCCAGTCCAGCCCTGGGAGTCCGCCCGACATCCATGGTCACGCTTGCACGTGGACTTCGCTGGCCCCTTCCAGGGAAAAACATTCTTCATAGTGGTGGATTCCTACACCAAATGGCTGGAGGTCGCACTGGTACCGTCCACTTCTACGGCGGCAGCCATCCGGGTACTACGTAAGCTGTTTGCAACCCACGGGCTCCCTGACACCCTCGTCTCGGACAATGGAACTGCATTCACGTCAGAGGAGTTCCAGACCTTCACAGCGCAGAACGCCATCCGCCACATCCGCTCAGCACCATTCCACCCTGCCACCAATGGCCAAGCGGAGCGCATGGTGCGGACCACCAAGGACAGCCTCCGCCGCATAACACAAGGGGACTGGGAATACCGCCTTGCCGCATTTCTTCTAGCACAGCACAGCACCCCAAGCACAACGACGGGCCGGAGCCCAGCTGAACTACTCATGGGCCGGCGCCTTGCAACTAGACTGGACCGACTTCACCCCGACAGAGCTCAGGATGAGGTAGTGGTGGGGAAAGGCAGGAACCCCCGGACATTTGTGGCCCAGGACCCAGTGTATGCAAAGAATTTTGGGGCAGGCCCAGCATGGGTACCCGCCACAGTCACCAAGGTGACCGGTCCCGTGTCGTACGAGGTACTAACGGAAGGGGGGCAATGTTGGCGCCGCCACTGCGACCAGCTACGGCGACGATTCCCAGGAGGAACCCGGGAGGAGAGCGGGACAGAGGGGTCCCAAGGGGACAGCAGGGCAGTGAGGCCTGTAGAGCGAGAGGGGTGGGCAGGGGAAGCAGAAGCAGTAGGCACAGAGGGGCGCCCCGAGGCTGGAAGGACACCGGAACCAGAGTCACAACCTAGTGGTTCAGAGGCGCCAGACCAGACAGCCCCGGCACAGCCAGCAGCCTCGGAACACGAGCCAGAACCAGAACCCCTGACCAAGGAACACCCCAGGCCACAACGCACACGGAGGCGGCCAGCAGACCTTGGGGACTACGAATGCAACTTCCCGGGCAGGACTGGAACTTAGAGGGGAGGGGTGTTATGTACTGAGCTGAATCCTAGAACAATAGGATTCAGAATCAGCGGGAGCTACCCAATCCAACTCCAGGTGGAAGTGAATCCGCAACCTGATTGGCCTGCTGGAGCAGCCAATCAGGCGGCTGGCAGAAGTGAATCTGCTACCTGATTGGCCTGTAGGAGCAGCCAATCAGGCTGCAGGCAGAAGTCAATCCACAATATAATTGGCCCACAGGTGTAGCCCTGAAGTAGCCAATCACGCAAGGCCCATTGTGTAAATAATGTATATAAGCAGATGGTTTTGGGAAAAGAGCGATTCGTCTTCTCTTCTTCTCCTTGATGAATATGAGCTGAATAAAGAGCATGAAATTCACTCTCGACTCCGAGTATATTTCACTTCCTCTGTGCCAGTTATCAGACGCACTATCATTTCCTTAAGGAGGGTCAAGCTACATGTGTTACCTCACTTGGAGCAATTTCCTATTCCCACTGGAGAGTTCCGTTACTTCTGGTTAGACGGACCTTCCTTCTACCAAGGACAATATTGTTATTTTGCAATTATGCTCCCATTTGCTTTCATACCAGCTATGCCAAGGACAAAAAGTGCATTGTGGCTGTAGCTTTCCTTCCCAACATATGTGTATGCGCCCCTTTGGTATAATTTGTATTATAAAACTTGTGAAGAAACTAGCTGGAAAGCTGCCAACAGTAATGCCCTGCCCACTAAGCAAAACGGTTTGTTTCCTCCCCAGGAGACAGATCAATAATCATGAAACAAAAAGGGGAAGGGGGGGGGAATTAAAAGGCAAAAAGCTTAAGTCATGTAAATTAGGGTGGAGGAGAACAGAGAGAAAGCCCCTCATTGGGATTCAGCAACTTCTTCAGACCCCCATGGTTCATTAGCTAATTTCTATTAAAACACACAGCTCCAGAATAAAGAAATGCCAGTGGCTCGTTTCTAAAGGTTTGTCACAACCGAAGTAAACATCTCCCTGTTCCCAGGACACCAGGAGACAAAAAATTAACCAGAGGTTAACTGGGTCATTAGCTGAAGCACAATATAGGTCACTGCAGTTTTAATTTAGCTTGCCTTCAACCAAGGAATCAAATGCAGCAACCAGTTCTCACAGCTGGGAAACAAGTAACTTATCAGCATGTTAACGTATCTTGGATACCAGGCATCAAGCCTGTCATGATGATACATCCCACCCTGTTTTGCTGCCATGCTGTCTGGTGCGCACACAGTGAAAAGGTTTGGTACATGCCAGCATGCAAATATGTTGTACAGTATTCACTATTTGGCTTAATTTGTTTTTGTTCATTCAGGCTTTTGCGGGTGGGTAGCTGTGCATCAGCTGCAGGTGTGGTTCACATATGTATGCTTACTGCAGTCATTGGAGCATTGCCTGCCGAATGTAATGTTTTTAATAATGGTTAGATCTTATTGTTGTATTTTGTGAAGTGTAGCGTTTTGGGGGGGGTGTTGTAAACTTCCCTGGGGTCTTGATAGATAAATGGCTGGATAAAAATATAAATATAAATAAATGTTAGTGCAAACAGTATGCCTTGTTAGTCTGTTTTAGACAAATGTTGTTGTTTTGCCACTTTCCCTCAATGTAAGGAATATGAATTAAGCTTCTTATAGCAATGTTAACACTCAGTCCACATTTGGGTGACCATATCTCAGTTTATTAAGCACGAGTTATGAATGTGCCTTTTGCCCACACCAGTAACCCTTCTCTCCTATTCTTCATTCATCTTGTTCTGTAGCAACAACAAAGTAAAACCATTCTCTTGAAGAATGTTCTATCCAAATCAGCTGAGTAGTTCTTGAGTATTTGATGGGAGCAAATGGTATTTGCCAAGGACTCCAGAAGCTAGTGTGCTGTGTAGATCTCCCCCTCTCCTCTGGCAAAGGAGAGCAGCCTTGTTCTACACCTGAACTCACAGCTGGGGAGAAGGGGTGGTTGATCATTCTTAAACTTACTAGACTTTAGAGGTGCACTGAGCATCACCAAAGCCCAACATTGACATTGGAAACAACATAAAAAAATTCCTTCAGTAGCACCTTAAAGACCAACTAAGTTTTTATTTTGGTATGAGCTTTCGTGTGCATGCACACTTCTTCAGATACCTGAAGAAGTGTGCATGCACACGAAAGCTCATACCAAAATAAAAACTTAGTTGGTCTTTAAGGTGCTACTGAAGGAATTTTTTTATTTTACTTCGATCCAGACCAACACGGCTACCTACCTGTAATTGGAAACAACACTCTCCCCCTTCCTTTTAAGTAGGAAAGGAGACTACAAATTTTGACTGGTTACCATCGACCCCTGCACTTGGTGTTTATAGTTTTTGATGCTTGCAGAAGAAGTATATAGAGATTTCTTCCCCCTTTTATTTATTACTAGCTGGCCCTGCACGCGTTGCTGTGCGTTAGTCTGTGAAATGGAGGGTAATAGCCCCCCTTCAGATCCCCCTGAGCCTCAGAGTTCCCCTGAGTCGAGGCGAGATACTGTGGAGAGGGCAGGTTTCATCCCTGTGTCTCCCCCCACCCTGTTCTGACCCATTACGTATCCCTGCTCCCTATTCCCCCCCGCATCCCCCCCCCCAAGCAGGCCCCTACCTTCACTTGGCAATGTTGGTTATTTGGTGTGGGCCTAGGGGTTTGATAATGGCCGCCTTGGTGGTTTCAGTTGCTTGGTTGATGATGTCATTTGGTTTGTGGGTGTGGCTTAGATTTCACAGGAAGGGAGGGTTGGAGGAGGGTATTACGCCACTTGAGGGTGCTGTTTGACTTGGTGGAAAACCAGGTCTATACCTGCCCAGGCGTGTAATTTGAGGGATTTTTGTCCCCAACAACGCTCAGGGAGTGGCCTGGATTGTTGTGTCAAAATTTCAGGACGATCGGTCAAGCGGTTACGGAGAAAAGTGGAAAACGCAGTTTCACGATTTTTACATTTATATATATATATAGATTACATTTTTATCCCACCTTTCTTCCAAAGAGCTCAAGGTGGTATACTCAGCTCTTCCCAATCCCTCAAAACAACCCTGTGATGAAGTTTAGTCTAAGAAACGATGACTGGCACAAGATCACCCAGTGGGCATTGTGGCTGAACCTGGGTTTGAACTCTTGTCTCCCAGGTTCTAGACCAGCACTCTTAACTACACTATATTCAAAACCTGGCAAAGCAAAGAATGATTTCAACAAGACTCTTAACTTAAAATTAATAGCACAGCACAATCCTGTGCATCCTTACTGAGAAGTGAGACATAATGTGTTCAATGTGACTTACAGTACTTCCAAGTGTGATAGGACACCTGCCTTGATTACATAATGCTTAATCTGAGAGATAAAGCTATTTAACGAAGCTGAATTTGTTTTTAAATTTTAACTAAATACCCGCATCAAAAAGATTAAATAATGTTTTGAATGCCGAAGGAATTTTAAATTCTCAATCCTAAGCGCTTCCACTTTTATCAGCTGCAGCAGATTTTCAAATGGGAACTTATTTTGTCAGCCATCGGAGAACAGGGAATTCTACATATGGAAAAACAGCTCCAGTATCTTGCATTAATTTCCTATCTCCCCCCCCCAGTCCCCCACCTACAGTTTATGAGCTTATTCGGTCAGGGTCTGTTAGTTTTGGTATTGTTAAGGGGTTTAACAGGATTTCATACTTGGTGGTGGTCCTCCCGGGCCTTCACTCCTCTTTTCACCTCAGAACGTTCCTTCTGCTGGGGTGTGCCGGGGGAGGACTGTGAGTAAGAAGATTGCAATTGAAAAGTGTAATTCCTTTGTACATGATTCTAGGGCACTTGCATTCTCACTGACCAGAGCAGTAACTGGGAAGTTGCCAACTTTCATTCTTTCTTTACAGTGCTTGAATAATTTATTTATTCATTTCAACAATTTATATACAGTGGTACCTCGGTTTTCGAACGTAATCCATCCTGGAAGACCATTTGAGTTCTGAAATGTTTGAAAACTGAGGCGCAAAAGGCGGCCTGCAAATTTAATAGAGAAAACTGAGGGGGAAAACATAGACACTCAATGGAAGCTGTTCGACTTCCGAGGTGCGTTCAAAAATGGAAGCATTTACGAAACGTTCGTCAATGGAGACATTCGAAAACCGAGGTACCACTATACCTCTGTATTATTAATTAATTAATTAAATTTGTATACCACCCTCCATCCAAAGATTGCAGGACAGTTCACAACATACAAATACAAAATGAGAACCCAAAATTCATAATGAAAGCAAAAGCAAAAACAAGAACCAAAAACCAACCACATTTCCAGAATTTTGTAATAGTTACCGGTAATATAAAAGGTAAAGGTAAAGGGCCCCTGACAGTTAAGTCCGGTCACAGATGACTCTGGGGTTGCGGCACTCATCTCGCTTTACTGGCTGAGGGAGCTGAAGTTTGTCCGCAGACAGTTTTTCCAGGTCATGTGGCCAGCATGACTAAGCTGCTTCTGGCAAAACTAGAGCAGCGCACGGAAACGCCGTTTACCTTCCCGTCGGGGTGGTTCCTATTTATCTACTTGCACTTTGACATACTTTCAAACTGCTAGGTTGGCAGGAGCCGGGACCAAAGAACAGGAGCTCACCCCGTCGCAGGGATTCGAACCACCGGTCTTCCGATGGGCAAGCCCTAGGCTCAGTGGTTTACACCACAGCGCTACCCGCGTCTGATAGTATTATACCAATATTTGAAAGTGGCATTTTCCAAATATTTCCAGAATTTTGTAATAGTTAATATAGCTGATAATAAAAGAGAACTGATTTGCACACACACCCAAAATTAAAAGTGCTAGAGACAGAATAGTAAGAACATTTTGGTGAGTAATATTATGTATATCCTCAGAAACCTGGCATCGAAATCCTTCTACAGTAGGAGAATTCCAACACGTGGAAGTAAATAGCTTCTGAGGCCCTGCATCTTCAACAACTTGGGGAGGATGTATGTGTTATATGCAACAATCTAATAGGTGTCAGGTACCATCTTTTTTTTTATGGCTTGTTAGCTGATGTCAAAATCAAACACAAAGGTTAAATTAGATTTAGCGTCTTCTTTGACTTGGTAACTAAAATCTTGTTCCCAGCATTATTTCAATCTTTGAAGGAAACCCACATCGGTTGCAATCAGTTTGACAATAAATCGGAGCGATCAAGCCCCTTGTATCATTTCTTTCAGACAGTGCCATACGGTAGTTTCAAATTCAGTGCCGCTGAATTTCTGGTGGCCTCTAAAATGCAATATTTTGTCAATCCTGTTGTATTCCACAGAAATGAATGTATCCTGGAACGAGTGCCCTTTCTCACTTTGCCTCTCCATTTACATGGAAATCATGAAGTCTTTGCATCCCTCTTTCCTCCCTGCCCTTGAAATATTCCAATCTGTTTTTATTATAAATCTGGGGGATGAAACAGGATGGGAGTGAGAGGGAACTGCACAGTAGCCAAAGCTTTCTTTTGGATCTTCCAGATTCTGAGTGTTGTTTTAAAATATAGATCAGGCATAGGCAAACTCGGCCCTCCAGATGTTTGGGGACTACAACTCCCATCATCCCGGACCACTGGTCCTGTTATCTAGGGATGATGGGAGTTATAGTCCCAAAACATCTGGAGGGCCAAGTTTGGCTATGCTTGATATAGATTAACAGCCCAATCAAAAGTTTTAAGATATGTACCCATTGGGATGATATTAAGATTAAGCACCTTCTAGTTCAAACTAGGACCGTGATATATCTTTCTTAGGAAAAAAGAATGATTTGTCTTAATTGGTTCACTTAAAAATAAAGTTTGAGGTTAGCAATTCCCCAGCCACCAGAGGATGCTGCCCTATTCAAATACATTTTAAAAATTATTTTCATGGACCTTTTGACACAATATAGAAAGGCTTCAATGGCGCCTTCTGATATGCTCTGTAAAAGTAGGGATTAAAATTAAGGGGCACTTTTCTTTATGATCATGGTACATGAAGTGGGAAGTTTTTAACTTCCCTGCCCAGAGCGCTGTGATGGTAATGAAAATAATTCTGAATGGTGAAAGGGGGCAGCTTTATTCCTGATCATAGCATGGGGGGGCGCATGAATGTTTTACCTTCCGACTAATTGTATCATGATGGTAATGAAAATCAAAATTGAGGAGAGATGTGGTTCAAGGGATGAGGTGTGGTCTAAGGGAAGTGTTGGGCACCAGTTGAAGAGGTGAGGTATACGTACCAGAGGTGCCCAGAGCCTGGTATAAACCTTTCCCAACTCCAGCCCAATTCCTTGTTCCAGGAAGTGCAGCTGCCAAATAACTTTGTACAATACAGCAAGTATCCTCCTTTTTTTAACATGAGGGCTCCTCTTTTTAAAATGTCACTGACGCCTAAAGATTTTACTAAATTGCAATAAGAGCTTATTTCAGATACGATCTGGCACTAGCTAAAGTATTAGTGTGGTAACAGAAAAGAGGACTATGCTCAGTCAGGTTATTAAAAAAACCCAACCCTTTAGACACTTCTGATTATCTGTTGCCTTGCATGAATAACTCCAGCAGCTCAAAGATAGGAAACATTTGGCACAGAGATGGAAAAACTGCAAATCCTTTTGCAACAGGACAGTGCTCAGATTAAGTTTCTGTGAAACCTTTTCTCCATCGCTAATTTCACACTTGAGAGATGGAACTATGAGCAGTTTACAGCACATAAATCTTATTTTAATAACTGCTTCCTTGAGCCCTAAACAGCCTTTTTTTCTTCTTTGCTGCCCTTGTTGCCTTTTTTCCAAATGAAAAAAGCTTTAAATTCTTTAATGGTTAAGTGCTGTGGATTTGATATTCTCGTTTACTTTTATATCTGTAGATGGGTAGTTGAAGAACAGAGTCAGTATTTGTGACATACATCAGGCACGTCCAACAGGTAGATCGTGATCTACCGGTAGATCACTGGATGCCTGTAGTAGATCAATGGTAGATCACTGGCTCCCCCCAAAGAAGCTCAACAACTTTGGCTCCCCTAGAAAAAGCTGGTTTTTTTTGCCCTGCAACACCCCCCCAAATGGCGCTCTCCATCTCCCTAAAAAAAGCTCAACAACAACTTTGATCTGAATGCCTAAAAAGGGGGCCCTCCTCCTCCCCAAAAAAGCTCAACAAGTTTGACCTGAACTCCAAAAAAGGGGGTAGATCACTGCCATTTTCTAACTCTGTAAATCTTTAATGCATAGCATAATTGGGGTAGGATGCTTGGCTGCAGTTAATTTGCTTGTTTCCCTTGAAGACTGGTTACAGGTAGGTAGCCGTGTTGGTCTGGATCGAAGTAAAATAAAAAGTAATTTATACTGAAGGAATTTTTTTTATTTCCCTTGAAGACTGTTTGAGCACCATGAAAACTATTCAGAATCTGGAGCCAGGGTGGATGGTGTTAAAACCTTCCACTCAGTCACTGGATGCATATTATACCAGTGGTTTCTTGAATTATAGAATCAACTTGAATGGCTGGATAAAAATAAAATTATTTTAGATTTAGCTCAGAGTTTAAGGAGACATACTTTGGAGAGCTCTTTACAAGGAGCCTTGCTGGTTGGATGCCAACATCAAGGCTCCCAAGAGGCACTAATCCACCACCTGTGTCAATTTCCTCAATTTGCCTCATGAAATCATCAGCCCTGACTTAACCCATGATCTTTTTCATGGCATTTGACGTTTAAATGCTCAACAGAAGTTAGCTTGATGCAGAATTTCTGCTGCTGGAGGAGCACATTTTACCCTGGATACAGTCACACTGAGACTCATGAGTTCGTCAATTTAAAAAGCTATGTTTCTTCCGGGAAATACATAGTTGATAGAAAAGATCCCTAGTTCTATCTAAGTGGAGATGCTGTAAGCCATTCTTCCTTTTGCACCTCAGATGGAGAGAGATTCAAGTGTGTCTCCTTTAATGAGGGGGGCATGGAGAAGGAAGAAAATGAAGTGAGGTCAGGTCAGCAACCCTAAGAATATCAGTCTATTGAATGAATATCAGTCTATGAAGGGAGATCAAGAGGTGAGCACAAGAAGGACAGTCTAGGAAGCCTGGAGGTTGTTCTCTACTCTTCATATGTAGGTATGTCAGCCTACAGTGCAAGCAGAGTTGCACCAGATGCTTTCAACCTGTAAAGGAACATTTCCTATTCATGGTCCTTTCATGTATAAGAAGACAGTTTTTCTCGCAAATTTAAAGATCTTTTAGGGGCTCAGATTGGATTCAGAGAAACCATTCTAAATGCTGTGCTTCCTCTAGAACATGGGTAGGCAAACTAAGGCCTCTGTGAATTTGCCCAATACTCTTAAAGCCATGGGTTGGCAAACTAAGGCCTGTGAGCTGGATCAAGCCTAATTGCCTTCTGGATCCAGTCTGCAGACAGTCCAGGAATTGCCGTGTGGATTGCCAGCATGCATGCTATTTCCCTCTCCCTCCCTCCCTCTCCCTCACACGGCGCCAGCGTCTCCTCCCTCCCTCCCTCCCTCCTCCTGGCTTCTCCCCGCCCTGCCTAGAGGAGGAAGGGGGCTGGGCTTTGTTGGTGCCAGCAGCAGCAGTGCTCGAGCAGCCGTCCTTTAAAGCAGCCCCTCTCCAGAGCCCTTTCGCTCGCCACTCATCGTCCCTCTGCCGCCGCCAGCCCCTGCTGCTCACAAGACACAGGTAAGCAGCCACCAGGGCTCGTGGTGCTCTTGCATCATTTTCCCCCCTCCCCAAAATATAGTCCAACCCCCCACAAGGTCTGAGGGACAGTGGACCAACCCCCTGCTGAAAAAGCTCGCTGACCCCTCCTTAAAGCCAATTGTGGACATCACAACCATAACTTCCAAGTCTAAGGGGGAAAGACTCACTGCTCTCTGCTGCCAGTGTTTGCCAGTACAGTCGTACCTCGGGTTGCAAACACCTCGGGTTACGAACAACCCGGGTTACGAACTGCGCAAACCCAGAAGTATTTTCGCTGCGCGTGCGCGCGCAGAAGCGCCACACGCATTTGCGCATGTGCAAAGCGCAAAAATAGCAAAAATGGTGCTTTGCGCATGTGCAAAATGGCGTTTTCGGCTTACGAACTATTCGGGTTACGAACTGCGATCCGGAACGGATCGCGTTCGTAACCCAAGGTACCACTGTACATGTGTTTGGCTCTTGGCTGTCATTTGAGGGAAGGGTCTGCATTTAAAAAGAAAAGAAAAGTTATTTTCTGAGTACTTCATGCTCCTTCCTGTGTGTAGGGATCCATCTCCAGTCTTGTCCTTTCAGCTGTTCTGGTGCCCAGAACATCCATACATGGAACATTTGGTCCTCAAATTGGTGATTGATTATTACTTCAGGGCTTACTGCAGAGAACTATAACCAAAGAAACTTCATTTGCAAATGCTCAGAGCGTTTATTGGATTCAGTTGTAAAATCTTCACTTTGGTGTGATGCATGGTTGATAAACTTTAATGACAGGCTCCATTAGCAGTTGTTAAACAGGGAAGGATGTCATGGAAAATAGCACATTGTAGTGTGCATTGCTTTACCACTAAGCAGAAGAAGAAGCATGAGTTTTCATGGATTTTTCACTCATGGACCTGCTCTTCTAAGTGAACAAAGTAATGACGACAACATTCATAACACTGATAATTAATCAGAAAGGATTTGCAATCAGTAACTTCTTACTTGTGTGCTCAAAATCCTTCAGAAAAGTATATAACATATTAAGTCAAAGGTGGACATCCTTTCATTTTATTGGGGCTGCATACTGGTGATGGGAGAGCCAGGAAGGACTAACAAAATTTCACTGATAAGTTTTGCAAATCCATAGTTCTAGATGTATGGAGTATCAGTCAGACTTTGTATAATGCACCTCCTTTTATTTTCCCATTTGTGCGTTCATGTTTCCTGGCATCAGTTTTATTTTTCCTATTTGAATAATTTGGTGTTAGCTTGAGACTGCAAAGCGATTTTTTCCTAATGAGTATTTTTAATTAGTAGTCTGTTGAAGTTTCTGTGTGCAACATGTCTCTGCAATTGCAGGCAATATGCTTGGTCGTATTGGGTTTATTTGCTTATAAAGTAGTGATTTGCGGTTGTGATGTTAAAATGCTCACTGCACTGGGAACTTTGATACCAATGCTATCCTGGGACAGGATGCGTAACAGATGTGCAGCATTAATTGCAGTGTTTACTGCTGGGCAGAGCACTTTATGTAATGAAAAATCAATAAAAGATAATCAAACTGTATTCTCTTGACATCAGAAAAGGCATTGTGCATTTAAGGTGATGATTTAAAAAATGTGTTATGCAAGTCCCATGTTTTCTTTATGAGCCTACCTGTGGTGAACCTCATTTTGCTTCTGTATTCTGCCAACAAACATTTTTACCTTTCAGATTTTCTCAGAGGCAAAGACTAATAAAGATTTTTTTAAAAAGCAAAGCTCTTTAAGTTGTTGCAAAAATGGAAAAGGTGAACTGTAACCTTGGGGTGTTCATGATTCGAGTGTTGAACCCTGGGAGAGCAGGGTTCAAATCCCCACTCAGCCATGAAGCTCACTGGGTGACCTTGGACCAGTCCCTGTCAGCATTTCACTCCTCCATTGCTGGGTGTGTGCTTGCTATATCACATGTCTGTGTTTACTTTCCAGGCTTGGAAAGTGTGAGAATGGAAGCCAGTCTTATCTCTTCCGCTTGTACTGTACAGAGTTTGTCCCCAAAGGATGCTGAGCCATGGCTAAAGGCCAGGAAGGCTGAACTTGGTTCCTTAGAAAGGAACAAGACTTGGGAACTTGTCCCGATAAAGCCAGGTATGAAGCTTCTTGATAGTCGTTGGGTCTATAAAGCCAATACTGATCAGAAGGGCAAGATAGTCAGGCACAAGGCCAGACCAATTACATGTAGTCCCACAGTTGGGAAAAACACTACAGGAATCTGTTATGAGTATGACAACTGTATGTTTGATTTTGTATGGCTGGGTTAGCAAATGCAACAGTGGTTACCTGAAAAGGGGGAGGATGTCAGCAGGCCCGGCTCTAGGTGCAGTCCCGGTGGCGCGGGGCACCAGGGCGCGGGGCCGGCAGGGGGGACGCTGCACGGCAAAGCCGCATGGAAGCCATGCTGTGCGCTGCGAGGGCGGGGCCACCGGAACAATCTCTGCGCCTTAGCGCCAGGGCGCCCGACCTGCCTGAGATGGCCCTGGATGTCAGCATTTCACTCCTCCATTGCTGGATGTGTGATTGCTATTTATTTATACCCCACCATTTTCCCCGCAGGACTCTGTTTTAAATATACCAATAATTACAATAAAAACAGCATGGTGCCCGCCCTTTAATCAAAAGCAGTCAACTCCAAAATGCCTGTTGGAACAAGAAAGTCTTCACCTGCTGGTGGAAAGGAAGCAAGGAGGGAGCCAGTCTAGCTTTTCTAGGGAGGGAGTTCAAAGTCTCACACAAGGGTCAGATTGAGCAAGTCAAGTCCTTTATTGTCCAAGGAACATTTGGAATGTGTTGCTCTCTTTTTTTTGCTATTTTGTTCTTGTCCTCATGGCTTGTATTGGTTTTGATGGTGTGGGTTTAAGATTTTAACTTGCTTTGTGTGCTATACAACAACAACAAGAACAACAAGAACAACAACAAACAAACAAACAACTGTAGAATCATAAGCCAACCAATGGCATAATTAGAATGACGTTTGCATGCATCTCTATTTAATCTCTTTTTTAAAACATGCTCAAGTCTGAAAATGGCCAGATTTAAAAAATCTTGTGTGCTACTTCAGTGTTGACAGAGCATCAGTATTCAGCAGGAAACTGCAAATGTACACAGGCAGCTTCATATCTAGCTGGCCACCTGTTAGCAGCATCTGCTGTCATGTTGTGCACTCAAATGTTCATGAAAATCCTGTTAAAACCTACTTGAGTGTGTTTTGGTGGAATATGACTTTGATAGCAGTTTTTTGCCCTACTTTACCAAAGTAGAGATAAAAATATTTGCTTCAGAGATAAAACTTGTGAACCAACATCTTTCTTTTTCCCCAATTTATTTTTCTTTTATTTCAAGATTCAAAATTGCACTTTATCTCTCAGCAGTTATAATTCTATAATATTAATGGCTTCCTGCTCACCCACCCTTGATGTTTATAATCAGGATTGCATACAATTGTGTCTTAAAATTTCATCACATCCTGTTTCATCCTCTTTAACATGTTTCTGATGCTATTTTTTTACAAAACTTCAAACCCAGCTGTGGAGTTTGCCTATCAAAATATATTTTTTAAATAGACTACAAAAAGCTTTCAGTCCTTGAAAGATTCTAAATTTGTGTCTCTTATCAGAGCCGTCAGTTTTGCCATCTCTGCTATCTCTTTCTTTCTTGATAAGCTTCCCAGGTTGATGGCTCCAAAATCCTTTTCTCATCCCAAGTTTATTTTATTAGGTCCACCCCACTAGGTTTTTAGAGAGGTGTACGCTAGGGATTCTAGGATAGTTCCTTCCAAGCCTTCAAATGCCATTTCTTCCTTCATAAGGTTCCAAAATCAAACCTTCCAGTTCTATGGTGTGTGGTAGTTATGAGCTAAAAAGCACAGGGATTTTGAAACCGTGGATGTCACTCTGGTTTAAATCTGGTTAGAAATTCTGGTTCTAGAATTCTAGCTGGCGTAACTCTGCATATGTACCATGTATCAAAAATTAATTCTGGAATGAGGAATTTGTGCAATGACTTGAACCACTGCCATAGTCTTCACTATGGGAAATGTGCAGCAGTCATTCACTTGCTAAGAGCAAGGAAGGTCCATCGTTTATCTTGGCAGTTGACATCTTTGCTCCTGCTGTGAAAACCATTTCAGATCTGGATTCCCCCTCTACTATGTCACTGCATAACATCAAAAGAAAGTGGCTCGCCCACAAAACCATATTCACTTAATGAAAATGAAAAACAAGCTGTGTCAAATGTTGGAGGCTACATAAAACCCTTTGAGAAAAAATAAATTTACCATTATCCCCTTCCTCTGATATTGACACATTTATGAGAGCATGAGATCTCCACACCCTCTGGAAGGTTTCAAAAACAATCCTATTGAGATCCCAGAAAGCCCAACAAAAACATATCTCAAGTGTAGGAAAAATGAATTATGTCATTGATACGAAGAATATATGTGATCAAAATGAATGTATTACCAAAAATGTTATTTTTGTTCCAATCAACAATATGAAATGTTTCAAAGAATGGCAAAGAGATATTTCAAGATTCATCTGGAGAGGGAAGAAGCCAAAAATAAAATACAAATTGCTAACAGACATTAAGGATAGAGGCTTCTCCCCTCCAGACTTAAAATTGTATTATGAAGTGTCTTGTATCTGTTGGATCCGGGAGTGGATAAGTTTAAAAAATACAGATCTATTGGATCTGGAAGGTCATGATAATCGATTTGGATGGCATGCGTATTTATGGTATGAAAAGGCTAAAATACATAAGAGTTTTTACAACCATATAATAAGAAAAGCAATTTTCAAAGTATGGGAAAAATATAAGGATTTATTAGAACAGATATGTATAGATGGAAAACAAGATATGGACATGCATGCATGAATAATAAATATAATGGAACCATGGAGAGGGGAGAGGGAAGTCAAGGGATCGGAGAAATCCCACATTGTGATATTGTATTGATGTTTATTTTATATTGTTATGAATAAAACAAAAAAAAATTTTTGAAAAATCTCTCAAGTGTTATCCTGTGTACTAGGAGGGTTCTTAACAAACTAATTATAAACATTTTTTAAAAAAAACATTTTTTTAAAGAAACAACATTTTTTATTTTTTAAAAAACAAAACACATCTAATTACTGGTTGATAACCTAGAGGCTAGCCTCTAAGATGCTCTCAAGAAAAATCTAAAATCTAAAAAAAAAAATTAAAAATGCAATTGGGCGAGCGCCCAATTGGAGAACAGCCTTTACCAAAAGTGTCATGGACTTTGAAGAAGTATACCTGAAGGAGCGTCTCCACCCCCATTGTTCTGCCTGGACACTGAGGTCCAGCGCCGAGGGCCTTCTGGTGGTTCCCTCGCTAAGAGAAGCCAAGTTACAGGGAACCAGGCAGAGGACCTTCTCGGTAGTGGCACCCAACCTGTGGAATGCCCTCCCACCAGAGGTCAAAGAGAACAATAATTACCAGACCTTTAGAAGGCATCTCAAGGCAGCCCTGTTTAGGGAAGCTTTTAATGTTTGATGGATTTCTGTATTTTAATATTTTGTTGGAAGCCGCCCAGAGTGGCTGGGGGAACCCGGCCAAATGGGCGGGGCATAAATAATAAATTATTATTATTATTATTATTATTATTATTATTATTATTAGAAGCACAAACTCAAGGAGAAACAGGAAGGCGCGTTTGGCAAATCCTCACCCTCCCTTTTCACCGCTCAATTTGCAGGTGGTGAAATGGGCCTATTGTGGATATTCTTTTTGAGGTGGGGGCGATATTAGTGGGAGGCCATGAAACATAGCTGAGCTCGGTGTGGCCATGAAATTGCTTGTTCTCCAGAACCCCCCTCAGGATGTTGTTACACCAGGACATGTAACATTTTGGAAAATTAAACTGGAAGCTGTCAAGGGGAGCTACTGATTCCATGGAAAACCCAGAGAGGGTGAGGGTGAGGTGACAGGAAAATCTATTCCCCCCCCCCCCAAAATACATAGCCCTTACATATTTATTCTGCAGATAACACACATTTCACACATTTTGGTTTTTATCTATAAGTGAATTTGAACTTATGGTACCAATAAAACATGTTGGCGAGAGATGATGGGCAAACATTTTAAAAAAAAACTTTCTGGGTGTATATTTGGGTGGAAAACAAGCTGGTTTGGGTTTCATATATGTAATGTTTTGCACTGCTGTAAAAAAAAAATCAAAGCACCATAATAAAGCAAGTGTATTTAGCCTTTTACACAACAATTTTAATTAAGACTGTGCCTATGTTCACTTTTGCTGCAAGGAAGTTAGTGATAGTGCTGTAGCCTTTTGAGGAAATTAATGGCTCCTGCTTGTTCCCTATCCTCATGTCCTCTTCCTAACCTTTTCTTCAGTCCTGTTATGTATGGAGGACCAATGGTTCCACAAGCAAAATATTTTGCTGTCTAGAGCAGGGTGTGAGCATTTTGAGAATGTACCAGCTGTTTCAGGTCACTTATGGCTTAAGTAACTCATTCCTTCTGAATGATTTATTCGGCTGCTGGCTCATTGAGTTGCCAAAGTTTTACAGACACTATGTGAGGCAAAGATTTATCAGCTTGAGGCAAAGGGAGCCATTTGTTAGTCACAGGAAAGGGTAATTAGTCCATTTGCAGGTCTTGACATATTGTGTCTCCAGCTTCAGGAAAGAAGGGATGGTGAGCCTCAGCCACATATTCCTGTTCTGAGGTGAGACAATGGAACCCACTTAGAGGGTGGGTAAGTGAGTCTAGAGAACATGACACAGAGAGGTGCAATATGTTTGTGCACTTAAACAAGACATGACACAATACATGGCTGTACATATTTCTGCCCAATTAGTAGTAATTATACCTTATACGTATTTAGTTAGCGCTCATGTATCTGCAATAAGTAAATGGTGTATGGTTTTGTTTATATGTTTATTGGCTGCCCTATACCCAAAGTAATCTAGACAGTTTACAGAATTAAAACAAACAAAACTTACAGTAAAGCAACAGAATACAATCAGTGCAATACCATAATAAAATCCTCTTTTAAACAGAGAGGATTGTCCAGACTTATGCAACCTGGTATCTGCCAGATGGGCTACAACTTCCATCCATGCTGACGTTGGCTGATGGGAGTTGTAGTCCAAAACATCTGAAGGACACCAGCTTGTTGAAAAGTAGGATAGGCAAGTAATCCAGATTTAATCTCATCCTCAATTCATTACTTAAACATCAAGCGGTGCCACCTCACATCTTCATATCACCAAATTGTTTTTCATTTTAGTCAGTCAGTTGTCAAGTGTTGAGTAATCAAGTTGAGATGTGTGCAGGCAGAAATGGTCCCTAGTGCAAAAGTTAGTATCTTGCATAACATGTCCACAATAACATTCAGTGGCTCTCTGTCACAAAACCAGACACATACAGACAATTCCCCTTCACACATTCCTACACATAATCATATATACACAGTCCATTTATCAATAATGCACATATTTGACTTCCCATGCATTCATATATGCCTGTACCACATCAGCATTTTTTTCCTGGGAGCTCCAGACTTGAGGTCACCTTCCACGTTGAAATGATATTTTAACTTCTGCTCTGAGAGCTGATTTATAAATTATCTGACTACAAAGATAATACAGCATCCAAAATGAAAAAGATTGTTTCAGACATTTCTCCAAATCCTCCCCACACTCCACAGTCTGAAATGAGTTTTCAGTTCTAGATTGAAGCCCAATCCAGTTTAATGAGAAAGAATCGGAGAACACATGAGGAGAGATGGAGGGGGCAGACACAAGCCTTGTTACCAATGTGGTTTTGAGAATCATCCAAACCAAGCCATCCTTTCATGGGGGAGTTATCCAGAACAGTGTGTGTGTGTGTGTAAAATAAATATTACGAGTTCATCCATTACCCAACAAAATGCATTGAAGGCATGTAATATTAAGATTAATGCCAGTAGAATGAGAAATGCAAATACTGTACCTCTTTCATTATATTGTAGACTTTCCATTGTCTAGAAATTCATGATTGTAGGAGAAATTAGCAAGGCACATAATGGTCCTGACTTTTTAAAAATTAGGTTATTTTATGACCATTGATAACATTGTGGCTAATTTATGACAAATCTCATGCTTCGCAGCCTAAAATGCTCATTTGCAGGGATTGCAAGAGATGAGAAAAGAAAGGGAAGCCTCCTGATATAATTACTTTTTCAGTTGACTAAATTCATTGTCAGGGGGCAGGGGTAACTTGGCCTCTGGGAGAGACAAGATAGAGAAATAGCCAGGAACACTAATGCTGTGTTATTTGGGTTTTTATAAAATAAAGTTACTATAAAATGAGCACATTTCACACCTTCATGAAAGTAGATTCTGAGAGTCAGACAGTTAGAATTTGCTAAATTAGATTGGAAAGGGACACTTGGCTATGTCTATATTGTGACTGAGGAGCCATAAGGTGAAAGGCTGGGAGGGGGAAGAGACCTTGAGAAGAGACCTTGTCATTTCCTATGTCCTACTAACTTGCTCCAGCCATGGCAGAAGGTATGGGAATGGCTTTTTCATTTATTTTGTCTCCATTTTCCTCCCCTCCCCTTTCTCCTTCCATTGTCATCAGCAGGAGGAGAAATCACAACGCCATCTGCAGTGTTTTGCCCTTTTGCGGGGCATATTGGGGGTGCAGGGAGCCTTCTGCCATTCACCAACAATGCACACCACCGGTAGTATACACCTAGAGCTGTAGAGCTCTCAGCAGGCATACTTGAAGATCCTCTGCGGGTGTATGTGGAGCTAGTGGAGCAGCCAAATCCTAAGACAAGGCAAAGTCGGCCCTCCAGATGTTTTGGGACTACAACTTCCATCATCCCTGACCAATGCTCCTGTTAGCTAGGGATGATGGGAGTTGTAGTCCCAAATATCTGGAGGGCCAAGTTTGCCTATGCCTGTCTTAAGAGCTTTCAGCTAGCCTTTGGCTGACTTTAGAATAGCAGCCTAGATTTGCTCAATAGTTTTATTGATGGCATTAGATATCGGTGGCTTTACTGCAGGTAGTTTATGGTGACCTCTTCTTTGTCTAGTTCGTAAGTGATTAGGGACTGATTAATTAAGACGATGCCTGCTGAATGTCCAAAAAATAATCTGACCTTAAAAATAATAATCAGCTGTGAACTGACAGATTTTTTTCTTAGGACTTTTGCCTACCTTATGCCATTCATTTCATAAAGTGCTTTAGAAGCATCTGTGTTTGCTGTTCCCCTTACTAATGTTTATGCGCACACATATTGCTCCGTTATTGTTTTGTTCTGTGTAGGTGCTTTTATTTGGGTTTTGTGAGTCATTTTGGAGGTGTTGTTTGTCAGAATAGCATGGTAAAAACTGAATAAAACTTTTAAGGCTTGGTGTACAGAAGGTTTGATTTGAAAGATAATGGGCTGGATTCACCTACGTGCTAGTGGCAGGCAGAGCAAGGACTTTTTCTAGTTAGGGTTGCCACCTTTGTTCTGGCAAAATACAAGACAGGACTGGGGAGGGGGATAGTGGGGTGATTCCCCCCCCCCAACCTGGCACTGAAGCGACTTCAAAGCAATCCATTGCAATTCATTGCAGCCTAACAGGATGGCCCCTCTGGAATTTGACACATGCACGCACACACAGAAATGTGTAAATATGCCTGTGCTTTGCTACCCAGAGCTTAAATGCATGGCCTTATCATTGATTTTAACTTTTTTGAATGGTTGTTTTTAACTGTTTCTACCAATAATTCTGTTGTTCTTTTAGTAAATGCTTTGAGGTTGTTGTTTTCAATCAAGCGGTATATAAATTTTAATAAATAAGATTCCAAATCCTAGTTCCAGTGAAAAGGGGGAGGATAAAGAAATGGCGAATCATCTGCTAATACTGATGACACCAAATTCCATGCTTCAGTATCATCTCACCCCACATCCTCATAATGAATGCAAATTTTTTAGCTTGGCACTTAATAGGCTGATGGGCAGGTTGTTAATTAGAATTGACTGAAATATTCCCTCTGGCTGATATTTCCATTGTGGTCCTCTATGTTATGCATCTTGCCTGCCTGTGTGTATAATTAACAATTAACGTAATGAAGTGATGGGAACCTTTACACTTTTAATATTTCTAAATATGTTGTCTTCATACGCATGAAAGAGATATTGCCTACAGAGCTTTCCTGGAAGATCCATACAGATATTTTAAGAATCTGATTACAAAAAAAAATCCTCTCTCTTTCTCTCTCTCCTCCCCCCCTCAGTTCCCCCCCTTTCTTGTTTGACCTTCTGTGTCATGGACAGCATTATATAAGAATTGGCTGTATCAAAAGTAAGGATTCGTTGTCGTAGCTTCCCCACACTCTCAGAATTACTAACTTTTTGGCTATTTTCCCACATGGAGGCAGCGTGCATCCGTATGGCCTTCATCCTTGGATGAAGAGCCTTTTCGCAGATATGGACTACAACCCTTTCCTTCCCATGTCCAGTACTGGCTCCAGGCTTTAGTGGTCCATTGAGCAAGTTGTCTTCAGTGGACCCAACTCCTTTCTCATGGTGTTGCTACCGCCCAGTTGCTCGCCTTCTTCCTGTGGACCCAACCCACACCATCACCACTGGGAGGAAAAGAGCAAAACAAGTGGAACACACTTGTATTTCTTCTTCCCCAAAGAATTCCCAAATGCCCATTGTTCTATGGGGCGGCCCTTCCAAAATGGCCAACAGATAGTTGTTGACACTGCCTCCATGTGTGTTTATCTCTGTATGTTTTCCCCTTGGGGTATAGCATGCAACCTGCTTGTACAAACGTGTTAATTTTTAGCTGGAGCTATAGTCAAAAACCAAATGCAAGAAGCCCATACATAACATCTGGTAACTATACATATTCACTGAAGTAATTTTAAGGTAGCTGTCAAGGAATAAGATCTCTCTCTCTCTCTCTCTCTCTCTCTCTCTCTCTGTGTGTGTGTGTGTGTGTGTGTGTGTTTCTGTACTAGGTATGGTTCAAAAGTTGTTAAGCAACCTTTCCACACCTCACAGGGGAAACCTGTCATCATTTCGAATGTAGTGTTACTAATGGGAAGCCACGTTCAAAAGCACCCTGTGGGTAATAAAACAGTTTTTAAAATAAACTTTAAGGACATATTTAGTTCATCATATGGAATGCTGATGCATCAAAATGCTTTGGCATCCGCGTGTTTGTGTGTGGTTCATAGCTGCCAAGTCTCCCGTATTCCCCAGGAAACCCCCGTTTTTCCAGCTGTTTCCCCGATGGCAGCTCGGATTTTTAAAAAACCCGTAAATCCCCCAGATTCTTACCGGCCCAGGAAGACTCCTTCTGTGTATGTCTGGGGGTCTCTGGACATGCGCAGAAGCGATTTCTGGTGCTGCGGCCATTTTGGAAATGGGTAGAGCTTGCGTAGAATCAACTTCTGATGCCGCTTTGCCCAGTTCCAAAATGGCCGCAGCGCGACTTCCAGCGCTGTGGCCATTTTGGAAATGGGCAGAGCATGCGTAAAAGCAACTTCCGGTGCTGCTCTGCCCAGTTCCAAAATGGCCGCAGCATGACTTCCAGCGCTGCGGCCATTTTGGAAATGGGCAGAGCATGTTTAAAAGCAACTTCCGGTGCTGCTCTGCCCAGTTCCAAAATGGCCGCAGCACGACTTCCAGTGCTGTGCTGCGCCAATCTGGGAGTTGGCACCTATGGTGTGGTTGCTTCTTACGGCACTTCCAGACAGTTGTTATGTGGGGGTGGGATTCAATCACATGCCAGTAAATGCAGATTATGCAATTATGGTTGAGTGGAAGGTCTTGCGCAACAAACACACTTCTCCAAAAGATCAGACTTCTTTGTGATAACGAAAGTGATGGGAAAATGCACAGAATAGTGTGGGATAATACTCTGATGCAACATGATCTAACATCTCTGCAAGCAAAAAGGAATGAATGCTCAATGAACAGGTTGATCAGAAGCACCTTTAAAGGTAAAGGGACCCCTGACCATTAGGTCCAGTCATGACCGACTCTGGGGTTGCGCGCTCATCTCGCATTATTGGCCGAGGGAGCCGGCGTATAGCTTCCAGGTCATGTGGCCAGCATGACAAAGCCGCTTCTGGCAAACCAGAGCAGCACACGGAAACGCCGTTTACCTTCCCGCTGTAGCGGTTCCTATTTATCTACTTGCATTTTGACGTGCTTTCGAACTGCTAGGTTGGCAGGAGCTGGGACCGAGCAACGGGAACTCACCCCGTCACAGGGATTCGAACCGCCGACCTTCTGATCAGCAAGCCCTAGGCTCAATGGTTTAACCACAGTGCCACCTGGAATGAATGAGGAATGAATTGAGGAATGAATCATTGAGGAATGAATGCTCAATGAACAGGTTGATCAGAAGCACCCTTAGAAACAAACAAAATTGCTAGAGTGATTAATCTGTTGCTGTGCTCTATTTCATACTGTAGGTGAGAAGCACACACACACACATTTTAAAAATAATACAGTAATCAGCCTACTTATACAGGTGAAGACTAGACAAAACCCTTTTACTGATCCGTCATATTATTGCATCATAATTTGCACACAGACCTCCTAACTTTACAATTCTGGTTGTTTATTTATTCCACATCTGTTGTTGCCCTTCTAGTGCTTAGCTTTTTATTCTACATTATCTGTTTATTCTACACAACCTC
Organism: Zootoca vivipara; assembly: GCF_963506605.1. Taxonomy (NCBI): domain Eukaryota; kingdom Metazoa; phylum Chordata; class Lepidosauria; order Squamata; family Lacertidae; genus Zootoca; species Zootoca vivipara. Next base: position 76,326,873 of record NC_083282.1, on the reverse strand, counting down.
TTTTAGTAAATGATCTGCACATGGTGGATAAAGTTCTGTCACTGTTGTTGTTTTCTTAAAGAAATGTAAGAGTTCCACAAAGAAGCCCTGGAGGCCCTAATTAATGGGTATTTTTTTGGCTTGTAACAAAGATATATTGCCTAATATTACATTCCTTGCAGTCATATGCTAATTAAAAGGCGTAGTATATACAATTGCTCTCCATCAAAGTGATTGAAAGCTTACAAAGATGCTTTCTTTTGCCTGTGGGGAGGATAGAAGACACCATCAGTCACCATGACTGTGCCTTAGGAATGAATGCTCCTGTTTTGTATGTAAACTTTTCTTAGGCATTTAAAAGGCTCGAAGGTGTTTCATTTCCTAATTCTGTATGCAGTCATCATGTACCGTATCTTCTTATAACAAGCTATTATGGTGACAAGGAAGGTCTCAACAGACTAATATTCACATTGTTTTAAATGAATACACAAATGCATACCTGATGTTCTTGATGACGGCATTGTTGACTCTGCCAAGAATCCAAGAGGCCATGTAGACAAGCTTTGGCTTCTGTGGTCTGCCTTTCTGTCTGTCTTTCAATATATGCTGATGCAGCTCTCTGTTAATCTGCTTTCAAAAGTGAAATGGGTGAGGTTAGAAAGACTCGTTCATAACAATATTAGGACTCAGAAACCTAATGGCATGCTGCCAAGTTCTAAAGCTCAAGTTGTTGCGGACATACAATAACCTTATACGATTGCCACCCCTTATAATTTGATATTTTGTGCCTTAATGGAGAGTAACCTTATTTGCAACAATATGTGATACAGTATGCTTTTGTGTGTAGTAGCCGAGGAATTATCTCCCAAACCAGAGTCAAAACCAACATGGAGGGCAGTATTCACCAAATGAATCCTGTCAACAGAAGGTGTATTGGGGGGGGACACACACACACATCAGCCTGTGCACTAGGCTGAGACCTTGTAGCTGGACACTGAGGTCCAGCTCCGAGGGCCTTCTGGCGGTTCCCTCATTACGAGAAGCCAAGTTACAGGGAACCAGGCAGAGGGCCTTCTCGGTAGTGGCACCCACCCTGTGGAATGCCCTCCCACTAGAGGTCAAAGAGAACAATTACCAGACCTTTAGAAGGCATCTCAAGGCAGCCCTGTTTAGGGAAGCTTTTAATGTTTGATGGATTTCTGTATTTTAGAATTTCTGTTTGTTTTTTTTGGAAGCCGCCCAGAGTGGCTGGGGGAACCCGGCCAGATGGGCGGGGTATAAATAATAAATTATTATTATTATTATTATTATTATTATGTAGTGCCACCCCAATACCCATTAATCCATGGGAACAGAGAAGCCTCCCCACCCACATATTCCTGCTATGGATCTGGTCTAGTACCTTCAGCATCTGCTATGAGAACCTGCCAGCGAAATATAATAATATGCAAGCAGATTACGAGCCACAGATATTGCAAAAACTCCACATCACTGAGACCACTCATGATTGGGTAGAATTCTTTTCCAGCCCTGTCAACCAGCGGCTAATCTTTGTGCATACCAAGGTAACAGAGGAGGTAGCATGCTTCTGAATACCTGTTGCTGAAAACAGAATTGGGGAGTGCTCTTGTGCTCAGTTCCTGCTTGCACGCTTCCCATGAGCCACTGTGAGAACAGGATGCTGAAGAATTTGGGACCCTGATCTGTTCCAGTAGGGGTCTTCTCCTGTTATGTTCTTAAGTGTGGGAAGAATGCCCAGTGGTGGATCTCCCAACAGTCTGACTACATATATCCATCTATTGTAAATTAAACACTGTAAAACCCTAGTTCCTTGATCAATCTTGCATGAGCTAACTTAAAGATTTAATGGATGGGCTAATTGGTGGGTTTTTGTCACATAATGGAATAATGGTAGCTTGATTCCTTTAAGCATTATCTTTGTTAAAAACAGTATTTTTGCCCCCGGGCCACTTGATTTAACACACCTGGCACTTAAGCGCTGCAGACATACTTCGTCAACTAATTGCTATATATAATGTTTTCCCTTCTGTACTAATTTTAAAGACAGCAAAACATGTTGCCAAATTACAGGTTAGTTTTATGTGCTACTGCTATTAATGTGCATGATTAGGCATGATTAATAGAAGGTGTGTTAACTTTTTTTGTGGGCCAATGGAAAATTATAGAGACATGGTACATTTTATAATCTCATTGCATTCCTTTGATGCACTGCAGGGTGGCAGGGTGGCTCTGAGTTGTAAAACCTATGCATCCTTTTAATGGGATGCTTTTATGAGAAGTTGTTCATCTGCTCTACTGGCCTACCTATAGTTTAACACAACCCAGGTGTTTATATTACACACAATGGTGTTTGGGTTTACAAATTTAGTTCCTAAATTATCGTGCCTTTTGCTAAGCTTCTACAAAGCAAACACTCGGATTATGTGTTTACATTTGATGCTCATCAAAATTGCAGAAGACACCAAACTGGGAGGGGTAGCCAATGCTGCTGAAGACAGAACCAGGACTCAAAATTACCTAAACAGATTGGAGAACTGGGCCCAAACTAATTAAATGGTTTTCAGTAGGGACGAATGTAAGGTTCTGCACTTAGGCAGTAAGAACCAGCTGCACATACCAGTATATAAGATGGGGGTGGGACACCTGGCTTGCCAGTAGTACATGTGGGAAGGATCTAGGGGTCTTAGTAGACCACAAGCTTAACATGAATCAACAGTGTGATGCAGCAGCAGCAGCAAAAAAGAAAAAGCTAATGCTCTTCTCGACTGCATCAACAAAAGTATAGTGTCCTGACCTGTCTTCTCCTGAATGCTGTGGTCATCAACTGAGATCCTCTTAGGCAGTGTTTCCCAACCTTGTGCCTCCAGATGTTTTGGGACTACAACTCCCATCATCCCTAGCTAGCAAGACCAGTGGTCAGGAATGATGGGAATTGTAGTCTGAAAACAGCTGGAGGCACAAGGTTGGGAAACACTGCTCTTAGGTACAGTACTGTATGTCATTAATGCAATTCCTCTGTCTTCTCATGACAGACAGGACCTTCTCGGTGACTGTGCCTCACCTTCACAACTCCCTCCAAAAGGGAGGGTCATCCTGTTCTTAATCACCTTTCATTTTATGGTGAAGACTTTCCTTTTAGAAAAAGCATTTAATAAGACACATGTGAGCCGTCTTTTATGCTACGGTTAATTATGCTAGAAATAGTTTTGCTGCTACTTTTAAGGATTTTTTTATGTCACTGCTTTTATGCTATCAATTGAACTTCCTTATTTTAATTATACACCTTTAGGTGCCAGCCAAAAACATTCCTTTTCAACCAGGCCTTGGGTTGATCTGATTTACATCCTATGCCCTCTTAAAATGTGTTTTTTTGGGGGGGGGTTGGGTTATTGCTTATATATTTATTATGTATTTTGTGGTTTTATATCTTGATTTTATTCCGTGAACTACCCTGACACCCCCAGATATAGGGTGGTATATAAATTCAATAAAAAATAAATTAATAATAATATAATGTATTGTTAGCTGCCTTGGACTATTTTTAGGAATGGTGGGCTAAACCTTTGAATGAATGAATGAATGAATTCCACCTAAACATTAGGAAGAACTTCCTGACAGTAAGAGCTGTTAGGCAGTGGAATTTGCTACCAAGGAGTGTGGTGGAGTCTCCTTCTTTGGAGGTCTTTAAGCAGAGGCTGGACAGGCATATGTCAAGAATGCTTTGATGGTGTTTCCTGCTTGGCAGGGGGTTGGATTGGATGCCCCTTGTGGTCTCTTCCAACTCTATGATTCTATGAATGAATGAGAATATATATATATATATATATATATATATATATATATATATATATGCCTTTGCTAAATGCATTATCATTAATCTTATTTCCTTTCTACGCATTGCTGCAACCTGAGAGTCCAACCACATCACTGAATTCACGTGCATTTGGAGATTGTAAGCTGAGTGATAACAAAAGTCTGAACTCATGCTCTATCCAGGTCACAGAGTCTGCTAAATCTTATTCCTTTTCTATTCATGCACTCTGCTTCCTTCTCAGGTGCTGTAAAAGCACCAAGTTTCAAAGGACAGCAAGAACTCCTTTACATTTGTTTTCAAAATTCACCTGAGTTGGTAACAATCACTTTCATAAAGCCACTGCCTTAGGTGTTGAAGAAAGCAAGCCAATTTTTGCAACTTCAGTTTTGTCTGTAAAAGGGAATCCATATCCTGTTCCAGGTAAGTCCAGCACCAAAGAAGGGAATTGCACTAAATCCCTGGCAGAACAACGGTAGCATAGCTTTGCTGAATGCAGCAGAGCTACTGTGAAACATATCCACAAGGATATAACACAGTCTCTACTGTGCTCTCCTTCAAACATACACTGACTCCTTTACTGATATACCTGCATGGTTTGCCCCATCCCCCCCCATATTCTTTTTTTTAAAGCTTACATTTCATTTTAGATATATCCCACTAATACTCCATTGCTAGCAATGGGTGCAGATTCTATCTTGTCTTGAGGTCAAGCCTGCGCAAAATAGAAATTGGGTCCTTAGAGTTGTGGCACCTACACTTTGCAAAACAGGTCATTAAGGAGAGAAAGTGAACAAGTGAACAATAAAAGAATCTGAAGTAACATATTTACAGTTCACAATATCTGAAAATCAGTTAGCCTAACATTGTCTTTTCTTATTTTATCTTTTTGTAAGCCACTTTGAGGGTTTTTGTTTTCGTTTTTACAATCAGGCAGTGTATAACTTTTATGAAATCTCCAGGATTTGTGGGGGCCCAAGAATGACTCCACCTGTGCAAGCTTTTTTTTTTTTTTTTTTGCTTTTTTTGAAAACTGAGGCTACCATTTTGGTTTGCAGTGCAAATAATTCAAGCTGCAGCATGAGAAGTCATGGGTTAATTGCATTCCCTGATCACCTAGCTGTCAGCTAATGCTCAGTTATTATGCACAACTACAGAAGTTAAAAACGGCACGAAAATTGCTACCATACCTATTAAATAGGTGGAGTCGGAAGCAAGCAGTTCCTTCCGAATAATTCATCTGACAGGCTTCTACAGCATTGAGAGATGTGTGGAGCCGTCATTGCCCCAAGCTTCCATTGCCTGGATTTACTAAATTGCTAATATTGTTCTAAGCAGTAGAGATTATGACAATTTATTATTTTCTTTGAGAATTCTACCCAGTGGCGTTATACTTGGCATTGAAGGGATCGCTTTGAAAAGCTTGTGTGTTTGTCCCTTAATCATTGTCAAGCTATTATCATCCTTCTAACTTTTCATTATAATGTAAATAAAGACTTTAACCATGTTGCTACTAATTTGGTTTCATTAGAGTCCTGTGATAGTTGGGTAAGAGCTGTGCATCCACTGCTGTTACATCAAACCCCCACATATATAGGGAAATATATTTCCTTTTCTTTAGGCCCTGTTGTGCACCAGTGATGATGATGTAGCATGCACAGCATACCCAATAAGGTACCTCTGTGTGAAATGCTTCACACAGCACATTGTTGGGTTATGGAATTCACTTAAACAAGATGTGGTTGGTGATGGCCACCAATTTAAGCTTTAAAAGGAGATTAGACAAATTCATGGAGGATAAGGTAACCAATGGCTGCAGCTGAACACAAGTTCTAGGATCAGATGTACCATGTTACTGATACCAGGAGAGTTCTATTGCACTCATCTCCTGCTTGTGGGCTTCCCATAGGCCAGTGGTGTCCAAACTTTTTTCAAAGAGGGCCAGATTTGATGAAGTGAAGGGCTGTGAGGGCCGACCAAAGGGCCAACCAAAGTTGTTGAACTTTATTTAGGATTGAAGTCATTGACCTTTTTATGATTTTACCCCAAAGGAAATAAACGCCACTGGGGCCCAGATTAAATCAACCGACGGGCTGGATCAGGCCCCCAAAACAGACTTTGGACATGCCTACCTTAGGCATATGGTGGGCCCCCTGTGGGAAACAGTAAGCAGGGCTAGATAGGTCTTTGGTCTGATCCATCTGGGCTCATGTTCACCCAACTTGACAGTCTCCTAAGATCCCTAGGTCCTTTCCACATGTACCGTGTTTCTCCTAAAATAAGACGGGCCTTAAAAATAAGCCATGGCAGGCTTTTCATGAGTAGAATAAATATAAGACATACCCCGAAAATAAGCCATACCGGGTAGTGTTGGGAGCAGGTCTGGATGGCGCTTCCGTTACGATAGAGGAAAAGGACGATGCCTGTCGGTGCAGCGCGAAGCCCCGACCCAGCAGGACCCAGAGAGAGGTGAAGCCCTGGGACCCGGCAAGAGCCTCAACGCGCGCCACGCGAAGCCCCAGCAGGAGCTTTGGTGCGCGCTGTGCGAAGCCTCAGGACCCGGGAGGACCTGGCAGCAGGCTCAGCGGGCGGCGCGCAGAGCCGCAGGACCTGGCAGGAGCCGGCAGCAGCTTCAGCCACGCCGCATCGCGTGAAGCCCCAGGACCCGGCAGCGGGCTCAGCGGGCAGCGCGCGAAGCCGCAGGACCCGGCAGCAGCCGGCAGCAGCCTCAGCCGGCTGCGTGAAGCCCGGGACCTGGCGGCGCATGAAGCCGCAGGAGCTTCAGCTGCATCGCATCGTGCGAAGCCGCAGGACCCGTTAGCAGCTGGCAGCAGCCTCAGCCGGCTGCGTGAAGCCCGGGACCCGGCGGCGGGCGAAGCCGCAGGAGCTGGCAGGAGCGCCGCATCGCATCAAGCCGCAGGAGCCGGCAGCAGCCTCAGCCATGCCGCATGAAGCCCTGGGACCCGGCAGCAGGCTCAGTGGGTGGCGCAAGAAAGCCCTGTACCATACTTAATAATGCTGTACCCTACTTAGGTAATAAAAAAATAAGACATCCCCTGAAAATAAGCTGTGGTGTGTTTTTTTGGAGGAAAAATTAATATAAGACGTGTCTTATTTTAGGAGAAACACGGGGGTACTACTGGCAAGCCAGGTGTCTCCCACCCTATATTTGTCCATCTAATTCAGACATCCCCAACCTGCAGCCCTCCAAATGTTTTGGCCTACAACTCCCATGATCCCTAGCTAACAGGACCAGTGGCCAGGGATGAATTGTAGTCCAAAACATCTGGAGGGCTGAAGGTTGGGGGTGCCTGATCTAATAATTCCTGCCCAAGATTATTTCTACCTTACATTTGTCCTTACTGAAATCAAGCTGTTGGTTCTGGCCCAGTTCTCAAATCTGTTTAGGTCATATTGAATCCTAATAGCCATCCAAAGTTGTATAGACATTTTCTCATCCTAGGGTAGCTCCAGGGCCGAGGACTGTGTAGTTTCTCCACTCCCATTTCTCTGTTTAGCTGTCTCCAACTTGTCTGCCTTTCCTCTGCTTTCTTTGCTGCCTCTGAGGTTGTGGTAAGGTTGCCGCTAAACCTCAGTTATCTGCTGGTGCTGCATTTGTTGATACCGCTGCTTGCCTCTCTCCGTGCATCCCACCTTAAGCTTTTTATGTGTTTATGCCCAGCTGTGTTAGATCTGGCGAGAGACAGTGGTTAGGGCTTTACCAAGTTGCTCTAAGTATCCTTTCACTGGTCACTGTGCATTGCACAGAAGCTACCTTATCTGAGATTGCTCAGGCAAAGGTGGTTTTAGGAAACAAAAAGAGTCCATTCCAGAGAGCTACTTCCTGAATAACCGATATGCCTTTTAAATTGGCAATTAAAGCTTTAGTCAATTTTAATTACACCAATTAATCTGTTAAAAAGCTTGTAGCCTACAGAATATTTATTCCAACGACATGAAGTCTAATATGCCTGCCACAGTAGTGCAAGAGAACAGAGGTGCACATTGACTGCCTCTTAGATCTGGAAAATCACAGTATTGTCAGGACACAAGGTCACAAACATGTATCTAAAGAAATTGTAAAACAAATCAAAGGAAAGAGATGGAAACTATGTAGCTGCCTTTTTTATCCCATTTGAATGTGCTTTTCAACAAGTTACCGTAATTGTTGCTGTATTTTAGCTATAGTGTTTTTGTTTTACTTAGCATGTATATCCTCTGATGTTGCATACGGAGTGAGTCATGCATCAAGGGGGAAACGTTTTAAAATCCAATTTAATGCAATGTTTCTTTTAGTGTTTCCTTTCTTTTCCTTCTTCATTTAAAATTTAACTAATTCTTCCCCAAGTAGACAAACAGCCAACAAATTAAAAGTTTTCATTCCATTTTCATCAAAGATTTAGCAACAGATGGGTCAGAGAAATGTCTTGTTGCTAGGGCATGTGTGCCTTTGCAAAACCAAACAATAACGTTTCTAATGATGTACAGCTTGCCGAGTTGTGATCATAAATAATTGAAACAAAACAGCTGTTCTCCAATGCAAGACATTCCATGAGGAAAGCAGCATTGCTATCTTTTACAACAGGGGTTATTTACTTACCCCTTTGCGGTGAGCTTTTCTGTCATTTGGCCTAAGATACTATACTATAGATTAAAATATAGCTTTTGATATTGCTGTATTTGCCCAAAATACTTGGGGGGGGGAGAGATATTTTTCGAAAGCCATTCCTGAAAGTGTACTGAGCAAAAGTATATGTATAATTATGCAAAAACTATTATGTATAATTGCAAAATTATACATTTTGCAAATGTATAAGAATTATCAACACTTAACAACAATAGGAAATAAACTAGCTCAGGGATGACCTGCTGGAATGCCAAATCTAGCCACTGGAGTGATTTTATATGGTCCCTGGTGACTGTCAAATTTGAATCCAGTATGTTTACCCACAGCTTGAAATCATAGAATCATAGAGTTGGAAGAGACCACAAGGGCCATCCAGTCCAACCCCCTGCCAAGCAGGAAACACCATCAAAGCATTCTTGACATATGGCTGTCAAGCGTCTGCTTAAAGACCTCCAAAGAAGGAGACTCCACCACACTCCTTGGCAGCAAATTCCACTGTCGAACAGCTCTTACTGTCAGGAGGTTCTTCCTAATGTTTAGGTGGAATCTTCTTTCATGAAAGAAGCCTTTAAGTTGTAGGAAGATATTTTCACACTTTAATGCCCCATCCCTCTCTTGCATTTTATATGTAATGTGTAGATAAATAGGAACCGCTACAGCGGGAAGGTAAATGGCATTTCCATGTGCTGCTCTGGTTTGCCAGAAGCAGCTTTGTCATGCTGGCCACATGACCTGGAAGCTATACGCCGGCTCCCTCGGCCAATAATGTGAGATGAGCGCGCAACCCCAGAGTCGGTCACGACTGGACCTAATGGTCAGGGGTCCCTTTACCTTTACCTTTTTAGATAACATATAAATGCTTGTATTTGAATGCAAATACCGTACTATACATGAGGATGTGCACTACATTATGGTGAAATTCTTACCACTACACAAAAACAGCTTTATTATGGAGTCTGGAAACTTCTAAGGCAACCATAAATGTACTTCTGGCCCCCAGAACACTATTATAAGTAGCTCCCAAGGATGTAAAGAGGCTAGCATTCCTGGGTTTGTGTTAGTGTGAAAGAGAGAATATTATCATAGATGAGTTATCAGTTTGGCCACATGTCATAAATGGAGCATGAATGTAATAATTGTTCTCCATAGTAAAGGCAATTTATTGCTGAAGATTAATTTCCCAGAGAGAGAGGTTCTGAATATGAATTTCATGGCTGCTTGTTAGACAGGAGTAGGTTCTTGCCAAATATTTCAGAAGATGACAAATTAATTGCTACTAGGTTTTTAATCTCAGAAAGGTGATTCACAGATAATAAATCTGAAAGATACCTTAACCATGGATGGCAAAAATCTGTCAAGTTCAGCCTTATTTACATACAGACTAAATATGTAGGTTGGGATGGGAAAGCACAATGAATTTTCTTCTCCTACCTCTCCACCCCTAGTATGAGTTCCATGGAGGGTCCTTGCTTGAAGAAGGCATCTGTAGGAATGTTTTAAAACATGCATAAAACAATATAAACATATCTGGAATCTCATCAATAAAGATTAGTGGGGGATATTCACCTAAAAAGGGCTTCTGTTTGAGAAATGGGGCTTTCTCCTCTTCTTTCCCATGAGTACCCCCTGAAATTGATTCAAGGAGAGGGTTGGGCAAACCCCCAGAACATTGTGCAGGGGGAGGAAGATAATTCTCTGTGGCAAGCTGCAGTGCAGGACATGTAATTCGATTTAGTGAAATTGGTTGTGGGGTCCTCATTTCTGTGTATTATCACTGAAATCTCTGTACTGTATATTTGTTAGCAAATTTGCATTAGCCCTGCATTCCTCTCCTCCAGTTTGTGAATGTGTTATTGTCACCCCTGGTGGATGGGTGCTGCTTGCTTTTTTTTTTTAACCCGAGCATAGTACTTTATAATATACATAATCAATAATCATTGAGCAGCCCCCTCTGGCATCGTATTATTTATCTTTGACCTGGAATTCCATTTGCTTGTGGCGAACCAGGTATGTGAGGGCTGTTTGAGGGGGCCCTCAGCAAAGTGGCTTCTGGGAGGGGGTCACTTCCAAGTTGGTATCCTCTAGGTCAGGTTCAAATTCAGGCAAATGGGCAGAGCTACAAAGGTTCATGTTACCTTTGTTCACTAAGGTAGTTTCTGTGCAGAGAAACAGGAGCCATTATTGGAATTCAAGAACACATTCCAGTGAGGCAAAAACATCTGGGGTATGAAGCAGGCCCTGTAAGTAGTGATACTAAGGGGGTGTGGTGTGGTCATATTTCATGCCTGGTGTCAGTATGACGCTGTCTAGTACCCAGTGAAATAAAGGAACTGAAGCACATCATCACTGATTCGCCCCACCCCTGGTTCAAATAAACAAATGAAATAAATACATGTTACTTTTGAGAGAAGAATACCGACATTTATTTTAGTGACAGAGTTTTGCACTCATTACTATGTTATCTGGGAGATTTAATCAAGCTGCAAAATTTAGTGTCGTTCTTGTTCATCACGAACGCAATTTCGACAGGCAATTTGCAATGACTCTTCATATTAATAAATCTTTTGAGATTTATATGCAGAGATAAATGCATACTGCACTTCTTTTGCTCTTTGGGAAAATGGTACTAGAAAAGAAGAAAGCAATCTCAGCAATATACCATATTTAAGTTTCCTGAGTGACTGCACCTGACTAGCATAGTTCTGGGCATGCTCAGTGATATGCATGAAATAAAACAAGATTACCTTTGTAAATTTCAGAGCTTCTTTACAATTTGTAAAGAGGTATTAAACAAGACTACATTTCCATGGAGACAAGGTGGACAAGTGCCAGTTTTTACCTATAGTAGGACTCATAGTGTTGCTCTGATTATCTGGATTAATATGGGGCTCAGCTGCAGGACAGAAGTGCTGACCCTCCTGCTGCCAAGTTTGACATTTTAATGATACCTGCTTTTTCATTTTGGTTTATCAAAAGCTGTATTGAAATTATGCTCTGGCAAGTACGTATCTCAGCAGAAATATTAGGATATACCCTAAGTATGAAGTATATTTCATCATAATCTGAAAGGGGGCATAGGGATACAATCAGAAAGCTTGTACAGATAACTAAAATACATCCATTTGGCTTTCCTACTTCTGCAACTCAAATGAAAGAGATTGACTAATGAGGTGGAGCATTATCCATATGGAGGAAGGTTCGAGAGGTTGAAGTTTCTTAAATTAGAAAACATTAAGCCTAAAGAGGAACATGATGATAGTGGCTTATCAATGGCAAAGAGAGAGTGAATAGTGGAGATGTTATCATAGTTGGATCTAGGGGAGCGCAACTGTTGTCGTCACACCAGGTGCAGAGCTTCTGGGGCACTGCAGCTATGACATCCAACGGAAGCCAAGAGGTAAAGGAAGGATGCACAGGGCTCCACTGAAGTATGAGACACCAAGGTCCGCCAGTTATGCTATTCTATTTTGTTTTAAATGCAAAAGCACCTAGTGGTACAATATGGTGGGAGGTTTAGGACAAAGGGATCTACTACATAATTAATAGAAACAGTAGATTCTGTATATTGGATGCCTTAAGTAAACAGATAAATAGGTAAAATAAGACAACCTCTGTTTTTTGCTCCACCACATTATTGCCAGGTTTATTGCCTCTGAAAATTTCATGAGATATTCTAGAAGCATCTGGTTGGCCACTTTCAAGAAAGAGTGTTAGAATGTATCTACAGTGGTACCTCGGTTTATGAACACAATTGGTTCCGGAAGTCTATTCATAAACTGAAGCGTTCATAAACTGAAGCGAACTTTCCCATTGAAAGTAATGGAAAGTGAATTAATCCGTTCCAGACGGTCCGCGGAGTACTCAACCTGAAGCGTACTTAACCCGAAGCATGGGTGTAATTGGTTGCGGAAGTCTGTTCATAAACTGAAGCATTCATAAACTGAAGCGAACTTTCCCATTGAAAGTAATGGAAAGTGAATTAATCCATTCCAGATGGATCTGCAGCGTTCGTAAACCGAAAATTCATAAACCGAGGTGTTCCTAAACCGAGGTTCCACTGTATATTCACACACACACACACACACACACACACACACACACACACACAGAGAGAGATATATATATGCGCAACCCACTGTCTTTGTTCTCTAAAATGCACATCCCATATGCATTTTAAGCAAAAAAATTAATGCATTGAGAAGTGATGGGAATCTGCAATATGGAAGAGGCAGGGAGAGAGAGATTGGGGAAATGCCAGTGATATTACTTCTCTCCGACTTTTCAGGCACGTGTAAATGTAATCTCTCTTCCTTGCTTTTTTTTTCAGGTTCTGCACTTTTCATCCAGCTTCCACACCCTATTCAGGCACCTTGGGGGAAAAAATCTGTTGCCTTTCCCTGCTTGTATGTCCATTACAGACTATTCACTTCCCTAGGAACAAATTGAAGGTAAGTCTTTAAATGAGTTGCTCATGTTTAATGCAGGATTACATGAACTGTGAGTGATAGGAAACAAAAGGCAAAATCTGTATAAAGATGCTTTTGCAATGCTTTTCACCTGCTGTACCTCGTTACTTGCACACACACGGAATCAGTTAAAGAATGAAAATAGAAGAGTGTGTCAACAAGTAAAAAAATAGATGTGATCTAATCTCACATTTTGCAATGTCAAAAAGTCAACTATATAAATTTTTGTAGACATCTGAATGCAGCCCTGTTTCAGGAAGCTGTTAATGTTTGATTTGTTTGTTGGTTTTGTTTGTATTCTTGTTGGAAGCCACCCAGAATGGCTGGGGCAACCCAGTCAGGTGGGCAGGGTATAAGAAATATTATTATTATTATTATTATTATTTTATTATTATTATGAAAGTGATCTATTACTGTATGCAAAAGCTTCCACTGGTGCTTGTTAAATGTGTAATTTGGTACTTAATACTGCATATGCAGGATTTCTTTTTGAATCTAACTTACATGCAAATTATGTTACCATGTTTCATGGCCTTAAAGAGCCAGATTTTGCAATCTCTGAAGAAATGAACTGTTAAACAAATACAGTTAGCATCCAAATACACAAGTCAAATGACCTCGTTTGCTGTGTTACTCGGTATCATCCTAGCTTCTTGGCTTCAGTAGTCACCTTTCATATATGTTCCCTCCGACCTCTCACTTTAATGTATCTTCAGTGTTAATGTATCTTCAGTTGACCCTAGTAAAAGCAATTAAAAGACTGCCAGTTAAAGTTATTTCAGAGGGTGAAGGCAAATAACCCTAGAAGACTTATAGCAAGGAAAGAGCTTGAGCTGAGGCTGTTTTCTGTATGGAAGACATATAACAGGAATGGTCAATTAGAAATGTTAGTTCTGTCCGTGGCATCTTCAGTTTACCTCAGCCTTGGTCACAAATACAGAAAATATTAATTTAATGACTCATTGTGGTGTGAATCAGCTACCACTTAGATCCCAGACATAAATTAATAAGCATGCCAATTAGACTTATTCTCATTAAAGTTCTTCTGGATTGAGGATGTAGTTTTCTAAAACATAGTTTTCATATTGTGTTCTTTCCACTTTATTAGATGAACGTTTATGTGGCACTGCACCAAGTGAAGATCCCTCATGTTTGCCTCAGTTCCAAGTACAGGTTTTCTCTTAAACAGGATTTAGTCTAGAGCAGGCATCCCCAAAATTCGGCCCTCCAGATGTTTTGTACTACAATTCCCATCATCCCTGACCACTGGTCCTGTTAGCTAGGGATCATGGGAGTTGTAGGCCAAAACATCTGGAGGGCCGTAGTTTGGGGATCCCTGGCCTAGAGTGTACATTTCTTCCAGTAACTAAAAGCATCTCCAAAAATGAGACATGCTCCTTGGCTGAGCCTAATATTAGACTCTTGAGGAAGCATTTGATTGTTCCCTGTGAGAACAGGATGCTGGACTACTGTAGATGGGCCATTGGCCTGAATCAAGTTCTTATGTTCAGCCACACTGCATATATGTTGCTGTTTCTGAACCACCTTCAAAGGCAGACCCACATGGAACCTTGTTGGCCTACTTAGCTTAATTAGGAACTATAGCCCTGTTGGATTACAAGCTTTGGATGCAGAAGATCCCATTTTCTGTCCCTCATGTATTCACTTAAAGAGATGAAGTAGTAGGATGATGCGAAAGATGTCATTTTCTTGAGACCCTGGAGAGCTACAGTCAAGTAGGCAATGCCAAGCTAAATGGACAAACACTTTGACTTTGCATAGGGCAGCATCCTATCCCTGTTTCCTCTGCCTAAGGAGTATTGTATCTGGGCAGCCAGGCAGATGCTTCCTGTCATGTGTTATAGTTCTAAAATTAAGCTCCCAATATGCTGCAAGGATAAATAAATAAGATGGCCTGCCAGATTCCCTTTTGGTTTTTGCACAAGATGTGCAACCTCTTACTCTTTTTTTACAGAGGTCAAGTTTAGTACAATGTTTTAGAAAAAACTAAACAAAAGCTTCACACACTTCCTCTTTGGATGATCTACATAATTTTTTATTTTTATAATCAGAGATTTTGTGTTTTGGGTTTGCTATGTCAGTTGCAATCCTACTTGTACGTGCATAATTTGTGCTTCTCTAACTCCAAGGGCAAAAAGGAATAGGGTGCTCATCTGTGCTTCAAAATCAAGTCTATTTAGACCTCCTTATGCCCTTGAAGCTATGATTAAAGCAAGCTGGATTAAAAGAAATGGAGGCCGTGTGCAAAGTCCTATTTTGGTGCTTCATATGCCTCAGACCTATAAAACTATTGTAGGTCAACTTCCCCCCCTAGTGTAATAGAAGTCAGGGCTTTGAAATGAGGTGCTGCCAATCCTGTTCATGTGTATTATGGAGCTCCAAAAGCTTTGGAACAGTTTTGCCTCTAGTGTAGTCTGCTGAGCTGGAGAGCAAGCAGCAGCACAGCATAAAAGGCAAGCAGGTGTGCTGACCTTACTCATTGCCCTGATCAAGCCTCCATCCCCATCTTGCCTCTTTCCAGCAGTGTCACAAACCTAGTTACTTGTTCTAGTTACAGGTAGGTAGCTGTGTTGGTCAGAGTCGAAGCAAAATAAAAAAATTCCTTCAGTAGCACCTTAAAGACCAACTAAGTTTTCATTTTGGTATGAGCTTTCGTGTGCATGCACACTTCTTCAGATACACAGATACACTAGTGTAGTTAGGTGCTACTGAAGGATTTTTTTTATTTTGCTAGTTACTTGTGTTCGTTGCAGTGCCTATGTGAAGGTTGGTCATCCATCCATTATTATCATTTTCAACATGCCCATGCCCACACAGACAAGCCTACAAAAATGCATCCATAAGCACATTCCCTTCTTTCTTGTGCACTCCATCCTGCCCTATCCCTGACATCTTTTGCAACACCTACAATGCTACCCATCTTCTCCTCTGTCTTGTACTATCCAGTCTGGATTATCGGTATTTCATGATTTTGCTGTTTTATATTATTTTGATCGATCGATTGCATTTTTATTGAGGTGTTCACTTATAAGTTTCAGTAAACTTTCTACCCGGTACATAGTGTGGAAAATATGATAACATATTTTGCATAACAGACTTGTAGGTTATTGGAAATGCTCTGGGCCTTCGCACAGCATGACACTCAATGGTTGGCAATAAGGACATAAATGAATGGCCTTTAATGATCAGGAGTTACACCAAGCTTCTAGAAATGGTGATGAGTGCAAACCAATCATGATTGAATAAGCAGTATGGATGGAATTTTCTGATAATTTCAATGTTGAGTGCATCCAACTGATTTTTTTTTAATAATTCCCATCTTGGAATTAGAAGATTGGAAGTGAAAGGTTTGGGGGTTTTTTTACTACTACTTCTAAAAATATGAACAATTATTGCACATAATTGCATATTATGTGTATTGTTATCTGTAAGCTACAGACTCCAGGTTTCCTAAGGTAACTGACACATTAAAAATGCATATAACTATGCATATATATTTAAATGCTTATGTATTGATACTTATAGAATTATGCTGCATAAATATGACACCACATGGGCCTTGACTCATTCATATGTATTATACATATGATATATGTATTCTTGTGTATAGTTTTGCATATAATTATTCAGACTTTTAAAAATCAAGGAATTCATGAGTGACTCCAACGTAAGCACATGCTCAGGGACACAAGAGGTAGTCTAATTGTGGGCAATGCTTTATCAACCCAGATCCACCAAATTCCATGAATATTTTTTTAAAAGATTTTTCCTCCATCCCTAATCATCGCTGCATCTGAAGCTTTATTCAAAAAAAATTTTTTGCGAATGGTTATTACCTAATATGCTAAAAGAAGAAGGCTGAAAACCAAGTCATCTTGAAACAATACTGCAGTGGGTTAATAACATATGAGCATCTTGCAAGGCATGAACATTAGGGTTGGATGTCAAATCACATAAATCTTCTGCACAGTGGCATCTAGAAAGAGCAATACCCATTCCACAAACAAGAGAGGATGGGGCTGAGCTAAGAAATTAGAAATTTCAAACACCATTATATGAGGACATGGAGAGAGAGGGAAAAGGGGATATGTACACAGGCAATGGTATTCCAGTGGAATTTTGCAGGAAGAGTATGGCCACACAAAGGATATGATTTGGTTTTTTGTAAAGTGTTGTATTGACAAGTATTTGTCATCACACAGAAGCTATTACAATAGTATGGCTTCGAAATTTAAAAAGAATAAATTTGTATAGTTAACCAGATTTCATTGTGCATTGCAATAATGTTTAAATAATATTTAAACAGGGCACATTTTTGCAATCTTGTGCATATTAGGAAAACTGAAGAGAAGATTGTTGGAGCTTTAAAAGTTTTGCATGCATATATCATGCCAGGCAACTTGGATAAAAGAAGTCAATGAAAACCAATTAACTACAGACTGATTAAAAGGCATTCCCTTACCTCCACCAGATAATTATAAAGTCTAGTAGTCATTCGGTAAATCTTAAGTGCATCTATCAAGCCACCACTGCAAAATAAGCAAATAGACACCAGTATTTTGTTACCTTTTACTCCAATTCTGTTGCATCAAATTTCTTATTTTTATTTACTGAAATGTGCATAATTCAAAAGGGTACATTAGAAGCTGGTTCACAGATGCATTGTCATCACTTAATGATTGTATTAATTTGTAATTTGCATGAGTCAATGATCAGCACAGATCCATACCGTGTACAGAACTTTCATACCATGTCCTGTGCTGTCAAACATAATGACTGAGTCAGTTGCAAGTGACCAAGGGATGAGAAACAGAGGAATATATATGCTGGTGATGACTTTTAAACCTTTAAATCAGGGGTGGGGAACATCCAGTTTTGTGAGCTAATATCCTGATGATACGCATCTTTGTTTCTTTGTAACATTTGAATCAGGAGAGGCTTTGCCTTTCCTAAACTGGTGCCTGGATACTGCCATGCGTTGGATGAAGGATAATAAACTGAGATTGAATCTTGACAAGATGGAGGCCCTGTGGATGGCTGATTCCCAAGTCTGGGAATTAGATTGTGTACCAGCTCTAGATGGGGTCACACTGCATTTGAAGTAGCATACTTTGGGGGTGATCCTAGATTGACTGTCATTAGAATCCCTGGTGATGTCAGTGTCTTGGCATGCCCATAATTAATTTGTGCATAGTTTTGCCATGGTGATTCATGCATTGGTAACCTCCCAATCAGACTACTTTAATGCACTGTCATTGGTTCTACCCCTGTGCCTGGTTCGGTAGTTGCAAACAGCATAAAATGCAGCTGCTAAAGCAACCAGATTTGCCACAAAATCACACCAGTTCTGCGCTGGGTGCCTATTAGCTACCAAGCCAAGTTTGATTACCATATATATATATATATATATATATATATATATATATATATATACATGGTAAAGAACCCCTGACAGTTAAGTCCAGTCGCACCAGTCGCAGACGACTCTGGGGTTGCGGCGCTCATCTCGCTTTACAGGCTGAGGGAGCTGGCATTTGTCCACAGAAAGTTTTTCCGGATCATGTGGCCAGCACGACTAAGCCGCTTCTGGCGAAACCAGAGCAGCGCACGGAAACGCTGTTTACCTTCCTGTCGGAGCGGTACCAGAGCGGTATCTACTTGCACTTTTTTGGCGTGCTTTCAATCTGCTAGGTTGGCAGGAGCTGGGACCAAGCAACAGGAGGTCACCCCATCGTGGGGTTCAAACTGCTGACCATAGCTGCCAAGTACCCTGTTTTCCCCGGGAAACCCCCGTTTTTACTTACCTTTTCCCGGTGGTCCCCTGTATCACTTCGTCTCCCATTTTTCTCTGTTATTTTCTCCTTTCTGTTATTTTCTTCTTTCTGATTTGCCCTTCTAGGGGCACAAAAAATGGCCGCCGCCGGCTTCAAAAGTCGCACCTACGCATGTCCGGAAGTGCATAGACACGACTTCCGGTGTCGGCGGAGGCCATTTTTGGTGCCCATAGATGGGCGGAGCGACACCAGAAGTTGCGTCGGCGCACTTCCTGACATGCGTACAAGCAACTTTTGAAGCCGGCAGCGGCCATTTTTGGTGCCCATAGAAGGGCAAAGCGACACCGGAAGTTACGTCGACGCAACTTCCGGTGTCACACGGCTGCCGGTCCCGGATTCTGCAGTCCGGGACTTGGGAGGTAAGCTGCTGACCTTCTGATCGGGAAGCCCAAGAGGCTCAGTGGCTTAGACCAGTGCTCCCCAACCTTTTTATCGCCGTGGACCAGTCAACGTTTGGTAATTTTACTGCGGCCCGCTGAGGGGGGGGGCGTTGATTGTTTATATTTTATTTAGATTGTTTTGATTTAATAATTTTAATTTAATTGTATTTAATGTTCCTTGGGCGGCCAGGTACCAATTGATCCACGGACCGGTACCGGTCCATGGCCCGGGGGGTTGATGACCACTGGCTTAGACCACAGTGCTACCCACATCCCTGTTTTATTGATACTTAGTTCTAAACAACTTGGGACCAGGATACCTTCTCCAGTACAGGCCAGGACAGTTTTTTGTATATTGCAGATACCATTCCTTTGCTGTGTCCTTTTGTCATTAGGAGGAGGTTTTCAATCAGGGGTCTAGTTGCTGCTGATTTTACTGTTGGGTTGTTTAGAAAGGCATATAATTGGTGTTGTGCTAACCAGGGCACAAGGATGTCTTCTAGTTTGTCCTGTATTTCTTGTGTTGACAAAGGTTTGTTGTTTTTATAGAAGTCTATTAGGCGATGTAAACCTTTGGTTTGCCAGGTTTTTATCTGGAGGTTTTGTGCTGCATGGTGGAATAATGGGTGGTAAGCCAGGGGAATTAGTGGGGATAAGGTTGGGGATAGTTTGTTCTATCCAATTTTTAAGGTAATTGGATGTTGTTCATAGTTTTGTTTTTTATTGAATTCTTATTGTAAAGTGTTTAAGAATCTTTATAACAAAATAAAAAAATTCCTTCCAGGAGCACCTTAGAGACCAAGTTTGTCATTGGTATGAGCTTTCATGTGCATGCACACTTCTTCAGATACACTGAAACAGAAGTCACCAGATCCCCACATATAGTGAGAGGGTGGGGAGGGGCACCACTCAGAAGGTGCCCCTCATAAACTGGACTGTTTATGGCTGCATTTGGTCTTACAGGAAGAATTTACAACTGTTTACGACTGCAATTGGTCCCACAGGAAAAGCAAGGAGTGAGATGGCTAAAGATAGCTTTATCACGTATAATGAGATCAGAATCCAATGTCTTTATTTAGACCATGTTTCTCCGTGGTTTTAAATTTGGTGATGAATTGCAGTTCAGCAACTTCTCTTTCCGGTCTATTTCTGAAATTCTTTTGTAATAAAACAGCTACTTTGACATCTTGTATAGAATGTCCTGGGAGATTGAAGTGTTCTCCTACTGGTTTCTCTGTCTTGTGATTTCTGATGTCAGATTTATGTCCATTTATCCTTTGGCGTACGGTTTGGTCTGTTTGTCCAATATAGAGAGCTGAAGGGCACTGTTGGAATTTTTATGATATTTAATGGGATGTGTTATAAAAAGAATTAATTTCAAATTAAGGAAACAATTCAAGTTATTTGGAGAAACTCTGGCTTAATCAGAAGTCAATGCCACACTTGTTAACAGTGTTAACAAATAACAATGGTTAGAAATTGAAGGTTTCCCATCTGTATAAATCTGTTTTCTGTTATCTTTAGAAGTGTGTGTGTGTGTGTGTGTGTGTGTGTGTACGTGTACAGGCTTAAATAAACCCTGCTCATCTCACAGGACTTTAGTAACAAAAGAGGAGATTTAGAATGAGAATTAATTACATTAATGATGCTGTTTGAATGTTAATACATCAGTGCCTTTCAGATTGAATTTTACATCCTTTGATAAAGCATGCTCCTATGAATTAACATTTTTATCTTCATCAGCTTCCTAGTGCAATTAAACTATTGGATTTCAGTGGCTGGAAAGCATCTTTAATAAAGCTCACCATTTCAGAAAATGTATTCAGGTATTAATGCTGGGGGTTTTTTGCCAGTAAACTTCTGCTTACCTGAGCTTATCCATGCTGTCTTGCACTGCTCTAAATGTTAAAGTAGCTTTTCTTTATTTCCCTTTGGCAGAATGATTTAGCTCATACGCAGCAGACGGTGTTCAATGCATGTTTATTTATGTTTATCTACACTTTGTTCTTCCATGCAGCAAACTATTAATCTTCTAAGGAGATGGTCCCTTTTTTCCTTGTCCTGCACCAGCTGCAGTTCTTGTAGATAAGATGGCAGTGTACCAAAAAATTGTAAACCTCATGCATCATCCCACAATTTTGCTTGTCTGTTGCTTTAACTCCATGGACTTAAGAATGTACTGCATTCCCTGTGAAGGCTATGGCAAATTATTTCTGTTTAAAAGGTTTTGCTGCAGACTTTGTCTTTTTTTCTGGTTGCTTCATCAAAAACATTGGGGAAACCATACATTACAAACTACTGCTGCCTTCATCCAGGTTTTCAGAGTTGTTGTGTCCTATACCTGTGGCATCAGCTCCTGCTTATGGACAATGTTGCTTCTTCTGCAATGTTCAAATCTGGTTGAAGAATATGTAGTACTTGCAGGTCTTCCTTTCTTTGATATAGGCTTGATTAAACAGGATGGGAAGTGCTGGATATTAAAGCAGAAGCCTGGTCAAAAAGTGTCCCATTATTATGAAATAAAAATAATTGGACCCATCTTGGTGAAATTTGACATGCAGTACCTGTGTACTTTTGCAAACATGTGCTGGATTATGGAGAAAGCTAGAGAGTTCCAGAAAAACATTGCAAAGTATGAGGGCAGTTTCCTTTCCCAAGGATCTACAATCTAGAATATGACATGGGGAGTGGGAAGGAAATGAAATACAAGATAAACAGGAGAAGAATAAGCATTAATTTCAGCTAAGCATAGATGGGCTTGTTGAATTTATTTACTTTATACAGTACAACTGATCCCAAACTTACATCTGATGAAGTGGGCTTTTGCCAATGAAAGCTTATTCTGCAATGAACTTGTCAGTCCCATATGCCATAGGATTCTATGTTGTTGTTTCTTCCAAATGTGGTTTCTTACCTTTTTGAATACTTTGCCTATTTGGAAATTCTGTACTCACCAGCTGCATTAAATCAGACAGTTCCCCATCACTTCACAGTTTACTGTCTTACTACTTATTGCTTTCTCTGGATGGGGGGGGGGGGAAATCTGCAAAACAACCACACTGCTGTCACAGCCACTCTACACAGCATTTCTTATAGCAGGGCTTGTTCAAATGATTGTCTTCTTGAGATTGCCATCTATCTGATCAGTCTGTACACAGAGAAAGTTACCCAGTTTTCAGGTCACCGTATCCTTGAAGCAATTAATTCCTCTTTGATGGGTTTAAATTATTACATGGATTCACCACTGCAACTGTTTTGGAAGATCACATTGTACCTAACTTAGGAGCACGACAGACAGTCTTTTACATCTGCTATGACTGAAATGAGCGCAATTGTGCACAATTGCGCTCATTTCACACGCTAGCAAGGTTATGCTTAAAATTCTAGAAGGCAGGCTTAGGCAGTATGTGGACCGAGAACTCCCAGAAGTGCAAGCTGGATTTCGAAGGGGCAGAGGAACCAGAGACCAAATAGCAAACACGCGCTGGATTATGGAGAAAGCTAGAGAGTTCCAGAAAAAGTCTACTTCTGCTTCATTGACTATGCAAAAGCCTTTGACTGTGTCGACCACAGCAAACTATGACAAGTTCTTAAAGAAATGGGAGTGCCCGATCATCTCATCTGTCTCCTGAGAAATCTCTATGTGGGACAAGAAGCTACAGTTAGAACTGGATATGGACCAACTGATTGGTTCAAAATTGGGAAAGGAGTACGACAAGGTTGTATATTGTCTCCCTGCTTATTTAATTTATATGCAGAATTCATCATGCGAAAGGCTGGACTAGATGAATCCCAAACCGGAATTAAGATTGCCGGAAGAAATATCAACAACCTCAGGTACGCAGATGACACAACCTTGATGGCAGAAAGTGAGGAGGAATTAAAGAACCTTTTAATGAGGGTGAAAGAGGAGAGCGCAAAATATGGTCTGAAGCTCAACATAAAAAAAACACCAAAGTTCATGGCCACTGGTCCCATCACCTCCTGGCAAATAGAAGGGGAAGAAATGGAGGCAGTGAGAGATTTTACTTTCTTGGGCTCCTTGATCACTGCAGATGGTGACAGCAGTCACGAAATTAAAAGACACCTGCTTCTTGGGAGAAAAGCAATGACAAACCTAGACAGCATCTTAAAAAGCAGAGACATCACCTTGCCTACAAAGGTCCGTATAGTTAAAGCTATTGTTTTCCCAGTAGTGATGTATGGAAGTGAGAGCTGGACCATAAAGAAGGCTGATCGCCGAAGAATTGATGCTTTTGAATTATGGTGCTGGAGGAGATCAAACCTATCTATTCTTAAGGAAATCAGCCCTGAGTGCTCACTTGAAGGACAGATCGTGAAGCTGAGGCTCCAATACTTTGGGTACCTCATGAGAAGACTCCCTGGAAAAGACCGTGAAGTTGGGAAAGATTGAGGTCACAAGGAGAATGGGGACAACAGAGGACGAGATGGTTGGACAGTGTCTCGAAGCTACCAATATGAGTCTGACCAAACTGCGGGAGGCAGTGGAAGACAGGAGTGCCTGGCGTGCTCTGGTCCATGGGGTCACGAAGAGTTGTACACGACTAAACGACTAAACAACAACAACAACCACCTGTGTTGTGACTAATATAAACTGGCCAAATGCTAGCAAAAATCCATTAAGGAATGACTAAGATGCAGCAGTTCAGATATGCCCCTTGAAGAGCAAAGCTCTCCTGGATATGACCATATAGCACACACCCATACCAGAGCATACGTTGTGTTTTTCCTTTTGCCAATTTGGAGTCCCTGAAAAGGTAAAGGAAATTGCTGGAACCTTGACCTTCCTGACTTACTGAAAATCCATTGTGTACTCATAAAAATATTAGGTCTCTGTTGGCATCTGTCTTTCTCAAGAGACAATCAAGTATGCCTCCTGGGGTGAAGTCAGACCACAGAAGAATCACAGTGCCTGCTGTGGCTGCAGAGACCAGTAACTACTGCCTCCCTCATTGCTTTTGCTGCACTAGCAGCACTGAAGTGACCTCTCTGGGGTGCAAGCTTGGGCAGTGTTTATGGAGGTCCTGGGCTGCCCTGATAAGAAGACGGCCTCTCAGTCTCGCTGATGTGGTCCAAAGGAAAGCTGAGCAATACATTTGGCACTAGCTTGGCTGCAAGAGTTGTGCAAGGAGGAGTACAAGTCTCCATCCAACTGTCTTAGGGACTCTTCTCTGGATTTGTGTAGGGTTTGCTCCTTGGCCTTTTCTTCTTCTGAAGATATTCCGGATGTTAGCAGATAATGGATTTTTCCTTGAGTTGAGCCTTTCTCACAAATAAGTATTCCCACAAGGCAATAGAGGCTTAGGATCAAAGCTTTCCGTCTCCTAGGTGAACTACCTTCCCAGGTTGACGAGCCCCATCTGCCCCTCACTTCCTTCTACAGCATGAGCAGAAACCACCTTCTTTACCATTGGACCCACTATTAGTCTTGTCCACTCAATACATCATAATCTGTCTTCGCATGCAGGGGAAGTCCCTAACTCACTGAGGGTCTGAGACAGTCGAAGCTGTTCCTGAGGGGTGGCTGCTGTTGCATGCTGACAGCTTCTAGGAGCCACAGGTGATAGCTGAATGCAACAGAGGAAACCAACACAACAGTTGTGCTAGCGGAAACTCATTACACAACAGATTGTTCAGTCTAGTCTGCAATAACGTAACCAGCAAGCAGCTGATGCAGTCTCGTGTACAACAACATTCTACTGGTGGAAAACATTTTGCAGCAGAACAAGCATACTGCTAATGATTTTAAGTGAGCACTGCTGTGGAGGTAGGGGGGTGATTAACAAAATCACTCCTCCTGGAAAATGGGAATATCCTCCCACACACCCAAGTTTAGGGCATTCCACCATTCTTCAGCAGAGTTCCTTTTCTTTGAGAAAAATAAGTGGCTCACGTAAATGTGAACAAGCTTCAGTAATAAACTGAGAGAAAACTGTAACACAATAACATGATGAAAGGAAGTAAATAAAACAACATGAGGCAAGTCTGAGGCAAGAAGCAAGAAGAGGCAGCTGGTCCCTCTTAACCAGGCACCCCCAAACTTGGCCCTCCAGATGTTTTGGGACTACAACTCCCATCATCCCTGACCACTGGTCCTGATAGCTAGGGATGATGGAAGTTGTAGTCCCAAAACATCTGGAGGGCCGAGTTTGGGGGTGCCTGCTCTTAACTGACATTCTTAAAGGAACACACAATGAAGGGAGGGGCTGATTCTGAAACATTACACACAAGCCCCACCCACAAGATACAAAGTACTTTACTATTCAAATTAGGCCCCAGTGTTTTCTTACAAGCACTACATTGGCTACAACATAATTTTATTTATTTATTTGAATTTTTCAGTGTACAATTGTGTACACTCATTTCCCCCATCAAGCATGCTGGGGGGTTTTTAACACTGAAACTGCATCAAGGAATTTGGAGAGGTACAAAATCCTATTGATTTAAGTCTGGGATCAGCAAAGTTCACATTGAAATAGGAACCAAACTTTATTTCTCCTTGATATTTCATGCTAATTAGTAAGCTGGTGGTTTTAGGCTCTGACATGAAGTCAAGGTTCAGTATGGAATAGAATAGTAAGGAAACACATTCTCATGCCCCTCTAGCTTTTCCAGATTTTCTGCCAGATATCCTCCAGAGTCCAGACAAAACACCCAGATTTCTCTATTTCGGGAAATATTTTAATCCAACTAGAAGGAAGCTATTCGGTACGCTAAGCATGTACCTGAACTAAAGCATGACTTTTTTGTTTCAGATTAATTGAATAATATCTATCAGGAATAGGGAAAATATGCTTAACATTTATTTCTGGTGACTATTAACCTTTAAAAGGTTACTTTGTGATCCCAGGCTAATTCTTCTCCACAAGAAAAGTATAATGGAGGCTATAAACCATCTTGTTCTGAGAACTGGAGAATCTGTGAATACTAAAAATCTAGTCATAACACTAGTAAGGACCATCAGCTCGCTCCATAGAGCAAAGCACACTTTGTGATATACCAGATAATTGTTCTCCTTTTAAAATGCTAATTGTGCAACTTTCAAGAGCTCTTTATAGGCTTATGCTCTGAGAAGTTGATTTGAATGTTACTTAGCTGTTGAGAGTAATAGAAATGATACCCCTCGAGTCCCAGGCAATACAACAGCTGTGATTTGTACTTTAGGCAGCAAGCAAGCAACCTATTCCGGTTGGTTCAAATCAGGTCAACTGTTCCTATGGCTTAGTACTGTCTAGGGTCAAAGTTTTTTCCTAGCTCTCCAACATAATGCCCTTTAACTGGTGCATAATCAGTATGCAGGATGCTTTAGTGAATTTCCTAAGCAAAAAATGGCAAGTCCTTACTGCAATGAATTTGCATTTTAAGGGGATAACTCTTCTCCCTATCCATGCCCCCCCCAAAAAAAATAGGCTCTGAGGAGGTCGAGAACCCTCAGAACATTGTGCAGAGGGAGGGAGGGTAGCTTCATTGCTTGTACAGATGGAACTATTGGAAGACCGTGACATTGAATTGCACCCTAGATGTAACCTGCATCCTTTATACATGGTGTCAGAGGGCCTGGTATGGCTACTCTAGAGTAACGACTCCAGCATGGTCTTTTAAGGCTTTTATTAAGTGCTGATTATTTACAGTGTGCAGAGCAATAAAAATGCATCCTTAAGGTGAGGTGTCAGAACTCCCGAATGGCGATTGGCGCGTTTTCTTCCAGCACCACAACTTTGGCAGACCCAACCTCTTCCCCCTACGTTTGCGTCGCAATTCGGGAGTTGGGGGGATTGGCCTCCCCCCCGTGCGTCCAACTTCCTGTCCCACCTGAGGCATGGGCTCCACAACCCTGCCTGAGCCTCGGACACCACTTCCTGACTCTCCGCTGGAGGCAGAGCTCTCCTTACTCTCTCCCGCGCTTGGGGATGGGCTGGAACTTAAGATGGGAGGGACTTCCCTGTATCCCTTGTCCCTCACATCCACCCCCCTCCCAGGCTCCTCTCTCCCCCTCCCTAGTGGCTCTCTGCTTGCTGGGGACGAGTGAAATCCCAAGAAGTCAGTGGCATCCGAGCCTGTGGGTGTGAAAATTTCCCCCCAATCCGGCGATCTCTCTCCTTCCCCCTGAGAAGACGGAAATCCCAAGAAGTCAGTGGCATCAGAGCTGGTGGGAGTAAAAATGTTCTGCCAGTCCTCTCCTGCCTCTGACGTCGTCGACCTCGGTGAAACCCACACCTCTTCTTCCGTGTCCTCAAATTCCGCTTCCCATCTCCATGGGGAGCTGCTGCCTGCTATCCCTTCCTCCTGCTCCTCCCCCTCTCCCTCCCTTTCCATGTGCCAGGGCTTGGGCCTGTGGGGGAACAGGGCGTGGAACTCTTCCACTAAAAATTCCTCAGGTACTTCCGTGGCCGGTATCCACTCATTGTGGGATGGCGGAGTGTCCTCCCATGCTATCAGGTACTCCAGCCCTCTCACCCCTCTCCTTGAGTCTAAAATCTCAGTTGCCTCATTGAGCTGTCGGGCGTTTCCCGTCTCCCCCCCTCCCTCTGGAGGTTGATCGCTGTCCCTGAACCTGGTACTTTCCCTGTACGGCGACAGCAGTGATCTATGAAACACTGGGTGCACTCTCATGTCCTCCGGCAGTGCTAGCCTGAAGGCTACCGGGTTGACCTGTTGCGTGACCGTGAAGGGGCCCAGCCTCCTGGGTGCTAACTTTTTGCATCGCCCCCTGGTGGGAAGACCTTCCGAGGATAACCAAACCTTGTCCCCCACCCTGATGACCTCTCCCGGCCGCCTGTGGCGATCTGCCCCCTTCTTGTACGCTTCCTTGGCCCTCTCCAAGTGTTCTCGGAGCTGCTGGTGCACCGTCTCCAGGTCCTCTGCCCAATCCTCTGCCTGTGGGCCCTCTTCCTCCTCCTCCCCCTCCCTCTCCGGGAAAGATCTGAGGTCGCGCCCGTAATTGGCCTTAAAGGGCGACACCCCTGTGGAGACGTGCACCGCATTGTTGTAGGCAAATTCTGCTAGTGGCAGGCGATCCACCCAGTCCGTTTGCCTTTGGCTGACGTAACATCTCAGGTACTGCTGCAGAATGGCGTTGACCCGCTCCGCCTGTCCATTGGTCTGCGGGTGCCGAGCCGTCGACAAGCTGACCTCCACCTGCAGGAGGTTCATTAGCCGTCGCCAGAACCTGGAAACAAATTGGCGGCCACGATCCGAAATAACTCTTAAAGGCAATCCATGCAGTCGGAATACGTGGTCCACAAACAGTTTGGCCGTCTCTTCTGCCGAGACCGCCCTGGCACACGGTATAAAGTGGCACATTTTGGACATGAGGTCCACCACCACCAACACTGCGGTCTTGCCCCTGGACGACGGCAGGTCTGTGATGAAGTCCATGGACACTACTTCCCACGGCCTGTGCGGTGTGGCTAATGGCTCCAGCAAACCTGCTGGTGGCGCTCTGACCACCTTTGCTCGCTGGCAGGTGTCACATCCCCTGACATAATCCCGAACATCCTCCCGCACCCCTGGCCACCAGAAGTGTCTCATGACTAGGTGAGTGGTTTTGTCCCTTCCGAAATGACCCGCCGTTGGGTTGTCGTGCATCTGCTTGAGAACCTTACCTCTCAGCTGTTTGGTTGGGAGGTACAGGGCTCCCCTGTAAAAAAGCAAACCCCTCCTTTCCTCAAAGTCTTTGGCCTGCTCCCTCCCCCCTCTCAGGTCTCTGAAGATGCGGGTGGCAAATTCATCCGCTGCCGTCAGTGCGGTGAGTTCTGCCTCGCTCACCACTGCTGCACCGCATGACCATGCAGATGGGGGGAAAACGTGCCTGGGTGCTGGTGGCAACTCCTCCTCCATGTACTCTGGCTTGCGGGAGAGGGCATCCGCCCTGACGTTCTGCTCCCCCGGGATGTAGTGGATGGAGAAGTTGAAGTTCGAGAAGAACTCTGCCCACCGTATCTGCCGCTGGTTGAGCACCCTGGCCGTTCTCCAGAACTCCAGGTTCTTGTGGTCTGTGCACACCTGGATGGGGTGCTTGGCGCCCACCAGGAAGTGTCGCCAGTGCTGGAACGCAGCATGGATCGCGAGAAGTTCCCTATCAAAAACTGTGTAGTTGCGTTCAGGCTGGGTCAGCTTCCTGGAGAAGAAGGCACAGGGTCTCCACTCTCTGTTGGCGTCCAGTTGCAACAGAATCGCTCCCACAGCTTTATCAGAAGCATCTGTCTCCAGGCGTAGGGGCGCATCCTGCACCACGTGGAACAGGTGCTGGTCTGAAGCGAATACCCTCTTGAGGCTTTCGAACGCTGCTTGTGCCTCTGGTGTCCACCTGAACTTCTGCTTGCCTCTCAGGCAGTCGGTGATGGGAGCCGTGACACGAGAGAAGTTCTTGATGAACTTCCTGTAGAAGTTAGCGAAGCCTAGTAGGCGTTGGGCATCTTTGCGCGTCCTGGGGCTGTGCCAGTCCAGGATGGTCTGCACCTTGTCCTTGTCCATCGCCAGCCCCTTGTCTGACAGCTTGTAGCCCAGGAAGTCCACCTCCTTGGTGTGAAACTTGCACTTCTCCAGCTTCACATACAGGTGGTTGTCCTTCAGGCGCTGCAACACCTCCCTGACATCCTTCACATGCTGCACTGGGTCATTGGAATAGATAAGGATGTCATCCAGAAAGACCAAGCAGTTCTTGAAGAGGAGGGACCCCAGGACGTGGTGCATGAAGGCCTGGAAGCAGGCTGAGCCCCCTTGCAACCCGAAGGGCATCACCAGATATTCAAAAGAGCCCAGAGGCGTGAACATCGTGGTTTTCCATTCATCGCCCTCCCGGATCCTGATCAAGTTGTACGCCCCTCTTAGGTCTAGCTTGGTGAAAATCTTGCCCCTGCGTGCCGCTGTCAGAAGATCATCCACTCTGGGCATGGGGAAAGCCACTGGCTCTGTCACTGAATTCAGCCGTCTAAAATCCACCACCAGACGGCGCTGTTGCGTGTCTTTCTTGTCCACCCAGAAGACCGGGCTGCCCCCTGCTGCCTTGCTTTCTCTGATGAACCCCCGCTTGAGGTTCTTGTCGATGAAAGCGCGCAGATCCTCCAGTTCCTGGTCTGACATGGCGTACAGCTTGGCTGGGGGTATAGTTGCCCCTGGCACCAGGTTGATCTGGCAGTCAAAAGGCCTGTGTGGAGGTAGGTGGTCGGACTCCGCTTCATTGAAGACCTCCTGCAGGTCCCAGTACGGCTTGGGTATCGCCTCACCCCCTTTGACGTGCATGGTGGCCACCGTGGCTATCGGAGGCCCCTCCCCTGGTTGGTGCTGCATGCAATGTTCCAGACAAAAGTCCGACCCAAACGTGATGCATCTCTGGTGCCAACTTATGGAGGGGTCGTGGCGCGCCAGCCAGCTCATTCCCAAAACGATGGGGGGGTCTGAGATGGTCGTGACGTTGAAAGCCAGTGTCTCTGAGTGCCTTCCCACTGTCATTCTCATGGGGGGGGTTTGATGAGTGATGGCCCCTCCCAGCAACTCTCTGCCATCAATGGTGGCCACGTGCAGGGGAAAATCCAGCTGCAGAAGTTGGATCTGGTGCTCTTCTGCAAAGTTTCTCGAGAAGAAGTTGGCGGAGGCACCACTGTCAATTAAGGCGAGGACTGTCAGGGGATAGCCATTTGGGAGCGTCAGCGTGACTTCTAGAACCACTCCTGCTCTGGGAGGGGTGGGCTGGCTCTGCTCCTCTCTGTGCGGGTGGGCGGGCTGGGGCTGTTCACTGCTGACTGTGCCTGGCTGCTGCCCCTTGTCTCCTGCAGCCAGGCTGTCTCGTTTCCCTGCTGTGGTGCTACGTCAGTGGGGGAAGGTACAACCGTTCCCGCCTTTCCTTGCCACTCTCTGCGATGAGGGCAGTCTCTGACGCGATGCCGGGGGGAGTTGCAGAGAAAGCAATTCCCGCCTCTTCCCTCCTTGCGTCTTGGCGCCGCCGGGGTTTGAAAAGCCCGCGCGCGCGCTCCCCCAATCTCCATCGGTTCCGGCTCTGGGCTTGGTCTGGGCGGGTCTGGGGGCGGTCCCTGGGGTGGGGTTTGGTGATGTGGTCTGTCCTGAGAGCGTGGGAACCAAGGTTTTGCTGCGCGCGTCGCTTGTTTGTCATACCATCTGGATTCCTGTCTCACCCCCACCGCTAGCGCCGCTTTGCTGAGCTGATCCATAGTCTGCGGTCTAGGACCTCTTGCCAGCTCATCCTTAACGTCTGCATGCAAACCCAGGTAGAAGGCTGATTTCACTGGCTCACTGTTCAGATCCCACCCCAGTTTGTGCACCAGCATGGTGAATTTCGCCCAGTAGTCCCTAACTGTCGATTTTCCTTGTGTTAAGTCATGAAGCTCCTGTTTAGTGGCCTCCATTTCACTGTCGCTAGCGTACATTAATTTTAAAGCTTCTAGAAATAAAGTTGCGTTCTTCATGCAAGGATTTTTTTGCGCGATGAGCGGTCTTACCCATTCCCGGGCGGCCCCCGTCAAATGCTCTATGATAAAGTAGACTCTGTGCGCGTCATCTGGGAATTCTGCTGCATGCAATTCCAGCGCATAATTTATTTCTGTCTCGAATCCGAGGTACTCCCTCGGGTCTCCGCTGAACTTGGTGACTAGGCTCTGTCCCCTTCTCACTTGGACTAGCTGCGGCTGGGGTGCCCCCCCACCTCTAGCGGCTTTCTCCTCTTCCAACTTTTTCTGCAGGTCTAATACCATCACCCTTAGCTGTTTCTCAGTCTCCTCTTTTGTCCTCACCTGGTCCACCAGCTTGTTCAGCTCCTCCTGCGCCCCTCGCGCCTCCTCCTGAGCGGCATGCAATTGCTGCTGTGCGTGCGCTGTGAGGTTCTGTAGCTCCTGCTTCGCTGCTTCGGCCTCCAGCCTCCAATGCTCAGCCTCTTGAGCGCTCATCGCTGCACTCCAAAGTAGCCAAAAAAAGATTCGGGAGTTGCTGTCAGAGGGCCTGGTATGGCTACTCTAGAGTAACGACTCCAGCATGGTCTTTTAAGGCTTTTATTAAGTGCTGATTATTTACAGTGTGCAGAGCAATAAAAATGCATCCTTAAGGTGAGGTGTCAGAACTCCCGAATGGCGATTGGCGCGTTTTCTTCCAGCACCACAACTTTGGCAGACCCAACCTCTTCCCCCTACGTTTGCGTCGCAATTCGGGAGTTGGGGGGATTGGCCTCCCCCCCGTGCGTCCAACTTCCTGTCCCACCTGAGGCATGGGCTCCACAACCCTGCCTGAGCCTCGGACACCACTTCCTGACTCTCCGCTGGAGGCAGAGCTCTCCTTACTCTCTCCAGCGCTTGGGGATGGGCTGGAACTTAAGATGGGAGGGACTTCCCTGTATCCCTTGTCCCTCACACATGGCAACATCTTTTGCATTAGCAAAGAACTCTTCTCTCATCCCAGAATTGCATATAAGAAATTTTTGAAATTACTGAAACGCAGAACACCATCTGCTTTTACACAGACTGTGTACACATCATACACTTAAAGCACATCTCCCCAGCTGCCCAGTGCCTATTTGGGGGTGGGGGTGGGGCAAGCCTCACCTAGTGCAAAGCAAACTCTCATGTGGATTGGCTCCATTGCTTCTGAACTGCTGGCACAAAGTCCACTAGATCTCAGTCCTAGTCTGCAGGCTTGTAATTTATTCAGGTCACATCCCAGCGCTGCTTCATCTGATGCTGCTGTTCCTTGCCACAGTATGTTCAAGGTGCTTTTTATAATCCCCATCAGGAAGAAAGCAGAATTGCGAGTCTCGTTCTTATACAATCCTGGGCTCCCCCACTTTTTTCTTTTCAATCCTATCCTCCTTTACTGCTGCCCCTTCCAATATTCCCCTGGCCTTTGCATGCAGTGCATTTTGTTGTGGGTTTCTTTTGTAAGGCTAGTAAGGTGGGGGGTTTTTTAAGGTACCCCTTTTGAGAGTCTTTCTCTTTTTTTGCAGGTGGGTGTGTAGGAAAGGAACTTTGCTTAAACATTAAAAGTGTCCATGAGAGCCAAGGGGATAAAAAAGCTTTGAGGAAATTGGTGCATTAATTATCCATCTGCCCTATCCTGCTCTCATACAGAAAAGATTATCCTATTTCAATTCCTGGCATGCTAGGGTGGTAGTGTAACTCAATTAGCAAATCATGATTTGATTAACGGAGCTTGCAAATTTAAGGGTGCTTCCAAATGACCTGTTTATTGAGCATTCATCCTGATTTGTTTGGAGGGAGATTAGACAACATTGGATGTTTAATGAGTATTCATTCTGATTTGTTTATGGGAATATTAGATGATGTTGCAGCAAAGCAACTGTTATCCCATACTTTCAAATGCATTTTCATCACTTTCCTTATGGCAAAAAGTCATTTCTTTTGGGAAAGTGGGTTTGTTGCCTGAGACATCTGAATCAACTATAATTGCACAACCTGATTGTGCAGGTATGTGATTGAAACCCACCTGAAAAGAGTGATAGTCTGGAAGTTCTCAGTCTGTTTTGCTAATGTTATTGAGCCTGATGTTGGCAAAGATGGAGGGCACAAGGAGAAGGGGACGACAGAGGACGAGATGATTGGACAGTGTTCTCAAAGCCACCAACATGAGTCTGACCAAACTGCAGAAGGCAGTGGAAGACAGGAGTGTCTGGCGTGCTCTGGTCCATGGGGTCATGAAGAGTCAGACACGACTAAATGACTAAAGAACAACAAATTGAGTTATTTAAATATTTTTGGTTTGTTGTTTTGAGTGTACAAATGCAGCATAGGTTCTAGGGTTACCAGACGTCCCCAATTCCCGGGAACAGTCCCCGGAATTGCGAATAAGTCCCCGGACAAATTCCATCCCTGGAATGTCCCCTGATTTCATCTAATGTCCCCAGGAAACGCAGTCTCAGCAGCCCAGAGCAGTTGGCTCTGGCTGGCTTCAGGAGCTGCTCAGAACTCCCCATATGATGGTGGTTCAGGGAGTCTAAGATGCAGCTTCCGGGCTGCCTTCACCTTCCCTGACCCCAGCAACTAAGCTGTGAAGGGAGGCTTCATGCTGCCTATCGGAGCAGCCTCCCAACTCCTACTTGCGTGCAAGCAGGAGCAGGGCAGGGATATCTCAGCTGTGAAGGGAGGCTTCACGCTGCCTATCCGAGCTTGCGTGGAAGCGGAAGGGGGCAGGGATCTCTCAGTTAGGCAACAGGAAGCCTCCCTTCGCAGCTGAGGGATCCCCGTCCCCTCCTGCTTGCACGCAGGTAGGAATGGGATTGGGGCTACTCCGATGGGAAGGGAGGCATCGTGCTGCCCAAGCCTCGCCACTCTTGGCCCTCCTTCTCCGCGTTCCATGCCTGACCCACCATGCACCGCTTCCCCACCACCACCACCGAAGAACCAACAACTCAGGGGCTGCCCAGGCTCATGGAGAAAGGAGATAGAAGCCTTGGAGGAAGGGGAAACGTGGCGGTTGAGGTCATGGCAGCGGCCGCCCCTCTGCCACTGCCATCGCTGCAGCATCAATGTCCCAAACGTGGTATTTATTTATTTAATTGATTGATTGGTTGATTTAAAGTGTCCCCGGATTCATTGAAACAAAATCTGGTAACCTAGCTATAAAACATAATATATAAAGGAAAGAATTTGCTAATATATGTATATGCAGATCAACTTATTAAAGGTTATCTTTCAGTTGAGAGTATTGTTTGCCGAGTTCTAAAGTATAGATGCTTCAAAACCAAAACAAGGAAGGCACGATTATAGATGTAGATGGCAAAAGTTGGGGTAGAAGAAGAAAAGTACAAGCCCAGGAAAGCAGCAGGCCATTTACATCTTAAGTGGTTTTATTCAATCTTGTAATCTCCAGAGCAGTTTTAACTTTCTATGGCATGATACCACAATATGTTATCTCAGAGGTTCTTCCCAAGTTTCCTTTGACAAACACAGATGCACCGTCTTACCTTAAGCTACCTAAAAAATTAATGCTGGGGAATGTACATGTCTGTTTTGGGAAGGGAACATGAGGACATGGACCTTTGAAAGATGGGCATGCAGTCACATTTCTAAATATATAATCTGCCTCCTGCAAATTTAAGCACGTATCTAATTTTGCCCCAAAGCTCTCCACTCAGGAAGGGGGCAAAGCATGGGAAGAGGAGTCAGGCCCAAGGAAGAGAAGTTTACGTTGAGCTCTAGACTTACTTAGAGCAAAGTGTATGCTTGGAGCTGTGTGGTACCTGGCTTCTCTATGTCTGCAGCCCTGTTGAGCACACCAACCAGGGCAGAAGGGGAAGCAAGCAGGACAATCACTATGCCAGTTTGGAACTCACGTAGTGATCAGGCCCAATGCATGATGGCAATGGGGCTGGCTCAGGGTCCAATGGATACTGGGCTATCTCTACTCCTCCTTGCCCTTGGAGAGATCCCACTGGCAGTTTTCCCACATTCAGTTTCAGCAGGTGGAATAGAGAGCTACATACTGGTGGAGTTCTACTAGTTCCATTCTGTAGGCAGAGGCTGGCCGGACTGGTTAGGAGGACATCTGCACCCAGTCTAAACCCCTCAAGCCAGTTTAGATTGTGCCCTGATGCCTGAAGTTTATGTCACATCTCATGAACTTCACTTGTCTTCAGGACAGGACACCTTGGCAGTTAAAAAGAAAATGAACTTGCATGAGGCTAAAAATCTGAGTGCAATTCTTCCTGCTTCATTCTTCTGCCCAGAAAAATATATAGGAGAAAATATAGATATATATCTTCCCCTCCTCTCTGATAACAACCCCCACCCACAAAGCAGTAGAGGGATTTTGAGCAAAAATGCAGATAATTGGCGAAGTATTAAGCACCCTCTCCCAATCTTGCTGGCCACCTGATCAAATTCTCAGATTGCAGAGGCTACTTTAGGTTTAAAAATAAACAAAAAATATTAGGAGAAAAGTACACAGGACTGTTTGTCATGTCTAGTGTGGCCTCAGGCTGCCCAGCTGTATCTCTGTTACTGTGCCCATGAGAGAGCACTAAGGAGTTGTCAGCATGCTAGATTGTGAGGGGAAATAGATGAAATAGAGAACTCATATCTTAGAGTCACTATAAGTGAAATACTCTGCTGATTAACTTAAATAGTTGTCATCAGCTGTTTGATGTGGTTAGAGCTGGTGAGATTTAGCTTTATTAGTATGAAGTGACTAATAAAATGTTTTCCTTGCTGTTGTAGAGCATGGTTTGCGTGTAAGCTGCTGGAAACTCATCTATCTCTATATCTATAGATGTAAATACAAATAGTACAGAGGATTATGACTCTAAGATACTTGCCTTATTCAGTATGGTGCTTTACCTGTGACGGCAGAAACTAGAAAGGAAACAAGACTGAGCCTTTTCTGCAGTGGCTCCCCATTTGTGGAATGCTCTCCCTAAGGAGACTCTCCTGGCCCCTTTGTCATATATTTTTTAGGTGCCAGGCAAAAACATTTCTTTTCTCCCACACCTTTGCCTAATTAAACAATCTATGGCAATTTTATCGTCTTTGTGTGGGGGGTTGGGGGGTTGGGGGGGGTTCATTACAATGTTAGGCATCTTTGTGTTTTAATATTGTAAACTGTGATCTTTGGACTAAAGTCTGTTGTAGAAGAAACAAACAAACAAACCCCAGTGCCGTAAGCCTTTTAGTTGTTTTTTCTCTTTAAATCCTGCACAGGAATTTTAGGACCATAATTAAATCAAGTTGCCAAACATTGTGCTTTATACCTTGGTCTGACTGGGTGTGTGTGTGTGTGTGTGTGTGTGTGTGTTTTAACTGATCCTTATTAGGGAATATTTCTTTTTTAAAGAAAAGTAAGAAGTACATACTGTTAACTTTTACTTTCCCCCCAAATAATTTCAATCCAGCAGAATTTTCTAGAGAATTTCATTCTCTCAATTAATGCAGCTTTGACACAAACTCTTATTTGGACTTGAACAGCTTAAACTGGTCTCCAAACTTGCCTGCTTGTTTCTTCTCACACAGAACTTTTAATGTCAGTTGGATTCCATGTTCTACCTTCGTCTCTGCAAAACTGATTGCTGTTTCCCCAGTTATTTATGAAAACAGGATTCTAGGATGCTATGGGTATAACATTGTCTGTAAGGAAAGGAAGAAAATATATTACTTTTGCTATATATTACTTTTGCAGTGTCTGATGGATCACAAACTAAATGCATAGTTAGTTTTACCACTACTGTGGTGAAATCCACCTAGTTACTTTTTATGGCACACTGGAATTCTTTCTTAAGTTAAAAATTTATTCCCCCCCCCCACTTCCAAGCATTAAAATCGAGTAGGTATCTACTGCACATCTTGCTGAATCGTTTTAAGAGGCAACATAAATTTATGGCTCTATACAGAAACATCATGATTTAATCAGGATGACAAAATGTGACTTACACAGGAAGCATGCTATTTTATATATATATAGTTTTTTTGGATACTTACATTGACTTTAGTCCCTTGTGAATTAAACCATTTAAAACACGAAATGGAAAAAGTCTTCCTAATCTTCCTTTTGAATGAGCCGTGAAATAGGATCCATGAACTGCCTGAAGTGTGAAGAGGTTAGCATGGCTGGGTTCCAAGATCTTTGTGTGAGATATTAGGAGATTTATTCTCAGCTGAAAAGCTATGGGGGAAATGGTCATAATTTTTGATAAAACCATAAAGTATATCTAAAAATACCTGCAAATGTTCCCTGCGGAAAGTCTTAGAAACTTAAATCCTCCTAGCAAATGTGTGTAAAATAAAAACAAATTTGCAGATGTATCATATACTTGGTTATAAATTTCCTTTATCAGTGTAAAAACGAATGGCAGTTTAATTGACTGGGTTTAATTCTAGAAATTGTGGTGTTGCAATTACCGTATTTTCTTTCTCATCCAAGATTAAGAAATCTCCTGCAGACTTTTAAACCAGTGTCCACAGTAGATTGTGTCCTATTTGCAAAAAGCTTTGCTTTTTACTTTAAGGCACACAGCTCATCTCCAGATTCTACATTAAATGTTACAGCTGATCCAATAGGATGATACACATTCACGATAGGGGTGTTGTATGTGCATTTCACAGGATGAAAATCTGATTCAAAAGCTACAACGATTTACAGTTGGTACCACCAAATCCTCTGCTTGGGACTGAAAAATAGAGAACAGCAGGCTGGATTAAGCCTCCCACCTTCTGTCCTCCTGAATAGAAGTGGCACTGGACACAATTTGATGGCTCATAGATTGGACTTTCAGCCAGGGAAAATACAAACCCTTTTCTTCCAACTGGATTAGAAGCATTAAAAAAAAAACACAACAACAATCTATCCCACTCTTCAGTCTAATAGGCTCTCGGAATGGCTTACATAGATCAGTTGACAAACAAGGCAGTTCCTGCCTGTAGATTTACAGTTTAAAAGACACAACACAAAATATGAAGGGAAGAGGAGGGAAGAGGTCAATAAGCAGATTCAGGTGTAAATGTCCACTGGCTCACAGGTAGGTAAATTGTTCTTCAGTTCTTGGATCCAAAACATGCTTTGGTCCACTTAAATGTTTTCACATTTGCAAACTATTGGCATTTCAAGCACAAAAGATCAGCTAAGCAAAATTGAATTTATTATATCGGGCATAAGATGTGACAAACTACGATCCGCATCTTGTCAGTTGTGCTTGATTTGATGTGTGTTGACTTACACAGATTTAACAGTGGTTCCTGTTACGTATATTTATACAGTATTGGCAGATTTGGTATCTCTCACAAAGATTTCTTATCCCATCATCATCAAATTACAGCATTCAAAATTACTTGAGGAAAATCACTGGTGTAAAATTGTTATAATTCTTGCTTAATTCTCCAAGGACTCTAAACTAGACTTGAAACACTATACACTATATTTCAGTAGGATAAAGGTCTGTCGAGTTTTCCTCTGCATTTTGCTGCTGAATAATTGTGCAAAGCCAAGAACTCTTAATGTCCAGGCAATAATGGTAGACTGCCTAATTTAGTTGTCTTTGCAACCTATTACTCTGTGTGTAACTTTGTGCAAATGTTTTAAAGCTCTGGAGACTTGCAGCAATTGTAGGCCCTAATTTCCATTTAGACAATCAGGATTTTTCTCCACAAAAGTTTTGTTTCCTTTTAAAAGTATGAGAGGCATTGACTATTTTCAGTGATCCTAGGATAACAACCCATTGATTCATTTCAGCTAGTGGATTTGTATCTGTGTAATATTTATTTATTTATCTATTTATTTATAAATAACCCGCCCATCTGGCTGGGTTTTCTCAGCCACTCTGGGCAGCTTCCAACAAAAGATTAAAAATGCATTAAACATCAGTCATTAAAAACTTCCCTAAACAGGGCTGCCTTCAGATGTCTTCTAAATGTCAGATCATTGTTTATTTCTTTGACATCTGATGGAAGGGCATTCCACAGGGTGGGTGCCACTACCGAGAAGGCCCTCTGCCTGGTTCCCTGTAACTTCACTTCTCGTGGTGGAGGTGGAGACGCTCCTTAACTGGGCCAAGGCCGTTTAGGGCTTTAAAGGTCAGCACCAACACTCTGAATTGTGCTTGGAAACGTACTGGGAGCCAATGTAGGTCTTTCAAGACCAGTGTTATGTGGTCATAGTGGCCGCTCCCAGTCACCAGTCTAGCTGCCGCATATTGGAAAGGGGGAAAGTGGAGGTTAAAGTGGTTGAATGAGGGGGAAAACCCCATAATAAATTAGGAACCCTACATTGATTCATCTGTCTGTCTTCAGGAGGAAAAATGTTACTCTTTTCTGCCTTAATGAATAAGTAAAGAACTTGGAGTTCTTTACTGAAGATCCCACAGATATAGTAGACAGGCAAGAACTCGGGCCACTGTAGTAATGTATCCCTGATAGTAGTTCAAATGATACAATAGCTTCAAATAGTCTTTATTTATAGAAGTTTATACGTCAGATGAAGTGTATATACCAGGGCAGGGCCCTGTTTTGACAATTCTTCTTCAGCAAGTAGTCTTAGAATCAACGTGTACATGTAGATTTCGATATACACATTAGGGAGGCAGGTTTGTGAGGGATCGCAAACATTGCAGAGATGCAAAATAACTTTAGGTTAGAAGAAAAATAACTAAGGGGAGAACCTCCAAAACACAGTCCAGCGAGGATTTGGGTGGAGTCAATGGTTATGGCAGCCTGAGTGAGTTGGGGGTTTATAGTGAAAAACTGGTGGGAGGAGAAATGGAATTGACTATCATGGAAAAGAGCATGGCTGACTGGCTGGAACACTAGATTATAAATTATTATTATTATTATTATTATTATTATTATTATTATTATTATTATTATTTCTTTTGGATCTAAATCTAAGGGAACCCCCCTGAAAACATAAAGGAGGGGAAAGATCAGTTGGAATATTAGTTCTGTGAGCCCTTCCATATTGTGTTCAGGCTGTATATATGTGTAAGTAAAGAGATATAGACACCACGGCTTCCAGTGGCCTTCATTCCTGAAGGGAACTTGACACTGAGGTATGTGCTGGAACCTCTGAAATCTCTCAGCACTCAAGAGATTGGGGTGCACATTATAGTAATAGTTAAGTCATTACATTGACATAAGACAGCACAGTGAATTCACTTTACTATCACACCATGGATTTATGCTGGTATAGGAAATTTAGTTGCAATTCACTTCCGTCAGCCCAATTCATTTGATTGTGAGCAAGAGGGTTAGTGTCAGTGTGTCAGGCTGCAATCCTTTGCACACAGTTGGGTCATGCCTCTGACCTGCATAGGATTTCCTTGTGAAAGAGCCTGAAATCTACAGACATAAGAGAAGCTGTAATCTGTCCCTTTTACTGTATTTTGTGTACTGTGAAATCCGTCAGACGAGAATTAAATTTCAGCTCACACAGCAGCTTGGTTCATGACTGAAAGCACAACCAAAATGGAAAATATTTATAAATTAGATCTGGTATCTTGCTTGAAATATCTTAAGCTTCATGTCAAGGACAGTTACTGACAAGGTGGATTCAACCAATGAATCATTTAATACTGTCCCCCTTTTCTCTCTTTACCTTGTTTTTTCTGTCTTTTTTATATAAACAGAATGTTATTCTACTACACTAATATAATATCTTTCCAAAATGTGCCAGAATCAATTAGCTGGGGTGGCCAGAAGCAGGCCACACATCTGTGGAGGAAAAGGGAACATGGATGGGTTTTTGATTTATAAGATTTTTTAATGCTGTCCTAATGGATTTTAAATGTTTTAAGACAGATTGCTAACTAGAGCCTATTCTTCATTACTTTGTGAGCATTTTATTGACAAATTAACTTGAAATAAATAATAGGTTTCGACCAGTTTTATTCTGAAGGTTTTTCAAAAAAATGTTTTGATTCTTAAAACAACATAAAATTATGTGTATTTATGTTTGCCTATTCCAAAATACCGTACTTTCTTGTACATTGATGCTGTATGTCTCCTTTTTCTCCCCCCACCCCCTGCCACCCCAACAGTGGTCACTGATCTAGGAAAGCAAATTCAAATTTTAGTTTGCACACATTATGTTAACGATTTAGACCAGGGGTCCCCAAACTTACGTCGCCGACGGCCAGTGCCACCAGCGTCAATTGCGCTGTGGGCCGGATACTCGTGTGCACGCGCGATTTCCAGCGCACTTCTGGGTTACCAGAACACCAGAAATAGCTTGTGCGCATGCACATGGGCCTCCTCCAACCCAGAAGCGTGCCGGAAATGATGCTTGTGCATGCGCATAAGCTAATTCTGATGCTCCGGCGACCCAGAAGTGGGCAGCCACGCTGTTAAGAGCAGGCGGCAGCAGTGGACGGCGGGGGGTGCCGGGGGCCGCATAAAAGAGCCTCACGGGCCACATCCGGCCCCCGGGCCTTAGTTTGGGGAAGCCTGATTTAGATATCTGCCACCTTGGAAACAGCATCATTTTTTCTCAGAGCAACTGATAAAGGCAGAAGCCAAAATGTTTTGCTAAAATAATTTAAAATTCTGCTGTATGTAATAATAATATATATTAGCAATTGCCGATTCATTTTTGAACTGTAGCTGTATGGGCTAGATTCTGATGCAGCAATGTGTGAAATTGCCATTTTTAATTCCTCTTGAATTCTAGAGTTGCTTTTCTGCCAGGGGCTTTATATTGCAAACAGTCATTCAGGTGTTATTCATTTTGTGAACAAAGCTTATGCGTACTCTGTTTTGCTTTATACAGTCATGGGTAAGCATTGTTATTCTGCCACTTGCCAAGCACAGTGAGCAGAGCTTGATGGAATGTATCCAGACTGTTTCCTTCAGTCATTCCTGGCCTGCCCACCACTACCTTTTCACGTACCTGTGTACATGCACCATTTTTAAAAATCACTAAAAGTACACAACTGCAAATGTTACCAGGCCTTTTGTAGTGAGCAGAATGGAGGTTTGTGCTCCATATTAATTTGCTTATTTTTTTAATCCTGTGTATGTCTTGCAATGTGGAGAACTGAAGGAGAATAACTCCTCTTTGAACTGGGTTGTTGAAATTCAGGGGTGCCTACAGCATGCGGAGGTAGGTTTCAGGTGGTCGGTAGAAACAAAATGACTAGAATGTGCTCAGGTGAGGAGCAAACAAAAGTAGTGCTGTGGCAACAGACACCACCTGCCGAAACAACACCATACACATGACAAACCGCCCACTCAAAAAAAAACGTGTTAAAGAGCGCTTTCACACCAGCAGTGATGGCAGATGTGTAACAGGTTATTTTTACTTATTGAATTTTCCATCATAAGGGGAAATTTGGGCTACATGTAAAACAAAGTACAGGCTGGCATCTTGAGGAAAATGTTTAGATGCTGGAAAAAAACACAACTTGTGCTCAGCAGCAGCAGCAATTCCACAATAAACTCCCATGTGGAAACATTGTAGTTCGCCCTGCAGTTATTGAGACTGCAGCTTAAAACTATGCATCCAGAAACCAGGTCTTTCTTCTTTACTACAGTACAGCTTTGTACAGCTTTAGGAGATTCTTCTGTCTTTTAAAAGTGATTTCTCATGTAGCACAAGCAGCTCCTTTTCAGAAAACTCAGTTCCAAAGCTCCTTAAGTTGTACAGAACTAGGTAGGTGGTTATTTGGATCCTGCCATATGTATTATGCATTCTGGAAGAAGAAGAAGAAGAAGAAGAAGAAGAAGAAGAAGAAGAAGAAGAAGAAGAAGAAGAAGAAGAAGAAGAAGACGACACTGGTCTGGAAGCCTTCTTAGTTGCAGGATAAAATCTCTCTCTTACTCTATCGATGTATACACTGGAATCTTTAGCTCACCCCATTCAGAAGGGTAGTAAAACACTTAAACATATTTAAAACAATTGCTTAAACATGGATGTAATTGAAAACTGCAGCCCAAAGTAGGATGCACATTTGAAGTGTAGACATTTGAAACAGGAAACCCCCAAAATGTTCCCACTTAGCACATGGAGTGGGAACCTGGTACACAGATGGTATGTTTGAGTAGAGCATTTGTGGTCAGTCTTGTAGCCTAGATTTCTTTTTTAAAAATGAAAGGGGAAAAGGAAAGAATGCCACAAGCTTTTCCTACAGAAGGCCTCATGTTGAACCCCCAACAGCTCCAGGTAGGAGACGAGATGAGAAAGGCTCTTGTTTGAAGCCCTGGAGAGCAGTTGCCAGTAAGGGTAGGCAATACTGAGCTAGATAGGCCAATGGGAGATTTCTGTGATCCAGATCTTTCTACAAATCCCATCCTACTATTAAACTATTTTAAATTAGTGCACAAATGTATTAGCATTACCATATGCATTGGCTCACATTCCTGGGTTGTTTGCACACCTGTTATGAAGTCTGTGCTCCATGCAACTACAACCACAATATTTGTGTTGGCATTATGTATTCACTCAACTTATACACTGCTTTCCCCTTCTTTCCTGTTGGTCCCCGGTGGCGTACAAACAATAAACATATGAAGTAATTCCGTAAAACCAAAGAGCCTAATTGCAACAAATTTACCCCATAAGAGCAGTGTGGTTACCTAGTATTTGTCTTACACTTTTAAGTAGATAGGTGTGGGAGGAATGCTGCCATAGCTTCTCTGGTTTGTTGGGCCTGTAGGGAATTGAAAACAGCTGTTAAAACAGCTGTTCATCTTACTACCAATTTAAAGAAAAATAGTTCCTTTTAGATGATCAGCTAAATAAGTATTACATTAAATAAGTATCACCATTTGTCTTGTGGCACAATGGCTCTGGGCAGTCAGGAGGAGAAATTCACCTGGGAAGATTGCTAATGCCTGGTCTGCACCACTGGTCATCTGGCATGGCTATGTTGAAAGGGCACTCCCCATCCAAGTGGAAATAACATTCCAACAGCAAGGGCTGATTGGA
The DNA here is from genome assembly GCF_963506605.1 of Zootoca vivipara. NCBI lineage: Eukaryota > Metazoa > Chordata > Lepidosauria > Squamata > Lacertidae > Zootoca > Zootoca vivipara. Next base: position 76,282,351 of record NC_083282.1, on the reverse strand, counting down.
ATGGCGTTCAAATCCTTGTCCTACAGCCATCATCAACCCTGCTTACCTGCTGCAGAAACCCAATAAATTGCCTCTTTTCAGCCTGTAGTGTAGACAGTGCTTTGCTAGCTCTGCGTTCAACACTTCCCAGGCACCGAGCATAGGATTGGCAAAGCACTTTGTGCAATGGGTCAATTGATTGCCAGGTGCTTGGGAATGCTACACAGTGGGGCTTTGCAGGCACTGGCTATCTGATTGGCCTGCAGGCCAGAGGTTCCCTACTCTTGATGAAAAAGTTAGGAGTGGAAGAACTGTGCGTGGTGACATTGGATATGGGGGTCACTGCGCACACATCCTGTCTTTCTACACACTTGTGTCTTGACTGAGCAGGAATAGAGTACTCCAGAATTAAGATTATTGAGGCATGAATGGTGTTTGCTAGTTGTGAACTGAAAGGAGTTATAGCAGCCTTTTCATCACATTGGGAAATGCGAAGCATCCAGGAGCAGAAAATACCATTATTATTGCTTCTCTTTATGTTCTAAAACTAAATTCTGAATTCAAATATGCAGCAGAACTCAAAAAGTTCTCTGCACTTCAAATATACTTGGAGATAACTATTTTGTTTGTTGGTTTGTCACTTAGATGCCAAAAATACCTATAGTCAGTTATAAGCCTACAGCACTCACCCTGATCTGCTTTCATTGATTAACTGGCAAAGGCCTTGTGAATATCATTAAAATAGTTGTGAACTGAATTTTAAAGGAATTCTACACAAGTTTGAAAATTTTAGCAGGAGTATGAACCTTTTGTTTTGTTTTGTTTTGTTTTCTACTGTATAAATCTGGCATCTGTTTTGTTTCTTAAATGTCCCCTGGTTCTGGATAATCCCCAAAAGTGACGTCCTCTCAAGGTCTTTAGCTCTTCAAAGCTTCCCAGTAAATAAGATACTTTGCAGTATTTTTGGAGAGAAAGTAGGCAAGGTGAAACAAACACCATTTTCTTTTTCCTTTCTCTCTGGCAAACATAATCCCCCCCCCCAGTTGTTCCTTCACAGTTGTCACAGAAGCAGGTCAAAGAAGAGCAGCTAACCATCCACTGAGCTCATTCATAATCAATCACTTGGGAAGTTGCAAAGCTTGGTGATTAATATGAAATTATTTACAATGCCAGCTGCTGCTTGTCTGAGATGCTGTGGATTCCTTTATAGCTTAGTGACAGGAATGTGGGGTGTGTAGGATTTAGATGTTCTGCTTGCAAGCCGTTGGCAGCAATGCAAAGACCACATTACTCTAGGTTTTAGAGCAAATTCAATAAAAGCAAAAGTGTTGATCCTTGGGCTTTATTGCGAGAAAGCAAATGTGTGGTTAAATTTTATATATATTCAGAGACATAATGTAGCTGGCCTTGCTGTGTGTTGCAGGAGGTGACTTAAAACGAAATTAGATTTTGTATTTTTTCCAGGGGCATGGTTCCCTCATTCTAGGGTCTGCCAGGGGAATTTTGGGGTCCACAGCCTTTGTCTTAGCTTGGTAGCCAGCCATTATTTGTGATTGCCCTTTCTGTCCTCCAAATCCTTTAACACACTTGAAGGACTGAGGAGAGGAGAAGGGTTCTTTCTTTGCACTAGAACTGAGAGACATTCGGAAGCTGTGATCAAGTTCCTTGCCCTTTCTGGAGAAATTGTTTCTGAGGTGAAGTTTTTTCAATTTGAAACATATAAAGATTTTTATACTGAGTGGAATGTAAGGGCAAACAGTTATGTAAACTTTGTCTTGCATTCCTGCTAGGAGCTGTGGAGATTCTGTGTTTCAGCTGGAGGCCAGTAGGTTGCCTGAGTGTCAGTTAAACTGTCATTGTTTCAAACAAAGATCATTTTGTGAGGGAGGCTTCTTGTCTTTATATACAGTACAGGATTCAAAGCATCAGAAACTGGTAAATTCTAACTGATCAGCTAGTGGGCAATCTGCTTTATCCTACCTGAACTTAGTTATATGGCAATGAGAGGGTAGAATTGTACCAAAATTGAAATTATTGGCTCAGGGAACAGGGAGAGTTGTCATGAGTGTATAAATGGAGTTGTCAGGCCTGTATAAAATTGGTATGTAGCTGTTAGTTAGCTGAAGAGCTGGGAATTAGAGTTCTAAAGTTAAGATTCCAAGGGCCAGATTTAGCCAAACAGTTGTGTTAGCAAGACCCCAGCTTAAACCGTCATAGAATAATAGAATTGTAGAGTTGGAAGGGACCCCAAGGATCATCTAGTCCAACCCTCTGTAATGCAGGATTCTCATCCAATTTGAAACCATACTGGATCCTGCTTTGCCTTGCAAATGTGCTTTATTGCTGCACCAAGAGGAGGATTTTCTTGCTGGTATAGCAGAGCTTTGCTCCCTCCGCACCTCTGTGCACATGCATATCCCAGCACAACCCCCAGAAAACCCCCAGAATAGCACAAGGATGAGGAGGTTGTTCCTTCTGGCAAGCAGAAATGCTTGCACTGATAGAACAATCAGAACAATGTGAATTAAGAAGTGGCTCAAAGAGGCTTGAGGAACCAAGAGCTCCTTGGGCTAGAACTGAAGATGTTTGTGGGGAAGTGGTTACAATTCTAGATACAGCCTTCAGGTGAGTTCTCCACTCAATTGTCAGAAGGGTTGCTGAGAACCTGAGAACTAGTGGACTGGGGACAAGAGTGCAGCAGAAGTCTGGAGAGGGACTCTGGAGGGGAGTGGCTGTGAAGCTGATTGAAATCAGTTCCCAGTTGAGAGGTGTTAACTGGGAGTACTATAACTATAGGAACAATATATGTTTGAGGTTTTATGGTGCTTTTAATATTTTGTCGGGAGCTGCCCAGGGGGGCTGAGGCAACTCAGTCAGATGGGTGGCATATAAATAAAATTATCATCATTGTTAGGTTTGGCTAGGGAGAGGAACTGAAGCTCACATAACTACCCTCTTAAAGTGTCAGGGGCCATATTTTGTGTTCGATACACCTTTTAAAATGGCAGTAATCTAATAGTGTGCGTTCTTATTTAAAGTAACTATAACAAAGTAAAGCTAACCACCTATTTTATTAAGTAACCATACCGGTACATACCTATCTTTTTATATCAAATATATTGCACTTCATTTTTACTGTATATTTGAACCTCTGTGCTGTTTGCCCTATTTCTAACCATAGCTTCTGTGGATAAAATGTGGAAGAAGATAAAACGGTTCTGAGATACATGGTGGCAACACTTGGGTTCAGAGGGTTAAGAAAAATAAGCAATAGGTCATAGCAGGGGAAGCTACCTCATTATCATTGAGGGAATCCCCACACCCCTTAAGACCCAAAGCACAATGAAAGGTGAGTTACGATCTTGCCCTTTCCCCTAAGAACTGCTTCATCCTCTCAAGTTGTGCTGGGGTTTGGGGGCAATTAGGAGCATCTGCTACTAGTTGTCTTCACAGCTGAAGCCAAATTGACAGAATGACCTTGTAATTTTCCCCAAGTCCTTTGGATGTTGGGAGAAAGGATGGGATCATTCGCTCACTTTGCACCATGTTTTGGAGCCACTTCAAAGCAGCAGTTATGCTTCCTATTCTGAGCCTGTCTGAACCTTCATTTTTTTCTGAGTCTTCCAAATATGCCAATGGACTTATGGAAAGCTTGGAGTCTGTCACTCCTCTCCAGCATGAAATTAAAGACTCCTTCCCTTCCCAAGTTTTCACAATGTGCCAAGATCATGTTCCTAAAGCCCTGGTGTAATTCACAGGTACATTTGAGTTTATTTCTTCAGCTTGCAGTCTTGGTTACAAGAGTGGCTAGAGTACACCTTTAATTAATATATTTCTGAATTTGATGTTTTGCTATTTACTGGGACGTGAGGTGGGGTGGGGAATCAAGCACTGTGCAAAGCAGATGGTTTTGGTTTAAATGTTAAGGCTGAAAAATTGTTCCTGTGTGTATATATTATTATTAATATTATTTTGTATTGCGTAGAAATCTACCAAGTCCCATTTCATTTTCATTCCTTTGAAAACCTCCCCAGATGTAAACAAATATTTTTGTTTTGCTTTACAAGAAAATAGTCCTGGTACATGTTACTCTAATATAACAACACACTATTAAAGAGGAATTCAAGAATAAACAATTTTCTTCCACCTCAGACTCATGGTAATGTATGTATAACCAGTCTTGGCTATTATCTTCATTTCTTCTTTGAATCCAATTGTCTTCTTTCTTTAGTTTTCTCTCCTTTGTTGTTTTCTGGATGCTAACTTTACTGTGCCCTTGACCTTGCATTAATTGTATTTTAACTTACCTATAATACTTTATTTCTCTGTTGTGTTTGTTTGTTTGTTTGTTTATAAAACTTAATACAATTAAAATAAGAGAAAATAGAATCTGTGTTTGGTTCAGTTTGCATATTGCTATTCCATTAATGACTCCCCATCTGTGCTCCTTTCCTAGTTATTTACAAACCAAGATATCAAACCATGGTTTGATCAGGGTTTGTTCTAACTAATTAGAGTTTCAATGAACCAGAGTTTCCCAAGATTGTAACAGGAAAACAGGAAAGTGAAACAGAAGCTTTCACTCTTCCTCCTTGCATGGAGAGGAGAAGACACTATCCTTAGGGTCATACCTTAGGGTCACTGCTACTCATTGGTGAAACATTAACCATCTAAACTAGAAGTGGGAAACTTCTGCCATGTGGCCTAATTTTATCCAGCCCTCAGCCTAATTTAATGACAGTAGCAGAGAGAGAAAGGGGGGATGAGATTGCAGGGAGACAAAAGGGCTATCCTGTAGGATCCATCCCACCCAATACTTTCTACCCCAACAGATTGCACTGAGAGAATGGGACCCACACTTCTGCTCCAAACTACTTAGATGGACCTCCGTCCAGGATTGAATTCAAGTTTTAATTCTGGATATGTTTTGTTTTTGCTGTTATTGGTATTATGTTTTTGTAACTTTATTGCTAGACCTTATTATGGATTATGTGCTGATAGTTTTATTTTATAATATACTTACTGAGGTATTTTTAAATTTTTTGTTCACGACTACTTAAATGTTAAATTTTTGTAACTGTTAGAGTGAATTACATATTTTATTATTATTAACTATTTTGATGTAAGCTGCCTTGAGCATATTTTAACCATCATAGAAATAAATGGTGGCGGCAGTGGTGGAAATGTGGGCTGACGAGTCCCTCATCCATCAGCTACTCCTGATGGGCTTATCTGGTGGTAGCACCAACAGCAAACTGAGCAGTGCCAGGCAATTGTGTCGTCCTGACATAGCATTGATCTGGGGCATTGTGGGAAATTTAAATGGTGGCTAGACCCAGCCCCCAAAACTGCTTGGTGCTCCAGGGCAGATCTTCTTCTTCTTCTCCTTCTCCTCCTCCTCCTCCTCCTCCTCAGAGGAACTCAAAGCAAGTATTGGCAATGGGTCCTCCTATAGTGCTGGGGCTCCAGCAAATGCCTAAGGATATCAGGGGCTGTATTTAAATTGTGGTCTGATCTGAGCCACAGACTGTTTTTTCACATTGTTTCCCTTTTAGCATTTATACTCAACCCTATATTTCAGTCATTATATGCTTTTAAACGACCTTCTCCCTCACTATTCCTATGCTCAAAACAATAGGCTCCCAAGGCTGCTTTTGTTTTTGTTTGTTTTAAAGAAAAGAACTGTGGAAAGATGTACATAGCTGCATGTCATATCTCGTTCAGCCTGTATTTTGCTCTGATACCCTCAGAACAAATCTGCAGTGTTCCACACGTAAAATGATGCAGAGCTATAACAGCACACTTATTGAATCTGTTTGAACTCTTCCAGCAGGAGTGAGGCATTGGTTTCTTAGGTCCTTAATCACTCCAATAATGTAATTTCATGCATGTGCACATGCTTTATAATAAACACTTCTCAAACTGTAATATCCATGGGACTAAGATGAGCATTTTGTGGCATGTCACATTCATGCTAATGTAAGCCTCCTGTTTCTGAAGAGCTATTACTGTGATGCAGACTTTTTGTTATAAGGACAATATATTCAAAAATAATATTCTGTACAGTGGTACCTCGGTTTACGGACGCAATTGGTTCCGGGGAGCTGGTCACTCCCCGAGCAGTCCGTAAATGGAGTGCCTCTTCTGTGGGCGTGAAGCGCCGATAGAGCACTTCTGTGCATGCACGCACTGCGCAGATCGCTTCTGCGCACCGTGGAACCCGGATGTAAGCAGTTCCGGGTCCGCGGCATTCGCAAACCGATCGATCGCAAACCACAGTGATCGTAAACTGAGGTACCACTGTGTGCTCCAAAGGCAAGACTTCCTAAACATGGGCATAGCCAGGGGGGCAGGAGGGGGCAATTGCCCCCCCCCTAGAAGCAGGGCTACTGGCCAGCCTGCCCCGCTGCTCGCCCGGTGCCGTCTCCCTTCTCCCTGGCTGGCTGTGGAGCGAGCGGAGGGAAAGCCAGGCAACCGCTCTGGGGCTTTCCCTCCACCTGCCCCGGCGATTTCAGGCTGATCCTGGATCCCCCTCGCCCCTGCCGATCGCCGGGGCGGGAGGAGGGAAAGCTGGCAAGGGAGAAGGGAGCTTTCCTTGCCCCGCAGTGGCCCCTCCCCTCCCCTTGGCCCCTCCCCTTGCCCCTCCCCTTGCCCCCCTGATTTTCATCCTGGCTACGCCCCTGTTCCTAAACATTTCTTTATTCAGATCACCTCTTCTCCCTAACCTATTGATTGTATGCATTGCTTACCTACCCAAAATAGTTGACCTAGATATTCTGCAACCAAATACATGTAAGATGTGAAGAGTCACATGTCCTTTGCATCCACTGCTTCAAGAAATAAAAAAGGGTTATTGGGCCACATTGCATGCTTTTTCCATATAGTTTGGTGCTCTTAGTCTTTATTTTCTGAGTTGTCACCCCAGCTCCACATATTTTCAGTCACATATTTGTAATTCTATACCATGTTGCATCCAACTTAGCAGTGTGGATGGGAAAGATACTTAGCACTAAATTGGATACAAGTCCAAATGTGGTGTAGTGTGGTGTAGTGGTTAAGAGTGGTAGACTCCTAATCTGGGGAACCGGGTTCGCGTCTCTGCTCCTCCACATGCAGCTGCTGGGTGACCTTGGGCTGGTCACACTTCTCTGAAGTCTCTCAGCCCCACCTACCTCACAGGGTGTCTGTTGTGGGGGAGGAAGGGAAAGGAGAATGTTAGCCGCTTTGAGACTCCTTCGGGTAGTGATAAAGCGGGCGGGATATCAAATCCAAACTCTTCTTCTTTCCTTTCCCCCGGTAAGTTATTGGATTATTATTAGATGTAGACCTTTTATCAGGCAAGTGCTGTCTCTGTAGCTCTGACATTCTTGCAATTAACTGTCAAAGCTCTAATGAAAGGTGCTTGCTCTGTTTCCAGGGCGTAGCTGTGTTACCTGTAATGCCACGGCTTGTTTGCATATAACAGTAATTGATGTCAATTGCAGATGGTGTCCGTGAACTTAGAAATTGGTTTGTTTACTTGCTAGGGACCTTGTGTGTGTGGTCTCCTACTCTCCTGGCTTGTCACAGTGGTATAGATTACATGTGCAGTCTGAGTAGTTCCAAGGGACATAAATTAGAGCAATTAAAATGAGCTAGAGGGTGGGGAGAGAGAGAGATGTATTATTAATTGGTATAGTCATTAAAGAGCTGCAAAGAGCCTTAAAGAGATACAGTGTCAATACTCAAGCACCAGAAGTGACATAGTGTTCTCAGTGACCCAGGATGGTGTTCAGAGCCTCAAGCCACTGCAGATGCCAGCAATTATACAGATCCTTATGACACTGCAGGTGGAGTCAAACTTGTTCCAACTTACGGTAGTAGCAATATGATAAATCAGAAGTTTTTTTAACATAATTTTGAAGAAACAATACTTTTCAAATGACCATGGCAGAATTTATGTCATTCTGAGAGCTGTAAGCGTTCATTGAAGGGTAGAATAGATACTTGCAAAAATAGCTAGCCCTGCATTCTAGTTAATGCAAGGAGGAAATGAATGTTTGTCTTTACTATCCCTACAGAGGGCAAAACATTGCAGAGTGTTATGATTACCTACAGCCTGCTGCATCTCTGTCATTTTTCCTACATGGAGATAATCTCAGTGCACCAGCTGCCCAGTCTGTCTGCTTGTGCCAAAATAAACTTTCATGTTGCAATTTTTCTGTGATGGTGCACACACTTTTTCCTGCATGGAGATTATATTGGTGTGGGGAAAACGTTGTAATGTATACAGAGCCTTTTCTGGATATTTGGCAGGGGGTGCATTTACATGAAGACCTGTGGAGTCTGAGGCACTTACTGTATGTGCAACAGCAAAATTGTCAGGGATCTTGTTTTTGAGATGCCCCACACTTTAAATGTGGTTTAAATGTATGGTGTATGTGTGATCTTAGCCTCAGAGTTTTTATCTTGCTTTTGAAAATCATGAGACAGCAAGTATGAGCAGGCTCCAGTTTTATTTGTAAATCAATCTTTTTTTCCCCCACAAGGGAGCATAGGCAGAGATCTTTTGCACATTCAAAATGGTAAGAGGGGTGACTATCATCCAGCTGAGTCTCCTTCCACTCTGAGAAGCCTTCCCAGGTTTCTGCTCTTCCATCCCACCTGTTGGGGGTTTCTTCTCAACCTTGTCGTCGTCTTCTTTCAGTTCCCTTTCTCGGATGCTCAGGAATTACAGGGTTCTCCTTGATTCTCATTATTCTCTCTCCATTTCCCTAAGCCTGGAATTTCCTAGTGCAGTCTTCTAAACTTTTCTCGCCATTCTGTAAATAGAACTCTACCAGCTCATTCACCCTGTTTTGTATCCTGGAGGCCATTAAGTGTCTGATCTCCTAGAAACCCAACAGTATTTTCAGCCAACTATTCCCTAACTAGAGCCAGGCAGACTCATACTCATTCCTTCTCAGGCAGCAGCTGGACTGTTGCCATGCCCTCCCATTCCCCAAGAAATCTCTCAGTCTTAAATTCTATTCCATGCTATGAATTCTCTGTTCACTATCCTTTCTTTCAAAGTCAAATTAATTTTCCATAGAAAATTACTTAGTAATCCTTCCATCAACGCATATTCCAGTAATTCCCCAATCCATAGATAATTATCTTCCGTTTCTTCCATTTCCAGTTGTGATACAGGAACAGCTAATAGTTCTGCTCAATTCCACATACTCACCTCCCAAATTTTCCTATGAACTGCTTTTATTCTCTCTCTTTTTGAAGAACAAGTTCACTTGTTTCAAGCTGGAGCTGTGCTTTTATGAACAGTTTGTGCCTGTATTATTGTATTGACAGCCTTTCCGGATGAATTTTTAACCAATGTCCAATATTCCAGTTTGAACCAAAGCCCAAAGTTTCCACAGTTGCTGGAAGTGGTTAGTATCTACAATCTCATTTTAAAGAACTGAATAGAAAAAACATACTTGAAATGATCATAGCAAAAGGAGGAAATAATTGGAAACAAGGAGATTAAACACCTTTCATGGTTTACATTTTATCAGGATAGATGTACAGGCTCAAGTTTTCTCGTATTTCAGGGTAGGGTAGGCATTTTAGACAAACACAAAGAAGTAGAGTATATCTATCAACTGCAGCTTAACACGAGTGAGATTTTAGAACATGATACACAAACTGGATTATATGCATCGAAAGTATGCAGATTTGCTGCAGTCTTCCAGCTTGTGATATATTTCTAGTGCTGCCTATGGTGCAATTTCCACCCCTGGTCTCAGTGCACAGAATTAAGTAAATAAAGTCTGTGCTGTGTTGAAAACGAGCACTTTAGAAAATCTTTATTCAGGGCAATCAAATGATTGCAAGTATAATGCTATCAAGGAAGGTAAAAGGAGCCATCTACCCAGGACTCGTAACTGCTTAGCTTATATTCTTGTATAGATCTTGATACAGGCTTGCAAGCTGAAGAGAAGCAATAGTTCCCCACCCACCCACCCACCCCCCAAAAAAAGTTTGAAAGAGGATTTGCTGCTTATGATGTGTACACTTTTGCTTCTAGTAACCAGATTCTGTAGGAGGTTACATTAAAAACAACAACCCAACCTGTTAAAATGATTCTGACGTAACAATCTCAGTCCACTAAACCATGGTTCATTTAGTGGATTCAGAACATGCATTGTGGCCATGTCTTCTTTCCCTGTGGAGGCCGATCCATTAGGGCAAGTGGGACGCTGCCCCAATCAGTCTGTCCTCAGCCAGCCTCCACCTTACTTACAAACAATCTACTGTGTGGCACTGGCAGGCAGCCTCCACCCTCCATGAAGAACTCAGCAAGAAGGAGTTTGAGGCCAAAACCATAAATAGTTGGGTCTGACTACAGTTGATTCTGGCTCCACCAGCCATTTGCTCTGGCTCCACCTACTGCTGGCCTCCCTGCCTTACACCCTACCAGTCCCAAAGGGCACCAACATCCATTCTTTCCTCTCTCCTCTCATGCGTCTTAATGCAAGATTTTCCTGTTATGCCTGAGTGGGAAACTCTGGTTTTAGCTCTGACTAGAAACTAGGGTTGCAAACTAGGATGGAAATAAGGTTTGCAGTCCTGGTTTGCAGATAGCTTTACCCAGAGTTTCGTGGTTGAGACATACAGTATTGGGAAATGTTGGTTTAACCAGCTCCAGAAGTATTGTACTAAGCTATGTTAAGGGAAAGGAGTGCACGGCTAATATTCTTATGTCTGAACTAAGCCAGTGAGACTAAGGAAGTAGTCAAGCCTCATTCAGCTCACCTTCAACTCTTTTAAAAATACTGTCTGTATGCAGGATTAGGAATTATCAAGGCAGTGTGCCTCGTCCTGCGCTTGGAGAAGGCATGAGTATAAGAAATGACACTGGTCTAGGTTTTCAAAAGCAGTCAGGGGTACCGACATATAAAGGTGAAATGGCAGGGGGCCGGGGACATGTGCTGCAAGCCAGATTCATTCACTTTAGAGCTGTCAGGAGTCTTCTACATGTCAGCCCATGTATTAATCCCATTCCATCGCCAGTAGAAAGCAAGGGGCAAAAAAGGTGGCCCCTGCCAATGAATCTGTGGTTGCCTGCACAGTTCAAGGAACACTGTAGTTTCCACCTCATCAGAAGTGGTGCCATCAATACACACAAAAAAATGTCAACAAGATTCCTCCTTTAATTTACAGATTCTCAGAACACAAAAGCAATTACCAGTAAGCAGTTACCTGTGCCTGGTGAAAATTTTGATACAAAATGTAAAGACGCAGCTTTAAACCCAAAGAACATATTGTATACATACGATTGCATTTCATCTGACCCATCTACTGCAATTATCAAGTTTGCTGATGACACCACCATAATGGGTTTAATTACAAGCAGAGACGAATCTGCGTACAGGGGGGAGGTTCAAAAGGTATCCACGTGGTGCTCAGAGAACAATCTGCACCTAAACATTGGCAAGACAAAGGAGATGGTGTTGGACTTTTGGAGGAAGCGAGGGGAGCTAGCCCCGTTGTATTTAAAGCCTCTTCCTTTAAATACTGTACCTGGGAGTCCATCTTAGTGAATACCTCAATACAGCCCAGGTGGTTAGGAAGGCCCAACAGAGACTTCATTTCCTTAGGGTCTTGCGAAAGAACAATATTGGGCAGCAACTGATGATTTCCTTCTATTGGTCCATGATAGAAAGTGTTCTTTCATACTACATTATGGTGTGGTATGCTGGTTTGACAGCCATGGACAGAGAGTCCCTACAGAGGGTGGTGAAGACAGCTCACACAATATCGTGGGCTGTCCCTTGAGTCTGCTAGATGTTATCGCGGGAGACTGTTGCCTCGGAAGAGCAAGGAACATTCTCAGGGATGACTCACACTCTGGCCAGCACCTTTTTAATAAAGAAGCATGCAAAGCCACACCAACAGGTTAGAGAACAGTTTCTACCCATGGGCTGTAAGGCTGCTGAATGGAAGACAGCAACATTGCAGCTGACGTTCAGGGTTGGTGGTCGTACGACAGCACACAGAGTGTAACAAGGACTGAGAGATTGGGGGGGCGTGTTTAATCTCACTGTAAACAAGTGGTACAGTGACAATAAAGTATTTCTATTTCTATAATAAGAATACCTAAATGATTCTTGTTGCCTCCCATTGCTTACAAAACATCTAGCCATTACTGTTTCCAGGAACTCAGATTTCCAGTATCTCTTCTCCCGCCTTCTCCAGATTTTTCAACATTGCTTGTGATTAGCTTTTCTGTACACTTGCCAAAATGAATATTCTCTGTTGCTTTAGAGAAGCTGAGTGGTGTCAAAGTTCAGTTGCTGCTCTTCTGCAAAGGCCTCTTCCTGCCAAATAGGATTCCTCTGAGTCCCTCTGCCTTTAGAAAAAAATAAATTACAGGCCAGATTCTGAATCAGCATGCAGTTGCCCTTGGACTGGGCAGATGTACACAGAAGCTGTGAAAGGAACATTCATAGAGATGAACTATTAGAACCAATCCCTTCTACCTAAAGTCAGGATTGCAGTGCTCTGTTTTGCATAATACTCTGATTTGTGGTTTGCTAATGAATGTTTGCTTAACTGTGTGGTTTTCAAGCTGTAGCCCAGAGAACCCTGGGGTTCCTCAGAAGCTTATTAGGACTGCCTCAGTGTGAAGGTCTGAAACTGACTGCATGCTTCCCTGCAAGAAAGATTCCCCCTACAATGCCAGCCACACTAGGTGTCCTGGAGGGCATACTTGGTTCATGTAGGGTAACTATGAAGCCCAGTAGCATGGCCGTCACTCCACACAAGAATCACAGAATTGTAGAGTTGGGATCCCAAGGGTCATCTAGTCCAACCTCCTGCAATGCAGGAATCACAACTAGAGCATCCATGACAGATGGCAAATCCACATGAACAGACCTATAAATTAAAACAGAATCTTTTGCATCCTGCAGCAAGTTCCACAGTACACAAGCCAATGCAAAGGAGTCCCCTGAAGGTAGAAATTTAGAGGTGTGCATAGGATTTTGATAAATGTCAGACTGAAGCAGAATGCTTTGGACAGATATTGGGCTTGTCCCAGTTGTAGCAGGAACTTTTCGGAGTAATCCCAAGATTGAAGTGGGGACCTGCAAATCAATTTGGAATTATTCTGAGATAAAATGAACTTTATAAAGGTGCCCAGCACACACACACAAACACAAATACCCGGTCCCATTTTATCTGATTTGGAAAGTTTTACCCACTTAGAAGGGGTGCTATACCAGAAGATCCCATCAAATTATGTAATGTTACTTTTTATTATTTAAAAAATCCCACAATAGCAAATGAGGGAGGCATGAAGCTTCATTTTTCTGAATCAGGATTTAGAGTCATAACTGAATCAAATCGGGCAGCCTGTGAAGTAATTTGGACTGAACTGAGTTGTTTTTAAAAGTGCAAAATTGGGGTGAGTAACAAATCTGGTGATGAGTGAGCACCCATTGAAAGCTACTAGCTTAGCTATCCAGCTCTGGACAAAGCAGTGCCCTGCAAATGTGAATATTTTAGATTGATGAATACATTTTACGAAGAAAAAAGAAGAAGAAAGTGGCACTTGCAAGTTTCCTCTTCTGCTAACTATAGTCCTACATCCACAAGACTGTTTGGAAACCCAGATGTATATGTTTTGGAGTAAATGGAGACAGTTTTATTGACTGCCTCAAACGAATGACTAGGTTTCCACGGACACCCCAAAAAATTTGCTTCCCGTGGATGTTGCTGTATCTTTTAAAGATTTCTGGGTTGGAGAGGAAGCATTTTATCAAAAAAAAATTGTGTGCAGAAATGAGGATATGACAAGTGAATAAGGGTTCATAGGTTAGATAGCGATATGTCAAATGTTTTTGACTTTGGAGATTGGCGGCATGCCATGACAAACATCTGCAATATTAATGGGCAACAGTTTCTTAAGTATTTTCACAAGTGATCTGTCATTAATAAATAAATAAAAACCTTGCAAAACTAACAGTATTTTAACAAAGAAAAAAATGGTTGGATAGACTTTATGTAGGTTAAGACCCGTATGTTCATATCATATCAGTAGTTCAATCTGATTCCTTCTGCTCTTTCTTTGGGTTGCAAAAAGAAACCAAGACTTCACAAACTTCCATTGACATCACTTGTATTTCCACATGTGTAATTGGTTTGATATCACAATCTTAAAGGGGTAGGATAAAGGTTCTGTCCCCCTTTCTTCAGAGTGAACTGGATGCAGTGGCCTTCACTGAGGTTTGTTACTGCACATTTGCCCACCTATCCAACTTAATTAAAGAAATATCAAGGTAATAGTGTTCTGCCTTGAAAAATTGTGTTACTTGTGGTGACCCACAACTACAATGAATGCACAGAACAGTGTTAGGAGGGATCGGAATAATAGCACTGTCAATTAGATTTTCTAATGTTGCCCTTTCTGCTACTGAGAAGAATTCATTTTATTTAGGTCATGGTGAAATGGGGTCATGAAATGTAGGACTTGTAACACAGCCAAATAATTCAAAAAGCTACAACTCAACCATTTAAAACTATGGCAAGTTTTAAAAAAAAACTTTAGAAGAGCCCTAATGGATCAGAAGTATTAGTCCATCTAGTCTAGCATTCATTTTCCAACATGGCCAACCGTGTTCCTAGGAAGCCTGCAAGCAGAGTTTAAAGGCAATAGACCTCCCTTGCTGTTGCCCACAAGAACTAGCTTTAAGTTGCATTCACATCAGAAGTGGGAGGTACCCTGCTGTCATCCCCCGCCCCATGCACTGTTCGGGGAGGGGGGGTTCCTCCTGAAACCACCACCCTGAACCCATTTCATTAGTGGGGGAAGGAAAGTGGAGAAAGCCCCATTGTGCAAGCAGAAGTCAACAGGGCTCCTTGGGTGAGTCCTGCCCATATAGGGTTGTATCCCATGTTGTTGTTGTTGTTGTTGTTGTTGTTGTTGTTGTTGTTGTTGTTGTTGTTGTTGTTTAGTCGTGTCTGACTCTTCGTGACCCCATGGACCATAGCATGCCTTGTGGGTCTTGTGGGTCTTTGCATGTCTTGTGGGTCTTTGCAAAGAAAAACCAGAAATACAAGCTTGCTGCAAATTTATGATAAAAATTAATAACGAATGGCAATTATAGCCATAATCAACATTAAAAAACCCCACACACAAATCAAACATGAGATTGTTTTCTTTGTGTGTGACATGTTCAGCAAAAGTCGCCATATTTTCAAGGTGCAATCAGCTGTATGTTCATAAGCTAAAAGTAGATGTTCCATTCAGAAATTAACACAAATTGCTTAATATGGTGGATTCTGCCACTCAGTGTCTTTGAATTCTTATCACTATTCAAAAACGAGCATTTCAGATCTTGGTTCACAGTTTAATACTCAACAGTGACAATGTTTGACCACAAGAGTGATGTTAACTGGTACTGGCATGACAGATTTCAGAAAGCACATTTGTGGTATACGTCAGGGAGAGCAACAAGCTCCTTACAATCATGACTGCAAATAATGAAATCTAAAACCATAATATTTTGAATGTAATAGTCCCAAGTCTGAAAATAATTACTGTGACCTAGAGGAAATTAGACATGCTAAGATCCATTGAACAGGAATTAGGCATTGTTCCTAAAACCACGAGGGCTAGGAACTTTGTTAGCTTTTATGTACACTGCTTTTTTCTCTTTTTTTAATTCACGGTTTTAAAATTCTGAAATATTACATGGTAAAAAAAAGTTGTGTTCCAAAATCAGATGGTACACCTTTAATTCTGCTCATACCACTTGGTTCGAAAGCAACAGAAGAATAAGCACCTCTTTCCCAAGGTGCAAATAGTTTTGTGAAATTGATCGGTGGGGTTTCCCAGAGCATTACACTTATTTTTATCTCTATGGCTATTAAAGTCTCCTTCCTTCAAATCACTCATCAAGACAAACACTTTTATTTATTAATTAAATGTATACCCCCCACCCTTCTTCCCTGGTGTGAGTCCAGGACGGCAACAGGCCCAGACTATGGATGAGGCTGGGTGAGGTGCCTGCCTCAAGCTGGGGCATAGCTGCCAAGTTCTCCCTTTTTTTAAGGGAAATTCCCTTCTGCTGAATAGGCTTCCTCGCGAGAAAGGGAAAAACTTGGCAGCTATGCCCTAGTGGCAACACCACCAGCAAGACCTCACCTGCCGATCATAGGGTCTGATATGGTTGATATGGAGGAAGTTTAGGTACTTGGAGTCCCAAGCCATTTAGGGCTTTGTATTTGTCCCAAGCCATTTAGGGCTTTGTATGCCCTAAACCACGGAGCCTAGGGCTTGCTGGTCAGAAGGTCGGCGGTTTGAATCCCTGCGACAGGGTGAGCTCCCGTTGCTCGGTCCCTGCTCCTGCCAACCTAGCAGTTCAAAAGCATGTCAAAGTGCAAGTAGATAAATAGGTACCACTCTGGCAGGAAGGTAAACATCGTTTCCATCCGCTGCTGTGGTCCATGGGGTCAGGAAGAGTCGGAAATGACTAAATGACTAAACAACAACATGCTAGTATTAGCATTTAGGGATTTGTATGCTAGTACCTTGAATTGGCTCTGGTAGTTCACTAGCAGCCAGTGCAGCACTTTCAGGGCTGGTGACACATGGTCCAATTGGACTGCCACACTTACCCACCACATTCTACAGTAGCGGCAGCCTCTGGACTGTCCAAGGGCAGCCCCTCACACAGCACGCTACCGTGTCCAAGAATGGAGTTAACTAGAACATGAAGTGACCTGTCCAAAAATGGCCACAGCTGGTGAATCAGCCTAAACTGGGCACTAACAATTTTATGAAGAAGAAGAGGAAGAAGAGTTTGGATTTGATATCCCGCTTTATCACTACCTGAAGGAGTCTCAATGCGGCTAACATTTTCCTTTCCCTTCCTCTCCCTAAACAAACACTCTGTGAGGTGAGTGGGGCTGAGAGACTTCAAAGAAGTGTGACTAGCCCAAGGTCACCCAGCAGCTGCATGTGGAGGAGCAGAGATGTGAACCCAGTTCACCAGATTACGAGTCTACCGCTCTTAACCACTACACCACATTTTGGCTCCACCCAGGGGTGGGGCAAGGGAGGGGCAGGGTGCGGGCTGCCCTGGGTTCTATCTTTTTTGGGGGGTGACAAGATGGCACCCTCAGCGCAGCAGCGTGAGCCACTGCCATCACGGTGCTGCAACCACGAAGTGAGGATCCTTCGCACGCGGCTGCACCCTCCGCGGCCGCCTGTGCGGTGCTCGAGCAGCACCATCAGCAAACTGCCCACCGGTGCATGCATGGTGTGCACCGTACTTAGAGCGCACGTGCGGAACCGCTCAAGCACCGTAATGATGGCAGCGGGATCTGTCCACAGCGGTGGGAATTGGATCAGTCTGCCACCGCTGCCTGTATGGCTGCCATGCAAGTGGCAGCCCATATGGCAACCGTGCACGAGCGGCAGGACGTATGGACTGCGGATGTGCGGCATCCCACACAGTTGCCACACATGCCCAGTCCGTATGGGATGCTGCACATGCGCACTCCGTACGGGATGCCGCCGTCCAAGCGGCAGCCTGTATGGTTGCCGCGAATGAGTGGCAGCCGTGACGGACTGCGCATGTGTGGCATCCCATACAGTCACCGCACATGCGGTCTGTATGGGATGCTACTTGCACGGCGTCTGTACGGGCTGTCACACATGCACACTCCATATGAGATGCTGCTCACGTGGCAGCCCATATTGTCGCCGTGCAAGCAGCAGCCCGTACAGCCGCCATGCGCAAGCGGCAGCCTGTACAGAGTGCGCATGTGCGGCATTCCTTACAGTGTGTGCACGCACGGGATGCCACACATGCGCAGTCCATATGGGATGCTGCACATGCACAGTCTGTATGTGCTGCGCCGCCCCGGGTGCCGGAGAGGGTTCTTCCGCCACTGGCTCCACCACTTAGCCTTCATTCCCTACTCAAACGTAAGTGTGTGTAAATGCATTTATACAAATTCCCCCAGTTACACTTTCCGCTGTCATCCTCCCTTTGCCCTGTTGTCTCCTCCTGAATAAATTTTAGATTTTAATCTCAGTGGGGCAGGGATCCACTCCCTCTCCTTTTATGCTACCCTGAAAAATGCAATGTAAATTGCTGCTGCTATGAATATAAGTCTCAATAACTGTGTTTCACCTATCAACATATGGGATATTGTTGTTGTTTAGTCGTTTAGTCGTGTTTGACTCTTCGTGACCCCATGGACCATATGGGCTATAGCAGTTCAATTTTTCCCACATGGACTGCCATTAATAAATACAATCAAATAATGCATCAGATCCCCCTGAGGATCTTTAATTCCCAGACTGCCAAATTAGAAACAAAAAATGACATGAAAAATTCCACTAGGTATTGCAAAGTGAAGCCAGACTAGTGCGAGTAACCAGCTTTCACTGATGCTGTTAAAATCAGGTGTTCTCAGCACAAAGTTGTTGTTGTTGTTTAGTCGTTTAGTCGTGTCTGACTCTTCGTGACCCCATGGACCAGAGCACGCCAGGCACAGCTGTCTTCCACTGCCTCCCGCAGTTTGGTCAAACTCATGTTGGTAGCTTCGAGAACACTGTCCAACCATCTCGTCCTCTGTTGTCCCCTTCTCCTTGAGTCCTCCATCTTTCCCAACATCAGAGTCTTTTCCAGGGAGTCTTCTCTTCTCATGAGGTGGCCAAAGTATTGGAGCCTTCAGCTTCATGATCTGTGCTTCCAGTGAGCACTCTGGGCTGATTTCCTTAAGAATGGATAGGTTTGATCTTCTTGCAGTCCATGGGACTCTCAAGGGTCTCCTCTAGAACCATAATTCAAAAGCATCAATTCTTCGGCGATCAGCCTTCTATATGGTCCAGCTCTCACTTCCATACCTTACCTTACCTTTACCTTACCATACCTTTTTATTCCTCATAGTAAACTGTAAACTCCATGGAACATAGTGGGACTTTATGTACAAGTAAATCTGCATGGGGGGGGGGGGAGCTGTAGCTCAGTAGTAGCATAAGTGACTTGATCTTCATGTTTCAACCTTTTGATTGCACTCCTGTCTTCACAAAGTTTACGTTTATGCCAGAACAAGAATGCAGGAGGAAATTCATGTCATTTGCCCTGGCTTACCCTGATGTCTCCATCTGCAGATTAAAGGTAGACGTTTTGGCAGAGTGTCCAACAGCAAATTATTAAGCATGACAAAATGTTTTTTTGATTCGGTTCCCATATTCAAGTTGGAAGCAAGTAACTAAAGGTGGGTTAGCCTCTGTGAAAATTTGGCTCAGAAACGAAAAGAAGATAAAAAGGACAAATGAAACAGTGCAGGTCGGAAGGTTTTTGATGTTACTAAGCAATAAGGTAATAGTTTTTCAACATATCCATTCATGTTAATGCTGTACCACTGAAAGTAACAACTGCAAGCATTCCTGTTAACGCAGAGCTGACAAAGAGCAACTTGGTGATAATCTGGTGTTAGATGTGATATAGGGAAGGCCTACAAATGCAGCAGGAAGGGTGGCAGAATCCTAAGGTGGTAGAATCAGATATGTCATTTTGGGGCGAAGGTGGGAGATGACATTTTTAAATGCTTCCCTGTGTAAAAAGCTTCATGCAAGCTTTATTTATTTATTTAAAACCAACACGTCAGTAAAATATAGTTTGAGAGCCAATGGTTTAAAGGAGGGGCCATAATCAGCCTGCTGCCTATGGACTCCACAGTGATGTTCAGTGGGGCCCCCAGACTCTCAGGATTCTTTTTCTTCTTCTTTTTAAGTAGGTCTCTGAACCTCCTAGACAGAAAATTATGAAGTAAACTGTGGAGGCAATCTTCTAATCAATTTAAATGAAAGGAACCAGCCTGGCTGCTGAGGTGTTGAGCAGTTCACCGTCTCTGTCACCCAACAGCATTTTTTCTGTCTTCTCCACATAGAGGACCTACTATTTGCTTGTTCCTCCAGTTGTTACAATTTTAAACCATATACTCTTTATCTGTCTTCCATGCTCTTGTGTTGGGTGGGTGGATATTTTAGTTTTTAAATGATGTTTTGAACAAACACTTTTGGTATACCTGTATTGTTTTGGGGTGCATTGGCCTTTGTGGTATATATTGGATTTTGGTTTTTTGGTTTTAAAAAAAAGTCACTTCAAGACTTCCTTTGGCTGTAGGAAACAATGAATACAGTTAACATCCCAAACTAATTAACAACAAATGATTTTAATTACAGCTTGCACAGAAAGCGCTGGGATAAAAGCAGGACCTTACTGTAACAGAGAAGACAGTCACACAAACTTTCTCATATTGAAAGTACAAACCCTCCCACATATTGAATGAATTTGTAACTGGATCACAGGATCCAGGATTCCCCCTTTTGTGGAAGAGCCCTATGCTCATACACCAGAACACACATGGACAGTGAACAATGCCACAGCCCCATCACAGGTGCTTGCAAATGTTGAAGGTTTTTTATGAATGGTAGCACATTGAGTTGCAAATTAACTTGCATTTCCTTTAACAACATATACTTCGATGGCACTTAAAAATTTGATCTATCAATTGGGTAAAAGGCAGATAATGAATAATTTAAGTTGATTAGATATACAGTACTAAGAAGGTATAACCAGAGAGAAAACATATTCCCCCCTTCCATTCCCATCAAATTAGAGAAGTGTATAATAAAATAATGTATTTGTGGCAGACAAAGTAAACTAATTCTTGAAAATAAACATGATGGACCATACCCCACTGAATTCTACTCAAGGTAGACCCATTGAAATTAGCGGCCCTAAGATAGTCATACCAATTAATTTCACTGGGCCTACCTTGAGTAGAACTAACATGGGATACCTTGATGGCAGAAAGTGAGGAGGAATTAAAGAACCTTTTAATGAGGGTGAAAGAGGAGAGCGCAAAATATGGTCTGAAGCTCAACATTAAAAAAAACTAAGATCATGGCCACTGGTCCAATCACCTCCTGGCAAATAGAAGGCGAAGAAATGGAGGCAGTGAGAGATTTTACTTTCTTGGGTTCCTTGATCACTGCAGATAGTGACAGCAGTCATGAAATTAAAGGACACCTGCTTCTTGGGAGAAAAGCAATGACAAAACTAGACAGAATTTTAAAAAGCAGAGACATCACCTTGCCGACAAAGGTCCGTATAGTTAAAGCTATGGTTTTCCCAGTAGTGATGTATGGAAGTGAAAGCTGGACCATAAAGAAGGCTGATCGCCGAAGAATTGATGCATTTGAATTATGGTGCTGGAGGAGACTCTTGAGAGTTCCATGGACTGCAAGAAGATCAAACCTATCCATTCTTAAGGAAATCAGCCCTGAGTGCTCACTGGAAGGACAGATCGTGAAGCTGAGGCTCCAATACTTTGGCCACCTCATGAGAAGAGAAGACTCCCTGGAAAAGACCCTGATGTTGGGAAAGATTGAGGGCACAAGGAGAAGGGGACGACAGAGGACGAGATGGTTGGACAGTGTTCTTGAAGCTACGAACATGAGTTTGACCAAACTGCGGGAGGCAGTGGAAGACAGCTGTGCCTGGCATGCTATGGTCCATGGGGTCACGAAGAGTCAGACACGACTAAACAACAACAACAACAACAACAACAACAACAACATGGGATACAACCCTATATGGGCAGGACTCACCCAAGGAGCCCTGTTGACTTCTGCTTGCACAATGGGGCTTTCTCCACTTTCCTTCCCCCACTAATGAAATGGGTTCAGGGTGGTGGTTTCAGGAGGAACCCCCCCTCCCCGAACAGTGCATGGGGCGGGGGATGACAGCAGGGTACCTCCCACTTCTGATGTGAATGCAACTTAAAGCTAGTTCTTGTGGGCATGCTAGCACAATCCTAATTATATTGGGCATTATATCACATTCATCAGTTACACTGCAAGAAGATTCCAGTGTTGTTCACTGAGGGTCAAATTAGACATTGCTAGTGGAACCTGCAACAAAATGCTGCAGTGTGATTAGTATTTCTTGGTTAGTATTTCAGCCAGGATATGCCTGCCATTCTGCCCACCCACCCCCACCACAAAAAAATGGTATCACAGGCAAAAATTACTTCCATAAGCAAAACAGCATCCCCATTTCTAATTGCAGAATGGTAAAACAACACAGAATTATTAAACAAACTTTTCATATAGAACTGTAGAGTTGGAAAGGACTCTGAGGATCATCTAGTCCAACCCCCTGCAATGCAGGAATATGCAGCTTTCCCATACAAGGAATGGAACCTGCAACCTTGGTGTTATCAGCATGATGCTCTAACTGAGCTATTTAGGCTTCACAACACCTGGAATATTGTAAGCATAAAAAGTGGTTTGGTGGTTGCTTGATTTTAGGGTGTTTGTTGATCTATAAAGTGAGCGTGTGGGAGAATATGCTTCCAAGTCTGGTCTGCTGTGCATTTTTCTTTTAACTGAACTTCAGAAGTTCAGCTAACAACCTCCTCATCTCCTGAAATATTTTTCAACTGATCAAATGTGCTGCTTCATTCTCTGTCAGGAAACCAGGCAAGAACTTTATTGTCTCTGTTAAAGAAGGCAGAACAGTAACAGGAAACATCTGGCTCCTGGTTCCACCCATGTACAACTAAATCCAGTGCCTCCTAATGGCTAAACTATATTATGACACTATCCACATAGAGGATGTGTGCTTTAATTAGCAGTATATGACAATTTTCTCTTGAAGACCCTTAATTCTATTCCATCATAACTGTACATCATCTATTTTTCAGGGTTTGCAACACCCCTTTCCTCTCCCCTCATTTACCCATAGTATTGGTTACAGGTAGGTAGCCGTGTTGGTCTGGATCGAAGTAAAATAAAAAAATTCCTTCAGTAGCACCTTAAAGACCAACTAAGTTTTTATTTTGGTATGAGCTTTCGTGTGCATGCACACGAAAGCTCATACCAAAATAAAAACTTAGTTGGTCTTTAAGGTGCTACTGAAGGAATTTTTTTATTTTACCCATAGTATGTCACTTTTGATTAAGCATTCATAAAGCCCTTTCCCCAGCTTCTAAAGGGTAAAAGTCAAAAATCAATAATGTGCCAGTCCTCCCTGAGTGCAGTAGCAGTCAGAGGTAAATGAATGATTAAACATGATGAATAACGGTGTAATGGAAGACGCAAAGTAGGGGAAAGTGCTCACTTTAGCCTAAACTCTTAGATTTATTGCTGAGTACTACAAATAATGGAATCATCAATCTTCCAAGGACTAAAAAAGGCATCTAACTGCAGTAACTTTAAAAACCAGTAGAAGAAATCAACCACCTCATCCTTGATAGTTGTCACTGCTCATTTAATATTGCCACAGTATCCAGTTAAAATGTAAATGGGAAGAGTGTTTGTTAACTTGGTGTTGAAAAGAGGGTGTTGATATTGTGGGTACTGGTGAGCTAAAGTTGTCACAGCTACCACAAATACAGCCTGGCTCAATTCAAAACTGTCCTAAGTGTGTTTGCCATTTAATTTTTACAGAGCAAACATTTTTATATTGGAAAATGGCTTTAAAAATGTTGTGTCAATCAAATTAGCTGATATATAATATCTCTGCACTGAAACCTCTTAAAATCATCCTATAGTAACTTTAGTTGAAATGGGGGACTGAGACAACTGGTATTGTGCAAGATAGATGCGGCGTGCATTTTTTAATAATAATAATAATAATAATGTTGCATTGTGAACCATTTGAAGAGTTATCCCCTTGACTTAGGGATGGCCACTGGGATAAAGAGTTTGAAATAAACTCTTAAGTTTATTTCATTTCAATTAGAGCATGTTTATGAGTTTGTGCACTTGAGAAATGATTTTCCTCATTTCCAAAGAGATGGCTTAGAATTGTTTCAGCGAAAACAACAGCTCATCACAACTTAAAGAACTAACAAATATCGCAAAAACTATTCACTTCATTCAATGTTATCCCAAGTTAAGTGGACTCTAATAAGTGAAAGTTTATGCCATAATAGTTTTAGTCTTTAAGGTGTCACAATACTGTTTGTTTAGGATTCTACTAGTCAATAGTAGGAGCACAAGACTACCTACCACATATTTTCACCATGCAATTAAATTAATATGATAATCTGTATTTATAAGAGCTCATTGTTTAGTAGTGTCCATTTCACCTCTGGGAAATATAGTCTGCCCATGGGCAGAGTAACTGGAACGTTACTATAGTAATGTTCTTCAGCATAGTAGAGAAACCCTTTTTTTCAGAAGTCCCACACATGTTACCTCTACACCCAGGAAAGCTTTTTGTTAAGGGGAGGTTTGGGGGCTCAAGGAGGTTAGGGAAGACTTTCACATTTTGTGGGCCCAGACTTCTAATTTCTTCAGAAAATAATTTGTTGCAGACCAAGTAAATCTATAATCCTATAATCCACTGTATTTTCCAATCCCCATAATGTAGCCTTGCTACTTAAATAAGAAAGAGTGTTCCAGTATGGGGTTTGCACAGCAAGGGAATGCACACTCACAACTAAAGGAATAAAAAATAAAAATAATTAAGTTTACAAAATGGCACAGACATTAGATAATGGGAAGTTGTGTTATTACTTCCAATGATGTTACAGAGCGTATGGGGGTTTGCATTCTTCCAGGTATAGAATATAGTGTATCCGGTGATAAAATTGTAAAAGTTATTTTGCAACAATAGAAATGCAGTTTGCAGCAAAGGAGTATAGTGTGATGAGTAATACAGGGAACACGTGGAATATTCCAGCAGATAGGAAAGGTCAAGTCACAGATTGTTTGTGTTTTAAGATATGTGTTTTGTGGGGTCTTAAGGATATGTAAAGGAAAGATAATCATTAAAAGCCAGAATAGCATCTGGGAGACAGAAGGAGCAATTTAATGATAGCAGTGCTGGACTTTGCTGCTGCACACTTAATTCTTGGGCTGACTGTTCAAGACAGAGAATAAACGTCAGAGGCCAGAAAGTTAGTTCTTTGCCTTAAAGACGACAGTGTGCCAGAAGTAAATGAGACTGGGAAGCTTGATAAGACATAGTAAACCTACAGCTCAGGCTCTTTGTCTCTTCTGACCTTGAGTAACAAGAAATGCTTGTATGGTGATGGGAATCCTCCAACAAAAAACTAGATGTAAATAGTTGTAGAGTATTTATTGCCTTCTGTCTAACAGTAAGTAACTAGAATGGTTGTTAAAAGGAAAGATTGCAAAAGTTTCCCCACAAATCCCGAAACCATAGGTGTGATTAAAGGGTGTGCCCAGGGATAGCCTAATGTCTTTTAAAAGCATATTTGCAAGTCCCAGACCTTGCTGAGCTTTAGTAGCTCACTACTTCCACCATGGTGACCCAGCTGCTGCCCCACGTCTTTCAAAGAGCTCTGCCCAGTGCCCCTGAGTGGGTTGTGGTGCCCACCTCCACCCAAACCATGAATGCCTGCAGTGTATATAGGCTTGGGAAAGATGGGCAAGAATGGGAGTGTATTTCAGTTGGCTTGCAAGGAGCTTACCACTCATCACCTTTTGTGGAGGATTTGTTAGGTGAGTTTCCAGGTTAGACAGGAAGGTGAGAAGCATAGCTGCCAAGTTTTCCCTTTTCTTGCGAGGAAGCCTATTCAGCATAAGGGAATTTCCCTTAAAAAAAGGGAGAACTTGGCAGCTATGGTGAGAAGATATCATAGAGCAAACTGCTTACCTAAAGGTGGCGAGCAGATTTGTCTCAATGATTCCTTTATGCTATGCCTTTCTGACTTTATTGCAGTTTGGGGTCAAAGAACTAGCACATCAATGCCCTACGGGCTGTTGCTTCCTAACCAGCCAGGCATTTATTGTACAAACAATTAATTTGCCTTGGGATGATGGTATTGATCTTGCATCTCCATTATAGTCAGGTTTGTTCCTGTTGCTGGATCCTGAAATGCTACTGCCTGATCCACACATTCTGTCTTGTTGCTGGAAAAGACAACATCCGGATCAGAGCATTGTAGTGTTTTGAAAAGAATCTGCACTACAGTCAGGTCATGGTTAGAATCCTTCATTGATGGGTGATGGTGCTGCAAAAGAGTGTGAGTAAATTAGTTTCCCTATTAACCCTCCTCTGACTGTGACCCTGGACTAAAGGGAAGTATTGATGCCGTCAGACAGACTGTGCCATGGGAAGTTCAGATCTCTTTAGCTAGATTCTCCTGCCTTGATTTAGACTACACACCATCTGCTGTTACTTGCTGCTTTTCATTCTGTTGCTAACATTTCCTTCTGGTTTTAAATGCAATCTCCCTCCTTCCCTTTCTTTCGTTCTTTTTTGGACAGTGTATATTTAATGGGGTTTTTTCCCTCCTTGGGGTTAAAAATGGAGGGTTTCACATGCATTTTTCATGACTAAATTCTGCAGTCAAAAAACATTTTCCTTTAAATCTTCAAACACATTTTTTTTTTGGTCTTTGTAACAACGAAAACTGTCTCAAACTCCCTTGTTCATTTTATGAATTCAAGCTAAGAGTGTAAGAGTTGTTGGTTCTTCCAGGGGCTAGGAAAAGCCCATTAATTATTTGCATATATTTACTTGAATTATGCATATTTGAAATTGCCCACTGAGAAGCATGAACACTTAAGCTAGAGAAAGCTGGTTGGTCAGGGAATAATGCTGCATAACCAATTCCATTTTTAAAAGCTTCAGGATTTTCCTTTATCTGCAAAGAAGTTTATACTTCTGTTTTCGTGGAAACTGGGATGTGCAATCATCCCGAGAGCAGTTCTAGTGCTCACTTACTTACTTTTCATCCTATACATACTGAACCAGTGTCGCTGACCTACTACTACACATAATCCCAGCTTCTAGTAGTTTTCAGCTATAGCTTGTAGTCTTTCTTTCTTCCTAAGAAGTATAAGTGGAAATCTGATGCTGCCACAAGCAGCACATTAAGAGAGAGATGCCAAATTTAGCCTCTTGAGAAAATGAGAACCCTTTTCTTTTCTTGAGGCTTATACAGGTAGAGGGGAACTTCTATACACCTTAAACTTTAGAAAGTCTTTCAAAAGAAGCTTTATTTCAGCGAATTGACCCTCATTTAATGTGGATGCACTGTGTAGAGCCCACATGACTGCTCTGTTTTTAGAGAAGCAGTGGGCACCCTTGCTGGCATGCAGAGGACCAGAAGTCTACACAGGCATGTGAGGAACTGTCTCATCTTTCAGGCTGCCCTGGGAAATGAAAGCACATTTTCTGCTCCTGTGCTGTTTTGAGGTCTCTACTTAAGAGGCAGGGTGGATGGGAGAATCTTCTCAAGAAGGAGACAGGACAACGGTGTGATTTCAACCCTGCTGAAACTAGATCTGGGTCTAGTCCAGGGGTTGTCAACCTGGTCCCTAACGCCCACTACTGGGCATTTCAGGGTTTTAGGTGGGCGGTAGGGGGTTCTACAGCACAAACTGAATCCTCCTTCCATTGAGCACTGGTGGGCAGTGAGGAAATTTTACCATCAAGAAAGATGCATTAGTGGACGGTAGGTATAAAAAGGTTGACTACCCCTGGTCTAGTCAGTGTGAGGATGGGAGACCCACCAAAAAACCAAGTATGCTACCACCCTAAGATGCCCATAAGAGGGCAGAATATAAATGTAATACATAATAAATACTTAGCACCAGGCATCGTAATGGCTACTAAGTGATGTATTGTCTTGAAATATACACAAATTTGTAGGAGGTGGTTTATTAGTGGCTATAATCTATAACTGCTAAGTGGAACTCCCATGGACAGGGACATTATATCTCTGAAAACTTAATGGATGGTGGCTAACAGATTGAGGTTGAATCCTGACAAGACAGAAGTACTGTTCGTGGGGGACAGGAGGCGGGCAGGTGTGGAGGATTCCCTGGTTCTGAATGGGGTAACTGTGCCCCTGAAGGACCAGGTGTGCAGCCTGGGAGTCATTTTGGACTCACAGCTGTCCATGGAGGCACAGGTCAATTCTGTGTCCAGGGCAGCTGTCTACCAGCTCCATCTGGTATGCAGGCTGAGACCCTACCTGCCTGCAGACAGTCTAGCAAGAGTGGTGCATGCTCTAGTTATCTCCCGCTTGGACTACTGCAATGCGCTCTACGTGGGGCTACCCTTGAAGGTGACTCGGAAACTACAACTAATCCAGAATGCGGCAGCTAGACTGGTGACCGGGAGCGGCCGCCAAGACCACATAACACCGGTCTTGAAAGATCTACATTGGCTCCCAGTACGTTTCTGAGCACAATTCAAAGTGTTGGTGCTGACCTTTAAAGCCCTAAATGGCCTCCGTCCAGTATACCTGAAGGAGCGTCTCCACCTTCATCATTCTGCCCGGACACTGAGGTCCAGCACCCAGGGCCTTCTGGCGGTTCCCTCGTTGCGAGATGCCAAGTTGCAGGGAACTAGGCAGAGGGCCTTCTCGGTGGTGGTGCCTGCCCTGTGGAACGCCCTCCCAACAGATGTCAAAGAGGAAAACAACTACCAGACTTTTAGAAGACATCTGAAGGCTTTTAATGTTTAATAGATTATTGTGTTTTATTTTTCTGTTGGAAGCCGCCCAGAGTGGCTGGGGAAACCCAGCCAGATGGGCGGGGTATAAATAATAAATTATTATTATTATTAATGCAGAGAACAACAGCAGCAGGTGGCCATTATTTCAGGCCTTGCATATAACCTTCCATAGGCAGGAATGCTGACGGGGTTATAGGGGGTACACATGTACTCAGTGCTTTTTTCTGGGGGTATGCAGGGGTATACATACCCCTAAACGTTTTGTGAATCTAAGTTTGGCCTCATTGAGTGGCAGTATTTCAATATGAGTGGGGAAATGGGACCATTTTTAAGTAAAAAAGGACTGCATGTACTGAACCCTGAGCCAGCAGGCACCCCAGACCCTTGGCTTTAAAAAAAAAGTCTATCAGACTTCTACAAAAAAAGTTAGAAAGCAAAACATGGAGGCAATGTTCTAAGACAGATACAGAGAAGCTGCCATTGCTAACGATGCTTAATCAATTAATTACTATTTTTAAGTGTTGGGGACTGACAGGATGCTGATGAGTCTGCATCAGAGGAAGAGGGGCTGGATTGGGGGGCAGTGATTTGATGGGTTCTGTACCAGGCAGGAGGCAAGTCAGAGGCAGGGGAAATTTCAGAGCTGGAAGGTGGGGCACAGGATGGGTCGGAAGAAGAGGAGGAAGAGGCTTGTCAGGCAAGTGAAGGGACAAGTGCTTCCCCCCACCCCCACCCCCACCCCTACCCCTGCACCACTGTTTCCCAGAATCAGGAGGGGATTGAAGAGGGAAGAACAGAGGAAGCTTGCATACAGGTTTAGTCTCTGGCTGCATGATTTTGGCTTTTTGGCATGATCCCTGGAATGTAGCCCCCATATAAATTGTGGGTTTCCTGTACCCCACAATCGTGTCTCCTCTTACTTTCCTTTTTACTAAACTAAAAAGTCACAAATGTTGTAATCTTTCCTCACAAGGGAGCTCCTCCATCACCTTAATCATTTTCATTGTCCTTTTATGAACCCTTTTCTGCTCTAGTACAAATGTTCTTTTTGAGGTGATGTGACCAAAACTGTACACAGCCTTCCAAGTGCAACCAACCACACCATAAATTTTGTATAATGGCCTTATGATATTGACAGCTTTATTTTGAACCCCTTTCCTAATGAAATGCATTTGGCTTTCCCCATCAAACAGTAGAGCAAAGGGTGTCTTTTAAAAGAAAAAAGAAAATCTCAACAGTTCTTCACATGATATACCTGCCCAGTGAACTGGGGGGAAGGAGGCTCCATATCAAACTTCCTTTGAAATACACGTATCCAGTGAAGTGTTCCTTTTTACAGAAAAGAAAGCTTGGTATCTGGGTAGCTGGTTTATTTGTAAGTTGGTTGTGATGTTAGTTTGGCAGGTTTTATTACCCTTGAAAGAGCAAATTATTGTTGCTATTTTGTTTACCTGTGTTATGATCCATTGAGCATTTTCAATTAATATTTTAATTTGTCTTAAGCTGCATTAAAATAATGTTTCCAGGGGCTTAAATAATTAAGGAAATGTCATTTTTAAAGGCATGTCAGTTGACTGTCCTGTTATACTAACAGATGACTTGAAATAAATAAATCATTAAAGATGACAGATACTTCACAGCAAAGCACATGTTTTGATGGGCAGGCCATGAGTTGATTCAATTAGGGTAGCAGCAAGCTGTGTTGGTCTTGACAGCTTTGTGTATAAATGTAACCCTGTCGTGTTGTTGAATTTTCCAAACTGAACTATCAGTTTATTTCAAAGGCTATTTGACATGGACTCCCCATGCTCACAGGTACATCATTCTGAAGAGCTCTTGAGAGTGAGGTGGTTTTTTTATATTAAAAAAACCCCATTCTCCAAACACTGGTGGTTATTTGTACAGCAGAACTGTATTGCTGGAAGAACACTGAACATTGAAAGTGGGCCTGTTCAGCTTCAGTCTAAACATCTGGGATGCAGTATAAAATGAATTATGAACAGCGAAGCTGGTCCTGTTCAGCTTCAGTCTAACATGGCAATAAGGAACAGCTTTTACCTTTTTAAAAAAATGCTTTTTAAATGAAGGAGATTTGGGGGTGCTTTGAGGAAGGAATGCTCCCAAAGATCAGAGTGAGCATTTTGGGGGGGGGGGTGAGGCTTGGGAGGGGAATAGTTTGCTAATAGTTGCAAGGTGACCTGGGACTTCTTCAGTTTTCTTCCTCTTTTAAACATTTTTAAAGGTAAAGGTCACACCAGCAATACTGCTCCACCTAGCACATTTCATAATTCTCTCAAGGGTTCCTGAAAACTGCCGCTTATCTGTTGCAGAGCCACAATTCCTTGCACCCCTAACAAACCACAGTTCCCAGAATTCTTTGGGCGAAGCAGTGTGCTTTGAATGTAAGGTGTGTATGCAGCATAGCTGCCAAGTTATCCCTTTTTTTAAGGGATTTTCCCTTATGCTGAATAGGCTTCCTCGCGAGAAAAGGGAAAACTTGGCAGGTATGGTATGCAGGCTGGGTCAAATGATTTTCCCCACACTGCATTAATGTTCCTGAAGCCCTCTCCCAACTGTCATTGGGTGGTAAATGTCCAATGGGGGGGGTACTTTGCACAGCCCAAGCTATTACTAGCTCTCTCTTTTTGCAGATGGGCTTGCAGGTAGCACCTGAGTTTTCATTCTTGAACCCTTACATTACTTGCAGATACTTCATCACATGTGAATTCTAACTGGTCATAGCCCAAAAGACCACCCATGCATACCACTTATGCAGTCTTTACAGCTGGTTCATATGATTGAGCTCAATCCTAAATAGCCGTTCTGATTCCTGCCAAGTCAGGATGCAAGAGCAAGGCTGAGTTGAGTTTTGCTAAAACTGCAGAGCAAGTTGACCTGTAAACTTTAACAAAAATGTGCCTTCCCTATTCTTTCCTTTGGTGTCTAAAAGCTACCGGTAGTCTGGCTAGTTACCAGGTAATGTCTACAGTTTAGGGAACTGCTGTGGGCTCAAATCCTGACAGGTCAGGGATGAACTTAGTAGGTGTCCCAGTCTAAACATCCCCCTCCATCATTAATATGGAGGAAATATTTGTCCATCTTTAAGGGCTGATATAAGGGTGGCCAAGATAATGCACATGAAGCATTTTGTGCGCTTGGGAAAAAGTGTAGTGTATTGTATATAATAATAAATTAGTTGTTGTTCATTGTGTGAACAAGACCACAGCTAAAGTGGAAATTATTCTCATTTTAAAGTGATCACTTCAATATACAGGTGAAACTCGGAAAATTAGAATATCGTCGAAAACTGCATTTATTTCAGTAACGCAACTTAAAAGGTGAAACCAATATATGAGATAGATGTGTGACATGCAAAGCAAGATATGTCAAGCCTTTATTTGTTGTAATTGTAATTATTTGTTGTTTGGTGGGTCAATTATAAATGGAATGTAATTAATGAAATGTAATAGCAATGTTTATTTTTGTTTATTTTTGTATTATTGTAACTATTTGTTTTATTATAAGTTGCATTACTGAAATAAATGCACTTTTCGGTGATATTCTAATTTTCTGAGTTTCACCTGGAGAACCCCCAAACCTTCAACCTAAATTTCATTGACTAGCCTTGCCATACTTAGGAAATAATTTGTTGTTTATATATGCCAGAGGGGAAGCTACCTGAAATCTGGATATCTAAGGCACATGACACACAGTTCTTGTTTTACTTGTATCTGGAGAATTGATCACCCAATTCCCATCATCCCTGACCACTGGTCCTCTTAGCTAGGGATTATGGGAGTTGTAGGCCAAAACATCTGGAGGGCCGCAGTTTGGGGATGCCTGCTATAAACCAACAATTCTAGTCTCTATAAAAGGACTGCCATGTCCTTGCTTTACAGATCCCAGAATAAAATTGCAACATTTCTTAATGAAAAATTCTGGAACTCGTCTGGTGCTGTTTGCAGTTAAAGTCTTATTTTTCTTAAGTGGGCTTTATGAATAGTTTTGGGTTTTGTTTTTGTTTTTGTTTTTTTTTAAAAAAAACCTTTAGCAGCTGTTTTTCCTAAGCAAGTTCTTCAAAATTCTTCTGTGATCCTTGCCTTTTATACTTGCCTGCGTTGTTCCTTTGTTTAGAAATCAGCAGCCTTGCTTAGTGGCTTTATATCCTCTGTGGCTAATGCTTCTTTCATTTGAAGGTGGAGATACAAAGTTTTAATCAATTTCGCTCATTAGTGTGGGATGCAAAGGGTTAAGTGCAGTCAAGTCACAACAATCCCTAGATAGTCCACTTGGAGGACTGAGGAGGAGGATATGACTAAGCGTAGTTTCCTCTTCCTTCACATGCAAATGAGTTGAGGAAGTGGCAGATAAATCCTGAAGGAAACAGCCATTTTCTCTCTCTTGGACCAGACCTCTTGGACTACACACATCTTAGTGAGTCTCTCCCTCAAGGCCTCCAGCCTAGAGAGAGAGATGAGATGGAGTCTCACTTCTTATAAGTGAACTTCACAATGTATATATTACCTTTTAACTAAGCAAGTCTACCTCTTGAGTGTGCTGTACCTCGAGATGCTTGTAAGTAAACATCTTTTATACTTTTAAGAGCATTGTGTTGTGTCTTTTCTTTTAAGAGGGAAAAAGGGGAAATACCAGGAAAATACACTTTATTTTAGTGGCTTAAATCAAGCCTGCGCAAACGTTCTTCTGCTGTGTATTTTGCAAAAGGGGAATGTTTTACTCTGCTAAAGTTTTGTGCTTGCTAGCGCAAGCGGGGATAGGATATATTAAACAATATCTCCTCATCCACATTCCTGAACATTCCCACAAAGGGTTATTGCGGCCCAGAGTTGCGTATTTTGTGTATTTTTGAAGGATTGATTTGGATTGTGATTTTGAACTCTGTAGGATTTTTCCAGTTAGGATTTCCTGGTTGAGCACATGGTCTCTTTGTTCTGCAGTGTGCTTGGGGGATTAACTACCCCTCCCCTCCCTCAGAGTTTACAGCACTGAGAAAGCTCAGAGGTAGTGAAGATATTTTTGAGATTTTGAATTTGATTTTTGAAAGATTTTTGAATTTTGGAAATTTTTGAAGTTTTAAGATGGCAAGCTCCAGTTTTGATAGTGAGGCAAGACCAAGTTTTATGCTGCTGGATGACAATAATTTTGTGCAGTGGAAGCAGCGCGTTTTAGTTTATCTTGCTGCTAGGCGTGTTCTGCAGGCCATTAAGGAAGAAAAGCCTACAGGAACCGATGCAGAAGCTTTAGCTAAGATAGAAGCTTGGAGTATTAAAAATGATGAAGCCAAGCACATAATTTTGAGCAGTTTGAGGAATGAGCATCTATCAATGATAAATTTTGAAGATGATGCATCTAAGATCCTAGAGGACATTGAACGCATTTATGCACAATCTACAGAGAGTTCCTATAGATACTTGTTGGATAAGTTACTCAAGTTGAAGATGAATTCTAGAGAAGAGTTTACAGAGCATTTTAAGAATTTTTCTGAGATTGTTCAAAGAATTGCCCTTACTCCCAGAGCCTTTGATGATGTGACTAAAGTAACGTTTATGCTTGCATCATTGGGACCTACGTTTGCTCCATTTAAAAGTATAATGGATCACACAAAGGATTTAACTTTTAATGAGCTTATCAACCATTTAAGAGAGGAATGCAGAGATAGCCTTGATTCTCAAGAAAGGAATCCAAGGAGGAAGGATAGCAGCTATGCATCCAAGCATTTTGGAAAGTCCAGACAGACATCTAGAGAAATAATTTGTTTTAAATGCAATGGGAAAAACCACATAGCAAGGAACTGCAAGAGTCAAAATGGGGATAAAGTTGAATCCCACCCCTCAAAACCACAAGGTGTTAAGAAGGGGAGTCATGAGCAAACCATGTTGATGCAGGAGAGGAGTTTAGCTGTCCAGGATTGTGAAAATAAGCGCAATAAGTGGATTCTTGACAGTGGAGCGAGTTCTCATTTCTGTTATGAAAAGGAGTATTTTAATGAGATTAATGGGGATGAAACCTCTGAAATTGAGATTGCTGATGGCAACATTGTAAAGGCAATTGGTTCAGGAACTGTGAATTTGAAATTCAACGTAGATCATGAAACAATTAATACTAAGATAACTGAAGTTAAGTTTGCACCAAAGCTTAATTGCAACTTACTCAGCGTGTCCAGTTTGGACAGGAAAGGTTTTAAAATTACATTTGAAAAAGGACAATGTATTGTGACTAAGCATGATGAAGTTTATGTTCAAGGCACACTAAAGGATGGTGTATATGAGCTTAATGTTTCAGAGAACCAGCAGAACCAGTCTGCAAAGGTGGCGCAACCAAGTCAAAAGGACGAAGGAAGTCTGGAACTCTGGCACAAGAGACTTGGACACAGAGACACCAACGTTATTCTGGAACTACAGAAAGGTGATCTTGTGAGAGGTCTGCAGGTAAAGCAAAGCAACACAAATACACCAACATCAAAATGTATAACTTGTGTTAGTGAGAAAGCAACTAAACCTTCTTTCCCACGTTGTGCAGAGAAGAGAAGCACTAAAGTATTGGACATTGTCCATACAGATCTATGTGGACCAATGAATGTGTCTTCTCTAGGAGGTAATAAATATATTTTGATATTTTTGGACGATTTCTCGAGATTCTGCGTAGCCTACTTTATCAAGGAGAAGAGTGAGACAGTGGAATTGTTCAGGGACTATCTTAACATGGTCAAGAACAAGTTCCAGCGAGCCCCTTCCATTTTAATGTCCGATAATGGTGGGGAATTTTGTTCACATGAGATGCAGGCCGTCATGGCTAGAGAAGGCATATCACACGTGACCACAGTTGCCTACACACCCCAACAAAACTCAATTGCAGAGAGGAAATTTAGATCCATTTTGGAAATGACAAGGTGCATGCTAAAGGAAGCTAACTTGTCACACAGGCTGTGGGGTGAAGCGGCTCGTTGCTCAGTCTATCTTCAGAACAGACTGCCCACAAAAGGCGCAGAGCGCACACCATTTGAACTTTGGCATGGAAAAGCCCCAAATTTGTCACATATACGTGTATTTGGAAGTTTGTGCTACTATCATGTGCCCAAGGAGCACAGACACAAACTTGATTCCAGAGCGAAGGCAGGGATCCTAGTTGGGTACGCTTCTGGAGGAAAAGGATATAGAGTCTTGGATCCGCAAACTGGCAAGACAAGTTCGCAGCATGTAATTTACTTCGATGAGCAAGGCAAAGTTGATACAAAGGACACTGCCATTGATTGTTCCAAGGAGCCACAGGATGAGGAATTTGTGATTTTTCCTTTTGAACCAATACAAAGTACTAATCCAACTTCTAGTGTCGTAGCACCCCCTATAGGTGACACCCGAGAAGACGTGGAGGTCCAGGCCCCTGGCAGCACCAGAGACGAAGATGATGACGAGCAGCTGTATGGGGATATGCCACTGCTGGAGGAGGATGAGGAAGCTGATGCGGTCGAAAGACCAGAGGTCAGACGCTCATCCAGAACCAACAGAGGTGTTCCACCATTACGGCTGTCCTACCTTACAAGGTCGGCGTCTCCACAGGAACCTTCCAAATGGGAAGAGATAGAGAGGATGCCACCAGATGAAGCCAGTCTCTGGAGGAAAGCTGCTCAGGAGGAGATAGATGCACTTCATCGGAACAGGACCTGGACACTCACAGAACTACCTCCTGGTAAGGAAGCAATTGGAAGTAAATGGGTGTTCAAGGTTAAAAAGGGTTCAGAAGGGGAGGTGCAACGCTACAAAGCTAGGCTTGTGGCACAAGGTTTTTCCCAGAAGTATGGAGAGGATTACGATCAAGTGTTTGCACCGACAGTTCGATACAGCAGTGTCAGACTACTTTTAAGTATTGCAGCATCTAAGCAAATGTCAGTTTACCATATTGACATTGCGACAGCCTTTCTTCACGGCGAAATTTCTGAGCAGATTTATATGAAGCAGCCCAAAGGTTTCATTAAACCAAATGAGGCACATCTAGTGTGCAAGCTGCAGAAAGGACTTTATGGTTTGAAGCAAGCAGCGAGGGCTTGGAACCAGAAACTCCATGAGATGCTGGTGCAGCTTGGGTACAAGCAAGGGACTGCTGATAAGTGCTTGTACACCAAACAAAGGAATGGACAGTTTTCGTACATTTTAGCCTTTGTTGACGACCTTTTAATTTCTACGTCAAATGAGAAAGACTATAAAGACATAGTCAAACACCTCAACAGGGAAGTAGAGGTCAAGGAACTTGGAAAAGTGAAATACTACTTGGGAATTCAAGTTGAGAGAGAAGAGGATGGATCGTTCTTACTCAGCCAAAGGCAAAAGATAACTGAACTGATTGAAAGCATGCAGATGCAGGACGCACACCCAGTTGCGACACCGATGGCCACAGACTTCTTGAAGAATCAACAAGGTTCGAAGTTGCTGCCAAACAACACGCAATACAGGTCAGCGGTCGGCAAACTTTTGTATTTGGTTACCACATGCAGACCTGACCTGGCAAGTGCAGTGGGGATCCTAAGTAGGAAAGTAAGTTGTCCCACTGAGCATGATTGGGCTGGAGTTAAGAGGGTTGTTCGTTATCTAAAGGGAACCATGGACTGTAAATTAAAACTGCCAGCTGTCAGAGACCCTAAACTGCTTGGGTACACTGATGCGGATTGGGCTGGGGACAATAAGGATTATAAATCCACAAGTGGCTATGTTTTTATGTATGGGGACGGAGCTATTGCATGGGGCAGCTATAAACAGAAATGTGTAGCTTTATCGTCCACAGAATCTGAGTACATTGCGGCTTCGGAAGCTTGCAGAGAGATCCCCTGGCTGGATCAGCTCCTGAAGGACTTTGGCGTGCCAAGAACGGGACCTGTCAGCTTGATGGAGGACAATCAGAGCAGTATGAAGCTGACACAAAGTGAAAAGTTCCTTGCACGCACCAAACACATTGGGGTCAGGTACCACTACATACGCCAGGTGATCGAGGATGGACTTGTTGAAATGTGTTACTGCAACACTGACCAGATGACTGCAGATGTCCTAACAAAGCCCCTGCCAAGAGAGAAGTTCCAGGATCTTCGTGGCAAGCTGGGACTCTTGGGTGGTTGATTAAAGTTATTTATGTATGTTTTTGTGTATGTTGTGAATTGCCTGAGAAGGGGTTTGTGGGATGCAAAGGGTTAAGTGCAGTCAAGTCACAACAATCCCTAGATAGTCCACTTGGAGGACTGAGGAGGAGGATATGACTAAGCGTAGTTTCCTCTTCCTTCACATGCAAATGAGTTGAGGAAGTGGCAGAT
This sequence comes from Zootoca vivipara, assembly GCF_963506605.1. NCBI lineage: Eukaryota > Metazoa > Chordata > Lepidosauria > Squamata > Lacertidae > Zootoca > Zootoca vivipara. The sequence continues at coordinate 76,244,566 of NC_083282.1, read as the reverse complement.
AAATCCTGAAGGAAACAGCCATTTTCTCTCTCTTGGACCAGACCTCTTGGACTACACACATCTTAGTGAGTCTCTCCCTCAAGGCCTCCAGCCTAGAGAGAGAGATGAGATGGAGTCTCACTTCTTATAAGTGAACTTCACAATGTATATATTACCTTTTAACTAAGCAAGTCTACCTCTTGAGTGTGCTGTACCTCGAGATGCTTGTAAGTAAACATCTTTTATACTTTTAAGAGCATTGTGTTGTGTCTTTTCTTTTAAGAGGGAAAAAGGGGAAATACCAGGAAAATACACTTTATTTTAGTGGCTTAAATCAAGCCTGCGCAAACGTTCTTCTGCTGTGTATTTTGCAAAAGGGGAATGTTTTACTCTGCTAAAGTTTTGTGCTTGCTAGCGCAAGCGGGGATAGGATATATTAAACAATATCTCCTCATCCACATTCCTGAACATTCCCACAATTAGAAGAACATAATATAATGTAACCAATATTCTGAGCATAACTTGAATGAAACCCTGCTCCCAAGTCGATAATAGGCTGAGCGAAAATCACACAAGAATTGCTCTCTACAAAGTGCAGTAGAAAGATAGCAAGTGTCACTATGTTTCTTAATGTTACAACATCAAGAAACAAACGATAAGTTCCACAAAGTGTCACGCTGAGGTGGTGACATATCATTCATTTTCTTATTTGTATACATTACAATGTCAAACCATTCTGATCCAAAAGTGTTGCTCTTTTTAGACCCCCCCCCCAGCCTATTTTATTTTATTGCCAACTTTTCAACAAGAATTGTATTCCAACGCTTTACTTTTCAAATTCTTGTTGCTGTTCGAGAAAATATTTAATAAAGCTAAATAACGATCTGGTTCTATTTGTTGCTTAGTTATATTTAATAGGTTTCTTACTTCTTTTTCAGAATAAACACCTCTCTCTCTCTCTCTCACACACACACACACACACACACACTTGCTTATTGAGCTTGCCATATTGACATATTTCTTTGGAGAACTCAGAATGGACTTCAGATACTGTATTTCTCTCTGATGGTGGAGGGTAGACTGACATTGGCTTGTGCAGAAGTCCACAAGTCAAGCTATGACTCACTTTTTATAATATCCAAACTTTTCTGCTACTTGCAAATGGGAAAATAAAGTTTCTATATTTATTCTCCTAAACCTTGTTTTTTAGATCAGTCCCAGAAATGTGCCATATTGCTTCGAAATTATTTGTTTATTTGGCATGTTTATCATAGCTGCCAAGTTTTCCCTTTTCTCGCGAGGAAGCCTATTCAGCATAAGGGAAAATCCCTTTAAAAAAGGGATAACTTGGCAGCTATGATGTTTATAGCCTACCATACAACATGGTAGATTTCAGGGTGTGGTACAATGCTTGAATTACTCAAACTACAATTTGCATAAAATCAGCTTTCAACCCCCCACCCCCACCCCAATTAAACAACTTGCACTCTAGGTTATGACAAATAAAAGCAGCAAAGATACAAAGCTGAAACTACAAAGCTAATAAACAGCAGAGCTAGCATTCACTGTTCCAGGAAAGATACGCTGTTAAGTCTGCCACAGGAGGAAAGAAAAAAGAACACCAAAAACATTTGTGGCTCCTAAAAGATTTAGATGAAGATATTGTGGCATTAGCTTCCATGGGCTGTGCTTTGTTTATATGATGTTTTAAATATTATTTTCAAAAGGGTGTTATGTCTGTAGTGGTTAGCTGTTCCTCCGAAATCAGAAGAGAGGAACTAATTAGATTCCAGCAGCAGTATATTGAGCTCTACTCCTCCTTATAGATACAGATGGAGCCCTTTTGGTTCCATATATCACCATGTGGCCCTCTTCTGAGGTAGCTGCAATGCACCCTCTAGGCCAGGCATAGGCAACCTTGGCTCTCCAGATGTTTTGGAACTACAACTCCTGTGATCCTTAGCTAACAGGGCCAGTGCTCAGGGATCATGGGATTTGTAGTTCCAAAACATCTGGAGAGCCGAGGTTGCCTATGCCTGCTCTAGGCAAACTAAGGCCCGGGGGCCGAATCAGGCCCAATCGCCTTCTAAATACGGCCTGCGGAGAGTCCGGGAACCAGCATGTTTTTACATGAGTAGAATGTGTCCTTTTATTTAAAATGCGTCTCTGGGTTATTTGTGGGGCATAGGAATTCATTCATTTTATTTTATTTTTCAAAATATAGTCTGGCCCTCCACGAGGTCTGAGGGACAGTGGACCAGCCCCCTGCTGAAAAAGTTGGCTGACCCCTTCTCTAGCCACCCCAATCAGTGTTACCAGATGCAGCAGAGAACAAACCAGTCATTTCCCTGCTTCTGACAAGCTACCACTGTGACATATGTATGGAACCTGGGAATCTAGTTTGGAGACTTAAGTTACCCTGCAACTACTCTTTTGTTTTGATTAGGTTTTCTGTGCATTCCCGGGGTGTGTGTGTGTGATTATAGCGGGTGTGGAATGGGTGTGTGTGTGTTATCTCCTACATATTAATGTAGTTTGCGCGTGTGACATCACACGCTCAGCTTCATCTGTCTGCTCGCAATGAAAGTGGAAAGTGGACCCTTTCGATCAAATGGACCCAGTACTTTGGCCACAACCTAGAGATGTGTCAATGGGAAAATCTATGAAAAGTGAATTGGAGATTCACACCATGTTGTACTTTAAGGGAGAACTTTCAAAAGATGTTATACCGTTGGTATCTGACTCCTTGTAAGCTTGCTAAAATGTTTAAAAACATCCCAAATACATGCTGGAGATGTGAAGAGCCGGTGGCCACTGTGTTCCATATGTGGTGGGTATGCAAAGAGATCAAACCCTATTGGAACGACATCTACCTTGAGCTTTAAAAAATGCTAAATATAACCCTTCCAAAAAAAACCAACCAGAGTCATTCTTACTCAGTATAACAGGCTCAAACATCCCTAGAAATGTAAGAAAATACTTTTTATATGCTACGGTTGTGGCAAGGAGACCTATAGCAAAACATTGGAAGAGCGATAAAATTCCAACTAGAACTGAATGGATAGTAAAGTTAGTAGAATACGCTGAGCTAGCTAACCTCTCTGAAAAGTTTAAAGATAAGTCTAAACAAGAGTTTATTTCAAACTGGGAACCTTTTAAGAATTTTTTTAAAAAAAAACAGTTGCCAAGATTTGAGCACAGTTGTATCCTTTGAGTAACACCTGTAAATAACTGTGTTAAAGGAAAATGCAGATGAACTTTAATACTTTATTATTAAATAGGTGGTCAAATTTATGCAACAAGTTTATTAAAACGTAAGAAATATGGAAAGGATGGGAAGTCACTGGTTGATGAAGAAAATTTATTGTTAAAGAGTTTGTATTTTTCTTTGTGTTTTTTTGACAACCTTGATTCCTGGATAACAATGAATGTAAGTTTATGTTGTACAGATGTGATTATGAATAATTAAACATGAAAAGAAAGAAGAAAAAGTGGAAAGAAGAAGTGGAAAGAGCATCCTGCTTCTGCAACACGGACAGAGCAATGGAGTGATTTAAAGTTTTTGAATAATCAGTCTATATGTTTGGGAGTAAGTACATCTGAACTGTTGCTGGGATTCAGTAGTTTTGCTGGTTGCTGATTAAGTTGCCTCCTGAATCTCAGCATGTGGAATTTGCAAAGAAAATGAAGCTGCATTCCATTCCTAGGACCTTTCTTCTTCTTCCTCCTCCTCCTCCTCCTCCTTTTCTTCTTGCAACATGTTCTAAAGATGGTGTTATAGAAACACTAGAAACAAGTAAAAACTAGGATTTTGATTGGGATATGCATTTTTTTATATAGAAACAACAACCATCAACTGCAGGGCTGTGCCAGTCAGGGAATTCCTGGGCAAACCAGTCTGGCTGGCTGAGGGAAGAGCAGGACTGTTAGCATGAGGATAGAGAGCCTTCAGGTGTGCCCCAGGTGTGACCAGAGACTGGAGATTTGGAAGGTTGTCAAGGTAACTACTCTGGGGGAGGGCAAGGGGCTTCTGGGAAGAAGGAGGAGGAGGAAGGGGAAGATCCATCTTGGTGAGGAAGAAGGAAAGACTGTCTGCAATGCTCTGGGTCATGCTATAAGATCTTGATCCTCTCCATGAAGATGCAAGGGGTAAATAGGTGAATAAACCCTATTTCTTAAAGCACGTCAGTCTCCGCCATGTTTTCTTTTCTCCAAAGGAACACAGACAGCTTAGCAGAGAGAGGGACAGACGTTGGGCTTCTGTAACAATATTGTTGCTTTTGTGTAGTCCAGTAGACGAAATATTTGACTTGGACCTCACCTGAACACTGGTAGGGTGGGAAAGCAGTTGCGCTGTACTTCCTGCCATTTTCAAAACTTTGCTTTCAGCTCACAAATCGATTACAACAGTAGTTCCCTTTCAGTAAAAGAAAGTTTACTATTCTGATAATGGATTAAATAAAAATTGCCAAGCATTGTGTATACGAAGAGCTATGACATAAATAGTGAATAATGACAATAATAATAATAAGAAGAAGAAAGCCTGGCCTTTTTGACTCTTTCTTTACATTAGTTTGATCATTAGGTGACGTATCCTTGAAGCAGCAGATGTTTAGATGAACAGATTTGTAGCTGTAGTCACTCGTCATTCTGCTGCACAGTGCTTAGAATAAAATACTAATTATAGCCTTAGTGCATGCAATCTGTTTTGTACTAAAAATATTCTGTCTCGCATTCTTTCCTCCACAGGTGCTACTTAGCTTGAAAATAAATGGGAGTCGCATTTTAATATATATGTGCTTTTTATTATTACCGTTGCCTCCTTTCAAGAATAGTAGAGAGAGATTTCAGGAAACTACAGCTATTAAGAAAAGGGGTGGGTTGGTGTTTGAGTAATTACTAATGCAATTAGCTGACAAAGAAGTGTTTTGTACTTTTATAATCATACAGAGGTGTTTTATAACAGGAAGGGGTGGTTACAGTAGCAAAGGGACTAGAGCCTCAAATAGTTAGCAACCAGTAATTTGAAATATCTGCGACTGCACTGCTTGTGGAATGAGAAATAAAAATTAAAAGTTTAGAGAAGCAAAACTTTTGCTTTAAATATTGCTTTTCTCATAGGTATCATAAGAAAATGTTGTTGTTGTTGTTTAGTCGTTTAGTCGTGTCCGACTCTTCGTGACCCCACGGACCATAGCACGCCGGGCACTCCTGTCTTCCACTGCCTCCCGCAGTTTGGTCAAACTCATGTTCGTAGCTTCGAGAACACTGTCCAACCATCTTGTCCTCTGACGTCCCCTTCTCCTAGTGCCCTCAATCTTTCCCAACATCAGGGTCTTTTCCAAGGATTCTTCTCTTCTCATGAGGTGGCCAAAGTATTGGAGCCTCAGCTTCACGATCTGTCCTTCCAGGGAGCACTCAGGGCTGATTTCCTTAAGAATGGATAGGTTTGATCTTCTTGCAGTCCATGGGACTCTCAAGAGTCTCCTCCAGCACCATAATTCAAAAGTCATAAGAAAATAGCTGCTTGCAAACTATTCCTTTCTTAGGTCACAGATGGGGAACCTATATGCCTCCATTGGTTGCTGTCCTCCCATCAGCCCCAGACAGCTTGGGAAATGGTAAAGGACAATGGGAGTTGTCATCCAAAATGGGCCATAGGTTCTCAATCCCTGTCTTGGACTCAGCGGTGGATGGTGCCCATTGGGACTGGTAGGGGAGAAGGCAGAGAGGTCAACAGTAGGTGGAACCAGAGCCAATAGCAGACAGAATCAATCATGGGCTTAGCCAAGGGGAAGCAGGGAGGGGCAGCTGCATTCCCCGCATCAATAAAAAATCTAGAAAAATACATAGCTAACTGAGGTTCTGCGCCTCCTAAGAAAAGGCTTCCACCCCCTGGCTATGCCCATGGAGTCAATTAATTCTCCTTTTGCCACTATTCTTCTCCAGGCTGAGATCCACAACAGCAAAACAGAAACTAAGGAAGAGGAAGCTGACAGCCAGTGTCAGCCCCTTGGCTGCTGATAAGCAAGGAGGCAGGCAGCTAGAGGCTGGTTGAGAGCAGACTAGGGTTGCTAGGGCAGTGTACCATTTTGTCCTAATAGAAAAGTCTCCGCTGCTTGGCTGAAAAGCACAGAATGATTGGCTGATTTATTGGTTTCTAACTGGGGAGGGCAGGATTGCTTGGTGCATTTGAATAAGTTTAGAGTTTAGCAGAGATGGCATCCCTCCAGCTCAGCGACTACGGTAACCTTAGGGGTAGGTGAGTGTGAAAGTGAAAAGAAACCTTTTGGAAGATAGAGAGATAGATGCCCCAGGACTGGAAGTCCCCACACCAGCTGCCTGGGTTTCTAGCTGGTTCTCAGACATGCACACGCATGTACATAAACACTTGTCTCCTGATGTGATGCCATGATGCTAAAAGTTTTTTTGTGTGTGTAGCTACCTAAGACCCCTTCAAACCTTTTTCATTTAAATAAAAAACAAATAGGGTTGTTAAGGTTGTTATTGGAGCCATAAATTCGTGGCTCCAATAAAAGTTAGAATTGATCAAGGTTTGGAGAAGTTAAACTGTGCAAAACACTGAACCCCCCCCCCCCCCCGCGCGCGCCAATCAAGCTTATGTTAACATGCCAAGCCAGCCTGGTGATAGCTTGCTGAATGTGGGTCATGTGGGACAAAGACTGGTAATGGCCTATGGAAATCTATCAGGAGGGTGGAGATTGTGCAAGACAAGGAGGGGTGGGTACCTCCCTCCAGCTGTTAGTTAGTGTGCAGAGACAAAAGGATGTAGGAAGGAGGGGTAGAGTTTCACAGGGTTAGGGGGGACAAGGAAGAGGAAGGGGGCTGAAGAACATTGTGTAGGGCTGACCATGACATGCTGTAACAAAGAGACAGAGAGCATGGCTGATGATGCATTTTTTTCTCTCATTAATTAATTATTTTAATTTTAATTTTATTTTTTAAAAATGGGAAACTTTCGGCAGAGCACTAATAAAAATATTCACTTAAGAGTGATTATAGTTGATATTATCCCAGTCTGTCTTTGATAAGCTTAGGAAGAAGAAGAAGAAATGTGCAGACAATATATGTTCATTCAGACACAACTTAATGACCTTCAGTTCAATATTTGAGCATCAGTGTATTTATTAAGAAGCTAAAATTGCAGGACCCAAGGGTTTAATCATTAACAAGAAACTGGATCCGCTGACTGGATCTTCGTCCTCCGTGATTGCTACAGTCAGCGGATCTTGGTTTCTACCTTGGAGATGCCAGCATGCAGTTCTGGCAGCATGCCAGCGAGTTCATTCCAGGTAAATGGAGCATCACTGAAGACGTGTCCTAGTCTATGTACCAAATGCCTTAAAACAATTATTCTGGTGGTGCAGGAAAACACGAATTATAAAGACCAATAAAATAATACCTTAAGCATACTGCCCAGTGTATAGGTAAAGGGACCCCTGACCGTTAGGTCCAGTTACGGACGACTCTGGGGTTGTGGCGCTCATCTCGCTTTACTAGCCAAGGGAGCCAGCATACAGCTTCCAGGTCATGTGGCCAGCATGACTAAGCCACTTCTGGCAAACCAGAGGAGCGCACGGAAACGCTGTTTACCTTCCCGCCAGAACAGTATCTATTTATCTACTTGCACTTGATGTGCTTTTGAACTGTTAGGTTGGCAGGAGCAGGGACCGAACAATGGGAGCTCACACTGTTGCAGGGATTCGAACCACTGACCTTATGATCGGGAAGCCCTAGGCTCTGTGGTTTAACCCACAGCGCCTCCCGCGTCCTTCTTGCTCAGTGTATACCAAAGGTTTAAAAGGCACTGGCCCCTATTCTATTCAAGAGTGTTAGTTCTCTAAACCTCTTCTGTTAACTGAGAATGTAAACCTGCCTCATGGAGAACAGAGCTATCAATGACAGCTAGACATGGTGGCAATGTTCTGCCTCAACAGTTGCAGGCAGCAATGCTTCTGAGCCATGGGCATAGCCAAGGGGGACGGGCAGGGAGGAGCAGCTGCCACCCCCCCCATCAATAAAATTCAATAAAATGCATAGCAAACTGAGGTTTTGCCTCACCTAACAAAAGGCCTGTTGTCTTTGTCCATGGAGTTTTCTTGGCAGGGATACTGGAGTGGCTTGCCAGTTCCTTCTCCAGGTGGATCACGTTTAGTCAAAACTCTCCACTATGACCTGTCCATCTTGGGTGGCCCTGCATGGCATAGCTCATAGCTTCTCTGAGTTATTCAAGCCCCTTCGCCACGACAAGGCATTGATCCATGAAGGGAACCCATGAATGCCTTGTTAGAAAGCACTGCTAATAACAAGGCCAGTGGAAGTGATGATATTCCAGCTGAACTATTTAAAATTTTAAAAGATGATGCTGTTAAGGTGCTACACCCAATATGCCAGCAAGTTTGGAAAACTCAGCAATGGCCAGAGGATTGGAGAAGATCAGTCTACATCCCAATTCCAAAGAAGGGCAGTGCCAAAGAATGCTCCAACTACCGCACAATTGCGCTCATTTCACACGCTAGCAAGGTTATGCTTAAAATTCTACAAGGCAGGCTTAAGCAGTATGTGGACCGAGAACTCCCAGAAGTGCAAGCTGGATTTCGAAAAGGCAGAGGAACCAGAGACCAAATAGCAAACATGCGCTGGATTATGGAGAAAGCTAGAGAGTTCCAGAAAAACGTCTACTTCTGCTTCATTGACTATGCAAAAGCCTTTGACTGTGTCGACCACAGCAAACTATGGCAAGTTCTTAAAGAAATGGGAGTGCCTGATCACCTCATCTGTCTCCTGAGAAATCTCTATGTGGGACAAGAAGCTACAGTCAGAACTGGATATGGAACAACTGAGTGGTTCAAAATTGGGAAAGGAGTACGACAAGGTTGTATATTGTCTCCCTGCTTATTTAACTTATATGCAGAATTCATCATGCGAAAGGCTGGACTAGATGAATCCCAAGCCGGAATTAAGATTGCTGGAAGAAATATCAACAACCTCAGATATGCAGATGACACAACCTTGATGGCAGAAAGCGAGGAGGAATTAAAGAACCTTTTAATGAGGGTGAAAGAGGAGAGCGCAAAATATGGTCTGAAGCTCAACATCAAAAAAACCAAGATCATGGCCACTGGTCCCATCACCTCCTGGCAAATAGAAGGGGAAGAAATGGAGGCAGTGAGAGATTTCACCTTCTTGGGCTCCTTGATCACTGCAGATGGTGACAGCAGTCACGAAATTAAAAGACGCCTGCTTCTTGGGAGAAAAGCAATGACAAACCTAGACAGCATCTTAAAAAGCAGAGACATCACCTTGCCGACAAAGGTCCGTATAGTTAAAGCTATGGTTTTCCCAGTAGTGATGTATGGAAGTGAGAGCTGGACCATAAAGAAGGCTGATCGCCGAAGAATTGATGCTTTTGAATTATGGTGCTGGAGGAGACTCTTGAGAGTCCCATGGACTGCAAGAAGATCAAACCTATCCATTCTTCAGGAAATCAGCCCTGAGTGCTCCCTGGAAGGACAGATCGTGAAGCTGAGGCTCCAATACTTTGGCCACCTCATGAGAAGAGAAGAATCTTTGGAAAAGACCTTGATGTTGGGAAAGATGGAGGGCACTAGGAGAAGGGGACGACAGAGGACGAGATGGTTGGACAGTGTTCTCGAAGCTACGAACATGAGTTTGACCAAACTGCGGGAGGCAGTGCAAGACAGGAGTGCCTGGCGTGCTATGGTCCATGGGGTCACGAAGAGTCGGACACGACTAAACGACTAAACAACAACAACAACAAAAGGCCTGCCCCCCCCCAACAAAAATCCTGGCTACGCCCATGTTCTGAACAGCGGTTGCTGGAGACCACAGGAGCAGAGAGTGCTCTAGTGCTCTAGTCCTCCTTGCTGGTTTCCCACAGGCGTCTGGTTGGCCACTGTGAGAACAGGATGCTGAACTAGATGGGCCACTATCCTGATCCACCAGTCTCTTCTTATGCTCTAATTCCTGGCATTACGCACATACATTTTGTCTATGAAGCAGGATGGCACTTTTTGCCTCCGTCTCTAGGGTGGCCTGACCAAAAGAGAACAGGATTCGTGTGCCATGTATCGCACAGCAAGCTGCACCTACTGAAATCTTCTCTTCTGCACAACATGAGGATTGGATTGCATAATGTCCAAAGGTCTTTCCCAGGCTGCTGAACCCTTTAACCAATGTTCTTCTGACCTCATCTCCTCTTAGCAATCCTGAAAGAACCCCTGCAGGCTTCTCTCATCTTCTTTTCCACCCAGTGAAAGCAGAGGCACAAGTCAGAACTTGGACCTGCATTTTTCTGTGGTTATCACTGATAGGTTGTTTTCTCTGCTATAGTGACCAGCAAGTGGCAGCAGCAGTAGTGGAGCAGAATTTTATGCAAATTTGTGTCACAGACTTATCTTTTAAGTTTGTACTTAGCTTTCCTTCAGTCCCACTGTTTCTCTTTTATTGTGAGCTTACTTGAAGCTATCAATATCTTTTACCATGTGAGAGTCAGGTGCTGCATGCTACTCTATAAAAAAATCCTAGGAAACTGATGTAATTTCATTGATAAGGAAATGCTTGGAAATGTTTCAGACGTGTTTCAGTCCTTGGAGCAAGCCATTCTGTTCTCGCTTCATCCAGCTTTCCCTGAACAGAAGTTAACTTAATAACACACTTGACCTTTAATCTCCTGGTAAGAACATTCCCATGGGTACAATTAAGCTAAGGGAGATAAAGAGAAATATTAATGAAGCTGCAGATATCAAAGGTGTTGGGGAGGCTTTTGAAGATTCATCACAACAGATTTACTACGCTGTTTAAAAGTCAGCACTTTGTGGTGTATATGCACAGCGGTGTTGTCAGTCTGTGAAAATCATAGTCTTGTGGATGTGCGGGGGAACAAGAGAGATAATGGCTATTCACACTCATGCTGGAAAACTTTATTTTAATATGTTATTCTTTATAACAGTGTAGTGTTCCAGTGCACTTGTAAGCAGAAAAGTGCTGTTAAAAATAACAATAAGAATTTCTGTGGGGTTTGTAGTGGCATATGAAATGCATTGAGGAAATTTTCAGTGCACTTGTATAACATGACTTTGATGGGACTTACTAGCTAGCTTCCCAGCAGGTGGGTTGCTGTTGCTTACCGAGAGGAAAGGTGACATGGAGATCAGTGTGGTGCAAAAATACCAGCGGAACCAATCAGGTGGTCCTGCTGCTGCATTTGCTACACACCAACCTCCCCGGCCACCTTCCCCCTGCCCCTCCCCTTCATGCCAGAAAGTTTGTGTAGTGGGCGTGGCCCCATCCCAACTGGAGAGTTGCTTACTGCTTATTACTAGGAAAGTGTTTAACGGGTTGTAGTCCTTACTGTGTTTGAAGGATCTGCAATAGCCATTCTCTGCCAGGAAGCTATGCTGCACAAATCTCATTGAAATTAATGGGAGCTGCCCCCAGACTGTGCTCTTGCACTGCTGTAATTCATTTTCAGTTGGGTTTGCACAGAGAATCTCCCAACACTCCAAATTTTCACTTGTGAGCCATATCTCCATCTCCAAACTTTTCTGCAGCTATTAAAGTCATCAATTATTTATTTTTAAAGCAAAGGGCCTGCGAGATGATTGCTAATATCCCTGCTATCGCAGAGAAAGAGACATTATACTCTGTTGTAGCTGCCCACCATCAATCTCTTATGTAGCCAGAATTATGCCTCTAGGAATAGCTGTTCAAGCCATAATCCTTAGCCTTTATGATAATGTGTGAGTGTGAGTGTGAAATACTTCGGAGATTAAATTACAGAAGTAGCCACCTTCATACAAACACAGATGTAGCAGAGTGACCCATGAGACCATTTTTAAAAAGCAATACATTTCAAGTTGTAAAAGCTACTGGGCCTGGTTATTCTTATCTTAACGTTTATTACACCATTAAACATAACCCAGCATTTCACAAGCACTACCGCAGACCAGTGTAAATGTATTCTGTTTGATTTCACAACCTGAGGGGAGGAAAGACAGTGTGCGTGTGGGTGGGTGGCTGTAAAATGTCAGATAAATGGACTTCTCCAGTGACGTAGACATTTATGAGACTTGGGAATGGAAAATGTGGATAGATGTTCAGCAGATAAACATATGCACAATTATGCAACCTTTGTGGTCAAAATGCAAGTGCTGTTTAGCAAGGCTAGATCCATGCTGTAACAGCTTTGCCCAAACATTTTAGGTGGTTCCCTACTAACACACTCAATTTTAATAGTCTGAGAAACCCCAGGAACGTCAGGCTCTTAATTCACCTTCTTCCAGCTCAATTGGAATCCTTAGAGCAGTTCTAATGAACTTCCTCTTGGGAGTTCTGTAGATCATAAACTCATACTGGGAGGCACAACAGGGCTTAATTAGCCAATCCACAACCACAGGATTTAAAAACCAACTTGGTGAATTAATTCAAAGCATATGACCCTGCCTAGAAGAATGACCTTCTGCTCCCCTTCCCCTCCATCTAAGTCAGGCACCCCCAAACCTCGGCCCTCCAGATGTTTTGGACTACAATTACCATCTTTCCCGACCACTGGGGATCATGGGAGTTGTAGGCCAAAACATCTGGAGGGCCGCAGTTTGGGGATGCCTGATCTAAGTTTAGCAAGAGAGGTGAGAGAGAGAGAGAGAACAAGAGCTCTTGCACTAGAGAACTTGGCCCAGGTGGCATGCATCCTTTCCCTTCACCAGCAGCGGAGGGTGGAACAGTTTCACCTTCCTCTTCTCTGCCATTTTTATTTTGCTTTTGTGGTTGAAAAGTGGGGTATGATTTGTGTGTACGAAAGCACCCTGTGATCCTCGGGTAAATGAATGAATGAATGAATGCATCCAAAATAGAATTACTGTAGAACAACACAGCAGTTAAGAACTAAGAACTAGAGTACAACTAAATAAATATAAAGGTGCACAATAAGAAGGTGCTTTGGTGATTGGAGGTTTAATCTGAAATCAAGCTGGATTTAAGATTGTTGGTGTGTCTTCTGTCTCTTACATCATGGATGTTGGCTTATTTTATGGATGGGTGTTCTGTATTATTTTATTAATACTATTGCTACAAGTTTGTCATGACCTTCTTCTAGAACAATTAACTTATGAACTATGCTAGTCATGAGAAAACTTTCTTGATGTTTTGTATTGTGGAAGGAAGAATTGCTTTGAGCATTTTTTTATTTTATTTTTTGTGGAGGTGGTTTAATCATATAACTAGAATCCATTCTTGATTACATTGTCATTTAGGAAGAGCACAGGAGTCATCGTAATTTAGTGAAGTGCACATTTCTACTTTTCGTTTTACCAAATTTTCTAACTTTGTAGCAAAGTGTTATGGGTTTTAATGCCATTTGTGCACATAGTTTTAACAGGAAAATGTTTATTTTGCTATTAGTTTTTCTTTTGGTGTCTGGCAGAAGAGAATACTAAAAATCATGGGGGTGGAAATGACAAGTAAAATTCTGAATAGAGTTTTATGTTACAAATTATGATATGGGAAGGGCTACTTTTGAAAATGCCTTAAACTTGCCAAATTGATCTTTCCTGTTTATTTCATTCTTATTTTAAAGTGGCCAGTGGATAGCAACAAAATTACTCTTCTTACTTCACTCTATTATGTTCAGAAGCTGCTGTGACATCATGTTAATTTGGTGTTTTCATGCCCACTAAGGATATGTCTGCTGCTGACACATGAATCCCAGAATCCATAGGAAGGTACCCTGGTTCCATATTCGGCAGATCAGAAATTACTATACAGTTTGCTATACAATACCAGCTGTTAGAAAACAATTTGCAATTTCAAAGCCTGCCCATTCCATCATTTTAAGCTAGTGGTTTGGTGCAAAACAGTAGTAATGCCATGCTAACATTATCTTGGTGATCTGTTGGTTGACAGCACTACATTAAATGTGGTACAAGCTTTATGCATGTAGTTCATAATTGCATTGGCAGGCAAGTATGTACTCGTCACAGCTGTGTCAGCTCTTAGAAAGATTCTGCCTTGGCCTAATCTGCACATTTAGCAATATTGTACAAGAGCAGTATTCCAGTGTTTAACTTGGAATTGCATCTTAGACAACTTCAGGGTTGCTTTATTATGCAATCACAGGGTGTAACTGTCATGCAAACACAAACAATATCACAAAACTTTATATATCTGGAAGTTATTATTATACATCTGCTTCTCCAAATCTTGGTTGTTTTCAATATGTTCTTGCCATGTGCCTTTACAGCTTGGTGAGGGTCATGGGTGGCTAAAGAAGCTATAGTTAAGAAAGTGGGCTGGATTTACATGTAACACTTCACTATAGTTGAAATAAGCAAATGTCTGTAAACTCACGAAAACCATGGCTCCATGGTTTAATAATAAATTACTTAGTGCTATGTGAGAACCAGGACGCAGGTGGCACTGTGGGTTAAACCACAGAGCCTAGGTCTTGCTGATATAGGTAAAGGTAAAGGGACCCCTGACCATTAGGTCCAGTCGTGACCGACTTTGGGGTTGCGTGCTCATCTCGCATTATTGGCCAAGGGAGCCGGCGTACAGCTTCCAGGTCATGTGGCCAGCATGACAAAGCCGCTTCTGGTGAACCAGAGCAGCACACGGAAACGCCGTTTACCTTCCCGCTGTAGCGGTCCCTATTTATCTACTTGCACTTTGACGTGCTTTCAAACTGCTAGGTTGGCAGGAGCTGGGACCGAGCAACAGGAGCTCAGCCCGTCGCAGGGATTCGAACCGCCGACCTTCTGATCAGCAAGACCTAGGCTCTGTGGTTTATATTTCATCAATGTACACATAATGATTTAATAATACATCATTTCTGAGTACGTATGTGGCTTTCTGGTATGATGAATTGCACAGTGGGTGAAGTTTTCACGCTTAAGCTTTGCTGTTTTCTCTGAAAACCAAATGGGCAGGAGTTTTCGCTATGCATTCTAAACATGCATCTGTGATTGTCTCTGTCACTACCGGTATCTGAGTCTACAGATAGGATGAAAAATTAGGTGAGGTCTGAAGATGACTTACTCCAACCATGATTACCTAAGTCATCAAGGCTTTTCAGCAACAAGAGAGCAACTCCCAAATAAAACCTGGCAGAATGCCTAGGCTACCTCATCAGTGTGTGCAGAATATATAGTCCCTTATTTTGGAAGGAATCAGTTTCACGTGAAGCTGCTGGTATTAATGAAATCATTAATAGACTCCTAGGGTCGTTAATTCTCCCAGCAATGCAGTAAAGGTGAATATGGTTTACTATTTATATAGGACCATAAATGTCTGTGGCACTTTACAAATTATTCGAGGACAGTTCCTGCAAAGAAAAAGGAAGGAAAAAAAGAGCTTGCGATGTAGCATTTGCTATGGGGGAGACCACAGAGTAAGAGGAGGTAGGGTTAGACTAGGACAAGAATATATATTTTTTATTTTGGTTGCACATAATTAGGCTTAGGGCCTAACTTCATGTGATGTTTATCGTGTTTGTCCTTGAATGCAAGTTCAGCCCAGATTGGGACTCTCAATCGGTGGTGGTGTATTTTTAACCATGTGCCCTCTGCTGTGAGTTTTCTGGCTCCTGGAGACAGGACCAGAAACAGGCATCAGGACCTGTGGACCCTGTTCCTCTGACAGTTCCCTGAGGATGCCTGGTAATACCACTTGTAGGCTTGCAATCTGGCTGACAATGATTTTTAAAGGGAATGTGTACTACTATCAGCTGATCACTGGCTCCTGATGCTTGCCCAGTTGCTTCAGAGAATTTTTGAAGGGGAAATGGTGTCCTGGAAAGGCTGCAGCAGCAGGGAGCTTTCTAGATTGCATGCCCCCTTTCTTTTTAAAGAAACCATCTGCAACCTGCATTCCCAAGGAGATTCTATTCTCAGATTCACTTTTTCCTCTCTCTCTCTCTCTCTCTCTCTCTCTCTCTCTCTCTCTCTCTCTCTCTCTCTCTCTCTCTCTCTCTCTCTCTCTCTGTTTCTTTTCTCTGCTCCATCCTCTGCCCCTGCTATTATCGAACTCAGTGGTGAAATAGTTATTGATTTTTATAATCACATTCTGTGTGGCCTTTATGCATTGAAACAGAGCTGGAAATTTTCAAATCCCGTTTTAAAAGCAGGAATAACAGCATGGGCGTGCCAGAGAAAATCAAGAAATCTGCAAAATCACGTTTTTAAAAGGCCCAATCGGTCTCAATCTGCTTTTGCTTAATATAGTTTCTGTCTCTAATGATGATTCCTTTTTTCTTAAAAGGACAAATCAAGTAGGGGAAGCTTATGCATGTTGAGAAAATGGTGAGAGCTTGACACCTCTTTAGTGAGGAGAGAAATTAAAGCTCCTAATAACTCAGAGACAATGTTGAATAACAAAGAGGACCAGTTGGAATCTGCAGAGCACTTCACATTAATAAAAGCTAGTGAGATATAAATCACCCAAATGGGTAATTATGTGATGTTTAAAACTGGTTGGAACAAAGATAATTGATTATTTTGAAGGCCCCAAATGCCAGTGAAGTCAGGATAGTGAAGTAATTATCTCCAGCCCATGTCAAACATGAAGCAAGTTTAAAGTAAATAAATAAAATAAAAAATAAAAATCCAGGACCACAAAGGAAAGGTAGCTGTTGAAATGTAGTTCAGAGATTTGGATTTGTTTGAATTGTATTCTTCATTTTGTATAACACTGGGAACGGGGACAGACTTTGGTCTTTCAAATTTCAGCGGCCCCCTGTGCAAGACCAAAATTTGACGCCTCCACTGCCTCTCGCCTTCCATTCTGCGTATGCATTACGTCATACTTGCAGCACCCTATGGTGCCCACCTCAGTTTGACACCCAGTGCTGGAGGGATCCAGTTGGTCTCCCTCTACTGGGGACCAAAACTTCCATCCAATGTAGCACTAAGCAACTGTCCCATCGGCATAAGGATTTATTATTGTACACACCAGAAATCCCCTGCTCCCACACAGGGGGAGGGGAGAAGGGAAGGTCCCATTGCGCAAGTGGAATTCTTTGTGCTGACAGGACAAGGGAGCTGGATATCACCCAAAGGGCTTCCCTGATATGTGGAGGAGAAGGGAATGTTCATGTTCTGAGGTCCACACTCATGTGACATTGCATCAATGAATGCAGAGAGCAGCTACTCTGTAATGGCGCTGCAATTCCCTGCACAGAAATACTTTACATTACAGATTTACAGACATGCAGCACAATCTGGTGCACATTTACACTGTGTTCAATGGTGCCTAATATGTAAGTGTACATACTGCAGTCATACGCTGCAATTCTGTACCCACTTACTGGGATTAGGACCCACTGAACTTAATGGAACTTTCCCCTGAGTAGACATGAGTAAAATTGTATTGATATTTGAAATCAAGGTGCACCCATGGGTGGAACCAGAGGGAGGGGAGGAGGCAGGCCCACCCCCTGACAAGTAGCTTACCCTCACCACTTTCCCCTTTCATTGCTGCACCTGTGTTGTAAATTGATGGAGAGGCACTTTTTACATTCAAATTACCACTGAACTGGAAATCAAATTAAGGCTGCTATCCTAAGCATAACCGCTTCATTACTCCATGAAAATCAATATGACTTCCTTTAGAGGGGCAGAAAAATGTTATTCCTCCTGAGAAAAATTAATATGTAGGACAAAGCTTCCTCTCCTGAAACATCCCATTTGCCTTCCTCTTGCTGGTCTCTATTTGCATCCATTTCTCTGCATTTTGCTGCTACTTTGGCACCATTTTTTTTTAAAAAAGGGTGTGTTTCTGTTCACTGTGTAATCCCATCCAATCGGGTATCACATAGTAGATGCAATGGTGCCATGCAGCCATTTGGCTTCATGGTGACCTCAGTGCAGGCAGACAAAACCGTGCTTGCTGTCATTCATCAGAAGGAGCATTTGAGCATTCATCTCCATTGAGTGTAATAAAGTGCAGGTAGGCAATATCATCCTGATGCACATCTAAATGTGCATCCATGCTGCTGCAGTACTGCAGTGTGGTGGTTTCATTGCCAAAATGCAGTGCAGAAAAGAATGACGATATTGCCAAAAAAAAAACAGAGGGGTGCTAAAGTGTTACTGAAGCTCCCAGTTTGGCTCAGGTCTAGTTTGAAGGTGAGCTTAAAGTAGTCACTAAAAGTGTGAGCTATGACCTGGGAAATCCTGAGTTCAAATCCCTGAGTTCAAATCCTGCTTCTGCAATACGGGGATAATAATACTGACTGACCTTATAGGGGACAATGTAAGGAGTACTAAGATTACATATGCAAGGTATTATGAACACTCAAAAAGCACAATAATATTAGTTTCTGCTAGGCATTTGGGAATCCGGGTGAGTTATTGGTTCAGGAAACTCTTAAGTGCTTCAGTTGAATGTCTTTTTTTTCAGTGGTATAGGTTTATTGCTTCTATTTTTATAGTTGGTTCTATTGAATGTCTTATGATGATTATGTTTGTCTTGTCATTCACTGCTTATGGATTAGTTAGAGGAAGAGTGATGTAAAAGTTTTGAAGTAAAGTAATGAAAACAGTTATAGGAATATGCATCTGTTTCTGTTCCTGCAGCATTTTTTAAAAAAACAAACCACACAGAGACAATCGCCAATATTCATGCCCAGTGTCTAGGTCAGGAGTGACTGACCTATTCTGACCTGAGGGCTACACTTGCCCTTGATGAAGCCTCTTGGAGCAGCATGGTGTGGGGGGATTGTTTGTGTTGTCTGATGATACCCTGGCCTAGATTATCACTTCCTGCACTGCTGGTTTCCAACAATAAGTACACGAAGAAGGAATCTGAAAAAAAAAGAAACAGGTTATGTGTGTGTGTTTATAGTCCATGCCATGGGCCCCATGGTTCTGTCAGAATGTGGCATACATAGTTTGGCAGCCCCAGAAAGAAGATAAGGAAGAGGAGGTGGAAGTAGTAGTAGTAGTAGTAGTAGTAGTAGTAGTAGTAGAGGGCTTGGAGACTAGCAGCTAGGGATGGAGGTTCTCCCCTTGTGACTTTAGGTACTGGAGAGGAGGCAACAGATCTGCTGACTTTCCTCATTGTCCCTCCTGCAGAGCACAGGGCTTCATTCGGGAGAAGAGGAGTACTCAGCCAGTGGGACTATCAGAGCAGGAAGATGTGTAGTCAGAGGGACAGGACACTGCCCCCATAGGTGTTGATCAGGCACACCAGCCCAGACAGAGCATGTGTTTGCATGCACAGCAGTCTCATAAAATGAGAAGTGAGCTCACACCACCCCATAAGTGAACTCACACCACCTCAGCTTTAGATGCTTGGTAGGATGGGCATGACAACTGTTGGGTCATCTTTGTTGATTCTTTTCAGTTCAATATCTCTTGCTTTGCTTGTGTGCCTTGGAATCATGACTTCTGAACCCTGTGCTAGCTGCTGAGCCTGCTCCATTATTATCCTGAATAAATATCACTTCATTACTCTCGTGTATCAACAACCTCAGATATGCTGATGACACAACCTTAGAAACATCTACTTCTGCTTCATTGACTATGCAAAAGCCTTTGACTGTGTCAACCACAGCAAACTATGGCAAGTTCTTAAAGAAATGGGAGTGCCTGATCACCTCATCTGTCTCCTGAGAAATCTCTATGTGGGACAAGAAGCTACAGTTAGAACTGGATATGGAACAACTGATTGGTTCAAAATTGGGAAAGGAGTACAACAAGGCTGTATATTGTCTCCCTGCTTATTTAACTTATATGCAGAATTCATCATGTGAAAGGCTGGACTGGATGAATCCTAAACTGGAATTAAGATTGCCAGAAGAAATATCAACAACAACCTCAGATATGCAGATGACACAACTTTGATGGCAGAAAGTGAGGAGGAATTAAAGAATCTCTTAATGAGGGTGAAAGAGGAGAGCACAAAATATGGTCTGAAGCTCAACATCAAAAAAACAAAGTTCATGGCCCCATCACCTCCTGACAAATAGAAGGGGAAGAAATGGAGGCAGTGAGAGATTTTTCTTTCTTGGGCTCCATGATCACTGCAGATGGTGACAGCAGTCACGAAATTAAAAGACGCCTGCTTCTTGGGAGAAAAGCAATGACAAAACTAGACAGAATCTTAAAAAGCAGAGACATCTCCTTCCCGACAAAGGTCTGTATAGTTAAAGCTATTGTTTTCCCAGTAGTGATGTATGGAAGTGAGAGCTGGACCATGAAGAAGGCTGATTGCCAAAGAATTGATGCCTTTGAATTATGGTGCTGGAGGAGACTCTTGAGAGTCCCATGGACTGCAAGAAGATCAAACCTATCAATTCTTAAGGAAATCAGCCCTGAGTGCTCCCTGGAAGGACAGATCGTGAAGCTGAGGCGCCAATACTTTGGAGATGGAGGGCACAAGGAGAAGGGGATGACAGAGGATGAGATGGTTGGACAGTGTCCTTGAAGCTACCAACATGAGTCTGACCAAGCTGCTGGAGGCAGTGGAAGACAGGAGTGCCTGGTGTGCTCTGGTCCATGGGGTCACGAAGAGTCAGACACAACTAAACGACTAAACAACAACAACACTCTCTTTTTTTTTTTGAATTTTAAAAATAAACTTTATTGAAATTCATCTTAAAATACACTTCCCCAACTTCACCCATACTCACACAAAACAACAATATAGATAATAACAAAATCATAATCCACAAAATCATATATAATAAACTCATATCAAAAGTAAATCATATAGCAAAGTAATATTCAAAACACAACATAGAATAAAGTAACGTAAAATAAAACTTAGAGACAAACTCCAAAGGAGCAAGGAGAGAGAAAAAAGAAGGAGGGGGAAAAGAAAGAAAAAGAGGGGGGGAAGAAAAAAGAGAAAAAGAGGGAGAGAGAAGAAAAGACAGGGGGGAAGAAAACCGAGGGGAAAAAAGAAAAGAAAAAAAAAGTAATATTTAAAATTAAATCATAAAAAACTTCCGATTGTCGACTTAACGCTTATTCATACTATTCCTCTTTCACTTGTTTCCTCCTAATTCCCTAAAAATAATATCTCTTATCCTTATTTACAGTAATTCCCTCTCCTTATGCATTCTTTAAGTTAAGCAGATCACCAACTCTGTTTTAATACCTTCTTTTTTAAAATAATCCTCCACTAGTTGCCATTCAATTTGGATCTTTTGCCTAGATACATTTCTAATTGCTGCCGTCATCTTGGCCAAATTCATGTATTCCACCATTTTGATTTGCCATTCCTCCACCCCTGGTAGGTCTTCCCCCTTCCATTTTTGTGCTATCAATACTCGAGCCGCCGCCCCTCCATATAATAAAATATTTCTCTTGTTTTTAGGCACGCTTTCTGGAATCATACTTAGCAGGAATAGCTCTGGTGTTTTTTCAAAGGTTAATTTTAACATACTCTTCATTTTTTCATATATTTTGTTCCAAAATTCCTGTACACCTTCACACCACCACCAGCAATGCATATATGTGCCAATCTTTTTATGGCACTTCCAGCATTTATTTGGTTCTTGCTTATAAATCTTTCCTATTTTCTCTGGGGTCAAGTGCCATCTGTAGGCCATTTTCATTATGTTTTCTTTTATTGATGTGCATGCTGTGAATCTTAAACTTTCGGACCACAATTTGTCCCATTGCACGCTATAAATTGTTCTTCCTACGTCTTGTGCCCACTTAATCATACTGCACTTAACCAATTCATCTTTTAAATTCCATTCCAATAGGTATTTATATAAATTCGACAAATGCTTATCTTCTTTATCAATTAATATTTCTTGTAATTTTGATTTTTTCTCTTGGAAGCCAATTAATTTGTGTTTTTGGAATATGCTTTGCATTTGATTATACTGGAGCCAGCTTGTGCAATCTTCTTTCACCTGATTAAATGGTTTTAAAAGGTATTGCCCATCTTTATTTTCGATCAGCTCTTGGTATGTTTTCCATCTACCCTTCCTCGCTCCCCCTTTCACAGTTGTTATCTCGAATGGTGATAGCCACCAGGGGATTTTAGGTTCTAATATCCTTTTATTCTCCTCCCAAACTTTGAATAATGATTTTTTCACTACGTGGTCTGTGAATTCTCTATACCGTTTCTCCTTTTCATTCATTAAATACTCATGCCATCCATAACTGTTTCTAAAGCCTTCAATATCCAATAATTCCTTATCTTCTAGGATAATCCAATCTCTTATCCAACATAGATTAGCTGCAGCATAATATATTTTTAAATCAGGCACCCCCCATCCACCCCTTTCTTTACTATCGGTTAAGATTTTATATTGGATCCTTGGTTTTTTGTTATTCCATATAAATTTACTTAACTCCCTCCTCCATTCGTCAAATACCTCATTTTTCTCTATAATTGGCAGCATCTGAAATAAAAATAAAAATTTTGGTAAAATTGACATTTTTATGGCCGCGATTCTTCCCATCATTGTTAAATTCAAATTACTCCATCTTTCCAAATCAATTTTAATCTGTTTCCACATTCTCAAATAATTATTCTCATATAAATTTACATTATTTGCTGAGACTACTATCCCCAAATATTTTACACTTTTGACTATCTCCCACCCTGTATCAGATTCTAATTCCTCCAATTCCCTTCCCCTTATATTTTTAACAATCATTTTAGTTTTTTCTCTATTGATCTTGAATCCAGCTATTTCACCATATTCCTTTAATTTCAATTTTAGGGCAGGTATTGAGAAGCTTGGGTCTTCCACTATGATCATAATATCGTCCGCGAAGGCTCGGAGTTTAAATAAACTATTTTTAACCCTTAGACCTCTAATTTCTTCATTCTCTTTTATCTCGATTATCAAACTCTCTATTGAGAGGATAAATAAGAGAGGGGAAAGGGGGCACCCCTGTCTAGTACCTTTTCCTATCTCGAATTCCTCTGTTATATCTCCATTTATTATTAGGTTTGCTGATTGCTTATTATAAATTGCATTTATTCCATTTAAAAATTTATCCCCAATTCCAATTTTTCCTATTACTTTTTTTAAGAATTCCCAATTCAAATTATCAAATGCTTTTTCTGCATCAAGGAATACGAAAGCTGTTTTTTGACTAGGATTCCATTCTAAATATTCGATAGCATTTAGAAACAATCTCAGATTATTCGACATTTTCCTTTTTGGCAAGAATCCTTGCTGCTCCTTTCCAATTAACCTATTCAAAATCCCTTTTAGTCTATCTGCCAATATTGTCGCAAATATCTTATAGTCTGTATTCAGAAGGGATATAGGGCGGAAATTGCCCACCACATCTTTTTTTGTCTCATCCTTCGGGATCAAGACTATATAAGCCTGTTGCCAGGTTTTGGGGGGGGATCCCTTCTCCAAAATTTCGTTAATCAATCTCTGATAGGTACTTATTATTTCTTCTCTAAACATTTTGTAATGTTGGCCTGTCAGGCCATCAGGGCCCGGGGATTTTCCCAACTTCAGCTTACTTATAGCCCTTGCTATTTCCTGATCCGTTATAGGACTATTTAATACCTTCCCTTCCTCCTCATTTATCTTGGCCAAATTACAATTTTTAAAATATTTTTCCAATTTGTCCTGACATATATCTTCCTTCCTGTATAACTTCCGGTAATAATTTACAAAACATTTTTTAATATCTTCTCCATTCGTCCAATTCTTATACCCCTCTTTAATATTTGTTATTAAACTATTTTCCTGCCTTTTCCTTAATTGCCAGGCTAATAACCGGCCTACTTTCCCCCCAGACTCAAATGTTCT
Organism: Zootoca vivipara; assembly: GCF_963506605.1. Lineage (NCBI taxonomy): Eukaryota > Metazoa > Chordata > Lepidosauria > Squamata > Lacertidae > Zootoca > Zootoca vivipara. The sequence continues at coordinate 76,220,808 of NC_083282.1, read as the reverse complement.
TTGTTTTAGCCACTTAATTTTTTTCTCTAATTCACTTCCTATCAGGGCTGAAAGTTCATTTTGAAGTATTTTAATCCGTCTTGCCACCTTAATATCCTTTGGGTTCTTCTCTAATTCCTTCTCCTTCTCCTCAATTTCCTTCCCGATCTTATTCATATTTTCCCTCCTAATTCTATTGATCTTACTTTTCTGCTGTATGTATATGCCTCTTACAAAGGCCTTACTCGCTTCCCACACTGTTTTTACATCCATATCTTCCTTCATATTTATTTGGAAAAATTCCTTTAATAATTTTTTAACCTCAGCGACAAATGCCTCATCGTTTAAAATACTTTCATCCAATCGCCACCTCCCCATCTTCCCCACCCCATCCATCAACTTGACTATTACTGGATTGTGGTCTGTGATAGATTTCGGTAATATATCGCATCCAATCATTTTCGTCAAAACTTTTGTGGAGAGCCATATCATATCAATCCTTGCTGCTGACTTTTGGGATTCTGAATAATGAGTAAATCTTTTCTCCCCAGGGTTCTTCTTTCTCCAACAATCTTTTAATTCAAAATTTTTGATTAAATTTCGAAATTCTCTTGGTAATTCCCCTTTATTTTTCTTACCTTTACTTGTCCTATCAACGTTTGCCTCCATCACCCCATTAAAATCCCCTGCTATGATAATTTCTTCCTCCGTTATACTTTCTGCCATCAGCTCTCCTAGTTTCCTAAAAAAAACGGACTTGCAGCCGTTAGGTGCATAAATGTTTAAGACAACCACATTACCTCCAGGAAGGTACAATCTTGTACCTATTATTCTTCCCTCATTGTCCTGTATAATTTTTTCCGCCTTGATGGTCTTCTTAACATATATCGCTACTCCCCTCTTCTTTTTCTTATCTGAAGACAAATAAACTTCACCTAATTTTTTATTATCAAGGACTCTCTCGTGTTTTTTGGGGACGTGGGTTTCCTGTAAGCATATCACTTCCCATGACCCCTTTTTCAATACATGTTCTATTTTATTCCTTTTCACCTTATTGTTCAGGCCGTTCACGTTCCACGATAGAATATTGAGTTTCATATCTTTAATATTAATAATGATTTACTTTTATTACCAAAAAAATTGAAAAAAGGGAGAAAGAGAGAGAAGAAAGGCAAAAAGAGAATATTACGTATTTCCAAATCTTAAGAATACACAAGTAAGGTTCAAGAAACAGCAGCTGCATCCACTTCCTCCTGACTAAACTAAATTTAATAATTTTAATAATTTTTCAGGGGGATCAATAAGGTCTATTGTCTATTGCTCCCCCCCCTCTACCTCTAACCCTCCACCTGTCCTTCTTCCAAGGCGTTCTCCTCTTCTCCCCCCGACTCCGCTTTAAACTTTCTACTAAATATTTCTGCTGCTTCAACTGATCTAATTGTTTTCCTTCTTTCCTTATAAAAAAACGAGAGTCCCTCCGGGAACTCCCACGAAAACCAAATCCCTCTTTTTCTCAGGGCATCTGTCAAAACTTTGTAACGCTGTCTTTTCATCCTGAACCTTTTCGGGATTTCTTTATAGATTTCCACCGCTTGTCCATCGATTATGAAGGCATCATTCTTCTTTCGTTGTAGAATCTTATCTTTTAAAAGTCTAGAGTTCAAATGGAGCAGACAATCTCCAATTATTTTTTTCTTTTTATCCACCTTAATTCTATATACTTTGTCTATGTCCATCCAAAGATCTTCTTCTTTAACTCTTAACCAGGATGCCAACTCTTTCACTACTTTCTCCTCGATCTGCTCATTTTGAGCCTCGGGGACTCCCCTCAGCCGGAGAATCAAAGATCTTTGCTGCATCTCAATTAGCGCTATTTGATCTTCCAGTTCTTCGCACCTTTTCCTCCACTGCACCTTATCGTCATCTTCCTTATTTTGCAATCTTCTTAATTCTTTATTCTCCATGGTCACTTTTTTAATCGCCTCTTCCTGTTTATTCACTTTCAAATTAATCTCTTTCACCGCTTTATCTAGCTCTGTATTTTTATTGCTTAGGTCTTTTATTTGCTCGGACATAGCCGTAGTGATCTTCGAATTCTGCTCTATTTTGTTCTCCATAGAGTCCATCTTATCACTTAGAGATTTTAAAGATGCATTCATTTCGGTCATTAGGTCTTTTAAGTCCGATAGTGCTCCATTGTCTAATGATGATGACTGTCTTCTTGCTTGGTTTGATGCCGCCGCTGGCACTGATGCCTGGGCTTGCGCTCTTTTCAGTTTTTCTTGTTTCTCCATAATCAATGTTGCTTATTATATAGAAAAGGTGCCCTGAGTTTTCCCTTTTCAATGGGGAGTTCCCTGTTGTCGTTTTTAATTCAAAAGGGCATTTGCTTAATTAAGTTTGCATTTCAAAAGAAGACTTATCCAGGAGGCTCACCCCTCCTCTTATTCACATATAAATGCCCTTGTGTTCTCTCCTTCAATTTACAGTTCTCTCTCACCCTCCGAATCTCGATGCAGCTTTCACTTTCCCTTACTTGTAAGGGGGGGGGTGTGATTGCTCCTTGCTCCACCCACCTTAACTTCCGTAGAGAAGGGGGAAGTCGGTCAGCCTAGATGACTTTGCAAAAAGCTGTCCGCCATATTTTAATGGAGTCTGCCAATTTCCTCTCTCCCCTTTACCGCTTTTCCTTTTCCTCGCCCACCAAATACAGTCCAGGCAAAAAGTTCCAAAAAAAAAAAGGACACACTAAGGCACACAAAGTTACTCTCTCTCCCCTCCGCCGTTCTTGCTTGCATTCGCCTCTCCGTCACCTCCACTTTAGAGTGCCGGTGCAGATTGACGCTCCCTTTTAGTCTGGGGTATGGCGGTTTCCAAGGTGAGCGCTTTCTCTTTTTTATTAAATTTAAAAATGCACAAAGTCACTTTACACAAGTTTCTAGCGCGGTAAGTCGGCTCAATCTCCCGATTCCTCCTCCCACTTCGCGGCCACTCTTCCCCTTCTCCACCTCCGCCTTTCTCCTCCTCACCTCACTCGTGGTCCGCGGCTGTTTTACACTTTAAAAATTATCCTCGGGATGTCTCGGGCGCTAGCTGGTAAGGACCCTTGCGTCTTTCAGCAGACAGGCTGTCGGTTTAGCGTCTGGCTCCTCTTCCCCCCCTTTCGCCGTCTTCTGCGCCGGGGGGTAAGATTCTGCCACTCGCGACGCCGCTCTCCTCCTCTCGGGCGATAGCCCCGTACTATCCCCTTTTCGCTGGGGGGGGGATGTTTATGACGCTTCCACCCCCCTTGCTCTTGCCGCTGATCGCCGGAGGGCTCTCGATTTTACAGAGCTCCTCCGTTGCGCGTCCTTTCACCAGCGCGCCCAGACCGGAAGCCCCCACAACAACAACACTCTCGTGTAAGAACTTCTGAAGATGTATTTTGGAACAGGATTTTAACAATGCAGGCAGTCCTTCACGTGTTATGATCCTTCTAATCTTCTGGTCAGCTGTTTGAAAATCTAGAAATGTTCTTAATAGCATAATCACAGGCTATTAAAGGGAGAGTCCCTCCATGTTACTAGCACAGAAATACATTTCAGTATTGCTAATGTAAGTACTTAGTAATTTCATTCATTTCAGTCATAGCAGATGTAAAAGACTGCCTGTCGTGCTCCTGAGCTAGGTACAATGTGATCTTCCAAAACAGTTGCAGTGGTGAATCCATGTAACAATTTAAACCCATCGAAGAGGAATTAATTGCTTCAAGGATACGGTGACCTGAAAACTGGGTAACTTTCTCTGTGTACCGACTGATCAGATAGATAGCAATCTCAAGAAGACAATCATTCGAACAAGCCCTGCTATAAGAAATGCTGTGTAGAGTGGCTGTGACAGCAGTGTGGTTGTTTTGCAGATTTCCCCCCCCCCCCCAACCAGAGAAAGCAATAAGTAGTAAGACAGTAAACTGTGAAGTGATGGAAAACTGTCTGATTTAATGCAGCTGGTGAGTACAGAATTTCCAAATAGGCAAAATATTCAAAAAGGTAAGAAACCACATTTGGAAGAAACAACAACATAGAATCCTATGGCGTATGGGACTGACAAGTTCATTGCAGAATAAGCTTTCATTGGCAAAAGCCCACTTCATCAGATGTAAGTTTGGGATCAGTTGTACTGTATAAAGTAAATAAATTCAACAAGCCCATCTATGCTTAGCTGAAATTAATGCTTATTCTTCTCCTGTTTATCTTGTATTTCATTTCCTTCCCACTCCCCATGTCATATTCTAGATTGTAGATCCTTGGGAAAGGAAACTGCCCTCATACTTTGGAACCCACCACGCATACTGGTTGTGCTATAAACATGTGTTGTTCAGTGACCTGGGCAAGGACCTGTGGGACCAGGCTTCAAATCCCCACTTGGGCTTGATATAAAGATTAGAATAGAATAGAATAGAATAGAATAGAATATGTTACTTAAAATACAGCAATGATTAAGTTTTATCATACCGATGTTCTTGCATCAAATTATTTCTGAAAGCACTGATGTGCACACATGTTCATCTATTCTATCACTGTTTGTGCAAATGCACTGCATGTGTGCGTACACACATAGGTCAGCTAAGGGCAGCAGCAAAATGCAAAACATCCCTCTCTCCCGTGTGAGGAGTTGAGTGGGGAATGCATAACGTTTGAGAGGGGGCAATGCTTCAGGAAGCAGGTTCATGCCCTGTGGCGCAGCCCTGTGTAGCTAGTGACACAGGACAAGAAAACGAAGGCGGGAGGCCATCCTTAATTATCCACACTGCTGCCACCAAAAGCCTGACAGGGGCTGTTGGTTGCTAGGAACAAGTATACAAAATACATTGTGTGGGTTGGATTTACAGAACTGCTGAGGCAAGCGATCAAGCTAGAATTAATTGTGTAATTATCATGATTGTGAGTACAGTTAGGGTAATGATACATGCAAAAGATTGTTTTAATTTGCATTTGTCTATACATGCTCGTGGTTTTGCATGCAGTTCCATCCCTGAAGACTCCTTTGCATGAGCAGGGGGGGGGGCAGACTGTTAATCTGGATTAGAAGAACACGAAGGGCTACAATTTTATATTCAAACTTGAAGCTCCAAAGAGGTAGCTATGTTAGTCTGTTGCGAACAAATCCACAAAGATCCTTGGGGCACCATGAAAATGAATAGAAATCTTGTGATATCCACTTTTTTTCAACTTAGTGATTTTAAGAAGCATATTTCGGGAACTAGTATGAGAGAAAAGGGCAAAATAGAACATTGTGGAACATCTGAGATAATAATTTTGTCAGGAAGCAATAAGTGCATTTTACAGGATATCTTCTTAATATGTTTTAACATAAGAATATATGTTAAAGCAGGACTTGACCACAGCACCAATCTTACCCTCCTGCGGTTTTCAGCAGCTGGTATTCAGAACCTTATTGCCTCCAACAGTGGAGGCAAACCATAGACATCAGAGTTCGTAGCCATGGATAGCTTTATTCATTCCTCTGTGAATTTGACTAATCCTCTTTCAAAGCCAAACACACACACCCTGTTGGTGGACATCACTGCCTCTTGTGGAAGCAAATTCCATAGCTTGATTTAGCACTGTGTGAAGAAGTTCTTTCTATTGTATGTCCTGGATATTCTCATGTTCAGCATCTTTGGATGCCCATGAGTTCTAGTGTTATGATAGATGGAGAAAAGCTTTTCTCTGCCCACTTTTTTCCCATACTGCCACACTAAATGATCCAAGTTCTTACAAATGTGGAATTGGTATTATGTGGCACCTGTAGTTGTGCCAATTCTGCTGATTGAAGGGGTCAAGTGGGGTACGGCGATCTTGTAGGTAAACTGGTCCCAAGCTGTTAAGGGCTATAGTAACATCTTGAACTTGGCCTGGGAGCAGATTGGCACCCAGTGCAGATCTCTGAGCACAGGTGTTTATATCCTGACAAGGTCTCACTCCTGTCAGTTGTGAAAACAGAAGAGCTGAAATATTATATTCAGTGGTGTACCTATCTGGGTTGGGTTTTTTGGGGGTGTTTTGGTTTTTTTGGAAGCAGTGCATTGTGCACCATGCTATTCCCAAAGCTGAGATTCTTAATTTAGTTTTAGTTTCTAACAAATACACATGTTTAGGAATATTCAAGGATTTCTCTACCGAACTCATGCCAACCTCCACGGTTTACCCCACGCCTTAGTCCTTAAATATAGTGTTGTGCCACCTAGTGCCAAAGCAAAGATCTGCACATCTAGTTTGCCGCTGTTTGTTATTTTAAGTTCTTAAACTGACGGCTGCAGCATTCCTCTCCCCACCCCTCATCCCTTTAGCCTCTCTTTGTCCCAGCACATTCCTTTGCTGCAGTTTGCAGTAGCATAGGAACTACTTGTAGGAGTCCCGGACTTTAAAATTAGACAACAAAGTGAGGTGGTTGGGTTTTTTTCCCCATTAGCAGATCTACTGGCCAGGAGGGCTCCAGGCTGCTCCCTGAATCTTTCTTGGCAAACATTTGGCCCAATCAGTTTCACTTCTCTAAGGGGAGGGAGAGAACTAGAGGAGCCAAGTATTTTTTGCTTATGAGTGAAATTGACACGAACCTAGTTCCTCATGTAGCTTCTTAAATGGCAAGCTGCGGTGCCTAGAATGAGGAGGTTACTCTCAAGTAAGCATGTTAAATATAGTAATTTAATTCACAGTAATGGTAAATGCTTGTTTGCATTACTATATGTTTAAATTTGATTGGTTGGTAACGGAATTCTAGAGAGTTCTTCAGTAGTTCTCATGTGATTGGCTAACGTTGGTCACATGGGAGTTATCTAATGAAGGAGAGATTCTGTTTTGCGAAAAGCAAGATGACTGTGTTTTAGAATCCACTGTGAACACTGCTAAGTTGAATAGAGTGTTGGGGTGCCGCTTCTCTGCTTGAAAGAAAGAGAGCAAAGCTGCAGGAGAAGATAAAAATGGAAGTCTCTCAAAGGAGCTGCAAGGCATGATCTAACTGAGATAGAGAAGGCTGAGTGCTGAGCTCTGAAAAGAGAGGAAAATACAGTTGCTTGGAAGTTAGAAGAAGGGACTGTAAGCCAATGCTTGGAGAAGCATGTGACTGTAAATATTATGTTTTAATTCATCTATAAGTTTCTGTAAGTAAAGTCTGGACATTGGTTTAATTTCCAAAGAAGGATGTCAGTCATATATATTTGATTTTTTTGCTTCTTAGCTGCGTTTTTACTACCCTTACTTCAACAAAAGCATACTAGCCTGCCATCTCAAGTGACTAACAGGCAGAGAGCAATGCCCTCATTGCAGACTTAAGGCAAACATAACAAGAACATAGTGAGGAGGAAGCAAAGACTTCTTTAATGAGTTATGCCTGCTCCCAATGGAAATAAGAGAGGCTACTGAGAGCGGTTGTCAACAGAACAGACAAAAAGACTAGTGCTTTTAACAACAACTTTATCAGCAAAAATCAGCAACAGGAGCTTTTCACAGCATGGAGATAAACATTACCTGCTAACTGGTGTCAATCCAACCATTGTTAAAAGCACAACTACACAAGCTGTAAAAACTCAAATGATGGCCGCCCTACATACTATTCAATGGTGCTACTGGTGCAATCTCCAGCTGCTGTTCCTGAGCCAAGTCTTTGGAAATACAGACACTGCAAACATGCCTTTAATCTGCTGCTGTGGAGCTTTTCTTTTCTTTTCTTTTCTTTTGTATATTTGAAAGAGGCTGTAACTAAGAGATGCAAGTGATTTTTTTTTTCCACATAGCTTTTTGGTTCGTTTGTATTTTATTTGTTTCATTTTCCATTTCTAGTAAATTCATTTACTAGATCCCCCCCCCCCCGCAGAGTGCATCAGGAGGCCCAACCATTCATCTGCTGCCTGTAACTTCTAGGTTTTCTATCCAAACGGCATGAAACTTGCAAGGACTGTACTAGCTTCCAAAGTCATCAGGCTCACTAAATTTCAGATAAGGGCCACTATTTTACATTAATTTTAAAGGCACATTGGCAAAATAATAATAATGTTAATTTCACATATATGCTCATAGGGTCTGATTAGCCAGGAACCTTGGGGTCATAGTAGGTAGCTCAATGAAGATGTTGATCCAGTGTGTGGTAGCTGTGAATAAGTCACATTTCATGTTAGGGATCATTAGGAAAGGAATTGAAAATAAAACTGCCAGTTTCATAATGCCATTATACAAATCTATACTGTAAATTTCTCTGTGCCTAATTGTGCAGGGGCTGAGATACCGGGGGATGGGGTAAGTACTTGAGAGACCTATGGTATGGAGAAAAAGCAAATATTATCATGTTTTTTCTCTCTGCATCCACTATGCACACACTTTCTCCTTTTGGTAAGCATTGCTCGGCAGCCTTTAAGATCCCAAAGTGGCATTGGCACACACTCTAATAGATGGACAATCTTGTTCTGTTCTCATTGAGAAGTTATGACAAGCAAAGAGACACACGTACCTTAACCCTTGAAGTGCTTGCTTGAGCAAGCATCAGCAGAAAAGAGCCTGCTCCATCACAAAGGTGACTTTGTGTTAGAAAGACTATTTACTATTAACTTTGTCAAGAGCAGGGGTCAGCAAACTTTTTCAGCAGGGGGCTGGTCCACTGTCTCTCAGACCTTGTTGGGGGCCGGACTATATTTTGAAAAATAAAATAAAACGAACTAATTCCTATGCCCCACAAATAACCCAGAGATGCATTTTAAATAAAAGTACACATTCTACTCATGTAAAAACACGAGGCAGGCCCCACAAATAACCCAGAGATGCATTTAAAATAGAAGGGCACATTCTACTCATGTAAAAACACGCTGATTCCCAGACCGTCCGCGGGCCGGATTTAGAAGGTGATTGGGCCTGATCTGGCCCCCGGGCCTTAGGTTGCCTACCCATGCTCCAGAGGGATAGCCGTGCTAGTCTGCTGCACAAACAACAAGGGGTCTTATGGCACCTTGAAGACTCACGAATGTCATACAGCAAAAGCTTTAATGGTCCACTTGATCAGATGCGCCAAGTATTATCAAAAGAGAATGAGAGGGGGTAGCAATTAGTTCAAATTACCATATGTTGATACTTATTAAGGGGGAATAAACAAGCAGTCTCGTTTGTTCCATTTTCCCACTCCTTTTCAAAATAAAATGCAATCCCCCTGACAGAGAAGACTTATTGTGAAACTGTGCCTGTAGAGTTAGAAAATAAATGTAGAGTGTTGCAGTCCTATGCATATCACTTGGAATTAAATCCCTGAAACTTCTGAATAAACATACATAGGAACTGGCTGTAGTCTTTCCTGATCATTCTCAAAACTTTGCAGTTCCTCCTTCTAAACTGTATGTCTAAACTGTAAGGAGGCTACTTGCAGAAGATAAATAAAAGAATGGGGGATTGGGACTACCTCAGATATTCCTTCTTTGTTGCATACAGTCTCCTTTATTAATTCAAATGGCCATTTAATCTGCATCTCCAGTATGGATTTGCACTTGTTCCTGTCAGCCATATTAATCATTTTAATACCTCAATTATACATTTATTAATCTACCCTATGTCTTTTCATTTCATTGTAGCACTGTAATAAGATTTTGTATGTTAATCATATGGGGTGTGTGTGTGTGACCGGACACCAGAGAAAGACAGATTACTATTTTGCTAAGCAGCCAGAAGTGTTGTCATATTAATCAATATTATCTCAGTAATTTAATACCACTTTTGCTATGCATCTTCCCAATCTAATTATTACTAGCCAATAGTGTGCTGCTAAACAATGTATATGTATCTTTGTGAGTTATCAGCATTTTATATTGAGGCATTTTAACTTGCAAAACCAAGCTCCTGTTAATAATGTGCTATTTGCAGCACAATCCTATGCAGCTATGCTCACAACTATTGAGTTCAGTAGGTTCTATAGCCAAGTAAGTATGCATGGGATTGAAGCCTTGGTATCACTTTTAAATTCCATCATACAACTAATTTGCAATTCAATAAATATTATACTGTGGTTATTTTGTTCAAAGTGTGAGGCACAAATCCAGAGTGAAGTCCCTAAGACAGTTGGATGGCGCCTTGCATGCCTCCTGGCAACTCCTGCAGCCAAGCTGGTACCAAACATATTACTCTGCTTTCCTTTGGACCACATCAGCAAGGCTGAAAGTGGGGGCTTGTCATCTGGGCAGTCTGGGACCTCCATACACACATCCCAGGCTTGTGCCCCAGGGAGGTCACTTCAGTGTTGCTAGTGGAGCAGCTTTACTTCACCCTTGGAGGCGCACTCCATTGTCTCTTGACATAGATAGATGTCAACAAGTATGATGTAGAATGGCTAAAACATTCCTAATTAAGAAGAGATGGTGTGCTGCATTTTCTGTAATTCTTAATGGCAAACATAACTATATTTCTGTGGGCAGTTTGACTAGATTCTAAATATTGGGCACTGTAATGCTAACCATGAAATTCAGTTTGATACGATGATCCAGCAGTCATTCATCTAAACCACATTGTAAGATCAAGGCACAACAAAACTTGGATGCACCATATCCTATAGTGGTTGTTGTACTACTTGCAGAAGATTCCAGGTTCACTTTCCAGCATCTCAAACTAAAAGGATGTTAGCATCAGGGTTGGGAAAGATTTCTGCTTGGAAATCCACCATTAGTTACAGTGGCAGAAGCTATGTAAGGCAGCTTTATAACTTGGATTTCAGCTCATTTCCCCCTCTTCTCATTTGCCAGACCTTTGATTTATTATACATGTTCACACTTTCAGTTCTCATTTTATTCCACAACTTATAACTTCCTTTTCTTTCTTTTGTGTTGCGATGAAAAGCACAAAGGACAAAATTGGCTGAACTTCAAATAATACTTGCAAACATGCAAGTAAAGAAAAGCTCTAATAGTTGGTTCTCTTTCACAGCTGAAGAAGGCGGTAGTGAAGAAGCAGTAATTAGGAAAAGCAAAATAAGTATTTTTACACTGTGCTCTTACCACTGGTTGCTCTGCCTTTGCTTCACAAAGTGTATTGTTTACTAGGAAAGCGGCTGACCTTAGAACACTGGGATTTGGCAAGTTGACACACCAGTGTGTCATTTGCTTTACAGCTCAGGCTGTATACACATTACCTCAGAGTCTGACTCCAAGTCCAGCATGCTCCCCCCTGCAGATGCTTGAAGCTGAGTACACATGACATGAGCCACAATCCACAGGTACCCTGCAGCTTCTTGAGAAGTACTCCTGTTTTGATGCTGTTTCCCTTGAAAAGGGAAGCCAAGGTTAAGCTGGGGTGTGTACATTTCAGGCAGCCATTTGTACATGCACAGATGACCGAACATGAATTGGAGCTCAGTGCAGGGAAACAAATAGGCGTTGGGTGGAGACATCCTTGCCCACTCTCTGGTCTGTACAGCAGTGTAAGAATGTAATCTTCGCTGTAATCTGGTCAACTTGCATGTCTATTATACCAATCTGGTTTAATTGTTTTCCTTTTATTTTCCTAACAGCTAAATATTTATGGCGTTTATACTTCGTTCTTCACCCCAAAAGTGGCTTCCATACTAAAAATCCACACTAAGACTCAGGTTCGCAATCGAAAAGGACACAGCCGGTGAGGGAAAGGGACTAAGAGGGAGGAGAGAAAAGCGAGCTTAAGCACAAGTTTTTCAAGTTACAGTTCTTAGTACGTATAACACAGTTACTGGTATGTGCAGATTTGGGCTGTCTAGAAAAGCAGTAACTCCCCATTGATGTCAGAAGTATTACAGAACCATTTACATCATTAAAATGGAATTGTGGGTATTCCCCCCTCCCCATTTTACAGTTTGGGAGCAAAAGCTGTTAGATAATAGCTTATTCTATCCCATCATTAAAATTTGAGTCTGGAATACCAGTTGTCTTGTACTGGAATGAAATGAGGGGTGTGCTGTCGGACTTGGGGGCGGGGGAGGTAACAAGTCTGGTCCAGTTTAGCAAGCAATATACAAAGCAAGTTGAGAGAAATTGTCAGGTGCGATCTGAAAACGCAATTCCACTAACTAGTAGGTTGAAAGAAGCTATTTCACTTACCAAGTATATATCGTTTTCGAGTGCATAGTAAGGAAAGCAACTGCCATCGCTTGTATTTTACGGTTAGGGAACGGAAAAGGCCAGGAAAGAGAGATGGAAAGCAACTTTCCTAAAGTCTGTTGGTTATTCAACAGGGTGTTAGCAAGTTTCCAAAGTCACTGGAGGTACACATTTTACATATGAATTAGTATGTGTTCAGCATAAACTTGCATATATAGAGTGATTGTGTCTGCCTGTAAATTTCATAGAACTTTATTTTCTCAAAGTTTGTTTCCGATGCAGGTTAGATCCATAAGGCTGCAGTCCTATTCAGACTTACCTGGGAGTAAATCTCAATGAACTCAATGGTGCTGACTTCTAAGTATTTATTTAAGAGTGTGTGTGTAGAGAGAGAGAGAGATGTATAAACTGCTGAAGCAGTCTGACAAAATACTGCCCAAGTGAAGTAATTCTGAAAACCTGCCAAATGCACAGCTTTCCATGGCTTTTTGTTTTCTTGCCAGCAAGCAAGCTCCTTTTGACATATGAATTAGAAGATCCTTTCCCTTCAATGGGAAGCCCTATTTATTTTGCAAGCTTGTTACCAACCAGGGGGTACATTATTCTTTAATGCATCTGTGTAACTTCCATTAACATTGATTGGAATTACGTGTACTTGCTGAGAAAATCTCTACCTTTTGTTAAAATGGAAGCTCTGTTGTGACTGATTTTTTTTTTATGACATTGGTGATTATGCCATTGCTATATTAGATTTTAGACTGTTTTGTTTACGGTTTGATGCTTATTTATTTATTTATTTTAATTAAGCAGCATTTAAATACACCTTCCCTTTCTTCTGATATGAAGCACACTTTTAAGAGTATGATTGGAAGAGGGGGGGAAATAGATAGTTTAGCTAAGCCCCTCTGTCCAAAGGCAGGACCAGTTGCCATCCATCTCAACAATCCTTTATCCATCTCACAATTCAGTCATTTGGTTTTGAGGAAAGTACACTACACACAGTGGTTGAGACCGAGTTAGCCAGACACATTAATTTCTGTTTCCTTTGGGGAAGATTTTCCTGTGATTTTAGGCGGGTTTTGGGGTGACATGGTGCTTGGCTCTAAAAATGGAAAAATAATATTTCACTATCCCCTTGTGGGCTATTTTCACATGACACTGACTCCATTTTTGCATTTCCTGTGCCTGTAATTGGATTGTAAAACCCCATATTGGCTAGAATGTAGATCCAGTTTTTAAATGGCTCACTTCCATTTCGCCCTGCTCCAGAAGCATCCTTATTGTATAAGCACACTCATTCCTCTGCAAGCATTTCCACTACTTCAGCCACTTATAAGTGAAAAATGCCCTTTGTGTTCTTTATGAGCTTGATCTTTGAATTACCCAGTTTATTCATAAACAATTCAGCGTGAACTGGGAGATGGGGGACGCAAAGTGTCATGCACTATATTAAAATGGAAGAAGCTTATTTTGGGGAGGAGAAACTATGAAACTTTCTTTACTCCAAAAAGTTTGCCAGGGAGAAATTCAGCAGTAGTACCGTAGTTAAAACTGGATCCAAGAAACAATGCCATGAACCACTTTGGATCTTCCAGTGCCATGCCCCCCCCCCTTTTTATCTTCAGGACCAAACCTGCTCTACTGTTTTATGTTTATTCCTGTTGCCAGAGCCCAGAGGCTTTAGTCAGGATCAGGCCCAGTCTTGTATTATTGCATCTCTCTACCCAGAGGAGCCTTATGCTCATCCTGTATAATTAGGTACCACATCTGGCAACACCATAAAGAGAGCCTAATTTTTCCAATCCATCCCTTTCTTGGAGAAAGTTCAGATTCCCTTCTTTAACAACCTGCTGTCACCAACCTGGCCCTTTAACAAGAGAGGAGCCAGCTTGCTGTCAATTAAACAATTTGCAGCTTGCCTCCTTGAGCTTCGCCGCCTTTTGCCACTTCGGGTGCAGTTCCAGAGCGAATCCGCAGAAACTGGCAAGAAACAAGCCGCGCTAGTGCTTTGCATATCTTAATACAGTAGCTATTTTCGTCCAACAACAGGAGGGAAACTCCCTCCCTTCTTGTCGTCAAGGTAAGATTATGGGCTGCCAAGAGCCAAGCTCTGTTCAGGGCGCTTTCTCTCTTCCAGCAATCTTCCCCACTCTTTAAGTGGGGTTAAGAGGGTTAGGTAGGTGCGCAGGTGTATAGCGGGTTGTCTAGTTAGCCAGAAAGACCCAACTTCGCTTCCGGTGGGAGAAAGAAGCTTCTTTTGTTGAATCTCTATGTCTCTGACATCGCTCTTTGGTGTGTGCGCGCGTATGTATGCGCGCTCTCTCTCACACACACACACAGCTTTGCAAAGCAGTCTGAGGGTCAGTGTGTCAATGTGATGTGAATGGGTCGCGATGGGATGTATATATTTATTTACATTTATTTGGGGGAATGTGAAGCGCTGCGTGGCGAAGACTTGCCGCCGCTGCTTTACTTGGACTTTGAACAAATGGTGGGGGCGGGTGGAACAGGTTTCCAACACCCCCCAAAAAAAACCGCTCGGGGATTGCGTCAAGGCTGGGGAGGAGGATCCTCCAGGAAAGAAATTAACTTACAAAAAAAACCCACACACACACACAAAACCATAAAGGCCTCCCCACATGTCTCTCTCCCTTCCCTCCCCGCTCGCCCCTCCCTCCGCGCTCTGATTTGAAATGGGATCCAGCCGCAGCCTTTCGCCGTGGCTTAGTCGCCTCCTGCCCGGCTCGGATTCGCACCGGCTGCAGCGGCAGGAGCGAGAGAAGAAGCAAGAAGGAAGAAGAGCGCCCAGCTCTTGCCTGCGCCAAGGTCTTGGCCCCGCGTTGCACAGCTAAGCCCAGCTGCTGTTGCTGCTGCTGCCGCCTCTGCTGCTGCCGCCTGGTGCAGCCGGCGGAATAGTCGAGGGCAGACTGAGAGCTCCTCTGCTCCGGCAAAGCAGAGCGAGCCGCCGCCGCTTCGTGCTCCGCTTCCCGGCGAGGGCAGGACAGCCGAGCAAACCCCAGAAGGGCCACGGAGGGCGCCCACTCCGTCTCCAGCAGGGACGCGGCGCCCGGGGAGCCTCCACCTGGGCGGGAGACGAGGCGATGCCGGGGCGTCCGGCCGAGCTCCGCGGCGCTTGCAGCCGCACTTGCTGCTGCTTCTGGGAAGGCGAGCTGCTCCTGACGCGGGGAGAACCAGGGACATGCTGCCGATGCACCTCCGGCCCCGGCCAGGTGAGCTGGCGGGCACGTTGGCCGGCCGAGCAGGGTTGGTAGGGCGGCGGTTGGGGGAGCAGGCAGGCGGGCAGCGCGGGGCGACGGAGCCACCCAACGGGAGAGCCGAGCGCAGCCCCTGCAGGAGGACAGCAGGGCGCCGCCCATGGAGAGCCCCGCCGCGCCGGAGGACATACTCCCCGGCTGCCCACCCACCTCGGGGCTGCCTGGCGTTGGCCTGTCCAGCCCAAGAGAGTCCCGGCTGCCCCTCTTTTGGAGGCGCTGCAAGCTGAGGACGCGGCAGAAAGGGGGTCCCCAGATCTCTGCCTGGTACAGCGGGCCTGAGTCCCAGACGCAGCTGAGCTGGGGTGGGCGGCGGGAGGCACCGGGGAGGGAAGCCGGAGAGGTTCGGGAGGGATCTCCCAACTTATTTTCGTAGCGGTGCGGAGGGGAGGGGGACTTGCGCACTTAAGGCGGCAGAGAGCCGCTTGCAAAGCAACCGCTGATGTTTCGGCACTTCGCGTTAGCGGGGGGGGGGAGGGGAAGCATCTGCCGAAGGAGCGGCGGGAGGGGAGGCATTGCTTGTTCTTGTTTCGTTAGCCTTCCGGATTTGCCTGCTTCTGGCAGAGCTTTGGGGCTGATCGCCGCGTGCCTGCTTATCACTTGTGGACTTGTCGCTTGGAGACGCCTAGCTCCGGCTGTGCTAACTTTCTCCGCTGAAGTGCAGTGCGCCTGAGTCGGCTTCGGAGCAGAAGGAAGAGTTCTGCTTGCCGCCGGTGACTAGCCCGGATGGCTCATTCACACATGCGCTGCGTTCCTCGGAAGCCACGGGCAAGTCGCTGCGGAAAAAACGGGGGTATGCCTCCTTAGCCCCGCCTGAGTACTTTTTAAAAGGCTGTGAGCCTTAAGGCTAGAGAGGTACAGGAATCAACGCTCCAAGTGAACGACTGCAGACTTCTTTGCCTTTGCAAATGCATCATTTCTGAATTTCTGACTTCTGAAATGTCAGTGTTTGTGCATCATTGCAGTTCACTTTGACTATGGTGTGGACCCCTCCCCAAGTTTTTATAAATAACACGAAACAATTTAAAGTGCTTGGTTGTCAGGGTGCAGCCTCATTTTCAGGGACTGTCTCTTAATTCTGGTCATCACTGCCCCATAAGGAGCATGAACCCATATTCACAACTACCGTACTAGGCACTGTAGAGACTTCTTATGATGAAAACCTTATCAGTGCTGGTTGTGTATAAACTTTCTGAGCTGTCAATTATTTGTAGCGAAGCTATGCTTTGTGGTTGCTTTTAAAAAAAACCGGGGGGGGGTTAAACTTAAGACTCTGTAAAAGGAAGGTTTTACCTGTGGGTTCTGAGATCTCATACAGTACTGGAAAAATGACGAAGTGTTAACATGAGAATGGCTAGCTTTTCATGCTCTGCTGAAATGCAGCTATGGGTTGATACATTTGGTGTGTAACAACAAAAGTCATGCAACTTGGGTCTAAGAAACAGTTATGGTTGTTTATTTCTGTGAAGGTGCTTCCAGATAACACTTAAGATTTCTGTCCGCATTATTAAAATACATTCTTGTTAACAAAAAAGGGGTATAGAGAGAGAGTCTCTTCTGAAATAATGTGTTTCTTTACAAGGATGGATAGTATAGATACTGATTGCAGTCATTTCTGGTTGCAATGTTCACTGCTTGGAGTATTCAGTGGGGGGTGTAATTCAAAGCTACCTACTGCCTAGATACAGTTTTGTGTGTGTGTGTGTGTGTGTGTGTGTGTGTGTGTGTGTGTGTTTGACTACCTGGACCAGTTCCTCCTTTTCTAATGAAAAGTTAGACATTTGCACAAAAGGTATAGGTCCCCCCCCCTAAAATAGTTCAACTACATAAAATTGGACTGCTTGAAAGAACTTCAGCTGTCATCATTAGCAGTGAGTTGAGATTTCGGTCTGTTGTCATACTTTAGAATTAGACTCGCCAAATGGGAGGTGGGGGGAAATCCACTATAGTAGGGTTACAGTGTAAATAAGAGGTTTAGAAATACTAATCTTAATGTCTGTCTGTATGCACACAATGAACTGTCAAATGAAATGGTGAAGTGAACTTTCAGTTGATGTAATATGTAGTGTAATATTGGGGGGGAAATGTTGCCCAACCCAGCTCCCATTGAGATTGGCAAAGCTACCTTTTGTTTTTCTGGGTGCATGTGTGAAACCAAAGAGCCTCACTCTGAAAACATCTGTATTAGAGCAGAGGGGCTGGGGAGGGAGGCACAGGCACAAGCGCCAGCAGAAAACGCAGAACTGGCAATACAATGATCAGCATGCCTGTTTCATTGGGATGGTTGCTAAGGAATGAATTAGGTGTACAGATTTATTTTCATGATTTTTAAAACATGACAAATTCTGCATTTTTCGATCAGTTAATGCATCTGGCATAATCAACAGCTATGCCAAACCCAGTGGGGGCAAGCTGTTGCCTATTGGCCTATATTTGGAGATGCCCTGCTGCCTTTTAAGTGCCATTTTCTTCCTATATTTAGGCTACTAGTTTGAGGAGGTGTTTCCATGCACCCCGATCCTAAAAAAAAACATTTACCAAAGAGTTAAAAGAGACTTGCCACCCAATAAAGCTGCTTAGTATTTGTTGTTGTTGTTTAGTCGTTTAGTCGTGTCCGACTCTTCGTGACCCCATGGACCATAGCACGCCAGGCACTCCTGTCTTGCACTGCCTCCCGCAATTTGGTCAAACTCATGTTCGTAGCTTCGAGAACACTGTCCAACCATCTTGTCCTCTGTCGTCCCCTTCTCCTAGTGCCCTCAATCTTTCCCAACATCAGGGTCTTTTCCAAGGATTCTTCTCTTCTCATGAGGTGGCCAAAGTATTGGAGCCTCAGCTTCACGATCTGTCCTTCCAGGGAGCACTCAGGGCTGATTTCCTTAAGAATGGATAGGTTTGATCTTCTTGCAGTCCATGGGACTCTCAAGAGTCTCCTCCAGCACCATAATTCAAAAGCATCAATTCTTCGGCGATCAGCCTTCTTTATGGTCCAGCTCTCACTTCCATACATCACTACTGGGAAAACCATAGCTTTAACTATACGGACCTTTGTCGGCAAGGTGATGTCTCTGCTTTTTAAGATGCTGTCTAGGTTTGTCATTGCTTTTCTCCCAAGAAGCAGGCGTCTTTTAATTTCGTGACTGCTGTCACCATCTGCAGTGATCAAGGAGCCCAAGAAAGTAAAATCTCTCACTGCCTCCATTTCTTCCCCTTCTATTTGCCAGGAGGTGATGGGACCAGTGGCCATGATCTTGGTTTTTTTGATGTTGAGCTTCAGACCATATTTTGCGCTCTCCTCTTTCACCCTCATTAAAAGGTTCTTTAATTCCTCCTCGCTTTCTGCCATCAAGGTTGTGTCATCTGCATATCTGAGGTTGTTGATATTTCTTCCGGCAATCTTAATTCCGGCTTGGGATTCATCTAGTCCAGCCTTTCGCATGATGAATTCTGCATATAAGTTAAATAAGCAGGGAGACAATATACAACCTTGTCGTACTCCTTTCCCAATTTTGAACCACTCAGTTGTTCCATATCCAGTTCTAACTGTAGCTTCTTGTCCCACATAGAGATTTCTCAGGAGACAGATGAGGTGATCAGGCACTCCCATTTCTTTAAGAACTTGCCATAGTTTGCTGTGGTCGACACAGTCAAAGGCTTTTGCATAGTCAATGAAGCAGAAGTAGACGTTTTTCTGGAACTCTCTAGCTTTCTCCATAATCCAGCGCATGTTTGCTATTTGGTCTCTGGTTCCTCTGCCCTTTCGAAATCCAGCTTGCACTTCTGGGAGTTCTCGGTCCACATACTGCCTAAGCCTGCCTTGTAGAATTTTAAGCATAACCTTGCTAGCGTGTGAAATGAGCGCAATTGTGCGGTAGTTGGAGCATTCTTTGGCACTGCCCTTCTTTGGAATTGGGATGTAGACTGATCTTCTCCAATCCTCTGGCCATTGCTGAGTTTTCCAAACTTGCTGGCATATTGGGTGTAGCACCTTAACAGCATCATCTTTTAAAATTTTAAATAGTTCAGCTGGAATATCATCACTTCCACTGGCCTTGTTATTAGCAGTGCTTTCTAAGGCCCATTTGACTTCACTCTCCAAGATGTCTGGCTCAAGGTCAGCAACCACACTACCTGGGGTGTACGAGACCTCCATATCTTTCTGGTATAATTCCTCTGTGTATTCTTGCCACCTCTTCTTGATGTCTTCTGCTTCTGTTAGGTCCTTACCACTTTTGTCCTTGATTATGGTAATCTTTGTACGAAATGTTCCTTTCATATCTCCAATTTTCTTGAACAGATCTCTGGTTTTCCCCATTCTATTGTTTTCCTCTATTTCTTTGCATTGCTCATTTAAGAAGACCCTCTTGTCTCTCCTTGCTGTTTTTTGGAAATCTGCATTCAGTTTCCTGTATCTTTCCCTATCTCCCTTGCATTTTGCTTGCCTCCTCTCCTCCGCTATTTGTAAGGCCTCGTTGGACAGCCATTTTGCTTTCTTGCATTTCCTTTTCCTTGGGATGGTTTTCGTTGCTGCCTCCTGTATAATGTTACGAGCCTCCATCCATAGTTCTTCAGGCACTCTGTCCACCAAATCTAAATCCTTAAACCTGTTCCTCACTTCCACTGTGTATTCATAAGGGATTTGATTCAGATTGTATCTTACTGGCCCAGTGGTTTTTCCTACTTTCTTCAGTTTAAGCTGGAATTTTGCTATAAGAAGCTGATGATCTGAGTTACAGTCAGCTCCAGGTCTTGTTTTTGCTGACTGTATAGAGCTTCTCCATCTTTGGCTGCAGAGAATATAATCAATCTGATTTCGATGCTGCCCATTTGGTGATATCCATGTGTAGAGTCGTCTCTTGTGTTGTTGGAAGAGAGTGTTTGTGATGACCAGCTTGTTCTCTTGACAGAACTCTATTAGCCTTTGCCCTGCTTCATTTTGAACTCCCAGGCCAAACTTGCCAGTTGTTCCTTTTATCTCTTGATTCCCTACTTTAGCATTCCAATCCCCTGTAATGAGAAGAACATCCTTCTTTGGTGTCATTTCTAGAAGGTGTTGTAGGTCTTCATAGAATTGGTCAATTTCACTTTCTTCAGCACCGGTAGTTGGTGCATAAACTTGGATGACTGTGATGTTAAAAGGTCTGCCTTGGATTCGTATCGAGATCATTCTGTCATTTTTGAGATTGCATCCCATTACAGCTTTTGCCACTCTTTTGTTGACTATGAGGGCCACTCCATTTCTACTACGGGATTCTTGCCCACAGTAGTAGATATGATAGTCATCCGAACTGAATTCGCCCATTCCCTTCCATTTTAGTTCACTGATGCCCAGGATGTCGATATTTATTCTTGTCATCTCATTTTTGACCACATCCAGCTTACCTCCATTCATGGTTCTTACATTCCAGGTTCCTATGCAATATTTTTCTTTACAGCATCGGACTTTCCTTTCGCTTCCAGGCATATCCGCAACTGAGCGTCCTTTCGGCTTTGGCCCAGCCGCTTCATCAGCTCTGAATCTACTTGTACTTGTCCTCCGCTCTTCCTCAGTAGCATGTTGGACGCCTTCCGACCTGAGGGGCTCATCTTCCAGCGTCATAACTTTTATATGCCTGTTGTCTTTGTCCATGGAGTTTTCTTGGCAGGGTTACTGGAGTGGCTTGCCAGTTCCTTCTCCAGGTGGATCACGTTTAGTCAAAACTCTCCACTATGACCTGTCCATCTTGGGTGGCCCTGCATGGCATAGCTCATAGCTTCTCTGAGTTATTCAAGCCCCTTTGCCACGACAAGGCATTGATCCATGAAGGGGGCTTAGTATTTAAAAAGGGGGAAATTCTTTGTTTTTATGTAGTATGTTTGTGAAATGGGTCTTAAAGGGGAATTCAAGATTGATCTTTGCTTTTAGACTTTTTCTAGATCAGCTGCATTACTGAGTCAAAACAATCTCAAAATTTGTTTCATGTGGTACTTTGTGCGTATGATGCTATAAAGCATCACAAAATTCACCTTGTAGTGCTAACAGTGAAGTGTGTGAGATTGAGAGAGAAGGTGCTTTCCAAAACTTGAATTTGGGGAGGTACAATAGTAACTCGGAGTCAGTTGGGTATGTGATTATGTTCTGCTAACCTGCTGCTGCTTTTCTGCAGCTCTGATCCACCTAACCAATATATTTGTCCTGGTCCTCCCAGCTTGATCTTTTATCACATTATTTGTCATGCCTTATTCCTTATCAGCTACCTGCCCAGGTATTTTTCTTCCCATTAATGTAAGAGTGCTTCTGGATCAGACCAAAAGTCTTCTACTTCACCATCATTTTTACCCCACAGGGGCAACCCAGATGCCTATGGGAACCCCATAAGAAGGGCATGGTGGCAATAGCCCCTGCCTGATCATGGAGGTACTATTTAACCACCATAGCTTGTAGCCATTGATAAGCAGATTTATCCTCCATTAATTTGCCAGCTTCCCTGCATGACCCTGGGTTCTAGTAATATAACAGAGAGAAACTTTCTCTCTCCTCTCTCTCTTTTCATGTTCTTCATAATTATATACACCTCTGTTACATTGCCCCCTATCTTATTTTTATTTGGAACTGAATAGCCCCAAATGTCTTTCTCCATGGAGTTTTCTTGGCAGGGATACTGGAGTGCCTTGCCAGTTCCTGCTCCAGATGGGTCACGTTTAGTCAAAACTCTCCACTATGACCTGTCTATCTTGGGTGACCCTGCACGGCATAGCTCATAGCTTCTCCGAGTTATTCAAGCCCCTTCGCCATGACAAGGCAATGATCCGTGAAAGGGATCCATGGGGTCACGAAGAGTCGGACACGACTAAACAACAACAGCCCCAAATGTTGTAACCTTTCCCCATTGAGGAGTTGTTTCAGTTCCTGATGATTTTGATTGCCCTTTTCTGAATCTTAGAATCATAGAATTGTAGGCCTGGAAGGGGCCATGTGGGTCATCTAGTCCAACCCCCTGTGATGCAGGAATCTTTCACCTAATCTGGGGATCAAATCCACCACCCCTGAGTTTAAGAGTCTCATGTGCTACCAGCTGAGCTATCCCAGCACTTGCCCGTTCATATACAGTATTTAACTCTTCATCCTTCTGCCTAGGCTTTATTTCTGCTACTAACCACCCGTTAGGCAATCTGAAACATCTCATAACAGATTGCTCACATTCCAGTAACTGCAGTTGTTTTGTCTCTTGGGCAACATGGAAACAGGGCCAGACTACTTCCAGCAAAGTTGCTAGTACATAGTTGAGAAGCAGAAATGATGGAAGAGGCTGCAACAGCTGTTTGGGGCACTGGGGGTGGAGACATTCTGAAAACAGTTTGGTTTTGTGGAACAAGCACTTTCATTATAAATAAGATTGCATGATACATAATTATAGCAGTGCCAGATATACCGGATCTTGATTTTTAGGCTATAAACTGAAGATCAGGGTAGAAGATATTTCAAATATTGCTTTGATTGTGCGTCTCTCTGCGTTTTCTTCAATCCTTTGGTGGCATTCTTTCCCATATGAGTTACTGCCATTCCCCTCCCTGCTCCTTGCTGCTGTTTCCTGGATTGCTTACATAGGTGGCTCAGGCAAGTCTGACTGGCTATGTCATGTTGTGATGTCATCCCATTTACTACATGATCCCTGATTGGGTATGTGATGGTTTCACTGCAGGCAGCTGAAGTTGAGTGTGAGAAACAGGAGTGTGCAAGAAAATAGCAATCTAAATGAAAAGGCAAGTGGGTGGTTTTTTTTTTTTTGCAGGCACTTGTTTTTATTTTATTGCCTAAGTAGGGAGCACTTTGACACTCAAATGGCATCAGTCACCCCCACACCCTAAAAGAGAGTACAGTAAGATTACAAGTTACACACATGTAACCTGTGCACATTCAGTTTTACATGCTTGGCCAAATAATAATAATAATAATAATAATAATAATAATAATAAGGGACCCAGGTGGCGCTGTGGTTAAACCACTGAGCCTAGGGCTTGCTGATCAGAAGGTCGGCGGTTCGAATCCCTGTGACGGGGTGAGCTCCCGTTGCTTGGTCCCAGCTCCTGCCAACCTAGCAGTTCGAAAGCACCTCAAAATGCAAGTAGATAAATAGGAACCGCTACAGCGGGAAGGTAAACGGCGTTTCCATGTGCTGCTCTGGTTTGCCAGAAGCAGCTTTGTCATGCTGGCCACATGACCTGGAAGCTGTACGCTGGCTCCCTCGGCCAATAATGCGAGATGAGCGCGCAACCCCAGAGTCGGTCACGACTGGACCTAATGGTCAGGGGTCCCTTTACCTTTACCTAATAATAATAATAATTAATTAATTAATTAATTAAAAGGGGGCAGGTGACTGAGGGGAGGGGCTTTGGCACCCAATGTGTTTTGACTATACATGTTTTTGGCTTTAGGCATTGTTCCCGGAACGTAACTCCCACATAAATTGCAGGCTTACTGTAGTTTCAGGGTGACCTCTAGAAATGAAGGTTTTTTGCTATGCATAGTACAGAATAAAATAATTGACAGGGATTCAGTAAACCACTAGTCCAATGGTCTTTGGACTGTTCCTAAGAACACTTGTGTTCCTTGGAAGCTTATTGGGCTTTTTGATGAGAAGATCCACTGTGGATGGCAAAGTTCGTGGAAGACAAAAGCTTTCCGCAATTACTGGCCTCTCATTACAATGCAGTGGTGATGGTGGGGTATTGGAGATGTTCTAGGTCCATTCTCTGTATTAGCACAGGGCAATGGGGATAGTATCACTCACATTCCTCAGCAAGAAGAAACAAGAAAGGGTTCTGTAAAAGTAGGAAATTCAAATGGATCCAGTCCAGTTGTCTGTTCCTAAAGAGTCATTGACATAGTTTTCCAAACTCCTCCTAAAAACATATAAACGCTATTTCTACATTAATTGATTTGTTTGTTGACCTTCTATCCTGTCCTTCTGCTGCAAAGTGAGCATGCTATGGCCGGCAAGATATAATAATGCAACAATCTAAAACAATGATTTCTTTCTGGTGTTCAATTTGGGTCTACCTCCCTGCAGTTTATGGTAAATACATCAATTGTTCTCCTTATCTTACCCCACCCTACACACACACTCTTCATATATCCAATTTCTTGAGCCTTTTGGCCTAGGATTTGACATCTGAACACAGATGTGTTCTATCTGTTTTCTGTTTCCTTTTCTTCTGCGAGCTGGACAAACAATTGCATCTAGTTCAAGCCTATGGTGCTGTTTCACTCTGCATTAAACTCTTTCCAGAAAGAGGCCGCAGGTTCCCAAACCACCCATCTTTACTACTTTCAGACTGGGCTCAGTCCATTCTGTCTCCCAGTGGCACTTGTATATTAAGTGGGGATAATCAAGCTTTGCCAAGCTAGTATCCTTAATTTGCAAGAGGCTGTGGGTCTTGCTTTATTCTCATAAAATGGAGCATATTATTGTTTTCCCTTGGACAATATAAGCCTGGTCTGTGGAAACCTTCAGGCCACAGGATGCTGAGCATCCTGTTCACTTATTGCACTATATTAAATGTGAAGAGAAATTACTATTCATTCTGTTTGGGTATTTCTTTGGCTTCTTTCTATGTAATGGCCAATAGAGAAATACAACGAAAATTCAGAGAAGCAACCAATGTTCACAGCAGACATGGGGAGCCTGTGACACACACACACCCAATGTTGTGAGACTCCAACTCCCACCAGCTTTCGCCAGCATGGGTAATGATGAGGGATAATGGGAGTCGGAGTCCAACAACTCTTGGAGGTTCACAAGTTCCCCTTCCCTAGTGTATGGAATCAAATTGAGAATGTGGTTCAAGTGGGTAAATGCTGAACTTGGCATTGTCACACCGTTCCTGCCTAATGATGTCCAGCGTTGGCATAAACCACAATTAACCATGCCATACAAGTGCACTGATGCTGCTGTTTGTGCCGACTCCAGACTATATGGCATGCATAAGAACTAGTCATAGTCTATTATGAATTAGGCTTTTCAACTGCCTCTGTCTTGCCAAAGTTTAATTGTCTGTAGTTGATTCTTGTGCATTTCCACCTCTGCACACATCACAGGGCAACTCCTACAAGGCTGGTGATGGTCATTGTCAATTGGTGTATCAGAAACAGGTCAGGCTTTGACACAATGAATGTGAATTGAGTAGGCAAGTTGAACATATAATGGAGCAATTATGCAACCTTGTTGCCACCTGCCAAGGGCTGTATAGATCTGCTCAGTTCACATTATTTTATTATTATTACTATTACTATTATTTAAAATTGTACAGTCATACCTCTAGTTACATATGCTTCAGGTTGCGTACGACACGGGATACGTATGTGCCAAACCCGGAAGTAACAGAATGGGTTACTTCTGGGTTCGGCGATTCGCGCATGCGCAGACGCGCCGAATGACGTCCCGTGTGTGTGCAGAAATGCCAAATTGTGCAGGCAGCATGCGCAGATCCCGTAAGTACTGCTCTGGGTGCGTACGGGGCTCCGGAACGGATCCCGTTCGTATCCAGAGGTACCACTATACCGCCTTTCATCTGTAGATCTAAGGCGGCTCACATTCTCAGCATGCCAGTTAAGTAGTGTGAATTAGCCCATGGTCTTCTGACTTGACATGCTGCTGTTTTTGTCAATTCAATAATACATATGGGGGGGGGGAAATCTGTACTATATAATTCTGTGCTGAATAGTACTGAATAGTACTGCAGCTCTAGAATGACATCTTGACCACTCTGAATGTGGAAACATCTTCTAATGTCATGTTTATGAGAGGTTTGAAGCTGTTAATTAGATTTTACAACCAACATGGAGTTGACAGTTGCCGGCCTCTGTCAAATCCAAACACATATTTCAGGAGCAAATAGGGTGGTTTTTTTTTAATGAAATAACCTAAGTTTTCTTGCCTAGTTATTACAACCAAAACACATTTTGCAAAACACATTTTGATTGCAGGCTTTTAGTTGGTTGTAAAGGATACTTAGAGAGTACTTATTTTGATAATGACAGTGATGTAATGTGCGAAAATAGTTTAAACATCTGTGTAGGGAAGGTAAGCAGAAAAGTAATTATTTTGGTAAAAGATGTTTGAAAGCAAGCATGCTGCTTTATGCTTTCGCAAATAACTGTAATTTAACAGCTGTAAATACACATAAGAAACTGTAAGTTAAAACCATTTGAGTAATACCTATGTTTGCTTCTCTTGGTCTCGAACAAGAAATTCTACAGACAGGCATTTTATCAAAAGCATGAGAGCTGTCTCAACAAGCTCACAATTTAATTTTAAATGCAGCAAAAGTGTACAGCAAAGTACGATAGTGATGATGGGTTGAAGGAAGAAAAATGATCCGGCAACTAGGGTTGCATAACATAATGGGGACTCAATATTTTGTTTGGAAGAATAATCAGGACAAACCTGCTTCCCAGGAAATGTTTGAGGGGGAAAGAAGTGTGGTCAAAAACAACAGTGATGGAGAGGCTGAAACTTTAACTCAGTTGTTGGTAAGAAATGTCATTCAAAGAAGCAGCCAGCTACTTGAGAGCTAAAAGAGAAAGTAATTCCTCTTTGTACTCACCAAGGGTATATTAATCATACAGATGCACTCAGTTGCAAATTCTATAAAGAAAAAGGTTGATTTATATCCTAAATTCCCTAGGTGGGTATCACTTCTCAATAAGAAATAGTGCCAATGAACTCCATGAACCTGAATGGGTAACTTTTTGCTTGCCATAGCATAGATATGTGTTGTCTGTAAAGTCTTATTGGATGGTGTCCAATCAAATTCCATAACAGAAGTGATATGCATGCAGGCAATACTTCTGAAGCAGCCATGACTCATGGGAAAAGTCCAGAAAGCATTTTCAAAGAGGAAATTCTCTGCTGTTTTCAGTACACTCGTCACAATGCATATTTGAAAAAAATGTCAGTCTCCTGTCAGGCCATATGTGACAGGCTTCTGAGACTCAAGCCTGGAGCAAGTTCTGAACATGGGACATAAAGGATTCAAAGCTAGGATTTAAAGAAGAAGAAGAATTAGGAGACGGCCAACAGAGCAATAAGGGATCTTCTTGACAGCAACAGGACAAAACAGGTCATGTGATATTTCTGGTAAGCTGCTCTGAGAGCCTAGGGGGGTGCTAAAGGCAGAGTATAAGTGACTTAAATAAATTAATGAATACTTCCTGCCACCCACAAAAGCTTTTCTTGCTTAGCTTAGCCCTAATCTCTGGTTTGAGCAGCACAGGAAACTGCTGGTATGTTTTGTGAAAACTCCTCATCTAATTGTGTTCTCCAGCACCTCGCCAGGTGCCAGATGATAACATTTTGAGGCCAACGTGTTGTGTTTCCTTGGAGTGCTAAGACACATCCTGAATTATCAAATGGAAATGGAAAACTGCTACCTGGAATTGCCCTTAAAGACTGCGTCAAAGGCTGTATCCACATACATGATGAAGTGTGAGGTGTTGAGTACCTACTGGGAGAAAAGTGAAGCAGAATAATAAGGCTACATTCATTAAACAGGAGAGGATACCAACCCCTTATTCTGGTTTTGGAGGAATGTGAGGGAGGGGAAACACGTAGCCATAGACTTGCCATGGGGTCCTTATCTGGCATGTTGCTCCCTTTCCCACTATACAGTGCAAATCAGCTGGCTAGTAACTTGCAATCAAGACACTGTGAAGATCGGGAAACATAGGTGTGTGCCCAAACCTCATCTCTCCCAGCTGTTGGCCTTCTATTGAAGTGCAGAGGACCACAAACTTTGCCATTTGAGGGTTATAGCTGCTGGTTCAATCCTTGCTGTTGCCTGGGTGCCATTTTAAGCAGCCCCTCTCTGGAGCCAGCCCTTTTGCACTGCTCATCTTCCCACCGCCACCCTGGTGCTCCTGTGAGCCAGAGAGCAGAGCGGACGAGCTCCCTCTCCCTACCCACGAGAAGCAGCAGCAGCAGCGGCTGGTAAGCACAGCGGCTGGAGCTACAGCAAGGATTGAACCAGCAGCTGTTCTGCTGCTCCATCCACTGCTCAGTTGGCCTCGCTGCAGGGTCATTTTTCCTAACATCTGGCTTTGCCATCCCATCTGTTGCTGGAGTTGCTGCTGGAGCATCAACCTGAAGTGCTCCATGAATGCCTTTCCTCCCTCCATCATGAATTCAGGCACACCTTGTCCACAGGGGTTTCCTCCAGGAAACACAAATCCTACTTTTAACACCAGTGGTACCTGCCATCCCAATCTCTGAGCATGCTTTGAGATTCCAGGCGTTTCCAGGCATCTGTGTTTCCTTTTGGAAATGAGGCACAGTGGAGACTGTGGTGTCTTGGTGATATAAGGTTTATTTACACATACCGGTATAGACAATCCGAGCCTACAATGGAGGGCCTCACAGCATTAACACCCCAAAAGGGTCTTGTTTCTCTCGTAGCTGCAGCCTTGGATCAAAACAGAAATCACCTATGACCCTCTGACCCTCTGATTCAGCCTTTTACAGCCTGCAACATCATTGCCAAAACCTCATCTTAAACTCAGCTTTAAAATTCTACCTCAAAACTCTCCTTTGTCTTTCAAACTAATTGAGTTGAGGGAGGGACCCTTCCCAGTTTCTGTCTGGCACAGCAGCACCCCCCTCTCTGCTGATGGCCCATTACCTTTACCTATGTCCGATAGCCCATTTTAACATTCCAATCATGCATTAAATTCTAAGACCTATCAGACCCAGGAATTTAGAGCAATCTGGCACCCACAAACCCTAGCACCCACAACTCATAACACTGTGTTGGGGCAGATGGGGCCTTATTATTTAAGACAGCAGCCTGAAAGCAGCAACATTCCTTCCTTGTGATGTCTTTCAGTTACAGGAAAGCTAGTACGGTAGTGACGTTAAACAGTAAAAATAAATAAATCAGAAGCAGCACTCCAGTCAAGTGCACTACCTGGGATGGGGTGCAGTTGTACTAGCTGTTCTTGTAATGTTCTTGTGAAAACAACTGGTATGGCTGTCTGCACAATGAGACCAGGAACTCTCCCCCCACACTACCCTTCTGAATTTAGCCACGCTCTAGCAATTTTATTTTTCATTAACATTGAACTACTGTTCTGCTATCACCACTTAAATTAAATCTGAGATTGTACAGACACTGGTGTCATTGAATTATCAAACCCCCGCAAGGGATCTTGCTCAAGGTAAGTGATGTTTCTCTTACTGCCCTGTCACATCACAAGTCCTTCCTATGCCAGAAAGACATGGCAGCAGAATCATATGCCTGTTTACTCAGAAGTAAGCCTCTCCTTGTTCACTGTGGTTAAGTGTTATGCAGCTCCCAGTTCACTATTGCAATCCAGTTTTGCTTTTGCTGCTGCAGGTGTAAGAAATCTTGGTCACAGTTTCTCAGACCAATAGCTTTGTCACAGCTTCAGAACCCTTTTAATCAAGGCTTATCAGTGCAAAAGGAATCTGTGCAGATATATTTACTTAGAAATGACCTACCAAGAAAAGGTGAGAGCTTCTTGTTATTGCTTTATGAACATAATGCAAAGCAAATATTGCTGTGCTAGGGTTCCCCCCCCCTTCTGCTCAGCCACTTCTGGTCTTCAGAAAAAAACAGATTCCCCTTGTGTCACTTTTAATTGATTCCCATCACATTAGATCTTGTCAGCCTTTATAAAGGCAGTGTGCAAGGAATTTTATCAGAAATTAACTCATAGATTCCTTGAACTGATGAAAGTGGAACTTGATATGCCCAGTACAGTTTCTTTATAATTTTACCTTCCATTATAATAAGAAAAACCCTCTAGGTCAGATGACTACAAATTATAATTACAGTGGTGCCTCGCTAGACGAATTTAATTCGTTCCACGGGTCTTATAACGAAAAATTCGTCTAGCGAATCCCATAGGAATGCATTAAAAAAAATTGAATTTTTTTTTGCCCATGGGAACGCATTAATTGAATTTCAATGCATTCCTATGGGAAAACCGCGATTCGCTAGACGAATTTTTCATAAAACGAATTCGTCTAGCGAGGCAACCTCCGCTCGAAAAATCCTTTCGTTAAGCGGAAATTTCATTAAGCAGGGCATTCGTTAAGCGAGGCACCACTGTATTGCATTCGCCTAAGTCTTAAAGCATGAGAACTGCTATAAGTAATAAGCGAACCTCCATAAGAATGAAGTTGCTTTGGATCATATCCAAGCAGTCATTTGTAGAACAGCTTGTTTTCCCCATTTCTGCTCCAAAAAGGAGTTGCTGGTTATATACAACCACAAAAATAAAAACTGGGAGCAACCCATCATTAGATCCATCAGCAAAACAAAGCAAGACTAAAAGCAGCATCAAAACGCCCCAAAGGCATCAAGAGCACAGAAAGCCAGGGCTAACAATAGATAAGATTAAGCAACAACAGGATCAAAAGGTTGCTTAAGAAGAAATGTCTTCAAAGGCTGGCAGCAGGGCCGTCTTAAGCTTAAGTGGCGCCATGGTCCAGGGATCCCTCGGGCGCCCCCACCCTCTGCGGCCGGAGGATGCCTTCGCGGCCCACCCAGCAGCCCCGACCCACTCACCCGCCCGCCACGTGGCTCGCTGGTGGGAGCGCGCAGCCCGGGCGGGTCCTCCTGAAAGCGAGGTGCACAGCCTGCCCAGCACCCGCCAGCATGGCATTTGTGTCAGAGGGCTGCCTTCGGGGGCAGAGGGGTGGCTGCTTCCTGCCAGGAAGGCGGCGCTTGGTGCTCCACGCGGGCAGGCTGGCTTGGTGCTCCATGCTGGGGTCTGTGGCTGGAGCTGGAGGCGCTGCTGGCATGGAGCGGCGGCCGGGCGGGTGGCTACTTTCTGGAGGAGCGCTGGGTGCCCGAGTCTCCGGTGTGGCCGCTGCATGTCCTGCTGGCCGACACCATCCCAGCTAAATCCCTGGCACCCTTCCCTGCCTTCAAGGCGGCTTTTTCGGAGGCGCAGCGATCTGCGCCCTGAGGAGCATGCGGATTCGGGCTGCTGGGCTGAGCGGAGGGGGGGCACCACTCGACGGAGGCAACTCGCTTCAGGCACCACCACCGGAAAAGGAGCCAAGCAGGCGGACGCACGGGCGGCTCCATGTGCCTCCTCGATGCGCCCCTGCTGGGCGAGCGCCGTGGCACATTGCGCCACCCAGCCCAATGGGAAAGATGCCCCTGGCTGGCAGAACACAAATAGAAACAAAGCCAACCTAACGTATTGAGGCATAGACTTCTACCTATGGGGGCACTGCCACAGAAGAAGCCCCTTTGCACACTGCCACCAATTTTGCCCTAGAGGGCATGGGCACGCATGAGATCCATCTAGTTCAGCTTTTGGTTTTCAAGTATCTTGAGTTACTTGGGATTGAGCCTGGGGCCTTCTGCACACACAATTTATGCTCTTCCACTGAGCTACAAATTCACCCAAAGCTTGCAAGCAAGGTGCAAATATTATTGCTGGTCTCTATAACCTGTTGTCAGAATTTAGCTATCAAGGCTATTGGCCACTGGTAGATTTATCGTCCGTGAAGCTGTATAGTCCCCATTTAAAGCTATCTACATTAGTGATTCGGGAAGTCACAGAGACGAATCTTCCAATTTTTATGCACGATTGCTAGGACTGCACCATCATCTCTGTGCTCACCCTAAAGCAGCTTGATCCTTTCTGCTGTGATTCAGTGCACCCTCTGCTCCAGGATTATGTGTGCAAAAACCTATTTGAAAAGCAAAACTATAACACACAGGAGTTCTTAACACATTTAATTCCTCAGTCTATTATAGAGGGATCCAGTCTATTATTGTGAGATTATGTTGGCTATAAGCCATGAGAGAGCAGTTAGCTTGCCCTTTCTGATTGGTAATGCTTCACCACCACAGCCCAAACAGGGCTTTGAATCTGAGCACTAACCTGGTAAAGGTAAAATAAAAAAATTCCTTCAGTAGCACCTTAAAGACCAACTAAGTTTTTATTTTGGTATGAGCTTTCGTGTGCATGCACACTTCTTCAGATACAGTGAAATGGAAGTTTCCAGGCACTTATGTAGAGAAGGGGTGGGGAGGGGTGGGGATGGGGAGGGGGGGATCACTCAGAAGGGTGGTGGAAATGGGTGATTGACTGACTGATAGCTGTAGATGACCGGAAACGACTGCAAATGGTTTTGCATGAAAAAGCAAGGGTGGAGATGGCTGAAGATCGCTTATCATGTATAATGAGATAAGAACCCGATATCTCTGTTCAAACCAGGTCCCTCCATGGTTTTGAGCTTGGTGATAAGTTGCAATTCAGCAACTTCTCTTTCCAGTCTATTTCTGAAATTCTTTTGTAGTAAGACAGCTACTTTGAGATCTTGTATAGAATGTCCTGGGAGATTGAAGTGTTCTCCTACTGGTTTTTCTGTCTTCTGGTTCCTGATGTCAGATTTATGTCCATTTATCCTTTGGCGTAGGGTTTGGCCTGTTTGTCCAATATAGAGAGCTGAAGGGCACTGTTGGCATTTGATGGCATACACAATGTTAGAGGATGAGCAATTAAATAGTCCTGAGATGGTATGTTGGATGTTGTTGGGGCCAGTAATGGTATTGTCTGGGTGTATGTGGCAGCAAAGTTGGCATCTGGGTTTATTGCAGGCTCTGGTACCAGTGTCCATGTTAAGTCTGGTGGTTGTATTATTGTGGGTGAGGAGTTGTTTAAGATTGGGTGGCTGTCTGTAGGCAATAATACAACCACCAGACTTAACATGGACACTGGTACCAGAGCCTGCAATAAACCCAGATGCCAACTTTGCTGCCACATACACCCAGACAATACCATTACTGGCCCCAACAACATCCAACATACCATCTCAGGACTATTTAATTGCTCATCCTCTAACATTGTGTATGCCATCAAATGCCAACAGTGCCCTTCAGCTCTCTATATTGGACAAACAGGCCAAACCCTACGCCAAAGGATAAATGGACATAAATCTGACATCAGGAACCAGAAGACAGAAAAACCAGTAGGAGAACACTTCAATCTCCCAGGACATTCTATACAAGATCTCAAAGTAGCTGTCTTACTACAAAAGAATTTCAGAAATAGACTGGAAAGAGAAGTTGCTGAATTGCAACTTATCACCAAGCTCAAAACCATGGAGGGACCTGGTTTGAACAGAGATATCGGGTTCTTATCTCATTATACATGATAAGCGATCTTCAGCCATCTCCACCCTTGCTTTTTCATGCAAAACCATTTGCAGTCGTTTCTGGTCATCTACAGCTATCAGTCAGTCAATCACCCATTTCCACCACCCTTCTGAGTGATCCCCCCCTCCCCATCCCCACCCCTCCCCACCCCTTCTCTACATAAGTGCCTGGAAACTTCCATTTCACTGTATCTGAAGAAGTGTGCATGCACACGAAAGCTCATACCAAAATAAAAACTTAGTTGGTCTTTAAGGTGCTACTGAAGGAATTTTTTTATTTTACTTCGATCCAGACCAACACGGCTACCTACCTGTAACCTGGTAAAGGTAAAGGGACCCCTGACAGTTAAGTCCAGTTGCAGATGACTCTGGGGTTGCGGCACTCATCTCGCTTTACTGGCTGAGGGAGCCGATGTTTGTCCGCAGACAGTTTTTCCGGGCCATGTGGTCAGCATGACTAAGCTGCTTCTGGTGAAACCAGAGCAGCGCACGGAAATGCCGTTTACCTTCCTGCCGGAGAGGTACCTATTTGTGTGTGGAGACCTGTAACCTAGGCCTAGAAATAAATTCAGACATGACTCATATTTTTGGTTTGGTTTTTGGCAGTATTTAGGCCACAACTTTATTGATTACAAATCAAGTGAGTGGTTGCATAGGCTCTGGTTTCAAAGCTACCTAGAGTAGCACTGACTCAGGACGCACCTTGAGTCAGCAGCCAGGTTCACACCTGGGACGGGGTCCTGACTAGCACCAGGCCTGATTCCCCCATGTGTGCCCAGAACTCTGGCGACACATGGGGGAATACCAACCACCCCACTTTGGGGAATACCAACCAGTAGTCCAATGGATTCCTTTAAGAGGGATAGGGTGGTAAGGGCTCATTCCTCCCCTATCAGCGTGAACCAGAGCCTATCTGCCAACCTTACAAGTTGTGACGAATTGCTACGTGGCAGGCAAAACCCAAGTGGCAACAGCCAATCAGCCAAGTGGGGGAAATTCCTGCTGTGCCCTTGTCCCAAAGACAGGCAACACACGGCGGCATAGCAAGGTCAAGCGCAAGCCCTAAAATTAGGGAGTGGTGGGTGGGTGTTCCGATGCATGAAGCCGGAGAAGGAGACTCTCTACGGCTTGGGCAGGGGTTATGTAGGTGGTCCATCTGCCTCCTTTGATTGACATGCCCTTAGTCCAATTGCACCCTGCAGATGGACCACCAATAGGGTGTTGTGGCTGCTCCAATTGTCCCCGCCCCAACACCTAGTCCTGGTTGTCGGGCCCACCACAACGCGAGTCCTCTCTTGCAGGGAGGACCCGATTTATCTACTTGCACTTTGATGTGCTTTCAAACTGCTAGGTTGGCAGGAGCAGGGACTGAGCAACGGGAGCTCACCCCTTTGCGGTGATTTGAACCACCGATCTTCTGATCGGCAAGCCCAGGGCTGGCTCTAGGTAGAGTCCTGGTGGGGTGGGGCACTGCGCGGCAAAGCCGCGTGGAAGCCATGCTGCGCCCTGCGAGGGTGGGGGCGCCGGAGCGATCTCCGCCCCTCGGCGCCAGGGCGCCCGACCTGCTTGAGACTGCCCTGGGCAAGCCCTAGGCTCTGTGGTTTAGCCCACAGCGCCACCCGCGTCCCATTTACCAGGCTACTAACCTGGTAGCCATAGGCAAAAAGGAATTGCTTTCAAAGAGGGTTAGACAAATCCATGCAGGAAAAGGCTATGATCTACACATCCATTGGAGGCAGTTTGCCTCTGAATGCCGGTTGCTGGGAATCACAAGTGGGGAGACTGTTGCTGTTCTCAGGTCTGGCTTGTGGGCTCCCAGAAGAGGCACCTGGTTGGCCACTGTGAGAACAGGATGGTGGACTAGGTGGACCATTGACCTGATCCAACAGTCTCTTCTTATGTTCTTAATCACATGCATGCAAGGGAGCAGATGGAGGAAAGAGGGATGAAGGCTCCATCCCTCCTCTGTGCTCACCATGGAAACCAAGCAGATAAACCCTCTCTTCTGCACCAGCATAGAAATGCTGCAATAAGGACCCAGTTCCCTATCCCATCTTCTGCCCCCACATCCCTGCAGTTTTTAATACAATAGTAACCTTTATGGGGCTTACTTAAAAGGCTGTGGGATAGTGACAGGATAGGGTCAAAACAGCACACACACACACCCAGTCTGGACCCCTGCAATTGTTCTATGACACCGTCCTTTAATTTGGACTGCCCTGCTTTTTATCTGGCCCTAAACTCATCTGTTTCTCACTTCTCTCATACATATGTCTTAGCCAAGCTTGTGCTTGATAGTAAAAAGCAACCACCACGTATATACACATTCGTATATTGATGGGGAACAATATGCATCAGAGTTTTTAATTGTAGCCCAAAATTAGTATTGTGGCTTGGAGGCAAAAACATTGGTTTCCACTTTCTACTATAATGCATTTGGAAGAGGTAGAATGGAGCATTTCCTGTTCCATTAAGGCTGCTGTGGTTTTTACTCCTGCATCCTGAAATGCTTGCTATTTGCATATTATTATAGGCCTGTAGATTCTCCTTGATTGACCTTATAGAGCAGGGGTATAAAAACCCAACCAAGCTGAGCAGGTGAATTCCCCACCCATCACCAGCCTTTAGGCCAGGCATCCCCAAACTTCAGCCCTCCTGATGTTTTGGACTACAATTCCTATCATCCTTGACCACTGGTCCTGTTAGCTAGGGATCATGGGAGTTGTAGGCCAAAACATCTGGAGGGCCGCAGTTTGGGGGTGCCTGCTTTAGGCTGCTTCTATAATTTTTAGGAGTGCCACTTAATTAATTAAACAAACCTTAGCATGAGTTTAAGCAACTAATTGATTTCCTTGGATCAGTTTCCATATTAGGAACAAAACAACAACAACAAAGAGTTCAGAAATAAGAAAGCATCTTTTGAAGCTCTGGGTTAAAATGGAATGCAAAAAGACTGAGGGGGAGAGAAACGGAATATAGGGCACAACCTTACACTGAATCAGGTAACAGGTCCACCAAGCTCAGTACGTACTGTCTATTCTGCATTGACTGGTGGCAGCTGTTCTTTTGGGGTGTTTCCAAGTCCACCCTGGAGATGCCAGGGACATGGGACCCATAGCTGCCAAGTTATTCCTTTTTTTAAAGGGATTTTCCCTTATGCTGAATAGGCTTCCTCGCGAGAAAAGGGAAAACTTGGCAGCTATGATGGGACCTTCTACATGTAAAGCATGTGCTCTCCCACTCACCTATTGCCCCCCCCCAAAAGAGAGAGTAGTGGGGAGAGAAAGATAAAAGGATACTTGTTGGGCCAGGAAAGAACAAAGGGCATAAAGGTGAGATTTAGCTAAGACAAGTGTAGTAAAGGGTGAGAGAAAGGGGAGAGAGAAGCTGCCATGGTGTGCATAGAGAAAAGGTGGATAACTATGAAATGTGGCTGCAGAGAGGCCTGGGTGAGGGGAACTGAAAGAGAGCATGTAGGAAGAGAGCACGTACACATTATGGAGTGGAATGGAATTAAGAACCTCTGAGAAAAATTATAACAAGCATACTTCTTTGCACAGTAAATAACTCTTTGACAGTTAGTTGTGTGTGTTTTGGGTTTGTTTTTTAGCATGGGGCCTCTGCCTTTTGTCTCCTCCTTTCAAAATGGACCCATTGCCCTGTGAAAACAACCCAGATCTTGCGTGACATAGCATGAAGCATCCACCCACAGAATTGTTCAGCATTGTGTTTGCAATGCTATCCCAAGTAATTTGTACTTTTTCGGGACACATGGAAACAAATCTAGTTGTGGTATAAGTAGGCACGCTTTCATTCCACCAGGGTGGAGTTCCCTGTAAAGTCACGGGA
This sequence comes from Zootoca vivipara, assembly GCF_963506605.1. Lineage (NCBI taxonomy): Eukaryota > Metazoa > Chordata > Lepidosauria > Squamata > Lacertidae > Zootoca > Zootoca vivipara. The sequence goes on along the minus strand of NC_083282.1, from coordinate 76,183,456 downwards.
TTAACTTGAGTATAGACAATTTTATAATATACTGATGTGGGAAATAAGAGACTTGGCGGTTGTGTAAACCGTGAGGGTCTTAATTCTTGCTCTGGACTCTGGACTGCTTCATTTCAAGCTTATAAACCCCATTCAACATTTCACGTTATTTTTCTGCTTCATAGATATGACTAAATGTGTGTGTCCGTTTTTATATTGAAAAAATATTGTTGTTGGGTTTTTTTGTGTGTGTGTGTACACGGATGTGTAGAAAAAAAATACTAAAGGCATTTTTTGTTTAACTGGTGAACTCTGTATTGTGTTTGCTGTGTACTGAACAGTTGTTCCATTGCAATGATAGCTAAAACATGAAGGGGAGATGCATGCCTTCAAACTAGAGGACATTCTAGAGGGCACGTGCTGGGAAATTACTGTAGACAATGACTTTTTCATGGGTGCTCACTGCCTTTTTACAGAAAGCTCTTTTCCTACCACTTGATCAATGTTAATTGGCCCTGCCTTCTAGCAGACACAAGTGGTGTGGTTAGGGTGCAGATGGTGTGGGGTTATTTATAGGCCTTTTAAAGTTTTCATCCTTAAAAGAGGAACTGTTAGTGTGTTGGTTTTTACATTAGAAACGATTATTTGTACATTTTGTTGAGACTTTCACCACATCCATACTCACTTGCTTTCTCTCTTTTTTTTTGTCCGGCTCTTAGATCTGCCTTTGAAGAAGAAATAGACGACATCCCCTCACCTTTATTTGCATGTTCTTCAAAATTGGTGCAATATGGCACAGCGTAGCATCGCCGTGGGATTATTAGCAATGACTCTCTTATCCTTGCTGGGTGACAGTTCAGCTTTCCTGCTGAATCAGCGTCTGAAGGGAAGGTTTCAAAGGGACCGCAGGAATATCCGTCCAAACATCATCCTTGTCCTCACCGATGATCAGGATGTAGAACTTGGTAAGAGCCAGAGTGGTTTGCTTGGCAGTAATTGATACATGTGCAATGGGTTTCACTTTTGCCTACATCGGTGCAGAATTTCATATAGATCCATACCTGAGCTATAACAGCCAAACTTCCAGCCTATGAATAAACTACAGTATTGCGAAAAGAATAAACTATTGCAAAAAGGGTCTAAGTACAAAGGATCATCAAACAGTTCATAATCCTCCTTTTTTTTGTAAGAAAACTGCCAATACAGTATTGACAATTAAATAAAAGTCCTTTGCTCTATTGTTCATTAGTAACCAGGTGTTCTAGAGTTGTTTAAGCTGAAACTCGGGTACACCTGACATTGCACATGACATGCATATTCACTTTGTGCATGCTTTTCAGATACAGGTAACTCACAAATATGCAGGGTTATGTCCCAGGAGTCCACACAAATATGCAAAAATGCATAAAGCCAGGAACATCTGGAGCTGGGCCCACTGCAAGGTGGAGGGCTGCTTACCTGACTTTGGGAAGGCAGAGCCCTCCCACCCCCTCTCCAAAGTCCTATAAGCACAAGTTAAATACAGTGGTACCTCGCTAGACAAATGCCTCACAAGGCGAATTTTTCGCAAGACGAATGCGTTTTGCAATTTCAATGGAAACTCGCAAGACGAAGTTTCCTATGGCGCGCTTCGCAAGATGGATTTTTCCACCCCATAGGGTGCCTCGCAAGATGAACTTTTTTTATTCGTCTTGCGAGGCACCCTATGGGAAACCACACTTCAATGCGTTCCTATGGGAGCCACTTCGCAAAATGAAATTTTCGCTATACGAAGCGACTTGCGGGATGAATTAAATTCGTCTTGCGAGGTACCACTGTAAGCACAAGGTACGAGTTACCTGTATCCAACACTCTTAACTACTACACCATGCTCTCACTATCCAGTGTTTGCCGTCATGGGATATAAGTCTCATAAAGATAAGGGTGGAGTCTACCACTGTTGCAATTCCATTGTCTACAATCAGACTTGGGCTGTGTGCAGTGTGTCTTTGCTGATTCAGCTGATGCACTGTATGGAACAATGGAGAAGGAGGGATGAGCTGCAGTTGTCCTTTTGATGGTCAAAATTGAGTTAATTATGTCTCTCTTACAGATAATAACATGGAATCATATCGCACAACAAACATACAGATCCCAGCCCCGCACACAAATAAAGGGATAAATTGGAAGTAGTAGAATGAAGAGAATATATATTTATCTTAATTAATATATATATTTATTAAGATAATAATATATTTATCTTAATTAATATTTATCTTAATTAACAGGTGATCTCAAGGCTCTCTCCTTAATTTTGTAGCATTCATTTTATCTTTTAAAAAATCATTTAATTTTGGTTTGCTAATTTTACAAAGGAATGAGAATTAAAAAGAACTGAAGACAATAAAATAATAAAGTAAAACACACAAACACACACACACACACACACAGTGTCATCAGTACATATATCTGAAGTAAAACATGCAAGTTAATCTTTCCAGATTTCTAGATAGGTAAGCACACAAAACCTGATAACTATATAAAACTATATAAAATATATATTTCAAATGTAGCCAGGGCTGTGAGGTCCTCAGGTCATTGCATAATGAATGCTGTATAAGTCTCTTAGCAACCATAAGAACTTGCAAAACCCACTTTTGTTGTCTAGCTGATAATCCATATACTATAGAAATATAATTTAGAAATACACGAACATCTGCAAATATCAACCATTTCAGCAATACAAGATTGATTTAAAACAAAAACAAAAAAACCCACTACTTGTCTTTTGCATCCCTGATTTGTCACTGCTCAAGAAATACTGAATTCAAGACTTCACCTTCATTTCTGATACTGATGGCCCATTTCACAAGTGGAAGGCGTAACTGTTGATAACAAAGATCAAACAAGGCTTTTGGTCTTGCAATAACAATTTGGAGCAGTGGTTAAAGTGATTGGGATTTCTTTCCTAAACTAATATTTAGGAAATGGTGTAAGTAACTGAGATTGGGGGCTGGGGATGGTTTAATGTCAGGTCATTCCATATTAGATAGAGAGCTACTTTGTTCCTGTTAAATTCATCATAGATTATTTCACATATGATGACTTACACGGAGGGAGCGAACAACAATATGCGGACAATTGATTGCACTGGTGTCCCATGCATTCAGCATGAGAGGTTACAAGCATGCCCTTATTTTGAACTATGAAATGTTGGAATTGGTACACATAGTTTAAAAAGTGACTGCTAGCTTGAACATATATTTTGTAGCTGACAATGCAATTTTCCACATGCCCATTGAGTTCAACAGGACATCTAGGTATACTTGCACTGTATAGGACTGCAGCACAGCCTGCAAGTGTTGGGAGATTTCACTGCTGTTCATTTTATGCTGTTGCAGCCTCTAATGGATAAGAAATACATATCCTGCTGGTGAGCGTGTTCTTCTGCATGTTCTTTTCTTTAGGAGCATTAAAATAGAATTTCCATGTTGCGCAACATATTTTCGTGGAAGAGAAATCCGAAGAAGCAATACTCGGCTCCTGCAGCTATAGGCATTAACAAAGGAAACATCATTTTTCATGATGCTCCTCTTTTTTCTTTTTTTTTTCTTAATCACAAATGACATTTAGATGTATTTTTAAATTCGTTAAGTGACTAGAGCATCTCTACTGCAGTTGGTAGGTGGGGGAAGAATTGCATCATGGTTTAAATTCAGCAAGGTTAGGGAAGGTTTTTATCTCGCCGTTTTGGTGAGACTGTGGTGTGTTTTAGAGCTAGACAGACCCGTTTCAATAATGCATATTCCAAAAAGCTACGCACATTATCTCAGTCTCCTGTGACTAAAATCCAGAGGGTGGCCCTTAAAAATTTATCACGATCTGTTTTATGCCAGCCTGCTTGTCTCCGATGCAATTGTCAAAGTCCTCTGGGCGGTGTACTCCCTTTCTCCAGATGATCTGTTGTCTCTCGCCAATTTCAAGCACAATGGCCCATGTGTCCACACACATTAAGATCTGGCCAGAAGGAATGTATTTTGTGGAGCCAGAGGGTGGTCTTCCTCAGGCCTCATTAGAAGATCCATGAGACCAAATATTGCCTTGAAATAAGGTTTATTCCTTAAATCAGCTTTAGGCAAATGTGTCCAACTAGATCAGTCAGAATGGGCACACTGAGTTAAAGTGTTGTGATAGATGCAATGTGCCCGTTGCAGTTTGTATCTCTTATCAAGTGGAAGCGAACTTGCCTTTTGGAAGAGCTTGTTCGTGTTTGCTGCAGTGATGGGAATTATGAGACATTAATGGAGCACATTCAGAGGGCCATGTGGTGTACAGGTGGGGCACAAATTTAAGAAGTGAGTATGTGCTACTTATGTTGTTCTCAAGCTCCTTAACAAGGCTTTGGAAAGTATTGAGGACTTCAGTGCTCTTAAAATGTCAGGTTCTAGATTCTGGAGGCATCTAAACATGAAAAGAAAGGGAAAAAATTGCAGAACCAATTGCTCCTGAAATGCAGAAATCCAGACACTTGAGAGAAATTTGCATTGTTATGCGTGAATATAAGGGAACTTGTACACTTTCAGTGCAAACTTCAGTGGCTACTAGCCATGATGGCTATGGTCTATGGTACTTCCGCTGTCAGAGGCAGTTTATCTCTGGTCAGCAGTTGTTGGGAAATGTAGGTGGGCAGAGTGCTGCTACAATCATCGTCCTGCTTGTGGGCTTTCCGTAGGCATTTGGTTGGTCATTGTGAGAACAGGATACTGGACTAAATGGGACATTAGCCTGATCTAGCAAAACTCTTCTTATGTCCTTGGGATGCAATGCTAAACACATTTACTAGGAAACAAGCCCCACTGAACTGGGTGGGACTTAATTATGGGTAAGCGTGCTTATAATTGTACTCATATTGGTGTCTATGAGCTTTGCATGACAAAATACAAAGGAAAAGCTGAAAAATGTGCAGAAATGTCAGAATTAGAAAGGCTATCAAGCAATATCTAATTCACACCATTATTTTTTTATTGTGCTTTAAAACTGTCTTCAGTTATTGGTTTCATTCCCCAGTTCTTCTGGAGATGAGGACACACACAATTCTTTCCCAATGATATTTTTATTTATTTGAACCATTTAAAGACCAACATTCACCCAAAACGAAGAACAGGGCTGCTTACAACGATAGCAAAATGCTATTGTCATATTGAAACAATTCTTAAAACCAACTAATAAAATAGAATGTGCAGGAGTGAGAAATAGTTACTTGAAAATACGACCCATTCATTTAGGTGGGACTTTCTTCCAAATAAGCATTAGTAGCCATGCAGGTTTAATCTAAGCCTGCTTTTCCCTGAAAGCAACCTGCTGCCTTTTTGTCTACATGTCCATATCAGTAAAGAACAATAGGCACCTGTCTCCCTTTTTTTTTTTTGGAAGCCTCTTAAATAGTTGGAGATTGATATCAAATTCCTTTTAATCTTTTCTCATATTGCATGCTTTAAAGCTTGGTTGGCCTCCAATTTGCTATACCCTTGTTAAATTAAGGCTACTAAAGAGACCAATTTCTCCAGCAGTGGCCAGTTCCCATGCTATTACTGCTTCCTATGGGCCAAAGTAGACATTAAATTGGAGACGCTTGAATGATCTCTTGATTTTTGTTTAATAGAAAGCCGCCACTGAAGGCTGCCTGCTTAACCAGACCTTAACCCTTCCCCATCCTCATTTTGTCCTTTCAAAATCGTCTTTCTCAAGCTGCTTGGGAAGGCAGGCAGGCAGGCAGGCAAGAGGGTTAATCTGCCCCTTGCTGATGCTCTTCTCTTCTCAGTTGCAATCTCAAAGGCTGGTTCTCAGTATGTATGTATGCTAGTAATAACCAGGCAGTTGCTATATAATACATTGATCCTTTGATAGTGGGAAAAAAGAGGTCTGGTATGCATGAAAATTTATGGACTTATGTGATGATAGGCCACCTGCATGGTTGAATTCCTAGCATCACAATTTGGCTGCATTTGGATATAATGCTAAGCCAAACTGTGGTTTACCACAAGGGCACTGGTGGATATGGTAAGTGCTTTGTACTTTCGTGTTCCTTTTAGCTCCACGTGGCAATTAAGACTTGGCTTAGCATGTGTCAAAAACCCAGATTTCATGGTTACTGTAAGTGCTCTCCTCCTGAAAGGTTTGCTCTTGGCTACAGATTGTGGTTAAGGAGGAAAGAGTTCAAGCACCGCCACGCACTTGGATGACACATTTAGCTGCTGCACCAAGCTGAGCTAAAAGGAACTGTTGTGGCTGGGGGAGGGGGGTGTAGCTTGTTGACGGACCCAACCCAAAGAGTGCTCATTAATGGTACCTCATCATCCTGGAAAAAAGTGACAAGTGGGGTGTCACAGGGTTCTGTCCTGGGCCTGTTGTTGTTTAATGTCTTTATAAATGACATGGATGAAGGAATTGGGGGGATGCCCATCAAATCTGCAGGTGGGTGGGTAGCTAATGCTGCAGAAGACAGAAGTGGGGTTCAGGATGACCTTCACAGGTTGGAGAACGGGGCCCAAACTAACAACATGAATATCCACAGGGACAAATATAAGGTTCTGCACTTAGGCAGGAATAACCAGCTGCACAAATATAAGATGGGGGACACCTGGCTTGCCAGTAGTACATGTGGAAAAGATCCAGGGCTCTTAGTAGACCACAAGCTTAACATGAGTCAATAGTGTGATGCTGCAGAAGAAGAAGAAAACTAATGCTGTTCTGTGATGCATCCACAGAAGTATAGTGTCCAGATCAGGGGAAGTAATAGTACTGCTCTGTCAGACCACACCTGGAGTAGTCTAGATGTGTCCAGTTCCAGGTGCCACAATTTAAGAAGGATATTGACAAGCTGGAATGTGTACAGAGGGGTGCGGCCAAGATGATCAAGGGTCTGAAAACCAAGCCTTATGAGGGAGTTGGGTATGTTTAGCCTGGAAAAGAGGAGGCAAAAAGGGATCAAGCTTGTTTTGTCCTGCTCTGGAGGGTAGGACTCAAACCAGTGGTTTCAACTTACAAGACAACAGAATCCAACTAAGCACCAGGAAGAAGTTTCTGATGGTAAGAGCTGTTTGACAGTAGAACGAACTCTCTTGGAAGGTGGTGGACTCTCTTTCCTTGGAGGTTTTTAAGCAGAGGTTTTGTTGAGATTCTTGCATTACAGATGGTTGGACTAGACGACCCTTGGGATCCCTTCGAACTCTACAGTTCTATTAATCAAGCTGGTTCATGTGGTCCTGGTAAGCCATAGTTGGCTTACTGTGACATGCAAACTAGGCCTTGATATTGATCAGATACAGGGTTGTTGTTACTTTAATATAAAGTAACTTAATCAAGGCTCAGTTCTCAGTGGTAATTCTGGGTTGTACTGCTTGAGAGTGAGTGGTACAAGTGGTTGTACTACTTAATTCACTTGAGAATTAAGTTCACATGAGCTTAATTGCATGCTCCTTCCTACAAAACATTGATTCCACACAAAGCAGTAGCATGTCAGGGAGAACATGCTAGTTTTTGAACTAGAGGGAATATTTTCTGTGGTTGATCTTGCAGTCTGAAGTTGCACAGCCCAGTCACATATTTGCTGTACCAATGAAAGATGGACTGGTGTTAGCTTGCCTGATTGCTTCACTTAATAGCTTTGGCTACTAATGGCTAGAGTGTTCTTTATCCTGTAGATCCCTGATCAGCAACTCATTCTGCTGGCGGGATATTTTCAATAAAAGATGAGCCAGACCGGCACTGCCACCCACCATGGACAGCTGAAAAGTCCCAAAGCCAGAGCCACCATAACCTCCATAGGATCATTTTGCTTCTGGCTTAGGAGTTACCAGTTGAGGTTAAAAAAGTTAACACTGGAGCAAGTTGTCTATAATCTTATTCAGCAGCTAAATAAGTGGCATGAAAGATTAATGTTTTGTCTTAATGTGGAGCAAGAAATGGCAGTAGTACCTGTTTTAGAAGCAATTTTTTAAAAAAAACCTGGATGACAATATATTTATAGAAAAGTTTCAAGTAGAAAGTATTTTTGACAAGATATTTAATTAAAGTTTCAGAGGTTGAGCTGACTTTGCCCCCCACAGTTACCACTTCCCAAATTTTACTCACTTGGAGCATTTGGATTTAATTCTAGCTCTTCGGTAATTGAAGTTGTCAGACTTGGCATTAATGGTGTGATTTCTGACAATATGATACTAGCTGGTGAAAATTGCAATATTGCTTCTGCAAAGGGTTGCTAAATTAGCATTGCAACATTTTGTAAAGCAGCCCATCTCTGTTATGAGTTATAACATATAACCTTTTTTTTTCTTACAGTGGACAACTTCACATTTTGCTTCCCCACCCCCACCCCCACTTTAGTTCAGTTGGTAGAGCATGAGACTCTTCATCTCAGGGTCAAGGGTTCGAGCCCCACATTGGGCAAAAAGACTCAACACATTCAGTTGAGATTCCTGCATTGCAGGGGGTTGGACTAGAAGACCCTCAGAGTCCCTTCCAACTCTACAATTCTATGATTTATCTATGATTCTATGAAATATTAAAACATTATTTTAGTAAGTGATTGTGCAGGAACACTGCATGGCAATATACTTTGCAATGTGTCAAAGCAGTTTTCCTTTATTTGATGTGCGTGTTTCCCCCAGTCATTTCTGCAGATCCCTTGTAATGTGTGAAATGCTTTAGTGTCCTCATAAGTCCAGTATGATTAAGCAGGCCATTAATGTTCTCATGTTACATTTTTGGAGAGGGAGAAACAGAGAGAACTTGATTTGCCCAAGGCTGTCCTGGGAGTCTCTTGTTGAACTCAAATTGAACTTTAGTCTCCCAGGCCCAAATCCAGGCAGTTCTGTCTATTGGACCATACTGGATGAGAAAACTGACAAGCTCCCTGTATGTTAGTCCAGGAGAATAAAGAGCTCCTGTGTTGAATTATCATACTGATTGGTTGGTGCTGTTGCAAAGCATGTCTTTGATACTGACAGCATGTGGCATCATTGTGTGGAAACATAGCAGCTGAATCATATAACCATAGAATTGTAGAGTTGGAAAGGAGTGCAAGGTTCGTCTAATCCAACCCCATGCTATGAAGGAATCTCAACCGAATGTGCTGAAAGTTTTCTGTGGCCGCGCCATACCATAGAAATAGGTGTTGGCTTATTGTAGGGTCTATCATCTTAGGATTCTCAACTTTCTTTTTACAGCAAAACCAAACCCAGTTTCTTGCCCACAGGAGTGGTACTCAGCATAATTTTGCTGTGGATACTGGCTGGAGGCTTCAGTGCCTTAGCTTTTGACTTTTTCTGGGACTTGCGATTGCAGAATAGGCTATGCAGATCTGTGTAATGTGAATCGTGTAGAATTCCAGTTGTAGGATACAGCACAGCATGTTTATTTTCAAGTAAGCACCGAACATACATAAACCCAGATGTATTGTTGGTGCAGAAAAATACAAACCTCTTTGTGGGTGGCAACATACTGTGCTTTCTCTTTTCAGAAGAACTAAAAGCAAGAAAATATCCAGTGTTGATTCACCCATAAGGAGCCAGGATACACTGGTCTCCTCTGTATATGTCAAACAAACAAAATTCAACAGTTCCGAATTCTTAGAAAGACTTTATCTCTGGGGTCAACTAAAAATGTCTGATCTTATGCCATGACCTCTCAACATGAGTTTGCAAACATAAACAGGGCTTAGTTATTTGCAATGGAGACCACCTTCTGAATATGATGCTCACATTTTCAAAGCAGCAGCATTACTAAGTAACAGCAGAACCGAATTGATGATAGCCTGGAAGCTTTTCCTACTCCAAAGGCAGCTGTTTTGCTTAGATTACAATGACCGATTAACACCCAACCAATGTCCTACAAAAGGAAGGAATCCGATTTCTTCCGCCTCTCCCAAGTTGGTGTTGGGAGGCAGTACGAAGTAAATTTTTGTTGGATGGCTTGGCACTGTTGTAAAATATTTAAAGCTGGCCTATTTAAGATTGCACGGAAGGGGTACCCTGGATTTTTACCTTCCACTGATCTGTCACTTCACATCAGCTCTCAAGCTGTGGAAGTAGATTAGATCATATGTTTCTGTATTAAAGACTGTTGATATATAGGGCCTTGTCATTACAGTGGTTTTATTAAAGGAGGTTAGTGTCCCCAAGGGGGGAGTTAACATGTAGTGTTATTTCTGCACAGATGCCTCTGTCATTTAAAGGGGTTGTTTAAAATTGTGTTTTAATAGCAGAATGACAAAACAGTGATTCAACCTGGGTTCTGAGGGGAGGGAGAGAGGTTTCGCTTCACAAGATGGAGAGCCAAAAGCTGATATCTGTGTCTTCCAAACTGTGTTCAGAGTTACATTTGGTCCACAAATGGCCATGCATTTTTTTTTTAAAAAAAAAGGGTGGTGAAGAGCGTTAACATTAGAGGAAAGAAGTAGGATGTGCAACAAAATCTTGCAGTGTATGCCCACACCCTAAAAGGAGTGCACCTGCTTGGGGCTCCAGAGAGCTTTGTCATGCTCTTTTAGCCTCATTTGGGGGGGGGGGGAGTGTCATCTTCTATAATGACTTCCCATGTTGTGAGCATTAGAGGGTTGGATGCCCAAATCTGAGCATTTTATAGTTATCAGGGAGGATGGAGATGCAGTTATGGAGAGTGATCAAAGGAAAACACCCCTTTTTCATTCCGTCTTCATCAAAACAGCCTGATCTAGTGCAGGGGTGAACATAAGAAGACCCTGCTGGATTAGGCCCATGGTCCATCTCGTTATCACAGTGGCCAATAAGGTGCCTGTGGAAAAATACCCAGGCAGGATCTGAGCACAAGAGCACTCTTCCCTATGCCCGGTGGTTGCAAGGCAGCTGGTGTTGAGAAACATTACTGCTTCCATCCATGCAGGCAGAGTGCAGCCATCATGGCTAGTAGCCACTGATAATTCAATCATCTTTTAAAGCCTTCCAGTTTGGTGGCCATCACTGCTTCCTGCGTGAGTGAGTTCTGTAGTTAACTATGTGCTGCATGAATAAATACTTTTTTATCTGTCCTGAATCTTCCAACATTCATTCCCATTGGATGCCCATGAATTCTAGCATTATGAGAGATGGAGAAAAACTTTTCTCTATCACATTTTCCCATGCCATGTGCATCTTCCTACCCACTTATTTGTTTATCACATGTATAATATCTCTCTCCTTTCTGCCATAGGGTGGTTAGCCAAATATTCCCATGTAGTTGGAAAAGCTAGCTCTCTCGATCCACTTTGTATTATCCTTTTAGTTTCATCTAATTTGGGAGGGGGGGTTGGCCTACAGAGTGTAGACTATAAAGCATCTTTTGGCTGTCACCTCTCTCTTAGGGACTAGGTTGTGATGCCATTTTACCACAGAGTGCCTAGAGCCACTTAGGTAATTGAGCACACCTGACCTTTGCTAACTTTTGAATGGCTGATGGAGAGATCAAAGGAAATCCCTGAGCTATGAGCCAGCTAAATATTCTCTAATGTGAGCCTCTTGTCTTGAAAATACATTGGTGCAGGCTTTAGTCAAGTTAATACTCAGCATGCTATAGCCTGCGGGTGCTCTCACCGGACACCTTTGTGCAGGTTCAGGGGCTTAAGGGCACACAGGTGTGGGGCTGGCATCCCCCCAAACATGAAGGCATCTCTTCAATGGCAGGAGAAGGTTGATGGCAACTTGACCTTGTGGCTACTAGAGAGAACTCTGCATCAAGAGAGGGCCTGTCCTGCTTCATTCTTGCATAACAAATCTCATAATTGCTGCAAATATGATACAGAGCCATTTTTGTCTATTCCAAAATGGCTTAGGAGAGCCCCACTCAAATGCAAACATGTCCACCCCTTTAGAATCTTCCCATATCCTGTAAAAGCTTAAGTCTCCCTCTCCCTCCCCCAGTCTGCCCATTCTTTAAAAAAATTTGCATGCTATTCCAACTATAGAAACCTTTATGGGGTGCATACATTTGTGAAAAGCCTTAGAAGGACAAATTGAAATCTGAACTACAACTGCTTGTGGGATAAATTCCTGAGGGGGCAGCATTCCCAAGTGGAAAGAGTGACAATGGCAACCGGTCGGAATTCTTATAGGATCACTTCCTACTAAGAGTACACATTTCTTTCGTAATGAAGTATTGAAACAAATGGAGCCCATTTGCTCTGTTCACGACTATTATAAATTGTGCTACTCACCCTTCACGAGCAGGTCCCAGGGCAGGTTGCAACAATTTAAAATTTAAAATGGTTAAAACAGGTTACAATCACAGAAATAGGGTCTTGAAAAAAAGACACCTCAGGTGTCAAAGGCAAGGGTAAAGACATGCATCTTCATCATTCACAAAAGGCTTTATGGTGAAGAAGCCAGATGAACCTCTGTGGAGAAGGAATTCCACAACATGGGGCTGCCACAGAGAATGCTCTCTCTCGTGAACTTGTGAGCAGAGCTTTTTTTCCGGCTGGAATTCACCGGAACTGAGTTCCAGCACCTCTCTGTGCGCCAAAGGGTGTGGTCACCACGGCAAGTTCTGGCACCTCTTTTTCTAGAAAAAAAACAACCCTGCTTATGAGTGAGGTGGAACTATTAAGAGGGCCCCTTCTCCTGATCTTAACACTTGGGAGGGTTAGGTGGGAAGTCAGCCATCTTTCAGATATTCCGGGCCTTAGTCATTTTGTGCTTCAAACACTAATTTGAGAAACTTGAATTGGGCCCAGAAAAGCATTTTTAATCCAGTCCACACTGTCTCCCCACCTTCCCCATTTACTTGTACTGAACTTACCGGTATTTTTAGTTCATCATTAGAGAGAGAGAGAGACTAGTATTTGGAGTGATCTGTGGATCAGCCTGTGAGTATTTTTAAAGTAGCCTACATTCGAGGAACCCCACCCCCCCCGGTCTAAAGTTTAGCAGGTCTTAATCTATTGGATAGATAGGCAATACATAGAATCCCTTGTGATTTCATGCCAGTTGGATGGAAAACACAGAAGTGACCATCAACAAAAGAGTTGGTGTGGCTCCCATTGGAAGCAAAACGGATGCTAATAACTGAAACTAGTTCAGTAACAATGAAAATGGCTGAGATGTTGATGAATAATTAAATAAAGTGAATGGAATGGCTGGGTTAAGTAGGGAGAGGACTCAAGGACTTAGCCTCCAAGAGGAGGCAGTATCTCACTTAGAGTACGGATAAACACTCTATTGCACTGATTCCTATATTCCTCCCTCTCTGGGGATGGGGTGCATGGAAGCATAAGGCTCATCCTCCCTCTCCTTTCTGGTTGCATGTACAAGACCTGTATGTTCACTATTCATTGTGATCGCCTTTGCTTGTGGATCCACCTTGCGCATTTTCTCTAATGTGCTAAAAGTCAATAAAGTTGTGTGCAGCTTGTTGCTGTATCAGTGATTTAAAAACCTAGGAAGCTGCCATATATCAGGTCAGGCAGTTGGTCCCTCTAACCCAGTTTGTGTATTCTGACTGGCTGTGCTCTCCAGAGTTTGGGGCCCAGATTTCCCCCATCACCAGCTCCATGAACCTTCCGCAAGTAAAAGTGGATTGAATGTGGTGCCTTCAGCATGCAAAGCATTGCAGCTGAGCTTTGGCCCTTTCCCTGATTGCATTAGAAGAGGATTAGAACAGTGCATCTCTTGAGTCTTTCCTTAATCCACTCACAGAGCAATGATTATCAGAACAAAGTGATCATTTTGAAGTTCCTTTGCCCCAAATTGTTTTCTTTGCTGGTTCACTATGATACAGAATTTGTTTTCGTCGTTGTTGGGTTTTTTTTTTAAAAAAAAAACCCACCGAAAATTCTTCGGCTTAAAAACAAACAAACGCACACAGAAAATGTAGCTAACAATCTGTTGCAGGGGGAGCATGAGCAGTACCAGATTCCCTGAGCAGACCTAGGATTCTAAATACAGTATGAGGCAATTAAGTCCTAAAATTGAAAGGTTAAAAAGATATTTTAAAAAAAGTTGAGGGATTTAATTCCAAAGCTACTTACACTACCGTGAAGACATAACCGGCAGGAGATATTTGGCACAGCCTTCTCCACCCTCGCTGGTTAAAACAACTGTGCTCACTTTATCATAAAGTGGCTTCTTCTTTTGTCTTACGTGCAATGAAACTTTCTGACTAAGCAAAACAATGAACTTTCAGCTCTCGTTCTCTCTTTTATGACACGGTGGTGCTTTTGCTTTCCTCAGGTTCAATGCAAGTGATGAATAAGACAAGGAGGATCATGGAACAGGGAGGTGCTCACTTCATCAATGCCTTCGTGACAACACCTATGTGCTGCCCGTCCCGCTCCTCAATTCTCACAGGGAAGTACGTCCACAATCACAACACCTACACCAACAATGAAAACTGCTCCTCTCCATCTTGGCAGGCCCAGCATGAAATTCGCACGTTTGCGGTGTACCTCAATAACACAGGCTATAGAACAGGTAAGACCAAAATGGGTGAGCTGCTTCCCTGGTAGGTTTTTCAGCCCTATGGCTCACCCCTGAGGCTATCAACTTTGGCGCTTGAAGGAATACAATGCATAACTTCTCCTAGTCGCTTGTCATCTGCCCAACAAACCCAGATTTCATTTATGCAGAGATAGATCTCCATCAAACTCATTAGATATCGCTAGCATTGGGATGAGGAATATGACAGAAGATATTTTATGTGTCTTACTATGAAATAAGGTGAAATAGGTACTGGGCACGTGATCAAGGGACCTGAGTGATAGGTGTGACCCATGGCAATAGTCCACCAACCAGAGGGATGGCAGAGAAATTTGGTCTGGTTAGCATTTTAATGTCAACCTACCTAATTGACACTTCCTAAACCAATATGTGAACCAAAACATAGTTTTCCTTTGAAATTCGCACTTCTCTGAATTTTCTTATGCATTCTCCAGGTGTGTACAAAATGCATATATTAGGGGAGCATGTGCAAAAATTAGTGAAAGCAACATACGAAAGGGGAAAATGCTTGTAAGTGTAAGAAATGTGTCTATTTGGGGAAATGAGTACTTACGTAAATGCTGTCGAAATTTGCAAACGGATGTGGAAATGTGATTAGCTGAAAATAAGATTAGGGATGGGGGAGATGAGAGGAACTTAAAGAAACCAAAATGGACAGATTCATCCATCATTACTACCAGGAAGTGCTTCTGCTCAAGTCTGGTTTGAAAGGAGTGAGAATTGCACAAGATCAAATGAATGTTGTTACACAACTCCTGTTCCTTTCAACGCCACTTGGGCAGAATGCTTGTAGATGGGCATTTTAGTTTGCATGTATGGAAAGCGATAGCATTTGGACTTCTGTCTTGGGATTCAAACTATCTTAGGCCAGTCTTGATTACTTTAGAACAGAGGTGTTAACTCAGATGGGTTTAGAGCAGGCATAGGTAAACTCGGCCCTCCAGATGTTTTGGGACTACAACTCCCATCATCCCTAGCTAACAGGACCCAGTGGTCAGGGATGATTGGAATTGCATAGCTGCCAAGTTATCCCTTTTTTACAGGGATTTTCCCTTATGCTGAATAGGCTTCCTCGCGAGAAAAGGGAAAACTTGGCAGCTATGGAATTGTAGTCTCAAAACAGGGCCGAGTTTGCCTATGCCTAGTTCAGAGGCTCATATTGTTTACCCAGCACCTGTCTCTCATCCATTCTTTATTCACTCGTTTTGATGGTGGAGGAACACATGGGTTAGCTTTTTAAAATAAATAAATACCAGTCGTCATCCAATCCCGTACTGCCTTTCTTCCTCATCTTGCCTGCTCAAACAGCACATCTCTAATCACCAGCTTCCCCTCCCCTGGGCCTGAACACTACCCTTGCAAATCCAAAATCTCTATCATCTAAGCCCCTTTCCTCCATACCATTGCTTTCTCTCCAAAATTGTCTTGAATTTGGTCTACCAAAATAGCTGCCAACATCCATCATGCCTCTCTAGAGCTCTCTTGTTTTATTTCCTTTATGGCAGAGGAAGCTGCAACTACCACCTGCATTTTGAACTATTCCATTGAAGTAGCTTGTCACCAACAGTACCCTGAATCCAGGGTGGGGCTACACCATAGCTGCCAAGTCTCCTGTTTTCCCTGGGAAAACCCCTTTTTTCTTACCTTTTCCCGGTGGTCCCCCGTATCACTTCGTCTCCCGTTTTTCTCCATTATTTTCTCCTGCCGGTGGCCATTTTTTTTCTTTCCGATTTGCCCTTCTATGGGCACCAAATAGATTTGCCCTTCTATTGGTGCCCATAGATGGGCGAAGCGACACCGGAAGTTGTGTCAGCACACTTCCTGACATGCATACAAGCGACTTTTGAAGCCGCCGGCGGCCATTTTGGGTGCCCATAGAAGGGCAAAGCAACACCAGAAGTTACATCGACGCAACTTCCGGTGTAAAATGGCTGCCGGTCCCGGATTTTGCAGTCCGGAACTTGGAAGGTAAGGGCTACACGCAAGAAGAAAACACTATAAATAAGTCAGAAATTAAATCATTATAACAAAAGAAAAGCAAAACACTATGGAAAATTGCATAGAATTTTATTTTGCTCTCCAGCGCCATCTGATGTTGTATGTTTATAGCACATTCAGAACACTGTTTTTTAACTAATGTAGCTGAGCCTCCAGTCTGGTGGTCTCAGAGCCATTGTTGCAGTTCTGCAGCATTGAGAATTACAACATTCAAGGCTTGAGCTAATGCCCACCACTTCTTTGGAGCAAACTCTGGATCCACATTTCTGTCTTGCAGGCTGGCAGGAGACCTTGTGATTAACGTAGTGTAATCATTGTCATCTTATGTCAAGTCAAGCAGGTGTGTTTTCATACCATTCTTGTGTCTGAATGCTATTTTGGGAGGTGATGAGCAATAATTAATACTTATGCTCTGTGGAACAATAGAGTTGCCTGTCTAGACTGAAGCCTTGAGGTGTTACTGCAATTTAAAAGTTGACTAGTAAACATAGTAACATTACTTTCTAGCTTCTCGTGTTGCTTCTACTCAGCAGCCAGACTAGGAACATGCCTTCAAACAAATTAGATCATTTCCTTGCTTTGTTCTGCTCAGATAAAGACCCTGAATTAGTCTGTGATGGAATAAATTGAGGGAAGTGTGGACACCCTATTACTCTGTAGCTGTTTCCTTTTGTTTAATAAGGGCATTAATGTTTTTGTGCCTACAAAATGTGCCACAGACAAAAGTTAACACCTGCTTTTGTCCTTTCCATGAGTACTGGATTTGTTGTTGTTTGATCATGCCAAACCCAGCTGTCTGAGCGTTCTGGAGCCAAATTGTGAAAAACTGTGTCCTGCTCACTCACAGCTCTGAATTCCTAGCATTGATTCTAGGTGAATAAGTTCAGGTACAAGTTACGTTGAATATGCAGTGAAAACTCACCGGATATTGAGCTGCACCTTGCAAACCATCTTTTTAATTTGGATGTGCTCTTATGCCTTTCATTATGTCACGGTGCAAATGAGCTGCGCAAAGTGGCTTTTTGCAAACCTTCCTGTGCTGCTTTTGGAGGTTGAGAGAGAGGAACAGCACTGGCTGGGTGGGGGAAGCAGTTTCCATTGAATGAAAACTGCTTCCTGCTCCTTGAGCAAAGGTGTGTTCCTACCATCCATCAGCTGATGGGGCGTTTGAAACAAACCTTACGACATACCTTGCTCTAGCAAAGAAACAATTGGGAGCCCACCCTCAGCTCCTGATTGTACCTTTGAAACCCTACCTTTACCCATCCCATACCTGGTGCCATGTATTATTTTTTGTTTTAAGCTGTTTTTAAAATTGTGTAATATTTTAATATTAATGTTATGTTTCACTTGTTGTAACTTGCCCTGGGTAAAGAGTGGGTTGTTGATGATGATGATGATGATGATGCACACTACATCAAACTTGGCATGGTGGGCCAAGTTAGGTCTGCAAACTGGTGGTTCCACACCTAGATTTTGGAACATATAAACAAAATCTATTACAAACCTCAGGCTAATTCCAAACTAATAAAGAGCAAAACTCAGAAATAACAAACACCTGATTAAAAGCACAATATCTATCATAATCTATAACATAATACACAAACTGAGCATCCAATAGTACAATAATGCCAAAAAAAACCCCAACTTATATCTTATCAGTTAAAGCAGAACAGTAACATGATTGTACCATGTCGAAATGCTCCAAATAGAGGATATGTTGTTATTGTTGTTTAAAAGGCTGTGAGCTATCTGTTTCATTTCTTCTTTCTCCTTCGATCACTGTAGAGTAAATAAAGTTCACTGTAAGCTTTTCTGATTTCTTTTTCTCTGTGGTCCCTGTAGAGCACAGAGTGCATTTAGGATTTCATCAGGGAATTCTCACGCAGGCAGAATCATTCTCAGCAATGGGCAATCATTCTGTCACCACCAGCTTAAAGAACATCTGCACAGCCACCAAAAATCAATGGATGATGTCATTGGACTGCTGTGTTGCACTTAGCCAGGGGATCAGAAAGCACTCTCTGAATGCATGTTTTGCATTCTTTCAGAGCGGGCCTTCAACACTTCTTTTACTCATCTCCAGCATTTAAAACTCCCATTGTACTAGGCACCTTTTGCGACAAGGAGTATCATTAGTGCGAGCAGTTTCTGAGCTCTGGGCGCAGTACTGCGCCTAACATTTCAGATTAAAACTGCAGAGTGGAAGGAAAGGAGGACCTTTTTCTGCCTCCCCACTTCCAGCCACTCTCTGAAGGCTGGAGAAGAGATCCTCTTAAGAGTATTGGGGGGGGGCAGGCAGGGGAAGCATGACTTTGTTTTTTGCAGTCTTCAGATGAGGACTAGGCCATGAGAAAAATGAACATAAGATTCTAGCTGCAGTTATTCATTTTCAGCTTTGTATTCTTATAAAAAAAAAAGTGCACCTAGGCATTCTGTTGTTGCACCCATGACCTAGGTTTAAGGTGTCATTTAAGCTCCAGGCTTTCATATCCCAGTTTCTAACGCTGCTCATCTCACTTGGGATTCCACTGCAGCAAGTTTTGTAGTCACTTGGAAATGGGGAGAGTTGTGGGGAAACACATCATGACTGTTTCTTGCCCCCTGACTCCGACTCCATTGCCATCGCTTCCTGCTCCACCACTACCACCAGCTGGTTGAGGTCCTTCCCCCTCCACAGAGGCTCTGCAGGAAGGGCAAAGGAAAGAGCTGCCAAATTGGCTTCCCCCTCTCTCAGACTCGGGGATTGAAAGGGGGGGAGCTATGTCTTCCATCCCTGAGTGCTAGCCTTCAACCACCCCCTCTGCTTCATCACCTTCATCAACCTCCGCTCAGGAATGCAAAACCATGCCAGATCCTGATGAAGCTGAGGGGCACATGACACCTTTTGCATCTGGCTCTTTCATCCCACAGCCACCATTTTGCATTTGGTTCCAGTTGGTGGGCCTTGAGCTTCTTAGTAAACAAACTGTTCTGTAGCTCTCCTTGGTACAGCCCTGATCAGAGACAATGGAATCCGATATTCTGTTCCCTGCCCCACACTGCCTTGTCATAGTCCTTCTGTGCTGATTTGTTTTTCAAAAATTCAATTCAACCCTCAACTTAGGTTCATAATGCTTAAAAAACTTTGAATGAACTCCTGCATGGACTGTTGTCTTTAGCCACTTCTCCTGGATGCTTTTAACATTGTCTTTATTTTTACTTTTCTGTGGTCAGCATCGCAGCCAGATACTAACAAGGAAGTGCTTCTTCCATCACAAGTTGTCTTGCAGCTTTTCCAATTCTGCTTTCCATTTGCTATCCCTGGCTCCACCCGAGTGGATGATTGCAGATTAATTTTGTCCACAGTGATCATCTTTTAACCTGTTCCTTTATTTGCACTGTGGCATTTCCTTTCCCGGTAGCAATAGCAGCAGAGGTTTCGAAAGAAGAAGAAAATCCAGGCAGATGCAGATGCAGCCAGATTTAATATTGTTACTGCTACCAGCAGCGGAGAAATGCTACTTGGTGCGGTCATGTTATCCTCACAACAATTCTGTGAGGTGGGTTAGGCTGAAAGACAATGACTGTCCCAAGGTCACCCAGTGAGGTTCATGGCTGAGTAAGATGTTGGCCACTGGCCCTGGTCCAACACTCTAACCCTACACTGAATTGGTATACAAATATGTACCCACTTGTTGCATTCATAAAAACAAAAAACAAATTTGCAACTGGCATTATGCTGGACACGATTGGGTAAAACAGGTTTTGTTGAAGACTATAGAATACTTTACCAGGACCATTTCTGCATGAATGTTGACTGCTCTCTTTAAAAAAAATATGCCTGTGTGATAAGAGGTAGCCAAATATTAAGGCTTTGAGGTCATATCTCCATATTTGATATATACAGTGAGGAATTGTTCTTGTGTGCCAAAGGACCCTACCCATATACAGTAGAGAGGTTCCTGTATTTTCTTGGGTGCTGCGCTGGAAGTTGCACAGGAAAGCAACTTAAGTAAACATGTCAAGTTAAAAGTTGAAGGTTAGTCTGTGGAAGATCTGCCACTTTCAGGCTGAGTCATCGGTGCATTAAAGAGTGGCCACTCTTGGATCAATAGGGCGTGGCAAAAGAAGACTGAAGGAGGAAACAAAGGACTCATTGCAGTGAGGATTTATTGGTGTCAAAAAACTGTTTCTCCTAAAGCCTCCTTATATAAACATTTACAAAAGGAATGATCTGCATGGGTTTTTCTTTCTTTCTTGTTGGTTGTATCTCCTTCCAGGAGACAGCATTTAAAAGGAGGAATGTGACTTGGGAAGATAGGTCTGTTTCTTGTTCCTGGAGTCAAGAATAACACGGTGTTCAAGTGGGAGCAAGGACATAGCTGATAAGGAAGCAGGATCTTGGCATGAAGGGAAAGAGTCAGGGGTTGGTAGGTCATTAGGGGGCTGGCAATATGCTCGTGGGACTGGTTAACTCAGCTTCTTCTTCAGAATCCCCAACTGGCTTATTTTATTTTATTACTTTGTTTTATTCATAAAAATTATACACCTCTTGATTGTAAAGAACCACAAAGTGGTTTAAGTGCATTATATATCCCTTCCCACAGCAAAAAGCCTTAAGAGCCAACAAAAAGATTCAGTAATAAAAATTACTGTACATAGGCATGTGAACACACTTAGAATTCAACAACATAGAAGGGTTCGTCCTTCTCAACCATCGGTGCATGGGGAAACAAAAACAGCTTCCGCATCATGAACAACTTGAGAAAGTTGAAAGTTGGTGCCAGGTGGACCACCCAGGGAAGAGCATTTCCATAGTTTGGGAGCTATTACAAAAAAGGCCAATTCTCTTGTCCCCACCCCCTGGACCTTGGTGGTGGTACACCAAGAAGGGCCTCAAATGATGAGCTCAGCATCCTTGTTCATATGGGGAAACACATCTCTGTAAGTATTGGGTCCCAAGGCTTTTAAAGGTCAAAAACAGCACTTTGAATTGGGCCTGGGAACTTTGTTGAGCTTTCCTGCAAGGGTTCCTGTTTCCTCATTGGATAAGGTCTGGTTAGACCGATAATATGAAGGAGTGATGATTTATTTTTAATCTTTTTAGGAAAAGTTGTTATCTGTATTTTTGTCAGGGCTGGACTGAACCCCCCACCCCCACCCCATCCAGGCTTCAACACAATTTTGGGAAGAGGAATGCAAATAGTTTTTGCCCCACATACAGGTGAAACTCGGAAAATTAGAATATCATCGAAAAGTGCATTTATTTCAGTAATGCAACTTATTATTTTTTATTTTTATTTTTACAAATGCTTTCTTTTGGAAATTCCACAGTAATAAAACAAATAGTTAAAATAATACAAAATTAAACATCGCTATTACATTTCATTAATTACATTCCATTTATAATTGACCCGCCTAACGACAAATAATTACATTTACAACAAATCAAGACTTGACATATCTTGCTTTGCATGTCATCAATCTATCTCATATATTGGTTTCACCTTTTAAATTGCGTTACTGAAATGCACTTTTCGACGATATTCTAACTTTCCAAGTTTCACCTGTATCAATTTCACCTGTATTAATTTTGTGACAGCAGTCACGAAATTAAAAGACGCCTGCTTCTTGGGAGAAAAGCAATGACAAACCTACACAGCATATTAAAAAGCAGAGACATCACCTTGCCGACAAAGGTCCATATAGTTAAAGCTATGGTTTTCCCAGTAGTGATGTATGGACGTGAGAGCTGGACCATAAAAAAGGCCGATCGCCGAAGAATTGATGCTTTTGAATTATGGTGCTGGAGGAGACTCTTGAGAGTCCCATGGACTGCAAGAAGATCAGCCCTGAGTGCTCACTGGAAGGACAGATTATGAAGCTGAGGCTCCAATACTTTGGCCACCTCATGAGAAGAGAAGACTTCCTGGAAAAGACCCTGATGTTGGGAAAGATGGAGGGCGCTAGGAGAAGGGGACGACAGAGGACGAGATGGTTGGACAGTGTTCTCGAAGCTATGAACATGAGTTTGACCAAACTGCGGGAGGCAGTGCAAGACAGGAGTGCCTGGCGTGCTATGGTCCATGGGGTCACGAAGAGTCGGACACGACTAAATGACACAACAACAACAACAGCAACAACAACAAGCTGTAGGTTTTCTTTTCCTTACTGTTATATGTCACTGATGCAAGCATGCATAAGTTTACCATAAGATCAATTAAGCAGAAAATGCAATCAATTAAACACAGTGTGTTGTTCCTGTAAAATACTTTCCATGGGACCACAGGTTTTTTACGTTCACCAGCCACTGCTAATGTGCGGTACCTAATAGTAGATAATATTGCTAGAATAATAACTGAATTGTAACCTTTTGCAAATAAGTGGTTGATTGTAAAGGGAAGAAAATTGCTCAGAGTCAAAGAGACAAAAGGGCAAATAACGGAAGTATATTATCGAAGGTTGCAGAATAAGTCAGAGCCAGGAATAGGGACTCTGGTTTCTGAGTCACAGTTCGCTGTGCTGACTCCTAACCACTGAAACCAGATCTATTCCCACTGGGACTTCTATGTTTATGCTGTATGCATTACAGCTGAGGTAAAAAGAAGAAGGCCTGAATTCAACATTGAACCAAGAAAGGGGTGTTTTATTCTGCAGCAAATAGTCCTAGAATGACTATAAATGATACCTGGAAGGTAGATTCTGAAGCATGCAACATCAGAATTGTGCTGAGGGGGTCCTAATGGTTAGAATCTAGCCTGTACAGCTCATTTCATGTGTAATCTTGCAAAAAGTGGAACTTACAGGGTGGAATTCAACATAGTGCTAAGGGAAATGTTCTGTCAGCAGAAGGATTTGTATTTGCAGAAGAGGATTTCCCCAACTGTCCTTCATGCCCCCTAAATATGATCTAGGGGATCCTACAACCCTCTGGAGGTTTTGGGAGGGTGTGAGGTGCACATGTGGGAGGGGAATGGGAAAGTCTGTTGCAGAAATACTTGCACTGATGGGAAGCCATAGTAGAATGCTAGCCTTTAATCCAGACTTGCTATGCATCCAGACCAAAAATCTTGTCATACAGCATTCTTGTTCATTGCCTCATAACTAACATTAGCATATTTTCCATGCATGTGTTTTTCCTTTACATTCTCTTCCCCCGCACCCCTTTTAATTTATATTTTTCCAGCGTTTTATAATAATGAACAACACATGCTAGAGATACCCTCTCTGCATGTGGGGGGGGGGAGTCCCATCAAATAAATACTTCAGAAAGCAGGTCTCCAAAATCCATGGAAAAGAAATTGATAACAATATCCAATGGGAAACCCATTCAAGAAAGGGGGGGGAAATACGCAATATATTATCATTCCTTACCCAACAGCAGTAAATTGCTTCATTACGGCCTGACCCTTACCCAGTGTGTGTTAAGATAAATGGTTTGACCTTTTGTAGAAAGCAATTGATCAGAATAGGAATTCTCAACTAATACATATCTTCCTACCGAAAAGTAGCAACAATAGATTTATGTCTCCTCCACTGGCTCAGAATCCTTGGGGAGAGATCCACTAAAAGCTATACAGCTGATTGATTGATTGATTGATTGATTGCTAAGCTTGATATTTACCATTGATGTGTATTGAAACACTTTTGTTAACATCATAGAACTGCAGGAAAACCTAATCTAAAAGCCTTTTATAATCTAGTTTGGTTTCTGCTTTAATAACCGTAAAGATGTCAACCATTCTTCTCTGTAAGAAACTACGGTAGCTGCTAGCCCTCCACACTGTTAGGTACCCCATTAACGATCTGATTCCTGTGAGGAATTAGCATGGTGGGTCCCTCACGTGCCTCAATATATTTGATGATGTACCCTGAAAAAAAGGGAGACAGCCGGGATGTATCCATATCTATAAAAATGAAGCTAAAGAATCAATACAAACATTTAATGCTCCCTTGCCACACTGCCAACCATTATGTCTATTTTCTTTCTCCCCCCCCCTCTTTATTTTTACCTGAATATATCTTTGCTCAGTGTATTTTTAAATTGTCTTAAGAGGCTTCTCCTTTCATTTTTCCTCCATTGGTAATGCATTGTTCTGAAGGGATGCCAGCACCTGCCTTTAAAGAATAATGCTTTCTCATATTGATTTATCATTTCAGCCAAGAAGTAATATTTAGTTTGGTATTTGCAAAGAAATGGGATTCTTATCTTGAAGCCGTCAGAACAGTAAAAACCTAAGCAGGGTATTTGCCCGTTTGTCAAAGGCTTTCTGCAATCCATGTTAGATTTAGATCTTATGGAGACTGCATTACTAAAATAAAGAAACAGAAAAGGCTTTGTTGCATTATTGAACCCATGACTTTTTCGGAAAGATGATATATTTCCCTTGAGAATACGAGCAACTTATAGAAGCCTAATAATATACTCTGGCCCTGGTAAATATGCCACATTCCCAGCTTTGATCTTGTTCTGCCATTAACATGCGGAACTGCTGTTGGAAATTTGGAAGGTGGAGCTACACGTTCCATATGTGTGTTTTTGCCAGAGTTTCTTCTTGTGGGTGTTGCGAAATGCAGCTGCTGAGGATACAGTTTGAAGAGGGAAGCTGTCATGGGATGAGAGCTGTCATTTCCCCCACAAAATAATCACTGCCATCCTTCTGATTTTACCTCCTGTCAGGGAAAAGCTACAGTTCCTCATGTTTCCTTTTCTCTACCCCACAGTTTGAGAGATACTTTCAGTTGGGAAAAGCCATTGGAAAAATAGGAAACCCCTCTCCTCTAGCATTCATCTTCCCCTTCAAATTACTATTGCAGTGCCAAATTTGAATTTTGTAACACAAAATTAAGAATCATGGGAACTACATTGGACCCAACATTGTTCTGCGCTCACAATGACCCACTTTGCATAAGCTAAACCATGGCTTAGCATGAACCTGTGAGTTCCTGGAATGGAGATCATGGCTGCTGTGCTCCTTACCCAGTCCTCTTGTTATGCTACCCAGGACCAAGCCATGGTTTGGTGTAGCGTGTCATTTGAACCTGAGCTCCTAGTTTGTCTTGCTCAAGACAAATCAGGAGCTGTAACCAAGGATTACTCTTGAATTTACTGCTCACAGACAAACCAGGAGCCCCAGGTTCAGACAAGCCAAAGGCTGCAGGGCAGCCAAGGAAGGAGTGCAACTGCTGCCGTGATCTCCTTTCCAGGAACCTTCACACTAATGCATCCACACTAAGCCAAGGTTTAGCTTGGTATTATGTATGAACTGAGCCAGGAGTAACTCAGTGAACTCAGTGAGACCTAGTGGGACAAGGAGAAGGGCCTTTTGGTTGTGCCCTTCGCCTATTGGTTGTGCCCTTGGCTGATTGTGATTCATTAGCTTGTATTTGAAAATTTATTGTTTGGTGATGATGTATTAATAAGCCCTAGCTCATTAATACATCTATAAGCAGCTATAGAATTGCATTGTAAAAAGGGTGGTGCTGTGTTAGCATGACCTTCATTGTGCCAGGTTTGGAGGCAAAGCTGGCAAGTTGCAAGACTTCCTTATAGAAAGTGTAGCTATATAGCAGCTTACTCTGTTTTATTGAAGAAGAGCAGGGTATTTTAATGCCTTCATCATCACAGAGGTATCTGTGGAGGGGATATATTGATTGAAAATGTTTAGCCAACCAGATTGGTAGTTGGATTCCTATTGAAGATATTTGGCAAGCCAACATGACAGTGATGTGGAATTGAGGTCTAGAGTGATCATTCTGTGATACTGTACTATGGATACTGTGGACAAAACTGTATTGAATTAATTCTTTAAAAAAATTAAATGAAAAAACTTGAACAAAACCCTGGTTAAGCATACTTACCCTTCTCAAAGAACCATGCCTACTGCTGTTTCCAATCTGGAGACAAGAGCGTTTTGGGAACTAACATGGAACTGGCTCTACATATCCTGTTTGGCTTCTCCAAACCTCTTAATTTCTTTGCAGGAACAACTTTCCTTGAGTAATACACCCCCAGGCACTCCCTAGTTACATTTTGCTTCGCTTTAGTCCTCAAATTTTGTTTCATCCCTGTTGAGCCCTTGCTTCAGATGCTACTCTAAGCTCCAGAGTTTGAAACTGGAATGAAATTTCAACTAAATCTTGTTCCTTGTGAATCCTGTAATCAGTAAATACCCTTTAGCATACATTTATGGAAAGGAAAGGGCAACTTGGAGCAGTTTTAGGTTTTCATACCTTAACTCACAGAGAAACATCAACCAACATTTATAAAAACATAAATGTCTGTGCTTCTTGCCAAAGTTTCTCCAGAAAGAAGCTACTTTAAAATGTCACGGTATCTTACAGTTCCTTGTGTCTGAAAGCGACTTCTGGGAGGGTGGAATGTTTGTGGTCAGAAGAACCAGTCAGACTCTTAATGGGTGGGAGGTTTCTCTTAATTGAGTTCATTAAGACTATACTGTCTCCTTTGTCTATTTATTTATAAACCCATGTTTTTCCTAGTGTGTCTTCCAAGTTTATTGCTAAATGGAACAAAACCAATTCTGTTTATAAAGGTACTTTTTACATAACATAAGCTGGGACCTTTCCAGAGTTAAGCAATCTTGTAAAATAAATAAATATTGTGGGCAAAATTATGCATATATATTATTATTATTTATTTAAAAAATAGCCCTGATGTCTGAATGTGGCACTGTAAGTTTGTGAAAAATCTTATCAGCAGACACAGAACATAAAGATTTCTCTGCTCATTGTAGGTAAGAGTCTGCGTAGATGGGTTACATTTCCAGGGCTCAGATAAATTATAAATTGTGGGTTTTTATCCCACTGTTACATTGGACAGAGCTAACAAATTTTGAATGGCAGTTTCAAGCATATTAAATTAAGGAAACATGCAGAATTAAAGGAAGGAAAGATGCCGCCCAAGGCATAGCACTCTGCAGAAATAATTCGCAACACTGTCGATCCACAAAAGCTTGAACTGGCCTTGGTAGCCAACGGCAATTTGTACTTGCCAACATTCCTTCTCTGCTGCTGGGGGAAGTGTTCAGGTCCGTGCCATCTTGCTGAGCCTCGTGGGCAATGTGATCCTGCAACCTCCATCCTGAGCACTAAGCTGGGGATAGCAGGCTTGTCCCTGTCCTGCAGAGCCCTGGAGCCATTCGGAAACCAGTGAGACATTTATATTGCATTGTGCTGGGAGCCTCTTCCCTTCTGCAGGCTCTAAAGATAGGGAGGGTGTTTTCTGCCAAATTTAAAAAGGCATCCGCCAGTAGTCAGCTGAAAAGTATGTTAGTGGACCTCCGTCCAGAGCCAAATGTAATTTTACATGAAATAGCCTATCAAGAGGTGAAAAGTGTAAGGATATTTTGGATGGCATAATGGCACCAGGTGCAAAATCTGCTTAGTATTTTGAAACTTAAATTAAAAAACAAACAAACCACTGTGTACAAGGCAGAGGCAGTATGCGGGACATCATGCTATCTTGGGCTAAAATGCTGCTGAAAAGAATTGCTTTGTTTTGCCATTTGGAGATGTTCTGTTCTCCTGTGCCCAGCAGCTGCTCCAGCCAGAAGCTTAGAGTTGCGGCTCAGCCATTTGTGGAATATTAATTCTCCATCTGTTTAAAAAAAATGGTTTCATTGGTTTTTGGTAGGAAAGGTTTTAATTGTTTTTAGAATGGTTACTTTTGTTTTGTATTTTATCTCATTTTTTTTATCTTTTTGCGCGCTGCTTTGATGGCTTCAGGCTGTGAAGTGGTTTATACATTTGTTAAATAAATAAATGAGAGGCAAGGAGAGGAGTAGGAATAGTGCCAAATGCAGCTGTGTATAGTTGTGATATAATGGCGAGGCACGGAAACCTTCAGATGGCTGTGTTCCAACCTTTCACTGTGGACAAGGATCAATATCCCTATCCATCATCCCTAGATACTGAGGCAAGGAGAAGAAATCTACTCCACTATTCAATTACCCACACATTACTGTGGATTGCACTTAACTCTCTAAATATTGGAAGTGTCTCAGGAAGCAGAGTAACCGGAGAAAGTGTTTGATTCCACAGTCCTTTCTTGGGAGAGCATGGCTGTCCATTTATTGTTTTACTCCAGTATTCACCCACCTGATGCCCTCCAGATGTTTTAGGCTACAATTTCCATCAGCCCCGGCTGAGACTGATGAGTGTCATCTTAAACATCTGTAGGGCACCAGGTAGGTGAACGCTGCTTGACATCATAACACCTTGGCATTTACTTTGCATGTTGCTGTTGTTTTAGTCTGGTTGATGCAAATGACCTAATTAAAGGCAAAGGCAGTGTGACTTTAACGTCAGAGTGATGAACTGGAATTTGTTAGTACTCTTCTGGCTTTGCATGAACTTGGATACAAACTAGCTGTTAGGTACCTGTGCAAAACTCCTATGCCTGCCTGTGCAATGTGACTTGGATTCTTGCATTGTATTTTAATGTATATTAGCTCTTTGCTGGCTGGCTAGTTTCCTTCTTCCTCTTTGCTGCTGGAAAAAGAAGTTGAGCATTGTCATGGAGTGGATGAGGAGATCTGCAGCAGCACAAGGAGTGCCAACTTGGCCCCAGGACAGTGGATGCCTGGGGCCGTGGCTGCCAAGAAGCATGCATAGCCCTGGCATTGAAATTTGTGGGTGCTTGGGCATCCAGTACCCCAGGGAGTTGGCACCTATGAGCAGCACTGAGAGGGTTGGAAGGAAGGTCTTCTGCAGTAGCAGCTGTCAAAGCTGAAAGCTGCTGTAGTACGTGGAACACATACAATTACAAAACAGAAGTATTTTATTAGGGAGATTTAATCCCATAAACAGCACATTGTTGTGCATATCTACTATCTCTTGAGGACTGAGGTGGAAGGAAACCAGTTTTGCTGCTTTGAAGCACCAAGAATGGTGCAGAGTGCTGTTTGGTGATGCACTTGTGACATCTCAAAGCACACACACCCTTCTCCCTGGAAGAAATTGGTGCTTGGATATCTGGAGGCAAGAACATGTGGCATGAAGATGAAGGGAAGCTAGGCTTGGCAATCTAGCTATCTAGCAGGCCCTTGTTTTTAGCTACACCTGTATGCATCTTTATAGAGACTATAGCAATAAAATAGTAACATAATAATAAAATAATAAATACTTTATTGTCACTGTACCACTTGTTTACAGTGAGCTAGTCCATTGGCTGATATGGGTTTATTAAGCAGCTCATTAAAAAAACAGATTTCAAAAGTCTCTTCAAAAATTTCTGAACCCAGGATGGTGTTGATTTCATGACCTCTTGCCCATAATTTTCTGGAGCAGCCCATTTCTCTCTAAGAATACAGAAAGAGGACCAAGAGTGGTTTTCTGATCCCACCTCTTTTGTACAATTGTTGTAACCATATGAGATCTGCATCTGGCCAGACACAATGAGATAACTGCCAGGAGTCCATTCACATTTAAAGGAGTGGTCCTAACCCACCTTCTCTGGCAGTATCAGTAGGTTGGGAGGCAGGATGATCAGGCCAGATGCTGTTGCTTAGGGTTTCAGCCCTAAGTGTCCGGATGGAAATTGCTGAAATGTCTGGGCCTGGGCTGACTCAGCCCCTCTCCCTCCCCACTTCTGGATCACCTTGCTTCAGGGTCTACATCCTGTAGCTGGAAGGGAGAGTGGCACACCAACAGGAGGCTGCCTTATCTGGGCTCAGAGACCCCTCCACCTAATCCAACTCCCCCACTGACTCAAGTCTGGAGTCATTGGGTGTTGAATTACTCTGGTGGAAAAACACCAAGTCCCAGGAAGGACAGGCAGACTAGACAGAACATGCTTCCTAAAAGAGGCCCTGGTCATTGAAAAGGTGTCACGAGTCATTTGCTGTGTGGCAGACAGGTTTGTACAGAATGAATGCAATTTACATGCCCATCATCAACTGAAAGGTGAAAATTGTAACTTTTTTGGTAAAGTTTTCCTTCCACGTTGCTAAGAGGGGATCCTTAATCACTTGTTATAGGTGAGCAAGCCAGTGGCCACTTGCAACCCTTGCTGTAAATTTTCTGGGCAAGTTCCGAGTCCCTTCCCTATTCTGTTTTATGCTTAATGCACTGTTAGTGCTAAGTGTTAAAGCATTTGCTTTAAAATAAAATATTAAAATAAAATATGATTGGATAGGGAAAATATGATCACTTTGTCTGCAAGAGCCGAAAACTAAAGAGCTCTATACTATAGCATGATTATCTCCAATACATTTATGTATTGCTGTCTCCTCACAATGTCTCCTCTCCCCCTTTTTGCTTCCAGCTTTCTTTGGGAAATACCTGAATGAATATAATGGTTCCTATGTGCCTCCTGGTTGGAAAGAATGGGTTGGATTGCTCAAGAATTCTCGTTTTTACAACTACACGCTCTGTAGAAATGGAGTGAAGGAAAAGCACGGATTTGACTACTCTAGGGTAGGTTCTTACTGATTTATTTTCATTTCCCTCCCCTGCCCACAACTGTGGGAACAGTACGGATGCTTTATGATTTCAGTCTAATTAAAGTATTTGTTTCATATTTGAAAGCTGCTGCTGGTAATATAAACTGCAATCCATAAACCTGCTCCCTTAGACTGCACATTATCGTTTTACTTCTGGAGGGATGTATAATTTAAATTTTATTTAGTGACAGCAAGCAGTTCTTAAGCCAGTAAGCACTTCAGTATGTCCTACCAGCTGGGAAATGGATTTGATCGTAGTTTGACTCATGTTCTATTGACTGGTGTTCCCTGCTTTAATTAACACAGAGACATACTCTTGATCTGCTGCATGCATGTGATTAATTCTCTTTATTGCAAAATTGCTGTTTCCATGGTGGTGGTGTGCAGATTTTGAGGGAGTCCTAAATCTGACTCAGTATAGTCCACAAACTCAGTTAGTGTTTTTCTGCAGTGTTATGAAAAGGAGATCAGAGGTTCAGGTTGTGTAATTCTAATTAAAAATACGTTGCGTGGGTGGGTGGGTTGGGGGGGGAGCGAATGAGTAACTTTAAAAACACCTGATTTTTTAAAAATATTCCTATAGGGTTGCCTTTCATTATTAACAGAAAAGAATATAGCGGAATAAAGATATTTGACACCCGCTTTTTATCCAACTAGTCAGAACTAAAGCAGTTAATAAACTTAAATTTAAATAAGGGTTGTTAAAAGGTATGCTTCTGAATCTAAAATAATCTGATTAAGGGCAAGGCAACTGCCTTTTAATGCATAATTCATTTAAAACTTCCGTCACATCACAGCAGAGTGTGACAAAGAGACAGAATTCAGGATCTAGCAAAGGCACAGTATGTTTAAATGAATTACTCATGACTGTCTCTGAGCCTTCTGTTGTCCATCTGTAAAATAGTAATCCTTCCAAAAATTGTTGTTGTTGTTTAGTCGTTTAGTCGTGTCCGACTCTTTGTGACCCCATGGACCAGAGCATGCCAGGCTCTGTTGTTAAGCAGGTAAATAAATATGATGAGGTCTGAGTTTGAGATTAGGTGGTAGGATAGGAACGAGGCGCAAACTCAGACCAATATGTTTTGTACATCTAATTGGACTTTCAGCAGCTGCATGGTTAAATTGCTGTGCATAATAACAACACTATGCTTGATGTGACTAAGTGTCTGAAAGTGGAACCCCTTGCTATCTTCTCCAAATATATATTTTCATTAAGTATATTTCCCAGTACCAGTGCAATAACATGACTTCTGAGAGATTAGTTTAATGATCCTTCATTTTGGTAGCAGCATGTATATTTCTGTTTCCAAAAATATCTTCTCCGGTGGCACTAGAATTAGCAACACATTGGTTGCCCTTTTTGTAATCTCAGGTGTCTGAGTGCCACGTGACGTGTAATCAAAATATAACGCAACATTCGTGTTCACTGACCGTCTCTGTCAAGCAAGTCTCTCCAGCATTTTATTACCATTACATTTAAGACTTGTTCCATATAACACACACACACACACACACACACACACACACACACACGGAAGTCTCAGATTAGTTTGGTTCAGTTCAGGGCTCAACAAGTAGCAGTAAGGCCAGCCCTACCATTAGGCAGAGTGAGGTGGCCACCTCAGCTGGGTGCTGGGAGTTGGGGAGCAGCAGACAAGTTCTGGAAGGACAGAGCTGTCTGATTCTTTCTTAGGGGGAAGTCTTGACTCTTATAGTGGAATCAAAATGCTTTAAATGTATGGCGTGGATGTGAGCTTGGTAGGGAATTGTAAAAAACAAATCAAAAAAGCATATTTAAAAACATACCTGCCCTTTACATTTGCGATTTTTACAAAAGTGAATAAATCAGGATTTCTCCTCCCAACTCTAAAATGATTGCAGTGTCCCCTCTAGGCTCATAGATGACTTTTGATGTCATTTTGCTGATTTTTCTTCTCTTACTCACTCTTTTCAGGATTATCTGACTGACTTGATCACCAATGACAGTATTAGCTTCTTCCGAATCTCAAAGAAGATGTATCCTCACAGGCCAGTTTTGATGGTTCTCAGCCATGCAGCTCCTCACGGTCCTGAAGACTCAGCCCCTCAGTATTCTCATCTCTTTCCCAATGCTTCTCAGCACATGTAAGGAAAAGGCAACAAAGCACCAAACCAATTATCTGCATTTCCAAGCAAAGGCATAGCATTCCTGGGAAATCATTTCTGGATCATTTGTGCTTTGGCATAAGTTTATCGCAGGTAGCAGAAATGGAACAGCTTGGCGCTTTTCAATTTATAACTTGTAGAAATCTACACAATAAAATGAACAATCCCATCGTTTTCCATTTGCAATTTATGGAAATTCATTCCTCTTTGGGAAAGGCTTTGTAAAGAGTAAGGGGAAAAGAGAGAATGGAACTTGGGTAAATTGGCCTGAGTTTGAGCTTAGGTGGTAGGATAGGGATGAGGCACATACTCAGATCCTATGCACAATTACCTGGGTTCATGTGAACTCAGTAGGACTTATTTTTGAGCAGACACACATAAGATTTATCCATCAGGTGCTTTACCTTCACATGTTTAAGCTTTTCTCCAGAACCTTGAAAACTAGAGACATGTGGTTGCACAATATTGCACCCTTTTAGTCTAGGTTTCTTGATGCAATCCCACATCTCTTCTGCTCTGTACCCTGCTAATACAGAAAAACCAAAATGAGTGGTGTGGAATCATATCACCCCTTTCCTTCACTTGACTTCGTTGGATGCCCCTTACTGAAGATGTGTAAGAGGGTGTGTTCAAGTTATGATCTCCTCTGAACACTTCATTTCTCTACATGTTGTACCAGGGAGAAGAGGAAGAGCAGACATGGAGTTGTCCCTTGCAGTAGCAGCCACACATCCCTCTTCTTATCTATTCTTGCCCTCCACAAGGTCTTTCTGCTCCTTTAAACTTAGTTGTATGTTGATGGTATGCAACACAAACTTAGCTTGTGTGTTAAGAGCTTCTTTTAATGCACTGTTCTGTGTGCCTCTGCTGTGTGAAGAAATCAAGGGGGCAAGGATGTGGGACACAGCCTTCTTTACAGTGGCACCCAAACTGTGGAATCCCCTCCCTGGGTTGTCTGTGTGTGTGTGTGTGTGTGTGTGTGTGTGTGTGTGTGTGTGGAGAATTTTAAATAAAAAAGCAGGCAATAAATGCTCTGTAAATGCAGAATAGAAATGCCAATATAGACCCAATAGCAGTCACTGAAAATTTTGACTTTGGTAGGAGAGAGGAAATAGTTTTCAGTAAGTAATCCTGAGTCTGCTCCAGCATATGCAAAACAATTACTTTTGGATATTTAAAAAATAGGCTCGCATTTTATTTTATACCTGCAGGTTCATATCGCCGACATGTATCCTTTTTTTGCTTTGGCTGCTTAATAGGCATTTATCCATGATTGTTGGATACTGTAGTGGGTTTCCCCCCCCCCCCCAGAGGCAACCACTACTGTTGCCTCTGTAAGCATTTTATTCT